>NC_136070.1:1149115834-1150392238 GCF_964261635.1 Lissotriton helveticus
CCTCCAATGGGTCGACACGTTTATTAAACAAAAGGTTCTTCCAGAATTTGACAGAGATTTACCCATCACAAGGGCACATCGAGTTTCCGCTCATCCTTTCCCGACCTCAAAGATACCTCGAACAATTTTGTTGAATTTTGCTGACTTCCGTGTTATGGAGCGAGTCCAGACAAAGGCGATACAGCAAAGACAGTTTTCTATAAATGAAACTTCTAAATGTCGAATATTCTCTGACATGACAGTTCAGGCAGCATGTAGGCAAAAGGAGTTTGTGAAGTTGCTATATTTGTTTAAAGCTCGGGGTGCCCAAGCCTCAATAGCGCAACAATCAAAGCTCTGTGTTCTGGTGAAGGGGAAGTTTCATCTTTTTTCAAATTTAGAAGATGCCCAGAGCTTATTGAATGAAATCCTTTTTGGAAGTTGAAAATAATTTTGTATAAAAGCTTCTTTTTCGCTGGGGGTAGTAGGGTCACAAAGTGTGTTGGTCCATGACACCCATCAGGTCAGTAGGGAGGGCAAAAATGTGGCTAGCGTGGCTAGGGTTTTTTTCACATTTCTGTAGGGGTTTCTTCTTTTTTCGGGGAGGGTGGCGGGGTCTGTTGGGGGATTGGCAGTAACAAGAGAAGTAGTAAAAACAAAACAAAGAGTGGAGAAAACAGGAGTTTGTAACGGAGTAAACAACAAGCTTATTTAAGAAATAGAAATCGCTAGTAAATGTAGTATTTTGTCAGTCAATGCTAATGGATTGCTTAACAAATAAAAATATGGTGGGCTTATTAGGTGGCTTGCATCTTTTAATCCCAAGTCTTGTTATTTCAAGAGACACATTTAAAGTGTAATTCATCTAAGCTGTATTTACTGAGGGTATTTTCTGATGCTTTTTTCGCATCAGCTTGGCTAGCTATGAGAGGGGTTGCTCTTTATTTATCTAGAAATCTGTTGTGGGAATTTGAATACGTTCGAAAGGATCCTTAGGGGAAATGGCTATGGGTAGTGGTGAAATTGAACCGGAGGATTTAACATTTTGTAAACTACTATGGCCTGGTTACGGATAATAATAATAATAATACTGGATTTTATACAGCGCGAACAGCTACCTCACAAGGAGGTGTCCCGGTGGATGGCGCCTTGGGCTGGTTAAGATCAATGAGCTGTTAAGGGATGTCCCTGGTCAGATTATTATCGGGGGAGATTTTAATTATATACAGGATCTAAAAAAGGATACCTCAAATAAAAATAAAAAACAATTGAAACCAAATACTAAAAGAATCTTTGAGGATATCAGGCATGACTACCAACTAATAGATTCTAGGCGGAAAGCCAATGCTGACAAAAATAGTTACACATGTCATTCTCGCCGATACCAGACAACATCCGGAATCGACTTTTTTTTAACATCTAGATCCCTTCATACCCTAACGGCAGATATTGGGAACAACCCCTTCTCCGATCATTCATATATTAAGCTAGAACTCGAGATTGGCAAAGTGAAAAGGTAGTGATCCAGGTGGCAAAGGGATCGCCTCCTTCTCCAAGATCAAAAATGGGTGGAGGGTTTTAGAGTATGCATTTCTGATTACTTTAAGATTAATGAGGAGACAGCAGAACCCTTTGCAGTTTGAGGGGGTTTTTAAGGCCGCGGCACAAGGACAGATTATTTCCTTTTCGGCGGCCCAGTCAAGAGTTTGACGGGCTAAAATAGCTGAACTGCAGGGGACTGTGGAAAGGGCACAGGTTCAGAGGATTCTGTCATGTCCACATCAGCTGGAAAGTACTAGAAAGACCCTGAGAGATTTATTTGTTTTAGAAGAGATCAGTAGCTCCCAATCCTACCAACAAAAGGTTTACGAAGGTAGTCAGATGGTTGGTAAACTGCTAGCCAGCTCTACAAAAGCTAGACAGGAAGCGGCTTTAGCCTCAAAGGTGATCGACCCCAAGACCAGAGTAGAAGTAACACATATGGATGAGATTCCACAGATTTTTGGGAACATTTCACGCCGCTCTACTTCATGGAATAGCTGGTTGGGGAAGATACTATACAGGAATACCTTGATAATGTAAATCTCCCTAGACTATCTGATTCTTTGATAGACCAGTTAAAATCAGATCTAGAAAGTTCAGATATTTTGGCGGCATAAAATTTACGGCTGGAGCCAAAGCATGTGGGGAGGACGAGTTTCCTATAGAATTTTATAAGGCTTTCTCGGAAGAAATTATTCCACCTCTGAAAAAACTTTCTAATTATATTAAAAACGGCTGCCAGGTCCCTTAGTTTTTTAAGAGGCAATTGTTGTCTGCTTCGTAAAAAAGGACAAGAATCCAACGGACGTTAATTCCTATAGGCCTATTAGCCTACTCAATGCAGAATATAACATCTTAATGAAGGTTTGGGCGCAGCGTTTTTTTATCTGCTGCACAAGAAATAATTCACAAAGATCAGGCCGGCTTTATAGCAAGAAGATCTATTGCTGTAAGTACTGAATTTTTAATACAGGCGTTGGATTATTGTAATACTAACTCAATCCCGGCCTGTATCATGATGGTCGATGCGGAAATAAATGCAAAAGGGGCTGGTACAGTAAAAATAAATCGGGGGACAAGGATGTCCGCTCTCCCCTTTGCTCTTTACATTTTTTATAAAACCATTAGCCATTAGAATGTGAGACAATGCAGCAATCAATGCTCGAATTTTGGGATATGGCCAAATCAAAACTATTCGCGGACAACATTATTTTATATCTGAAGCCTAATAGTCAGAATTTGGAACTGGCTATGAAGGAATTTAGCAAATTCGAATTAGTTGGAGGCTATAAAATTAATCAAAATAAAACAGAAGTTCTTAATTTGAACACTGATACAAACTTTCTCCCAGGTATCCTCAAGTTGAAAGCTGCAAAGCCCGACCCTATAGGATTTTTGGGGATTTATGTTACTAACCAATACCAACAGGTATATAATCTGAATTATGTAAGACTGCAAGGTAAAATCAAGAAATTGTTAGAGCAGTGGCTTTTACTCCCTCTGACTCTGGTAGGACGAGTATCTCTTAATAAGATGTCCATAAGACTTTTTTAAAGAGTTGGAAACTATGATCAGACAGTTTGTCTGGGGGAAAAAGGTACCAAGGGTCAAGCTTCCATCACTACAATTAAACATTGAACAGGGAGGGCTAGCTTTACCGCAAATACAAACTTACTATGATGCAGCTTTTTTAGATGTATTAGCTTGTTTATTGGTTTCTAATGGGTTAAAAGACAATTTGTAGATAAAACGGTGCAGGAAGCTGGTTCTCAGATCCCGATATTTTTATAAACCTCCAAACTTCGGGAAAAAACAAGGTATAAGAAGTTGAGGGACTATTCCACCCACCAGACTTCAATCTTTTTTTATGGGGACAGGCTCCTCTGGGTTTCATTACTGAGAGAATGTAAGAACCTTGACCTTCAAATTCAATCATGCCTTTTGAAAAATTGGGAGGGCTGTGAGCTAGGAGAGGTAAAATATTTGTTAATCCAGAATAGGGTAATTACGTGGCAGGAAGTGTTATTGAGGAGTGGAGATCAGAGGAAGCCAGCTTTTTTTGAGTAATTAAAAACTGACCATTTTAAAAAAAAAAAAAGAATTTTTCTTTTGATACGCCGAATTAACTTGTGACGGCCCTTTTTGGGGCAAAGTTAAGTGGAGTGCGGAATTGGTATTGTTTGCTACATAATCAGGGCCAACTCTTATTGATAGAGAACCATTTGAAAAGGGTGACCTCTGAAACGCAATGTACCTTTTCCAATAATGAATGGGCAGCTATATGTTGGCAAGGGAGTAAGGCTCTGGGAGCAGCCAATTTAAAAAGAATGGCCTTCTTATCCTGATGGCTGGCATACTTCACTCCGAAAGCACTCAATAAAAGGTACCGGGAAGTCGAAAATAGATGCGTTCGATGCCAGGCAGATGGGGAAGGGGGCAGGCTATATATTTTTTTACATGTCCTAGATTAGGGTCTTTTTAGGAGGAGATCTTCTTGGCTCCCAATATGGCATTCAAAAAGAGGATATTTTGCCTGAGGTGGAGGTGTCCCTGTTCGAAATTTGTAAAGGCAGGACGAATTTAAGGAAAGCTGAAGAAATGTTTCTTTCTATTGCCTCCTTGGTAGCCCGCTCCTTAATTCTCCAGAATTGGAGGTCTAGGGAAGTTCCCACTTATGATAAATGGTTTAATAAAAATGAAACGGATGCAAGTTTTTGAAAAAGCCTAATCGAGCTGTGTGGGAGCCGCCAAGAAGTTTAATGAAAACTGGAAGTTAGATGATTAGCACTACCCTGAACATGGAGTCTAGGTGTTGTACTATTATTTTTAGATGTTTGGTAGAATAAGGAATACCCTCTTAATAGTTTGGAGGCTATATTCCGGATCATTCTAGCACTTTAGCCTAGCAGTTTTGCACTTTCGCCCTTGCACTTTAATACTATGGCACTTTATAATTTTTTCATTACTTAGCTGCACTTTTCTCTTCAACTGCCAAAACAGCTAGGTAGCTATATATGACAGCTTTGTTTAAAGCGGTTTCCCTGCTTTTATCAGTCATTGGTTGTAGTTCGGAAAGATGAATGAATTGATTTTAGCTCATTTTCAACCCATTTTTGATTCCTGTTAATGTTTGTTCATATGTTATTTCAATGTTCTCAATGCTCTGCTCAATAAAAATTTAAAAAGAAAATGTTTGTGTAAAATTCCACTTTTTCAGTATTCATATAAAAGCATTTAGTAGTAAACTTGGGGGTGGAGAATGCTGCACATAAAAAAGATCGGATAGGCCTATCTTTTTATGAGTGGAGCTCTCCGTCCTGACTGCAGAGTCTCCACACTCGTAAACTTACCATTAAAATGCAGTTTTGTGAATATGTGTAAGTTTACCTTTGTGTATCAGGCCCTGAACATCTTACAATATTTTTAAACTGAATTGGAGTAAAATAGAAATTGATTTGAGGGGTAACAGCCCGAATAGATAATTTGATTCTATGTGGTCTACATTTAGGCAAATCTCCCAAGGTCAAAACTATTGGCATGCATGAAATCTTCAGGTCAATTTGATGAATTCAGGCTGTTTCTTCCTGCTTAGGGTGTTAAAAAGATATTCACAGTTCTCCCACAGCAACTGCATGCCCAAGCTGAGGCAACTTTTATAACTAATGCAACTTGCTGTATCTAGAAATCCTTAAGTCCTCCCTTTTACAGCTACAGAGATATCACAACTGGATGGTGCAAATAGTGTGCAGCTCTAAAAGACAAGATAATATATCAAAGGTCTGAGTGGACCTGCAATTGTTGACAGTAAAATGGAGGATGATATAAAGGAGCTTTTAGCAAATATAGAATTATACTATTATTTTGTGCAATGTCACATACATCCGTACACCTTTGGACAATAGTGAAAAGATGCGTGCCTGGTTTCCCGTATATGTTTCAGCTCTGGACAGGTAACATTCCTGTACAGACCACTAAGGTTAGACTATGCTCAAAACTTTTAAAACTGTGCATGTGTTCTGTACAGTGCAGCACACATGCAAATTGGGAAAAGTTTGGAGGGCCGGCCTCAGGGAAGTGTATTTATTTGGTTTAAAGCCATGTCTACAAATGTTAATAGATATGGCTTTGCATCAAAAACCATAGTTTGCATGGGAACACACTTGTACCATCCATTTAACACCAGTGTGTCACTGATGATTTGGACAGATGACAGTCATTTTTTAAGTTGGTAGGCGATAGGCATGGTAGCCTTTCTTTAAAAGGCAGATAAACCCTATGGTCTGTCCATGCAAATTAGGATGGCAGCTTACACTGTCTAGGAATGGTCTCTAACTGTACCATAAAGACAGCCAAATTGCCAGGACCAAAGTTGCAGGACTCCAATGAAGGCCACCTTTCTCTTAGTTGGTACTGTAAGTCTACATTTCAGGCATTGCTTTGTGCCCCTTTATCCACTATAATGAAGGACATGTAATCAATTGCCACAACCACCTGGGTAAGGAGATGGTAGGGAGACGGTGGCAGTGTCTCCCGGACCCGCTGCTGCACCCGTGAGCTGTTTGTGTTTTTTGCCATTTATGCGTGGGCTGCGAGAATCGATAGCGGACCACTTTTTAAATTGTATATTTCATTTTAATCAGGACAGTCCTTATTTGTTCCCCTAATACTGGCATTCTCTCCCCGCATTTGACCGCCTGGGCTCGATATTGAAGCCTGCCCGCCTCGTTCCGACTCGGCAACCAGTGCCGTAGAGCGGAGGGCGGACAGGTAAGAGCCAGGCAGCACTTCCGGTTCTGCCGGATCTGAGGTTAGCGCTCTAGTGGCTACCTCACTCCGGGCTATTTAGCCACGCCCTTCCTACAAGCGCGCAGCGGTTGCGCGCAGGGGGCGCCTTCATACGCGCCTAAGAAGCGCCGAAGAAAAGCCCGTCTGCGCCCGTCCGCGACAGGACGGGGCGAGGGGCGATGGACCCTGACACTGCTCAACGAGCCCCCATGGGTAAGGGTAACCACCTTGTTACTTACTCTGGCCAAACGCTACTAAGCCTTAGACCACCTACGCACTGTAGCACTAAAATTCCATGGCATAGTATAGAGGGAGGTTTCTCATGTCTGCAATGTCGGCGTCTCACCGACAACAGTACATTTCCACCTGACCAAAACACACTCCCGCAGGGCTTGAAGAGTTTCCTTCTAAATGTGCGATCGCTACCCAGACACCAACACCAGGTCTGGGATTTAATTAATACCACTCAGCCGGATATATGTTTTCTTACCGAAACATGGATGAAACCCCATACAACTACAGCTATAGTAATGGGGATCCCATCCGGATATAAGATCAAACATTTAGATAGAGAAATTAAAACAGGGGGTGGCCTGGCAATAATACATAGGGACTACATAAAAATTACAATAATAGAACAACATCTACACTCACAGCTAGAAATTATGATTTTTAAAATCATCTTAACCAGCCATATCACCTGGAAAGGTGCTTTAGTTTACCGGCCTCCGGGACCAAACCCCAATTTTGCACTTACCCTCCAGGAAATCTTGGCTCCCCATCTTTAGTCTAATGA
Source organism: Lissotriton helveticus (assembly GCF_964261635.1). Lineage (NCBI taxonomy): Eukaryota > Metazoa > Chordata > Amphibia > Caudata > Salamandridae > Lissotriton > Lissotriton helveticus. The sequence continues at coordinate 1,149,122,937 of NC_136070.1, forward strand.
AAATTTTATCCTTCTGGGAGATTTTAACACGCATGTAGATCTGCCAATTCTGTCTGAATCCACTGCTCTGATTACAGACCTCTCTAATTTAGGTCTAGCACTGCAAAACCATGGATCCACCCATAAAGGAGGGCATATGCTCGACCTAATTTTCTGCAACTGCACCAAAGTAATCTGCTCCCAGGCAAAGGAGCTATCATGGACAGATCACTCCATGGTAGAATTTATACTATTGACTCCAACAAGACCTGTTAAGAGTGCTCCCCTCCCCCCTATCTGGAGACGACAATGGCACAAACTAACTGCCTGTAAAGTACAGGAAGTCTGGACATGCCCTGACATCCTGGTAACAGATACAGCAGACATGGCACTATCTAAGCCTAATGTTTCCATTAAGCAAGCCATTGACATCTTAGCTCCTCTAAAGCGGCATAAGCAGTATCCTGTATCTAAGCAAGAAAGATGGTATACTCATGAACTGAGAGCAGGAAAACAAAAATGTAGACGAGCTGAGAAGGCATGGAGGAAGAGGAAAACTGAGGATAGCCGTGTAGTCTTCCTAGATGCTCAATCAGAGTACTATAAAAATATAAGGCTAGCCAGGAAACAATACCTAACGCAACAGATAGCAGAAGCGGGAAATTGCTCTAAGGAGCTCTTTAAAATTTTGCAAAATTTCATACAACCAACTGCATGCGAGAGCTCCGACGAATTCTCGCAGGCCTTATGCGACGAAGCTTCATTATTCTTTGAGGACAAAATAAATACTATCTACGAAAGAATAGTAACAGCTAATAAAACCACAAATAAGGCCAATATATGCCCCCCTCAGACCGTACCAAGATATAATAAACCCCCTCTGATATCCTTCCCCCCTATTGATAATACCGAGCTCCTCTCCCTCTGCAGTCAAATTAAATCAGGGTCTCCCAACGACCTTATTCCTGCCAAAATGGTTGATCCTCTGCTTTCTCTCCTGGGATCCCCCATATTGGAAGTGATCAATACCTCCCTTATGAAGGGTCAGGTCCCAGCAGATTGGAAAAAGGCGGTGGTGAACCCGATAAGGAAGAAAGCGGCTTCTCCATGGACAGACCTCTCCAACTTACGACCTATCTCCCTCCTACCCTACTTTGGCAAGGTGGCAGAGAGGCACGTGAATACCTATCTTTCTCAGCATCTTGAAGCGACGGAAGGCCTGGACCCCTCACAATCTGGGTTCAGGCCAAAATACAGCACAGAATCAGCCCTTCAAACAGTGACCAATAACATCAGAATGGCACTGGATGATGGCAGTTCTGTGATTCTGGTGCTGTTGGATCTTTCCGCCGCTTTTGATACGGTATCTCACTTGGTGCTTCTCAACCGCCTAAGGGAGGTAGGAGTGGAGGGAGGGGCTCTGACATGGATGGAGAGCTTTCTATCTGGTCGATCCCAAGAAGTTAGGATGGGCTCCCATAAATCCATCTATAGGGAGCTCAACAAGGGAGTGCCACAGGGCTCTGGTTTGAGCCCTACACTTTTCAACGTGTATGTGGCCCCCCTAGCCAACTTGGTAAGATCTTTCGGGTTCACCCCGGTGTCGTACGCTGACGACACCCAACTCCTTTTTCCCTTCAAAAATCTTACACCTGCAATAAAAAGATCTTTAGCAGATGGCATGAGAGCCACTGCAGAATGGATGTCATCAAACTGTCTGCAGTGTAATGTAGGGAAAACTGAGGTCATGCTGTTCGGGCAAGCGGCAGCACACTGGTCATCTGACTGGTGGCCCTTAGAGCTAGGCCCTGTCCCTATTCCCAAGAGCACGGTAAGGAACCTGGGAGTGCTACTCGATCAGCAACTAACATTTAAAGACCATGTAAATCAAGTTGCCGGTACCTGCTTTCGGGCTAGCGGGATGTTAAGACGAGTCTTCCCCTACTTACCGGACCATCATAGGAAGACGCTTGTGCAGGCTCTTGTCATCAGCAGGGTGGATTACTGTAACGGTTTGCTCCTTGGAGCAAACGAAGGACAACTTAATAAATTACAGGTAATCCAGAATACAGCAGCAAGGATTGTCCTGAATGTTCCATCAAGGACTCCCTCCTGTCCCCTGCTGACCAGACTCCACTGGCTTCCAGTGAGGACACGAGTCCAGTTTAAAACCTTATGCACCATCCACAAGAGTATGATAGGGGAAGGCCCTAAATACTTGACTGAAATCTTTCAGCCCTATATCCCTGGGCGCTCTCTACGCTCTAGTAATCAGCAGTTACTGCAGGTACCTAGAGTAAAGAAGACCAGACAAGGTGGTCGTGCGCTGGCCCATGCTGGACCAGCACTCTTGAATTCTCTGCCCCTCGAACTAAGATCACTTACCAATCATTTGATCTTTCGGAAAACCCTAAAAACATATCTGTATCCCAGTAATTAATGTCTCTCCTGTTTGCGCACCCCCACCGTAATATACTTGGTCAGAACACTCCCTTTGCAGCAATAGCGCGGAGATACCCCTCCGGGGGTCTATTCAGGCGCTCTACAAGAACATAAAACATAAAACGTAGTTCATGCCATGGACCCTGCAGTTTCCAGGTGAAATACATAGAAACAGCTCCTCTGGAGCAAGAGCTGTTAGTGTCTCTCAAATCAGAGAAGATTCAGTACAATTAGATTTTCATTGCTGCAGAGTGTTGAAGATAATTATTGGAATCAGGGTCCAATCATGCAAGCGTGAGGAGCCTGAACAGACTCCCCAGAATGAACAGTCACAGCCTCTCTCCAAATTAAGGTTTGAATACTCCTAAAACACTAGCTCCTTTGAAGGTCACCTAAAGATCCTTCAAAATAGTACAGCATCTCTGTCTCCCAAAGTAAGTGTGTGTGTGTCTCCATTTCTATCACACAGCTATAAAACATTAATAATGAATGTGTGGGGAGAACTGCTGAAGATGTTAGTATGATGCCAAATTGCCATGAATTAGCTTCAAGACTTCATTCACTTGTTTATGGAAGGGGAACTAATGCTCTTCAATTCTGGGAGCCACACCTCCTCTAGGTGCATCAGAGGTTTTTAAGAAAACACATTCTTTTGCTTGGACACAGGTTACCTATGTCAGTTTCAAATCCTGGTGGTATCCCTTATGAATGGCAAAAACCTTTATCAACTGTTTTGAAATGCAGGTCTTATCTCTTTCCAGTACAAATATATTAAGGTTAATCTCTTCACTCAATGTCACATTTTGCACCAGTTACTTATAATATTTTAGGTATGATAAACATCAAACACAAAACAGCAGCATACAAAAACCTCAAACATTCTAGTCTCTGCATGATCTTAAACCTGACAGCCAATGAACCTCACACCAACTGGGGTTACACAGATGTATCCCATATTCAATAAAAAACATATGCTAAACCCAGGATAAGCATTCTCCTACAAACACCTGGAACTAGAATGCCAATACTGACATGTTTTTTCAAGGATCCAGGTATGAACAACAGTTTATATGACTACATATCCAATTTGATTCAGTGAATTGTGAATTTTTATGGACGGCTAAACTCTTTGAAGGGGCCTATTTATAAAGGACTGGGCTGTTCAACCAATGACCCAAAGAAGTTCATTTGAAAGAAACCCATTGGCTTTAAAAGTTTTTCATTGGAACTGAATATGACGACCGTTTCAGTACACCAAGAATATTTCCTTCTCTATATTGGACCCAATGGATTGATTGGTTTCTTCACTCTATGACAAATGACTGCAACTAGGCGGACACACACAACAGATATCCACTCTGCAACTTTTAGTTCAAACACTGTACAGGTTGCTTCTAAAAATAACCTGTCTAGCGTCCCACAAAACTCACCTTCTCTCTTAACAATTCTAGTTTTGTCTTTTTTCAGGTTGCTCCTTCAGTCAGAATCTGCAGAGAAATTTTAACAAAAGTCCCTATCCCGCCTAAAATGGTAAGACTTATGCAAATGAGGAATGGTCAATCCCTGCAACGTAGGATGAGTGTCAGAATACTGTGAGCAAAATATAAATGCAGACAAGCTGACCCCTAAATATTGAGTACCAAAATATTGAGACAGTGAGCTTACATATGTAGATATAGTCTAACTATTTATAACTCCATATCGATGTGCCTTGAAGATATAGATATCATGAAGGTACTTTTTTTGGCCTATTCACAAAGTCAAATTTGATGGCAAATAAAGGATTATTGGCGAAATGTACCATTTAACAGACTACCGGGAATTTACGGAGGGGTTTCTGGCAAGCATAATTTGTTTTCATATGACAGAGATCTCTGCCATAAAGCAAATGCCATTCACGACATGGGAAGTTGGCATTGCAAGATATGATTTGCCTTGGGAAATTGAGAATGCCACTAACATTGACATCAGTGGGCAACCCAAAAGATATCTTCCCACCCTGGAAACGGTTGAAGATTTACTTTTGCAGAAGGCTGGATAAACACAAGAATAGGAGCTCACTGCTCACAGGAAAAGTCACCTGACCTTTTCATTAGTACACCTAAAACATGTGCTTAGCGCAGCTTTCCAACACTACAACTCGGAATGTTAGTACTAGGGAATAAATGTAAACATACATTCAGGAGCAGCTGTAACTATACACCCATATTTTTATATCTGTTTTCCAAATAGGCCCAATTATTTATTTTGTTTATAAAGTACAGGAGAGGACATGTGGTGAAATCTAGCTCTTTGGATAATGAGAGTATGAGCTTCCAACTAGTGAGTACTCTGACTTCTAAGGTTTGCTAAGGCTAAATTTAAAAGCAAATATCTGCCAAGCGCCTTTCAAATTCTGATTTCATTAACAATAGATTATCCTTACATTATAGATGATCTCAATTTTATTTTACAGTATCCTTCATCTCAAATGTGAAAATGTATTCATCTCTGCTACTAAACCGTTTTGCAAAGCTGTAAAGTACAACTCTGCCTTAAGTGAACAGGTACACAGTATAAATAAAACAAAATGTCCCAAAACACAAATACCAATAATGTCAGATTGTTGAAATTCTTTCATCTTGAATATATGTTGAAAATATGCAGCAATTTTGTTAACATAGTGAAAACACCAACCTCTATAGTTAGGGAGTGGCAGATCATCCAAGCTAAGGATCATCATTACTGACAGTCAGGGCACAATGCTAGGGTTAGGGTCAGGTTCATATTTATCATTGGGATACGTTCAGGGCTAGGGTCAGGGTTATGTTTAGGTGCAGCACTCGGCTTAATTAACAATATAGGGCTAGCGTTATACTTGATGGAAGAGTGTGGGATTTACTTTCAGAATTAACTTTAAACTTAAAGCCAGGGTTACGGTTGCACATAGGATCATAATTAGTACTAGGGTTGTGAGGCTTAAAGTAAGCATTACACCTAGTTTGTGGATTTAACACACGCTCTATGTTTCTATTTTGCACAGATGCAATACATTTGGGTTTATGTTTTTTTCTTTTTTTGTTTATTTGTTATCTAGATTCATTTCAGAATCACACTTTCAGGATTATATTCTTGTTCATTGTAATGATGTGCTTAGTTATTTAATTTTCAGTGTTCTGTTTACAACTCAATCATTTTTAGGCACCGTTCGTTATTATACATTTACAACTTAAAAATTATGCATTTTTATTCCACAATTTATACAACTAATTACATTGATAAGGGACCTCGAGGTATTGGACCGAATATCTCCACAAACACACCTTTACTTCTTAAACAAAATGTCAAGTTATTTTAATGTAGACAGAAAGCAGCATGTTCTCGAAGTTATTGTAAAAAGTCGTAGAGAAAGGCAGACATTTCCAAAAAAGAAATTTAGCATAACAGGTTGAATGTACTAAGGTATGGTTTTCATTAAGGAGTGTTATAACAAAGTCGTGTCCTCAACCACATGATCATGTTACTAATTTGAGTTACTGGAGCATTTATGGAGTGAAAGGCGATGAACAGTATGTTCGGTATCCGAGTGGGACAAGGACCGCAATAAGGTCATCCTTGTATAGTACGACCATGTTTTGTCTCCCCAGAGCATTAATTACACACAGATTTTAGTAGTTCCGCTGAAAAGGACATGACAAGTCATAACACGAATTGTTTGCTTGGCTGATACGGATTACACATTTCTTCAGGGCTTCTCTGTGTTTTGTGATGCACTTGGAGCAGGGTGGCACGAGAAAACACATGATAAATTGAAATAAATATTTACATTTTTCAATGATTAAATCAATAGTCATTAAAAAGATTCTCATGACTTTTAGATCCATCATGTGAAGTTGTGGGTTGCCAAGCATAGTAATTGCAACTCCTATCTTTCCCTTTGTAACTCTATTGCTGGCCTTGCTGCCCCTGCTCTCGGGGGTCAAGAAGACATTAGCAAGAACAGAAAATAAATAATTTCCTTAAAGCCCCAGTAACTGCCTGTCGTTTCCACACCTTGCACCACCCCATGATCCATAGCAGGAAAGCAGGAAAACAGGGGTTTGTTCTGGGGTTAAGGGTCAGTCCTATCATGTTATTGTACTAAGAAGTGGCTGGTGTCATTTTTGCTGCCCCAGACCAAATGCTGAGTCAACACCCCTGTTAGATGGAGACTGTAGCAGTTAAAATCAATGGTGAGTTACCAGCATCTGTTCTATAGTGGTATGTCTTTGTCAGCTCTTCATAGACAGCACACACTATTCACAACATCTTTTTATCATCCACAAAAGTTACAACATCGAGTCACCACCAGCCTTCAAGGGAAAATGAAACACAAATGCAATATTGACTTCTCAGTCCAACATGGAAATAAATCAGAATTTGAACTGGTAACATAGCTTTCTTGTGATGGGCATCATCTGAAACCCATCGCTAGCCAGTTCAATTTAGAACATTTTTGTAGGTTTTTTAAAAATATTCCCAAATGTCTAAATGACTGGGCAATTCGTTCATCAAAATATCTAATAACCAAAGTATTACAATTCATGTAGAAAGAGGTACCTTTGTAGACATTTTACTTGTGTAAACTCAAAATAACTTCCAAGAATCATGTGCTGCCCTAATTATTTATGTACAACCTTCTATTAACAGACACCCAGATCTGTAATTAATAACTTGAGCATGGGATGAGAAGGTTTACATTTCATTAGCCAGGTTATGCAAAGTTGTGGATTTTGCAAAACGTAGACAGTGACAAAAGTATCTAGTGAAGTATGCAGCAGTTGTAAAAAACCAGAATATTATCTCTGATAAACACAGCAAACTGTACCTGGCATAGAATAGCATTCAATCATTTTAGCGTTCCATTTGACCCTGCTCAAAGCTGTATTCTACCACTATTCCTTCATGCCATATTAAATTCAATAGTTCAAAGTTTTGAAAAGAAACTAATTTTGGGGTAAATGACAGCGAAGATTGGGTAGGATGTAGGGTCTCTCCATATGAACTCTGATAATTCAATTCTAGTTTTCTCTGACATTATATTATGCTTAAAGGTATGCTAGACAGAGCACCCACTAAGAAAATGCAATCAAAATGTTTTATGGGAGACTCAAAATGTTTCGATATGGTTAAAGATCAAAACACAAATGCGGAGCATTCTGAAAACATTAGAATAAGTTTATTCCATCATCTTCAAATCTGCATAACGAACATCAATGCAATTAATTTGAATAGTTCATAAAAGTGAACGTGACCAAATTAAAAAATGTAAACAAAGCAGTATGCTAAAAATAATTAGGGTAAATGCCTATTTATAACCTAATAGGAGAAATACAAGTATATTCTATTGGAATGATTCTTATATAGCACTTTCCTACCTAAAGCGAAGTTCAAAGTACTTTGTGGGATGTTGAGTAAATAGTGACAAGCTGTTTAAGAGCTAACAGGAAGAATTTAGTAGCAATGCCCTTCTTCCAAAGCAGTTTACTGGTATTTGAAGTGCAGCTAAGACTTCATTGGGACTTTATGAAACATCAACTTAACTATTGTAAGTAGAAGTGGTATCCTTTGTGACTTCTCCTTAACTTACCCTCCCTATTGTAGCAGGGGTCTCGATCTCTCTCTCTCTCTCTTGTTTGCTTTATTTTTATATATTTTCTCTTACTCAATACTTTCTTCTCTCTTTTTTTTCTTCCTTTCTCTCTTTATCTTGCTGATTCATTTTTACAAGTGATACAACTGATTCTCTCCTATTGCTTCTTTATGGCTTTTTCCACCATATTAATTGATATGTCTGTGATATATATGACATTGATTATATCTACTGATGAATGCTTATTTATCTATTTCTTTATTGTGTAACTCTCTTTTTGGTTGTATTGCTTATTATGGTATTTTAATTGTTTATATTTCTTCTCTCAAACTAATAAAGATATTAGAAAAAAAAGTAGAAGTGGTATCTTATTGCTTGGTAACCACAAACCTTCCGTGACAATAAGAAGTGAAAAATATTATATCCGTTATATAATTTGAATACATAAATAAGCTTTGAGTACACATGGCAAAAAAATTCAAAATCAAACAAGTACTGAAAATTGTACTTGTCTTCTAGAGGGGGTAGGAATCTTCAATCGAACTAGCGTACAGATTAAACTTTATCAATAATAATTAGAGCCAAAGTTAAAGAAAATGTATGTAGGTATGACTAATAAGACTAAAGAGAAAAGCGTCAATTAGAAGGTATTAGACACTACAAATCATTGAGGCATAATTCAGGACAAACTGCATGGCACAAGCACAAAGCTGATCCAGAAACTTTTACTCTTTTGTTTGTATGCTCGCAAGACAAGGTATCAATATTGTAGAAGCATAACTCAACTTCACAATTTTATTGCATAGAAGGGGAAAACCAACAAAAAACATGGCACTTCAAGTGTTCTTTCTGAGGGCATGTGAAGTACATTGGTTCTCTGGTGCCAGTTGGTTAAGCAATAAAGGGAACAAGCACGCCTTTGTTAGGTGTGGTGTAATGTATTCAATTATTAGATATATGTCTAGTGGTCTAAACTCATCCAGAACCCTTTGGAAGCCAAAATCCATCTGGTATGAGAATGCCTAGTTGCCCAACAGTGCCCCCTCACTCAAGCTCTACACCACAATCAAGTTCAGCCTTCTTCAATTTAAAGCATTTCCCTTAACCTCTATTGCATTAGCCCTTGATGTTCCAAAGACAAATTATACTGTAGCTTCTTTAGAGTCCTTCATATCCTTGCTGATATATTTCCAGGTGGTTGAAAAAGAGTTGTAGATGTGTATGAGGCTTGGGGTATGCTTTAATCATTTCACAGCGAACATGTCAATATTCTTAAGCATGGAGGAGGCAGAATGATGTAGGATGGATGGAATTGTGCAGGCACATATGTGCTATCGATTCTGATATTTGCTTGAGTAAGATACACGTTTGGGGACATAAAGCCAAATCTTTACCTCTGAAAATTCAAGAAGTAATGGATGAAACGTATTCTTGAAAAGAGTGAGACTCTGGTATTAGCCGCCTAAAGAAACAAGTACTGCAAAATGTTCTGAATGGAAGGGAAACTAGAAGCTGGGCTCATCTGGATAGGAATGTACTTGTATTGTATTGCATTGTATTGTAATTGCATTTATATGGTGGTATGAGTGACATTTCTGTTTAAGGCATTATGTATGGACCAATGGGAAGTAAAAGAGCTCCCTACCAGTTTGTTTTTTCTGTAGTGAATAAACGTTAAATGGTATATTGGGTACTTTGTATTACAACAGAAAATACAGACAATTCTTAGAAAGAAGCCATGGATATCAGGGAACATCCACAGCAATCCTTAGTGGGAGCAGTTTGTGAAAAGATTGATGGATAAAAATGAAGCCAACATGCATGACTTAGGAAGAGTCTGGAAATGTGAGTTTCCAGATGGTTCTGAAAGAAGGGTAGTGATGGTTTGATCCTAATGTCTACTTGTAGTAAATTCATGATAGATGAAGTCCAGAAAAGGACTGGCATTGCCCATGCGCTTTTTACAATATTGGGATTTCCAGTAGTTCTGGCTTCTGAACTACCTTTGTCCTTCTGTAAATTTAGGAAACTGGAGCGCTATGTAACTGTATTAAGGTGCAAGGCTTTGTACATTAGGTAGCCCTGTTTGCATTTACTTCTAGGTGCAATATATTAACCATGCATATACTAAAGGATAGGAATAATGTTGTCACAATATTTGTTGATGTTTCCTCAAATATCTGGACAGAGACAGTCAGCGAAGATCTTTCAAAGTATGAGTGGTGTGGAGGTGCCTTGAAGCTCCTGAGTTGTTTGGCAACTGCATTCTGTACTTGCTGAAGCTTGCGATTTAAGCAGAGAGAGGGTCCCTCATATACAGTATTGTGGAATATTATAGGCACAACAGAACTGGGCAATCGTTATTCTTTCTCACCCAGTGAGAAAATCAATCCTTTCTGTAGAATGATGTAGCATGAGGTATGCAAGTGACTGAGTTATCTGTTAGACATTGGTGTCCTTGATCATCCATGGCTCCTCACGTCCATCAAAAGTTTTGTTGGGTATCAAAGCTCTTTAGACCAGTTGGTGGTGGGATGTTATTTTGTGCATGTTTCTCCAAGGTGAAATGAGCTTGATGTGGTTGAGTAGAATCCAGAAGTCTAGTGACAGGAAACACTGGAAAATGATATATCAGTGAAGATCTGATTGATCTTCTAACTTTAGGATGATCTGTCATAAGAATAGCTGCAGAAGGTGGCTGTATGATACAAGCACGCATGACTAAACCACACGTACCTCTACAATGCAGACTGAACAACAAATGTATCAGAACAATGCATGCCTTTACCCTGTAATTTCTTGGTAAAGGCATGACTGGTAAAGGGATGTGTTGTAAAGATCACACCCCAGCCCCTTGCCCTGAGCCCTAAAAACTACCTCCACCCCTCCAAACCCTAAAAACTACACCGACCTCCCGAGCCCTAAACACTACCCGACCCCCGTTGAGCCCTAAAAACAAACCTGACCCCCGTGAGCTCTAAACACTACCCCCACCCCATGAGTACTTAACACTACAAGAACCCCGAGCCATAAACATTAACCGATGCACCCTGATCCCTAAAAACCATCCCAACCCCCCTTGGCCTTCAAAACTTCCCTGACTCCCCAGAGCCCTAAAAGCCACCCAACCCTTAAAAACTACCCCCCAAAACCCAGCCCCAAACCCAGCCCCACTGACTAGGCCATGTCCTCTCCGCATCCTTCCTCATCCTCTGCCTACCCAATCCAGCAACTTGACCGTGCACTGCCTTAACCACGCATAGGCATGGTTAAGGCAAGAGTGGTTCCACTTGCAGGGAAATGGCAAGCATGGCACAACCCACTTCATAAAGGCCACTTCCCACAGCAGGTAAGGTTAAAGGATTCAATGTGGTCCAAAATGGGGCTAAGGCATGCATTGGAGAGGAGAGATAGTGGAAACTTGTGGAACGCTGGCAAAAAGTATAGGTGCCAAAATAAAAGGTGGAAGGGAACACTATTGGGTTTTTCAAGAAGGTCAGAAGATATCCCTCTAGAGTGATATCTCCATTTATGATGTTGCTTTGTCTCTTTTGTTGGGCAGAGTGATGAACTTTGTCTCAGACAGAGGGGAGAATCATAAACAAGAGAATGGCAACATAGTTTGTGTTTACTTTTGGTTGGAGGTAGGCCACTCAAGGCAGATTCCATGCCTCAGATTTTGGGATATTCTTTTAGAGGGTAAGAGAGCAGGTAGCTATCTTTGACAGAGGCACACATCTGAGTGAAGGCTGATGATTTGGTGATTTTGCTTAAAGGATGCATTTGAGATTGGTCAGAAGCATTACAGATCTTTTAAGGTTGGGATTATCTTAGTTCTTGAATTCATTTGATCTTAATTATTCATTGATGATGGCTTTACCTGTGAGATCAATAGAGGTGGTGAAAAGGACAATATGGGTCAACCTATAATGAATCTATTCTTAAAGATGACAGACAGCTATGCCTATCCTTTCCCTTACTGTTGGAAATTGGATCTCAGGTTGGCTAAGGCTTGCGTCAAAGCTAGGCAGAGACCACCACTCTAGTCAGGGAAAGGGAGTTACACGCCAAAGATAACCCTCCTCACCCCCTTGGTAGCTTGGCACGAGCAGTCAGGCTTATCCCGGAGGCAATATGTAAAGCGTTTGCGCAACACACACACACACACAGCAGCAACATACTAGGCTCACCACAAAAGGAACTCCATTCAAGGTTATATCAAAAATAGCTTTTGTATTATCATAAGCACAGTAGAAACCTAATAACCTAATAACTGGCATGGGCAATATTCACAGGGGATTATATACAGGGGATTATACACCGGACCGAGCCAATCAGGCCATGGTCACAACCATCAGAAAAGGTAAGTACATATAAAACACAACCAGTCATTACTGGCAGACACAGTACTCAGCATTAGCACCGGCATCATAAATACCTTAAGTCTGCATCACATTAGCATAAAAACACAGTATGCAATCACTGTAGGTATAAGCACATGAGGCCTAAAAACCATTAGCATAACCATATTACTCACTAACCTCATAAGCATCATTAGAGGCATAGATCACGGGTTTACCCAAATTTCTCTGGCTCCTCTAAAAGCCTGCCTCAATGCGGCCGTGAGATTACTCACAGGCACTAGGAAATTTGACCACATCTCTCCACATATGAAAGCACTAAACTGGCTCTCTATGGAGGCTAGAATACAGCTAAAAATTGCATGCATTACTGACAAGACCCTTTACACAAACTCCCCTGCCTATCTGGCACAGAAACTTGTGATATCTGGAGGAACTAGGAACTCCCGGTCCGCTAGAAACCTCCTGCTTCAACCTGCTGCTTTCAGAAAAAAAGAACCTACAATAGGGCATTCTCCGGAGCAGCACCAAAAATGTGGAACTCTCTCCTGCCTGACATCCAAAAAATCCCTTCACTATCACGTTTCAAGAAGGAGACCAAAACTTTCCTCATGGGTAAATTCCTAGGCTAATGACATGCTCACATCTACCACAGTGTGTCTGTCAAATCCTTAACTATTGCTTCCTCCTCAGATTACCAGCTCACTCTGATAAGTAATTGTGGGGCTTCTGTTCTGTTTTTACTTATCCCATTATAACCGTAACCATTCATTTGTACCCCCTTTATCTCTATGTTCCTCAGCTACCCTACCCCTCCCATAACTTTGTATATTTCTGGACTTGAGACTGTTTTGCTTTGTTTACTGTGTAACTGTGTAAAGTGCTCTGATACACTCACGGGTCAAGTTCGCGCTCTATAAAACATTAACATAAATAAATAAATAAATTCAAATTGCACAGTAGACATCACATTAGGCCTAACATTACACAACTGTTCCTAGGCCAACTAGCCTTTTCAAGGGCTCAAATGCCCGTTGTCCAGAAAAGTTAGCGAACCATGCAGCGAAAACACAGGGCGCAGATGCGCTGGGGCGTGGGATGCAGCTTACCCCTTCCTCTACAAAAGAACTGGCCCCCAAGCATTGAAGCTGCATGCACTCTCGCAGGGCAGCTGGAAAATGAGCCCTGGCACCACCGTGCCACCGAAGCCACTCTGGGACTTCTATTACAATGTGCCCCAAAGTGCAGCTGCCCGTAGTCAGGGCTGTGCAGCTGTAGCAAGGCCAAATAACCACAAACTGTCTCGGTACTGGCGCTCTCCGTACCGCCTAAGTCCCACCCTGGGACTTCAATAAATCGGGCCCCCAGAACTACCAAAAGAAAGAAATGCTCCCATGCTCCCACCTTCACTGTGACAGGAGCTTGATAATGGCAAGCTCAGCCCCACTCACCATTTCTTGGGGGCTGAGCTACTCATCCTCTCGCCGGCTCCGTGCATGAGCCAAAAATGATAGGATGCAGCAGGGCTCCGAACTAGTCTTCCCTCTTGTCTGTCAGCAGGATCTTAAGAGGGCCACTGCCCGTAACATTGCCGTGCAGTGGCAGAGTGGGGACGAACTGACTTGGGCGCCCCACGACAACTTGAAATGCCTGCGTCCACACACACACGGGGTGAAGTCTCCTACAACCTTTTCCCTTCTCTGCTTTGTGGGCCCGCCCACAACCCGTCATGGACTTGCCTTGCTTCCGGTGTCTTCTCTGCCGGTTGCGGTGTGGCTGCCTGCAGGACTCCCTCTTCACTATGGGGGTCCCCGTCTGGAAGATCTCTTGGTCACATTGCGGCCTCACTGCTCCAGCCGGGCTCAACTTCCGTCTCGAGGCCCGCCTGCCAGAACTTCCTGCTCTCCTGGCCAGGCCCTGCCCACGTCTTGGCAAGGGTCGCCTGACTTCCTGGTTGGCCCGGGCTGCAGCGGTGATCTCCTCAATACGGGGTAGGCTCCCGTTATTTTTAAATAAAGTCACTTGCGGGGTGGGCATCCGCTAGGAGTATTTAAAGAACAGCAGAAACGCGGGGGGCACCCGTGCAAAACATGCAATACTGTTTGGTGGGCACCTGCCCTTAAGGCACCGATGAAGGGTGGGCTCCCGCTCGGATCACGAGCACAAATTAATGGCAAGAGCGCAGGGTGGGCTCCCGCTTGTCCCACGCCATGTAGGGGACTCCCACATGGTGCAGCATTGCACTGCAGGCCACCAGCAGTCCTCCTGGGGCAGAAACACAGCGCTCATAAGCACAAAAGTCAAGCGCTTCTTCAAAATGAAAAATAAAGTGCTCACAGGTGCTGCAGTCCAAAGTCCAGGGAAGTCTTTAAGGATGAAGGGGGGGCAAAGGCTGGGCCCAGGCATGCCAGCTCACTGGGCCCTCCAGCAGGGAGGCAGTCCCTAGTGGTGGTTCCTCCTGGAGCCCAGCAGCAGCAGGCCCCCCAAGTCAGGAACAGCACCCAAAAGCACAACAGTTTCATGGGGTCACTGCCCCTGCATTTATACCACTTTTCCCCTTAGTATCACAGCACAGGGTCTAGGGATACCAGTTAGAACTGGTATAGGGGAGCTTTGGAGCACTTTGTTTTGCTCAGCTCCTCTCTCCTTTGTTAGGTGGGGGTTCAGGGATCAGACACACCACTGGGCGGGACGGAGCCAGCATTGTGGAGGGAAGGCACAGCCATATTCAGGTCCCAGGTGCAACACATCCCTCCCATCTACATGCAGATCTCACTATTCACCACTGGGCAGACTCATCCTGGCTCCTGGAGCCACCCACACCCTTCAGCACCTGTCAATTACAAGCCAGATATGCAATTCACATCAGGCAGGCAGACACACCGCACACATAAATGCCAACTTCTAAAAGTGGCATTTCTCCACAAGTCACTATACATCTGCGCAAACCATTGCACCACATTTATTCTCATGAGTTCATACATACTAAACTCGCCCCTGCACTCCTCTCATACCAGGCATTACCAGGGACACACATATCCCCCATGCATTCCTATGGGAGGGCAGGCCAATCTCACCACAGGCACTCTGGGCCACAGTGCTACAGTGCGCAGAGGCCAAAAACTACTAATATCAGGTCTCAGAAAAGGCAAAATGTTGTAGGGGTGAACCTGCCAAGAGGGCCATGTCCAACACTTACATATAAGGCACCACTATGGTAGGCCGAAGGTACCCTCGTGGGCAGGGTGCAGTGTAGGTAAAAGTTAGGGCATGTGCTGGTGTGGTGTACATATCCTGATAGTGAAATACTGCCATTTTCGTTTTTCATGATTGAAAGGCTATTTTCTCCATAGGCTAACATGGGAGGTACTTTGTAACATCTTACAAGAATAAGTTTTCATTGAGATAAGATAGAGAAATGGAGTATAGACTCGCTGAACTCAGAATTTGATAACAAATCTTTTTAGGGAGATGGTTTTTAAATTGTGTATCTGACAAAGCCACTTTTAGAAAGTATCCAAGAAGCATCTCCTGATTAGGAGATGTCCACCAGTGGACAGCTGTATGCCCCTCTAGGGGTGTCTTTTAGAAAGAAAAGTGATCTTGCCGATGATATCGGTTGTACCGTGATGTTTTATTCACATCAATCCAAAACGTTTAACATTCTTCAAATTATCTTGTATTGAGACAATCCATTCACATTTCAGCTTCAATATATTACATTCCCAATGCATTTCGGGCAACGTGGTGCCCTTCGTCAGGGAACTCCTCTGTAAGGAAAACCAAAACATACATGGCTTATATATTGGACACTCCCCACATGGGTGTAAATAGTAGTTAGACAAACATGTAGTCAGCATACATGTGATCCCCATAAAGTGTAAAATATCCATCACTACAACGTTGTGTGCGTGAACGGCGTATAACATATCACCGTGTAGGGCTGAAAAATAGCAAACGTGAACGGCGTATAAAATATCACTGTGTAGGGTTGAAAATTAAGGGGAACACTGCGAAATAGAAAAGTGAAAGGTGAGGCCATAGACCTGGGGTACAATTGCCAGATGAACTATGAAATATCGCCTTGTGTTGCAAGAGTTGCAGGGAACGCTACAACATGCAAGACGTTATATGCCGGGTGAACTGTGGAGTCTGTTAGTGCTGCGCACATACAACTTTTAACTCAAAAGTGAAAATCTATAGCCGCTTGAAAAGTAAAACTGGATGCATAAAAACAGGAATCTTAGGGAATCTTGTAGACCGTATGAACAAGAAAAACCTGAGAAAAGTCAATATTCTATCTCGAGAGGAACGCTCGAGACCTCTTAAAAATGAAAAAAACCTACACTAGGAAAAACTTACGTAAACGGGAATGCTGATAACTTGCTGCGGTTGTCAACCTGTTTCAGAAGCGAAGTGCTGGTCGAGTGTGAAAAATGTCAGAAACTGGAAGCTTTATCAATCCGAACAAGTTGTGTGTGAAATGATCACGTGACTATTAAGTGTACTGGCTTACTAAGACGGCTGCCATTTTTAAGTGGAGAATGGAGTGCCGTGAAATTTAACTCGTGAGAAGAAAAGAGCGGTGAAAGGAACAAAATAGCTCTCAAATCAAATGTGTAGAGAATGAAAAAACTCATACTGCTATGATGATATGCATAAGAGCAATAGCTCTGATAAAGGCATATGTGGATTAAGATGGTTAAAAACAAAATGTTATGTCTGTTCTCAACAATAACAGTATATAAAGCGCTGAGTCTATTCAAGGCATATATAAATTAATCATAATAGTGGTTCACAACGAAGTGCTCACTCTGTTGCCAATGGTCACTGTATATGGGGCACATAAAAGTGTTTGCGATCGATGGGTGATCATGATAGCTAAAAACAAAGTGTTCAATCTGCTGTCAACAATAACAGTATTCAAAGCACATGAGAGCAATGACACTATCCAAAGCGCATATAGATGAATCCTTGTAGTGATTCAGAACACAGTGCTCAATCTGCTGACAATGATCCCTGTATATGAGGCATAATGTGATTGTATAGTTCATAAGTAACACAAAAATTCCATTCTGTCCTTCAGTCCATTCGGTTGCATCGTGTTCAAGAAGCACCTGAATATGCTGTGATCTAACCACACACAAAGAGCTGCATGACCTCCTGTAGTGAGTCTGGAGCAGGACAGGATGAAGGGACCTGTGTGCACTTCAAAGATCATTCTTTAAAGTCACCCCCACTTCAAAGGCACAACTGCGTATAAGTAATGGACCTCCGACCCCACCAACTCAGCACACTTCTGGACCTGAAACAACTTTGCCAAGAAGAAGGACTGCTGTGCTGAGGATTGCTGTTTGCTCGACTGCTGCTCTGGAAGACTGCCTCCTTGCTGTGCTCTCTGCTGTCTGTCTGCTCCCTCTGGCTGTCCCAGGGTGTCTCCGAGGGCTAACTGACTCAAAGACTCAAGGACATTAAAGTCTTTAATCCTGCTCTTGTGCCTGGGTCATTGGAAGTGAACCCTGGTGCTTGCCCCAGTGAAACTGACGCATCCTCTACTATGACAAGTGGAATCGATGCATCGCATCCCTTCAACAGCATGGAGAAACCCAGCGCATCAACTATGGAATCAACCCATTGCAGATCCGAAGCTTCGTTTTTGGAAACAGGCAAGTAGTCATCAGCGCTTGGAGAAAACCAACGTTCTCCTCTGAGGGACTGAGATTGATGCATCAATTGAAGTATCCTGCATCTCGTTTTTGTGACCAAGGATTAAGGTACTTATGTTCAATGGGCCCTGCATGGGTCCAGTAGCCACAGGCTGTTCTGTATCATGGGTGGTATGAACTCTTGACTTTGTCCCTGTCCAATGCAACCTAGGAGGAGAGGAGTTGCAACCTTGGGGAGAGGAGTTGGCCTAATCGCTCGGGCGATCAACATCGAATCTGGGGAACTGGATTCGAGTCTCAGCAATGACGCCTAACATCCTGTGATCCGATACTGGGTCAAGTTCACACTATGTAAAACTCTGAAAAAAAAGAATAACTCCTACAGTGCCATTTGCTTCCAAGCTTTTGATCTTTAAACATTCATATCTCGACTTCAACTTATTGGATTTTGTCATTTTGGTCTTGTCTTATTTATAAAATCAGACTTTATTTTCTAAACCTGTGTTGAGTCTTTTTGTGTTTTTTTCACAGTTTTATGTTGTTGTATTGCACAAATACTTAACGCTGTGCTACGGGAGGATGAGCACATGTTAATTTAAAGTGTGCATCTGACTTACTCTGATGTGGTTCCTGCTTGAACATGGTGCATACTCTGCCAACCAGAAACCAAATTCCTAACAGTTATCATCAAAACAATAGTTCCAATTACACACCATGATTGTTAAATAAGGCATATCACATCCCTATTACTGGTGTTGCTACTAAAGGGATCAAGCTGAACAGTGTTTTAATAAGAGCACAGTGCAATAAACAGACAATCTTGATCTCTGAACCCTTGGGAGGTCAAAATGGGGTGAAGTCAATTAAGAGAATATAGGCTTACCCCAGACCGCTGCAGTTCCCCACAGTAATTCACATTCAGTATTAAAACACAATTTGAGACTCTAAACTCAAATAGTTGTAGTATGGTTTCTCGACATCTTCAATGTATTGTTAACCGGCTTTATAGTCATCATTCTTTTATAATACTTCAATGTTCAAAGAGTGTACTATGGATATTATGGTAAAGGCTAAGATTGCCCTGATTATTATGAATGGAACTGACATTTTCTGAATATCCAGTTTAATACAATTTGTCAGATAAGGGCACAGATGTTAGATTCTCTTTACATATTTTCTTGCTTGTAAATATTATCGTGGACCTTTTTCCTAATCAATTTTTAAATTATACAAATCAATGTAAATTAATAAAACCCTTTAATAAATTTCAGTTGGTCAGTAATGCCTTTAAATAAAAATAAAAACATGATTGCTATTCTGTTTAACTTTATGTCCACAATATAAGACCATGAGTTACTGACTCCACTTGATTGATCTCCTGGATATCTGTACATAGTCTTGACTTCCTTAGACCCAAAAACATACAATAAACTGAAAATGATTCAAGTCACTTCAGATTATTATATTTTCATCAAATCTAATTGACCAAGTTACCATTATTAAGATTGGTGGGTCACGCGCACTGCCTTTGACAGCCCCAATCCATACCAAGATTGGGCAAACTTAGTAGACACGTCATTGGTTGTATACTCTCACTTGAACTTTGATACTCTCAGGAGTAGCAGCAAACACCCCCAAATGACAGAACAGTGCTGGACAGTGTATATTAATCCACTTCATCCTGCTTTAGTATTGGTGACGTCCAGTGGGTGTATTAGTCAGATCAACGCCTTCACCTCCACCAGCTTCAACTGCTTGAGCATCCTCCGCAAAACCTTCAAGTGGATCCCCCCTGACTGTAGAAAGACCGTCACACACGCACTCATAAACAGTAGACTGGACAACGGCAACACCATGTACGCCGGTATCAACAAAGCCCTACTACACAGACTCCAGACCATCCAGAACACAGCGGCCAAACTTGTCCTCGGAACTCCGCGTCACAAACACATGACCTAACACCACTGAGGCCTCCACAGGCTCCCTTCGAGAAAAGGGGCACTTTCAAACTCCTCATCCATGCCTACAAATACCTCCACAACATCGGACCCAAATACCTCAATGAGAGAATATCCTTCCACGTACCCCAGAGGAACCTCCGCTCCGCCAACCTCAGCCTGGCAGAAGTCCCCCACATCTGCAGAAGTAGAATGGGTGGGAGAGCTTTCTCTCACTTCGCAGCCAAGACCTGGAAAAAGCTCCCCGTGAACATCAGATGCTCGCCAGCTCTGCACACCTTCAGGAAGGACCTCAAGACCTGGCTTTTCAACTGGTCTGGATCTGCCCCCCAGCACATTGAGACCCTCACGGGTGAGTAGTGTGCTATACAAACTCCTGATTGATTGATTGATAGTCTATGACTGGTATCCGTATAACACAACAATCTATTTATCATTCCAAATAGCAGATAGAGTGCAATTGCACTTGAGCCCAGATGGGTTGACTGCAACTGAAATTTGGAAGTTTCTTAGTCCAAATCAGGGCATGGGTGATATTTACCCTGCATGTATTAGGCCCCTGGCATTATTCCTATGCCACTGTTACTATATGAACAAAGTCTGGTTGACGCATAATATAGAACTGACAGATCTGGTTCTTATGCATCAGTAATTTTAGACAAAATCGAAGCACAGCCTACACTCTATTACGAGAGTGAATACATGTGAATGCAAATTAACCTAAATATGATTTAAGGTGCGAGGAATTGATTTTAGATGTAGGTAATGGCAGATGCTTAGGAATGCTTTATTGTGAGTGCTATCACCAATTTATTGAGTAGGTTGCTTCTTGTGAATTAAATACACATCCATTGTGCCCTTTGTGACCCATTTTAAACATATGCTCTCTTAACAGTCCTTCAGAGAACATTTACCGAAATATTGGTTGTGAACTGTGACATTATGATAAAAGCATTTAGATTGTTATCCAATACAAACCCACCCAAAAGTGGCCTGGCATCATTGTAATAGTTATTGTCAAATAAGTGGAAATGCAAGATCAAGTTGAGGGTAGCGATGACATTGAACGTGGTGAAAGCAGGAGTCTGTTGATTGTTACTATTCCAAGACTTGAGCTCAGGGACATTATCTAGTAAAAAACACTTTTCCACAGGGTGTTAACAAGATAGGGGGGAGGGGGGCTATATTGCAATATTGAGGAGTGAGAAGAAATATTCATTTTCCCAAGAAGATTGTACGAGGGCTTTTCTTTGCAGCCTAAAATATCTACAGAGGTGAATTATTTTGATGATCACCACAAAAACAGCTGAGATGGTTCCTTGTGGATAGTAGGGAGGTTGTGAGGTTCTGAAGATGAGAAGGAGGACTCTCACTTTCAATACACTATGTTTGACTTCCTTTTGTCTTTCTGCTTTCACTTTCCCTGTGCCCTCCATAGTGAGAGGTAAAGTAATTCTACGGTTTATTTCATTCTGTTCACGCTCATCATTTATTCTTGTGCTCCTTATGTGATTTGTTCTTATGGCAGATGAGAGAGTTCAATATAATTTATGATCATTGATTTCCGATTGTGTTCTTTCTGGTCTGATAATCTGTGCCCTTTTCTAAACTATTGGAATTTAAATAAAATAGTTTGAAACTAAAATATTGTATTACAATCAAATTATGCTTAGGACCCATTGAATGGAGGGTTATTTGAATTTAAAGACACAATTCATGTAGATAATGTTAGTGGCATGCATAATTAGGGTGGGAAGTGATTATGCATGGTTGAGAAGAGCAATGTTTGTGACCACTGCATTGGAATTCTCCTTTCTATCACAACTGGTCCTTGAAAGGGTTTAGCAGTCTATAAGGCAGACCAGATGACTATTACATTGTTTTTCTTCCTGTGAAATCACTAAAATACAATGGACCAGCTCTGGACTTAAAATAGGGGGCCTCATTTATGAGGCCTTGCGTCAGTTATGCGCTTCCGATGCGTCACTTTTTGTGACGCATCGGCGGCATAAAATATGCCTCCTGTTGCGCGCTATTTACAAAGTGACGCATCTAAGGAGATGCGTCACTTTGTAAACCCCTGCGCTACATTACACCTGCGTCAGGTATAATGTATGCAGGGGGGGCGTTCCCCCGCAAAAAGCTTTATAGAAGTGACGCAGTGAAATCTATGAGATTTCACTGCGTCACTTCTAGGACGCCGTTGCGTCAAAATCTTGCGCCTGCCTCACAGCATGCGTAAGACTCACGCAGGCCCTTTCACATGTGAAAGGACGCATTGCTGGAGTTGCGTCACTTTTGTGACACACTCCAGCAATGCGTCACTTTTGCGCTTACAGATACGTCAGAAATACTGACGTATCTGTAACTCCTTGCGACATGATGTGTCATACATTAAATATGACACATCAGGTATGTCGCAAGGAGTGAGCACTGAGAAGTGACGCATCGCTGCTTTCACGCAGCGATGCGTCATTTCTCATAGATGAGGCCCCAGGTACCTCACTGCTTGAGGGGCCAAGTGACAACACTATTGGGCTATCTAGCTCATCTGTATTATATTACGACCAACGGTCAAAATAAGGGAGCGATATATTGATTGTAGAGTTTGCTTTCCTCCCAGTTATTCTCTGAAATAAATGAGAAGGTTGCAGGAGAATTCCGGCAACACCATCTATCTCACAGTAACACAGATGAGGACTGGTCTGCCTTCTTGATGCCTAATGGGACGGGCCAAAAGTAAGCAAGGCTTTAAATTAATCTGCAACAGACTTTTGCAAAACTGATGTGGACTCCCACAAACTTCAAAAATCTGGCTTTTGCGCAAGTGCAATGCCCTGGAGATATGGAGATAATATCTAGAATCTCCTACATATTTTGTGACAATATTCCAAACTTGATTCTCATTTTCCTGCAGTATAATGTGCCCTGAACGGTTTTATTGGCATTAGTTTTCAATGTTTATGTGATGTTTCTGACATCATTGGAGTCACAATGCATTGCTATCTCACTTGCAGTGTATGAGATGCTGGAGGTATCCATCTACTTCAGCTTGTTAGGGCTGGCTATTAGAACAGCTCTACGGTGCCACTTATGAAAGGCTTACCTATGGACTGCAGGACAAGATGGGGATTTTAATAGGATTGTGCATCCTTTTTTGACACTGATGGGGTTGGGAAGAAATGTGTTACTGGTCTATCTCTGCACTAACCCTACTGTTTTTTGTACTGCCAACTGTATGACAAAGCCCAGAACGGATGACAAATCTTTTCTTGGAGCTGTATTATCGTCAGAGTGTGTTGTTTATCCCTTTCTTTGGATTTTTACCATGATATTTGCTTGCTTATCATGACCTCTCAGTTGCTCGGTATGCTAGCCTTAATGGGGCTTTGTTAGATAACGATACACTATACTTTAAATGTATCTTATGATCTTATTCATTTGGTCTTTTTTTTGTTTGCCCTTCCAGTGTTCGTCTTTTCGCGTCGGTATACATGCCTTCCCATTAGCTCCAGCCAATTTCACTCTGTCACCCTTCCCAAATTTCAACAGCTATTCTGATCATCTAACCCCTGCCCTCGAGTCAGAACAAGCAGGTTAGATTCTTTTGTATTATATGGCAATAAATATTAATTTTGATTACCTGCTGAATAATTGTATAGAAAAGATTAATATTCATAATAAAGCATTGCCCCTGAAAATATACTCCCAGTCTTCAGCAAGCACAATCCTTTTCCTTGTCTTCTGACTTAATATACCAATCCCAGAATGCACACCTCTAATTGAGAATGCAATTGGGAAGGTTGCAAAGCGATATCCTGCCAGTGATAACGCATTTCAGAGATAAAAGTGCTAAATGGTACTCCGATTCTAGTGGATTTGACCAATTCACTTGGAATCACAATGGATAAGGATTTAAACATGCAAGTGCACATCAACACTATGGCAAAAAATGCCCAATCCCATCTAAGCTATCTCAGAAAATTGAAACCATTCATCAACACTGCTGACCGGAAAACAGCTGTCCATGCATTGGTTATCTCAAGGAGTAGGTATGGATAAACAACTTAGCGGGGCTTCCTAAGATTTCAACAGCTCCAATAAAAGCATGCCTCAATGCGGCAGCGAGACTCCTAACCGGTACTAGGAAATTTGACCACAGCACTCAACATCTGAAAGCGCTCAAATGGCTAACGTACGAGGCAGGAATTTAGCTCAAGATGGCATGTATTACACACAAAGCTCTACACTACAAAACACCACTTTACCTTGCCCAGAAAATTACGATTTCCGGAGGCCTTCGATCTTCAAGGGGGACTGCAGATCTCCTACTGAAACAAGCAATAATCCGTAAGAAGAGAACTTATGATAGAGCATTCTCAGGAGCTGCACCAAGAATTTGGAATGCACTTCCACCGGATATTAGAGGAATCACCTTTGTCTTGGTTTAAAAAAGAGGCAAAATCCTTTCTCATTAGTAAATTCCTCCCTCAACTAACTATTGTCCTCTCTCGGCTTCATTGAAACATTTAGTCATTCCTAGATCTACTACTTTCAGGAAAGCTGATAGGTGAAGATTAACAGGATGATTGTACTGCTATTATCAGACCAATGACTCCGGGGATAGCTGAGGTCAGTGGGTTTTCATCGAGTCTCATCTATGGACCACAATTAGCCCTGTTTGGATAACCACGTCCATTCGCATGATTCCAGGACGATGGCTAATGACGGTACCTCTATCAAGCCACAAGGTTTTGGTCTGGTCTTGTAACTGTGTATCCAGTTCTGACTCCACGTTTTTCTTTAGGAATGATTTTACACTTTATATTCAATTATGTCATGACATGTACTACTATAACCCGAGTGGTCGCCTAGTAAGACCTAATATGTGTATTATTTGTAAAGTTGCAAATTGTGAACAAAACTGATTGCTGTTGATTTGTAAAGCGCTCCGACACCCAGAATTGGGTCATGTTCGCACTACAGAAAACACTAAATGAATAAATACAAATAAATAAAAGAGGAGCATTGTTGGAGGTGATCCTCTTCTCCACTCAAACTCTACTCAACCCCTTTACAAATCCACAAGAAAAATGTCAGAGCTCTGCCTTCCACTTGTTTTCTTTTTCACAATGATGTAAATGACTTAGGGCATATCAATTCGATTAATCCATACATTGTCAAAACATTAGCTTGTTTCTGTTTTGTTTAGAAACTACACAATCCATTTGGATCTAATGAAAATTATCCTCTCCTTTTTTCAACAGCTTTTGACGTTCTCATGCAGTTGAAAATATCCAGAATCTTTGATCTGAACTGTATGTCCGTCTATTTATTGTTTCTTACAATGGTGTGATTCATTAAGAACTCACTTTCTAGGTGACCTGGCATTTGTTTCCCTTCTGTTGTGCGAAAAGCATAATTGCCAGATATCTTTGTTTTTACATTAAAGAAACAGTTAGAAGAATGTGTTTATAGAAGCTTGCCATTCAAGAGGGTTTGCACTACTTTAAACAATAATTTAAAACCCCATAAATGAAACTTTGTTGGGTGGACATAGGACTGAGTTCAGATTGCCAACCCCAGCCAAATGCTGGTCCGTCCCAAGACAATTTTGTTAGAATCAAGACACCTCTGATTAAATAGAAATAATGGAATCAATCAGTAAAGATTCTCAGAATAGATGGTCAGTCTCTTATTTGGGTCAGCTTTCTTCTTCAGTTTTTGAGATTTCTTGTTTCAACACATTACACAAATATGCATCAAACTGATACAGATGTGCTAGATTCCCTGCAAATTGTGTATTTTAAAGACGTAAAAAATGTGTCCATTCAATATTGTGTGTGAGTGCAACATGTGCTCATGTAAAATAGGAGTCATGTTCATATAAATCTTCTTGCATATCCTTTGTTATGGTCATGATGTCCACTAAATATATTTTAAATTAGTGTGTTTCAATGCAGATGTGGCTCATAAATGGTTTATTTCAGGTAATAAATGCTGCAAATGTTAGAGAATAAAAATCTATTTTTATCACAATAAAGCAACCCATTAAAAATATGTTTTCATTAGCAAATATCAGGAGTGGAATAGCTTCATGAAATTATTATACCACACATTATTTAAAAATCAGCTTCAGCAATGTGTTTTTTAATCTATAAAAGGCTTAAAGATTAAAATGATGCGTATTTTCATTCTTAAATCCTGTTTACATAATTGCATTTTCTTCATATATAGATTAGATAGAATAGGCCTATCAATTATCAGACATTGATCTTGACTGATATAGAAGTTCCTTCTGATAGACTTTTATGAGATTTCATTCATTGTGTTTTAGGGAAACATATTTTATAATGGGATAAACACTTATTACCAGATGATTTTAATGGTATTACTCTTTTGAGCCTAAAATATTCCATATTTTTTCTCTTTTGATACATTCCAGTATTGAACTGCGACCGGTAACTTCGAGGAAACAAACAATCGAATCAAGTTGAACCACAGACCATTATGCGCAGTCTGCTGTAAGCACAAGCCCTTTTTTTGGCTTGTGAGTTAAAACTGTAGGCAGGCTAGATTGATTTTTTAGTAGCACGAAGGAGTGTTTCACAACTGTTAGTGCCTCAAGCCCTCAAAGTAAACTCATAGTAAAGAGTTTGCAGAAAAATAAGACAGGTAGTAAGAGTTAATCAGCAATAGATTTAGCGGACAGAAGACCATGTTTCAGCCTAGTCACTTAAACGTAAATGTCCTTAGGGAATAACCAGAAAAATCAAATACTCCACATTTTGAAAAGTAGCCAATCAAGTAATAAAGCAATCTTGGCACCCACCCTGAAAGCGTTGCCTTATTTCTTTTTTCTTACATTTCTCAATTCTTCTTCTTGTCTTTTTCCATTTATATAGCTATTCCTCATTCCTTCTCTTTATCGATTCAACCTTCATCAATCCTACCTTACATTTCACCATCATCTCTCCATCCTGTCTTCCCTCCATCTTGCCTCCACTCATCCTTCTCATATATAACTTCCTATTCATCACCCATCCATTATTCTCTACATCCTTTTCTCCATTTAAACATATATCCATCTCTCCTTCCATCCAGCCACTCATTTCTCAATCTAGACACTCATCTTTGCGACTTTCCACCTGCTCGTCCATTCATCCAAATTTTTCTCCCTCCATCCAGCATCCATCCATTTATCTCTCCATCCGTTCCCACTACCTCCTCCCCATTAGTCCACCTATCCAACCACAACTGAAACCACCGAAAAATCCATTGACTCATCTATCCTTTATCCTTCTCTTTATCTATCCATACACCCATTGACCTATTGATCCATCCATCCTCCCCATCCATCCATCTATCCATCCATCGCTATTTACCTCCCATTGTGGTTTCATGTTCCATTTATTCCCCAGCCCCAGAGCTCTGTGATTGTACTCTCTTGAAGTAGCATATATTGGCTTCCTTTTTTGGGATTCTTCTTCTCTGATTGTAGGGTTAAGGAAGCTCTAAACACCAAATTAAATTATTTGAATAACAGAACTGCCCAGTCACACCCACCCCAGCTCAAGCTGCTAACGTGGAGGATTCATTCCGTCCTTGCACACTTACACCCAATGCATACTGCGTTCAACTTTTTGCAGTCCTTTCAAAGGTTAACTTAGTTGCTAGTTAGCAAACGACTAACCTAGCATGATACCAACTTGATTTACTTAGGTAGTGACACATGGACCAAGGAAGCCAACTTTCTCGGTTGCGCAGTTCTAGTTCCAGTAAAGCCATTCTTTACAGGGCAGTAAGGCTGAACCTACAGTTTCAAAATCAACCACTTTTCACCACTACTATGCAGTGTCTACTGGCTGCCTCGCAATACTTAGAGCTGGGTAGAAAAATACACGTTAAAAATAAATAATATTTAGAAAAGTTAAATTTTCTTTCATCTTTTCATTGTTCGATATCAGTTCAAGATGCTCAACTTGCGACCATTTAAACACCTCTGGGCTGGAGCAATGTACACGCTTGTGATATACATTTGCCTGACCTATCGAGTTGACTTATTTGTCTGTGTGTGTTTTGCAGAATTCTAAAACACAACACATAACACTTGAACGATTAAATACCCCTGGCGACGTGCTTGTGTATTGTAATCCTCATGAGAATGTTCTTTATTCACACACTGGGTTTATCAGGTGTTACTTTATGTTACTGCTGGCAATTTCATTTTTTGTAAGTGACCTAAATAGTAAACTTCTTACCTTTTAAATGAGTTCATTGTTAGTAATTTGTTCATCACAGCGCCTTCAACTTCACCAAAAAAGTTGCCAGTCTGTTAGAGAGAAAATCAGAAATTAAATCTGTATTTAAGAATAATTATGTGTATAATTGGAGGACAGTAGTAAATAGGATGTTAAGTGGCATGCAACAAATTCTGACATGAACAGATACGACAGGTTCAAAGAAAGTGTACAGGGCTACGGGGGTACACAAATTGAAAATGACTGAACAGTCATGATACATTATGGGGTTTCATCAGTAAATCCCAGAACAGACATGAGGGCTAACACAACTGACTGATGTTCATTTACAATAGAGCCAATGCTGCGTTTGTGTAAAACCAGCTTACAAGGAGAAACAACTGGGCAAATAATCAATTTCACAGCATTGTAGTACAAAATACAGAAACTGAGAGTAAATGTCTTCTTATTAAATAGTGACTAATTTGACTTGACTGCAACGACACACAATAGACTTAATATTCATGTGGTAACACGACTATGAAATGTGTGCATGTGTTATGTATGTAGAGTGCAAAGACTCAACCGAGCTTCAAGTTGCCATCATAGAACAATAGAAAAAAATATGCATAGTAAAAAAATAAAGCTGCTGTGAAGCAGAAGTACAGTTTAGCAATACCATGAACGAATAGGGAAACTAAACTTCAGTGCTCTCCTAAAACTGTTGATGAGAGCAATGCAGGTAGGTATCCACAATGTGGTTCTGCCACCTCCAGAAGCTTCCATCCTAACTTCTCGTGGCGCCATGTAGAGATTCATAGTTTATCTTAGGCAAGTGCAAGGCCTGCACAGCCATGTTAAAAGACAAGCCCACTGGTGCTATTTCATGTCTGCAGTGGCAAGTATAGGGAGTGCTTGTTTCAAACATCTTTTACCTCTGATTTGTGAAAGCAGGTTTCTTGAAGTGGTAATGTGTGACAAGAAATTTTGGTGCAAATTTTTGACAGGTATTTTGTGATACTAATGATGTGTTCTTGTTTTTTGTGCTACTGCATTACTGCATTGTAATACTGTGTTTTTTCTTTTTTTTTTGGTAGAATTTTATATAGCGCAAACTTGACCCAAATCCAAATTGGGTATCAGAGCGCTTTACATAGCACCAGTTACGTTACATGAGGACACACATTCATTGTTGTTAGGCACGGGGAGATTAAGTGATTTGCCCAGAATCGCAGGATGTTTTTTAGCGTCATTACCGAGACTCGAACCCAGCTCCCCAGGTCCGAGGTCGAGCGCCCTAGCCGTTAGGCCAACTCCTTCCCCCCCAGGTTGTACTGGGGTTGTTATGTTGGATTCTGTTTTGATTTTTTTTTTGTCCTCATTAGCCTCAGAATTGCCAGCCACGACACCTCTATCTGATACCACCATGTTCGCTTGTCAGGACAGAAGCTTCTGATACTGCCTAACTTATCCGGGACCTGCCCATGCACACCAATAGCCATGGTTGTCCTTGTCTTCGGCTCTCCCATAATCTGTTTTGACATTTTTGCTGTCTTCTGTCATGTTATTCTTTTATGTTGCTGTGTGTTATTGTTATGTTTTGTTATTTCGTTGGAAAGTGAGTTATTAGTAGTGCCAAATAAATATCTACCACTGGCAATAAGGCTACTAACACAGTCTAGGGCTCAGAATAGGTCTCAGAAAATGATTATTATGCTCAACCCTTGGAGGCTTGGCTGCTAGCAGGAAAGCTTAACTTCAGAGACAGGTATGTAAAGCATTGAAAAGCACAAATTCAGTAAATAGTTAAGACACAACACATAACATAAACCCAACACCACTTTATAAAAATAGAAATATTTATATCTTTAAAATGACACCAAAATGTAAAACATTTAATGTAGGGAACCAGAGATATGAAGTTTTAAAGATTTAGGGCCAGATGTACGATGGATATTTGCATGCGCAAACGGGTCCTAGACCCGTTTGCACATGCAAAAATCCTTTTGGCCACGTACAAACCCTATTTTGCGACTCGCAAAATCGTGTTTTGTAACTAGCTATTAGGAAGGGGCGTTCCCTTTCTAATAGCGACCAACAATGCCATGTATGAATGTTTTACCACCGCAATTGCGGTGGTAAAACAGTCACAGTTTACCACCCTTTACCATATTTTTTAAGGGCATGCAGTGGTACCAGGAACCACTACCTGCCCTTAGGTCTGCTGAGCCCAGCAGGCCACCATACCTGGGAGGGACACCCATTCCCAATGGGGTCACATATTGTAAGTGCCTCATGAATATGACTGAGGCATGTAATTTGCAACCCCATTGGGAATCACAATCAGTGTGACAGACATTGTTGTACATACCAATTTGCGACTTGCAAATTGCAAGTCGCTATTGTGACGCAATTTGCAACACGCAAATTCCTTGGTCGTACATCTGGCCCTTAGCACTATATAGCACATAGAAACCTATAGCACCTATTGTGACATCTGGTCGCACTTGACCGGGACAAAGTCAAAGTTTCAGGCCAACCGCACGGGCCCTGCATGATTACGCCACACAGTAGGCCTCGGTCAAAGTGTTTACCTTTAGACTTAGAAACGTTTCTGGAGCTTTTTTTACCTGGGTCTCTCGATGCTCTTCACTAGTCTTTGTTCAGTGAGGGTTTGCCGACTTGCTTTCCCGGGAAATCCCACTCAAACTCTGGAAGTTAGACCTCCGAAGCTTTTCAGCAGGACAAACCAGCAGGGCAGGCCGGCTTGTGGTTGAAGGTTGCAGACTTGGTTCTTGCGGTTGTAGCTTATTTGCAAAGTTGCTCCAAAGTTCTCCAAACTTCTGGAACTTCTGCCTGAAGTTCCTCTGGGGTTCCAAAGTGCCTTAACACAATCCAAGGGTCTGGAATTTTCAATGTGGCCCTTGAAAGTTTGGGACTTCAGTTCCCAACATCCACTTGGACAAAATCCATGCAAATCCACTAGACACACTCCAGGCTGGGGATTCTTGGTGGTGATGGTCCAGGTGAGCTCTGTTAACCTGAAGCTTGCAGGGACTCCACTCTTTATTCCTCCTGAAGCAAGTTTAGTCCACAGGGCTATTGTTCCAGTTTGTGCAGCATGCACAGTCAGTCAAAGTGCAGTGCCTGGTTGTTGCAAATCCAACTTCCAGCACAATTCCTTCTACTCTTAGTTTCAAGCAGCAGATCTGAGAGGCTTTGCCCCTCTCAGATACATAGCAAAAAACACATTTGATGGACAGAATGTAGAACAATGTCATACATTCATGCCAGTACAAGGATCTGGGCCTAAATCCATCGTTTTTTTGCACTCCACACCACCCTGGGTTAGACACTGGCTATATGCAAATCAGCTCTGACCCTGTGCCTCATGGGAACAGTCCAGTCCGAACTACCAAGCCATGTCTTTCCCAGACCGGAATCAAGCATCCAAGGACCGGTTTCTGGCTATCAGCCTTCATCAGCCGGGATAGCTTGACTCCAGTGGTGTGGAGAGCCTGGGACTCACGTCTGAGCATACCCAGCCCACTCGGGGTGAAAATTGCAAAAAACACAGTTGATGGACAGAATGTAGAACAATGTCATACATTCACCCCAGTAAAAGGATCTGGGCCTAAATCCAGAGTTTTTTTGCACTCCACACCACCCTGGGTTAGACACTGGCTATATGCAAATCAGCTCTGACCCTGTGCCTCATGGGAACAGTCCAGTCCGAACTACCAAGCCATGTCTTTCCCAGACCGGAATCAAGCATCCAAGGACCGGTTTCTGGCTATCAGCCTTCATCAGCCCGGATAGCTTGACTCCAGTGGTGTGGAGAGCATGGGACTCACGTCTGAGCATACACAGCCCACTCGGGGTGAAAATTGCAAAAAACACAGTTGATGGACAGAATGTAGAACAATGTCATACATTCACCCCAGTACAAGGATCTGGGCCTAAATCCATCGTTTTTCTGCACTCCACACCACCCTGGGTTAGACACTGGCTATATGCATATCAGTTCTGACCCTGTGCCTCATAGGAACAGTCCAGTCTGAACTACCAAGCCATGTCTTTCCCAGACCGGAATCAAGCATCCAAGGACCGGTTTCTGGCTATCAGCCTTCATCAGCCCGGATAGCTTGACTCCAGTGGTGTGGAGAGGCTGGGACTCACGTCTGAGCATACCCAGCCCACTCGGGTTGAAAATTGCAAAAAACACAGTTGATGGACAGAATGTAGAACAATGTCATACATTCACCCCAGTACAAGGAACTGAGCCTAAATCCATCATTTTTTTGCACTCCACACCACCCTGGGTTAGACACTGGCTATATGCAAATCAGCTCTGACCCTGTGCCTCATGGGAACAGTCCAGTCCGACCTACCAAGCCATTTCTTTCCCAGACCGGAATCAAGCATCCAAGGACTGGTTTCTGGCTATCAGCCTTCATCAGCCCGGATAGCTTGACTCCAGTGGTGTGGAGAGCCTGGGGCTCACGTCTGAGCATACCCAGCCCACTCGGGGTGAAAATTGCAAAAAACACAGTTGATGGACAGAATGTAGAACAATGTCATACATTCACCCCAGTACAAGGATCTGGGCCTAAATCCATTGTTTTTTTGCACTCCACACCACCCTGGGTTAGACACTGACTATATGCAAATCAGCTCTGACCCTGTGCCTCATGGGAACAGTCCAGTCCGAACTACCAAGCCTTGTCTTTCCCAGACCGGAATCAAGCATCCAAGGACCGGTTTCTGGCTATCAGCCTTCATCAGCCCGGATAGCTTGACTCCCGTGGTGTGGAGAGCCTGGGACTCACGTCTGAGCATACCCAGCCCACTCTGAGTGAAAATTGCAAAAAACACAGTTGATGGACAGAATGTAGAACAATGTCATACATTCACCCCAGTACAAGGTTCTGGGCCTAAATCCATCCTTTGTTTGCACTCCACACCACCCTGGGTTAGACACTGGCTATATGCAAATCAGCTCTGACCCTGTGCCTCATGGGAACAGTCCAGTCCGAACTACCAAGCCATGTCTTTCCCAGACCGGAATCAAGCATCCAAGGACCGGTTTCTGGCTATCAGCCTTCATCAGCCTGGATAGCTTGAAACCAGTGGTGTGGAGAGCCTGGGACTCACGTCTGAGCATACCCAGCCCACTCGGGGTGAAAATTGCAAAAAACACAGTTGATGGACAGAATGTAGAACAATGTCATACATTCACCCCAGTACAAGGATCTGGGACTAAATCCATCGTTTTTCTGCACTCCACACCATCCTGGGTTAGACACTGACTATATGCAAATCAGCTCTGACCCTGTGCCTCATGGGAACAGTCCAGTCCGAACTACCAAGCCTTGTCTTTCCCAGACCGGAATCAAGCATCCAAGGACCGGTTTCTGGCTATCAGCCTTCATCAGCCCGGATAGCTTGACTCCCGTGGTGTGGAGAGCCTGGGACTCACGTCTGAGCATACCCAGCCCACTCTGAGTGAAAATTGCAAAAAACACAGTTGATGGACAGAATGTAGAACAATGTCATACATTCACCCCAGTACAAGGTTCTTGGCCTAAATCCATCGTTTGTTTGCACTCCACACCACCCTGGGTTAGACACTGGCTATATGCAAATCAGCTCTGACCCTGTGCCTCATGGGAACAGTCCAGTCCGAACTACCAAGCCATGTCTTTCCCAGACCGGAATCAAGCATCCAAGGACCGGTTTCTGGCTATCAGCCTTCATCAGCCTGGATAGCTTGACACCAGTGGTGTGGAGAGCCTGGGACTCACGTCTGAGCATACCCAGCCCACTCGGGGTGAAAATTGCAAAAAACAACAGTTGATGGACAGAATGTAGAACAAAGTCATACATTCACCCCAGTACAAGGATCTGGGACTAAATCCATCGTTTTTTTGCACTCCACACCACCCTGGGTTAGACACTGGCTGTATGCAAATCAGCTCTGACCCTGTTCCTCATGGGAACAGTCCAGTCCGAACTACCAAGCCATGTCTTTCCCAGACCGGAATCAAGCATCCAAGGACTGGTTTCTGGCTATCAGCCTTCATCAGCCCGGTTTTTGCATTTGTCACCCCGAGTGGGATGGGTATGCTCAGACGTGAGTCCCATGCTCTCCACACCACTGGAGTCAAGCTATCCTGGCTGAAGACGGCTGATAGCCAGAAACCGGTCCTAGGATGCTTGATTCCGGTCAAGGAAAGACATGGTTTGGCAGTTCGGGCTGGACTGTTCCCATGAGGCACAGGGTCAAGGCTGATTTGCATATGACCATGTCTGAACTGGGGTGGGGTGGTGTGGATGCAAAAAAACGATGGATTTAGGTCCAGATCTCTGTACTGGGGTGAATGTATGACATTGTTCTGCATTCTGTCCATCAACTGTTGTTTTTGCATTTGTCACCCCGAGTGGGATGGGTATGCTCAGACGTGAGTCTCATGCTCTCCACACCACTGGAGTCAAGCTATCCTGGCTGAAGACGGCTGATAGCCAGAAACCGGTCCTAGGATGCTTGATTCCGGTCCAGGAAAGACATGGTTTGGCAGTTTGGGCTGGACTGTTCCCATGAGGCACAGGGTCAAGGCTGATTTGCATATGACCATGTCTGAACTTGGGTGGTGTGGAGTGCAAAAAAACTATGGATTTAGGCCCAGATCTCTGTACTGGGGTGAATGTATGACATTGTTCTGCATTCTGTCCATCAACTGTTGTTTTTGCATTTGTCACCCCGAGTGGGATGGGTATGCTCAGACGTGAGTCTCATGCTCTCCACACCACTGGAGTCAAACTATCCTGGCTGAAGACGGCTGATAGCCAGAAACCGGTCCTAGGATGCTTGATTCCGGTCCAGGAAAGACATGGTTTGGCAGTTCGGGCTGGACTGTTCCCATGAGGCACAGGGTCAAGGCTGATTTGCATATGACCATGTCTGAATTGGGGTGGTGTGGAGTGCAAAAAAACTATGGATTTAGGCCCAGATCTCTGTACTGGGGTGAATGTATGACATTGTTCTGCATTCTGTCCATCAACTGTTGTTTTTGCACCTCTCAGATACATATTCAGTGTTCTCCGAGATCAAACATGATTGTACTCCTGTCTAATGAGGTGCAGGGCAACACCCCAAAGCATGACCATTTCCTCCAAAGTGTGGCATACTGATCTCCCAGAAAGCACTATTCTTCAAAAATTCAATATGGCTGAAATCTCAGCAAAGGAGTAAGAACTAGTTAAAGCAAACTCCAGTATGGCTCATTTCCATGGTTCTCTTCCCCCTAGTATCTACAAATTCCTTCCTTAAGCCTGCCATTTGGTGGGTTCAGAGGGGATGGCTAGATGGACCTGGACTTTTATGTCTGTTCCCTTCTTCCATTGAAGCTGATGGGTTACGACTACTCACCCCTGCTTTGGCAATCCTTTGTAGTGGAGATCTCTACTCCCAGATAGCCTTTCTCCCCATGTGCCACTTATCACGATATCAAAGCAGCCTGGCTAATCCTCTTAACTCTGACGTCTTGTAACTCATTTTCTGTATATTTCAGGATAAATTCAACAATAGCATATTGTTAGATTATCAATACCATTCTCCTAAGTCCTTGAATAATATTTTTGGGCAGCCTTAGAGATAGTTATGAGTTCATAAACTAGTGCAACGTTAACGTATGTGGCTGATAATCAACAGTGGGGAAAATGAAATGTCCAATTTTTCCAACACCAGTATCTATGAAACATCTTTTATAAGGAGCCTGCTTATAGCTACATGACGCCCCATCCCTGGGACACCTTGGGGCAACTTCAGGGATCCCAAAAATAATGTAGAACCTCACTCCACAGTGCTCCTAGCACAAAAGTCGATTTTGGGAAGTACTTTACTATAATGGGGGAAGTGAATTTTGCAATTTCAGTATCCCCAGGGCTAAAACATCTTTTAAAAGGGTCCTCCTTATACGTACTTGACCACCCCCAACCCCACGCCCATTGACACCTAAGGGAGACCCTGGGGGTACCTAATATGCCAAAATATTGAAGTTTATCAATTTGTAAGTGCCCCTCCCACCAAAGTAGTGTTTGGGCTCAATTGACATTTAAAACCAATCCTGAAACACAGGGCTGCTTTTAAAATGACCTCAGGCTGTCAGCAATGCACCCATGCAAGTGCAGAAAGGGCTGCTGGCCTCTAAACTGCCATGCCATGCCCTATTATATACTAGGGACTTAAATGTAGTTTTAATCCCCTTTCCTTACTATGTACTAGGATCTTAAAGGGTATATCATGCCAATCATAGGGATACGGTAACCCATAGTGTACCCAAATGTGTGTGTGTGTTTTCACTGTGTTTTCACCAAAGCCCTGGCCCTGGACCTGGTTAGGAAGAGCCCAGGGACAGTCAGTTACCACCAGTACCAGTCAGCACAAAATGGGGGTGCGCAGGGCACAGGATGACTTTGCAACATATTTTACTTTATATATTCAAATACGGTTACATTTGCAACTAAAAGCAGCATATGCCTCAAAGTTCTCATGTCAAACAACCATGTACACTGGCCAAATACTATTGGTCCAGTTCTTGAACTTTTTAAGACATATGTCATCCCAAAACTCTGGCAGACAGGGTTTATTAAATTAACACTTAATATGATATAACCCCATGAAAAGTAAAGTGGGGCCTTCCCATGAAGATCTTTCAATATTATAACCAGCAGCCTTTACTTGATCGCATTGCTACTCTCAACCAATCTAGTTTCCTCTTTCTGATATGAGTCCCATCATTGAGGGCCAGTCAGCTGACTATAGGTCACATATAGGCATTTTAGATTTCAGATTTGTTTTCAGTCAAACACACGTAGTCGGAAAAGTTCCAGTTCTTTATGAACATGCTGTCAACTATTTTTGAATCACTAGGGTCTTCTTGAAAAGTTGGATATTGTCTGCATGCTGCTTGCACTGAAGGCTATCTGCTGCTAAAATCGTCACCAGGGGAAAATTGAGTTATTATGTAGGGGTGGTTATAGGGATGTACCCTAATGTTTACCATACCCTAGGTAATTTATTTTAGAATTAAATGGTGTAGGTGGGCCTGCTTTTCCACCAATCAGTTTACATTTACCCTGCAATTACTTTGAAGTTAAACTTACCTTTACCCCATTCTCTTATCCTCGTATTGTGGAAATATTTTTGTTTGGGGTGTGAAAGTATTTTCTGGCCAAGTTCTTGAGACCCTTTGAAGTTGCACAGGGAAGGCACAAATCTCTTGTCTGCTTGCACCACTTGGTGTTTTGCAGAAAGAGTTGAAAAACTCCTAGCAACCTGGAGGTAACACACCATCAGTGATAAATCAGCCTGAAGGCCAGTACCAGAGCATCTATCTATATCCAGCCATGGAGGCCACCCCTGATGAAGACTAAAGCTGCTGTGTAAGCCTGTCCTGCCTGCAGTCTCTGTTCCAATACAACACCGCTGTTGTGCCCCTGTAGAAGGGAAGGAATCTCTGTTAAGCTGGTTATATGAATCACACCTGCTACACCGATATAACTGCAATGCCAACTAGAAAGACAAGATAGAACGTGCAGACAAACCCACCATATGGACTTACGATTTTGTGCCAAGAAAGGCAAGAGGTAAAAAGCTGTAGATATGAGTTGCACATTTGCTTAGTGAAGTATTTTAAGTAATTCTTATCTTTGCTTCTGCTTGTGGTATAGTGGAGATTATGGTATATGCCTCCTATAGCAAATAGTGTGAATGCCCAAAGGGTAGATGTAGTGGATTATTGGAGATTGAAATATGCATTGCAAACCTGTACTTGCATTCCTATTGAACTGCGTATGTACTATTTAGTTTTGTTGTGAGAATAAAGTACTCTAATAAATATATATATGTACAGGGCTCGACAATATGTTATTGTGTCTGTTGGTTGACCTTAGGGTTCTGTACTCTTGCCCTCCCCCACACTATTCCCCATAAAATCCCTGGACTGCTACCTCTCACTGGCCTGAGAATTGAATCAAGTGCAGAAAAGGTTAATACTTGTCCCAGTTTTCAGAACCATAGTTGAACGGCCCGCAGGATACCAGTGTAAAACTACCTCAATGCAACAAATAAGTGCCTAGTAGACTCTGTCTGCCCTGTGGGGTCTAGCACTATTCTCTGATGTTACTTACCAAAGGACCAGCTCTCTCCTTAACCACTTTTTTGTTTTGCAGAGAAAGCAGGGAGCTTAAGGAGTGCTCAACTAGTTAGGCCTAATATCCCACCAACCCCATCAGACCTCCATTGGCCATCTTGAGTGGCCACCTTTGGGAACTGGGCAGTCTACCATAGACTGAGCTGTGGGAATGTGCAGAGCCTCAAATTCCTATTTAGGCACAGTTGTTCTGTGGCAACACTGCTATCACATTGAATGTGTGCTTAGGTTACGTCCATCAGCCCACATCCGTGCTAAATCTACACAGCTGTTGGGCCAGATCACTGACAGAACATCAGAACCACAAATGTTGTGTGAACAGAATATCCTGCCAAAAATATCGAGGACCAAAATATCTAGAAGATAAGTGCAAATAGGTAAGTATTGGTTTGCTTTTCTTAACTCCACCTCTAAGTACCTTGAAGATATATATATAATCAAGGTAAAGATATGTGGGTTATAAATGGTAAAAATTTACTTACTTATAGAAACTTACCTTCACAATATTTTTGCCCTCAATATTCTTGACACAAGATTTTGGCCCACAATATTTTTGGTTCTGATATGCTGTGTAAACACCGTTGGGCTATGGCAGTCTGCTCAGGCCCTCCATAGAAAAACTTCACAAGATGAGGAGGTTAAGGATGATATTATCTGTGTCCATACTAGTGCTACCTCAGCACCTTCCCTCAGAGTGAATCATTTACACACCAACTAAGCACAACTGGGATGATGTTACACTATTGAGTAATTCTTAGTTACATGTCCTATTTCTTTGTGGCACATGGGTATGTGAGTTATCAAATCCAGGCCTGACTATCTCCATCTGAGGTTTCAAGATCCAGTAATTAAATAGACCAGGCAAACAAAGTGGTGGAGAAGGCTTCCTGGAGATTTTCCAAGAGCTCTGTGGACTGGTGTCCCTCAGCTACTCTAATTTGTATTTGTATTTGTATTTTGTATTTGTACTGGGTTTTGTATCGCGCCAACTCACCGACAGGTCTCAAAGCGCCACTAACCAAGTGCAGCAACAAGAAGCAAGATGAATATATGAGGATTCTGGAGCTAATAACCAGATACTAAGAAGTAAATGCGTCTTTGAAGAGTAGAGTCTTCAAAGACTTCCTAAAGTGGAGAACGTTGGACTCTCTGCGAAGCACCTCCGGTAGCTTATTCCAGATGATCGGAGCCTGAACTGAAAAGGATCTGCCTCCTTTAGTTGCCAGCTTAAAGCGTGGGCAGGACAGCAGGAAAGAACCGGAGGATCGCAGGGCGCGCTTAGGTTCGTATATTTCGAGTCTCTCTTTTATATAAGCTGGCGCCTGTCCGTGGATTGCTTTGTGGCAGATGCACATGCTCTTAAATTCAACTCTTTGCACCATAGGCAACCAATGAAGCCTATAGAGCAAAGGAGAAGCATGAGTCCGCCTTGGCACTCCAAATATCAGGCGCGCTGCGTCATTCAGAGTGACCTGAAGACGATTGGATAGATTTTTTGGGAGGCCAAGGTATAGCGCATTGCCATAATCGATTCTCGACACTATTGTGGCTGAGACAATGGTTCGAAGCATATTCCGTGAGAGTAAGGGAACAAGCTTCCGCAGTTTCCTGATTAAGTTGGTACAAGAACCAACTACAGCGGACACTTGGTTGGCCATCGAGAGTTCCTGATCGATTTTCATGCCGAGGCTCTTAACGCTAGTACACGGTTTTGGAGTGGGTCCGAGTTCTTGTGGCCAAAACAAATCATTCCAGGGGGAGGTCAAGGTTGAAACTACAAGAACCTCCGTTTTGTCTGGGTTGATTTTCAATAAATTGGATGACATCCAATTTACTGTAAATCGTAATATGCCTTGGACCATGGACTGAGCCGATGGTGTATTGTCGATACTCAGCAGCAGCTGAGAATCGTCGGCATAATTGAAAACTTTACAGTTCATATTTGCCAGGGACTCTATCAGTGGCTGTAAGTACAAATTAAATAGGAGTGGAGAGAGCACAGAGCCCTGCGGGACTCCGCAAGATAAGGCACCCTCATCGGAGACCTGATCTGCTACCTGGATTCTCTGCGTCCTCCCAGATAAGAAGGCTGTTAGCCATTCAAGGGCTTGCTCTCCTATCCCAAACCGAGCCAGTCTGCCCAGAAGCAATGCATGGCTGACAGTATCAAACGCCGCTGAAAGGTCTAATAATATCAGGGCGCTTGGCTTTTTACTGTCAGCCATGCATCTAAGCTCGTCCAGCACAGACAGCATTACCAATTCTGTACTATGGTGGGCACGGAAGCCAGCTTGCCGCTCCTGGAGAAGATGGTGAGATTCCAGGAGGGATGACAAAGATTTTAACACGTGCTGTTCCAACACTTTTGACAGAAATGGCAACTGAGAGATAGGTCTGTAGTTCTTCAGGCTGGATGGATCTGCCCCGGGCTTTTTTAACAGGGGTCTGACGCGTGCCTCTTTAAAGGAGGTTGGTAATGTGCCAGTAGCTAGTGAGGTGTTTAGGAGGTGTAAGATCTGATCCTCTAGGATCGGGATTGCTAGTCGGAGAATATCGGGTGGGCACGGGTCGGCAGGGGAGCCTGACTTGGTGGATGCTACAAGTTGACTCAAGATGGTAGGGTCAATTTCGGGGAATCTAGTAAAGATAGGGGTTGGGGGATTTAAAGGAGGCAGTTGTTCGATGTGTGAGACTGGATTATCCTTCTTAATATCGGACAAGATAATCGCAACTTTTTCGAGGAAGTATCCTTGAAAGGTATCACAGTTGATCGAGATGTCGATCTTATCCTCCTTCACACTTAGCTCCTTCAGGATTTGAAAGGTTTCCCTCTGGATGTTTGTGGCGTTGTTTATGCGTGTCTCGTAGTGCTCTTTCTTGGCTAAGACGATAGACTTTTTATATGTCTGAAACGACATTCTATATAGTTCCCTATCGGTGTCCTTTTTGGATTTCCTCCAGCATCTTTCAAGGCAGCGGAGTTTTCTTTTGTGTTCGCGTAAACTTTGGGTGAACCAAGGGGCTCCTTTCTGTGCACCCTTTACTCTTTGTACCTTTTCGGGGGCTAGCTCATCGATTGATTTCCTGAGAGTAGTCGTTATCGCATCATACATTGAGTCAAGGTCAGAATCACCTTGGGAGACTATGGGCGTCTGTTTGTATTTGGGCAGAGTTTGGGCCAGGGTGTCAGAATTCACTTTTTTCCATTGGCGCACTTTTTTAGTTTTTAAAGGGAGTTTAGCCTGGGAGTTGATTAACGGTACGTCATACAATATTAGGTGGTGATCCGACCAGATACAGGGTGTAATACTTGTAATGACCGCCTTTGGCATGGAAGACCAGATAAGATCAAGAATATGGCCTTTTTTGTGGGTTGGAGCTTCCACAAGTTGTACTAAACCAAGAGAGGTCATAGTAGTCTGTAATTTCTGGACTAACGGATCTTGATCGCTTTTATCCCAGTGGACATTGAAGTCGCCAGTTACCAGGATGCTTTTGTAACGTGTGCATAGGTCTGATAATATAGGGAGAAAGAGGTCGTTGAATTTTGAGGTACTTTGGGGTGGGCAATACACTGTTAAGATGGTAACACAGGAGTTGTTCATAGTGATTTTTATCCCTAATATGTCGACGGTACTTATGGTCTCCGATAAGATTTTTGTTACCGTAAACTTCCTTTTAAAGATCGTTGCAACACCCCCACCTCGGGCCCCCTCTGGTCGGTTGTGCCAGATCATATCATACCCACCAGGGAGGGCGGCAATGATATCCGGGGAAGAGGCATCGCTCAACCAGGTTTCGGTGAGTGTCAAGAAGTCAATAGTCTCGTCTTGTAAAAGGGTATAGATTTCCAGGTGATGTTTCTGCAATGACCTGGTGTTAAGGGTGGCTAGCTTGAGGGGGGTTAGGGGACTAGAGTTCTTACCGCTGGGTATGTGCAAGATGTTAAGTTCCTCTAAGGTAGCACATATAACGGGGGATAGTGTATAGCTGTCAGAATTCAATACTCGGAGATCCCCTGAGGAATAGCAGGTGCGTGTACCAGAGTCCCTAAACCCTGTACCCGGTCGTGCGCGGACGGGCGCAGACGGGCAGGACTCTGGCACGACTCTGGCGCAGATCCGGCGCTCCCGCTGATCGCGTCCGCTGCGCGGAGTCATCTCTGCCCGTTTTTATGGCGCTTGGAATCGCGTCACAAATGACAGCCTGACCCAAGATGGCCGCCAAAACCGGTACTCTGCTCTCGGCGTCAACACTCGGCCGAGAGCAGGTCCGGATCGAAAAAGGAGGGGGTAACAGGGGTCTAAGGCACTATTGGGCGCAAGGGGGGTCAACAGGGGGGTCGCAGGCACCTATTACGATCAGGTGCAACACAGTACAAAATTACACAGTTTCAATTTTAAAACAGATTAAAAATCAAGGAAAGGCAAGAGACCTCCCGGCTTCCGCCTCAGGAGGGTGAAAGTGCGTGCAGGTTAGAATTACCGGCACTCTCCCATTCGCGTCCCTTTTATGGCGCTTGGAATCGCGTCACAAATGACAGCCTGACCCAAGATGGCCGCCAAAACCGGTACTCTGCTCTCGGCATCAACACTCGGCCGAGAGCAGGTCCGGATCGAAAAAGGAGGGGGTAACAGGGGTCTAAGGCACTATTGGGCGCAAGGGGGGTCAACAGGGGGGTCGCAGGCACCTATTACGATCAGGTGCAACACAGTACAAAATTACACAGTTTCAATTTTAAAACAGATTAAAAATCAAGGAAAGGCAAGAGACCTCCCGGCTTCCGCCTCAGGAGGGTAAAAGTGCGTGCAGGTTAGAATTACCGGCACTCTCCCATTCGCGTCCCTTTTATGGCGCTTGGAATCGCGTCACAAATGACAGCCTGACCCAAGATGGCCGCCAAAACCGGTACTCTGCTCTCGGCGTCAACACTCGACCGAGAGCAGGTCCGGATCGAAAAAGGAGGGGGTAACAGGGGTCTAAGGCACTATTGGGCGCAAGGGGGGTCAACAGGGGGGTCGCAGGCACCTATTACGATCAGGTGCAACACAGTACAAAATTACACAGTTTCAATTTTAAAACAGATTAAAAATCAAGGAAAGGCAAGAGACCTCCCGGCTTCCGCCTCAGGAGGGTGAAAGTGCGTGCAGGTTAGAATTACCGGCACTCTCCCATTCGCGTCCCTTTTATGGCGCTTGGAATCGCGTCACAAATGACAGCCTGACACAAGATGGCCGCCAAAACCGGTACTCTGCTCTCGGCGTCAACACTCGGCCGAGAGCAGGTCCGGATCGAAAAAGGAGGGGGTAACAGGGGTCTAAGGCCCTATTGGGCGCAAGGGGGGTCAACAGGGGGGTCGCAGGCACCTATTACGATCAGGTGCAACACAGTACAAAATTACACAGTTTCAATTTTAAAACAGATTAAAAATCAAGGAAAGGCAAGAGACCTCCCGGCTTCCGCCTCAGGAGGGTGAAAGTGCGTGCAGGTTAGAATTGACATTTAAAACCAATCCTGAAACACAGGGCTGCTTTTAAAATGACCTCAGGCTGTCAGCAATGCACCCATGCAAGTGCAGAAAGGGCTGCTGGCCTCTAAACTGCCATGCCATGCCCTATTATATACTAGGGACTTAAATGTAGTTTTAATCCCCTTTCCTTACTATGTACTAGGATCTTAAAGGGTATATCATGCCAATCATAGGGATACGGTAACCCATAGTGTACCCAAATGTGTGTGTGTGTTTTCACTGTGTTTTCACCAAAGCCCTGGCCCTGGACCTGGTTAGGAAGAGCCCAGGGACAGTCAGTTACCACCAGTACCAGTCAGCACAAAATGGGGGTGCGCAGGGCACAGGATGACTTTGCAACATATTTTACTTTATATATTCAAATACGGTTACATTTGCAACTAAAAGCAGCATATGCCTCAAAGTTCTCATGTCAAACAACCATGTACACTGGTCAAATACTATTGGTCCAGTTCTTGAACTTTTTAAGACATATGTCATCCCAAAACTCTGGCAGAC
Organism: Lissotriton helveticus; assembly: GCF_964261635.1. Taxonomy (NCBI): domain Eukaryota; kingdom Metazoa; phylum Chordata; class Amphibia; order Caudata; family Salamandridae; genus Lissotriton; species Lissotriton helveticus. Next base: position 1,149,167,436 of record NC_136070.1, read on the forward strand.
AGGGTTTATTAAATTAACACTTAATATGATATAACCCCATGAAAAGTAAAGTGGGGCCTTCCCATGAAGATCTTTCAATATTATAACCAGCAGCCTTTACTTGATCGCATTGCTACTCTCAACCAATCTAGTTTCCTCTTTCTGATATGAGTCCCATCATTGAGGGCCAGTCAGCTGACTATAGGTCACATATAGGCATTTTAGATTTCAGTTTGTTTTCAGTCAAACACACGTAGTCGGAAAAGTTCCAATTCTTTATGAACATGCTGTCAACTATTTTTGAATCACTAGGGTCTTCTTGAAAAGTTGGATATTGTCTGCATGCTGCTTGCACTGAAGGCTATCTGCTGCTAAAATCGTCACCAGGGGAAAATTGAGTTATTATGTAGGGGTGGTTATAGGGATGTACCCTAATGTTTACCATACCCTAGGTAATTTATTTTAGATTTAAATGGTGTAGGTGGGCCTGCTTTTCCACCAATCAGTTTACATTTACCCTGCAATTACTTTGAAGTTAAACTTACCTTTACCCCATTCTCTTATCCTCGTATTGTGGAAATATTTTTGTTTGGGGTGTGAAAGTATTTTCTGGCCAAGTTCTTGAGACCCTTTGAAGTTGCACAGGGAAGGCACAAATCTCTTGTCTGCTTGCACCACTTGGTGTTTTGCAGAAAGAGTTGAAAAACTCCTAGCAACCTGGAGGTAACACACCATCAGTGATAAATCAGCCTGAAGGCCAGTACCAGAGCATCTATCTATATCCAGCCATGGAGGCCACCCCTGATGAAGACTAAAGCTGCTGTGTAAGCCTGTCCTGCCTGCAGTCTCTGTTCCAATACAACACCGCTGTTGTGCCCCTGTAGAAGGGAAGGAATCTCTGTTAAGCTGGTTATATGAATCACACCTGCTACACCGATATAACTGCAATGCCAACTAGAAAGACAAGATAGAACGTGCAGACAAACCCACCATATGGACTTACGATTTTGTGCCAAGAAAGGCAAGAGGTAAAAAGCTGTAGATATGAGTTGCACATTTGCTTAGTGAAGTATTTTAAGTAATTCTTATCTTTGCTTCTGCTTGTGGTATAGTGGAGATTATGGTATATGCCTCCTATAGCAAATAGTGTGAATGCCCAAAGGGTAGATGTAGTGCATTATTGGAGATTGAAATATGCATTGCAAACCTGTACTTGCATTCCTATTGAACTGCGTATGTACTATTTAGTTTTGTTGTGAGAATAAAGTACTCTAATAAATATATATATGTACAGGGCTCGACAATATGTTATTGTGTCTGTTGGTTGACCTTAGGGTTCTGTACTCTTGCCCTCCCCCACACTATTCCCCATAAAATCCCTGGACTGCTACCTCTCACTGGCCTGAGAATTGAATCAAGTGCAGAAAAGGTTAATACTTGTCCCAGTTTTCAGAACCATAGCAGGATACCAGTGTAAAACTACCTCAATGCAACAAATAAGTGCCTAGTAGACTCTGTCTGCCCTGTGGGGTCTAGCACTATTCTCTGATGTTACTTACCAAAGGACCAGCTCTCTCCTTAACCACTTTTTTGTTTTGCAGAGAAAGCAGGGAGCTTAAGGAGTGCTCAACTAGTTAGGCCTAATATCCCACCAACCCCATTAGACCTCCATTGGCCATCTTGAGTGGCCACCTTTGGGAACTGGGCAGTCTACCATAGACTGAGCTGTGGGAATGTGCAGAGCCTCAAATTCCTATTTAGGCACAGTTGTTCTGTGGCAACACTGCTATCACATTGAATGTGTGCTTAGGTTACGTCCATCAGCCCACATCCGTGCTAAATCTACACAGCTGTTGGGCCAGATCACTGACAGAACATCAGAACCACAAATGTTGTGTGAACAGAATATCCTGCCAAAAATATCGAGGACCAAAATATCTAGAAGATAAGTGCAAATAGGTAAGTATTGATTTGCTTTTCTTAACTCCACCTCTAAGTACCTTGAAGATATATATATATATAATCAAGGTAAAGATATGTGGGTTATAAATGGTAAAAATTTACTTACTTATAGAAACTTACCTTCACAATATTTTTGCCCTCAATATTCTTGACACAAGATTTTGGCCCACAATATTTTTGGTTCTGATATGCTGTGTAAACACCGTTGGGCTATGGCAGTCTGCTCAGGCCCTCCATAGAAAAACTTCACAAGATGAGGAGGTTAAGGATGATATTATCTGTGTCCATACTAGTGCTACCTCAGCACCTTCCCTCAGAGTGAATCATTTACACACCAACTAAGCACAACTGGGATGATGTTACACTATTGAGTAATTCTTAGTTTGTATTTGTATTTGTATAGTTGTAGGTGATCTAAATCATAATGGGGAGAATAACAATGATTCAACCTATCTGCACCTTTCTGGTGAGCTAGATACTTTAGGCTTAGAACAAATATTGAAAGTATTGAATCATTAACTGGTCCACACTGCGAATTTTATTTTTGGTAATCCATTATCCTTCCTTTTAAGCCTTAAAGTCACACTCGTGATCTGGTCTCATTACTTTCTGATGAACTTCCCCCTTAACATGTCCTTGATATTCTGTGGAGGTTTGACCACGCAGGAGATGGGAAAGAGTTGAAATGGATACAGAGGGCTGTCTTTTCAGCAGCATCTTTACATCCCAGTCAAATGTGGAATCCCACAGCACGCTTGCAGAGCCCATCTTCAAGACAATCAGTCAAGTGTCAGAAAAGTATGCACAAACTTGTTTACACTGGTCTCCAGTGGAATCTAGGGCTGACAGCTTGAAAGTAGATTAACATGGGAAAAAAAGGAGAAAGAACTATACCAGGGTTAGACAACTAGGGTATAAAATGACCTGAAGCATTTTAAAGCAGGTCTTCATGCAGCTAAGTTTAGAGTTAGCCCCTCATAACTGCAAACTTTCTTTAGCTTCTCTCTGGATTTATTAAATATGGTCAATTGGTTCTGTCATCCTCCCATGATAGACTGGTAACCCACCATCCCACATTCTATGCAATAACCTACCAGAATTATTTTACACAATAACATAATATAAAGTGTATTTGTATAGCACACATTCACCCAAGGGTATCTTGGTGCTGAATAACAGATGTTTATTGTTGTCCAACTCAATGGTATATTCATTTTACCAACCTCTGAAGGATGAAGGATGAAGTACTGAGTGGGCCCACTGCGATATGGGCCTGTTACCATGAGGTCGAACACAAACCCCTACAGTGAATGCATCAGACCCTAAAATTGATTTCATGTCATACCTGAAATCAGGATCCAACCATCAGAAGATTCATACCCACTAAGGATATTTAAAGGGTGTCTTCTAACTATATATATAGACTCTCCTCCTATTTGCCATAAACATCCCTCTGAGGGTTGAGTTGAACTACTGTAAAAATCGAGTGCTGGCCTTTTACTCGAAAAACAGTGACCAGAGCAGCCAGAGGTAAATCAAAAAGAAAATAATTACATATCCATTGATGTTGAACAGTGTGCAGGGACATTACTTTGAACTTCTCAGTGGCATTTGATACTGCCAATCATAACATCCTGTTGGACCATTTACAATTGTTACAATTGTTGGATAAGCTGAGCAAGCATTTTTGCAGTTTGCTCCCTTTCTGACCAATAGATCCCAAATGATAACACTTTCGCTTTACCAATGCCTCACCACTCTGTGGTGTTCCATAAGGATTCACTCTATTCCCCATTGGGGTTAACCTCCATATCCAGCCTCTCAGTGTCATCATCCAGTCCTTTCTCCTACACAGATGCCACACAATTGCTTCTAAAATATGATCAACATTCCTTCAAGTCCACAGAATAGTTGAAAGAGTGAATGCTCATCATAAGATGAGATTCAGTTTTGCTGAGTTAACCAGCGTGGTGCACCCCGTGCTCTACTGACAACAGGAAGGAGCATGGGAATTCTGTTTGATCAAAAGTTATCCTTTCTTCCCAAAATTCGGAAAATATGCTCCACAGGGGTTTTCCTCATACAGACTTTAAGAAAATCTGCCCCTATCTCCCTATGGAGAAATTTGGGCAGGTGGTGGGTAATTGTGTTCAATACCTCAACTACTATAATGCTTTTTATCTGGGCTTACAGGATAACTCAATATCTAGGCTAAAGTAACTTCAGAATATGGTTGTGAGAAAGGTTTTTGGGCTTAAGATGTTTGATCATATCTCACTGGGTCAACAGTGTCTGACCTGAATTCCAATAGGACAATGACTTTTGTTGAAGACATTGTACCTTGTCCAGAGAGCCTTATATAGTAACATTGCTGCCATTTTTCTAGAGTGGTGATGTCTTATTACCAAGTTAGACTTTTAAAAAGAATTGCTTCTTTCCATTTCAGCATTACCTGAGTCAAACAGAAATGTTCTGGAGCAGAGCTTTTTGATTATTAGGACCCAAGCTGCTCTGTAATGAACTGCCTCTTAGGCTACATGTTCGCTATACATTTTCAGCATTCAATGGTGCAACCAGATTTCATTTATGCTCTTGTCATAGCACCAGAATGCTGATATTTTATTTTGGGGTCAAACCTGGATCAGCTTGGTCTGAATTCATTGTTATGGTATACTTTCAGTTTTGGTATGTATCCCAGCCCTAAGATGTATCATTGAATGTGTTCTTAATAAATAATTACACTAATAAATAATAATACTAATCTGCTAATGGGAATGGGAAGGTTTGCCACTCAGCTTTATGTACCTTCTGAACTAGGAGCAGCCACTGTACAACGGAGTCCAAAACTGCATTAAATCCAAAATTATCTAGGCAGTAGCATTTACCATATCTCTGCTCTTCAGTAGTTGCTCTTAGACAAAAGAAGTAGACCTCTGTTCTGAAAAGTGAGAGAACAGAACACATGTAACTTCCCTGTGGTTGGCAGTTCTCATGCATTTAGATGAAGGAGCTTTATGACTGGATTACTCTGCCAGTGCACTTGAGGTAAAAGGTTATTTATGTTCATGTCCATCAGTGTATGAGTTATTCTCATATACCACAAGTGCCCTTCCATTCACTGTAACAATCAAGGATAACACAGTGTGCCTCTCACCACTCAGGGTGATGGTCCTTCCATTCCAATGCCTTTGTATCTCTGTATAGGGGGATTTTAGGCACCCTCAACTTTGGGAGAGCGTCATTTTGTCCAGCAGCACTTTGTAGCTTCTTATGATAATCATGATCAGAAATGGGGTCCTTCTTCATTGTACCATTTAGCTGCAGAATTCCTTTCTTGTGAAGCACTATTCTGTTTGGAAAACTAAACAATGGTAAGAATGTTTGAGCAGTAAAAAGGGGTAATGTGTCTCATGGTGATCCGCCCCAGTTTAATGGGTAAAATTCAATTGGATCCAGATATCAAAATAGGAAACCCCTAATCTATCAAGACAAGGTACTTAGACAGTGGCGGCTCCTCGAGGGAGTGCTGCGGAGCAGTGGGGCGGGGGAGGGGCAGGGTGGGGGGTAGTAAACTCCGGCATACAGCGCGCCATTAAATTTGTTTTATTTATTTATTTATTTACCTAACTCCGTTTGGCCGTATGTCAAAATTCCAAAACGAATAAGTATCCAAAGTAACCAAAATATTTTTTATTCTTTTCTAATAGTCCAGAATAATTCTTCAGAGCAAAGCAGATAAACAGCCATGTGTGTTCTCAAGGCTGATAATATCGTAATATTGGATAGAAAAAAGAATACCCATGGGTGATCATGTAATTAGCCAAAGGAAAGAGAACAAAGAAAGACAAAAAAAAATGAGAAACCAAATTGCATAATGGAATCAAGAGATCCAAACCCAAAGAGAGCAATGTTCCGATGCAGCAGATTTTTATTATCAATGCATTCATCAATTGACATTCCGCGTATAGTCCCAAATTTAATTCGTCAAGCGCAAAATCCCAATCAACAATTAAATTAAAAAGCACAGACATTAGCGTAATTCACAATCACTAAGATAACATACTCAGAGGGAAAGCACATGCAATCGTGGTTGTAAGCAAACATAACAAATTCATGTCAAAAGAAAAATCCTGTGAAAACTAAATATACATGTAGGTCATAGTGTCAGAGTAAGTGATTCATATGGGTCATATAAATCCCAAAAATCAATAATTAAAAAGAACAATGCAGTTATTGGATAGAAATGCATCCATAAGTACATGAGAAATTAAAAATTGAATATTCAGGTCCCAGAGAATATCAATGATCTGAAAGAAATTCATGAGCGGCATCGCAACATCTGCAATTAATGGATAGTGGCAATAGGAACCGGTGGCCTCATTTACAATATTTTGATGCACAGCTGTGCAGCAAGCCTTTCACCTGCACAGCCGTGCATCAAAAGAAAAGGGAACTGCCGCACAATGCTATGACATGCGCCAATGCAGGCACCCTTGTGCAATGGTTTCTGTGTTGTAGGGGTGATTGTTTAGGTGCAGTAAGGGACACCTTCCTGCATAAAAACAATCATGAGAGGTGTTTCCTTCTTTCTATGGCCCCCGATTATGAGTCTGGCGTTCCACGGACAGCCAAACATTCTGGTGCGCAGCGGTAGCAGTCTTCTGACTGCCCTATTACAATATAGGCAGTGGGACACCAGCCCTGCCACAGCTGCCAAGGAACCTTCAGTCCCTGGAGATGTTACTGCGGTCAGGATGCAGTAATGTGCTTGGTGGGACTGCTGCGATCCCGCCAAGCAAATTAACAAGTTTCCTCTCCAGCACTGGATTCATGGCGGTTTCACGTCATAAAAACCTTGGTGGACTGGAAACAAAGAGGGCCCTACAGGGCCCCCTAATGTCTGATGACCTGTGGATGCACACAGGGGGTACAACATGTGCTCCCTGTGTATATGCCTACCAGTTCCTGCATGGCATTTTTTTGTCCATGTCGAGAAGGAAATGTTTTTGGCGTTCCCATTGCGGTGCCCATTTTCAGAGCAACGGCATGAAAACATCAAAAACAAAGGCCGCCAGACAGGAGGAAACTTCTAATCTGGTGGGAGGTCTGACTATGGCTTTGGCTTGAGGCAGCAGGTCGGACCCGGTGCTGCACTGCCAAAGTTGTTACAGAATGCAGCACACATACATACATACGTAGGAATCTAATGCATTCCCAGGTTTACAAAACCTTGTAAATCTGGAAATGCACCAGGTTCCACGGATGTTGTGTGAGAACACCCACAATACCCATGTAATGCCCCTTTCACGCAGAGTAATGAGCAAAAGGGGCCATATTTACAAGGCCATGAAAAGCCACACAGAGTGGCTTTACATTACCTTGTAAATATTGGCAGGCACACTGGGCCGCTTGTGCATCACAAAGTGACGTACCAGTGGCGCAATGGGTTTGTAAATAGGCCCCTCTATACTTTGCATCACCGGGCATCATCAGGCAGATGGTGAGTAAGTATTGAAACTTGTATTGGTTTTTGTGGCTTCATGATTCCTCTGCGCCCTTAAGTGCACTACACCTTCTATTATTGCTTGCAAACTATAAAGTGTTAGTTAATCCCCTGTAACACAGTACATGTAGGGACTATGCATATAGTGATCCCAGGTTCGTAAGCAGTGCAAAGGTGCCAAAATTGCCTTCTTTAACTCCTACGTTGTCTCGGTCCTATTAAGTACACAGGGAAGCACCAAAATCAAATAGGGGAAAAAAATTATATAAGCAGTCACCAATCTTACTGTCAGAAATTGGTAATACAGGTAAGATATGGTCCTGAGGTTGAAATATGTCAATACTTAAAAAGCAGCACATTTTGGCATTGTTAGGCTACCTAAAAGGGAAATGATACCAACATGGGTGAGTAGTCCCATTCCAGCCGCCGAACGATTTACTGGAAGGGGAGGCAGCATGTACATTATTCCGTCTCGTCTACAGAATCTCCTGCAGTCTACAAGGATTCTGAGTCTATTACACAATGAAAAAAATGAGAAAAATGACTCAGTCAAAAAAGCAAGGGTGGGGGTGGATAGGGTATAATTAAGCTAATCATACTAAGGTATTATGGAAATAGACGCAGATTGCGCTTCATTTGCTGGGCGGCAAGAGTGGATGGTGATGACAGGCAAATACAAAAAATTAAAATAAGAAATAAACAAACACGAGTACTGCAACTTTCGCAAGGCAAATGAAAGATGGCTTACAATCTATGGCACAAGTGTTGCGATTTTGAGAAGGAGAAATTGAAACTTGAAGGGAGTCTGAGAACAGACGCTTGTTGTGCATGGGTAAAAAAAAACAAATTGTAACCAACTAAGGTCGGAAGAGACAGAATATAGCAGCCTCGTTATAAAGGGACCGTGGGAAAGGCTAAAAGTGTCAGATTAAAAAAGAAGTCCTGTTATGGAGAAAAAGGTCCACTATGTAACGGGAAATAATCCGTTTCGTCTTCCCATCAGGAAAGAATTATTAGTGACCCGTATATCGATTAAACAAACTGTTAACCAAAATAAGAGGATTACCATTACATGTTCTAGACAATTCCAGGGTTATTCCTCATGTAAACAATAATGAATTTCACCATCTTTGCTCAAATTTTTGTTTACAATATGATATCTAAGGATCAGTTCACCCTCTCTTCTGCGGAGTCTAAGCTACTAGTTACCGCCCCTAGGGGTTTGTTGATAATCTCTATTCCTGCAAAAGAAAATTATTTATTGTAGGGGTGTACATTTTGCAAGAACCAAGTCAATCATTATTCAGTTTCTAATTTGTGAATGTTCTGGTAATGTTTTTGAATTCTGGGTCGAAGGGGTCTGACCATACTTCCAATGTAAGATTTGTTGCTTGGGCAAACGATCATGTAGTTAGTAAATTTGCTGTTACAATTGATCATGTTACTGATTTTCACCAGTGTTCCAGTCTGTAAAGTAAGGTTTTGCATTTCATTTAGTCCCAATTTGCAGCTGTTGCAGTTGTGACATATGTGGAAGCCTGGAGGTCTATCCAGGAATGTAGATTTGGTGGTTCTCTTATCCACAAACTTTGACGTGCATAATAAGCATTTTAAATTGCATGCTCTTCTGAAACCTATTTCCGGAAAGGTCTTGATACTATTTGCGAAACTTGGATTTTGAGCCAGTATATGCCAATGTCCTCAAAGGATTTTCCTAACATGATGATGGCCATTATGGTAGTATGTAATGAAGCACAGGGTGTCTTGATTAGTCTGTGATGATGTAATTTTGAGTTGAAGTGGCTCAATACATTTGATTTTAGCCATTTTATGTACTGATTTTCTAAAATGATCCAAGCGATAATCCTAGAGTTCTAATCTGGTTAGAAAGTGTCTCTCACCCTCCACTGCTAAAGTGTTTGGTGCAAAACAGTCTTATCTACGTGAAAAAATATCCCTAAAAATGGATCAACTAACCATGACCAAATTATTGAAATATTCTATTAAATTTGTCAGGCAACTATTTTGCCTGTAATGCAATTCAATTCTGTCCCTTCATCTAGTGTGAAACATTTGACCGATTCTTACATCTGCCGAATGTTCACTGTAGATGCACCCATTGCATATGTACCTTTGAAGAGAAGAGCATCTGCTTATGCTGCCATATTCATTTAAATCTAATGCTAGTTATTAATGTGTATGGGGATGCATAAATATAACCAGATACAATATACTGTAGGGCATTAGAAATCATACGCATTAATTTACTTACCTGTGACAAATGACAATGGTTCTGCTAGTACCTGAAGAGCCTTGGCAGGGGATTTAATAAGATGGGTGGCACACTTCTCTGGCCCTTTACCATCTAGAGGAAAATATTTACGGGGTTACATTTCTAAATGTTGGTTTAAATACCTCCTCATCCGTAACAGTATAACTGCTTGAAGTGGAACTGGTTAGACACCAGAGTACACGGGGCAAGGCACCCAGCCCAATGGGACTCCAATCAGCCTTATAAGATGTAATGTTGCTCTCTGGGGCCCCTTGATCACCAATGCTTTCAACAGCTCTCGAAATATACCCTTCCCACTCTCCTGGAAACTCTCAACCATCGTTCCTGTTTTTTAAAAAAAATGTGATTGCATGGCCCTGTTGTGTTGTAGACCAATTACTTTAATAGCCATCACAGTTAAAATGATGTGATTTACAGACACCTGGCTGCATGGATTCAAGAGCATGAAATCCTTTCTACCTTCCAATTTGGATTTTGTCCACGACTAGGTACGGTGCTGCAGTGCTTAAATCTGAGTTTATAAGTTAAAAAGGTGCATCTTTGTCAAGCTCTGCCCACTGTACTGGCCTTTATGGACCTCTCTGTTAATAGATCCAAATTGTCATTGAGGCGGTTGGATTTGGGTGTGGAGGTATCATTGGTAAACTTTATGCACAATATACATACTGATCTGGCAGCAAAAGTATGCATGAGCCTAAATGAGGAAATGTATCCTGAACTTAGTTTTTAGTGTGGGGTTCGCCAAGGCTGCATTTTGGCCCTCTTACGTTTTAAGTTATATATTAACAGTCACTGCTCCTATCTGACCTTTCCTCTGGTGAACACTCCCAGAATTGCTGACACTCAGGTGCCAGCATTTCTCCATGCTAATGACATGGTCCTATTGACACGGACCCCTTATGCTCTGTGGTTAATGGAGGACCGTTTCATCCAACTCATGGGTAGTCTCAACCTGGTTACTAACTATGGCAAATCTCATATTATGTCTTGTGGGCCAGGCAGAACTGATATTCGAAGACTTGTTGTAAAGGGTCAGTCTTTATGAAGCGTAAAAGAGTTTAGTTATTTGGGCATTATTTTAAGGTCTTCGGGCCCATGGCAGCCCCAGTTCTCAAGTTCATGTCTCAAGCTTAGCAGGCCAGCTGAAGCAATTTTTTATCTCCTGATGGCGAGGGGGAAAGGGCCCATTTCGCCTCCTTAAAAAGAATATAATGCACAATGTGTCTCGGCCACTACGTATCGGACTTGGATTTGGGGTTACTACAAGAACTCCTCTCTGCTGCTTAAGGAAAACAGGATATGTAGGAGACTTTTACAGCTCCCACTGACTGCATCTAGTTACATTATCCAACCAGAGTTAAACCAGCACCACATTGAAGACAGGATGCAACTTGCCCCACTATACTTTGGGTTAGCATGTGGGTCAACCCGCTAACACAGTTTTGTAGGGATGTCATCTCAGACTGTCTTAGTCTGGACAAAGGATGTGCTATCCCCTGGTTGAATTATATATTTAAAAGATTCCCTTTGTTGCGTTTGTCTTCTCTGTTCACGTCACCCGAAAGTATAAAGAAAGAAGACCAAGTCCGGGTAAGGAGTCTCTTTTGAGAATTTTGTGAGGAGACATGGTTGCAAGCTGAGTTGGCAAACAGTTGTGTTGGTTTATTATAGACAACTCACTAGTGCTGAGTCTACCTTTATTTTTCACTAGATGCGAAACAATGGGAGAGCTGTCTTCTCTTCAGTTTTAGAGGGAGTACAATTTGGGGGCTCTTGAGTACTGGAATCCAAACCAACAGGGGGGGGGGGTTAACAGCTCTGCTTTGCTACTCATATGGGGTTTCTGAGCAGTTGTGTTTCTCTTTTCATTTTAGTTATCCTTGCTGTCTGTTCCTCACACCCCTCTTAAATTCACTGGGTCACCGTAGATGTACAGAGTCTTTGTATCATCTGCAATTGTTGAATACATCTGATGTTTGTTTTAGGGTGGGCTCCATTTTTAAAGCCGCAGTCAAGCTAGGAAAACACTGGGGGGGTTTAATTACCCCTGTTTGATTAGTGCTGATGGAAAATTGACATAATGCATTTTATACTTAGGTATTTTACTGTTATTTTGTCTTTTAACAAATCTGTTTAAAACCAGCCTATTTACCTTTGTTATATATACCCTGCACTTTATAGGAGTGTTGTTAAGTGATGAAATCATATTTGTACTCCATCAACATGTTTTTGGAAGATATGGTTGTTTTTCATTTTCCCTACTGATAATCAGTGCTAAGTAAGATCTTGCTTTTTTTTCAATAGCTATATTGTGATTATTTTCTTTTTCTTTTTTGCTGTATCGCATTGAAATATGACGTTTATGGCCTCATCTGGCTGATTAAAGATTATTTGAAATGAATTTGACAATTTTTTAATGAATAAAGACTAATTCAGTATGTGCGTTTTGGGATGCTTGATGAATTCCTAACTCTATTGCTGTTAATTCAAAATATATACATTATTCTGTTTGAAAATATTCCTATAGTTTTCTAATAAACCAACATAAACTAATAAGATGGGCGCCTAGCCTTTTAGCTTTGCAGCTCCCTACTTTTGCAGGTTGAATATGATTTTTAGATTGAAATAGGATTTTGAGAGTTGTAATCTTTGCAAAAGGCAATTACTTTAGTCATTGTTTGTAAGCATTCGGGTTATTGGTTGAGGCAGGGGGAACCCCTTGTCATGCAGCAACCACAAATCTTTTTAGGGTGGAGTCACAAGCAAACACAAAATTAACCTGTGCTCAACCCACGGGTAGCTGGAGCAGAGCAGTCAGGCTCGGCGGCAATGTGTATGTATTTGTACAAAACTTCAAATACTAACGCAGTAAAAATACACCACAAAAGGATCCTACACCAGTTTAGAAAAATAGGGTAGATTTGAGTAAATAGGAAAATACCCAAAGAACAAACATCCAATCAGTAGAACTAGATTTTTGAGAAAATATTGAAAAAAACACAAAGCGACATTTATAGATATCTGGTCATGCTGGAGTGGGTCAAAGTCACAAGTTTAGACTGACTGTGATGGAGGGCAGGTCGGATCCTAGTAGTCCTCAAAGTTATTTGAGCGTCACCAACATAAGTAAATACATAAATGGTTTATTAAGGACTAGAAGCAGCTTTAAATAAATGTTATACCACCCTGGAAAGTGCAAGAAACACTAGGCAACAGTGTTTGAGGGAGAATTATGTGGCCTTTGCGAACACATCAATCAATAAACCAAAAAGGGAAGTGGACCAAATCAGGGTATTTGAGTATACAATTTAAGCATATTAACGATAATGAAGTACAATAGAATGGTTTGCCATGTTGGAGGGAGTTTAGAGGTCTGGAAGGATAAACACAGCAAATTGGCCATCATCTGCAGCCTCCAATAGACAATCCACAATGAAAAGTAATGATGTCCCCTGTTTCAAAAATGTCCTGGTGCTACTGTATTTGACTTGTCACTACTTTCCCAAGGAAAAATCTTAATAAGAGGAGCGAAGCAATGGGCTGCTAACTTGTCAGGTTCCTGAGATCATATGATGGGTTTTTATCAGCAGGGAGGTAAAAGCCATCTTGAAGACGTTGGTATGATCTAAGCAGTCAGAGGAGATAAGATGTACAGAAATATTTGTATAAAGCAACTATGAACTGTGTCTGGTCTTGTGCCAGTTATACTTCGAAACAATAGGAGTTGAAGACTCCTCTATTTGGCAGGTATCCTGGGGTCAAAGATGAGGAATGCTTGGACTGGTACAAGAGGTCCTTAGAGGGAACAATATAGGAGAAGGACAATGAATTTAGGGTATAGTATTTTTTTGTATTACCCAGAACCTTAATTGCCATAGGTTTAGCTTTTGCTGTGAAAAATTGGTTGATTCTATTGTATCATTCTTGTTAATGTTAAGACTACATACTATGCAGAATTAGTGATGGAAGAGTATTACCATCCTGATAAACATTTCCAAAGAATTCTTGGATGACTCAATATGAATGTGCAAAAAAGGAGTTTTGTCTTCTTGATAGTCCTAGTGATAAATTAGGAATAGTATTTAGTCAGTCAATATCTTCTTTTCTAAGCTTTGTCATACATTTTGATATAACAAGGATACAAAAAAACACTAATTATAATTTAAAGCGCCCTAAACCAGTAGCGGCTCCTGGTGGGAGTGCTGCCGGGCAGTGACTTGAGGCGGGGAGGGGATGGGTGGGGGGTAGTAAAAACCGGAATATGGATGAATGCAGGTAAGTTGACAATTAAATCAATAAAAACCAATTTTGTTGCGCGTGCTGCATCGCATTTGGCGATGCCACACGCAACAACAGAATTCTGTTATCTTAAGTGTTTTTTCCTAAGGTTCTTATTGAGACTGCAAGTATGGGTGTAGTGTCAGATCAGTTTGTTGACAATCTTATTCTAAGACTGGGTTGATCTCTTTAAATAGAAACATCTTTGCATCAGTTATAACAATGGATATGTTTGGTAGGAATCTGAGTGAAATGTTGAGGGCCAAGAGAGTTCAATTCTCCCAGTACAAATACTGCCTAAATGGCAGCATTCACTTTGAGAGATAGTCGAGAAGTGGGTGTGGAAATAATGCATCCTAGCATGGGTGGGTGTATCCATCAGACACGTTTCTGAGTGAAAGATCGGATTTCTGATTTCAAGCTGAAAGTGGGTGCTTGGAGGATGGAGCAAATGAAGGTCACTGGTCTTCCCCAATGGAGTCTCTGTTAAGAGAATGTATGTCACAACTATGTGGACCCACAATATCCAAAGCCATATTCATTTTCAGCATTTAACAACATCATTGTGATAACAATGACAATAATCTATTTGGGCCTCATCAATGAGGTGAAGCCAGAATGTAATTCCTCATTAAGCACAGACACAACATTTTGGCACATTACTTATACTTAGTGTTTCTCCCTTAGAAAAAAACAAATGATAGGTGGAATTATTGAACTAATCTCACCTATTGGTATTAACTTGGGGTCGCATTATAGTCAACTGTTTTTGCCCATTATTGCACTCTAGGCAGACGCAGCGTTAAAAGTGTGGCCCTGCTTTTGGATGATAGAGAGTTGCTCCAACAAAATTCCTAATGTTTGGAAACATGGATTGGAATTTGAGTCTTAAGCTGGATCAATGTCATGTTTGTGATGTATTCATGAGTCATCAGATATAACAACTAAGTGTCTGATTTTGTGTAAAATGGCTAAGTAGAGTCATCTGAAAAGAAGTGGCAAAATAATGTTATCCATACGTTGAATTTCTAACTAAGGCTTCTGCACCAGAGCAATTAATGCTAACATAACTTACTTGAAGAATTCATGGTGACATTAATCATTTCTCTGGCAGAGAATCCTCTAGCAAAAAAAGCATTTACAAAGAAAATTATGTTATTGCGGTTTTTAAACATTACCACATTACAGCAAAATGAGGGCTAAGACCAATTTAGATGAAAGAGCTGGAGGTTTAACAGGAACCAGAAAAATGGAGCCAGCAGCTGAATAACTCAGCCTATTCCAAGCAGAAGTTACGTTGTAGACCTAGAAAATGTTTCCCATAACATCACAAGAAGCAAATCTGACTGACAATATCAAATCACACTGGGGCTTGTCATTTGAGAGACTAAAGGCTAATCGATTCAGTCCTGTAAACCAGCATTAAGTGTGTCTAAACTCTTGCACTAGACCGGATGACATGGCTGGACTGGCCATAGTGGGAACTGGGTATTTTCCCAGTGGGCCGGAAGGGTGGGGGACAGCTCGGGACCGGTGGGGTCGTTTTTGTTACTGGGGGCTGGTCTTGCAGGAGCGCTGCAATATCAACCCCCTGTAACAAAAGCAGCACCAGTGTAGCAGAGCAGCAGTGTTTCCACCAGCACACCCCCACCACACAACACCCTGGCCGGTCCGAGTTAATTGCCAGGGGCTGGTTTGCTTCCCCAGTCCGGCAGTGCCTAATGAGGCTGTTTGAGTGTATTTTATGAATATTCACACTTCTTACTGGGTCCTTCAACATCTGATGGTGAAACTGCTGATCAGCAACCTCTGGGATAGGCTGCTAGGAATTGTGGTCCTATGAGTTATTTCTGACGGTGGGGCTCACACATGGCGAGGAGACAAAATGCTGCAGCAATTGGAGCCAGGTGCAGACTGGGACATAAAATAGGCCCAGGCACCAAAATAAAAGTGACCCCCTTAGTGAATTAAATAGGTAAATAAAAGTGCCCATGTTTGCAAATTGGGGCAGTTTTGAACTTGCTGTATAGTTATTTTGCAATGTATGGTAGACTTTGGATTTGTGCTCGCTGCAGGCAAGGGCTGTTTTAATATCAGGAAACACTGGAAACCAGCACAATAGATCATAAAAAGGGCCCATAAACAGCCAAAAAAACTGCCCACACACCGACCTGTCATACCAACTCTTCAGGCACTGCTTGATTTTCCCTTAATCCACATCGGCCCTAATTGAATTCTGTCTATGTACATTTGTTGCGCTCTAGTGACAGCAAAAATTCAAAATGATTATGGACTGAGGGACAAACTTGATGCCTAAGCAACTAAACTCCTGTGATGTCTAGACAAACATAGCCAAAAGCAGGGCAACTGCCTTTGCTCACAAGCAACATTTTGTGGTGGAGATGTGGTGGAAGAAATGACATTTTATGGTAAGCATGTGGTGGGTGACAGTTCACACAACTAACTGGATCTCTCTCTTCAGTAAAGAATCTATACTATAAGTGCTCTAAAACATTTTCTGTCTTGGGAATATTTACAAAAATACTTTGAGCACTGAGAACTGAAAAGAAGCAATAGTGTTTTCTTTTACCAATGCTATTGTCTGTAGGCTTTGATAAGTTGGAACCATTTCAAAAATGTGGGCGCGTTAACGTTGCTAGGAGCAAATGAAATATTTGTGTTTTATTTGAAAAACGCAGCTTTTTCCATAGTACAAGTAGTTTCAATAATAACAATTACACTAATTGCGTGACAGGATGTCAAGTAACATGAAACATGCCTGGACCAAAAGAGACTAGAATTAACTGTTATTATACAATCTATTTTTAAAACATGTTGGTATAAGAATATACAGTTCAGGATCTCATGTTCCTTACTATGCATCTTTAAACATAAACGATGCAAGCGATTAATGCATTTTGAGTGTCTTCACATATTTTATGCCACACTAATGATTTTTTGCACATGAAAAGAAGGCTGACACATAATTGATGTACAAACTTCTTCATTAAATAAAAAGATAATCACAATTGATTATCTATGTTTTACTCATAACATTAACTTTTACTTACGATTTTTATGCAGTATTTCATGTCACCTCATTGGGACCGAGCAGAATTTTCTGTTGCGCTTGGGTGATTTGCTTACTTTGTGCAATTTCCCTTTACTGAACTAAATGGAGATGTCAGAAATGTCTCCATCACAAAAATGTGCACGTTTTCTGTTACAGGATTATTCTCAAATCAGTCCTATCGCCTGTGTCTCAACTGACTTTTGAAAGTGAGGTATACCCCTTCCTTCAATTTATATTCGAGATGTCCCCCAAGATAATTTTTCATGAACTACACTTCATTTGGCTTAATTTTTGCGACATTTCATATCATTTTGGGAGAACAACAATGAGCTTTTAGACTGCAGTACTTCAGAGCCCAATGCAGAGGTCAATAGCATATCTTAGTTTCTGGGTTCTAAAGCCTAGTTTCTCCTATGATTTCTGTCATGACATATATTGATAACACAAAATTATCATCTGAGCACTGAGCATGCAGGATTGATGTAACCAGTATGTTGTCCAGTTCTGCAACTTCTATGCAAGTGAGCAATAGAGAGGATGCATAATCCTGTAAAATGTGTCTAGATGTGCTGTCCATTTTCTGTCTGTGAATGTAGGGAAAACTTTGTATTTTCCTCTCAGTCTCTTTAAATTAAATTGAAGGGCCAGAACTGAAAAATGATAGATCTGATGACACTGCATAAAGAGATCTTTTGAGCTCTCTTTAATACAGTATAGACATGTTGTAGTGATTTTGGACAGAAATATGAAGTCTCTCTTCTGGCAAGGCCAGTTCTCCTGAGGAAGGTAGGTATGATCTGCCAAAGAGGCCATAATAGCAGCGAAATAGTTTATTAGTGCCACTTCAGAGCCCCTGAATTTGTAGCCATGTTATATAGTCAATGTGCTGTAAAGTTTGGTGCTTATTTTCAAGTTTTCTTCGCATGAGAATATTTAATGGGGCTCCTTGTCTTTTCTGGCTTGCTGAAACGTGAGACAGGAAATCTCCCTTCCCAATTTTCAAACTTTAGCAATTGCTACTGTTTGGTGTTCATTTGTAAGGACATGTGGAGTTTCCCAAAATCTATGCTACTGAGGCTAGAGTATATAAAGAAGAGGAAATAAAGAGAGCTGGCACCCTCATGGACAATTACAGCTGGACAGTAATAGTAAAGCACTGGATTCCTCCAGAGATAGTCACAATGAATAAGCACTTTAAGACGTTATGTTTGTTGCTGAATATCTCTCATTCACGTTCAGCCCTCCATACAGTGGTGGCTGGCATCTACTGCGAAGGGGGGCAGGGCACAGGTGCAGAAAAAATTATTTTTAAAATAAACTCACCTGACGAGACATCCCTGCTCGGACCTTTTCTTTACTGGAACCAGATGCAGGACCTCCCTTGCCCAATCCTGGTGCTGCTCACATGCAGCATGTGAGGAGTGCCAGGATTGTGGAAGCAGCCTCACTCAGCGCTCCACAGCGCCCTGGAGGCCTGCACTGTTTCTCAACCCAGCTGTCTTAGACAGCTGGGTTGAGAGGTTTAAAATGAGCATGTGTGGCTGGCCGTCATAACACGGCCGGCCAAAAAGACATGCGCACTTTAAACAGTGCAATACTAGCCCACCCTCCTCCCTGATGAGTGACATGCTTCTGTTACACAGCAGCAGCTCCGCCCAGACGCTTGGCTCAGGACGAAAAATAAAATGTTAATTAATTACCATTTTATCTTTCATCTTTGGGATGATTTTTTTAGTGGGGCAACGCTCCTCCGCTCTAACGGAGAAGCCGCCCCTGCTTCCATACCCTAATATCGGTCAAAGGGGCCAGATGCCTTAGAGGTATGTGAAATTGTTGATAACATTACATAAGAAGCAGCCTGTGCCACAAAGTGTTCCTGACCCGTGTTTCATTCTATTTCCTTCATTGGAGTTGATAGTGTATCAGAAAAAAGGATACCTCTGCAGGTAAACCATCCAGCTCTCTCTTGAGTAGTGCTCGTGGCAAATGTACCATGAGGGAAAGAAGAACATGATCTCGAAAATGAATGAAAATATAAATGATATAAAAAATGCTGCAGCTAGAACGTGATTGCACATCAGAGGTTTTGTGAATTTGAATGGTACAATCACACAAAGCGCTGTATTTTAAATATAACATTTTAAATATACTCCACCATCCAGGAAACAAGTTTTTGTCAGAGAATGTATTCATGCAAGGGGCACATGCGCATATCTGTTTGAATTATACAGTTTTATAGCTGCAACTCCAATTAAAAGCCATGTTCCTATATTTTAGAAGTACATTGTTAACATACACAGTTCCTGCTCCGAGTGATTTGTTGCGGTTTTATTCATAAGCATTGTGTGAAACAAGGTAAATGCAATTAAATAAAGGCATCCTTAGTTCATGGCACGAATCTCATAACTGTCCCATTTTCCAACAATAAAAGGCCCATTTCCGATAAAGGGTTGCAATCCTAGGGTAAGAGTAGGAACGTCCTACGCGCCAAGCACTCCTCCACAGAGTTCTTTACAATCTCATTAATATTTTTTATTACACCACTTCATTGTACATTATTCTCTGGCTTCAAGTCCCAGAAAACGCATTTGAACTCTGCATAACTTTAGGTGCAATAAACAGGAGAGTGTACAAGGTATTATTCACATTTTCAAGTTGAACATATAATTCTTTTGCCGTAACCAATACCACGGTTTTCCTTCGGACACAGGAAGGAATATTTTTTTAATTTCAATCTCTTTAGATCACTTTTTCGGATGCCACCGTCAAAAACACCAGGAGCGAATTCGCTTGGAACTTAAGCTTCAATATACATTTCTAGCCCAGAATAACTTTTTTCTGAGATACTGATTTAAACTAAGCCACGATGAGTATAGGATATATTGCGGTGCCTTATGGCTTGAACTCGTATCACCTATCTACGAAGATACAACGCCCTGGGGCATGGCCAGAACCAGGAAGGACTAGGGCAGAAAATAGGCCCAGGCACCAAATTAAAAGTGCTCCCTTCAGCGAATCAGATAGCAAATCAGGGCAGTTTTAAACTTGTAAAAGCTAGCTATATAGATATTTTGTAAGGCATGGGAGACTGTATGCCTTTGTGCTTGCTACAGGCAATGCTTGTCGTAATATCAGAGGACTAAGCTATAAAAACGGGCAGTCAGACCATAAAACAGGCCCACAAACAGCCCAAAAAATCCAATATACTGATCTGCTAGACCAGTCCTTTGGGTACTGCCAGATTGCCCTGTAGGCAAGTTCGACCCTGGTTTTAGACTCTTTGCTACAACAGCTTAATATTCTGCTACCTTGGGACCACGACTTGTTGCATCCATATTTTAAAAGAATATTGAAATACACATTCTTTCCAACTCATTGCCAATTTAACTTTCTTCTGGAAAACGTCCCACCCAGTAGAGTGGTTCTACCAAGCTTCACACTACCCCAGGCCAACCGACAATTCAGTTTTGGTCTTTTCGTTTTGCGGGAAAAGTCGCAATCATGGAAATACAAGAGGCAAAAGTATGATTGACACTTCTGCAGTTAAGGCATGAAAGCTTGGCTCATGTCATTCTCTTTGGCTTCATAATTGCAAAGATACCATCCGCTTACTTTTTAACCGCTCCGATGTCCATTTTTTGAGTGGCATTGTGCAACTGATGAAGACAATAAAAGCTATTATGGACCAATTTCATGGCCTGAACCAAATAACCAATGATCAGTTTATCAAAGAAAACGACTCATTCTTGAATTGCACTAAAAAAATTCTTTAACTTGATTTTAAGAGTTGTTTTCATATTGATTTAGTTTTGAATAAGTCTAAATATTTATTTATGAATTCACATTTTTTCATTCAATTAAAACAACTGGCGGGTTCCTGAGTATATGAACTCTGAATGTGTTTATTTTTATTTTTTACTTGATTTAGTCTTAGAGCACTCATTAAAATGGTGTTATGGCGAGGATAGAAAGTTGTCTCTGTTTTTTAAGGAATACAATTTGGATCAGAAAATCTCATGTCTCAAAGTGTGATCTTGGCATTATGCCATGGCTTGGAACATATGACTACGAAGAGCAGGGGGATGCAGGAACCCCTGTGGTGGTCAGAAACTCTCTCAGCAGCCTTTCCCTGATTTGTGATGAAAAAGTGTCAACCACACGAGGATAATCTTTTTGGTACATTTTAATCACTGATAAACTGATATAGGCGAGGTATTTGAAAATGTGTCTTCATCGACTCACCTGGTAAATATTTATGCCCTCTCTGACACATGTGCATGATCATCACCACATTATAATCTACATGCACACAAAAGTCATCCATTAATAGAATAGTTGTTCTAAAGTCCCGGAATTTCTCATAACCAGAAAAGAAATTTGGTAATCAACATCAATCCCTTTATAAATGCTCAGTAATCTGTTAGCCACTTCTTCCTAAGTGTCTAGATGTCTACACCAATCACAAAAGATGGCCATTACGGTAGTGGAATAATGCTCGACTGGGCAGCAATACTTTGAATCCTAAACATAAAGACATGTGGTGCTGCTGTCCTAACCTGCGTACAAGGAGAATTATGACAGCTATTTGGGCTCTTCATAAAGTTGATGAAATCAGCAACAGGAAATCCAAAAAGGCACAAGATGACAGTTGTAGACTAGGAATACAGGTAACTGCCTTAGTTCACATAAAGGATGGAAAGTGGCAATATACAAATAAAAATACCCTCAATATCCTGGGCATCCACGCCAGACCTCCCTGGATCATACCCTTCAGAGTTGCATCCCACCATTAAGGAACTATGAAGCAGCACGCACTTAAAAGAAGCTCATCGCTACTCTATCAATTACAAGCTCGCTTGAGGCAAAAAAATATATATATTATGTTTTATTATTGAAAGCATAAAGCACTTTTGGATTTTAATAGACTGCACTCATCGGGCTGCAGTTTAACAGTATGGACATTCCTTAATCGCATTGCAGTATTTCATATCATGCTCAGCTATTTTATGTTTCCATTCTGCTTTTATCTGCTCCACCCTTTCTGAGCTGAGATGTAATGATTTTAGATAATTGAATATCAGGAAACTTTATTTTATTTGACTGGGCAGTAGAATCATAGCTGCTTACCTTATTGCACCTACTGTTGCGGAAACTTTAGTCCTCTAATCCTTTAATTTTCAAAGCACAAGTAAGTGCAAAAGTAGTATAATTATTATTCTATTTAGCTGCTTTACCCACCACCGACGCTGCGGCGGTCATCGTATGGCTGTCAGAATTGGAGGTGCACTGGCGGACTTTTGAACAGCAATCTGACAACATCATAATACAGCGGGTGGACCACTTAGTCGGAGGTGGTGAATCCGACTTCAACTCGTAATCAGACCCTTAGTCACTTCTAATCTCCCGACCTCAGGCTAAATATTGGTCTTGATGTGGAGAAAATTGTGCACAATGTGGACTATAATTTCGGGGTGGTTGGTTGCCCATCTCAAGAAATAATAATGCTAACTTGTCAAGTTGAACCCCAGAGTCACTAATTTACCCCAAGTTCAACCCTTTAGTAGCTATGGCATAGAGCAGACTGGCTTAACTTAGGGCAATGTGTAAAGTAGTTATGCAATAACAAAACATTAATAAAGTCAAAACACCAATCGATAAAAATACCAAACTGGCTTATGAAAATAATTAAATTGAATAAACAACATGCAATCAAAACAACAAAAATCCACTTAAGGGAATCGGAGTGATGGTTTTTTTTTTAATGTGTAAGTAAAAATTGTTTCAAAAACCAAGAAGCACCCATAATAATCTATGGAAACGGTACATGAGGACCTAGGTGCAATTTCTGGCCAACCATGATGAAGCATGGGTTGAATACACAAAGTAGGTTTGTCCCTGTCATAGATTTAACTTCTGACTTCGCCTTTTTTTTATGGAGCTTAAAATGCTTCAACGGGTCAAGTCTGAATCTCTATCCAAGAAAGTTGCATCAAAAACAGACACCGTTGCACATGAAGGCTCTAGAGGTCTTAAAAATCCTAACATTTTTGAAACCTCAACTTTTCTGGGTTTCTGAAGCAACTCATCTAGGTCACTTATAAGCCTATCAGGGCGTCTGGAACAGTATCTGGGGAAAGGACTCACCTAGCAGAAGCCACCAGCAAAGCCCAGAACAGGCCCAGTTGGGAGTGATCAACTGGTCACTTCAGGATAAAGGCCTGTTGCAGCCTCTTGTGTCCCTGTAACCACACAGGAGGTTAGCCAACTAAACCTTCTTAGTCCTGGGTATAAGAGGGATCCAGTCCTTCAGTACCCGTCTCAGGTTACAGCATGCATGGTCCAGTCATCTTCTAATCTTTCTCATGTCATGGAAAGTGTTCCTAGGATGGTGCCTTGGGGTGCCATATTTTTGATTGGTACCAGATAGTGGGTTGGGTGACTCCTGGCTTCACCTAACCAGTTGTGTAAACTTCCCCATGGGTAACCCTATCAACTTTTGAAACAGTTCTTTTTAGCCCTAAGGCAAATAACCCCACTGTGCCCCCTACTCCTAAAATGTATGACGGAAAAACCCTTTCTCCTTTAAGCAGTGCCAGTGCGCCCACCCAAAGGTGGGGCCATGCAAAGGAGTTGCCCCACCTCTGTGGTCATTAAAAACTGGCTCAAGGATAGATCCCGTCCCATTGGGTTGGTGCCAGCTTGGCTAGTGGAAAAAGGCTTGCCTTCTCAAGTTCTCACCTTACATTTACTTTTGAGCTGGCACGCCCCTTTATAAGTTAATGATGATCCTGGGTCCACCCTAACTGGTCTTCCTGCATGGGGAAGAAAAACTCCTCCCCGCAACCTGGCCGTTGTTTTGCTCTTGGAGCAGTTCTTACACCTTGTTAAGGTCACCTACGTGTATACCAGCTGTCAGTATACTAATGCTAATCAGCATATTGGAGGTTTAGACTGTATAATCTAACTTTACTATTCAATTGGATTTTTTATTAAACATTAAAAATAGTTTTTGCATTACTTTTGTAGCCATTTCCTGTCAAGAATTACAGATTAAAGTTTGTAATCTGTATTTTGACATTTTCTGGGATGTAGCTAAAGCCCTGCCAGTGAAAATAGCTTTTGGGGCCTAGTCACTGGAGGAACATGACTATTTTAGTTTCACAGATGTTCCACTTTTACAAATCATGCACCCTACTTTGTGAGTGACAAGGTGTACTTCATGGGAGCATATTCATATTTAAAAGCATTAAGTTCCCATCTGTCAAAAGCATTTATTTTGACAGTTCTGTATTACAGGTTTTAGGCGGCATCAGTCATGCTATAAAAGGAAGGAATGAACCATGTTTTCTGTGTCACTGTCGAGGATGCAGTGGCGCATCCCACAAGCTACATTTAACTGTCCATGAAATGGGTGAGTTTCCGCACCATATACTAGTGCCTTATAGGAAAAGTAATCAAGCCAATTAAGATTAGGTCAATTTCGATGTGTTTAAAATGGAGGCACATGTACTTTACTGCTCTTTAGCATAGTTTAAAGTACACAGAGCTAAAAATAGGGTCTGTAAAAAAGTGAAAGATCTGGAGTGGCCATGCAGAAAAGGTGGATTTGCTACAGGTGCCATCCTACAAATTGCTCTTATACACTACAGAGTGTTAACCTTCTCTTTGATAAATGATTGTTGATGGAAACCCTGAAGAGAGGCACACTTGTTCTACTCATGGCAGATGACCACTTTCATTGGACTGCCTTCAGTTTGAAAATCTGAAAAATCAACACTCCTGGACTTTTCCATAATATTATCCTGTGAACTCAGCAAG
The DNA here is from genome assembly GCF_964261635.1 of Lissotriton helveticus. Taxonomy (NCBI): domain Eukaryota; kingdom Metazoa; phylum Chordata; class Amphibia; order Caudata; family Salamandridae; genus Lissotriton; species Lissotriton helveticus. The sequence goes on from NC_136070.1 coordinate 1,149,192,342, forward strand.
CAATGATGCCATATCTTAGGGTTTCCAATTGTCATTATCTAGTATATATCTATGGTCTGTTGTTGTAAAAACTACAATTTAATTCAGTAATGTGACACTCTCCAACTGATTCCTCTGATATAGACTACTGCTGAATAGTTGCCTGAAAAATTTCCAATCACTGTTCTCCCTCTCTGCCACCTTAAATGACAATCCTGATTCATCCAATAAGGCCTACATTTCAATAAGGTTTTTCCAATCACTATCAGAGCAATTAATAGTATCCCATTCATAGTGATGTCCAGAAGTGAATTCCTAATATTTGGTCAGCCTCAAACCCTTCAAATAAAAGGCATATCTTACCACATGTGCCTCCATTCTCACAAGTGCTATTTGTGTATCATGCATGTGCTTGATTTTGGGTTTAAGGTAGGGACCGTATGAATTGTCTGGCATCTAAACTTCCTTAATAAGAAGCATTCTTGCAGAAGGTCACTTTAGAGAGTCAAGTCTAGCAAAGGAACAATGGGGCATATTACCAACCTACAGCGATATTTATCGCTAAGTAGGGTTAGCGGTAATATTTTTATCGCCGCCCTTCACCTGTTTTTATCGCTGAGATAACATGCTATTAGCAAGGTTTATCTCAAAAGCGATAAAAATCAGGCGAAATGCGTGAATATCTCTGTCAATACAGCGATATTCACGCATTAGCGTGACAATGCTCTTAGCCATGTTATCCACCTCCCATTGGATAACATGACTAAGAACTGGTCAGGGCAGGTTTTAGCTTTTGGAGCTATTCGCGCTTAGCGCGATTATTTCCAAAACTACGCCTGTGTTGATCATAGGCGATAGCGATGTTAGCGACTGTTTTCGGTCGCTAACATTTTGGCACGCCCACTTTGCATGTCATTAGCGATAAATATCGCAGACATGCAAAGTGGGCCCCAAAATGCTCGCTTTCGCCTACAAGCTGTCGCTAACTGGTGTTAGCGACAGCTTGGTAATTGGGCGACAAAATTATCGCCGCTGTAGCGGGAAAAAGTCCCGCTAAAGCGGCGATAAGGGCCCTTAGTAATATGCCCCAATATGTCCAAGAGTCAGCACCAACATATGAAAGAAGTAGGATAACTCTGTCATTATTACCTAGCCTTCAGTGTGGCAGCATTTCACAACATGAAAACATTGTCAAATCAGCAAGGGCCTTCTCTTTTAAAAGCTTTTAAAAAATCAAATAAATTTAGTTAGAGAAGTCGGTCCCATTTTACAACTTCCTATGAACGTTTTTATTCAATTGCTTTTGGTAATGATGACAAAATGGGAGATAATATAGAAAGAAGCATGTTCAGTTAAATGTCACTATGGGTAAACGAATTGCTGGATACCAAGTACTGTGAAGCAATTGTAATTGCAATTGTGGCATTTCTAGAGCACATTAAACCAGAAGGCATCAAAGCACAGCAATTGGCTCTCTAGGGGACTACACACAAAATATGATCCAGAGATTTGGCATGTGTTCTGTTTTCCAATGAAGGCATTCAGTCATCTTTCCATCTGCAGCGTATTCACCAATTTTATGTTTAAGGAAACATTTTATTAGGACAATCACTTGCTGGTGGGATGTGTTCTATCTCACACTTAGTTAAATAGGCTCAACATATTGTTGGAGAGGTCTCTCTAACAGGAAGGAGTGCTTCATTAGTTGAATGTGTTCCTATTTGTCAGGATGTTAGGACATAGAACATTGTTTGGGACGTTTGCAAGGAAACCAACTTCTCAAAATGCCTCATTATAAGTAAGAGAAGTGCATTGTTAAGGTCAGTCTTCTTTAATCAGGACGTGCTTCAAGGGAAATTGTGCTATACCTTCTATAGGACAAATCTTACCTTTTCTGAGTGGTGATTATATTCTACATTTATATTGTATAGTCCCAGGTCCCATAAAAACACATTTAGGCGGGTTGTTTTGAATTGTTTCACACACTACACCAAGACTCAAGACGAAACTCAACTTTACACACCGACCCATAAAAATAAAACTCAATCTCAGTGTTAAAAAAATATTTCCTGCAACAGTATGGGTCCAGACTATACACACTCTAAAAATAAAATCAGGATGAAAACATTTGTGTTATTCAGAGGGATTAAAGCATATATGCTACATAAAATATTTGCTGCCTCAGCTGTTCTAATGTCTTCCTTGATGTTATACTGCTTCATACAAAAATATACATTTAATTATCACAGATTGATGTAGCGTAGTGATTGCACCAGGGACACAATCTCATTTTGAACACCCAGGGTTGGCTACATTTTCAGGCACAAGAAAATGGAGAATCGATTTACAACAATAATGAGTAAAATACGTTTTCTACAAGCAAATTTTGAAAAGCGAATGTGAAATTCAGGATACTATCCGTTTAGCGTACCTTTAAAATGAGAATATAAGACTTTCTGAGTCATGATTTGAAGTAATCCAGCACCCTATTACTTCAGGTGAAAACTACATGCGCCTCAGACATATACAGATGATTATGTTAATCAGATATATATTTCATGTGTAAGTAAATAACTGATTAATGAAAGGCGTAAATGAAATAATAAACAACAAGCGGTAGCACAGATAATATCCAGAGCCAAACACATACTTCATATCTTGATTAAAGGTTAATTAAACCTGTTTCTTTCATTGTATATGGGTGTCTCCTACCTGTTTGTAATCTTCGGAAACCAAGATAAATCCGTTATTGTCTATGAGGTAGCAGTTGATATTCTGGGAAGAAAGTACGTTTAAAACGTTATTACATGTTTACGAAAAAGTAGCACTTTATGCATTGCAGTCTGCAACAATTTTCATAGCAGGGAAGTTTCACCAACGCTTTTTGATTCATTGGTTTTTGATTTGATAACCTCAGGATTCTTACTGGATACTGATATCAGAAAAAAATATTAATCACCTTAATACTCATGGTTTACCCTAGGCATGAGCTTATTTATTTTGCCCACAAGACAGACACATTCATGCAGAATTTGGTCACAGTTTCTATTTTCATGAATTTAAATTTGCTGACAGATCATTCAAAGCAAAGACATTTTCAAAAATACACATTCATTTCAGAGAAAATAGAAATAAATAAGTGACAAATTATCTGTTTGATACTCATTCTAACTGAAAGATAACAAAATATAAATATTTGTTGATAAAAAAATAAATTGTTTCCTGAAGCAAACATTCATATTTGTGAAGTCTGTGTTTCAAGCGGTAAATTTCCTTCAAACAACAGTTGGACCACCCTTAGTTGATGTCATGACATTCACATGGTATCTGTTCATTGCAGCATCTTATTTCAATGATGCCAGCCTTACATGACATATGAAATACAATTGATTCAAGGTGTACATTGGAGACTTATTATACACATTAGAAATAAGACTGGCAGTGTGACTATATTAATGTTGCGCCCTTATGTGCCAGCATGCATGGTTGACCAACAGAATGCAGCAAGCAAACAGACCGAGCAGGCGAAGGACCTACAGGACTGGAATGACCGCTCCATTGTAAAACAAGGGAATCATTTCTTGTATGAGATGGGCTAACACCACTGCCATCACCTTGGTGAAGACTCGCGGTGCAGAAGTAAGTCCAAACGGGAGAACCGCAAACTGATAATGTTGCGATCCTACCGTAAAATGGAGATACTTCCTGTGCGACTTCAGGATCGGGATATGAAAATACGCGTCCTGCAAGTCGATCGACACCATCCAGTCCTCCTGTTGCAGCGCCTGCAGAACCTGCACAAGGGTGAGCATCTTGAACTTCTCTTGTTTCACAAAAAGGTTCAAGATCCTGAGATACAGGAATGGACGTAGCCTGCCATCCTTCTTGGCTATCAGGAAATACCGGGAGTAGCATCCCTGACCCCTTTCCCGCTCTGGAACCACCTCTATCACACCCTTTTTCAGTAAAGTTAGGACTTCCTCCTGCAGGAGAAGAAGGTGGTCCTCCGAGCAACTGCCTTGGCAAGGAGGGTAACTATGAGGGAATTCCCGAAAAGGAAGAGCATACCCATTCTCCACAAGATTGAGAACCCGAAGGTCTGTAGTGACCGATTCCCAATCCTGCAGAAAATGAGTAAGCCGACCCCCTACAGGACCAACATGATCCAGAATGGTGGATATTGGGCTACTTTGCTGTGGTAAGAGGAGGGAAGTAGAGGAGGAGGAGGGTGGATGACCTCGAGGACGACCTCTACTCTTGCCCCTGTAGGACTTGTATAAGGCGTTTTGCTGCTGCTGTTGCTGCTGTTGAGGTTGTCTGGAAGGACGACCTCCCAAAACCTCCCAAAACCTCTATACCCCCTGAACGAGGAACCTCTAGACTGAGTCTGAAGACCCAAAGACTTGGCTGTTGCTTTACTGTCTTTAAACCGTTCTAAAGCTGCATCCGCTTTTTTGCCAAAAAGACCAGAACCATCTAAAGGGAGGTCCAAAAGCGTAGTCTGAACATCTGGGGAGAACTCTGATGATTTAAGCCATGCACTCCTTCTAGTAGCCACAGAAGATCCCATGATTCTGGCGACAGTCAGCAGTGTCTAAACCACTTTGAATGACCTGATGAGCAGCCACTTGAGTATCTTATAAGACCTCATGAAAATTTTGTCTGTCTTCTTCGAACAACTTAGGTGCAAGTTGTTTCGCCGAGTCTATTAAAGCATGGATATAGCGACCCAAAAGACTGGTGGCATTAGTGGACTTTAGGGCCATGCTTGCTGAAGAAATCACTTTTTAGCAGACTGGTCGAGTTTCTGCGATTCCCTGTCAGCTGGAACTTGTGGAAAGGCACCAGAAGATCTTTTTGAACAGGCAGCTTGGACCACTAGGCTCTCAGGAGAAGAATGGGATGTTAAAAAGTGCGGATCCCCTGGAGCAGCCCTGTATCTCCTGGCAACAGATTTAGAAACTGCCGGAGCCGAAAAGGGCTTGCGCCAGACCTCCATTACAGGCTCAGTGATTGCCTCATTAAAAGGCAGTAGAGGCTCTTTTACTGAAGAAGGTGAATGAAGAACTTCTGTCAAAATGTTAGATTTAAATTCAGCAGTGGGAAGCTGAAGATCTAAAAGTTCTGCTGCTTTTTTTATTACTGTGTGGTAGGGAACCACATCTTTTGAAGATGTAGGCGAAAGTTCCCACTCTGGAGACACATCAAGGTCACTTGCTTCCCTTAATTATCCAAAATAATCATCTGATTCTTGAATCTCACCTTCCTACATTTCTTCCAAACGAAACCTCTGCTTCTCTAGAACCCTCAGAGCTTCTCTTTTAGACTTCATTCTGGGTACCGGCATCGGTGGAGCCAAGCCCGACTCCGATGGATCCGGAGCCGGCGTCGTACACGGACCCAGAGGCATAGCCTGTGTCTATCGAGGTTGAGCTGACGGCGCCGGAGATGATGGAAATGGTGTCGTTGTCCTCGGCGCCGGGAAATGCCAAGGCGGCACTGCTGGAAGAAATGGCATGAAGGGGGCCTGGGCATAGGCCTGAGGAACCCCCAGATTAAATGCTAATGGACCCATGGGACAGAAAGTGCTCCAGAGGGGTACATAGCCCTATGGAAGACGCCATACATAGAATTAAGATAATGCTAAGGATCTTGACCCGGGCCAGGGAAAGGAGCATAGGCCCCCGGGACAGACTCCGGTGTAGGCGTTACCGTGTTAGGGCCAGCCGGCGCCGACGGCAGAGCCAATGGAGTCACCTGCTCATCCGGCACAGGAACCTCTTCCACTGGAGCCGGAGAATGATCCGAAGTCGGTAAATGAACCGGCATCGGATATTGAGTTGGAGAAGCTGTAGGCGAAGCCGATCTTGCAGGAGAAGCCTGATTCGAGGTAGAAGGAGACAGGAAGTCCTTACGGCGTTGACGAGCTGGAGAGTTCGACTTCAGCGCAGTTTCTCTATCAGAATGGCATTTTGAAGAACGCCTCTTCTTCTTCTTATGCTTCTTGGATCTAGAAATTGAATTAGATTGTCACTTAAAAATTCGACCCAATTTAATTGGTATCTGGTAGCAGTTTTGATTTATTATACCTCTAAAACTAGGAGTGATGATACCATACAGTTATGGCAAAGAGAACAACAACACGGGGAATCTTTATCAAAAAGTTATTATTTTCTTATTGTGCAAAATCTATAAGGGTACTTATCGGTCCTGACAATTAAACCAAAATACATTCAGATGAAAAAGGAATGAAACAAATCCTCCTATAATACATCAGAATAGAAAGTCCAAACTGAGATATAAAATACAATGACTACAGATTTTGCTACAAGTAAGTCACTTGTGTCATCAATTTTGATGGAGAATTGGACTGGCAACCTCAGGACATGACAAACCTGATCCCCCAGGATCGTGGAAACAATATACTACTTTTCACTTAGTCACTCATGCTTAATTTGTTTGTGTCAGAGATACACAGAATAAACAGTCTGGGCATTTCAATAAGGATTTATTGAACAGTTGTTATTCTAGTGTAGAATAGATTTGCTGTAACAACCATTGGACAGTAGCAGAGCTACGCAAGTAAAGGGATGGTGCAGTGCTACCATTTTGCAGTAATCATGAATATGTACAAGTACATAAAACACATGATAAGAAAGTGCGTACTCCTACGATGCTAACCTAACTAGATGTACCGCAATGTACCTAGCATCGGAGTAGGTGTTATGCGTTATGCCAAGAATCCCTCTAAGGTCTAGTCAACCCCATTACCTGAGTAAGGAGAGAATATGGGACCCCGTCCTGGTCCACGAGGGATGATAGACCACTACTAGCTGGAGCTTCTGCATGCAGAAACCTCAGCGGCTCTAGTCAGTGTGTCAGCCGGGATGTCATGGTCTCCTCTGTCTGTCTAAGCAAGACATGATGTATATATACCTACAGGTCTCCCCAGGGGTCCTACCTTGCTGTGTTACTGTGTCGGCCTAAAGGATGACGTCAGGCTCGAACTTTAACATAGATATTATACAGGATATGTTCGTCCTGCTGTGAGTCCTGTTGTGCTTCTAAGAAGCCTCAAGCATAATGTATACGTATCAAACCAGGGTAAACCCTGCGTTCTGAATGCAGTGTTGTAGCTAGGTAAAAAGTCAGTCCCTACGAACCGTTCTGTATGAAATGTAGGGAAGGATATAGGTGAAAGGTTGCAGTGTTTACCTGCGCCTATATGGGGTACCTATATGGAATATAACAAAACGGAAGGAAGGAAATGACACAGCTGTACTGAAGTTTCAGTTTAAAATGGGTCCTGTTACTGATGAGATGGGTCAATTGCCCATAGGGAGTGACATTAACAGGAGGATGTGAGACGGAGCAGAGCCTTCAATAGTACAGTCTGTTTTCTTTACCTTCTTCCTTGCCTGACAAGCCAGGAAAATTCTCCCAGTGTTGTGCTGAGTCTCCTGGGCATGTTGGCTAGCGGAGGGGTTGTATGAGAAACCAGGGCTTTTTGCAGTGTCCCCCCACTTTTTGCTCCCACTTGCACTACTAGATGCTGGTTTTCTGACTCTGACTTTGCCCTGGGCTCCAGGGCCAGTGCCCTCTTTAAAAGGTACATGGTAATTAGGTGTCATTACAATTGGTACAGACAACCTTTCTGTAGGTCCCTAGTATATGGTAAGGCAGGAAGGTTTAGAGGCCCAGTTAATTTAATGAGCTTAAGTGTGCACTGCTGTGGTGCCTCCTGTCATTCTAAAGCCAACACCACTTTGCACGCTGCTTTTAAAATAAAACTATGTCCAAATTCAACTTTTGGAATTAAAGGGACTTCCAAAACTCCCTTATTTTTAGATATCAGTCACACCTAAGGTCTGCCCTAGGTGCCCCAAGTGTAGCGTTCCATGTTAAAATAAGCAGGGACATTATAAAAGATGTTATATATGCCCTAGTGAGAGAAAACTACCAATTCCGTTTTTACCTATTGTAGTGCATTAGCTCTTTAGGCTAACGTAAGAATGCCTCATTTAACATTAATAAAGTCTATCTTTTGACCGGAGTGAGGTAAAATATTAAGTGTCAAATTAATATTTCCAATGAATCCAACAACTTGCCATGGTTGTATTTATTATAACTGTGTAGGAAAGAAGTTATAGAACTGCTTCCCTAAAGTTACCCAAATCAGCCCTGAACCAACCTCTTTTGTTTGACCTGCCTTAATGAGGTGTGGAGTGTCCTGTGACAAAGAAGACAACTGGTGGGAGGAGAACTGCCGCAGCCGAGGCAAAGACAGGAAGGGGGCAGAATAGCCAAACTGGACGGCAAAGAGGGAAAAACACTTAACACAGGACCCAGACCTACCCCCACTTAAGAGCATCCCCAACCGCATGGAAGCCCTTGAAATTGAATTAGGAGAGGGCTGGAAGGAGAGTGTTAGGGATAGTTGGCCACACCTATGGGTTTGCTTAGCCAGACCTGAGCCTCCAGAGAATATTTGTTCCATTTTGGACCTTTGTGAACAGTGATTTTTGGGACAAGAAAATGCCACACTTCAGGTGAAGTGGTCATCACGGAGGGTGATATTCTGCACCCCATTGGTCAGGGGCACCTCATCCTTGCCAGCCCAGAAACCTGGATAAATATGGGAGAGCTGACCAGCAACTCAGATCCCTGCCTGGAAACAACAACAAGATGAATTGCCCTGTTGAACCCCTAGAAAAACAACAAGAAGGACTGAACTCATAAGGACTGCACCTGCTGTACACTCTCGGCTGCAAAAAAGAGGACTTTGCCTTGCTTTCAAGCTTGAGGAGTGGCCTCCCTGAATGCAACAGGAACAAAAGAGCTTCCAGAAGATACCTGCATCAACTTTGCCAAGAAGAGACGAGCTGAAAAGCATGCAGTTGACCTTTAAGGATTTGACCAAGTGGATTGTGGGAATTATAGTCCCAACTCTCCAAGGAGCAAGTCAGAGCTTCTGGAACCTTGGCTGGTTTTGCAGACACGTTGAGACCCCAAAAGGACCTTCTGGAAGAAGATCTAGAATTTTGAAATCATTTGGGGAATTTTTGGTAAAAAGCTCCATAAGTTGACCGACTCTACGTCGAAAGTCAGGCCAGTGCCATGAACCGCAACTCGGCCTGAAATCCAGGTTTGCCCTACTGAAAGCTCCGAAGCTCTTTGCCATGCACGACAAGAAGCAAGTCCTTCAGGAATCACTAAGGCATCGCATGGAAGCAAGCCGCCATTGTCAAACTGCAACCAAAGTCAAGTCAAATTAACTTTATTCGGCACACGGCCACAAAAGTTTCGACAAACAAGCAATACAAATTTAAGATATATTTTTTCTAATAAATATTAAAAGATAAACTACAACCCACCTCACTTAATCTTGAGAGAAAAAGCTAAACAAAAAGTGACTAAGGGCCTTATTGTGAGTTTGGTGGTCCTCCTTCAGCACTGCCACTGGCTTGTTAGGTTTGCAGGAGAGCCTTAACAGCAAACCACTTCTGTGACAGCCCCTGCAGCACGTTCCTGCATGTTGTGGCTTGCACCATGTCATTCATGCCACAGGAATGGGGGTGCAATTCCAGGAGGGCGCAACATGTACCCCTCCCTGCATGCTCCCCACCCTGGCCCAGAAGTGGCAGGGGACCATGAAATGGGTGGTGGAAATGTAACTCAGAATATTCTCGGCAGTGCAGCAGTGGCACAGCCAGTATATTCCTGCTCCTTTCTGTTGCACCACTGCAGCATGATCCTGGATCCTGGCAGAGGCAGCGGTCCTGTGGCGTTCCAGCCGCCTCACCCGAAATACTGCAGTCTGCCCCGCAGTGGTGGGCCTAGGAATGCTCTACTAGTAAAAAGGCCCTTAGTAAGAAGGTAAAAACTTGACCGGCCCTACCACTAATTATATCCGACCTGGGCTCCATTGCGGTCAGCCTGTAACTTTAACTTTGTCCCAGTCTAGCGTGACCAGATGTCCCCGGTTGGCACTTTTGGTTTTTAGGCATTATTGTTGGATTTTTATTGTGTGCTGTGTCTTACCTATTTAATGTTATTGGTGTTTTAAATGCTTTACACACCTGTCTCCTTAGTGAAGCCTGACTGCTCATGAGCCAAGTAACCATGGGTTGAGCAAGGATAAATTATTGAGACATGACTGGGCTTTATTTGTAATTGTGGTGTATTACTAAGTATAGGTACCAACCTGCCCTGATTAATAGACCACCTTCCAACAAGAACACAAATTGACATGTGACATTCTGGACCCTTTACAAAGGCTTCAGAAGTGGTCAGCTCACAGACATTGCACTGTGGCATCTACAGAGAGTATCAGATGCCAGGTAGATCAGGATGGGGCGGCTGTCTTGGTGTTGGAAGGTTTATCTGCAGCCTTTGACACCGTCTCACCCATGACCCTGATTTAACATCTTCATCAGGCAGGTGTCAGAGGGTAAGCCCTCTATCTCTATCATTCCTTTTATACCAACAGGGTACAGGTTGTTAGTTGTGGGGGCTTTAAAGCTAAAGCATTTAGCCCTCCCTGCGGTGTCCCTCAGGGTTCTTCATTGAACCCCACTCTTTTAAATCTGTACGTCGCTCCTATCACTGAACTAATACATTCATGCGGTTTTCAGGCATTGTTATATGCCGACAACACACAGATTAATGCATCCATCTCTAACAACTTAGCCTCAGTAGCTAGATTTTCTTAAACTGAGCATGGAAAAGCTGGTGTTTGATGCACAAGAATCCACCTTGTCCTGCTGTTGGTGGACTAAGGAATGTGGCCTTTACCTACGCCTGTTAAAGTGGCCCAAAAACTTGGAGCAATCTTCGACACTTCCCTGGACTTAGACTCACAGGTCGATTGTATCACGAGTACCTGCTTTCACATAATCAGTACTCTTTGGAAGGTCTTTCCTTTTATTCCAGTTGAATTGTATCACTTGGTGGCCATTGCTTTGGTCTCCTCCAGACTCGATTACTGCAATGCACTCTATCTGAATATTAATGCCTCCTCGCTTAACAAGCTACAAGTGGTGCAAAATGCAGCTGTACACTTTATGCTTAACACTCCCAAATGAGTATCTGTCAAAGATGGCATTAGAGTGCTGCATTGACTTACTGTGAAGAAGCGCATTATTTTTAAGTCTATCTGCCTAGTCTTCCTTGCTCTCCATCACAAAGGGTCCAAGCATCTCTCCTCCCTCTTCAGCTGACACACTTCCAGCAGGTCACTGAGATCTTCTTCAGCTATGAAAGTCGCCATGTCCAGGTTCCGGAAGGTCAGATGAGTCAGCCGGTCCATCTCCAAGGCAGGCTGCCAAGTTATGCCATTCCCTGCCCGCCCACATCGCTAGACTTGACTCCTTTGTCTCATTCAAGAAATCATTAAAACACAGATTTTCTCATTATAGGCTCTCTGGTCCTTCTGTACTAAGGAGCTCTATTTTTCGGGCATAGCACTTGGATACTCGCGGGTTTAACATGCTTTATGAATAATTTTTCATTTAATTTCACAATTAAATCTAAGTTAGCATTTACCAAAAAAGGACATAACTAATAAAAAGAATTCCAACTAAAACTAAACTAACCAATCTGATCAAACTATAAACAACCATAACCAGTAAAGTCACAAACAATTACATCAACAGTATGTAAGACACACTAATGTTACCAATGAAATACTCCTATAATGACAAACACTGCAAGATGAGGAAACTCTGCTGGACTCTCTAACCAGACCCTTAACGAAGAAATATACACATCTCGACAACTACCTAACCAAGTAAGTAAATCTTATATTTAAACTAAAACGTACATGAAAATTAACATAAAATTTAAAATACCAATTGATAAACAAAACACTCTACAAATTCTACCTATTTACATGTACTACCTAAAAGAATACACTATGACTTCAAAAAGTGATAATCTGCCAGAAACACTTATCATAAACCAGCAACAAGATATAACAAAGTAAGTATGCAAAAATTATTAAAAAGCATAAACCCACCGGAATCAACCTCAACAAATTACAAGCAAGTAAACAGGTAAAATAAAACTGTTTTGTTGTTTCTTCCAACAGAAAAGGAATCACCTGTTCTACATTACAACATCCTCAAAGGAAAAGCTGCAAAACTGTGCGCAACCTCACAAAAGAACATACAGGTTAGTATGAAAAATAGAAGTAACAGCATAAATTTAAATGTAAATAACAAATGTATAAACTTTAAACAATTGTATTTATTATACTATTACACTTCTTTCAGATACAATGGCACAGCAAGCAAAATATATAACATTCCCAAAAGGTAAGCAATTACTAAGGCCTTGATTACGAGTCTGACGGTCCACTCGCAGACTCGGGGGGGGGCTCTGTGGTGGTGGTCTCCCATCCGCCATATTACGACTAGTTCTCTGTCGGTGTTGCGGCAGTTAGGAGTAGGGCTGGGCGGAGTTCACTGAGTCGGCCACCCCTATGCTAACAAGTGCATTGCCCCATTTGCTACATGCAGGCTGACAGAAGCATTAGCCACTATGGTGAACAACCTTTACAATGCAACTTTTACAACGTAGTGCCTTTACAACGCGGTATTTACAACGTAAACCATTACAACGCCTTGCGCTGGGGGGTGCTCTAGGATAGGGAATAGATTTAATTTACTATCCAACACTTCCCTACTATCCACGGGAATTGGAGTTGGAATAGTAAATTAAACTATTCACTATCCAGCACCCCAAAGCGCTATGCGTTGTAAAGGCATGCGTTGTAAATACCGCGTTGTAAAGGCATGCGTGGTAAAAGCATGCGTTGTAATGTCATACATCCGCCACTATATGTTTGCATTGTAATGATATTTCATTCTCTTCGATTAAACTTTCTTTACACGCGGGACCAATGGGATGATGACAGGCAGCGTAACGTTTATCAGGCTTGTTCAGAATCATAAATAATCAACGGAGGAGGCTGAGGAGGACTGGGAAGCAGGGTGGACGGAGACAATATTTGTACCGGTAGAAAAGAAACCAGAGAAAGAGAAAATAGCAGTCACAGAAGATAGAAAGAGGCAGAGTGAAAGAGAGTGAAGTGGCAGAGAGAGAGAGTAGAGTGAAAGGAAAGAGTGGGCAGTGGCAGGAAAAATGGGCATTGAAGCGCAAGAGTGCTAGAGTCTATAACAGCAAAGAAGGCATGACAACATTATGGTGATACAAGTAAGATGCATTAAAACATTCTTACTTTCCAGTTGAAACAGCGAGGAATCTACCAGAATTCCTCCCAGCACTAATGCTTGAACAGACACAGAAGACAAGCACTTCCTGTTCAGCAGTATTGTGTTAAATAAATAACGGGTGACTCAGCTCACTCAGGAAATGTCTCCTCCACAGCCTAGCCATGAAGTACTGTTAAGAGCAAGCTAAGGTAACCTAACCAGCCACCTATCTGCTTCTTACTTACATGGACCCTCCATGAAATCATCAGTTTATGTCTGCAGTCCGTTATTGATTGTGGATGACATGCATTCATAATATTTATGCTTTCGTGTTGACTGGCACTCTCAGCCAATCTCAGAGCCAGGCATATTCTGGGAGTGGGAGAGTACAGTATTGTGTATTGTGCCCCTCACCAGGACTTGCTGTTGTTTCCCTCGACTGTGAGAAAGATTGAATCCCTGCTTCAGTGTCTTCAGAACTGCTGGAATTGCGCAAATTAACATCGTCCTGCACTCCGTGTTGCTGCCTCCCCGGGGACTCGCTGGTGTGAGCGAGAGCTGCATTCGGCACGCTCTGTCACCCGCTCCCAGCTAGAGTCCACAGGGTAGAGGCCGGGCGGAGCAGCGCTTTCAGCCCGGGGGACTGCGAGGACCAGAAACCCTTGCTGGGACTAGCTGGTTCCTCTTCCCCCAGGCGACACGCCCACGGACACGCCCACCGGCGAATGAGGAAGCGGGCCTAATTTGCATAAAGCTTCGTGACCCCCGCTTCGCGGGCGCCACTCACCAGGACTTGCTGTTGTTTCCCTCGACTGTGAGAAAGATTGAATCCCTGCTTCAGTGTCTTCAGAACTGCTGGAATAGCGCAAATTAACATCGTCCTGCACTCCGTGTTGCTGCCTCCCCGGGGACTCGCTGGTGTGAGCGAGAGCTGCATTCGGCACGCTCTGTCACCCGCTCCCAGCTAGAGTCCACAGGGTAGAGGCCGGGCGGAGCAGCGCTTTCAGCCCGGGGGACTGCGAGGACCAGAAACCCTTGCTGGGACTAGCTGGTTCCTCTTCCCCCAGGCGACACGCCCATCGGCGATACAATTACAAATAACATCCGGGTCAACGCGCAGCGGGACGCGCGCGGGACCAAGCGCGGGGCGAAGCCCGGGCAAAGGGTGGGCCGTCTGTGGCCGTCCGGGGACGACTGAGGACGGGACGGGCCACCCCACTTACGTCTAGCCAATGAGGAACTCTCATAGCCACACTCTGAAACTGATTTGAAAATATATCTCAATCTTTACTGACCAATCCTTATCGCAGACCCTGAAACAAAGTCATTACATTCACACAAAACCAACTGTGACTACTATAACAAAAAAGTAGATCTCCGGCCCCAAATATGAGGGCTTTAAAAAAACTTCGCTCACGAACAATCTATATGAGGCGCATGGGGACAGACGCAGCTGTCAGAAAGTCTGCAGATAAATCATTGAAACCTGGTCAAATATCAAGTACTCCAGCTATAAACAAATATTTCTCTACCCTCTCCAAGAAAAAATCTCTATCTTCATTTACAACTGAAGATCAAAATAAGCTGGATCCTTCAATAAATAAGGTTGAACATGATTCGTTACTCTTCTTCGATCAGAAATTCTATAAACAAGGACAGACATCAATTGAAAGTAATTTGGCAAATATCTCTCTCACTGGAGAACGTCAAAAATCGTTCCTAGATACGTCTCAAATAATACCTATAACACCAACAAAAAACCAGGATAATGAATTACCTTTCGACGTGTCTATAAGTGATAATACGAAGACAGAACAAGAAAAATCAGAAATATTACTAAACCAAAAACACCCACTAACCAGTTCACCAGAAAAATCCCCTAACCTTTACTCTAATCAGACCAATCTTACTGACCCAAATTTTTTACATTTAAATTTTGGAAACACTACCTCTCCCCTGTCAAAAGCACTTTTTACGTTGCAAGAAATCTTGGAATCAGTACTCACTCACCTTGGTCAAATTCTAGCTAACTCTGACGATACTTTAGACGTACAAATAGGAATACTTAAATTCCTGGTTGAAGAAAAAAAGAAAAAAGAACAAAATAAAGTTACATCAAAAAAACTTGAACTAGTCGAAACACTACAAACTGAAGATTTTCAAAAAAATGGAAATACGACTCCAAAACAACAGGAAGCAAGCTCGCAAACGAACAGCATAGTAATAATCGAGACCAAAACCAAGGAATTAAGAAAGAAGAAAAAACCTCTCATTACATATTCTCTTAAAAAACTGTTTAAAGAAGAATCGGAAGACATCACCGAAAACAATAATAAGCATTTTCCTATCTTTTCGAACAAAGTATCCGACAACAACCGAGATCAGATTATTGGGGACAATAAAGCAGAGTCATCGGGAGTTACTACTGAACAGAAACGCAGCCAACGAGAAAGGTCTGAAAAAAGTAATGACAGGGAAAATGCAAGGGGGAAGAAGAAGAGAAAACCACTAAGAAGAATACAGAGGAAAAAAGGGAATAATCTTAAATTTCAAAAATTCACTCCCATAAACTTGGTGAACTCTCCAGAAATTCAAAAAACACTGTTGGCAAAACTTTTGAATCCAAAAGCAGAAGAATTTTGTCCACTGACAGAAAATAGAACAACAGCACGAAATACCATGGATACTAAAGAACCTCATGACAAGAAATCTCAACCATGGGAAGGAATTCTATCTAAGCACATAATTATTGAAGAATTATTTCCCACAGATAAGATGCCGTTGAACCGTGGTAGAATACTCAATCTTTTACAAGAAATACCATCCCTGAACTCTCTGACAAGCAAAGAAATCGACCTAGTACTCTTTCCAAAAAAAGAAAATGATAAACTAGTACAGGTATCCTTTTTTTCTCCAGTTTTGCCCGGAATAATAATCAGAGAGAAGGAAATTCTACACAAGAATGGCTATGACGTAATCTCTGTAGTAGATCTTAAAACCAACAATCAGAACAAAGGTATACTAGGACAAACTAACAGAAGAAATGAAAATATCAGTTCATATTGGGGAGAATCAGTATCAAATATTACGAGAAAAGACTCACTTAAAATACAAGTAATGCAAGGTGAGAGGTCAGTATGGTCCCGGGACTCAAGCTCTAGTAATACTGAGAACTCAATAAAATCTTGGGCATGGTTATCAGAAACTTTAAATAGCAAAAAAACGGTTAATCCCCAACAATATCAAGTTTAGCAAAGGTCTGACGCTACTCTCTTGGAATTTGGCTGGGAAAACTGACAAAAAAATGAAGCATGCAACTAAAAACTTCCCAGATATTATTGGTTTACAGGAAACATGGTTAATTAATCCCTTTAAACAAAAAGGATACTACGTATATGAAACTCTGGCAAAAAGATCTAGAAGGGGGCACGCCAAGGGTGGTTTAGCAATTTTACTAAAAGAAGATCACTCTTGGTCACAGGAAATAATCAATACAAACACAGATAATCTACAATGTCTAAAGGTATCACTTAAAACTCAAACGTCAGCCACATTTGAAAAAATATTGCTTTTTAACATCTATGCACCTCCCAGTAACAACTGTGATTTGCTGTTTGACCGCCTAATGGAGATCATCACTCACATCATCGAAGATCATCTTTATTTGTCATATATTATAATGGGAGACTTGAACGCAAAAATTTCAAACTGCGAAATAAAGAAATGGGCTCTTCTCTTTAAAGAGGAATCTTTGGAAACATCACTCCCTGTACTCCCAAAAGGAACGAAATCAGACAAGAGAGGTCGCGCACTACTATCATTTCTCCCCAGTATTAATGGGACAATATTAAATGGTAATATCCATGGTGATAAACCAGCATCGTACACAAGGCAGGGAAACGGATCTCCCTCTATCCTTGACTATTTTATATGTGGGATCGAAGAAAAAGAACAAATGATTCAACTTTCGATTATATTCAATGAGGAAAGTGATCATGCTCTTTTATATCTATCAACTCAATGGACTGCACAGTCTACTTTCCAGAACCAGCCAATATTTCATAAAACCAAAATGGAAGTAAACGCAATGAGGCGTCGAATTTATTGGGGGACAGAAAATCTGGACCATCTGAGGTTATTAATCTCCCATACCAATCTGTTGACTACCATATACTCAGTCGATCCTATAAAGAACTTTGATTACATAACAAATAAGCTCAAACATGCTTTACAAAGTAAGTTAGAACACACCATATCAGTAAAAAGCAAATGGAGAAGTAAGCATAAAAATTCAAATCAACCAGTCGTAAAACAACTTAATAGGTTGATACGAGCCCAGTATCTGAATTTCTCGTCTACAAACAAAAAGGAAATCAATAGATTAAAGAACCAAATACGACGAGAAAAAACTAAACAGAAAAAACTGAAGCAGGACTCCAAGTGGACTGAAATCCAACAAGCAGCTAAACAAAACAACCAGCGCAAATATTGGGCCCTGATTGCAATAATGACAGGATCCAAAAAAAAGCTGGAAGCAACTCCCGTTTCAGAAGAAGACTGGGAAATTTACCTTCGTGAGCTATATAGACTGAACAAGTCTATTAATAATGGTGAGGCTGAAGTACAAATCTTGGAAACGAATGATACAAAAATCAACAAAACGTCGGTAGCGTCTGTCTCTATGAATATCAGAAAGGCAAGAAGTACGGGTGCATCGGGCCCCGATCAGATACCTATCAAGGTCTATCAAATCGACCATAAAGAGTGGGGACGGTTGCTCTCGCCACTATTTAATTATATATTCGACAGCGGCAAAATGCCAAACTCCTGGAAGGGAAGTATAATTATCCCGATTTACAAAAAAGGAAAAAGAAGTATACCGGGAAATTATAGGCAAATTGCCCTCATGGACGCTGCCGGGAAGATTTTTGCAGCAGAAATTTTGGATAGGCTGAAAACTTGGGCATTTTCATTGGGTTTAATTCCTAAGTTTCAGTCTGGATTTCGTCCAAATCACGCAGTGACCGACAATGTAGCAATCTTCCAAACTATTTTAGATAAGTATGTATCAGGGAAAAAGCAATCCATCTATGCAGCGTTCATTGACTACTCGACAGCCTTTGATCGAGTGGATAGACCGACCCTGTGGTCAAAATTAAGAAGAACGGGTATTTCGGAACAGCTATTGCTTTTAATAGTGAATCTACATAGTGACACCTGGTGCCGTGTCCAAATGGGGAGTGATAAGGGTCTATCGAAGATAATACGAACATCAAATGGCCTAAAACAAGGGTGCCTCCTGGCTCCAATTTTATTTTCTTTGTATTTAAGTGACTTACCATCCCAACTACAACAAGGGCTAAGTACTCCGCCAAAGATAGCCACTGAGTATATTCACTCCCTGCTGTACGCGGACGACATAGTCATGTTTGACCTAACTCCCTTTGGACTTCAAAATCTTCTAGACATTTTACACCAGTATTCTAGGAAAAATTTTCTAATTCCAAATATAAATAAAACCAAAGTGGTTTCCTTTGCAAAACAGAAGAAAAGGGTGAGATACGAATGGAAGTTGGGAGGTGAGAAGCTAGAGCAGGTAAAGGAATATACATATCTGGGCAGAATCTTCTCACAAAATATGAGTAACAACAGTCAAATTAATCACCTAAAAAGGAAAAGTGACCTACATGCTGGGGCTTTGTCTCGCCTATATTCTGCCACTGGACATAGGCATTTCTCTGCACTAATACAAGTCTACCGAGCCAAGATTCCACCGGTCCTGTCTTATGCTTCGGAATACATTCCTTTTAAACAATGGTCCTATATGGACTCAATTGAAGGTAAAATATTAAAAAAATTACTGAAAATCTCTACATCTACCCCAGTACAGGCGTTGAGACTGGAATGTACCATCACGAGTGCCTATGCCACAGCCGTAGCTAGTATCATAAGGTGGGCCTATAACCTTCTCCATTCAAAAGAAGGCACTCTACGAAGTTTACTAAAAGTCGAGACATTCAACATCGGTTCTACCCTTCTCACTTTTTCCAAAAATATGCGAGAGGCCTTTCAGCTCGCAAAAGTTAGTGTGGAAATTTTGTCTATGTGGTCTCCAGCACAACTCAAACTTTTTCTAAAATACTTCACCCCCAAACTGAGTTACGAGATTGACCACTTACATTGTGATAGATTATCCTCGTATAAGAACTATGCAGACTCCCAGGAATATAAGCAAAATCAGTCTTATCTAGATTATACTCTTATACACGGTGTAAGGCGTGCAATTATGACGCTGCGCCTGGGAATACTTCCTGTATTAACTTTTACTTCTTCCTGGAGATCAGACAGTTCAGCTCTTTGCACTCTTTGTCAAGGGGGCAATCAGAATTTGGAACATCTTCTTTTTATATGTCCAAACGCAGAAATAGTAAACGCAAGGTTAACATGTCTTACGCCCATTTATCGGTCCTGTAGGATTGTAAACTCAAAGGACTTTTTATCAATATGCAAAAACCCCCCAAATGAATATGTCTGTTATAGAATTTTTAAGATTTTGAAAATTTCATTGAAAATGTATTAATTGAAAATGTATAAAGTATATATTTTATTTTGTGGTCCTCAAAAGAGTACCGTAACAAAAATAAACTTTTTTGACTTTTTTGACTTTGTGTATTGTTACCCAGGATTGGAGCGTCGGTGTTTCCTCAGCCAATCCCGGTGCAATGCACATAACTCCGAACTGCTTCTTATTTATCACCTGTGGAGTTCCTTCACACTGCAGCCAGATTAAATTAATTTACAAAATTGAAAGCCCGGCAACTTAAGCAAACATCCCTCAATTTCCAGTATTAATTGAATACTATTCTTTTAATTTTAGTACGAACGAAGCTGGCGTTCAGAGGGGGACATTTCTCAATCAAGCATCATTCTCTTAGGGATAGAAATGTCATTGTATAATGCATGTACCAGAATGATTATTTTTTTAAATAAGGTTGGCGGGAACGCAATTTGTCACAGTTAGTAATAACAAAAGTATAAGCAATTGATGCCTTCAGTATGCACCTCTTATGTAGGTTTTTATGTTTATGCGACGATCCCAGTGTGGGAAAGGCTGGCTTGACCTGGTTGAGTTCCTCAGCTGGGAGGAGTGGGCACCCATGGAGGGGCGGGGGTTAGGGGGAGGTGGGTGTCTGTTCACTGGGAGGGATCCGAAGCCCGTTCTCAGAGATGCAAAGACACCAAGGAGTTGTAGGGAGAGAGATCTAGGTAAATGGCAAGGATATTCAGACTTTTTTTACCACGAATAGAAACACTTTAATTTCATCATCCTCTTAAAGATGTAATTTGAAGTAGCGGTGAGCAGCAGACAGCAGTGTGCACCAACCTCGGCACCGCTGGACTTTGGCGCAGTGTTTTTGCCGAACTAAGATCGCAAAGCGGAGCACGGAGTAGTAAAACTCTGTGAACGCTGCCAGAGGAGCGGAGTTCACCGCCCACCCTTACTCAGGAGGCTGCGATATGCTTGTTGGACCGCCAGTATCCCACCAAGCATATTATGAGTTTTCTCTTCACGGAAGGTGTCATGAGGTTCCTACTCCATGAACCTTCGTTAGACCCCACCAGGCCGGATAGCTTTAGACCTATCTCTCTACTCCCGTACCTTGATAAGGTGGCGGAAGCGCATGTGAATTCCATCTTGACTACCTACTTGGAGTCTAACGGAATTCTGGACGAGTCCCTAAACGGATTCCGTGCTAAACACAGCACGGAGTTGCTCTATTGGCCGTCACGGAACATCTAATGGAGTCGCAGGACCAGGGCGAGACCTCGATTCAGATTCTGCTGGATTTGAACGCGGCCTTCGACACGGTCTCCCACAGGATCCTGCTTGAGAGACTGTGGGAGATCGGAGTCAGGGAGAGTGCCTTGGATTGGTTCGCGTCATTTCTATCCAACGGTTCCTTCCAGGTGCACGCCCCGCCGTACTCGTCCATCAGCATTCCCTGGAATGTGGGGTTCCGCAGGGCTCTGCGCTCAGCCCCACATTGTTCAATGTGTATGTCCGCCCCCTGGCCATGCTGGCCCAGGAACGTAAGATTAAATTAATATCGTACGCGGATGATAAACAACTCATTTTCACCGTTTCCAAAAACACTGTGACCAAATCAAATTCCAATAAGATATTCTGGCCATATCAAACTGGTTGTCTCAGAACTGCCTCCAGTTAAATTAATCTAAAACGGATGTACTTTTAATAGGCAACGAAACACAGAAATGGGACAAACATTGGTGGCCCCCAACACTAGGACCTCCCCCCACTCCTAAGGAGGTAGTTTGGGCGTGATGCTGGATAACTCACTTTCTCGAGAGACCCATGCCAAAAAAGTGGCAGGCACCTGCTATGGTCGACTACGCTCCCTCAAACCCATTCTTGGCTTCTTTGAGCCTCCCACTCGTCAGATCATAGTCCAGGCCTTCGTCTTATCCCATCTAGACTACTGTAATGCTCTTATGCTTGGCTCTAACCTGACAGTGATAAATAGGCTACAAAGAGCTCAGAATGTGGCCGCTCGTATTTTGTTTGCACTACCAAAAACCTGCCATACCTCTCCGATTCTTTGACGCCTGCATTGGCTGCCGATTAAACAACGCATTCAATTCAAAACTCTATGCTTAACCCACAGAATTCTGTATGGCGCTGGCCCCCAAACTTTACAGGGACTTTGTTCCCTATATGCCCCCACGCGTGCCCTCCGCTCAGCGGATTTATCTCTTGCCCACACAATTAAGATCCGGAGGAGCAGAGCCGGTGGCCGATCCTTCAGGTATCTGGCCCCGAAGCTCTGGAACTCGATCCCCCTAAGGGCTAGGGTGACCACTAACCACATGCTCTTTCGAAAACAGATTAAAACCTGGTTGTTCTCCTCTATTTAACATACTCTCATTGGCTGCGCTGTTTTACCTTCCGGCATGTCCACAAGCGATGGGACGCCCCGTTGCTGGGGTAGCCATGCGCTATATAAACAGAATTAACATAACATAACGTAACATAACACCATGGCCGAGAGGAAACAAAAGGGGGCTCTGCAGTACCTCCTGTGCCTCCTCTGTATGGGGATGCACACGGGGCACAACATGTTCATGTGCCCCAGTTCCTACATGGACTTTTTAGTCCATGCCGAACAGGAACTGTTTCTGACGTTCCCATTGCAGTACCCATGTTTAGAGGCACTGCTGTGGGAATGCCAAACACCAGCCCGCCAGACAGGAGGAATCTCCTAAACTGACAGGCAGTCTGACCACAGCTTTGGCAGTGCGGTGGCAGGATAGACCCGGCACTGCACCACCAAAGTCGTACTCTCGCCCTAAGTAACATGGCTTAAACCTACAATGAAGAAAGTGCATTGACAGAAAATTTGAATTAGAAATGTACCAGATAGTAGTCTAATGCATGTTATGGGAGGACCAGTACAAAAGATGATGTGATTCATGTTAGAGAACACAACCACCCTTCAAAGTGACAGAAATCAAAGTAAGGGAAATATTGCAGGATATAAGACATGCAAGCTCTAGCTCCCTGGAGCCCACAACCGAAATCCTGAAAGATATACTACTCCCGAGCACATCACAGGGCAACTACCTCCTATACCCTCTTTAAAATATTTACTTGCACAAACTAAAAAAGCCACCAGTGATATTCCTCCTGCCCCTACAAGATACCAAGACATAGAAGTACCTGAACATTTAATAATGTCTTATAAAGAGGAATTATGGGCCAGATGTACTACTGTTTTTGCAGTCACAACAGGACATAAAGTGTGGTGGTATGTGCAAATGCTATTTTGTGAGTTGGTGACTCGTAAAATAGTGTTTGGGAGTCGCTATTAGTAAGGGACGTGCTGAGGGCGTACCTTCCTAATAGTCAGAATGGTATGTATCATTGTTTTGCGACTCCATTCGCGTTTGCAAAACACCCGCAGTTTACTGCCTACTTCAAGTAGGTGGTAAGCCACTTGCAAACAGGAAGGGGTCCTCAGGGTGAGACAATATTTTTTAAGAGCAGGCATTGGTCCCAGGGACCACTGCCTACCCTTAAAAAAATAAGAGAAAATATGTCATTCTTCTTTAAACGCATCCCATTTTTCGTTAAGGAAAAGAGGCTGCATTCGAAAAAAAAGTTGCTTTATCGAAAAATCAAACTCAGACATGGGGGTCGGCTGTCCCCAGCAGGCCACCATCCCTCTGTTTGTAGGCCAGACCAATAGGTCACAAACTGCCACCTGCCTCATGAATATTAATGAGACATTTCCCTTGTGACCCATTTGAGAATCACAAACAGTGCTTCAGGGACTGTTGTACATTCCATTTTGCGAGTTGCAAATTGCGAGTCGCAAAAAATTGCATTTTGCGACTCACAAAATGGAATGATCGTACATCTGGCCCTTTATCTTTTATATGACAACCTAAACATTGAGAAACAAATCCAAATATTTTCCACAGCAAAAACTGTACTAAAGCTGAGCCATGGTTAGACATGGATGATGGATGGGACTTTCAAAATTTGTCATAAACCATCCATGGTGAATATCAAAACACAGATATACCTTTTAAATATATGCCCTATCAAATATATACAGCAGCACTTACTGCAAACTCTTAAACCACATTAAAAATAAAACAAATAACTGCTACCCATAAAAAATAATCATAGACTTTGAACAATACATGATTCAGACCATTTAAAGAATTTACCCCCACACAATCATACAAGGCAGTCGATCCAACTATCAATCAGACTAACATCCTCATCGACCTTGCCAACAGAGAGAGGGCTTTCCTTCCTCCAGCCTATTGCAGAGGACTTGATTGAACTTTAAAAAAGGCTCTTATCGTACTAGATAAGTCACCTTTATAAGCAGGAGGGCCTCTAAGCATGGCCCATCTGAACATGAGCATGTGATGGTATGACCAGGGGGATAGGAACGTCAACTTCAAGAGGTAGAGAAGTAAAGAATTGGTCTAGAGTGTGACCAGCAAGATGAGTGGAAGCAAAGATTGACTGGGTAAGGCCCATAGCCGCCAAATTCTCTAAAAGCACCAAACATTCTACTGCATTTTCACATTCTACGTGTAGATTGGAGTCTCCCAACAGGATACAATGTGCACATCTAAGGCTTAAAAGGGCCAGAGGACCACATAGTGAGGATGCGAACTCTCCTGTGAGACCTGGGGGTCTATAAATTAGTGCCCCAGACACGGATTGATTAGGGGAGAGGGAGAGGCAAAAACGTTAAACCTCCGCTCCATCCAAATCAAATTATGGGCAGGGGGACAAGGGTGTAACACTACTTTTAGATGATTACAACCCCCCCTCTACACTTGTCTTGAACTTTCTTCAAAAGTTTAAAGCCTTTGGGCACTGCCATCTAGAGGTCAGGACCAGAGGAACCTCTAAGCCAGGTTTCTGTTATAAATAAAGCATCAAGATCTTCCTCAAACAGAAGGTTGTGGACATTGTCTGCATGTTTTGGAAGGGGCTGAGAATTAATCAAAACTGCTACAAAGTTATAGATCCGTCCTAGTTGTTCTATTGTAAACTGGTCCCTAGGATTGGTGTGGAAATCCCTTGAGGTTAATTTGATTTCTATAGAATCTAGAGCGTTAGGACAAAAGGGTAAACAGCTGGGGGTTGGGGCCAGATCCTGAAGTTGAGAGTGGCTATAAGAAAGTCGTGGAGTACCTTTAATGGTGGCACCGGCATAGTGGCTGGTGCTGGACACTTCCGGGATGCTGATGGGCACAGACGGGCTTGCCTTTGAAGTGCCTTTGGAGCACGTGCTGCGTGCGACCACTGCTTGTCTTCTCTGTGTCACTGTTTAAGTACATCGGGGGAGTTAGGTAAGCTAGAGCTTGCACTGACCCAAAATGGACGTTCTAACTGTCCTCTAGGAGTAAAAATGGACGCAGTGCACAAGCACACTAAACCATACAGCCCTGCACAATTTTTAGCTGCTCCACCCTCCCACTGTGCCAGAGAATAGCGAGGATCAACAGCACATGTCAGATTCAAATATGCTCCAAACAAACCAATTAGCCTTTGAAATGAAAAAAAAATGATAGCATGAACCTATGTAACCACTACAATTTGCTAATAGAAAGCCTTTTCTCTCAACACAATAAAGATAAACTAAGCCCCCTAATGGATTATTTTGAAGTCACTTGATTTGGTAAACTTCGTCAGTCCAGACACAGACGCCAACCCAAGTTCCAAATACCATGGTGGAAAGCCTATGACAGTTCCTTGGCACAGGTAGACAAAACAAACAGTGCAGTGGAAGGATTGCACAATTACTTCTAATCCACACTAGGCAGGGCCCAGCCTACACTCTATAAATTCATAGAAGCATTACAAAAAGAGCAAAGATACCAACAACTATGAATGGAGCTATCTGTTAGTCAAAGTGCACCTAAATTTTACAAACAAACCAAAAGAATGTACGACATGGTACAATTTAAAGGCACACTAATTATAAACAGGAGAGTAGATTTCGTAGAAATAATTGCCAAAGGCATATTATAAAAAATATAGTAACTAACAAAAGTCCCAAAAAAGTGCAATCAATTCTGAACCAAGATGCTACAAATAATAAACATTTTATTACATCAGTCTAAACATTAACTAAAACTTTAATATTAAATATATATATCTATGTTAATGAATAAATAATACATACATTATTTGCATGCACAATGTAAGCCCGACAAACCAAAAAGCTCAAAGAACAAACTCTACCCATCATGTAAAATAAATACAACACATAAACCATACATTTCCAACTAACAATTACATAATATTTTAGCAAACAATAAAATATCACATTTTCCACCCAACAAATATAAAATAAATGAAACTTCCCATTCAATAGCTGCAGATCTTCTTCTGTATCCAAGTGGTCAAAAGTAATAATCCCCCAAAAAAGGGAAAAATATTTTCCGAAAAGCCCCCATTTTTTTAAAATAAAACCAAACCAAAGTATGTAAGAACCATAAAATACCACAAAAAGTGTTCAAAAATACACTTGTGGAAACTCGTAAAAAGGAAATCAAAGTAAAAATGATTGGTTTATTATAAAAACAAAACTGTAACTCCGACAGGCCAGTGGACATGTTAGTTGACAAAAATCGGTAAAACAAACAAGAAAACTGACTGCAAAATATTTAACATTACCAAAAATGTACATGCATTGCACTTAATCATCAAAAAATCCATAACATAATATAACAAAACAAAAGATTACTAAAAAAGTGTACAAAAGCCCCAAACTACACAGTATTAAAAAATGCTACTAAGGGCCCTATTACGATGTCGGGCAGAGCTTCCTCTGCCCAACATCGTCTCGGTCATGGGACCGACCGGTACCACCAGGTCGGCGGTCAGGAATTACTAATTAGGTTGCGACTGAACACTGTCGCATTCCCATACTTTACAATGGGAGCATGTATTCTGGCCGGAATGCATGCTCCCATTATAAAATAGGAGGTGCAGTTCATCCCTGCACCTCACGGTGCCTGCCACAGGGTGCAGGGATCAACAGGCGGGCACCATAGGTCCCCCCTCAGCCTCCAACCAAAGGCAGTACACCCAAGGGAGCCCTGCTGGAGGCCCCCAAAGTTGAGTTTCAATAGCCTTTCTGTGTCAGAATGGCCGGCACGGAAAGGCTGCCGAAACCCAACATCGTAATCCTAAGGGTGAAAGAGGTGCCTTTTTGGATTACTGGCCGCTTTCCGACTGGTGGATGGGCTCTCCGAGACCGTCGGAAGCCAGTCAGAATGACCGCTTGGATTCCTTTCCGATTGCCTCCATTGTAATGAGGAGGTTGGAAAGGAATCCGACCGGCATATTACGATGCGGTCGGAAGGGCTCCCACCGACGGTCAGAGTTGTTTCCTACCGCATCATAATAGGGCCCTAAATGTAAAAAAAAAAAAAAAACAATACTGTAACTAACCTCTAAACCACCCCCCTATGCCCCTCCCTAACCTCAAAAACCTTAAACAACTTTTGCAAAGGACTTACCGATTCTGGCAAATAGCAGCACTTTACTGCAACCTGAATCCTGAAAAATAGACAAAAAATGACACAAAGAGACTACAACATATAAGGTAGCGGTGAAAAAAGAATGCCCACTAAATGAAACAAAAAAAGACGTTTTGCCCATAGAAATGAATGGGAAAAAATGTAAAAATGTTCAAGAAATGTATTAAAAATGTTACAAAATGTTAAACTTGTAAAACATGTAAAGAAAATGTTATAAACAATAAAAAATATAAATATATATTAAATAATAGTACATAATAGCTACAATTATTTACTATATACTCAAAAAGCTTCCATTAAAGTGATGTTGAAAATATGTATATAAAATAATTTAGGAAAAGTTACAAAAAAATTCAACACAGGGAGAAAATTGAAAAATGTATGACATGGAATATAATTTAAATACGATTTATATTTTTATGTAATAAAAATATATTAGAAATGTATTTATCTATATATAAATGTTTATTATTAATTTGAATGTTATGTTTAAAAATGTAAATATATAAATAAAATAAACTTTGAAAACAAATAAATGTATGAAATATGTAACATGTCTATTATACAAAAATACGAAATTAACTGTTGTAGATACTTTATTCGACAAATAATCATCATAAAAGTACAAACATACATACATACAAAAAATACATAAAAAGCAGTCCGTCCCAAAGTACTACAGCAAAATAGAATAGTTCTAAAACTTAAAAAAAAAAAAAAAAAAAGGCAATGATAATACTAGCTAGTCAGTTCAGACGGGTTTGCTGAGTTACCTAGCATTCTGGAGCGAATTAACCAGGCACCCGCTAAGTATTTTGAGACCCCACAGACAATATACAATGAAACAGTATCACATGTCATAATACGCAGGGCTGATCTATGATCTTTCACGCCCATGGATTTACACACAGGTTTCAGCCATTTGTTCCTGACAAGTTTATAGGCAGAACATGCAAATAGGAAGTGGCCCAGAGATTCTTTCGGGCAACTGCAGCCTGGGCAGGTAAGATCTATCCCCTCCATACTTTTCCAACCTGCCATGAATTCTTTAACGGGCAAGGTACCATATCTGAATTTTAAAAACAAAGTCCTATCTCTAGGAATTTGGATAAAATCCAGAAAGGGCTCGGTCAAACGCCGCACTTTGTGTTCTAAAAATTTAATCGTTGGTGGGCCAAAGGTCGAATTGGCATGTACCTTGGAATCTACCCATTCCCAATATAACTTTTTTACTTCTAGTTTAGTGGGAGGGCATTGCGAGGTCCAAGACGCTCCCAATCCTATCGAATTTACCAAAAGTTTGAGGTTGTTAAGCCACTGTATTTTATTATTTACATTTTTTACGAAATTAATAATATTATTTATTACAGAGAACTATTTTTTATTATATAGCTAAACATCAACAGTACTAATTAAATAATACAAAATATTTCTACTGCATACAAAATACAATTAATACAAAAGATTGCACACTAAAATTATAAAATTAATTAATCACACTCCAACATAAACCATTTGTAACAAAGTGTTGGACAATAAAGGGATGATAGTTACAATTACTCCAATATATACTACTTTGGGGAAGGTGTTGGACTCCAATGGTGTGACACATTATTCCCACTCCAATCCATGTCAATTTGTGTAATTTATTTGAAACACTAAAGGTGTGGCATTTACTATTCCCACTCCAATCTATACCAGTTTAAAAATGGTGATGAACACTAAAGAGGAGACATTTACTATTCCCACTCCAATATGGATCAATTTGGGGAAGGTGAGGTACCCTAAACGGGTGATGTTTACTATTACCACTTCAATCTATACCAATTTGAGGAAGGTGTTGGACACTAAAGAGGTGACAGTTCATATTCCCTCTCTAATCTATACATATTAGGGAAGGTGTTGGACAGTAAAGGAAACCGCCAGACTCATAATAAGGCCCATGGATACAAACATCCTATTTATCCATTTCGCAAAAACATAATCCCTTGGCTGCAGAAAATTACAAAAGATACACCCATCAACATTGGCAAAACATACAAGAGAATCAAATTTATCACGATACTGAGCAAACTACCCTTCAAGCACTACACCTTACCAATACCTAATGTCCGTCTGTGGCACGGTGCCGCAATACATCTACAACACGCCTATTGTAACACCAACGGCGTTGAATGCACAGCTGTATTACCCTCACTTTATAGACACTGTACTGCAAATATAATAAATCTTTTAAATAAAACTTGTTGAAATTAAAAAAAAAATAATAAGAAGAAATTGCATTTGAGAAGCCAACATCAACCTGTGCAGTCTCCAGATTCCAGACTCTCCAGCACATTCCCATCTTTTTCAACTCCATCACTGATGGCTAATATCCATAGCACCTGACATGAGCCTCCAGCAACACAGTTTAGGTTGAACTCTGTCGGCAACTGAACTCAATACCTGCTCTTCCTCACAACAATATATAACCAAGATCCACAGGCACAGTATGTTTATTATCTCCAGTGAATGCAAATACCTGTAACTATGGCTCTGATTATGAGTGGGTCATTGACAAGGTCCTATTTAGCCCACCTCATGAATAATGATACCCCAGAGTACATTATTTAATGGGGTAAACAAAAACAGGCAATTACACGTTTTGGGGGAATAACATGCAAATGTTGGTTTTTAATGAACAAAATTCTGCATGATATGGAAAATACACATACTTTTACTGTTTTCAATTTTGGCAGGTTTATGCATGAGTCGTAAAACAACAACCCACTCATAATCAGACCCATGGGAGGCAGATTTTTTTTTCATACTTTTTTTCACAGGACAAAAGCAAAATGCTGCAGGCCCAGATGTGTTAGCATAATTTATGTTGTTTCTACTACTTATCTTGTGTGCTACATCACACTAGCAGGGTCGCCAAGTCACACCATAGCAGAGAGCAAAACGTGGATGTTTATATAGAAACCAGGGAGCAATTTTATGGGGATTTGGTGCACAGCAGCGCAACAAGTCAACTTGCTGCTCTGTCCTGCATCAAAGTTAATGGACAGGAATGTGCTGTATCTATGGCATATGGTGAATTCCTGTGCTTTTCCCTGCAATGGCACCGGTTGGCCAGCCTAGCATCAACATAGGGCACCTTTGCACCATGGTGCAAGGGCGCTTGCATTGCATGCCAGGTTGTATTTTGTGCAGGAAGAGGTGCCTTCCTCCACAAAAACAATTCTGGGAGGCTTTTTCCTCTTTCTATGCAGAAAGAGGAAACAACAAGGAGAAATAATGTTATTTCTCCTCATTGCGCCTCCCCTGGGGAACAGCAAGATTTTGGCACATACACAGGTTTCCATGGTGTAGTAAATCTTCTGATGTGTCAAAATTCATGAGTATTGCGTGCGAACACCCCCAGCAATGCCCATGAAACACCTCTTTAGCACGGAGTAAGGCAACACAGGAATTTGCACTGCTTTGCCATACTCCATATCTTTGAGGCCATTCAAAGCCCTCCAAAGTGGCTTTGAATGGCCTC
The DNA here is from genome assembly GCF_964261635.1 of Lissotriton helveticus. Taxonomy (NCBI): domain Eukaryota; kingdom Metazoa; phylum Chordata; class Amphibia; order Caudata; family Salamandridae; genus Lissotriton; species Lissotriton helveticus. The sequence goes on from NC_136070.1 coordinate 1,149,223,158, forward strand.
ATAAATATGATTTGGTGGTTTGCGCCGCTGTTGCATCACAAAAAGGGATGCAACGGCGGAGCAAAGGACTCGTAAATATGCCGGCCAGTTTTTAGCTCGTCTGGAAGTACTATACCTCTTCTTCACCCCAAAACCAAGAATTCAAGCAGGATGCTAAAAGTTCCTCTCCAAAATCGAACATAGGGGCACATTACGATCGCGGTTTTCCCGCTTCCTCCGGGCCGGCGAAAGCCACCGCCGGCCCAGAGGATGCCGGAAAACCGCCGTGGAGCCTCCAAAGACCCACCGCCAAATTAGGATGGCTGGTGGGTCTTGGTTTATGTCCGCCGCTTCTCCGCCGCGGTCGGCTTACAACCGCGGCGGAAAAGCTCTTATATGGTGGCGGTGTCTCTCAGACACCGCCAGCCATATTAGGATTGCGTATCAGATATGCTTTTCCACGGCGGGTTCTCCGCCGTGGAAAAGCATACGGATGTGCACTTTGGGTGCCCGTTGCGGGCCCCCAGGGTGAAGGGGGGGTAGGGGGGTGCACATGGGGGGTGCCTATGGTACCCCCCTGCATTTACATGCAGACAGCGGCAGGCACCGCGCGGTGCCTGCAGCTTTCTGCATGTAAATGCAATGCGTGCTTTTTTACCATTGCGGCGGGTGCAGCTTGAAGTCGCACCCGCCGCAATGTTAAAAATAGATGATGTGACCGCCAGGGTGGCGTTCACATCCTAATTGCACAGGAGGGAACGCCGCAGCCCATGCGGACGTTCCCTCCTCCTCAAGGGTCGCGGACGGACTCAAGACCGTCCGCGATCCTAATGGGCTCCATAGTTTCCAAAGTGTGACATTTATTCAAAAGTCACCAGCATCTTTTCGTTTTAAGAATGCTGCCTTTAGGAATACCATTTAAAAGAAGGCAAAAAGTAAGACTTAGTTGCTTACAAGGATCCACGTGATTTCTCCCATATTATCTTTGAAAACACTTTGGGTACTGTAATGCACTCCACACTCTTCTACCACAAACCATCAGACAAATCATGTTATTAACATTGGCAATGTTACTGTGGCTCTCGAGTTTCTCGTGTTTCTTCCTGGACTCCTGTTGGATGACACGCACGCTGGATGTATCCATGGCAGTAATTCTTTTGTGATCCTCATCCGCATGTGTATTTTGCTGCCTTTGTTCTTGCAGACATACCATCAGGATCAAATGAATCCTGGCTTCGGTGATTTGCCAGTGTCTGCACATTAAGCCTTTGCGCTGGCATGTCACCTGTATTTTTATGTGCTGTTTTGTTTTAGACTTATCTGTTTGTTCTGCCAAGGTCTTAATTTGCACAGCTGCAGCCCAGTGGGGTATTTAGGCACGCTCTGTGCGTGGGTCTGTGTAAGTGCTATGTACCAATGTCATCTCAGGCCGGAAAGAAAGCCAAACACAACTCTACTTTGGTGGTTGCTTCACTCCACGGGACTCCGCAGAGTTGAAAAGGTGATAACTTGAATTAAAAGCTTGTAAATGCAACACATAACTGCTTGAAATTTGAGGCTATAATTTACAATTTCTTTCCCCCTAAACTAGGACGGTCTTCCCACTCAGGATTTCTGTTTCTTTGTTTCTGCAATCAACTGCAAATCGGACACCACCACTTCACATTTGCTCCATAAAATTGTGTTTTATCACTCTTGGCATTTTCTGGTCCATACATCGGTGTTTTGAGGTTGGCCGTGTATCCTCAGTTCGCAGAAAGAATATAAATGAATTGGTTTAGAGCATCTGCCTCAAAGATGCACGTTTATTTAACAGTGATGACACAATGGGTAATCTTCCTTTGGCTAAAACACTTATTTACAATTAGACATTAAAAAAAAATCCCCTTTCGCATAAATCAGACAGCATCTGTGAACACATTTAGGTGGGCCTACACCTAATAATACGGCTGCTTTTTCGAAACAGAATTAAAATTCTTGAGGGAATCTACAATAATGAAAAAATGCAAACGTGATGAGGTGATGCGTCATCCCATGGCCAACACAAGATGGCATGAGAGATGTACAGCACCTTAGAGAAAGAAAGGATGCAGTGAACAGAGCCACACTTTGAGGCAACAAAGAAACAGCGAAAGATACACAGAAATGTAAGGTTTAAGAAGCTCAGACGCCTCAAGTAAGTTACACAATGTATTCAAACAGTGCTGCCTAACCATGTTTTACCTCACTTAACGTTGGTTTTAGGGTTAGAAAACAGAGACAATCTGCTGAGGTTCCTAAATGAAGATTAATACAGTTCAGCCAAGGAATTCTAACTGCATCATTGGAGGTATGAGAGTAAATAATGATGGCCCAATTGAGAGACGCTTGAGGGTTAGTTCAAATTTATAGCCATAATCATATGAGAGACAGCAAAACTGGATCCTCAACATATGGCAAACTAAGCTCCTCGTGGCAAAAACGTGAGAAGTGTTAGGAGGTAGACCAAATTTAAAGATAATGAGAAAGCATCTTATTTTTCTTTTTCTTTGATCTTTCTAGTATCATTTTAACAGTATGATATAATAAATTGCCAGTAAGTTTAACCAGGTTCTTAACACATGCATGCAGTACATTTTTACACAAGATTATCAGGCATGCATATCAAAGCAGCTGTCTCCCTTCAATAATCTTATAATTGTAGATATTATTATAAGGTTCGATGTGCATACAATATCGCCCAGAGTGATTGCAAGTATCATGCCAATCTCCCGCAAAATTTAAAAGAACAATGTATATACCAAATTAACAAACTAAACAACATCAGGCAAAAACTGTGCTCACGGCATCCCCCCTTTAACAGAAATTGTGCATCATTACAATGTCATGCTTCTAATGCTTTCCAGTCATAACAGTTCCTCTTATATGTGCTGCTAGATAAGGCTCCATACCCCACCTATCCTGGGAAGAGTCAGCTCAAATCTTCAAACTCAACTGTTTTCAAACTCTACCTGTTGAGAGACATATATTTCTGATTCAGGTTGTAAATTGATTTGAAGTGCTACCAGAAATTAGTACCGATTATATGAGAGTGGGAATTTACGCAGCCCCAGTGTTTCTTCTCTTCTAAGGGATGCACCCTCAGCTGTTGCCCAGTTTAGGACAGAGGGAGACCAAGACAATAATTCCGGAGGGTCCTGAAACTTCCAAAGTCTTTTAGCCACAGCAAGGCCCAGATCTAGGAACTGGCTTGTAGCTCTGTGCGCTTTACTTCTAGGAAATAGTCCCAGTAGGCATGATTCCCAAGTGTTTGGAAGTTGTGTATCTGTGCATTCAGATAAGTGTAATGAAGAAGAATTCCTCTTATGTCAACAGGACATGTAAAGTTGACACCCACACAATCCCCTTTATTGCTTTTAGGTGATTAGCCAACGCAGGGAATTCACCTCACAAAAACCCTAGTATAGACAGAAAAGTTTAAGTTGGTTTTGATGAACAAGTAATGCATCACCTTATTATGACACAAGGACAAGCTTCAGGAGAGAGGTGCAAAGTTGACGTTGGAGAATTAGATACATTTGACAGACCTTTGATGTGGTTAGAAGAAGTAATAATGTTGGAGGCAGTCTGTTGGCTGCCATGTCAAGAAGATTAAACAGGCTAGATATTGAGGGAGGTGGAACAATTGTCAATAACAGGTGCAGAAGCACAGGCCAAGCAGCATTAATGTTAGGAGCATGAAAACCTAGTACACTGCTACTGACAGGACAGGAATTAGATGCAACAACATTAGTGGGACATGATTTAAAGATTAAAGAACGGTTACTTACCTTCGGTAACGCTTTTTCTGGTGGATACAGTATCTGCCTTTGGATTCCTCACCTTATGAATATCTCTTGCGACAGCATTCCGCGGAAACTTTTTTCCTAGCTCTCCACACCGCTGAGGTCATCACAATACCATGGCTCGCACGAGGCTCCGCATGACGTCCCTGGAGCCATAAGAGGACCACGTTTGCGTGATGATGTTGGTTCCACCTCTTTTTTCGGTGCCACAGAGGCAAATGGGTGGTCTGACCATAGAGACAATGCATACATAATACACAGTATTCACACAAATACACAGTGTAAAGTAAAATAGGAAAGCAAAGAAAGCAAACATTTCCCGTAAACCTACACAAAGGCAACACTAAATGACAATATGAAATAACCATATTAATAAATACCTCTTTTTAAAGTATAAGAGGGTGGACAACAGGGAGGCGAGTGGGTCAGTGAGGAATCCACAGGCAGATACTGTATCCACCAGAAAAAGCATTATTGAAGGTAAGTAACTTGCTCTGCTGATGTGGACTAATCACCAGATTAATAGAATCCCACAGCAGTCATGCTCCTGGAGGAGGGTGTCCACCCTTCTATAACAAAAAGTCTTGCAAAACAGAGCACACAAAATGGCCGTCCCTCCTCACTTCGGAATCCAAGCAGTAATGCTTCACGAAAGTGTGGAGGGAGGCCCAAGTTACTGCCTTACAGAAGTCCACTACAGGAAAACCCCTGGACGAGGCAGAAGTAAATGATTTAGCCCTGGTGGAGTGAGCTCTAATTCCTTCAGGATGCTCCTTACCAGCCGGACCGGAGCAGATCTTGATGCACAAGATGATCCACCTGGATAAAGTGCGCTTGTGCACCGCGTTGCCGTTTATGCGTCCAGCTGATCGTCCTGTCGAAAGTCCTTTGTTCTATCCAGATAGAAATTAATCGCCCTCTTAGGATCCAATCGATGAAGCCTCTCCTCCACCTTGGAAGGGTGAGGGGGAGGATAGGAACTGTCCTTGATGGAAGGGAGTACCATGGAGGACCATCTTTTCAGCATGTATGGTCAGAAACGGAGGCTTTGAAATCAAAGCCTGAAGCTCACTCACCCTCCTAGCCGAAGTGATAGCCTCAAGGAAGATCATTTTGAAAGACAGCAGTCTCAAAGGACAACTATGCATAGGTTCAAAGGGGGAACCCATGAAGAAAGTTAAAACTAGATTTAAATCCCACTGAGGTATAATAAAAGGAGAGGGCGGAAACATGTTAGTAAGCCCCTTAATGAACCTTAAAACTATCGGAGACTTAAAAAGAGACGGCTGATCAGGCAAACAAAGAACTGCCGATAAAGCTGAATAAATATCCTTTAACAGTTGCCACAGCACAACCCTGCTGGGCCAAATGCAGCGAAAAACGAAGAACATCAGAAAGATGAGCTTTTAAGGGATCAATAGACTTCTCTCCACTCCATTTAACACATTTTGACCACCTGTAGGAGTAGATAGACTTGCTGGAGTATCGCCTGCCCGATAATATAACATCCGCCATGTCAGGCAGGAGAGAGAAAGGATTCAGGCTGCCCCGTTCAATCTCCAGGCATGATGGTGCAGGCTCTGGAGGTGGGGGTGTAGAACCTGCCCCCCAACTATGAGAGGACGTCTACCCTGAGAGGGAGACGGAGCGGAGGGTTCGACGAAAGGTGAAGGAGGTCTGTGTATCACACCCTTTTTGGCCAATCCAGGGCGATCAATATAACTTGGGCCCTGTCTTGGCGAATGTTCCTCAGAACCAGAGGAATCAAGGGTATGGGAGGAAACACATAAAGGAGTTGTGAGCTCCAACTCAACTGAATTGCGACCCCCAATGCTCCCTGCCTCGGAAACTGGAGACTGCAGAATGACGGGTAGTGCGCGTTCTCGAAAGTGGCAAACAGGTCCAACCGAGGAGTTCCCCACATCTGGAAGATGTGTTGAACTACCTCCGGATGAAGCCTCCACTCATGATCGGCAGAGAACTGCCAACTGAGACTGTCCGCACGCACATTCAGCACCCCGGCCAGATGATTTGCCATCAAACAAATCCGATGGTCCCGAGCCCAGGACCAGAGCCACAACGCCTCTCTGCAAAGAAGGTACAACCCTACTCCTCCCTGCTTGTTGACGTACCACATCACAGCAGTGTTGTCCTTCAGGACTTGAAATGACTGACAGCGACGGGAAGGGAGAAAGGCCTTGAGCACCAACCGTATCGCCTGCAATTCCAGAAAACTGATATGAAGCAATCGCTCCTCTGGAGACCAAAGACCCTTGATCTCCAGATCCCCCAGATGAGCACCCCACCCTAGAGTAGAGGCATCAGTTATCACTATGGCCACGGATGGAGGAAGGTGGAAGGGCTTTCCTTGAGACAGATTGCCCTCCACGCTCCACCAACACAGATCCACTGCAGCTTCTCTGGAGATCCTGACTGACTCCCTGAGCAGTAGCGGTCGGCAGTAGGTGTTTCTGTAGGGCGGTGACGTGGGCAGGGGAGGGGCAGGGTGGGGTGTAGTAATGTATGGATTAGGGAGTTTTACAGGTAAGTAAACATTTAAATAAATACAACGAATTTCGTTGTGCGCACTGCATCACCAAGCCCTCTGAGAAGCAAAGTCCAACTCTGGGGAAGTATCAAGTCCACTTGCCTCACACAAACCATCAAACATATATTCGGTGTTATATACTTCTCCTTCCTTCATCTCTTCTGCCTGGTACCGCTCCTCCTCCAATAACCTTTGCACTTCTCTCCTCGAGGTCATCTCCGGCTGCGGCGGCGCCACACGCGGCGTCGATGACTCCGGGAGTGGCATTAAAGGAGGATCCACTGTCGTAACGGGCGCCGATCGAATCCGAGAAGCTTCGCAGGATGGAGTTGGGGACTGCCAATACGGCGTCGACATGCTCGGAGCCAGAAACTGCGAGGATGACATCGTCTAAATACACGGCACAAAGGTGGCCTGTGGATACTGGTGAGGCACACCCAAATTAAATGCCATGCGACCCATGGGCCCCGAAGGTGCTCCAGAGGGGTATGAGGCCCTGGCGAACACGCCATACATTGCATTAAAAAAATGCGATGGATGCAAACCTGGCGCCGGAAATTGTGGGTACTGTGCCGGGTCGAGATCCATACAAGGCACCTCCGGAGTCGGAGCCGCTGGAGCCACAGACGGAGCAGCAGGAGCCAAAGGAACCTCAGCATCAGCCGGATTCGACACACCCTCTGGAGTCTGTGAGAATCTCGACGTCGGTGACTGCTCCGGAGTCCCCTTGTAAGATGGAGAATGGACCAGAGTCACCTGAGGCGACACAGAAGGAGAAGGAGAGACAAAGTCCTTTCCTCAACGTCGAGGAGCTGGAGAAGGCGACCTCAAAATCAAAGCCTTCGATGACTGGCGCCGAGAAGAATGCCTTTTCTTCTTCTTATGCTTTTTCTTGGAGCCATGCGACTTCGATGACTTGGACTTTGACCTTTTCCGACCCCTTTTTTGTTTTCTTGCCTTGGCCATATATAGCTTGGCCTCCCGTTCCTTCAGAGCCTTTGGATTCATCTTCCTGCAAGAAGAACAGCCCTCAACGTCGTGATCAGACGACAAACACCAAAGACAGTCCTCATGAGGGTCAGTGATAGACATATGACCCCAGCATTCCTTACAGGGCTTAAAGCCCGACTTCCTTGGGGCAGACGTGCCAAAACACAGAAAGATCAAACAAAATAACAAAGTATCCAGTCGAAAGTATGTAAAATCCCAGAAAAAACAGCGACAAAATACCCGACGTGGTCCCCTTATGGCTCCAGTGACGTCATGCGGAGCCGCCTGCGGAGCCATGGTATTGTGACGACCTCGTCAGCGTGGACAGCTAGGAAAAAAGTTTCAGCAGAATGCTGGCGCTGGCGATATTCATAAGGTGAGGAATCCACAGGCAGATGTAGCCATCAGAAATAGCAATGTTGTGAACAATTACCAGGATTAGATTGTTTGTATTTTTCATTATTCTGAAAACCTTCATTATAATAACGTGTATCATCTTTCTTACAATCTCAGTTCATGTTTTATTTGCAAAGATTAGAGCTTTTTAATACATTTTTGAAAAGGGTTTGACCTGTTTCCACAATTGTTTGGGAAACTGAGAGTTCTAGGTTATTGACAATATGGATAAGTTACTTACCTGTAATCCTAGTTCTCTTCCAGGGGTATCCATATCAAAGTCATAAGCACTGAATATTCCCGCCTATGAGCGGGGACCCCAGAAATAATATAAAAATTATATATGGAAACCATATATGATTACACTACAAAGAATTACACAAGTTATACCCACCACTATATTTAACGTGCAGGTACCCAGTAGTACCTATAACTACTATTTGTGCCTTGTTATAAGACCAAGACCAAGATATTCTTGCACTTAATTCAACTTAATTCACCCTCCCTCATTCTTTGATATTGTATTCCTGCCACATATGAAATAATGCACCAAAGCAGATCAAATAGTCTAAAGGCAGCATACCGCTCATCTATAGAAAATGTCTCATACAAACTGATTCAACACATTCCTCCATTACCTAACTTTTGAAATGATAAACAAACATAAATACCTTTCAGAATAGAAATGTTTACAAAAATAACAACATGACTGTAATATAGTGAATAACAGAAAACACTGTAAGAGCTTATAATGAGTTTCTGGAACACAGGCTTTTTTAACAGGATACAGATTACAGGGCAGAAGACTGGACATTCCACTTATCCGTTGGTCTGAAGAAGGAATGTTTCCCGACTTCCACATTGTTAGGAACATTATTTTTCTATCCATCAGAATGTTCAGCTTTTTGTCAGCCACAGGTTGCCAAATATGGAGATAGTGTACATAGCAGAACAGTCGTTCAGGATAATCATGCTGTAACTAGGAAATAATGATGTGCCACGCATAGGATTTATTTTAAAACATTCAATTGCCCACAAATATGAAATGGTGAGCCAGATAAAAACAAATACATGCATTCTTCTGCATCAAAATTGTATTTCCTTAAATTGTCAGATTCTAGAAGTTCTTTGATCTATCCTTATTAAATTTGAGAATAATATTTTATACATTTTCTGCTGCAATAGTTATTTTTAATTAAGTGCCAGACTTCGGAACCTGAATTAAGAATGATGATCAACATAGAACACTATCCAAATCATTCTCTCAGGCACTTCAATTACTTTATTACCCTGGGGGTCAAGAGCCATGCTAAAACATTACTAGATGATTAAAGGTCTGAGATTGGTTTTCTATGTAAACGTTACCTTTTACACTAAGGTAGGCTAAATATTTGGCTACCCATCATTAGTAAACTAAGCAGCACAAAGGTGCACATAATTTAAAATCTCTGTTGCAACTTGAATGGATTTCCTGATGCTTAGAAAATAGGATTAAACCAAACAAGAGCCCCAGGTAGTTGATGTATATTTTATTTGTTTCATTGTATCACATTGCCAGGTCTCAATAAACTTTCTAGATTAATTCTTGGAGCATAGAAGGTCTTGGAAATTGGAAATAGCTTTTCTTCAAGGCAGTTCTCGATTTCTCTGCCAAAGCTAAAGTCAATTAAATTGTACCTACCTGACAGAACTTACAAGTGGAATTCATTATGATTTATATTTAACTAATTTCACACTGTTTCAGTACTACTTGTAACGTATCTTGATAATCAGGTTACATGCATTATTGTATGATGAAGTAAGATCACAATGACGAAATTAAATATCTTCTGGAAAGATGTTAAATATTTTTCGCATGCCATTCATCTGTAGTTTCATTCATCACATCTTAATATGACTGTTACATTACATAATTGACATTAAAAACATACTCACTTCATCGTCACAGCTTATTGAACACCTGCCATCTAGAGATGCACACTGTAGACAAGAAAACCAAGGTTTAAAATAATTAATGAATTTGTGAACAGATAACAGAATAAATGTTGTATGTGCAAAAGGACAAAAGGGAGAATGAGTGATTTTTGGAATTTTGTCTCATGCCATCAAATATTACTCTTGCTTTTCTTTAAGTAAAATTGCCATGTTCGGTATGGGTTTTGACATAATTTAATTTTGGGAAGGCAATTTTTTATTGGGAATTAAATAGGTATTAAACTAACATAGTACATTGTGCTACTTTTCCACCTTAATATTTTAATTGAGACTTATTAATATTCCCAACACAATTAACTATCTTAATCTGAATTCAGACACACAAATATTAATATGGTGCGCATATTTTACGAATCATACAGATGGAAATTTAGGTCTTGGTTAACTGACACAATATCAAAAGTAATGTAATACCAAAAAATGGTGTCACAATTATGATCACAAAAATATAGTTTATTATACATATTATGGTAATTACAAAAATGTCACCAAAAATATAGTTTTTCATTAATATTAAAAAATATATACACAACTATTGTTTTTTATTACATATTTAGTTTAAATAAGGAAAACTTAAATATGTTAACATATAACATTAATGTTAATTAAATATGTTTAAATAATATTTAAAAATATATATATAAATATTTACAAATTTAAACAAACCTGCATACATATATATTAAAGTGTGTATGTTTATATACACATACATAATGTACAACTATTAAAAATATATATATCTTTAATTTGAATATATATTATAATTGTATAATTGTTTTGACAAAGACCAATATATATATATATATATATATATATATATATATATATATATATATATATATATATATATATATATATATATATATATATATATATATATATATATATATATATATATATATATATATGTAAACTTCCCACTATTGCTGGTAAAGGAGTCAGGCTGTCACGGGCGGTCCTGTTACAGCCACCAGCAGGCTTAATTATTCACTCCACAAATCTTCAAAATGTCGAAGAAAACAGGACACCCAGAGCTCCAATTCAGAGAATTTATTAGGCAGATGAAACAATCTCCACGACGCGTTTCGCCAATACGGCTTGGTCACGCTCGTCTAGTGGTGCTTACAGCCATTTTTAAATACCAAACACCCTCGTGCACATGTTACAATCAAGGAAAGCGGAAGACATCTTGCAATGGCTTTGATATACAAACATTCTATCGTATTGAGGCATATTAATACCTAAATCATCTTCAGAGTGTTATTGACATACTTATTTTTTTTTTTTTTTTTTTATTTTTTTTTTTTTTATTAAATCTGTTTTATTGGTACACGTGGCATACAATTACATTTCTTGTGCGCTTAATTCAAAGGGGAAACAACAAATGGAATAGGTCTTACATCATCAATGTGAACGTTGGCGACTATAGAAAACCAATAAATGCACTCACTGTTAATAAATACCATCCGCTATCTTGGGGCGGTCCCTGCATTCACCAAATCATTCGCTCCATTGCTTCTATACTGTGTAATGCGCTCTGTTCGCCTCACTATGGTGCCAGACCTCACCCGTCAGGGCGGGCAGCCTGATGGCCAGCCGCGCCCCCGGTGCTCGCGACCCACTGGTTGGTGACGTAGCAAGTTGTCTCTCAGTAGTGTGAATAACCAGCCGGGCCCGGTTCCAAGCAACCTGCATATGTACCGTGGCCGGCTAGGAGGTTTAGTAGTCCGCCTCCGTGAGGCAGAAGGTTGCGGTCGTGGCTTGCATGTGAGCTGCACTCCTGTGTGTCGTCGCCGTGTGTCGAAAGTGAGAGGTGTAGGTGGGAAAGGTAGATCCGGCGTGGACAACTGGGGGGTGTCCCGTGCCGCTAACGCCACCAATTCAAACTGGGGAAAACAGGAGAGTAGGTGAGGGTGTGAAGAGTCCGATCTCGGAGTAAGGGGGGGGGGGTGCTGCAGTATTGGTTCTGCCTAGGCATCTTCGGGTGTGGTAGACTTGCGGGGTGCTGGCCCTGAGTGTGCTCGGGGGAGGAGGCATCGGCGGTGTGTAGTGGCTCTGGGTCTCGGGTGTGGGCGCACCTGTGGGGTCGAGGGTATATGTGGGCTCCGCTGATCAGTGGGGGGGGGGGTAGGTCGTGTGGGTGGGCGGTGGGTCGCTGGGGTGGTATTTCATGCCCATATATGTGTGGCTCCCGATACTCCCCTCTCTCGCCACTCAGTCTGTGATTTGGACCTGACCCCCCCCTGTCCACTGGGGAGGAGCCATCTCCTTACAATATCCCTTTATCGTGGCAAGCTCTGGTGAATGCTCTCAGGAAGCCCTCCCATACCTGAGCTATCGGTATGGCCCTCCGCCCCGCCGTTTCCTCCCTACATAGCACCGTGCCTTCTGCGGTCGCCCAATAGATGAGAGAGGCGCACCAATGTTTTGGCAGGGGCGGTTCCACGGCTTTCCAGTGGCGGGTTATGAGTCTCTTGGCGGTTATCAGCCCCAGATCCCAGAACCTCATATGTGCTTTGTTATGTTTGGTCCTGGTGAGAAGGCCCAGTACACAGGTGTCCCAGTCGTGTCGTTGGCCCAGCGCAGTCCCTTTTGTCAACAGCGCGGTAACATCGTGCCAGTACGTCCGGAGCTTGGGACATGCCCACAGCATATGCAGGAGATCCGCGTCTAGGAGCGCGCATCGCGGGCATTTGGAGGTATTCAAACCAAAGTAGCGGTTAACCTTGTCCGGGGACAAGTATGCTCTATGCATGATATAGAACTGTATGATTCTGAATCTCGAGTTGCGAGGGACGTGTTGCGGCCCCTCTAGGATCCTTTCCCATTCTTTATCCGACCAGTCCCTCCCCCTGTCAGTGGTCCATCTATCCCTGAGCGACTGAAGGGAGGCCGTCGTGTGGGACCTCAGTGCCTGCGTTAGCCAGTGCACAACGTGTGACCCCGCCCCCATTACGTGCAGGTATTGTATTAAGAGGTGGGTCTCGGGTTCCACGGACATATCGCCCCAGTGTTCCGTGAGGACTCGCATCATTGATGCATGCATCAGGAAGTGTCCCGCTGGCAGTCCCGGATTCTCCACCAGCCCCTCGAACCGTACCATGGCCCCGTCGTCATACAAGTCCGCCAGTGTCTCGAGCCCCACCTGCGCCCAGTCATGTAGGTGTGTTGCTGTCACCACTCCCCCAGGCCTTGGCAGTCCCTCCAGCGGCAGGGCTGGTGCGTAGGGGGCAGTTTCCCTGGTCAATCGCAGTGCACGCCTGTAGCATCGCAGTGCCACTGCCAGGTGCAGCTGCGTCTCGCGTGTCGCTCCTCTGAGTGGGTGGAATAGTGCGAGGGCTTCTGCATGGGTCAGGGCCGGGACTGTCGAGGCCGTGTCGTTTAGGTTCCTACCCGCAAGCCAGGCCACCACCCACTGGAGTTGCGCGGCAAGGTAGTAATGCTCTTGATTCGGGACCGCGAGTCCCCCCGAGGCCGTCGGGGCATACAATTTCTTCAGGGCCACCCTTGGTCTCCCCACATTCCAGATCAGTGTTCGTGTAAGGGTCTCCAAGTCTCTAAAGACCCGAGCCGGGACATACACTGGTATATTCGAAAAATAGTACAGTAGTCTAGGCAGGACTATCATTTTAGTCAGGGTGATTCTGGCCGGGACATTGAGCGGGAGCGTGCCCCAAAATTGGATCTGGGCCCGCAAGGAATTTATGGCTCGAATCAGGTTGCCATCCAGTATATCTGCTGCATTCCTATATATGTGGATGCCCAGATACTTAAAAGTGCCAGCATACCATGTCAGTGTCGTGTCCCCTAGTTGCACTGCGCATTCCTGCATATCCGGGTGAAAGGGGAAGACCCCAGATTTACCCCAGTTGACCCTCAGTCCCGAGTGTGTTGAGAATTCGCGGAGGGCGCCGGTTAGTCCCGGCGGTATCCGTGTTAGGTCCCTGACGTAGAGGAGTAGGTCGTCGGCATACAGGGAAACTGCGTGTACCCCATCTATCAACGGGATGCCCCACTCGGCGCCTTGCATCCGCAGTATCTCCGCCAGCGGTTCCATGGCCAACGAGAAGAGTAGAGGTGATAACGGGCAGCCTTGCCGTGTGCCCCGCCTCACCCGTATGGCCTCCGATAGTAGGCCCCCTATCCGGACCCGAACTGTTGGCGTTTGATATAGGAGACCCACCATGTCCAGAAAAGCGTCTCCCAGGTCAAACTTTTGCATAACCGCCCTAAGAAACGGCCACTCCACCGAGTCGAATGCTTTCTCCAGGTCCAATACTATGCAACCTGATAGTGGCCAAGGGCCTCTCGCGTACTCCTGCACTCTAAATAGCCGGCGGATGTTATGTGACGTGCTGCGTGTGGGTACGAACCCGTTCTGGTCAGGGTGGACCAGGGTAGGCGTGTATTGGGCCAGTCTCCTCGCTAGCATAGAAGCTAGTATTTTGTAGTCCGTGTTTAAGAGGGCAAGGGGCCTATATGAGCCCATGAGTGCCCCGTCCTTACCCGGTTTCAGGAGGGAGACCAGTGTAGCCTCACTCAGAGATGGGGGCAGGGAGGAGTCGTCCAGTGCTGCCTCATACAGTTTTACGAGTTCAGGGACCAGGAGGTCTTGGTATGCTTTATAAAACTCCGCTGGGAGTCCGTCTGGGCCGGGGGACTTTCCGTTGGAGAGCGCCGCTATGACTTCCCGGAGCTCCTCGGGAGCTATGGGTGCCGTTAGGACGGCACGTTGGGCATCAGTGAGTGTCGGCAGCAGTATCTGATTAAGATACTCCTCCGTGTCCGGGGCGGGCGTGGGTAGGCAAGAGCGATATAGTGCTTTGTAGTGTGCGGTGAACGCTCCGTGTATCTCTGACTGTGTGTGTAAGGGCACTCCATTCGCGCCTAGTACTTTCGTGACTGGCTGCGTCCGATCTTCTCTAGCGATGAGCCACGACAGCAGCTTGCCGGGCTTGTCCCCCCTGTCGTGTGTGCGCGCCGCGTGAGCCGCGAAGTTCAGACATCTGAGCCTCTCCAGTAGCTTTTCGTGGGCCGCCTGCGCTTTGTGAAGCCCAGTGATGTGCCCTCCCACCGAGTCCCGCTCATGTCTATTCAGTTCCTCCTCCACCCTGTGTAAGTCCCTCTCCACCTGGCGTTTGAGGTTCCCCTGCGTGCCCAAGCATTGTCCCCTAATGACCACCTTGAACGCCTCCCATTCCATCTGCAGAGATGTGGCTGTACCTGCATTATCCTCGAAGTAGTGTACAATGTGTGCGAACAGTGAGTTCCGGAAAGGTGCGTCTAGCAGGAGGTCCGGCTGCAGCCTCCAGTTGGGGACAGGGGGGCGTGTGTGTGCCCAGGAGATCGTCAGCATGTGTGGGTTATGGTCGGAGTGTGTCCTACCCATGTATAGCGCCTCCGTCGCCAGAGGGAGTAGATCATCTGTGAGCATGAATCTGTCTAACCGGGTGTGTAGGGTATGAGCTCCTGAGTAGTACGAGTATATCCTGGCCGTTGGGTTCCGGTGGCGCCACACATCATGCAGATTCCAGTGTGAGGCCCAGGCCATAAGAGCTTTCATGGCACCCACCACTGGTGCGCCGGGTAGAGGTGGGAATGAGCGGTCCAGTGTGGTATCTAATACGCTATTGTAATCCCCCCCCAATATCCAGGGGATCCCGTGCCAGTGCGCCAGGGTTGTGGACACCATTTCCAGGAACCTCTGTTGGTCTGTGTTAGGGGCATATAGCGACGCCACCACCAGCGGGCGTCCGTCCAGGCGCCCCTTCACTGCCACCAGCCTCCCTTCCTTGTCTATGTGTGAGTCCTCAACTTCAAACGGGAGCCCTGGTCGCACCCATATCAGTGCCCCCCTAGCGTAAGAGGAGAACCCAGTTGCATAGATCTGACCTCGCCATCGCCTGCGCAGGGTGTGTACCTCTGGTGATGTCAGGTGAGTCTCCTGTAGGAGCGCTATCTGTACCTTGTGTCTCTTCAGGTACGAATAAATCATGTACCTGCGCGCGGGTGTGTGTATTCCGCGCACATTCCAGGTACACATTTTGACTTCAGCCATCAGCATTCAACAAGGCAGTCACACTCGCACCCTCCCCTGTTCCAAGCACCCTCCCATTAGGCCCTCCGGTTTCCAGTGTCAGAGTATCTCCTCCTTTGTCCGAGCAGCCCTTGGAATAGTTCAGCGAGCACCCCTGCGAGCCATGTATGCAGCGTTTCACAATAGGGAGAAGGGGGGTAAACATTAACTGGGGGTAACTCCATCGGGTCGGTTGCCAAACGGGCAGCCTTCCAAACATTCTACGAAAAGTGCGAACAATCCAGTCCGGGGGGTTGCTATACATCACGCAGTCCAAGCAGCCAGTGTGTATCTGTTGAGCATGAAGGCGTGAGCGCCCTCCCAGGGGGATGCGTTCGTTAGTCTGAGTGGTCAACCGGCCGGCCCATCGGCTATCGAACAGTATATTTGTAAAGACACGGGGCCACTGCTCTGGTCAAGCTTGTAGGCGGTAACCTTCGCCTTCCCATGGGGACCCTGCAAAGTGGTGGTGGCCCCCGTGGTGTGGGTTCCTTGGGGCGTCTGCCCCGCAGTTGATAATTGCCAGTGTGACATCGTCATTACTTACTGCGGGTTCGGTGTCCGTTGCCATCGGGCAGCGCCTTGCCAATGCTTCCCTCGCCGAGAGCCCCGTGTTGCGGCACTACTTCAGCCGTACAGATCCGACGTTTGTGGGGTGATGTCTGGCAGCCCACCTGAGAGTTGCGAATCCGGGAGACCATATATCGCCTCATCTTCACTCGGCGACGTTCTAGGGCTGGTGGCAGGCGGGGAACGCCGTATCGGGGAGCCGCTGAGCTCCGAGACCATCCGCAGGGCTTCCTGTTGTTCTCTGCGTATGTCCTCTTCCGGTGGGCTCGCGCTATGTTGGGTGCCGCTGGCCGCGGGGGAGGGTGACCTGGCGCCACGTCTCCTCTTGGGTCTTCGGTGTCTCCTGGGCCTGTCCGGATTTCCGGACCTCCCCGTGCTCTTGTCCGTCCCGTTGTCCAGCCAGGCCTCCACGTCTTCCGAGGAGTCAAAGAAGTGTGTCTTCTCGTTCGCTATCACCCTGAGCTTCGCTGGGAATAGGAGGGAATATGTAAGCCCCAGTTGGCGTAGCCTCCAATTTACCATTAGGAACGATAGCCTCTGGCGCTGCACCTGGATTGTATAGTCTGGGAAAAACATTATGTTCGCGTTTTCAACTTGAATGGTGCCCAGTTTTCGGGTTTCTCTTAGTACAGTGTCCCGGTCCCTATAGTTCAGGATTCGGATTAGAAAAGGGCGTGGGTTTGAGCCTGTGTGGAGCGGCCTGGTCGGGACTCTGTGTGCCCGTTCCACCACGAAATATGGCGAGAGGGTGCCTTCGGGTAACAGGGTGCGTAGCCAGTCCTCCACGTGGGCGGTCGGATCCTTGCCTTCCCATTTTTCTGGCAAACCTACTATGCGGACGTTGTTGCGTCTCGCCCTCCCTTCTGCATCCTCTGCCCTGTCCTCTAGGAATTCCACTCTGTTGAGGAGATCCTTAATATGTTTGTCCGATTGGGCGACTCGAGGGTCTATGTCCGTCACTGCGGTTTCCAGGGTTTTGGTGCGCTCGGCCAGTTTCTTATGGTCCTCTTTCAGGTGTGTGAGATCTATTGCGACTCCGTCTATTTTCGCCTCCAGGGATGTCCGGGTGGACTGGATGGAACTTTCCAGGCGCTCCATGGCCGCCAGTACCGAGTCCAGTCTGGCCGTCACCGGATCTGCGTCCGCTTGTTTCTGCGGCTTGTCCATTTTGCCCTTTTGGGACGTGCTCCCCGTTCCTGTGCGCTTCCCGGCACCTCCAGACATCCGGGTGGGGTGGTGGTCCGTGGTCTTGTGGCGTTTCCAGGGCAGGTGACTGTCGCCTCTGAGCCTCCTGTGCGGTCGCGCCGTCCAAAGCGCCGCTTGCGTCGGTGGCAGCCGTTATCACATTCAGGACTCTGGTAGTGGGCAATGTTGTACCCCTCCCGCTGTTGGTCGTGTTCTGAGCTCCTCGCTTACCCCCTGTTTCGTCGGGTGTCCAGTAGCGCCGTGTTTCCAAGGGCTCCGGAGTTATGGGCTACGTGCGGCTGGCAGTGTCACCCCACGATGCCCTACTCTCCCAGCAGTCTCTATGGTTCTGTGTGCGCGGCTCTCCGTGGCTACGGCGGGCGGCCTGAGCAGTCGGACTTAATCCGGGTTTCGTATTCCCTGGTGAGTCGGGTTTCCGGCTAAGCCGTGGACTCTAGTGTGCCGGGGTCCGTCAGTATCCAGCTGCGGGCATTGGTGGCGTGAGTATCAGGCAGTGTCTCCCCTTGGCGCTCCCCCCAACCGGCAATCACCTCAGGTCTGCGCACGTTGTCAGCAGCGGAACTTTTGGCTGGGCAGTGGCTCTCACCGGTGTTGCCCCTCTGCCACCCTGTGTCTCTGGATGTGGCCTACTGGGCGCCCTGGAGGTGTCTCTTGGCTGCCTGGTAGTTCGTGGCGCCGGGTGAGCCGGGCAGGTGTTGCGCCCTGTGCTCCTCGCTTCGCAGCACTTACCGCCCAGGGTCGCAGCAGGCGCCGTCGGGGGTCCGATCCCGGGTCCGCTTCCCCCAGTATTGCTCCGTCCCTCCGCTGCAGGTCGGGGGGGGGATGGGCACCTCCTCGTGTCTGTCTCGGCTTCAGAAGTCCAGCGGGCGGCCCCAGTCCCCTAGCGCTGCGCCTCCTCACTTTTCTCGGGTCATGGCCAGCCGAGTCGTCTCTGCCCTTCGTGATCCGCCTAGGGTCGATGCGCTGTGGTGTGACCCAGCGCCGTCGCCTCAGTCCGCTGCTCCCGGGCGCCCCTTCCGCGCGGCCCTCACTTCCGGTCTCGACACCGGGCTCGCCCGCCGGGTCTCGCCGAGCCCGTGTTCACTCCTCCGGCTATGGTGGCCGCGCTGGTGCCGGTGCGGGTCCGGGGCTCAATGGACCTTGAGCTTCGGTCCGATGCTTTGGCAGTGTCCTCTGGTCACTCGCTGCGAGTGTGGGCCGGCCAGGTGGTGTTTTGCACGGAGAAATGACCCCCTAGGTGCGGGCTCTCGCCGGAGCTCTGTTAGGGAGCAGCCAGTCTCGCTGCGCGCGTAGCCACGCCCCCGTTATTGACATACTTATGTCCAATATTCACTGATATAGGTTCATATTACGGCTTAAACTTACAAATTCATAATGTTTGCCTCATAATGTTTAGATATAAGTATAAACATTGCCAACAATGTTCTAATGCACACACATGTTAAATCTCATAGTATTGTGCCTTACGTTATGCTCCAATATATTTTTATTTACAAAGTGTTCCAATTTATTCACTTCTTAGAAAGCGAGGCTGGGATTGGCTCCTTGAATATACTAGCGCCCTATTGGTCAAAGTTCGCTGTTGCTATGATACCATGACAAACTGTTTACGAGCCTTAGTAAGCTAACATACTGTTTTCGTTCATCTGCAATCAACTTATATGAGCTAGGAGATATGTGTATTGTGACCAAAACAGTAACTCAATTAATAATTAGTTACAAAGCCGCCAACCCAGTATCGGGTCATAATAGCTAAGGCGATCATGGAATCAGATCCAAACGCGTAATTATTAGACCATAGTTGACATATAGCCCAAGTGGGCAATACACAGTTGATAAAGAGCCAATAAGTTCATAAATCCCTTTCTAGGAAAAGTGAAAGAATTTTTATATATAATCATAATGAATGATAGTTTCACAAAACCAGCGCAAAGTCGTAGATAATGTCCTGCCCAAGTGGGCAATTGTATCGAAAAAGAAATTATAACAGTTGTGTGTCTAGCTCCGCAATGTAATCCAAACTCTTCCGCTTCCCCGTGATACGTGAAATCTAAAAATAAGAAATGGTACTGTTTAAAATCAAGTAGACTGCAGACAATATATACAAATATCAAAAAATGAATCACTCATGTAAATGTACAGCTAACTCTTCACTCATATTAAATCCTTTTGGTATCAACATTCAAAATCCAAAATGTACTTGGATTCTAATTTCCTGAGGGACAATTCTCGATTGCCTCCTCTTACCCCCAGATCCACACAGTCAATGACTACCAATCGGACAAGTTTTTCATTTTGCATGTGTTCTGCAAAAAAATGTCTTGCAATGGGATATTGTCTGTTGTTATTATGTATGGCACGTAGGTGTTCAAGCACCCTTTTCTTCGCTTCATGTTTTGTGCTGCCTACGTACCATTTGTTGCAAGGACAGATTAGTACATATACACTATACGGTGTATTACATGTGAGATGTTTACGTGTAGTAAACTCTCTATTGGTGTTAGGAACAGTGAGTGTCTTGCAATTATAGCTATGCTTGCAGGCTTTACACTTCCGGCAGCACTTAAAACCTGCACTTTCCTGGTTTTTCAAAACTGCTAATGAGGTGACATAGTTAGGGCTAAGCTCATCTCTGAGTGATCTCCCTTTACGGAAGGTAATTTGTGGATTATCACTGAGATATTTTTTGAGGTGAACATCCGTCTGTAAGGTATGCCAGTGTTTTTAAAAAATCTTTCTCACCTCTTGTGCTTGTCCAGAAAAGGTGGTAATAAATCTGACTGTCTCAGGTTCCTTTGTCTCTAATCTGGGGTTTAGTAGTTCCTCTCTATTTTTGAGAGAGACACGTGTTTTCGCTGTACTGATCATTTTCTGACTATAACCCCTGCTTCGAAATCTTTGACACATGATCTTTTCCTCTTCCTCATAAGATTCTTGTGTACTGCAATTGCGCTTAGCGCGAAGTAGTTAACCATAAGGTATACTACACACCAGATTGCTGGGATGACAGCTGGTGGCATTAAGTATGCTGTTTCCCGCAGTTTGTTTGCGAAATAATCTGGTGTTAAGTTGATTATTAACAACTTACACAATAACATCAAGAAACTCAATTTGTTGATTATTGATGTGCTCCGTCAGCTTTAAATTCAGATGATTGAGATTGAGTTTGCCAAGAAACAATTTCACCGATATCTCATCCCCACACCAAATGGAAAAAATGTCATCTATGTATCGAAGCCACAGGGCAACGTTGTTAAATTCAGCCATTTCCCTGACAACCTGCTCCTCCCACCAGCCCATGATTAAATTTGCATAGCTGGGGGCGAAGCAGGTCCCCATAGCTGTGCCCTGTGACTGTCGATACAAGATGTTGTCAAAGAAAAAAAAGTTGTTCTTGAGACAGAAATTGATCATAGATATGATCATCTCTGAATGTTGTAAATAGGAAACCGATCGTGTTTTGAGAAAGTGTTTAACTGCCTCCAAGCCATGCTCGTGCTGGATACTGGTGTAAAGACCACTAACATCTAATGTAACCATAGTGTAGTGTGCTTCCCAGTGTATACCATTGACAATGGTGAGGAAATGTGTTGTATCTTTAATATATGCTGGAAGGGCCATCACGTAAGGTCTAAGATAATGATCTATGTATTTGGAAGTGTGTTCCAATAATGATCCAATCGAAGACACAATAGGACGGCCAGGTGGTTCTAGGGGGTCCTTATGTAGTTTGGGGAGTAAATATAAAATAGGTATTCTTGGATACGCACAGTATAGATATTGAAATTCTTCGCTCTCCAATAGCCCCTTGTCACTCCAATCCAACAGTAGATCCCTAAAAGCTGAATTGGATTGCAATAGCTCGTCATGATCAATTTTACAATAACAGGTTTCATCATTAAGTTGTCGCTGACCCTCCTTCAAGTACTGGAAATTAGAGTCCAAGTACATTGTGGAATTTGAATGTTGATACCAAAAGGATTCAATATAAGTGAAGAGTTAGCTGTACATTTACATGAGTGATTCATTTTTTGATATTTGTATATATTGTCTGCAGTCTACTTGATTTTAAACAGTACCATTTCTTATTTTTCGATTTCACGTATCACGGGGAAGCGGAAGAGTTTGGATTACATTGCGGAGCTAGACACACAACTGTTATAATTTCTTTTTCGATACAATTGCCCACTTGGGCGGGACATTATCTACGACTTTGCGCTGGTTTTGTGAAACTATCATTCATTATGATTATATATAAAAATTCTTTCACTTTTCCTAGAAAGGGATTTATGAACTTATTGGCTCTTTATCAACTGTGTATTGCCCACTTGGGCTATATGTCAACTATGGTCTAATAATTACCCGTTTGGATCTGATTCCATGATCGCCTTAGCTATTATGACCCGATACTGGGTTGGCGGCTTTGTAACTAATTATTAATTGAGTTACTGTTTTGGTCACAATACACATATCTCCTAGATCATATAAGTTGATTCCAGATGAACGAAAACAGTATGTTAGCTTACTAAGGCACGTAAACAGTTTGTCATGGTATCATAGCAACAGTGAACTTTGACCAATAGGGCGCTAGTATATTCAAGGAGCCAATCACAGCCCACGCTTTCTAAGAAGTGAATAAATTGGAACACTTTGTAAATAAAAATATATTGGAGCATAACGTAAGGCACAACACTATTAGATTTAACATGTGTGTGCATTAGAACCTTGTTGGCAATGTTTATACTTATCTCTAAACATTATGAGGCAAACATTATGAATTTGTAAGTTTAAGCCGTAATATGAACCTATATCAGTGAATATTGGACATAAGTATGTCAATAACACTATGAAGATGATTTAGGTATTAATATGCCTCAATACGATAGAATGTTTGTATATCAAAGCCATTGCAAGAGGTCTTCCGCTTTCCTTGATTGTAACATGTGCACAAGGGTGTTTGGTATTTAAAAATGGCTGTAAGCACCACCAGACGAGCGTGACCAAGCCGTATTGGCGAAACGTGTCGTGGAGATTTTTTCATCTGCCTAATAAATTCTCTGAATTGGAGCTCTGGGTGTCCTGTTTTCTTCGACATTTGGAAGATTTGTGGAGTGAATATATATATATATATATATATATATATATATATATATATATATATATATATATATATATATATATATATATATATATTTATACACACACAAATTAAAAAGTACAGCAAATAAACTTTCATTTTAATTATACATAAAAAGTAAACAATATCTTTACAATTAGATAAATGTATACATATATTTATATATGTAAAATATACATTTAAATACATAAACACATAATAACACTAATAATATTTACTTAAACCATTTTAATTAAAATAAATAGTTAGATAAATAATACCTACACTATTCCCACTACAGTTTACACAACAGTAGGAAAACAGTTGGACTCAGGAGGGGTAACATTTACTATTCCTACTCCAGTCTGTGCAACAGTAGAGAAAGCGTTGGACTCAGGAGGGGTAGAATTTACTATTCCCATTCCAGTCTGTGCAACAGTAGGGAAAGCGTTGGACTGAGGAGCAGTAAAATTTACTGTTCTCACTCCAGTCTGTGCAACAGTGGAAAAGGCTTTGGCCTCAGGAGGGACAACGTTAACTATTCCTACTCCAGTATGTGCAGCAGTAGAAAAAGTGTAGGACTCAGGAGGGGTAACATTTACTATTCTCACTCCAGTGGATGTAACAGTAAGGAAAGCTTTGGACTCAGGAGGGATAAAATGTACTATTTCCACTCCAGTCTGTGCAACAGCGGGGAAAGCATTGGACTAAGGAGGGGATACATTTACTATTCCCACTCCAGTCTGTACAACAGTAGGGAAAGCATTGGACTGAGGAGGGGTAACATTTGCTATTCACACTCTAGTTTGTGCAACGGTAGGGAAAGCATTGGACTAAGGAGGGGCTAAATTTACTATTCTCACTTCAGTCTGTGCAACAGTAAGGAAAGCGTTGGACTCAGGAGGGATAACATTTACTATTCCCTGTAGGGGAAGTGTTGGACATTAACTTTTCGCACCCCAGCCTGTGCAACAGTGGAAAAAGCTTTGGGCTCAGATGGGGTAAAATGTACTATTCCCACTCCAATGTGTGCAATAGTAGAGAAAGTGTTGGACTTAGTAGAAGTAACATTTACTACTCCCAATCCAGTGGGTGAAACAGTAGGGAAATCATTGGACTCAGGAGGGGTTACATTTACTATTCCCACTCCAGTCTGTGCTACAGTAGGGAAAGTGTTGAACTAAGGAGGGGTCAAATTTCCTATTCCCACTTGAGTCTGTGCAACAATAGGCAAAGCGTTAAACGCAGGAGTGGTTAAATGTACTATTCACACTCAAATCTGAGCAACAGTAGGGAAAGCGTTGGAGTCAGGAGGGGTAAAATGTACTACTCCCACATCCAGTCTGTGCAACTGTAGGGAAAGCGTTGGACTCAGGAAGGGTACAATTTGCTATTCCCACTTCATTCTGTGTAAAAGAAGGGAAAGCATTGGCCTCAGGAGGGGCTACATTGACTATTTCCACTCCAGTCTATGTAACAGTAGAGAAAGCGTTGGACTCAGGAGGGGTAACATTTCCTATTCCCACTTCAGTCTGTGCAACAATAGGGAAAGCATTAAATGCAGGAGGGGTTAAATGTACTATTCACACTCAAATCTGAGGAACAGTAGGGGAAGCGTTGGCATCAGGAGGGATAAAACGACCTCCAGTCAGTGCAACAGTAGGGAAAGTGTTGTACTCGGTAGGGGTAAAATGTACCATTCCCACTCCAGTCTGTGCAACAGTAGGGAAAGCGTTGGAGTCTGGAGGGAAAAAATGTTCTATTCCCACTCCAGTCGGTGCAACAGTAGGGGAAGTGTTGGACTAAGAAGAGGTCAGATTTACTATTCTCACTGCAGTCTGTGCAACACTAGGAAAAACATTAAACTCAGGAGGGGTTAAATGTACTATTCCGACTCTAGTCTGAGAAACTGTTGAGAAAGCATTGGAGTCAAGAGGGACCAAATGTACTATTCCCACTCCAGTCTGTGCAATGGTGGAAAAGAGATGAGACAAAGGAGGGGTAAAATGTACCATTCCCACTCCATTCTATGCAACTGTAGGGAAACTTTAGATTCAGGAGGGGTAACATTTCCTATTCCCACTCCAGTCTGTGCAAAAGTAGGGAAAGCATTGGACTCAGGGGGGTAAACTTTACTGTTCCTACTCCAGTCTGTGCAACAGTAGGGAAAATAGTTGAACTCAGGTGGGGTAAAATGTACTATTTCCACTCCAGTCTGTGCAACAGTAGAGAGAAAGTAGTTCATTTCAGACAAATAACATATTTCAGCATCTCTATTGAGTAACAAAAAATATAAATATTTAAATTGTAAGAGTATATGACTAAATGTTAACAAATAACCTAATTATTTTTTTTAAACAATTATTATCAATAAAAACAAACATTTTTCATTTCATTAAAGTACCGCACTATGGGGCACGATGGTGGCCGGACGAGCATCCGACTGTCATCGCTGGATGCAGGTGATTGGCCGACAATGTGTTCTGCACACCCTATTACGATACGACCGCCATGCATGTGGTTGTAAAATGCCTTTTTTGTATTGCAGCTTCTACTGCGGCCAGGAAAAGTGCTGCAGTAGAAAAAGGCACTTTACAAACATCCATGCCCTGAGTGCCAGGCACCATGTGGTGCTTGGCATGTGGTGCATAGATGTGTAGGGGGGCACCACATGTGCCCCCCTGGCCACTTAGCAGTGGCCCTCTGGGACGGGGGCCTGTTTGGTGCTCCCAAAGTCCTTTACATCTGCCGTTTCATTGCGGTAGGACCTGCATAAAAAGGAATTCGGAAAGGGACTTTTTGATCCTGACGGCGGTGCCTGAGCAGACGTTGCCTCCATTCAGGACCACGATTCAGACAGCTACCCAAACGGGATCAGTAGATCCTGTCAGAGGTGGTGGTCCGTCCCCTGAGATTGATGGGTCCAACTGCATGCATCGTAATGCAGCAGTCGGCCCAAAGGGCTGTGTGTAGGTGGGACCGACTGTTGGTGGCGGTCCCACCGGCATCGTGATGATGCCCTTAATTCTCACAATCATAACAAACAACAATTAAAATTTTATTGAAATAAAAAAGCATAACACAATTAACACATTACATAATAAATAGCACAATTTTGAATAAATGAATACGTAATTTTAAATGTATTATTCCTTAAATAACTTCCCAACCCATACTTCTAAAAACTGAACACACACCTAAAATATAACTTACCATATATGATAATTTCACAATTTACATCATTATCAATTAAATAAGTAATAATAAATTAGTAATTAATTATCAAAAAATATTTCTCAATTAACTTCCTGTATTCCTAAAAGCCCAACAACCCACACCTAAAATATATTTTAGAAATTATAATATTTACACAATTTATATCATTAATTATCAATACAAATTTAATAATACTAAATTCATAATTAATTAGCTATTTTAATTGACTTCCCACTCTTTACCCATACAAACACAACAACCCACACCTGAAATATAACTTCATAAATATCTTAAGTACACAATTTACATGATTAAGTATAAGTGTTATTATTAATTAACATTAATTATTAATTAATTATAATTAATTTACTTCTCATCCAGTATCCCTACGAACCCCACAACCCGAACATTAAATATAGCTTAAAGAACAAGTTACTTACCTTCGGTAATGATGTATCTTTAAAAGACATAAGTTAGTTATAGATTCCTTACCTTAGAATTTCCCCCACGCGTCAGACTGGATCCAGAGAATTTTTTCTCAGCATTACCCTCGGTAGGTGGCGTCAGCCGTCGGCATCGTGGTCGCCGGGATGACGTTGCAGTGCCTGCTTAGACGCCACCCCGGCACGTTGGCGTCAGTTCTGACACAGCTTTCCATGCCAGAAGCACAGAGCCATGCAAGACACTGACCACTGGTGCACCACAGCTAGGACGCCGCAAGGGGAGTCCCTATCCCTTGATGTCAGTTTGCAGAGCGGGAGGCTGGGTGGGATGGTAAGGAATCTATAACTAACCTATGCCTCTTACAGTTACATCGTTACTGAAGGTAAGTAACTTGTTCATCTGAAAGAGACAATTGGTGTTAGATTCCTTACCTCAGAATAGATACCTCAGCAATACTAACCCCGGAGGAGGGTCTGCAAACCAAGTTCACACAAGGAAGTTTTGGAGTTCTAGACGGACAAAATGGCAGTCCCTCCGGACCTGGCTGTCCAGGCAGCAATGTCTGGTGAACGTGTATAAGGATGCCCACGTGGCTGCCTGACAGATGTCAAGAAGCTGAACTTCACACGCCAGTGCAGTGGTGGCTGCCATAGCTCTAGTGGAGTGAGTCCACAACCCCACTGGAGGTACCTTTTTTGCCAAACTGTAACAGAATTTGATACAAAGGACAACCCATCTACAGATGGTATCCTTTTGAACAGCTCAACCTTTCTTGGCATCTAGATAGCCAACGAAGTGTTGATCATCCAACGGGAAATCTTTTGTGCAGTCAAGGTAGAAGGACAGCGCACATTTAGGGTCTAGACTGTGGAGTCTCTCCTCCTCTTTGGAAGGGTGCGGAGGTGGAAAAAAGGTGGGCAAAGTGATAGTTTGTTCAATGTGAAACCACTTTACAGAGGAATGAGGGCCTCGTCCTAAGCACCACTTTGTCCGGATGCACAAAGAAGAAAGGGGGCTTAGAAGAAAGAGCTTGAAGTTCACTCACCCGGTGAGCAGAGGTGAAGGCAACAGGAAAAGCTGTATTCATAGTGAGGAGACTGAGAGGACAATTGTGAAGAGGCTTCAAGGGAGCGCACAGTAGTTAAGTCAAAACAAGGTTCAAGCTGGGGTATTTTGAAAGGTGATGGAGGAAAGAGATGGGTAATGCCCTTAAATAACCTATTTACAATAGGGGACTTGAACAAGTATGGCTGATCTGCTAGCCGAAGAACAGCAGAGATAGTAGCAAGAAAGCCTTTTTTTCCAACTTTATTTACCAATTTGACATATTGGCAAATACCTGGAAAAAGATCACCACAGGTAACCAGTGAGTATGTTGTGAGTGTCTTTTGAACTATTTTTTCGGCCGTGATGGGCACCCATGGATTATTTGCTAGTGGAATGGATGAGGAGTATAGCTTGCGCCCTCCCATAACTGCCACCAGCTTCCACCACGCCCAGCTAGTTGTGGAGATGGTTTGAATGTCCACTGGATCTCTAGGGAAGCCCTTAGGTAATATCGTGTTTAAAGGGGCCGGGCCGGGCTCATTAGATCAGCCTCCAGCTTAGTTTAAGGTATGCGTGCATCTAGGTGGTACCACAAATACGCAAAAGTACATTGCGCCACTAAATATTATATCTGGAAGTTCGGGACTCCCAGGCTGCCTCTATCATATGGAAGAGTTATAGTGTCCCAACTAACTATTGCAATTTTATCCCCCCATATAAGCTGAATAAGATGAGAATGTAGTTCTATAAAAAAGGAGTTAGGGAGTGGGATTGGTATGTTTTGGAACAGGTACAAGAACCTAGGTTTTTCTATCATTTTAATAAGATACTCTCTGCCTACCAATGAAAGGGGGAGTTTATTCCAGCATTCCATTTGCTATTCTAACGTATGCATTGCAGGACCATAGTTCAATCGTATTACTTGGTCTGCTTCCTTATGAAGGTGAATGCCTAAGTATTTAGTGGCGTCAACGCACCATGTTAGGGGAAATTCACAGTCCAATTGAACTGTACCAGGGGTTAATGGAAATATCTAAGATTTATTCCAAGTAATAGCCAATACCGAGAAGGACCCAAACCTGAACTTCTCTAATTAAAGGATCGAGATTATCCTGAGGTCTACACACATAGAGGATTACATTGTCTGCATAGAGGAATATAAGCAGCGTCCCAGTAGTGAATTGGAGTCCCCAATGTAAATGTCGCTCCTGCAAATGTCTGACTAATGGGTCGAGAGCAATAATGAAGATGAGTGGGGACAACGGACAACCCTGTCTTGTGCCACATGTCAACTGAAAGGTCGAGGAGAGTGTACCATTTAGTATAAGTCTAGCGGTAGGCGAACTGTAAAGAAGTGCAGTAAGTTTAATAAAGCCCTTTGGCATACCCATCTTTCTCATCACTGCCAAGAAAAAGGGCCATTCAAGAGAATCAAATGCCTTTTCTGTATCTAAGAGTACAGCCGCTGCTGGAGTATTAGGGCCAATCCTATTGATGTTAGCAAAGAGTGTATGAAGATTCAGTGCTGTGGATCGATGCGGTACAAAACCGGATTGCACCGGAGAAATTATGCGATCTAGTAGCAAAGCTAAGCATACTGCTATCATTTTAGTCAAAACTTTTTTAAACAAGGTTTAGCAGCAACAACGGCCTATAGGAGCCGCATAATAAAGGATCTTTGCCTCGTTTAGGAAGTAACACAATTATGCTTCAGGTAAGGTGGGGGCAGTATCCGCTTTTCCAGTGCTTCATTGTAAACTTCCAATAGATAAGGGGCCAATATATTCTTATAGGTTTTATAAAATATACCCGTATATCTATCCAGCCCTGGGGCAGTGGAGCCGTTGATAACATCAATGGCACTAATAATTTCATCCTTAGAAAAGGGTTCCGCTAAAAATAGCTGCATGAGTTTTTTCTAGCCTCACCACCATGACTTCTGCAAAATATTGAGCCTGTTCTTCCTCACTGTGTAATCTAGGAGAGCTATATAAGTTAGTGTAATCTTTGAGAAATTTGTCACAAATCTCCGGGGTTCCAGTTAACAATTTCATTTGCTGTGTGGAGTGTTGTAATGCAGGCCCTCTCCGGGTGTGGACGCAGTATCCTTGCTAATATGCAGACTGGGCAGTCCCCCTCATCGTATCGTCTTGCGATTGAGTATTTACTTAAAAAATGTGTCTTGTGTCCTGCTGCCTCTCTAAAGTCCGTCAACAGTGTCAACCATTTATGCTGCATGTCACAGTCCGGGTTGTCAATTTGTGCTCGATCCAGCGAGACCAACTGCTGCTCAAGTTTGTGGAGCGAATATCTCAAATCGCCCAAAACTCCAGCATGTTTAGAAATGCACACTCCTCTCAAATATGCCTTAAAGACCTCCCATAAAGTTGATCATAACGTGACTGATCCAACATTAATCTAAAAAAAACTCTAACATCGCCTCCCGGAGCTCTTCGCGAAACACATTATCCATCAGGGCCTTCCCAGGAAACCTCCTTTGCCTCTCGCACCCCACTGGTCGTGGAAGCCGAAGAGACATAATGGCAGGTGAATGATCTGATAGCGTTCTAGACAAATGCTGGGCCCCCCTAAACCAAGCAATCAAGGATGATGAGACAAACCAGTGTCCAATCTTGTCAAGGTGTGGTGCGGTGCAGAATAATGCGTGTATGCTAATTCTCCAGGGTGACAGTGACTCCAGACATCTAATAAATTTAGCTCTGGGCAAAGTTCTAGTAAAGCCTGGCGTGCTCAGGGTTTAGTGTCAACTGCATTAGACTTACCATCCCTTGTTGGATCTAATAACAAATTAAAATCCCCCGCATACATATGTGATCCACGTCTAGTTGAAATATTTGAAAATATATGGTTCTAAAAAAATCTGGGTCATCAATATTAGGCACGTACAAGCTAACAAAAGCTATCTTGCGCCATATAAGGGATGCCACTACAATGACATAAACTCCCTCTCCAGCTACTTGTGTCGTGGAAAGTTGAAAGGGAAGCTGTTTGTGTATAAATATAGTTGTCTCTTTAGCATAATAACTGTATATAGCTAAATATCTGTGTGGGCCCCAAGATGTCGGAAAGGACGTATTCGCCCCTTTGGCCAAGTGTGTTTCCTGAAGAAAGGCAATTCCTATTTTGTGTCTCTGCAAATAATGTCAAACGTGTTTGCCTTTCCTGGTATCATTCAGCCCTCTAACATTCCAAGTAAGGAGCGACACATCAGTGTACTTTAACATAGAATCATGTGCCATCTTGAAAAAAAACATCATATCCAGTTGTGTGTTTACGCGTAATTATGTACCTTTTATATAACTCGTAACAAAAGCCTCTGCAAAATAAATACCAATTACGTAGCAACCCCTCCCTCCACCCATCCCTGCTATCCCAATTGCAAGGACATTTCTCTTTGTATAATAAAAACATGCAACATGGCACATCCCACATGAGGGATAATATTCAAACTTGTGCATTTCAAGCTATAAAATGAACAGTATAGATGCCTAGGCATTGGGGGGCGGGGGTGGCAACTACGCATAATCCCCTATGGCATATGTCAATGACACATATATTACTATCAGTCTCCCACTCAAACCAAAAAAATTCCAATATTTAGCAAGGCGATAAAGTTCAATAATACTCATCAGTCATTGTTATGGCAAAGAGTCATTCAGCTGGTCGAAAACAATTCTACACTGTCTCCAGAGTCTGGTATTTCAGGCAAGGAAACCGGTGTAGAGGTCTCCCACTGTCGCCCATTTGCCTCACGTAAACAAAGAAATTCTTGCCCTTCTGCTGGTGCTTCAAATAGTCTGGACAGACCATCCACATCCACCCTAGGTCTACCAGGGTACAACATGCCATATCGTAGTCCCGCCTTCCTCAATGCAAGTCTAACCACTACAAATTTCTTCCGTGCCTCCTGCACCATCAATGTGAAGTCTAGATATAAGGCTATAGTCGACCCCTGGCAGTTCAAAGTTCCCTTCTCCCGAGCCATACGTAAGGCAGTGTTCCGGTCTCTAAAATTTAGAAGTCTCGCTATAATAGGGCATGTAGGGCAGCCCAGATTAGGTCTGGGCCCTAGGATGCGATGTGCTAGTTCTACCACAAATGTAGCGGCAAAGGGTTCCCGGCTAATAATCTTAACCGACAACCCCTCCACGAAACTATCCAAACGGCCTGTGTTCATAGACTCTGGCACCCCCATAATGCGTATATTATTACGCCGTCCTTTAGCTCCAAGTCTTCGTTCTTGATGGCCATAGTTTTAAGTACCCTTTGCATCCTGGGTATTATTTTTATTGTTTGCGCCGCGCCATCTTCAAGGTCAGAGACCCTGCCCTCCGTTTTCTCCAATCTACCATCATTTTGGTCCAGCCTGACTCCAATCTTGTCAAGTCGTTTATCTAAGGAGTCCAAGCGTATAATGAGTGGCTCCCAGTCTGAGTGGAGGATTGATAGCCATGCTCAGGAGTTCTGGGTACCAGACTCTTCGTGCCCAGTCCAGTGCCAAAAGAATAACTGGGGCCCGGTCGCGCTATATCTTCTTCAGCACTCTGGCCAGAAGTGGTACAGCAGAAAGGCATAAAGGAGGCTGCAGTTCCACTTGCGACAAAAAGCATCACCGAGCGACTGCTGCCTTGGAAACTCCAACAAGCAGAACTGCTAACATTGCGCGTTCTCCTTGGTGGCGAACAGATGCAACCAAGGTTCTCTTCACTGCTGAAAGAGACCATGCACCACCTATGAGTGGAGATGCCATTCATGATCTACCAGCCACTGACGGCTGAGTTTATCTGCCCTGGCATTCAGAGCACCTGCCAGGTGTTGAGTTGAACTACCTGGGTCATGACCTGATGTTCTAGCCATGTCCAGAGGCAAAGAGCATCTTGACATAGGGTCCACGAACCCAACCACCTTGTTTGTTGCAGTACCACATGGCTGTGGTGTTGCCCAAGAACACCTGCACCACCTCCCTTTTGAAAGAGGGAAGGAATGCTTTCAGTGCCAGGCAGATCATCCAGACCTCCAGCAGGTTGATATAGAGCACCGACTCCACCGGGGACCAGACGCCTCTGATCTCTACCTCTCCCAAATGACCACCCCATCCCAGGAGTGATGTATCTGTCACCACTGTGAGGTCTGGTTGGGGAAGCGAGAGGGATCTGCCTCTGACCCAAGCTTGGTTTGATAACCACCACTGCAGCTGTGGTGCAGTTCCCTCCGAGATCTGGACGTAGTCGGAAAGATTTCCCTCATGCTGCACCCAGTGGAACTTCAGTTCCCACCGCAGAGCCCACAAATGCCATCTGGCATGATCCACCAACAGGATACAGGAGGCCATAGGTCCACCAGCCTGAGTGTCATTTGTTCCAAAATCCAGGATATAGGCTGAAACATCGGTATCATAGCCCGATGCTCGGGAGGATATGCCCAAAACTGCACTGTGTCCAGAACCACCCTGATGAAAGGGAGCGTCTGAGAGGGAGTCAGGTGTGACTTCAGCACGTTGATAGTGAATCCCAGCAAATGCAGGAGATCCACTGTAGTCTGGAGGTGGGAAACGACAGCATGGGGTGAGCCCACCTAAAACAGCCAGTCGTCGAGATAGGGGAAGACTGGAACCCCTGATCTGCGCAGAGCACCACCATCATCTTTGTGAACACACGGGGGGCACTGGTAAGGCCAAAGGGGTGCACAGTGAATTGAAAATGCCCCTTGCCTACTGTGAACTGTGGCGTCTGTGGGCTGGCAGGATGGGGATGTGGAAATAGGCATCCTGCAAGTCCACTTCTACCATATAATCTTCAGGGTTGAGGGCAGAGAGGGCCTGAGCCAAAGTTAGCATTTTGAACTTCTCCTTCCAGAGGATGCAATTAGACTATTAGAATAGGACGCAGGCCTTTTTCCTTCTTGGGCACCAGAAAGTAGCGTGAAAAGCAACCATGTCCTACTTCTGGGGCAGGGACACTGTGATAGCTCCCTTGGCTAAGAGAGCTGGGACTTCTGGGCGGAGAAGCACTAAATGATCCTCCTTCATTCGATCGAAAGATGGTGGCATGGAGGGAGGGGTAGTATTGATGGGGAGGGAGTAGCCCCTTCAGACTATTTCCAAATCCCACCTGTCCGACACGATGGATTGCCAGTATTGGAGGTAATGGCGAATCCTGCTGCCCACTGGCCATTGATGGCCCTGAAAAGTTGAACTAGGAAGGCTTGGAGGCCGCTGTAGGGGGGAAAGGGTGGACTGGCCCATCCGCTGGTTCCCAGACCCGCGAGGTTGCTGGGTCCCATGTCTGTGGCTACAGAGCTGGGCTGCTTGTATGAACAGGTGCCTGGACCGGGCAGATGTGGCTGGGCTCCCCTTCCGTAGCACAAAAGGGACTTGAAGAAGACTGGAGTGGTCGGGAAGGTTCAGCAAGGCCCAAAGATCAGGCCGTAGGCCAAGAATCTTTAAGGCGCTCGAGCGCCGAGCCACTTTGTCACCAAAAAGACGATGCCCATCAAAGGGCAAGTCCAGTACGGTAGATTGGACATCCCCAAAAAGCCAGATGTCTTCAACCAGGCATAGCGCCAAAGGGCTACCGACGTTCTGCCTAGAGAGTAGGTGGAATCCAGTCTACATCGTATTGTGAATTTGGCTGCATCTCTCCCATCCACCATTGCTTAGGATAGAATGGCTCGAGCCTTCTCCGGGCACTGCGGCAAGACTTGTGCAACCGAGTCCCAGATAGTATGGGAGTATCCGTCCAAGAGGAACACGATCTTAACAGCCCACAGTGCTAAGCTGGAGGAAGAGAACATGTGCTTCCCAAGGTGATCCAGCTTCTTGGATTCCCTATCTGGGGGAGTAGAAGGGAATGCACCCTTAGATGAAGAGGTTTGGACGACCAAGCACTCAGGGGAAGGATGTGGAGTGAGGAAAACTGGGTTGCCCGGGGCCGGGCGATGGCGGCCGGCGATATTTCTCTCCACAGGAGCCTCTATGCTGACTTGGACCAGGTGCCCAGAAGGAGGTCAGTGAGGGCTTCATTGAAGGCCAATAGGGGTTCAGAAGTGGATGCTGCAGGCTGAAGCACTGTCAGGTTAGTCCTGACCACCACCGAAGGGAGCTCAAGGCCCAAGACCTCAGCCGCCCTTCTCACCACCACAGCGTAAGACGCTCCCTCCTCCATAGCCACGGTATGGGGAGAAAGCAAGCCAAGGTCTGGGGAGGTGTCCAGACCACTGGCATTATCCAGGACCTCTCTCCAGTCTGGCTCTTCCAGCTGGTCTGCTAAAGGGTTTGGCGACCCCTCCCAGTCCTCATCACCACGTTCTGGTTGGTAGGGAACACCAGGGATGAACAGAGGAACAAAAGTACCCTCCAGCGTCAGATGCGCCATTGACCAATGTTGGTTCGGCTTTGGGTCCATCTCAGGGATGAGGATGGAGACTGCATTGGCCGGGGGCATGACCGGTGCTGGGGTCGTCATCACCGGGATCGGAGCTGAGAAAGGTCGAGTAAGATCAACCAGCGTCAATCCAGATTCAGGCTTGCATCCGCGGGGGCCCTCCATGGCCGAAGCCGCTAGCATCGGAGTCCAAGGACCCCCGACAGGCTCTGCAGGGCCCGAAGGCACACCGTGGGAGACAAGTTGCCCAACAATGAGGTTAAGAGCCTTATAAAAAAATGTAAGCTGGGCAGGGGACACACCGGCTCCTGGAAATGGGGGGAGGTGCGGAGTTGTCCCTGAAGGAGGCACCGGAGACGGCGCATCAGAGCGACGACGCTCGGGGTCCCGCAGTGCGACATCTGACCGATGGGGAGAAGGTGAAGAGCGTTGGTGCTTCTTTGCATTCTTTTTGTGTTTGGACTTACCTGAGGACTTCGAAGACTTGGAATGCGGCAAGGTGTCGGGGCTCCACGAACCATCTCGAGACCTTCCTCTATAACGAGACTGGGAGCAGAGCCAAATGCCTGGCCTCCAAGAGCTTTCAGGACTGCTCTCACAAAGACATTTGATTCGTGGCCCGGCAGTCAGAGCACGACTTTGGGTTATGCTCATGCTCCAGACAACAAAGGCCCACGAGGCGCTGGTCTGTCACAGACATCAGCCTGTGACAGACGTCACAAGGCTTGAACCTGGTCCGGCGTTGGGACATCCCTCGCCCACCAAGAGTCATAGACTCAAAAAAGAAGTAGACAAAACGTCGAAAAAGTGTGGTCAAAAAGTGTCTAGGGGGTAGCTCTCTCGGGATCTGAGCTAAGCTGGCACGGAAAAAGAAAGAACTGACGTCAGCGCGCAGGGGCGGCATCTAAGTAGGCACCGTGATGTCATCCCGGTGCCACCGACGACGGACGCGGAGTTGGCCTCCAGCACCTACCAACATGCAAGGGTACGGCTGCAAACAAATTCTCCGGATCCAGTCTGACGCCTGGGGGAAGTTCTGAGGTAATGAATCTATAAGTAACTGTCTCTTTCAGATAAATCAATTAATATCACAAGTTAGATAATTAATAATCAATGTATTGATTAATAATTAAAACATTAATATTTAATTATAATTAATATACTTCGCACCCTGTTCCCCTACAAACCCCAAAACCCACATTCCTCTACAAATTACAATAAACTATTACATTAAATTTAAAACAACTAAAATTTTACAAACTAAATTAAAAAACATTTCAATAATTATACAAACAAATTATAACATATACAATTAAAACATATACTTGAATATATAAAAATAAATAAAAAACTATATCATTTAGAATGATATTTTTGTAGAGAATATTAACAACATAGATATTTTATCGATATGACTTACATTATAAAATCCATATTCCGGTCAACGATATTCTTGCATCACAATATTTGTGGATCACCATATTAAAAATTCTATATTTCTGCATCTTGATATTTTGTACTGAATACTGTTGTTCTCTTTACAGGTTTAACTTTACTGCAGAGGACATAGAGCCAGATAAAGGAATATTAAGAATAATGAAATGAATGAATGAAATGAAATGAAAAAAGATTTATAAAGCGCATGGCTGTCCGGGAGCGTCCCAGCGCTGAGAGTGCAGTGGAAGTCTGAGGGGAGGGTCAGAAGGATGAAGGGAAAATTTATGGCTATTGTGGGAAAAGATGTGTCTTGAGGAGTTTACGAAACTTCATGTAGGTCGATTCGGATCGAAGACAAGTTGGCAGGGAATTCCACAGGGTTGCTGCGGTAACCGAAAAACGTCGCCCTCCTGTGCGGGCCTTCCTAACTCTATGAACAGTGGCCAGGTTACCTTGGGATGAGCGCAGGGACCTGGTAGTTTTGTAGGGATAGAGCATTTTCCCAAGCATAGGGGGCCCTTTGCCCTGGAGGGATCTGTGGGTGATACACAGAGCCTTAAATGTGATCCTTTCCCGGATAGGCAACCAGTGAAGAGCTCTGAGTGCTGGTTTAGCCGATGTTCTCCGGGAGGTGCCTGTCAGCAGCCTAGCTGCTGCGTTTTGGATGCGCTGAAGGATATTAATGGTGGATTCTGGCGCGGCCATAAAAAGGGCGTTACTGTAGTCTAATCTAGCTAAGATAAGACCCTGGATGAGCAGCTTTCGGGATTGTGTCGGAAGTAGGGGGAGGATCTTCCGGGCTGAGTGGAGTAGACCCACACAGGTGCCAGCCGTCTTTTTGGCCTGTGTTTTCATGGAGAGATCTTGCTCCAGCCAGAACCTTAGGCTTTTAAGTTCCTTCTTTGGTTGTGGGAGATCCCCTAGACACAGGGGCCATATGGAGGTGGGAAGGGATGTCATTCGCTGGCCCAGAAGCATCAGCTCTGTTTTTATGCCATTTAATTTAAGTCGCAAATCACACATCCAGTTATGGATTCCTGAGAGGCAGTTATGCAGCTTTTTGAGGTTGTCCTTTTCCAGGGAGAGTGAGACGACCATTTGGGTGTCGTCAGCGTAGGTGACAACTTTAATCCCAAAGGGAGTGACAACATCCTCCAGGGGGGCAATATAAATGTTAAATAAGGTAGGGCTCAGTGAAGAGCCCTGAGGTACCCCATACTGGAGGGGGAAAGGCTTGGAGCGCGCATTCCCCTCACACACCTGGAAGGTTCTGTCCTTCAAAAAGGATGTGAGCCATCGCAGTGCGGTGCTTCTTACCCCTAAGTTGAAAAGGCGCTGGATCAGGATCTTATGGTCTACAGTATCGAATGCAGCGCTTAGATCCAGGAGGATCAGCAAAGCCGATCCTCCCGAATCCAGGATGCACCTTGCTTCCTCGACCACAGTTAGAAGGGCAGTCTTAGTCCCCTGACCCGGGCAGTACCCGGTTTGAGAGGGGCGGAGCAGATTGTTGGTTTCTAAGAAGGTCGAGAGTTGTTGGTTTACAGTTTTCTCAGTGATTTTACTAAGACCTGGCAAGAGAGAAATTGGTCGGAGGTTTGCAAAGTCATGGGGATCAAGTCCTGGTTTCTTCAGCAGTGCTTTTACTACTGCCTGTTTCCAACTAGGGGGAACCACTCCTTCGTCCAGTGAGGCATTAATAAGGTCTGTGGCCAAAGGCGAGATGGTAGGTCCCACATGCTGAAGGATGTACATGGGAGCCGGATCATTAGGGGATCCACTTTTCATGGCGGTTAGAGTGGTTAGAAAGCCTTCTTTGGAAATCTGGTTGAAGGAGTCCAGAGTGGGGCCTGTGTTTGCGGTAGTAGGATCCGCAGGGGCGTAACTATCTGATTTTGGTGGTAGGGATTGTAGGATGTTTTTTATCTTGCTCTCAAAAAAAACTGCTGATTAATTGCATCTGGTGTCCGAGGTGTCCAGCACCAGCGGGGGGTTGGATATTTTGAGTAGCTCTTTTACTATTTTGTATGTTTCTCGAGACGAGTTGGAGGCAGTTCTAATTTTCTCTTCGAAGAAGGAAGCTTGGGCTGTTTTCCGAGCTGATTTATAAGTCCTCATGGCTGTTCTGTATTTCTCTGTATTGAGGGGGGCCCAGTCTTTTCTCCATCTCCGCTCCAGCTACTTGCAAATTTTTCTTAAGTCTCTAAGATCTTGGGAGTACCATGGAGAAATTTTGCTTTTTTTCTTCAAATTTTTCTTGGGTGCTACCGCATCAAGGGTGTTAGTCAGCCACTTGGTGAAATTCGTGTCAGCTTTCAGAGGATCGGGATCGGCGAGAGGGGCAGTGTGTTC
Organism: Lissotriton helveticus; assembly: GCF_964261635.1. Classification (NCBI taxonomy): domain Eukaryota; kingdom Metazoa; phylum Chordata; class Amphibia; order Caudata; family Salamandridae; genus Lissotriton; species Lissotriton helveticus. The sequence continues at coordinate 1,149,261,757 of NC_136070.1, forward strand.
TAATTCCCAGGACCATTTCTCAAAAGAAAGTTTGATGTAATCATGTCCAAATAGCAATTTCTACCGAATTGCTATTTGGTATTGCGTATTCTTAATACACTGAACTTTACATTTTAAAATAGTGATTCCCAGTGGGTCTCAAATCGACCTACCTCATGAATGTTAATGAGGTAGGTGCCTGTTTGTGACTCATTAAGAATGATCCCTATCACAAGCATGTTGGCCTGCCAAGGTTTTAAATAAACCAATCTTTTTTTCTGAGAAACGCATCTTGTTAAACATGTAAGTTTCATTTTCAAGAGTAGGTAACATTTGTACACGTGGCCCATGGATCACAATAATACCTGTCCTCATATATATTGTGGGCATGTAAGTGTGCTCCGTGGGGTAAATTAACGTTATAAATATATAGCCATTATTAAAGACCTCTTAGGTTGCTTAATTGGTGACTAAAGACGCCCTCTGAACCTGGAGCAATCATTATTGTTGCATTGACTAGACATGTTCCATAGACATGCAGGGGGAACCTGCAGGAAATGAACTGTTGACATTCAAATAAGGCTTGTTACAAAGAAAGGAAAAGTATGGAAGCCTCATAGTACATGATGCAAGCAATAAAAAACTGAATAAATGTGACATGATCAACTTTTCAGGGCCCTCATGTTAAACCAGACAGACAGAAAACATAATCATTCTGAAGTTGTGATCATTCATTTGGGAAGCTGGGCTTGCCACTCTTCCTAGATCATGCCTTCAGACATTGGAACCATCAGCTCCAACTTCTGTGGGTTGGTTATTACTCCGTTGTGTTGATACCTACCAGTATTTGGATAACAGGTCTTTCTGCCATCTTGTGATGGACCATGGCTGTACATTTTTACTATACATTTTTGGTGCATTTGGTAGATGTTTGTTAGTGCACAAGATTCAATTTTTGAGGGAAACCAAAGGCAAAATTAGAAAGTGGACTAGACTGTACTTTCAAGAACAGGAAGCATGATGTGGAAATTGTGCATATAACATAGTGATCAAATTTGAATGTATTATCAGAAATATGTACCTGTCTGCTGGCAGTCCAAAACTTCCTTTGGAAGAATTCAAGTTTCATTTGAATGCCCACGGCTACAAAGAAAAGACAAAAACAGGTTATAAATAATGCTGTTTGTGACATTTTTGTGGCAGTGGCGCTGTGGCTGATTGGCAATGGGATCAGTTTTGACTGTCTGATAAATGCATTTTTTAGCAGTGAAAAATAAATGTGTTCAAATTTAAATACTAGAGCTAAGTGCAGATGTTGAGGATATGTCAAGAAATAGAACATAAAAGATAATGAACAGTCATCGAAATCCATGTTGGCTAGACTGAAGCTTACTTGCATTGCTCTCTCAATTTATTTCACTTGATATGCCTTTTTTACATTTCTCAAACACTGTCAGATCTTGGACATTTCTTACATAAAGGAAGTCTAGACAGCTTTTAGAACCTCACTAGCAGTAGGTGCTACCAGTCACACACAACATTACCAACAGCCAGTGTTATATGGCTCCTGCAAGTAGCAAATATCATACCCCTGCAGAAGACTGTGGAAAGGCAGTTGGTCTGGACAACAAAACTACTTTAAAAAGGGAATAGTTAGATCAAACTTGCTCTCTCAATGCTTGGTCACGGGAGGAAGAGGCATAGAAAACACTGCTACATACTTGGAGGACAGAAGAAAGGACATTTTTCACAATGTCGATGTTTCATAAAAAAGAAGATTTATTTGTGTTGAAAAGCAAGGGATTGATAAATTGTGCAATATGTGACAAGCTTATATTATGTGCTTTTGTCAGCCAGTGTACGAAATGTATATGTTGTGAACATTCTTTAAAAATGCATCTGCAAATATAGACAGCACACAGTGAACATTAGCTCATTATTATGTACTGAACCATTTAGGGCTAAGCATTCATGGACAAATTGTGGGCAATATTATGATAGACAAATTACTCAAGGGCAATAAACATTTTCCACAAGAATAACCTCCCATGAAGCTTGAGCTACTTGGTGAATTACCTTGTACCCACAAGCTACTAGCTGAATTGCATTGTAGCCATTAGTTGTGTGCTTAATGCTATTGTGCACATAAACAATGATCACATTTACCAACCCCAAATGTAACCAGGCATTTGTTAGATAGGAAGGGTAGAGAGAAATTCAGGACTATAGGATAATGTCTCTTTAACCTGATAATAAACACTGCCTATAACCATGCTGCCTGTAGACTCAAGATATAAGTCACGGCAAAGCATATGGCAGTTGACCTATGTGTACACAAACAATTGGGTTTTTGTTTATAGATCCTCCCCGACTATAGTATTGGCATGCTTCATCACCTGGTTGCATCTTGGTCCCGACAAACCAGGATGGGTTGAACAATTTTCCAGGGATGACTGTGAGATATTCTAAATTATAAAAATACCACTTTTAATAATGAATGTTTGTGGTATGGATAAAAAATATATGTGCGGTGCTAACTGAATATTATGGACCTACACCCTTATCCGCATCAACATGTTTCAGCCCTTGGGGAAAAAAGACCTACAGGGTCCTGTTGTTTTTTTAGGACCATGTGTATGTCCCTGGAAGTGCAGCTCTTTTACCTATTCTTATCGGTCAGTCATCCTACCTCAGTTGGTACTGACGTACAACATAAACCATAAAGCATGAATAGTGGCTACTCATCATGATGTTGAGAGCACAGTCTAGAGTTCCTATTTGGGTTGAGCTTGAACAATGATCAGCAACAGTTTTCCCTCACCTAATATACAACATATTGTCATTGAACATCAGCTTCAGTGTGTATGACACATGGCATGTACCAGAGTATTTACAGTTCTGATTAGGTTGCGAATATGTAAACAAAACTTCTTTCCTAGGTTGCACTAATGCTGTCAATTCATAGCCAACTACAAACATCTCTTGGGCAACAGCTTGTGGAAGGGGTGCCTTTTAACTCTCTCTATTACTACTGTTATCATTATTTGTATTGTTATTATTACTATAGTGTTAGTAGCAGTAGTAGTTGTAGCGGTAGTAGTGATACTATAGGTTTAACAACATTCAGGGCCTTATTTGGATGTCGGTTGGACCGCCACTGAAAGCCTGTCGGTGTCGGTCCAACTGACTGACAGCTCTTCTGTCTGACGGTCAGATTATGATACCGGCAGTTGGACCATCTGCTGTTGGGGGGAAGACCACTGCCTCCGACAGGATCTAGGGTCCCGTCGGGGTGGCGGTCGGACTCCTATCCCTAAATGGAGGTGGTGTCTGCGCAGACACTGCATTAGGGATTAGGATGTCCAATTACGACTGCCTTTTCATGGTGGTCCGGCCGCAATAAAAAGGCAGCCGGAAAGGGACTTTGGGGGCCACAAGCAGGGCCCTGTCCCCTGTGGACTACTGCTAAGTGGCCTGGGGACAAATGTCGTGCTACCCCATACTTCCATGCACTCTGTGCAAGACACCATATGGTGCCTGGCACATGGTGCATGGATGTGCACAAAGTGGTACTTTCCAACTGCGGCTTGTGCTGCTGTACTTTTCCTGGGCCACTGTAGGAAAAGGCACTTTCCGATCACCTGCACCACAGTCGGATTACAATCGGGCAGGTGGGACAACCGAATTATTGCCAGATGGACTCTTGCCCGTGCCAATGGCGTTCAGATGCTAGTTCGACCGCCATTGTAATGAGGGTCTTAGTGTTTTACCAAATTTAGCAATAATTATATTTACAGTTTGTGTCATTAAGGCTTGGCTGGGGGAGAGCAGGTAAACCAATATGAATAACTTCTATTGGTACTAAACAATCTTTTTTGTGTCTTCGCTTGCTCTGACTTGTGCTGCTGGATACACATTTTAATAGTGAAAGGGAAAGTGTAATGGGAAAGTCACAAATACACCAATAGGAATACGGAAATAGTAAATTCAAGGAATACTCAGGTAACCCCTACATATATACTTGTCTAAGAATGTAGGATTACTATGCGTGCACAAGAAAGACAAACCCACACAAGTACCTACCTGTCATTACAATAACAGAGAAAACATTTCCTGTTTCTCAAAGCAGCAGAAGGAACGTAGAAATAAATGTGTTTGCTCCCAAACCTGTTGTAAGCGCCCGCTTCACTTTCACCATCAAAATATGCCCACTCAATTTAAATTCTAAAAGTAGTGGAAAACATTTGTCTGCTCTTTCCTTGCAATCAGCAACATGTAAAACAGATTGGCACACATGCTTGATAATTAAAATAGCGCTTAGCATGATAAAATGTGAACTAAAGTACCACATTAGCCATTTGAAAGGACATGATTTGTTTTTACTCAAGGTAGGTCTCCTCGCCCACCAGTAACAGACCCACACCCACCAAGCCAGTACTGGCATTCCAAAGATTGACTGCCTACCTTCCTTGCCAATGATCTAAATGAGGGGTGTCCAACCTATTCTGAAATAAGAGCTACTTACATTCAATGAAAATAATCCTGAGCTGCTAATATTATTTGTGTTGTAATAATGACCACATCAGACAATATTGCATTAGTTGCCACCATATGCAAGATCTGAGCAGTGACCACCTCCATTCATCAGGCTTGGTACCTCGCAATAACACAAAAAACGATTTGTCATAGTCAAATGCCTCCACGTGGATAATACATAACGACCATAGCCAAAATGCCCTTGGCACCAAAGTAATATTAGTAATAAGTCTTCCCAATGCCACATGATTTATCAGTCCAATATCAACTGTCTATATATTTTGGAAATGTAACGAAATTTTCTCCAAACATCATTTTATAAGTTTAGAAAATATAGACGTATTTGTCATGAATACATGCTTTTTAAATGTTGTATATATTAATAAGCTGCACACAGGAGAGCTACTCATAGGTCATTTGAAGGCTACCAATAGCTCACGAGCTGCCTGATCAAAACAGTAGGGCTTAGTGGTGTATTGTACAGTATATTTACACTTAAAGTGGTGCTAAATAAAATATTAAAACACAATTCTGTAGGAGGGCTTATGAAATAAGGTGGTACCTCACAGTCTGCTAAAGTACCAATAACAAGCTTTTGTTCAGGCTCACATGAATGTGTCGTATGCGCCGAGTAGAACTGAGGGATGCAAAAATAATGATTGAAAGGTACATTATAAATAAGCAGATACAATTAATCACACTAGCACCAGGAGAAAATCGTCAATTCCTAAACAGTGCAATAGGAGGAGATAGGCCAAAATGGCATGTCCTGCTCTCATTATTTTGTCTTCTATTGATTCCTCTTCTTCCTGTCTTCCAGTTGAAACTGCCAGCACTTACTTTAACTTTTCCACCCCATTTTTTTCAGTTAATTCCCAATTTCGATGTTTTTTCCTCACTGTTCAGTTTTATTTCATTCTTCAGTTATGCATATACATCCTGCACGTTCTCTGTCCTATCCTGTGACCGTCCTGATCCTTTCAGATGCGGTCGCTCCTCACACTGCTCCCGGCTCTGCCTGACCGCCTGGTATCGTAGCGCTTTACCGCCAGACTGCAACACGCTACCTTGCCTTGCTCCCACAAGCACTTCTGCCAAATAGATTAATTCAATTGAGATCGCAGCGCTAGATTGCCTGATTGTGGACTTATTAATTGCTTTCTGAAACATATCGTAGCGCTAGATTGCCAAAGTGCGCTTTTACAATTGTGCTGTTTTCATCTGTTGTGCTGTTTTCATCTGTGTCTGATTGTACCATTGCATTGCGTTGTTTCGGTTTGTGCCCCAGTCCTGTTCCGCTTTGGCTCGCTGCCATTTTGTTGTTGTTGTTGTGCCCCCCGGCCCGGATCTCCGCCCCGCACCCGCCTCCCAGCTGCTCCTCCCTCCCACTGATACTGTAAGCCCTGCGCTCCCATAGCCACGCTGTGACCGTCCTGATCCTTTCAGACTCGGTTGCTCCTCACACTGCTCCCGGCTCTGTCTGACCGCCTGGTATCGAAGCGCTTTACCGCCAGACTGCAACACGCTACCTTGCCTTGCTCCCACAAGCGCTTCTGCCAAATAGATTAATTCAATTGAGACCGCAGCGCTAGATTGCCTGATTGTGGACTTATTAATTGCTTTCTGAAACATATCGTAGCGCTAGATTGCAAAGTGCGCTTTTACAATTGTGCTGTTTTCATCTGTTGTGCTGTTTTTATCTGTGTCTGATTGTACCATTGCATTGCGTTGTTTCGGTTTGTGCCCCAGTCCTGTTCCGCTTTGGCTCGGTGCCATTTTGTTGTTGTGCCCCCCAGCCCGGATCTCCGCCCCGCACCCGCCTCCCAGCTGCTCCTCCTTCGCCCCTCCCCCCTCCACCACCCACATACGACAGATGCTTTTGCGCACAGCGTTCAAGCGCAGCTGTTGCGCTCCATGCGCGCCGAAGGCGCGCCAAATGTAAGCCCGTCTACGCCCGTCCGCGCCTGGACCGCGCCCAGCGCCAGACCCCCTGGCCCCCACAAAACACATCCCGCCCGCATAACATACAACGCCGCAACCCTCTCAGCCCTTAACCCCGGCCGACTCCCAAACTGCTTCCAAGCCGCTCCCGAACGCACCCATGGACCCTTCTCCTGCCATTCCTGCAAGTTCTGCAGCATCAGGACCCACACCAAATCCACAAACTCCAAACAGAGCTCCGACACTAACCACCTAAAGTTCATCCTGCTCAATACCCGCTCTGTCCACAGACACTCCATTGAACTCTGGAACCTACTAGACACCACATCGCCGGACGTCGCCTTCCTTACAGAAACATGGATGAACGCCTCTTCAGCACCCGACATCACCATAGCCATCCCGGACGCCTACAAGATCATCCGTAAAGATCGCACCAACCAAACAGGATTAGGCATCGCCATCGTCCATAAGAACACCATCCGCATCACGACCAGCTCCGACGATAACCTCGCTTCCGCCGAACACCTTCACTTCCAAATCCACACCGACCCCAAAACCACACTCAGAGGCACCCTCATCTACAGACCACCAGGACCCCGCACACAATTCAGCGAAGACATCACTGACTTCATCAGCCCACATGCCCTCCCCTCCGAGAACTACATTCTACTGGGAGACCTCAACTTCCACCTGGAAAAGAACAACGACCACCCTCCTAGACAACCTGGCCAATCTCGGACTAAAACAACTTGTTGACACCCCCACCCACCTTGCCGGACACACGCTCGACCCAATCTTCACCTCCAGCAAGCACATCTCCTTCGACCACACCACAGCTCTCCATTGGACGGACCACAGCTGCGTTCACTTCAACAACAATAAGACCACAACCCACAACCCCCCACAACCCATTCCTCGAAGAAACTGGAACAAAATCACCACCGACCAGCTCATCACATCGCTTCACCAAAACCCCCTCCCAAATTATCGGACCCAAACCAAGCAGCCACCAACCTCACACAATGGATCACCCACAGCGCAGACGAACTAGCACCCTTGAAAAACCATTTAATCAAGCAAGGTAACAAAAAAGCCCCCTGGTTCAACAATGACCTTAAGCAATCCAAGAAGCTCTGCCGTACTCTCGAGAAAACCTGGAGAAAAAACCCAACCACTGACAACTTAGCCAACCTCAAGAACGCCACCCGCAAACACCACCAACTGATCCGATCGACCAAGAAATCAGCATTCAAGGATCGACTCGACAACAATACCCAAAACAGCAAGGAACTATTCAACATCGTCAAAGAGTTTACTAACCCCACCGCCGACACCAACAACATCACTCCCTCCCAAGACCTCTGCGACTCTCTTTCCTCATTCTTCCACAACAAAATCGCCGAAATACATTACAGCTTTGAAAACCAGCCCGGAGACCAACCCACTCCACCCTCCCCCGAACCTAAACCGCTCTCCAACATTCTTTGCGACTGGAACCCAATCACCACCGAAGACACCATCCGCCTGATTAACTCAATCCACTCAGGATCGCCAACCAAGCAGACTCCATCATCGCTCCCCACCTCCGAGATGTCATCAACTGCTCCTTCAACTCCGCTACCTTCCCGGAAAACTGGAAACATGCCGAACTCAGTGCCCTTCTAAAGAAACCCCAGGCTGACCGCCCCGAACTTAAGAACTACCGCCCCATCTTGCTCCTCCCATTCCCCGCCAAAGTCATCGAGAAAGCCGTCAACAGTCAGCTCGCAGCCTTCCTTGAATCCATCAATTCCCTCAACCCTTCTCAGTCCGGCTTCCGAGCCAAACACAGCACCGAAACCGCCCTCATCGCAGCAACCGACGACATCCGAACATTACTGGACAACGGAGAAACAGTTGCCCTCATCCTACTCGACCTCTCTGCAGCCTTCGACACAGTCTGTCACGGCACCCTTATACAACGCCTCAGCAACGTTGGAATACAAGGAAAAGCTCTGGACTGGATCATCTCGTTCCTCGCTGGAAGAACCCAGAGCGTCCGCCTCCCCCCATTCAAATCAGAGGCCACCAAAGTCATCTGCGGCGTACCACAAGGATCTTCACTCAGCCCCACCCTCTTCAACGTCTACATGAGCCCTATCGCATCCATTGCGCGCCATCACAACCTCAACATCATCTCCTACGCAGATGACACCCAGCTGATCCTCTCCCTCACCAAAGACCCAAACACCGCCAAAACCAATTTACACGAAGGAATGAAAGAAGTAGCCGAGTGGATGAAGAACAGCCGCCTTAAACTAAACTCGGACAAAACGGAAGTCCTCATCTTAGGATCATCCCCTTCTGCCTGGGATGACTCATGGTGGCCACCAGTCCTGGGAACCGCACCCAGTCCCACGGACCACGCACGTAACCTGGGCTTCATAATGGACTCCTCCCTCTCGATGACCAGACAAGTCAACGCCGTCTCATCATCTTGCTTCAACATCCTACGCATGATCACAAAAATATTCCGTTGGATCCCCACCGAAAAAAAAACGGTCACCCACGCACTGGTCACAAGCCGACTGGACTACGGAAACACCCTCTACGCCGGAACCACAACTAAACTACAGAAAAAACTCCAACGCATCCAAAACGCCTCAGCCAGACTCATTTTAGACATCCCTCGACAAGCTCACATCTCCGACCACCTGAAAGACCTCCATTGGCTCCCTGTCAACAAGAGAATAACTTTCCGTCTCCTTACCCACGCGCACAAAGCCCTCTACGACCTAGGACCCGACTGCCTCAACACACTGACTTTCCTTCTACACCCCCTCCCGCCAACTACGATCATCCAATCAAGCCCTCGCCGCAGTTCCGTGCATCCACAGATCCACCATGGGGGGTAGATCCTTCTCCTACTTAGCGGCCAAGACCTGGAATTCCCTCCCCACCCACCTCCGCCTTACACAGAACCACCTCTCCTTCAGAAAGCAACTAAAAACTTGGATATTCGATAAGTAAAACTCCTCCCTCCCTCAAGCGCCTTGAGACCCTCCGGGTGAGCAGTGCGCTATACAAATTGTAGAACTTGAACTTGAACTCTGTCTACTGAGCAGTTCTTACTATGCCTTCTCTTCTCATGGAAGCACATTTAGTAACCCTTGTTATGACACCCCTCCTCCAAATCAGTCATTTCAACAAATGTTTAATTTCCTTCTATTTTTCCTAATTTCCCATTATCTCTTGATTCACTAATTTGTTATGTGTGTTTTTCTATACGCTTTTATACGTCAGTCCCCCAAACATGGAGAGAAGCTCCCCAACCACTTCACTCTCTCTCCGTTTTTTTCTCCAGGCTTTTCTGGCCAGTAGCTCTTTCACTGAGGTATCAAGTGATGGCACTTTTACGTTATGCTATAAGCCCAACTGCAAAATATCTAATATCATAGAAGTTCCGGGCACTGTTACCAGGGTTGCATTTTTCTGTTTCATACAATCCTGGCAATGCTAACAGTCATTCAAAAACAGCAGCAGTGAGAGTGCTGCTAGTTACTATAAGAAATCGTGTTACTGGTTGAGGAGTGTAAAACCCTACTCAAGCAGGAACTACAATCATTGTCATAGTGAAGTCACAAGCAAATCCTAAATTAACTTGTGCTCAAACCTCAGGTAGCTTGACACAGAGCAGTCAGTCTTAACACATAGGCAATGTGTAAATTATTTGTGCCGCACTTCAAACAGTAACACACAGAAAAACACCGCACGTCTCTACCCTCTGTTCATTGATGGTGATCCTCTGCCTATACTTGGAAGTATTGCCAGGCATGTGGGCCTTAGGTACCATCGCTCCATCATTTAGAGATACTAAGGTATCCTCAGCTGCCCCCCACCCCACAGTGACTGAATCATCTCTTCCCCAAGTGCTACACTGGCCAGCCCCTGGGACTGCCCACCACTGGGAAGACTGTGCCCTCTTGGAGATCTTATCATTTCCCTTGATGCGCCCATACCGGTAGCACTCGTAGCCCTTATTTTTGTCCACAAAACCTTCTTTTTGGTGGCCAGCGTGGGATTGAGATCCGTTTCCCTTTGAACTATTTTGGGGTCCTTGTGAGAACTCTATTTATTTTATCTCCCTCTTTTTCTGGTGGGAACCCTGGCCACCCTTTTGGGAGTCTCGCCCAGATGCCTTCTTGGACCCCACGGTGCTGAACCAGATGTCCACCTCCTCAGCATGCCTCCTGGGATCAGTCAGTTTGCTATCCAACAGGGATCAGTCAGTTTGCTATCCACCAGGTGTTGGCACAGCACTGTAAAACAAACATTGAGCATGTGCTCCCTCAGAAATAGGTTGTACAGCCCATTATAATCATTACTTTTGTGGTCCCTCACCCAACCATTCAGCGCCCTACTAAAGCAATCTAAAAAGTCTGCCCAAAGACTAGTTTGGAAGCTTGTGGCTGTCCCTGCACCTGCGGTGGTACTTCTCAGGGGTCAGCCCGAGCATGGCAACAAGGATGGCTTTCATGGGTGCACACTTTGCTGGTCATCAACTGCTAGCGTGGGTAGCTACCTACCCCTGAGTGCTCCTCTTGGATCTTGTGCACCCTCAGCGATACCTCATTTGCAGCAAGCCATTTGTAAATATCATCACCCACCACATAGTGAGCACCATGTCCTTGGGTATGCGGACCTACTTGTCACCTTCAATCATACAGTTAAGCACCCAGCATTGCTGTTGGATTCTGTCTTGCTTTAATCTCTGCCAACTCCTCTGTGAGCAAATTCTTATTAGACACACTGCTGCCTGCCCTCACACTGAGCTCTATCTCTATGGTTAGAGGAACTCCCTCCGGAACTCTCTCCTCTGGGAGCTCCTGCTTAGGGCACACAGCCAGGTCATCTTCCATTCCCAAGTCAAGTACCCCTTCATCATGATCCTCCACATTAGGATTCTTATCCTCAGAGTCTCCAGGCTGGCATTGTTTTCCTAGTGAATTTCTCATAGGCCAGGAGGGCAATCTGAAGGTCCAGCATTGTGGCCTTCTTTCTTACTCTTAGCATCCTCTCCTTGCAGAGTTTTTGCAACTCAGCCCTTCTGAGGTTGTCCACATTGAGCTTTTTCACTTCCATGGTACAGGACAAAAAGGTAGAGAACTTAAATTTAGAAAAAATGAAAAATAGCAAATCAGCAAACTAAGGAGAATTGAAAAAGGCTTAAATTGATCTTGAATTATTTTTATTGGATGGTAGTGTAACACAAAATTACTGTACGACACTGCATAAAGACAAGTTCAAATCATCACCGCTGAACACCAGTGTAAGAAATTGGGTTACTGCTGAGGGGTGTGCACTCTACTCAAGCAGGAACCACAATTCTTGTCAGGGTGAAGTCACAACCAACCCCTAAATTAACCTGTACTCAACAGTTGGGTAGCTTGGCACAAAGCAGGCAAGCTTAACACAGAAACAATGTGAATAGTATGTGTGCAACACAATCTAATCAGTAGAACCAGATTTATGCCATTTTAAAGATTTCATTGAAAATAGAGCCAAAAAGTCCAAAGCACCAACTGTGAATATCTGGTTGCGCTGGACAGGGACAAAGTCGCAAGTTCAGGCTGACCGTGATGGAGTGCGTAGTGGCTACAGGGCCATCTAGGCTTTCTGAGCAAGAGTTCCTTACATCCTGGGTGCGGAGCATTGGGAGGTCCTGTGCAAAGTATGTGTCCTGCAGTCGAGGCCATGTGTCAGTTCCGAGGAGCTGGAAAGCTGTGGTGCTTGGTCCTGCTTCATTGTCGAGGATCCCGTCGATGAGGGCTTGCAATGCGAAGTGCAGCATTGAGGATTTGCCGTACAGTCAAGGCAATGAGCCGGTTCAGAAGAGCTGTGAGGCTGCAATGCGAGGACCTGCATTGTCGCAGAGGATGCTGTTGACAAGAGATTTGCAAGGCGAGGGCCTGCATTGGTAGAGCTTCGCACACGTGTTTGTTCCGATGTGGTCTTCAAGGTCGATGCGTAGTCCTTGCACTGCAGCAGAGGTGATGCATCGGTTCAGCTCAAGATTATGTCATGCAGCAGAGGAGCTGTGTCTGTTCCATTGGAGCCACAGATGAGCTGGCAGAGCACATTCCAAGGGTTCAGGACTGGGTTGGCACCACTGTCAGGGAAGGACTCACAGATAACAGTGTCCGAGTGCTGTGTTGAAGGTCGTTGGAGCCTTTTGTCCTTGAGGCTCTAGAAAGGAGGCTAGCCAACTAGCCCTTGGAGTCATTCTGGAGTCATGGGTTCAACAGCTGTAGGTCCAATACTTCTCTCCCAGGCAAGAGGGCACCAGTAGCTGGTTAGAACAGCAGGGTAGCATTCCTTCATATCAGCAGTCAAGCAGAGTGGTAGTTCTTTCAGCAGCGCAACAGTCCTTTTTCCAGGCAGGGTATCCACAGGTCCAGAAGTGTACTGAAGAGTTGGTGTCCGAGGTCCAATATTTATACCTTGGCCTTACTTTGAATTCTAGAGGTTTCCCACTAAAGTCCACAAGCTTCCTACCTTCCTTGACCTGGCATTTACATGTATTAAAAAGAAGGGTTTGCGCCTGGCAAAAGGTTTCTTTTGTCAAGTTGAAATGGCAGTTTAAAACTGCACACCCAGGCTGCAATGGCAGACCTGAGACATGTTTAAAAGGCTTCTTAAGTGGGTGGCACAATCAGTGCTGCAGGCCCAATAGTAGCATATGATTTACAGGCACTGGGTACCTGTAGAGCCACTTTACTAAGGGCTAACACGTAAATTAAATTGCTCAATTATGGATAAGCCACTGTTAACACATTTTAAGGAGGGAGCACATGCACTGTAGCACTGATTCTCATTTGTAAAGTGCACAGAGTCCGAAGGCCAGCAACAAGAGCGGTGAAGGCAAAAGATTTGGCAGAAGACCACCTACAGGTCTAACAGTTACTTGACGTAAGGTGGTTTTAACACTATACATCCAGTTTCGCCTGACTACTTGTGCAGACTGGCGGTGATTGTTTTTTTCCACTACCAGTGCACCCCTCTAGTTTTCGGAAAGTCATTCTGTTACTATGGACATACATTCCTCAAAGAGTCTCTGTCAAGTGATAATGCCATGGATCTCTGCCATAACATGGAAATTCAGTGAGAACTTTCCTGGCAGAGAGCAGACGTTATGCCTGGTGCAGTGTAATTTAACGTTTCCTGCAATAGTGCTTTACATCTAAACATTTTCAATAGCAATATTAACCTGTGTGCATTCTATTAATCAATTGATGTTAGGTGGCTGCATTTACCTGTAGTAAAAGCCCATGAAATAATAGTATTGTAATCAGTGAGTTTACTTATGCTAAATGTATTTGTAGGTTACCAATGTTATTCTCTTGGATGACTGGATTTGGGCCTCAGCCTAAGTCAAGTGAGTTGTTTCTTTAATAAATGCATTGCAAGTGTAGTGTTTTCTCTCCTTGGCAGGTGCCTGAGCGAGGAGTTCTCATTAGTAAGAATATAGTCATTGTTTATTGTAGAGAACTACGAGATTTAGCTTGCCTAATTACATCTTGGCCATGGATATGTAACAAGAGGGAATAGGAAAGAGCCCCCTGTACCAGGCAAGACTGACTGCTACAAACTTAAAGGCTGCACAGCTGTACATTCTTTGTTTGATGAGGGGAACCTGGGGAGTCTACCTGCTCCCTGAGAACTTTGTCTCCATCCATAGTCTGTGGGACAGATCTTCCAGAACTTTCTACTGTGTATTAAGTATTTGTAATGGTTAGAAAATCCGGTCTTGACTTCACTGAGAGAAGACTTTTCTCAACTCTGCAGTTGAGCTTCACGCAGGGATGACGGTTTTACTTATGAGACCCATAACTTAGTTTCGCTGATGGTGACATCTTCCTCTTTAAATTTTCGCTTGCTCCTTTCTAAGCTTTAATAAGATTAGGGACATTCCTGTAAGGAACCAACCTTATTGTAGATTCTGTGCTTTGTATCTTGCTATATTTTGCATCCTCATCTTTATAATATACAAATTTGACTGCATAATTATATGGATGTGTACTGCTTTTGGATACATTGACTTTACTAACAAATCGTTATTTGTAACTGCCAACATTTTTTTAATAAACCCTTGAGGTTTAGACACCCTCCTCTCTGTCCTTAATGTTGAGCCACATAGTTTTCACCGTAATTGGAATGTACTGCTGATGCTAGCTCCTTTTATACACTTTTAGTCAACACCCAAAGTTCCATTTGACAGTGGAGGATCCTGTACAATGAGCATATGAGAATCTTCAGGTACAGGTAACTCCACTACGTGCCTTATATCCTCTTTGCTTATTCAGATAGGCAAGGAGCTCAAACTTCAGCCTGCTTAATGGGAGAGCCTGCTCCCTAGAGCCAATGTGCACAGCATCCCCTGTGCCACCCTAGTTTCATACTAAAGTCTATGTGACATCTCTCGCTTGACACATCTCAGGAGCTAGAAAAATAAGTTGTTCAGATTAGGCTATTGGTACAACTTAAAGACACATTAGAATGAGAACAGGCCATGTATTGCCATTTTACTGATCCATGCATTATTCTGAGTTTTTGATGATGCTGAATTCCAAATGACACCAAGCCACAGTTAACAATGGGATACCTAAGATGTTGGGTTTGTTACAATAATAAACCAACTAGTGATTGTTGGACCTTCCCTCTTTTTTTGGGGGGGTGTGTGTTACTCATAAACCTTTTGTCTTCTTTTTCCTATTTTTCTGAATGTCTTTGTTGGCTTTAGGACTCTGGACAATTTACCACTGTCAACTCGTGCTAACGTGCATATGTTCTTTCCCTAAAATGTATTGGTAATTGATTTCTCCATGATTGGCATATTGGGTTTACTAGTAAGCCCCTAGTATAGTGCACCATGTGTGTCCAGTGCTGTAAATCAAATGCTACTAGTGGGCCTGTAGCACTGATTGTACCACCCACATGAGTAGCCCTGCAAACATGTCTCAGGCCTGCCACTGCAGTGTCTGTGCGTGCAGTTTTAAACAGCCATTTTATTTATTTATTTATTTTATTTTGAAAGTTTTATATAGTGCGAACAAGATCTTTGCAGATATCACAGCGCTTTACAAAGACAGGGGGTAAGAACAGGAGAGTGCATAACAGGCATTTGGGCATAGCGTAATTGTAGGTAAAAAGTGAGGTAGGGTAGGCACATGAGGGAGCATAGTCAAACATGTAAGTCAATAATATAAATAGTACAAATAAGAGGGAGCATAGACAATCAGGTAAGTCGATAATACAAGTAAAACAAATAAGCAAAAGGATCAAACAAGTAGTACAGATCGGCGCAGGGCCAAAAAAAAAAAATAGTAGTTCAAGTGTATTTAGCCATGAGGATAGCTTTTACTTCTTTCTTAAAAAGTGTAGTGGAGGAGATGAGCCTGGTTTCAGGAGGGAGTGAGTTCCAGATCCTGGGTGCCATTCCTGAGAAGGACCGTTTATAAGCTTTTTCCTTCTGCAATCTTCGAGGCTTCAGCAGAAGATGGTTTGTGCTTCTAGTGGTTCTAGAGCCGCCAGAAATTGTCAGCTTCTGAGTGAGGTAGCCGGGTGAGTTCAGGTGTACAGCCTTTTGCATCATACAGGCGATTTTCAGATGAATTCTGGCTTCAAAAGGCAACCAGTTCAGGGATTTAAAGTCAGGGGAAATATGTGAGTGTTTTTTTGATCCAGTGACGAGTCTCGCTGCAGCATTTAGAGAAGCTCTTAGGGGTGCAGTTGTAGTTAGGGGGAGTCCGCAGAGGGCGATGCTGCCGTATTCTATGCGAGGGATGACTAGTGCTTGTACTGCAGTTTGGAAGTCTTTGGCTGGGAGGAAGGGTTTGAGTTTCCTTAAGGTATTGATTTGGAAGTTCGCTCCCTTAGTTGCCTTGCCGATATGCTGCTGCATGTTGAGATTGGCGTCAAGTGTTATGCCTAAAGATTTTGCTGAGTCCACGATGGTAGGTTGGACACCTGTGAGGCCCAAACCTTCCCTTATTTCACATGTAAGTCACCTCTAAGTTAGAACCAAGGCAGACCAGTGGGCAGGGTACAGTGTATCTAAAAGGTAGGACATGTACTGGTGTGCTTTATATATCCTGGTAGTGAAATACTGCTAACTTTGTTTTAGCTTTAGCAAGGCCTATCTCTCTCATAGGATAGTATTGGAGCTACCTTGTAACCTCTTACAGGTGTATCTGACAATTGGGAGCTGATAGAAAATTGGAGTTTGGTGTCTCTGGACTCACAATTTAAAAATACATCTTTTAGTGCAGTTGTTTTTTAAATAGAAGGTGTTAGGATGACAGTTGTACTTTTTGTGCATTCACTCTAGACAACCACACAAAGGGAGTTGAGTTGTGTCCTGCATCCTGAAGGCCAATCACCAGGATGATGGGACTTCCTAAGCTAGAGTGGTAGGAGGAGTTAACAGTGATACCTGAAAAGGGCTGTACATGACCTTGCACAAAGCCATCTCCACCGCCTTGCAGTGAGTCTGCAGCACGGCAGAGAAAGGAAGGATTGTGTGCACTACAAAGACTATCCTTTGAAGTATGCCTGCTTTAAAGGCTGAAATTGGTAGACACACAGGACCTCTTACACCATACACTCAGTCAGAACACTTCTGGGTTGAGGACATTCTGCCAGGAAGAAGAGCTAGATTGCTGCACGGAGATACTACCACTTTGCTGGGTGCATTGCTGTGCTGGTCTGTTGCTGATTCTTTATTGGGAGTGAAAGGATTGAATGTTGCTTTCTACATCCTGCTTCCAAGGTTCTCCAAGGGCTTTGTGAGCTTATGTCCTGTGAAGAAGTCTCAAAGCCATCAAAGACTACACCTTCATCTTGCTAACAGCACCTGGACTTCTCCGCTGGGAGTCCTGTCTTTTCAAGCGGCACCAAATCCAGTTCTTAGGGCCTTTGGAGCCATGTGATTGATGCTGCAATTCTATCCCGATACCATTCAGCTATGCCGCTGCCTGCACCGGAGACAAGGGCACCGATCGTGAAGAGCATGACACACCACCCTGACTTACAACCCATCCCTGGTGTTGCCAGCGACATCAACTAATCAACCAACTTACAAAACAGCAGCGACTTCCCAGCGACAGCGCTCTCACTGACGCCATGCCGCGCCACTGTCTGCATCAGAGCTGAGGGCACAGCTCGTGAAAAGCACAATTTGCACTGCAGCCCCAGGCCAGCTGGCTCCAGTGCTTCAACCACGACACTGCGGATTCGATCTCAGATGCGTGTGACCTCTCGACCTCATTGATCCTGTACTGTCTAAGGAACCAAAACATCGCTGCCAATGCCGTATTGTTTTATTCAGATAAATATTGGTTCTTTTTCTAAACAGGTGTAGAGTCCTTTTATAGTGCTTTCATTGTGATACTGTGTGCGTGTGTGTGCACAAATACTTTACACATTGCCTCTGGGAGAAACCTGACTGCTCTTTGCCAAGCTACCAAGGGGGTGAGCAGGGGTTATCTTAGGTGTTTAACTGACTAGTGTGGTAGGTTCTGCTTGGCTTAGGTGCCTACCTGTGTCAACCAAAACCGCCATTTCTAACAGTGATGCTGAGCTGCTGGTGATTCCGACACACTAATAATAAGGTGCAGTAAAGTATTTAGAACCACTGTTTGTGGTAAATAATTGATCATTCTTAGCCACCACTTATATTAGGCAGTTCATAACAATAAACCTCTCAGGATACATAAATAAGGCAATGATGTGCAGCTTTTAGTACTGATCCAGTGTTACTATTGAAATCCTATAAGTACTGAGCCAATGATAACATTGAGTCACCCCAAGGCAAAGTCATTAATGTCACTGAATCACGCTTATTATTGAATCAGTGATGAGATTTGGCCACTGATGCCAAGGAACCATTTTTAAACTGAAATACTATCAAACAGGCCACTTTTGTGAATCTGAGCCCCATGTTATACTTTGTCACTAACCGTCTAATAATTTTTAGCCACTGTCACTTTAGTTTAGTCACTCAGTGTACCAGTGAAGGATAATAGTGGCTAGTGATGCAAATACGTTAAGGACTCAGGACCGCTAATAGTACTGGAAAAATACAAAGCTGATTGGTTCAACATGAAAACACTTCTCTATGTTCATCAGCCCTGTGATGATATGTTCTTTTTTGAGTAAGATAAATAAATATGAAATCATTTTCCATGCGTCTTTTGTCAGCAAATTACTACAGGCAGCCGTGGCCCATGGAGGGAGTTATGGTGGGGCAGGGAGGCGGGGAGGGGGAGGGGTATGGTGGAGGGTGCTAAAAACTGGCATATGGATAATTTCAGGTAAGTACACAATTTAATTAATAAAATGAAATTCGTAGCGCGCACAGCATCCCATTTTGCATTACCACATCCCCAACTAAAATGTATCTAATGTTCCTAAAATTGAGGGATCAAGAAGAAAGCCTGTTCAGGTTTAATATTTTACTTTCGTGTGTCTTTATAAGAAAGGATAAGATCGAAATACCATTAATATCAAATCTACTACAGAAAATTATTTAAAAAATAAGTAGTCCAAATTTTACAGAGACATCTTTGTCAGCCAAAATGATAGTTCAGGTCCTCACTTCTGGATTCAACAGGCTATTTAGAAAAGAATAAGCAGCTGTGCTAGGTTTGCTAATGCCATTGGGATCAATCTGCAAAGCAGTGACTGAAGGAATGACCAATTCTGGTTAATATGAATGAGTTCCTCTTATATATCAGCTTACATATACCACTTCAATGTAAGCCCAGCAGAAGTTTTAATTATGCTAGTGTAATTCACATAACTTCTGGAATTTTGTGTTACGCTTAATATACAAACCCCAAATGCATCAAGCACCTATTCTGCGAATTCCAATTTGCGAAAAATACCGAATTGCAAATTGGAATTCGCAGAATGGGATGCATCAAAAAATGCGTCCCAAAAATGCGATTCGCAATCGTCCGCAATCGCCGAATGCGAATTTCGCAAAATCGCACAAAAATCGCAGAATCTCCTGTTTTTCCAAGTTGAAATTGCGATTTTGCAATTACCGAAATCGCAAATTGCGATCTCGCAAATTGCGAGATCGCAAAAACGGGAAGTCGCATTTTGAGCACAATGATGACATTACAACCAGGAAGTAGGCAGTTCCCTTAGTCATTCTGAACACAGAGCTGGAGAGAGGAGGAGGCACAGCACTGAGCTCTAGCAGACACACCCTGCAGCCCCACAACAGAACATATATCCATCTCCAGAATGTCCCAGGATGCAGCAGGATCCAGTGAAACTGGCAGGAAAAGAAAAATAAAATTTTCCTGACAGGAGCTGGAGTATCTGATTGAGGGAGTCAGCAAGGACCATGATAGGCTTTTTAGGAAGCTATCCAGGAAGTGCCTGAGGCTGACAAAAGGCGCATTTGGATGCACATCAGGGTGAAGGTAAACGCCGTAGGAGTGACCCAGCGGTCAATCGATGACCTAAAAAAGAGATAGTATGACCTCAGAGGCCGTTCCAAGGAGCGCATAGCAGAGAGGCTGGGGGAGCAACGGGCCACGGGAGGAGGAGACCCCACAGTTGCGGCCAACACACCACTCGAGGACCTTGTTGAGGATACCATCAACCCTGCAGGCTGCGTGGGGGTCACTCAGCTGGACACCTCCCGACCCACACAACAATCCCAAAGTAAGAGCCATGCAACTGCGACCCCGTCCCCTAACAATGCCCATGCCCCCAGAGCTAGCCATTTGATAACCCTAGTAATGGAGTCCATGCACATCAGAAATGCCCTATTGCATTGTGGGACCTGTAGTGTGACAATAGTTCCCTGACAGCCACACACAGCCAGAATTGTCAAGTGACACATATCCCTAAAGCCATTCAGGGAATGCAAGCCTGCATGCATGTTGCAACATCCCATGTGCAAGATTCATATCATTAATCATGCACCCGTTTACATCACAGGTGCTGCAGAAGCAGAGACCACAGACAGCGAGGCACTCCATATTGAGGAGACCCCAGAGGAGACGGAGGGAGAGAGCCATCCTGCCCCCCAACCTGGACCGTCACACACACCTGCACCAGTACCACCACCTCCCCATGCGGACAGGGGCACCTCTGCAGCCACAGGAGGAGTGCAACCACCCCAGGCCTCACGCATGGCAGTGGAACAGGCCACACCACCACCCAGGAGGCAGACACGCCATACAGCCACTGTGCGGTTGCAGTCAAGCGGCCGGTTGAGGCAGCAGCGCAACGTGGCCACACGAGCAGACAGGGGGCAACATCCCCAAGATCCAGAGCTACGAACGCCGGATGCTAGCTGTGCACCACAAGCAGGCACAGCACATGGAGCTGTACAAGACTGCACGCAATGTCAACCAGCTCACCAAAAGTGTGCAGGAGTTAACGGCTGCAGTTAAGGAGAACAGCCAACTGTTGGTGTCGCAGCAGGACATCACCCGCTGCCGCCACCGCCAGCTGCTGACCCAGCCACCAGGATATACCAGGTCGAACCACCTGATCAGGAATGCAACATCCCAACTGTTACGCCAGTCCCTGGCAATGCAAATCCAAATGGTGCAATGCTGCCAGGATGTTGCAAGGGCCCTGGAGCAGGTCACAACCGCAGTCCAAAATCAACAGGTGTGTGGCCATGGGCAATCAGGGGGGGGTGATGATGCCAGTGAGGGCACATCCAGCCTGAGCAGCCTGTCTGTGCCGGTGGTACCAGAACAGCGGCGCAGTACCAGGCCCAGTTCAGCATCACGGCCGAACACTGCCGACGTGGATTTGGAGCGGTGACAGGGTGCGTCCGGGAGGAGGCGCCAGTGAATGACTGAACATTAGCAGCAGTGCCATGCTGATGTACCAAGCAAGCCTTCTCTGCATTCATGAGGCTGTATTACGCAATACAGTAGTTATGTTGTTTGAACAACCAAAAAGTTATAGATCTTGTTAAAAAAATTACAAGAATTTATTTTAAACGCAAATCTTACTCATGTCATTATTTCATGTGGCATGCATGAGTGCAGTGTTGTGTGAGGGGTAGGGGTGCACTAGAAATAGTTCAGTGTGATGTTGTTGCGGCGCCTGTGTCCTTCAGCAGGATTCTCCCCGCGTGCATGATGCACATGTGCAGGTGACCAGTTGTCCCCCTCCGACTCACTACCAGAGATCAATACCAGATACCAGAGTATCCTCCATACCAGAGGTATCCTCCGCTTGGTAGCAATATTGTGGAGTATGGCACACACAGCAACGATGCGGCAGCAGACCTCAGACTGGTATTTGAGGGCCCCACCAGTCTTATGTAAAATGCGGAATCGGCTCTTTAACATCCCAAATGTCCGTTCAATGACATTTCCTGGGTGAATGTGCGCAGGATTGTAACACCGTTCCTGTGGTGTAGCAGGGTTGAGGTATGGGGTGAGGAGGTACTCACGGAGGCCGTAGGCGCTGTCATCTGAAGGATAGGAGCAGAGGGTCAGTGCCTGTTATGCGCAGCTACATGGTCTGGACATACTGTATGTGGGCATGTGTACTTACCTAGGAGATGTCCTTCGCCAAAGTCACCCCTGGCCAAGCGGGTGTGTATGCCGCTGTGCCTGAAGATGAACGAATCATGCGTGCTCCCCGGGTATTGGGCCACTATGTCGGTGATGATTGTCTTTGCATTTCAGACCATCTGGATGTTGAGTGAGTGGTAGGACTTGCGGTTCCAGTACATGTATTCTGTCTCAGCAGGTGGGCAGATGTGGATGTGGGTACAGTCAATGCAATCAATTACATCGGGGAATTGCGCGGTGTTATAGAAGTCAAGCTTTGTTTGGTTTAAGTCCTGTTGGGTGGTTGAGAAGTTTATGTAGTGGTGTATCCGGGTCAGCATGGCGTCCAGGAAACTCTGTAGGCAGCGTGACAGTGCGCTGTGAGAGATCCCCCCTGCATATGCAACTATCCCCTGGAAGCTTCCAGAGGCCAGGAGGTGCAGGCAGCACAGGACCTGGACATTGGTGGGCACGGCATTGGTCCGCCTTGTTGGGTGCTGCATCAGGGGGTCAAGGTCTCTGATGAGCTTCGTTATCATTGCCCCATTCAGACTGTATTTGGAGTAGATCTCCTCTTCAGTCTGGCCCAGGAGTGTTATCCGCAGCCGGAAGATGCGCTCCTGGATCCTGCGTTGGTTCCGGGCTGCAGCCTGGAGCCTCAGCCGCCTTGCCACGATGTAGAGACCTGGCATTGTGAATGTCCTCATGCTCCTACTGTGTCTCCTTAAGTGTGTTTGTTTCAGCCTGCACCTGTTCCTTGTTAGTTTTTTTTTTTTCTCCATATGAACCTCATGGTTACCACCTGGTTTGACTTCTCCTTAATTTGCGACTCGCGTTTAGCGATTTTGGTGTTTTTCGCAATTTGAGATTTTTGATGAAGTGTATTTGCGATTTATTTGCGAATTCGCAAATTGATTCGCAGAATAAGTGGAAAATCGCTGTTACAGAATCACAAAGGGGGTTCCATATTGATTCTGCGAATTTATGTTTGCGAATTCGCTATTTGGTGTTTTTTGCTTCATGAATTGCGGGAGCGGAAATTGCGATCGCAATAGCTGTTTCGCAGCTATTGTGATCGCAATTTCGGTTGATGAATCTATGCCAAAATTCCATAAATTATGGTACATAATGATGCCACTGCTTGAAAGAAAATTTTAGTGCATGAACAAAGAGAGCAACTAGAACACAAGTGTCTGCTATTTGAAGCTATTATGTGCTTTTTTTTTTAAACGTGTGCACTGCCGGGAACGGACTTGTGTGGGAACCAGGAGACATTATTCGTTCTGCTGGTGGCAGGCATGCCCGATAGGGCCTATATAAGTGAGGCCTGAAAAATAAAGGACCTCTACACTTAAATATGCCTAACATTATAAGACGAGGAGCACCATACAAAAGAGTGCTGAAAGGAACACGACATTGTGGAAGAAATTGATTGCATTTTTGATGTGTACAGTAGATCTAGATTGTGTAGAGGAACTGTATGAACCCTGAAGAAGTCCCAAGTGAATAGGGAAGAAACGCGTAGGCTGTTCATCTTCAAATGTTGTCTTGCTTTTACTTGAAAATTATGAATAAAAATTGATGAAAAACAATCTGTAAGAATAATGTGCATTACATGATTGTTTGCTGTCAAGAATTGTGTTATAATTTGGCTAAAGACATTATGATGTGTAAAAGATTGTTTTGGACCCTTGTGAATATATCGGGCTGTGCTCCTCACTTTGTTTGGTTATGTGCTTTTCGTGCACAAAATGCACCTTTGCGTTAAAAATTGACACAAGGACGTATTTTATGCTAAAATATAGCGCTAAATGACAGATTTGCATTTTACATAATTATGCATAATTTCACTTAATCTTTCCAAATTTCACATAATTACACTAAAGGAAATTATAGGAATTTCACACACCCCTCTCTATACTCATTGAATTGCTGGTTCATCACCTGCTAAATTATTTGAAAAAAAACCCAGCAAAAACACGCAGTACTGTGCATACTTAATAAACTAAATTGGTAATTAAACTGTCTCTTATAGTATGAAAAGGCTTTTTTTCGATAAAAGTTATCTTAAAAGCATGAACATAAAATCAGCACTTTGGGATAACAACTCAATTCATCAATGTTAACACCCTAGTTACAGCTTTTTTTAGTTTTTCTTAAAAAGATATGCATTTTCAAAACAAAATTGGTTACATTTAAGAATGAATAAAATCTATTTGAGCTATTTACACAGATAAATAAAATCTGAAATTAAATGATTTCTCTCAGCCGTTTTGCATCTGATCAACCAGGCCCATCTCAGAAACTTTGCCATTCCGCAAACATACAACAATCGAGTGTCGGGTTTTAAAATGCGGAGCGCTACAGAGTGATCTCTTGTACCCATTTCTCTGCACAATGGCTTAAGCTAATAACTCCTGGGTACTTTGTATACCGGACAGGCAAACAAAATATGTGCAATAGACTCTACCCTTGAGTCGCAATTGGGGTAAGAAAGACATGTTTGGAGAGGAACTTTCCAGCGGGCAGTAAATTCCCGTATTGGCAATGTACCAATCCCAAATTTAAAACACAACGCTCTATCAGCGGACTTTTGAATCATATCAAGATAAGGCTCACCAGCTGTTTCATCCTTGATCCTCAAAAAATCGTTAGTTATTCTTCCTAATTTGGGATCAAAGTTATGTTTGTTGGATACCCAGCTCCAGTAAAGTTTCTTTAATACTGCTTTTGGTGGAGCTGATTTGCTTTCCCATGCCTCGCAGAGGCCCAAATCACATAGGAGGGATTTGACATCTTTGAGCCATTTAATTTTGTGCCATCCCGACATGGACATTACTTCCGACAGACCTTCAGCATACTTCGCTAACTCCGGCGCTCGCCATAACCGAGACCATAGTAGAAGTGGTCGGAGTTTAGCCAGGTCATTTATCGAGGGACAACCCAAATCCAATAGCAGCGGGACCATAGGGGTACTCTCTGGTAATGCCATTAAATCTTTTAAAAATCTGTTTTCAGATTTAGACAGTTGTTTCATATTACTTGATCCCCAGAGTTCGGCTCCATATAGGGCCGAACTTACACCTCTAGCCTTGTAAATATCAATTGCTGGGCCGATGGGTCTAGTTGAGGAAGAGCGCTGCTCCTTGAGGATAGCCCCCACTAACCTTTTGTGACCTCGGAGCATTTTCTGGATATGAGGGTTCCACTTCATTGAATCCGAAAGACGTATTCCCAGATAGTCGAACACCATAACTCTTTCTAGCAATACAGAGTTCAAAACTGAGGGTCTACCAAGTTTTTTTGGCGGATTCAGCACCAAATACTTGGTCTTATCTGTATTTATCACAAGCCCTCTCAGGGTGCAGAAAGTCTGGAAACTATCTAGGAGGTTCTGAAGGCCAACCGGGGACTTTGAAATAAGGAGGGTATCATCGGCATACAGGAGGGTTGGAATTTGCTCGCCCGCCAGGGATGGTGCATCAGATGGACTTTTCAGCAAGTGCTCCACCACGCCGTTCACATAAAGTGAGAACAGAGTGGGAGCAAGAACACATCCCTGGTGGACACCCCTGTTCACCGGAATTCTGCTGGTCTTCTGCCCCTGGGGACCCCACCTCACTTGCGCAAAATTACCATCGTGAAGCCTCACTAATAGTGACAGGATGTACGATGGTAACCCCATTTCGGACAACACTCCCCATAAGCGTTCACGAGGCACCAGGTCAAAGGCAGTCTTTAGATCGATGAATGCGAGGTAAAGACTGCCTTTCCCTATCTGGTCCACTTTCCAGTAAATGAGTAACAACCTGAAGGCCTGCTCTATTGTCCCAGTTCCAGATCTGAAACCTGCTTGGTAATCCGATAGGACTTTGTTTTCCTCTGCCCAATGCAATATTCTTACAAGTATCACCTTCCCGACCACCTTCTGGGTGGAATCGACGAGGCTTATTGGTCGATAATTGGCAGGGTCGCCCCTATCTCCCTTTTTGAAGATCGGGACGACCTCTGCCCCCTTCCAAGACTCAGGAATAGGAGCCCCATTATCAATGGCATTTAATAAGCTAGAAATAAGCTTTGCCCATTTTTGGGAGTCAGAGCGAAGAAGGTCACCGGGAATGCCATCGGGCCCTGCTGCTTTCTGTGGCACGATACACTTGATCGCATTTTCGACTTCCTTATCGGTGAATGGGAAGCTATTTGGGTCCCCTAGAATTGGCAAAGGGCTAAAGGGGAAAGGCTCATTTTGACCACCATGCAGACAAGAGTACAATTTAAAGAAGTGGTCAAACCATGTTTGTCCTACTATGTTACAAGTTATCATATAATGGCCTGGTCTATTCTTAGTTCTTATTATGTTCCAGAAACGGGCTGCGTCTTTCCCGAGGCTAGCCTCTTTAAGTGATTGCCAGTACTGGTCTTCCCACTCCTTTTTTGCTTCTACCACAGTCCGCTTATATTCTTTCCTAGCCAACTGAATACACCCTTAGGACTTGCTCTTCACAGCCTTTATTAGTGCAGATTTCATATGGCGACATTTAGTGGTGTACCATCCCTCATTATTCTTAGATTTATGCGGATCTCTCAATGTGGCACCTTTGGTTTGGACAAGAAATAAGTTACAAAAGGCTTCAATGCACTCCTGAAAAATGACTGAGACCCTAACGAAGCTGCATTGGTCAGCAGGGGTTGGGTACAACTTGGACAGTGCAGCTAGAGGAATAGACCCGATATTCTCAATTTTCCCCTCGTACAAAGCAACTTTGCACCATCTCAGGGGCCTACCGCAATTAGAGGGGCGCACTTCTAGAGTTGACATTGATGCCGGTGGTAATACAGAACCGTGCACACATGACCACAAGGGATGCAGGCTCAGGGAAAGGAGATTGTGATCACTATCCGTAGTTGGAAGGACTTCCATGTCCTGCATAAAGCTCCATAGTTTGAAATCAAGGAGAATATATTCAATCCTTGTGGAATGATTTACCCTATTGTACGTGTGTGCCCCGGTCGGATCTGAAAGGGTTCTACCGTTAGCTGCTCTTAGGCCAAATTCTATTACAAGCGTGTTCATCTGTATAGCCCGTTGTGACCACCTCTGTATCGGTTTAATTGTAAGTATGGGTATACCCCTCCTGATATCGTCCTCAGCAGTATCTAGAATGTCATCTGCTGCAAGGGGCTCAAATGAGCAATTGAAGTCCCCTGCAACGAGGACATGTGCGCTCTGGTGGCACCGCCTGAGTTCTTCTTCCAAAAGTGCAACTGTGGGAGATGGAGTGCAACCCTTTGTACCACGGGCATATATATTTTAAATATCTCCATGGTTCTCCCTCTCCGTGCACCACTAACTGAAATCCTTAGGATGTCTGGCGAGTTGCATTGTATTAGTTTAGAGCTGCATCCCAACGAAATGCTTACCCAGACTAGCAACCCGCCTGAAGGGCGACCTTTCCCTGTGCGGGAGGGTATTGCTGGTAGAAAAAAGGTGGTGTAACCCACTTTGTAGTGGGGCTCCAGACTCCATGTCTCCTGGAAAATACAGATTTTATAGGGCTCAACCAGGGCATTCCAATCTGGCAAGTCTAATTTCCTGGAGATGCCCGCTATGTTCCAAGACAATATCTTTATAGGAGGATCAACCACAACTACACTTTCAGGTATGTATGATGGCGCTAAAGGAGGGCTGACTCCTGCCCCACTGGGGTCTACTGCCTGGTGTGGCAGGGTGGCTACCCGTGAGCTAACAATATTTCCCATCTCAAAGGGTTGGGCTAGGACAATCAAGCTCCTTTCCTGATCTTCTACACCAGGCCCTTGGATGCCACTTAGTTCAGTTCTGGTAGTAATCCCCTGCAGTTTTCCCTCTCTCTCGGTGTTCCCACAATTACTGTGGGAAATAAAGGGGTCAGGAACTGGTCTTAAGTTAGAGCTATCATTGTTATTACTAGGAGCACTATCAGTGTCTCCAGGAATCCATTGTTTATTGGCAGACACCCTACTGCCAATTGGCAAAGACCCCACCACGTTATTAGATGTCAAAAAAAGGGGACAATGGTCCCATTGTCAATATATGTAATCCAAACCATATGGCAGAAGACTTCTGTTTGAAGCGGGTGCTATGTGTGTAGAGTGACTAGTGAGAATGGATCCACCTTGATTAAACTGTCTCTTATAGAGATCGTTTGTCTGAACAAGAGAGAAGTGCTCTAAATGCGAATTAGGCATCTCTGTTTTCTGTGCGTTCAATATGAGTGAACACGGGGCCTTTGCTAATGCCTAGTCTAAACTATTTACCGCATCAGTAAAGATTTAAAATTATAATGAGGCAAGGATGATATCATCCTTCGTCAGTAACACATTTCACATGTAGATTTTAATGAATTGCATAATGGAATGTCAACATTTAAAGACAAATGACATTCTGGCACTGATTTATTTTAAATGTAGAACATATCCTCATAAAGATGAGAAAAGGCAGACATGTGCAGTTTTGCTTTTCTTGGTGTGAGGTCAGTAAATCTGCTTCCAACCCCTCATTTAGATGACCCTCGGAAAATTAAAAAGGCAGAATGATGTCCTACAATGTCAATAACCATTCATTTAAAAAGCTCAGCTGATTATTTATGAATAGTGAACATTTTTTCCCCTTATATTTCAAGAGTGAGAATACATGGCTACCTAGCATGTTGCAGTACTCGTTGCAATAATCGATGAACGCTCTCCGTTCCTGGGACCACCAAGTAATGGTTTTCCATGCCAGCCAGACTCTAATTGTCCTAATAACTGCAATTGGAAGGTTGGAATCATAGATGGGGACCAAAAGACAGAAAAGAAAGAGCCATTATTGAGTATATGGCATTCCCTATTGTTTTGTGTTCATCAACAATCAACTGTTCTTCTTTGGGCGTTCATGAATAACCAAAGATGTCTATTTCTGTGGGTGGCAAGTCATTCAACAGTTTTAACCAAATATAAGAAGATCCCATGGACGTTTATTCAGCACAGTGAGAGGAGTAGTTGAGTTGGCATAACATATCCTTTCACTGCTGATGACATCAGAAAGTTTAGACAGTTGCCTCAATCTCACATTTAAAGAGCCCCCTATTTGCTTCTGAGGCAATAGGGTAGAACAAGGAAAGGTAACTACATAAAAGCAACAGGAGCCTTGGGACCCTGTGTACTTTCTATTCCCGATGCAGCAATTGTTTGAATTATGATTCTATAAGTAACAAGAGCAGAGCCTGGAGTATGAAAGGGAAAGTAAGGGGTTCCTCTTGGCACCCCTGGTGACCCGTAATTGGCATCTATGGTAGCTGCAGCAAGAACAGCTTGGTGATGAAGCAGTT
Organism: Lissotriton helveticus; assembly: GCF_964261635.1. Lineage (NCBI taxonomy): Eukaryota > Metazoa > Chordata > Amphibia > Caudata > Salamandridae > Lissotriton > Lissotriton helveticus. Next base: position 1,149,291,140 of record NC_136070.1, read on the forward strand.
AAACGTGTAACGCAGGTTTATACAAAATCAGACTTACTAATTTAGTTAGGGGTGTTCACAAAGTTATACTTTCCTGAAAGAAGAAGGCATGACGTATAATCATAAAACAGCTCTGCAGTACATTTTCTATCTATGATCCATTGTACATCTACTTGTGATGGTTCTGTCGAGTACTCTGAATTGGAACTAACTGGCAGTGAGCGACTCGAGGAATCATAAAATGTGATCTCAACCAGTAATTAGGATCACTTAAAAGAACTTAAGGTCAGTGATGGCAGCTAATTTAACAGCTTAGTGCTAATTTATACTATATTACTTATTACAAAAATATCCAACTGAGCCTATTCACTTTTTCTGGTGAGTTTTGTGGGAATCCAAAATTATTGTTCCTATTTTGTCTACATAGACCAACTTATATCGATTGATTGTTGCTGCCTCCAAACAAAAGTAATTTAGCATAAAAAGCCACAAAGTAGAACTGAAGACCTACTACTACCATGCCATGTAAGTACTTATGCCCAAATTATGAATAAACTCACTGTGGAGGTGTGTGGGTGGTCAGGGACTGCCACACCAGTGGTCTGACTGCTGTATTACAACTATTGCAGTTGGACCGCCATATGACCTCTTCAACCACCAGGGATCTCCAATCGCTGGGGGTTGCACGGCGGACTCAGGGCTGCAATATCCTGGTGATGCAGCTGTGGCACCGCTAAGCATATTACAAGTTTCCTCACTGCCATAGATTCATGGCGCTAAGCCCGCCATGAAACCTGTAGAGTTGAGGAAACTAATGGGGCGCTACAGGGCCCCCTGTTCCCTCATGGACTGAGGATGCATGCAGAGGTCACATGGTGTGTCCCCCTGTCTACATGCACCCCCATTCCTGCACATCATGGACTGTACAGCCCATGCCGTGCAGGAACGGGCTTTTTTGTTCCCAATGGGGTGCCTTTTTAATGAGCGCCACCATGGGAATGCCAAAGGACCGTTTGCTAGACCACGAGAAAACTCAGGCCCTTAATACTAATGCCCCAATTTTGGGTTGCCTATCCCTCACTGTGAAAATTAAAAATATCATGGGGTGTAGTCATTGCCTGGTGCAGGGTTCCCCACTCATCATGTGTTTTCAAGCTGTGAAGGACGAGCTGTCAGAGTAAATTCATGTTTTGCACACTTATTTGAGCAACTTTTTTCAATAGTAGTCAGGAATTAGGTGCACACATTCTTTTACACCTGATTTTGGGATTAAAAGAGGACTCATAATGAGGCCTTTTGTATAGGATTCCTATTTCACTCAATTATGTTTAGAGGGGATCGCTGCTGAGTGGGCTCCACATTTCTTATTCTGTTCATGCAAGCATAAAGCAAACATTTATTTATGCTGCTGCATAAGAAGAGGATCAAAACAGAAAACCTATTCACAAACGCCTTCTAGGGAGTAGTCCAATAAGGCAGTAAACATTTCTGGCAATCTGGTTAGTGGATATGTTTATGATTTTGCTGTATATTACCAGTGGGAGTTACTATGGCGGCACCTGCTGCTTACGTAATATAATGTTGAAGAGTACCTAAACATATTAGCTCCTCCAAGACATAATATGTAATCAGGATCCAGGTCTCAGTAAAGATAGCAGAAGTATAGTACATTTGCAGTGGCATTCTTTGGCACCGTCAAACATACATTTTAAATAATCTGCCAGCACAATGCTTGGCAAGAGCCTGTGCTACTAATTCTTCGTCTTTAGACACACCCAAATTACATTGTCCTTCAAAATAGATAAACAATTTTACCTGATGTTTAAAAAGTATGCTTTGTTCACTCTCTCAATTCTGGTTGTTTTACTCTGGCAAATGTAAGCATCATGTGTGTAGGCAGAGGTTCAAAGAAAGGTGATCCGTCTTAAAAGGCAAAACATTGATTATATTTAACACAGACTCTCAGAATGCATTTCATCTTTCTGTTTGCGTATGTGAAGCATCTTCATGGAGATTTCTAATTACACATGTCTGTGCTGACATCATTCAACTGGAGAGGTCAAAATTATGCTCAAGTATATACAAGAAGCTGAAAAAGTATTCTGTGTTTAAATAGCACCATTGTACGACTTGTCTCTGCAAAGTAACACACATAATCTCTCTCAGCATCAAAATTGCATTTACTCACTAACGAATTGGTTCAGTGCCACGTTTAGAGCTTAAGAACCTTTGTTACACGTTGCTTCGACATGCTGGGGTTTGTCAACTGTGTGGTTTTCAAAGTAATTACCTGGGTGGCATCTCTTCTCTTTCAGTGCCTTCCAATACCTGCAGCTAGGTAAAGTAGTTGAGGAAAGGTGCAAATACCAGAAGATAAGCTTCAATATGCATTCACAAACAGGCTCTCAAAATTGTCGACCGAATTGAAGAAGAGGAAATAAAGTATCACCCATAGACATTACACCCACACTGGACCAAGACCACAAAAAATTTGCTCACCTACATTGAACATTTGGACATGGAAAGTCTCACCTGACCCTTGCACAATTCTGGGCTCAAATTGTGCACCCAACAACTATCAATAAAACAGGGTGCAATATTTGTCGTACTTTGCTACCACTCCGAATTTATGATCTCTTAATGGGTACAATTAAGCGCTTAATTTGAGCCTGTGGTTTCAGGGGCTTGGCACTGGCACTTAAATGTCAACACCAGTGCTTGTGACAGTCTGCCACAAGGTGTAGCTGTCTATAGACATTAACAATGACTATTACATGCTGCCCAAGCCATTCTCGTAGCTTTGGAGGCCTGAAATAGTGTGAATTGTCACACTTGTAGGAGTGTGATGGTTACTAGTAGTGTTGTTACTATTATTTGGCCGCAGGGAAGGGGCAATGTGCATTGCAGGCTGCAGTGGCCTCCTGACGAGAGTCCTGACACTTTTTCTTCTAACAAAGCAAGCACTGGGACAATCCTCTCATTGAGTGTGTTTCCCCCATCTGGAATTGGGTAAATTTTGATCTGTTTTTCAGAGTCCTACCAAAGGTATGAGTTTGATTTGTGGTGACAAATGCTCAAAGCCAGACGCCCTCTGGGATCTCGACCCTACATTTTATTCATCATCAAATTCAACTAATCCAAGAAAATGTATCGCCATTTCAAATAGCTGATTTATGACACTGGCATGCCAGTTATATACATGGTGGGATGTGTTATCCCTTCTGTTTACAGAGGCTAGTACCAGAAGAACTCTGGGAAGGAGGAGAAGAGATATATCATTACAGGATCTCAAGAGTAGGAGTTTATAATTTAGCAGGTTGGGAGTTCCCAACTGATTTCTGTGAGTATTCCGAAGGTCACACTTTCTAATACTGATAGAGATAGTATTAAAGAGAAAAAGTCTGGAAAGGAACGCCACAACTATACTTAAATATGCTTAAATATGTGACCGGATTGACAAAGGTGAACTTACACTTTTGCGTAAGTTTACTATTTTTAGGTTTTCACAAACTACGAGTTAATAGTAAGTTTACGACTGCGGACAAATACGCACATAAAAAGATAAGTCTATCATTCATGGCGTGTTTGCTCTAATTCATTAAACCCTGTCCTCTGATGGACCTATCACAGACGTGTATACTTCCTTGGACTTTAGGAACATGATACTAAAGGCACTAAAAAACAGAAATTGTGTGGTAGCTGATGTTAGACCTGGCATCCTTGGCATGGTTTTCCCTGACTTTTTTGTCTCTCCCTCCTATGTTTTTGATGCTATGCTGAATTTCGCTTTTGCTGGTTTAGATGCTTTGGGCACTTTGGCACTGCTGATCAGTGTCAAAGTGCAAGTGCTACCTGTATAAATTGTTATGGTGATTGGTTATCCATGATTGGCATATTTGTCTTACCAGTAGGTCCCGAGTAAAGTGCACTGAGTGTGCCAGGGCTGGGAATTCAAATGCTACTAGTATCATGAATGATGTAATATGTGACATCATCAGCAGTGCATTGCGGGTGTGCGAGTTATAGTTAGCTGAACTAACTATAACGGTGGAATTTCTATGGTTTTGTACGAGAGAAATGTCCGACTAACCAAAATGTCCCTGAAACCTATGGTTTTTTCACTGAATTTGTAAGGTTTTTTAAATGCTAATTTTGAACTAGCGTTCCTGAAACCTATGTTTATTATAGAGAATATATATATATATAGATACATGCACACACACAAAACCAATGAAATTCAGCACTTATAGTTACCTTAGCTAACTATAACTTACACCCCCGCAGTGCACTGCTTATTACCTCACATATTAGATCACTTATGACATGGTCAGTGACATCATTGATGACCTCTCAGATGTGTGGAACTTACTTGAGGTAACAGAAGGGGTTCCTTGCTCCCAGGGATCCTCAGCATCCAAGGGGACTTCCTCCCCCAACTAGTAGTGCACCAGGAGGCTTGTTTACAGAGTGCTGGATGAAGGGGGTGGATTCTCTGTTAACCTCTGAGGAATCCCCCAGTGTGGGACTGATTGGTGGTAACAGGAAGGGTTCTTGGCCCCCAAGGACCCTCAGCATCCAAGGGGACTTCATCCCCCACCCAGTTGTGCACCGGGAGATGCATTTGCAGAGTGGTGGAGAAAGGGGGCGGGCATCCGACAAGCTTTCATTCAGCATTCCCACTGTGTACTACTTACCGGTGGTAACAGGAGGGGTTCTTTGATCCCAACGATTCCCAGCATCAAAGGGGAAATCATCCCTTAACCAGTAGTATGCCAGGAGACATGTTTGCTGAGTGCTGTACAAAGGGGGTGGGCCTCCGATGATCTCTCATCAATCCCACTGTGTTGCCTTATTGGTGGTAACTAAACATGAGCACAAAATCCGTTCCGCTCGCGGATTTCGCGGATTTTCGGTAAATCCGCAATCCGCGAACTCCCGCGAATTTACCGAAAATCCGCATATCCGCGAGCGGCGGATCCGGGGGGCAAAAGTTCAAGCCTTCAAGCTTGAAGTTGTTGTAACTTTTTTAGTATGGCGCCGGCAAGCTGCCAGCGCCATCCTAAAATAGTTACTAAGTTAGCTTCAACAGGAAGCACTAATAGATAAAATAAAGCAGGTGCTCGAGCACCTGCTTTAGTTTTATCTATTAGTGCTTCCTGTTGAAGCTAATTTAGTAACTATTTTAGGATGTCACTGGCAGCTTGCCGGCGCCATACTAAAACAGTTGCAGGATGATGGACAGCACACTCAAGGGACCCCTGCGCCCTTCGGTGCGATTGCATAGTAACACACACATGGTCGCTGGAACTAGTTGAAGCTCAAATGCAGTGACTCATTCATCAGCCCAAAAACAATCGTGAGCGTCGTCGAGGCGGGGCAGGTGTGCCTTCTTCCCAAATCTACCGTCGAAAATCAGCTGTGATGCTGGATAGAGGCCTCTGCATCCTTGACTTTCCCGAGCGCAATCCCCGTGCTGTTCCTGTGACCAGGAGCTTCTGTCTCTTCATCTGCTGCTCTGATCGATCTCTGATCTTTTATACACACAAGAGGCATGTGTGCACTCGCATGGAAGCCCCGCCCACACACTCGCGGTGTGCACCGTCTTCCCGCCATTTACCCACTATGATGGACAGCTCACTCAAGGGACCCCTGCGCCCTTCGGCGCGATTGCATAGTAACACACACATGGTCGCTGGAACTAGTTGAAGCTCAAATGCAGTGACTCATTCATCAGCCCAAAAACAATCGTGAGCGTCGTCGAGGCGGGGCAGGTGTGCCTTCTTCCCAAATCTACCGTCGAAAATCAGCTGTGATGCTGGATAGAGGCCATTGCATCCTTGACTTTCACGAGCGCAATCCCCGTTCTGTTCCTGTGACCAGGAGCTTCTGTCTCTTCATCTGCTGCTCTGATCGATCTCTGATCTTTTATACACACAAGAGGCATGTGTGCACTCGCATGGAAGCCCCGCCCACACACTCGCGGTGTGCACCGTCTTCCCGCCATTTACCCACTATGATGGACAGCTCACTCAAGGGACCCCTGCGCCCTTCGGCGCGATTGCATAGTAACACACACATGGTCGCTGGAACTAGTTGAAGCTCAAATGCAGTGACTCATTCATCAGCCCAAATCGGCAAATCCGTAAATCCGCAAAATCCGCGGATCGTGGATCCGCAAAATCCGCCCATGCCTAGAGGTAACATGACGTATTCTTGGCCCCCAAGTACTCTCAGCATCCAAAAGGAATTCATCCCCAACCAGTAGTGTGTCAGAAGGCGCGTTTGCAGAGCGGGAAAAAGGAGGTGGGCCTCCAGCGAGCTCTCAGCAATCCCATTTTGTTGGACATATTGGATGTAACAGGAGGGGTTCTTGGCCCTTAAGGACCCTCAGCACCCAAGGGGACTTCATCCCCCAACCACTAGTGCGCCAGGAGATATGTTTGCAGAGTGGTAGAGAAAGGGGACGGGTCCTCCACAAGCTCTCAGCAATCCCGCTGTGTGTGACTTACTGGCGATAACAGAAGAGGGTTTGGCCCCCAAGGACCCTCAGCATCCAAGGGGACCTCGTCCCCCAACCAGTAGTGTGCCAGAAGGCACATTTGCAGAGTGGTGGAGAAAAGGGGCAGGCCTCCTAAGAGCTCTTAGCAATCCCACTATGTGGGATTTACTGGATGTAACAGGAGGGGTTTGAGGCCCCTAAGGACCCTCAGAATCCAAGAGGACTTCATCCCCCAACAAGTAGTGAGTCAGGTGGAGTGTTTGCAGAGTGGTGGATAAAGGGGATAGGGTTTCCACAAACTCTCAGCAATCCCCCTATGAGGGACTTACTGGAGGTAACAGGAGGGGTTCTTGCCCCCAAGGATCCTCAGCATCTAAATGGACTTAATCCCCAACCAGTAGTGCACTAGAAGGCGCGTTTGCAGAGCGGTGGAGAAAGGGGACGGGGCTTCCACAAGCTCTCAGCAATCCCACTATGTGGGACTTACTGGAGATAACAGGAGGGGTTCTAAGTGCCCTAGGATCCTTAGCATCCAAGCGGACTTCATCCCCAACCGGTAGTTGCATTTATTCCTTTAAAATTCAATATTTCAACTTCTTTACTTTGTGGAGTCTTTTGTGGTGTATTCATAGTGTTACTGTGAGTGTGTTTTGCACCAATACTTTACACATTGCCTCTTTAGATAAGCTAACTGCTCTGTGCCAAGCCACCAGAGTGTGAGCACAGGTTCGCTTTTAGTTTATGTCTAGCTTACTCTGACTCGGATTGTGGCTTCTGCATTGAAAGGATGCATACCTTAGCCAACCAGAAACCCAATTTCTTACAGTACGCAACTGGGATTTTTTTTCCCATTGGTTAGGCAGTGTCCAGGAGTCACATCCACCCACTGGATTGTGAATTCTACAAAACTGCCCAACATCCAAGCTCTCTGGAAGAAAAGTAGAGAGTTGGACCCAATGTTTTAGATAGTGTGGAGACGTGATGGGTTCAATCTTCTCCTTCTTGTACCCAAGACTAGAAAGTAGATTCCCAGGGTCAGTTGGCATAACCTGCAAGAGGTTGTGTTCCTGAGGTGCCCAGCTGATATGTGGTGACTGAACCTTAACTGGAATCTGCTGGTGGCCTATTCAGAAGTGTATCCTGCCCCCTACCGGTTGTCCCTGAGGTCCTGGGAGCCTTAAAATGGACGAGGCGGAATTGCTCCAGAAATTCTGAAAATTTGAGAATTGGTAGATTTTTGATTCTCCAAGACCTTTGGAGCTTCAGGGAGAATTCACAGCAACAGTGGCCAATCTTGAGAGAACATCATAAGCCACTTAAATCTTTTCCTCCCAAAGGCACCAACTTAACATGACTCGTCCAGAAGATATTTGGCTTTGAGAATGCATTGGCAAATACAACATGCAACCCTGCCTCAAGGGATAATTTAATTAAAGCTTTTGGTGTATTTGCCCCAGCCCCATTGGGGTGTGCCTGAAATCGTGCATAGGTCCTGGTCAACCAAGAACAGCGACTACTGATTGATGCTTTATTTTTTCTTGGTGCTTATCGCATTACATTTTTAAAAACTCAAATCTATGGTTCCTCTTATTTGAGTTTTGTCATTTTGGTATCATTTTATTCCTTTAATGTTTCCCTATTTCTCTGAATTAGTTGTGGGATGTTTATTATGTTGTATTTTGACTTTTTACCTGTCCAGTCACTACTAAATATTTTACAGATTGTATTAAGTTAAGTCTATTTGCTCTGTACCACAGCTACCAGGGGGTTGAGCCCATGTTTAAATTATTGAAACTCTGTATTACCCTGACATGTTTGTTGTCTTATTATGTTGAAAACTAGTACGGTTTGGTGAACATTATCTGCGCCATCTTGCCTCTTCCCCTGATGCCACACTTTTGTCGTGCGCACCCGCCATTTAAGATGCCCTGATCAGAACGAACCCTCTTGCATGCCGCTGGCCCCTGACATAGCCCTTCACCCTCACCAAGCCCGCACGCTGACCAACCCCCCTGCTTGCACCTGCCTTGAATCATAAACCCCTCTTCAGCGCTGCTCTGCCCCAGGCCCTCATCCTGTTCCCAGCGCGACACCTCCCTTCTTCCCTTTCATGATCCCCGGCCCTTAGATGCAAACCCCCTTTTTCCCCGTGTGCCCGTTTGTCTTCCTCGTTCCCAGGCCGACACCCAGCTCTGCCGATACTGTTCCTTGCCCCTCCCCGTACAATAGAAAGCTTCCCCCATCAAGGGATCCCCTGGTTGATCAAAGCCCCCACCCCATGAGATCCGATCGAACCCCGCATTCCATGAATTGACGGAATATCCAGCTGCGCGATACTCATCACCTGTTGTGACCAGGATGGGGACCTCTACTGTAAATATGTGTGGGAACGGGCCCGGAGGGGGGGTTTCCGGGAATGTCTTTCCGTACATCAAAGCTTTATCATGAGTGTGTAAACTGTAATAAAAACCGCAAACACTGTATATAAGGGGCCAGGCCTCAAACATAAGTTAGAGCACCTCAGAACGATACCTGCTGTCCGTTTTGCTGTGTTCTCCTCCGGAGAGAATAAAAACCTCGTTTCCTGCTTTCCAGTCTCCAGCGCCTGCCTCTTCATTTATTAAATAATTCGAGGGTCACAGAGGCAATACTGCCGGGCAAATATCGATTGTCCCCGACCCAAACCTTTAATTTAACAATTGGCGTCCCAAGCGTGGGGCCCATCAGCGACTCGTGGATCCAGTGGGAGAGGTCCCGACGACAGAGTGAATGACTGCAACGATCGGGAGAGCTCTTGCCCAATAGACCCTCGTCTGGCAGCCGATCATCCGAACTTCACTAGTTCCGAACAGACCTCTCTCGAGTGATCTACGGTCCTGACTGGGGACCATTAGGAGTGCCGTGAGAAATACGAGAAAAAGAGGACGAACGGGCGCTGGATTCGGAAGACAAGAAACTGTCCACACGGTCCGGGTAAGGTCGTGTAAACACGACGGATTGCGAAAATAATTGATTGCTTGATTGTTTTACAAAAAATATACTAGTATTACTCTTTGTTTGACCTATTTGGAGATTCACTGTCTGCACATGGAGAAACAGTAGGCTCCTTCTCTTTTGCAAACAGTGAAGGATAGGTAACGTAACCATCGCGCCTATCTTTCTCCCCCACTGACTCTATTATTTCTTAACGGTTTTTGGGAGACTCCCTCTCCCTCACTGATTAACTGGGTTCTTTGACCCCGAACTACTGTTCGCAGATTGTCTTCTGGAGATTCTCTGTCTGCAAACCGGAAACAACAGATTCCTCTTTGCGGATAGTGAAAGGGTAGAGGACGCAGACTTTTGCGCCCTACTGACTCTCCCCATTGATCTTACTCTATCTTATTTATTTATTGATTGTTTGATTGTTCCTCGTTATTTGTTACTTTTTGTTCATGAGGTATTCACTGCCTGCAAACAACGTAGAATAGGAATATTCTGTCTAGTCTTTGCACCTAGTGATAAGATAGGCAGTGCTGACTTTTTGTCCCTCGTTACGAGCCGTCATGTCTGTCTTCTCCCCATTGATTGATAATTGGTTCAGCCCGGACCGTGTATTAGAGGTGGACCATATAGCTCCACTAGAAGGCACCCCTAATAAGGACATGTTCATAAACTATGGATTAGTTACCATAGCCTATAATAAATTGTGGCACAGGTATACCAAAGAAAGTCAAGACAAACAGTGGCCACTGGCAGGATCCTTTGACCTTGATAAAATAGAAACGTTGGAAATAGCCCTTCGCAATAATAAGACAACGCCTATTATGCTCGACAGTCTCGGTATGTGGCGCAGAGAGGCTATGCAACGACAGAGAAAAGACGAGGACAAACCAGGTAGAGAAATATACCGACAGGACAACCCCGGGACACCACGACCCAAAAGTTATCCCCCGACACTACGCAAAAGACGGCCAGACTTAGGGCCAGACCAATGCGCTTTTTGTAGATATGTCGGACACTGGAAAGCCCAATGCCCGACTCTACTGAGCGTGAGTAAGGGCAAAGGGCCGACAGGAATGACAGGCCAGCAGAATGAGAAAAAGCGCGAGACAAAGAAAAATCCGACTCGCACGGACAGACCAGATAGAACCACCACGTTTGATTATGCCCGATGGCACAGGTTCCGCCAGAACGATTTCAGCGACATGTTCGAGTTTTCCTAGGTCGGACAATATAAAAACGGGAACCCAGCCTAGCTCTAAATTAACAGACGGAAAAAGATAATTTTGGCCAAATAATCACTGTTTTATGTTTTGTCTTTGGATCTTGTGTGTCATACTTTTCTATTACCCCCCCGTCTGAGTTTACGTGTACGTAAATCTGCGTCATCCCCCTGCACGTGCTTCCATGTTACATAAACTATGTTAATAGAAATTTTAGCATAAAACAACCTGGAAAGAAAGAAATGGGAAACGAAATCAGTAAGCCACTGATAAACACGAACTTTTATTTTAACATAACAGGCAAAGAAAAACACAATAACGCTAGAAAAACAAGAACGGTAAACTGTAGAACTTGAAAATCAACAGAACACTCGCCCCCCCCCCCACCTTCTGGAACCTTCCAAAGCAGGGTAGGGTTACGGCTACGCCCAACCGGCGGCAACCCATATAAGGCGGGCCTTGCTGCCAACTCTTGGTCAGGAAATCTTAACGTATTGGGGAGCCGGAGGAGAGGAAGGGGCCAGCGGCCTGGGCAGTTACAGGTAGTCCCGCCACATGTCTCCTCGGCCAGCCGCAACGGGCCTGGATAGTCTCAGGTAGTCCCGCCACATGTCCAGAGAAGAACGAGACACCTCTTCCTTTTCCCTTCCGTAACAGCCGCAGCAGCTCTGGACGGCGGGATGTCCTGCACGTACCTCCGCAACAATTTGTCCAAGTTGGGCTGGGAGGGAGAGGCGACGCGGACGAGCCTCTCCCACCTCCACGGATAGGAGGTCTCCCAGCCCCCGGCCCAACGCCGAACACCCCCAACCAGGCGATGGTGCCCCAATACTTGCGCAGCACCGAACGTGCAATGGTGCCCATATTTTCGGAACACCGAACCTGCAATGACTGCACCGATACTCGTGCCGCGCCGAATGCGCGCCACAGGTGGCCATACTCCCACAGCGCTGAGCACATGACGTGGGGAGCACCGGATGGGGAGAGACCTTCGTGCGGGCCGATGAAAAAGAGCAGCATGGGGTGCACCGGAAGAAGGAGACGGCGCGAACGAGTCTCCCTCGCCCCCCCCAGGCGGGAGCATCACAGCTGCACCCCAGCCGAATGTCCCGCTTTCACAAAACAGAGCCCTCTTCCTTTCACTCCGAAGGATCTCTTCCACTCTTGCAAACTCGACGAGAGTGGCCCCTGTAGGGCCCCAAAATGGCGTCTGGGTCCGCTGGAAGGCGGGCCTCGGTCGCTGGAGTAACTTTGACCAGCAATATAACTCGGTGGCTCGCCCACCGGAGCACGAGCCCGCACCTCCGACAACATCTCCACAGCCTTGAAGATTCTACAAAGGTCCCCGAAGGAGCCCTCGGCCACTGCAGGCCTCCGGTAAGGGGCAACTGCCTTGATCGCCAACGAAATAAACATGACATTGCCACTCCTTCTGTTAGCATGAATTCTAGAACTGCCGAAAAGGACTCTGGTACAACTGCCGGTTGTAGGAAACATTTTTCCCTGATGCTACTTCCGGACTAACCCGGCCCCGCCCAAAATGGCGCCGGTATCAATAGGAACTTACGAACACCTCGTGGTGTCCCTTTTCACTATACAAACTTAATGTTCCGATACATATATGACCCTTTGTACACTTGACGAGAAGAACGGAGAGCTCACTCGAGGAACATGTAAAAGGATCGCGTTAAAAATGATGATTATAAATGTACAATGTATTATATTTTTATAGCCGATGTATATCCTCGCTTATGATGCACGCGCACGGTATGCATATAGGAAATCTGATTGCAACTAGTATGACTATGCTTCTAAATTATGAAATAAACGCCCCCGAACCCCCCGGCCAACTGATAGACGTTCTGGTTTGCTACAAATGAATTGCTAAAACTTTCAGATGTTTTTTATTGCTGCCAAACAACACCCCCCACTGTACGCACTTTAGCCATTGCCGTGCCCAGCCAAATACGACTGCACCCTTATGAATCCACATACTAGGATCTCGCAAAAATAAAGGTCCCTTTTTTTCAAAATGATGAACGGGTATTGCTTGCTTTATTTAAAATGTGGGATGGACGGGAGAGTTCTTTTCTGTGCACCCTACTATGCTCTCTCTTTAAGGTTATTAAGAAGATGGCTGCCCAGCCCTGGAGGACGGATCGGATCGACAACGCGACACTCTGCCTTCAAAGTACGCAACTGACTCATGAACTCTCGCATGGAGGAAGACCTCGACTTCCAAGGATGGGTAAGACGAACGGTATAAATGAGGGAATGTAAAAGAAGGGCAAAATAAAATGATGTAAATGTTATAAAGTACGACGTTCAAAGGTATTAGGGAACAGAGCTGACCCAAGAACCGAAGAACCTTAGAACGTCACAGCGCTGAAGGAGGTTTAAGGATCCCGATAGTGAGATACATCTTTCGACTAGATACCTCGCACTAGACACCTCTGGTTCCCTTTTCACGTTTCCCCGCACACGATCTATAAGGACACACTGCCCCCCCCCCGACTCCAGAAACGATACCCCCGGGGATTCTACCCCGAGGAGGAAAGACGAGTATGAGGTAAGTAAAGGACTTTCGAATCCATGTATTGGATGTGCGCGAATGTTGTCCCCCTCCCTTCCCCTCTTTTTCCCTCCCTCTACAGGGTACATCAGGGGCCGCAACCAAGGTATGGCGAAGATCTGAAGCCTTGCCATGTCTAATACACGAAACAGACCAGCGCTGCAAGGTGGCACCTAAGCACGCCTGCAAACTACTCACGTAGCAAACAAACCTGTAGAACTAGTATGAGCTGATGAAAAGTGATCACTCTTAACCCAGGCTGCGCGAATGAACCTATGTCACGGATGAATCAAAGCTATGAGAGAATGTGCATGTGTGACTGAAACATTGACTCAACGGGTCGAAGGGCCGAGAATGCAAGAAAGTGCGACACAATGGTACTTCCCTTTTCTTTCCTTTTTCTCGAAGCATGTCCCCTCTACCCTGTCTAATGCTCAAACTGCATGATTTCAAGATTCTAACGCAGACCCGTGAATGTCCTTTACTGTGTAATGCACTAAATAGCCTTCCTTAAATACACTGCCATTCTCTCTGTCGCACGTGTACTATTTAGCCTGCCGTTGCACTCTCTCTCTCTCTCTCTCTCTCTCTCTCTCTCTCTCTCTCTCTCTCTCTCTCTCTCTCTCTCTCTCTTTCACACTCCCACTCTTCCGAGCGATTAGCCCCGAAATTGACAAGACTGCCACCCCTAGCACACCACCCAATTGGCTTCAAATACCGCCGGTATTTGCTCAAAACTTGTCTTTAATAAAATCACCCTAATACTGTGTCACCACCTCTCCTTTCCGGAAATGTTTTGATGAAATCGAGAATTGGTCAAAAAGGAAAGGACAGGTAAGCTGACTGAGGTTCCCTAAATCTGACCCGAAATGAGGGAACTATATGTCAGCGGCTACTACTATGGAATAAAAGTGCCTCAGATAACGCGCCCCTCCCCATCCCAAATTGTCGCGATACCCAAAACCATAAAGGTAACCGAAACCCCCCATCTTCTCAGGACGCTCCCAGTATTGCGTTCAGTTGCCCCCCCATCAACGTTTTCTATGTACCTAGGTGTCTTCCGATGAGACCCCTGTCTTCTCTAATTTAGTAATCTGGCCGCGAGAGGCTGCATAGGGACCAGAATGATGTTTTGCAAAGTTAAAGATTAGACCGGAGCAAAGAAAACCATTACACTGAGCCTTGTCGAAAGTGAAAATGTTTAGTTAAGGGGCAGAAGGCATTGAAGGTTTAGCCTATGTTCGTCCCTCAGCGAGAAGCCTATTAGTACCATGCGGTTAGCTCACACCACTTTTTATTAGCATTGCCCGGCTTACATTATAGAGGTGGGCCCCCATCAGATGACCTGTCGTGACTATATTAAACAGTTGTGAAGGAAAGCCATAGTAAACCCAGCAAGTCCACCATCGATCATTTATATGTATAGCGAACGTTCCTATCTTCATTTGCCTTGAGCTGGGAGAGAAATAGACTTATGTGGTTACTTTCCTCTACCAAATCTCTAAAAACTGTCTTTTCAAACTCCTTCAAGGGTACGGCTGTTGGAGGAAAGAAGGACCGGATGTGGGAGCACGTGGCCTGACTATGGACTGTGGAACGTCTGTGACATGGGCCAAGGCGAGACCGCGACAGAACAGAGCTACAGGACGAGGCACTACCTCCAACAAAGTGAGAAGAAAGGGCTAACCTGATGCCCCCGCTCTATGTTCGAATGTGTGCCGAAAGGTCCCCGCTCTCTAGACTCGGTCATGAGCCCGCCTATCTGAAGTCTCTCGTTCCCCTAGTTTGTTCCTGATTTGGCCATTGCTCCATCCCCCTTTTTCTCCGACCTACCCTATGGACTATTTTGTACACTCTTCTTCCACCTGAACTTTTGACTATTGATCCCAAAGGACACCGGGCGAGAAAGACCCTTTTTCTGACCAGAAACGCGAGGAAAGGGTCGTGCCCTGCAACACGGAACTTAGAATAGAGCTGGACTCGTAGCTCCACCGCCGGTGCTCCACAGTGCCAACGGAAGACGAAGAATTGCTGAAAGCTTACTAAACCTCGAACATTCTGCCACGTCTCGTTTCTCTCCCAGCCAACATTGTATTGATTATGTAACAATCCATCAGTTCGCCTTATGAAATGTACTCACTGCTCTGCATTGCATTACTATGACTTTTCTGCAAAACAAGTTTATCAAAGTTTATCCAATAGGTCCGCCTCCTGAAAACTAGAAATCTCAAATGTATTGTTTACAACTCTTTCATCCAGGGTTCCTACCGTCTTCTTTCTCATGCCCACCACAATAGAACCGAGTAGAAAATGAACCAGCAAGATGTCTTGAATATGTTAAAGGGAGGACTGTTGAAAACTAGTACGGTTTGGTGAACATTATCTGCGCCATCTTGCCTCTTCCCCTGATGCCACACTTTTGTCGTGCGCACCCGCCATTTAAGATGCCCTGATCAGAACGAACCCTCTTGCATGCCGCTGGCCCCTGACATAGCCCTTCACCCTCACCAAGCCCGCACGCTGACCAACCCCCCTGCTTGCACCTGCCTTGAATCATAAACCCCTCTTCAGCGCTGCTCTGCCCCAGGCCCTCATCCTGTTCCCAGCGCGACACCTCCCTTCTTCCCTTTCATGATCCCCGGCCCTTAGATGCAAACCCCCTTTTTCCCCGTGTGCCCGTTTGTCTTCCTCGTTCCCAGGCCGACACCCAGCTCTGCCGATACTGTTCCTTGCCCCTCCCCGTACAATAGAAAGCTTCCCCCATCAAGGGATCCCCTGGTTGATCAAAGCCCCCACCCCATGAGATCCGATCGAACCCCGCATTCCATGAATTGACGGAATATCCAGCTGCGCGATACTCATCACCTGTTGTGACCAGGATGGGGACCTCTACTGTAAATATGTGTGGGAACGGGCCCGGAGGGGGGGTTTCCGGGAATGTCTTTCCGTACATCAAAGCTTTATCATGAGTGTGTAAACTGTAATAAAAACCGCAAACACTGTATATAAGGGGCCAGGCCTCAAACATAAGTTAGAGCACCTCAGAACGATACCTGCTGTCCGTTTTGCTGTGTTCTCCTCCGGAGAGAATAAAAACCTCGTTTCCTGCTTTCCAGTCTCCAGCGCCTGCCTCTTCATTTATTAAATAATTCGAGGGTCACAGAGGCAATACTGCCGGGCAAATATCGATTGTCCCCGACCCAAACCTTTAATTTAACAATTAGTTGTGCTGAACTCACATCCACCCCAAATGTCCCCTTCTAAACTCTTAGCTAGTAACTCTAGTAACTGCACATGCACAGCTTTCCATCCATATGTAACTGAATAATGTGAGATCTGAAGACGAAATAGTGCTTTTGTCCTTTTTTGAAGTCAAAACTGAAGTGCAGAAAAAGCACAGCTAATACACTATTACTAATACACTAATACACTAATACATAGAACCATCTTTACTTTTTACATTTCTGCAAGGCCTAAAAGGGAGCTTTTTCTGATTTTAAATGTACATCTCAAGAAACTGTGTTAAATAAAGTCTACAGGGAGGATGCCTCTTATTTCTGTGGATACAGCTCATGTAGGAATATCCACTGTTCACAAAGTTTACCTTCTTGTTGTTGCTCTTGGCAGTGTTGGTGTGTTCGTGGTCTAAACACCCAACCAGATCAGTGTTCTTGTCAGCATGACCTGGTAAATTCACAGACACCAGAACATTTTTATTTATAGCGTCATTGTTCCGCTGCTGTCTACATAATCTGCTTACTTTTTCTTCCATTGCAAGAAAAACACTGGAACTAAATCATTGTCTGCAATGTCTTTATAATGGCTTAAAAATGAGTGTTTGATAAGCAGTTTTGCCATTTACTATTCAGTAAATGCATTGCAAGTTGCTAAGTGCATAGTTGAACCCCTTGTGAAATAAAATAAATAGTTCAAATAGTGAACTTTTCCAAGTTTCTAGTTGTCTAACTCTTTCCTAATTTTGAAAGAACTTGGGGGCATATTATCAAGGGGGTTTATCTCCGCTTTTTTGGCTTTAAAAGCCAAGAAAGCGGAGATAAAATTATCTCCCTATTACCAAGCTGTCGCTAACACCAGTTAGCGACAGCTAATAGGAGATAGCGACCATCTTGGGCCCCGCTTTGCATGTCAGTGATATTTATCACTAATGACATGCAAAGTGGGCGTGCCAAGATGTTAGCGACTGGAAACAGTCGCTAACATCGCTATCTCCTATTACCAACTTTTGGAGATATTCGCGCTAAGCGCGAATATCTCCAAAAGCTAACACCTGCCCTGAGCAGTTCTTAGCCATGTTAACCAATGGGAGGTGGATAACATGGCTAAGAGCATTTGCTCGATAATGCATGAATATCGCTGACTTTTCAGCGATATTCATGCATTGCGGCCGTTTTTTATCGCATTTGCGATAAACCTTGCTCATAGCAAAGTTTATCTGCGATACAAATCGCCGATTTGCGACGATAATTTTTGTCTTTAAACAAGTTAGAGACAAAAATTATCTCTATTGGTTGGTAATATGCCCCCTGCTTTCTTATTAATTCGTTTATTTAGATATTACACAAGAAACACCCATCTGAAATCATTATATTGAAAATCCGTGGAGCAGAAAAATAAATTCAAGCTTGCCAATTATGTGCAAAGTATGTAGAGGTCCATGACATCTTAACTTACAGAAGATTGTGCATTACATTCTCACCGACCCTCTTAGGTTGAACAGCCCCTGATCAATATGCAGACCTTAATTGAACTGTCACAAGTATAAGTGCATTTGCTCCTGGTTTAAGGCAGGGGCATGTGGCACTCTCTGGGCATGAGCTCAGCTGTCCACCTTCATGAGGAGGCTAGCTTAAGACATTCATCCTCTGAAGCAATCTCACTGGGCCATATCCCTGCCCACCTCCAAGGAAGAGGACCAATCTAACATTCCAGAGGATATTACATCAGGGCAAATCAAGTCCCCTTACAAAAGAAATTATAGCCAACCTCCCAGTGGTGAACTGTATCAAAGTAGATTATACTAGACCTCTCTACTGAGTTAGGAGTGATCCTCCAACGTCCTCATGAATCTCTTCTCTGGCAGGGATCAATACAAGCATTATTAATTGCCAGAATAATGGCGTACATTGACAAGTTGGAACTATACAAAACATCACCCTAAAAAAAACATTTGCATATAATTTCTAACAATTTGAGGCATATTACTATTTTAATCTGGAAGTGTATTGTATTGGGGTATGATTTGTTTCATGTGCACACATAGGTGTATAATTGGTCATTTTGTGTGAAATCTATACATGTATGAATGAACTTGATTTTTTTTTAGATACTCCTCCCATGCAAACAGTTCATAACAGTGTATTCAGGTCAAAGTTCACTTTTCTGGTACAGAATAGAATAGACTTCACAAATCTCTTGCTGAGTAGTGAGTGGAGATTTGTTTCAACTTGAAATTTGGAGTAAGTTGTGTCCTCAATGTATTAGCCTTTCCAAATCACTACTGGGGATCAATCTAGAGATGAACATTATTTCAGTAAAGTTAGTAAAGTAAAGTTTAGGAGCTCTGCAGCGTCTACAATGCGAAAAGAGCTGTTCAAGAATGAGTGTGGACGCAGAGTTAAGCAGAAGTTCTTCTTTGTGATTCATATATCATACAGGTCGCAATGCAGCTTCCAAAACAGACACAATTACACATCCATTAGATAATTTGAAGCATCAGTCAATCTTGAGAACATAACAGTGGAAAGCATCTCTTAAATGGCAAAGTTTCATAGTTAGAGCACCTCAACAACGTTTCATGCTGCAGAGACTGTTCTAGGTCGCATGTCACATTTGCTCTTCCTTTGCCAACCCCCTTCTGTATTTATTTGTTTGCAACCATTACCTTTTGCAGGAGTTTTCGAGAAAAGTCATTTTCAATTGTCTGGCCTGCGCCCAGACAATTTAATTAGAGATTCCCTACTCTTTGACCACCTGTAATATTTAGGGTAGAAGGGGTTAGCTAGGAATGTCAAAGCAGGACCTTATATGTGACTCTATTCCCACTCTTTCTTGCTCAGTTACTTCACCCCATAGAAAAGTGCGTTCATGATTCTTTTCGTACAAGCTCAAATAATGTGCCAATGTATGAATTGCCGCTTACATGTAGGTATAACTGGCTATGTTCTAGAAGGAGAAGCAAATTGTACTGAAGATTTGCCTCAAAAGTCCAATATGTGCACAAGAGGTGAACAGTCCTTCTGAGGGCGGTAGATGACTCACACGCCTAAGCTGGAGTGTTGCACAAAGGGTCCAGTTTGGCCAGGCATTCTGTGTCAATGCAGTTTCTAGGTTTTCACTAAAACCAAAGCAACTCCTCTAAATTACATTACATCACTGTAGCCACACTTATGCAGACATTCTAGTAGAAGACTACTGCGTGTGCACTTTGCATTTTTGAAGATCCAGTCTTCTGATGAACCATACATTTGAAAATGCAGAACATCCCTTCACTGTATGCATTTATTTTTTATCAGCGACAAACCACTGATCACATTGTAGTGGTGCACCGAGGGTCCCTTGGCCCTACTGCAATCAAGGAAAATAGGCTCCCTCCCTGGCTGCTATTAGGGTAGAACAATCCCTGGGTGTAACACAGGGCTCTGCAGCCTCAACCCCTTAGGAGGAACCTAACCCTTTAGTGTCTACCTTATTCAACCAAAGGCCAATGGATATTTGGGAGATCTGGAAGACTCAGAGGCTGGACATCAAAGGCCAGATGTAACACCATTCACTTTTGCGAGTCGCAAATTGCGTCGAATTGTGACTCGCAAAAGTGAATGTACAACAGTGTCTCAGACACTGCTTGCGATTCCCGATAGGGTCACAAATTGCATGCCTCATTAATATTCATGAGGCAAGCGCAATTTGCGAGCCCATTGGGAATGGCTAGCACTCCCAGGGATGGTGGCCTGCTGGGGTCAGCAGACCACCATGTCTGTGACTGCTTTTTCAATAAAGCATTTTGTTTAAAAATGTAACCCGTTTTCCTAAAAGGAAAACGGGATGCATTTAGAAAAAAAAACTGAAACTATTCAGTTTCATTTTTTAAGGGGAACAGTGATCCCTGGGACCACTGCCTGCTCTCAAAAAATATTTTCGCACACACTCACAAAGGGAAGGGGTCCCCTGGGAATCCCTTCCTGTTTGAAAGTGGATTACCATCTACTTGAAGTAGGTGGTAAACCGCGAGTGTTTTGCAGCCGCAAATGCGGTTGCAAAATAATAGTTCATGGCATTGAGACTCGCTATTAGGCAAGGACACCCCTTCCTAATGGCAAGAGTCGCAAGCGCTATTTTGCCAGTCAGTGACTCACAAAAGAGCATTTGTACATGGCAGGACCCATTTTTTGCTGTTGCAACCGGGGAGATCTCCCGTTTTCAACGCAAAAAAGCGTTGTACATCTGGCCCCACATTCTGTCAAAAGTCCCCATCATTTATCTTTACACAACTGTAAGCAGCAATACTCAGAATTCATTAGGCCCCTTTTGCCTCTGAGCCTCGGCGCCACTACACCTCCTCCACCATTGATAGCTGCCCTACAATTTCGTTGCGCGCACTGCATCGCATTTGGTGATGCAGTGCACGCAACGAAATTCATTTTATTTATTTATATATTTACTTACCTGTAAAACTCTGTAGTCCATACATTACTACCCCCCACCCTGCCCCTCCCCACGTCACCGCCCTGCAGGAACTCCTACTGCCGACCGTGGCTGTAGGCTGCACATAATTCAAGGCCGGAGTTGTAGGTAGAGATTCGATTGGAAAGCAGTCACTGGAGTGTGTTGTGAAAAATTAGGCTTGCTTTACCAATACACCTTACTAAGTTCAGCACCAAATTAGTTACAGGACATCTGACATTTCTTTGTGGTTTTTAGGTCGCATTTTCTCGTTTTTTAGCACCTTACAAGACTGCAGTAGCAGAAAACAACTCCATAACGATGCAATGAGAATGTATTTTGTGGGGAGCAGTTGCATGTCAATTAAAGGATTTCACGATCTGAGGAAGCATGACAATGAAGTGAAAAATCCACACTTCAAAGTAACATTGCCAACAATATCGGAGTGTGTTTCAAGTGCAGGTCTAAGTATAACTGATTTTAAATCCTCCCAGGATGTGCAACACACGTGCACGAGCATTGTGGATCTCACCACTATTTGGCAAGCCTCTGTTTTGGGTCAATATTAATTACATGTGCTTTTGCTTTTATCACGAAAAACAACATTGGAATTTATTTAATTTGAAGGGATGCGACCGATTAAAAAGAAACACAGAGAACACTCCGTACATCAACAACGAGACAAGATTACACTTTTTTCTGTGCTTGCCTGAAATAAAAGAGTGCATCTGGCTTTAAGAGTAAACTTCTGAGATTGCTTGACAATAGGATATTTTTGTGGCGTTTCCGGCTTATTTTTCACTTCAGGGAGGTGAAATAATGCGTGTATAGCTCGAAACGCGGCAACGCGTTTTACAAGGCTTATTTTATTGAAACATGGGTGGGGAACATAAAACAGCTCTTTGTGTGTGGTCTGCTTGTTATCTAATTACAGCATCATGATATAGCGATATAGCTTCGATGGGGCTGCTGGCTTGCATTTGGAAGCGTACTAACAGGCACAGTGAACAGCTGTATTTTTGCACGACCCGATTTTACACAAACCGTTACATTTATGTGAGGAATAAGACATAGGAAGATGAAACAATTTGCCCAGAAACACATTGGGGCATATTACCAAAAAGTGCGTTAGTGACGCACAACGCACATCCCCATATCGCCGGCTATCGCCGGATTTCATCGCCGTTTTAGCGCGCAATTATCAAGACGGATCACGTAGGCGAATTGAAATCCGGCGATAGTCGGCGATATGGCACATTAGCGCATGAAAACAAACGTAGTGAGCATAGGGAACTTATGTGGTGAAAAAACTGCATCCATCTGAGATTTCATTCTGCACTCCTTGGGGTGGGAGAGCATGCTGTGTTACCCCCACATGCAGACGCAAAACTTTGAGTGATTTATTTTGTAACATATTTTTGTTGACATTTTGCATTTACAGTGACATTGTCCATCAAATTACGATTCGTTAGATCACATTTTCTTGTAGTTATATCATAATGCATTGCTATTCGCACAGTTATCAGTCAAGTTTCCTGTCACTAGTGAGGACTTTCGAAATAGAATTTCTAAATATAACTGGGTGTAAAACTGGGGGGATTTTCATGGAGTTCTGGGTACAGGTGTCGAATGAGGTCTTAGGGCGGCATATGCTCCGGTTGATGGTGGTTCCAGTGTGTTTCCAGGGGCGAGGAGGGGAGCTGTGGTCGGTCTAGCTCCGGGATCTGGCCTTCAAGTGAGGCGTATTACATGGCCCTATTGACCAACTACTTTAGGTGTGCGCTGTGGGAGGGGATCTGGTGTCTGTGTTCGCGGTCTGTACCTACAATTGTGTGTCTCGTGGTGTGTGGGGGGTCTCCCTCCGGGTCGTCATGGGGTAGTGGCTGTTTGAATTGATTCAGTAGAATAACCCAGTCCTCCAGTGATATGGTGTGTTTGTGCATCCCTTTCACCTCTTCCTCTCGTAATGTTTCTTCCTCCGCTATTGCCCATTTGTGTTCTGCCCCCACCCATGCTGCGATCGGAGGGCCTGTGGGGGACTGTCAGTGCATGGCTATGTTTCATTTGGCTAGTAAAATGGCCAGCGAGGCAAATCTGAGGGGCAATTGTGTCGTTTCCTCCTTCGATAAATACCCAGTGCGCAGGCTTCACATGTATTCAGATATGTGAGCCCAGTAAGATCCCTGAGTGACTTATGAATATGTTGCCAGTATGGTTGTAGAGTGGGGCAGCTCCAGAACATATGATAAAAATCTGCTGCTTGTAAGTGGCATCTGGGGCTTAGAAACTGGGTTTCGGGGTAAAATCGTTGGAGGCGTGCTGGTGTCAAATACGCTCTATGCAGGATGTAGAAGTGTATATTTTTGAAACGCGCGTTTCAAGACACCTTCTTGGGGT
This sequence comes from Lissotriton helveticus, assembly GCF_964261635.1. Classification (NCBI taxonomy): domain Eukaryota; kingdom Metazoa; phylum Chordata; class Amphibia; order Caudata; family Salamandridae; genus Lissotriton; species Lissotriton helveticus. The sequence goes on from NC_136070.1 coordinate 1,149,314,472, forward strand.
GTTCTAAAGGCCTCTCCCATTCTTTCTCATGTAGCGGGCGGCCTAGTTCGTCTTCCCAGGTGGTCTCTAGTGGTTTGTTTATGAGTTCCCTGATGGCTTTATAAAGCCATGTGACCAAGTGTCGTCCCACTCCCACATGTAAAATTGTGTGTATGACCGGGTGTGTAGTTGGTTCCCTTGTCGAGAGGTCATGGTACTGTCGATAGTTTGCGATGAGTTGATGGTGGAGTAAAAACTGGCTAGCAAGGAGATCATGGTCGTCTATCAGTTGTTGGAAGGGCCTGAGCTGTCCATCTTCAAACAGCAACTCCATCTCAGTGATGCCGCAGTCTGTCCAGGTGTGTAGCATGTTAGATGTGTAGTAGTGTTCGTGTGTGGGCCATCCGACCAGCGCAAAAATGGGGGCCTCCCCGATGACATACGGTGTACCCTTTGCATGCACTTGCGTGCAACTGTTACTTGTAGGGGATATGTACGTCTTGATTTGGTGCCAGGTAATAGTAGTCGACGGAGTTCTGAAATGGGCACTGGACCAGTCGTGGTGTACATCTCCCCTATATGTCTGCCTTCCGTCCAGTAGGAAAGCCACTGCAATTGTGCGGCTAGGAAATAGGATTCGCTAGTGCTATCCTATGTCTGCTTCAGTGAGCTGAGGAGTGTGTCTAAGTCTCGAAAGAAGGTTCTGGGCGGGATGATTGGTAGATTTGTGAAGTAGTATAGTAGTCGCAGAACTATTATCATTTTGACGACGGCCACACGGCCGATCGGGGCTAATGGGAGGTTTTTCCAGAATCCTACCGAGCATCTGATGCCAGCCAATGCCTTATGGGGGTTGCCTTCATAAATGTCGGTCGGTGTGTGATAGAGACGAACCCCGAGGTATCGGGGGGTCTCTATGCTCCAGGCGATGTTCTGATCGCCTAGTCTGACAACCCAGGGGAAGGCTTGGGTGTAACGGGTACACTGTAGATTTCTCCTAATTTACTCGGAGTCCGGAGACTTCTGCAAATTCTGTCACCGTAACTCAGATGGGTGTTAAATCCTCGGTGATGTCTCTAATATATATTAGAAGGTCATCGGCATACATAGAAACGCTGTGCAAGGCATCTGCTATGTGAATGCCCCATTGTTCTCCCTCCTGTTGCAGCCGTATGGCCAGTGGTTCTACTGCGAGGGCAAAAAGCAGAGGCAAGAGCGGACAGCCCTGCCTCATGCCTCTCTGCACCGCGAATTCCGGTGACATGTAATGCCCTATACGAACGCGCGAGGTGAGTTTGGTGTTTAAGAACCGTGTATACGCCAAGAGGGTGGGGCCGAGTCCTATTTGTTGTAGAACCGAGAAGAGATACTGCCATGTGAGGGTGTCAAATGCCTTTTCGAGGTGGTCTTAGATAAGGCAGGTCGCTCGGGGGTAAGTGCCACCCACTTGATCTTGGACATGGAATAGTCGGCGTATATTCTGGGATGTGTTTCTGCCCGGGACGAAGCCACATTGATCGGGATGTACCAGGGGCCGTATAATTTGTGTGCATCTATCCGCTAATATCTTCCCCAAGATCTTGCAATCGGTGGAGAGGAGCGTGATGGGGCGATAGGATGTCAGCAGTTGTGAGTCACGGTTGGGTTTCAGGAAGGTCACGATAACTGTTTCCCGGAGGGATTTCGGTAACTCCTCTGTATCTAATGCTGTGGTGAACATAACTGCCAATCAAGGGGCCAGTAAGGGGGAAAAGGTCATGTAGTATTCTAAGGGGAATCCGTCTAGCCCCGGTTCTTTTTTGCGAGCTAAGGTGTGTAAGGCATGGGTAATGTCCGCAGATTGTATCCTTGCCTCTTATGACGTACTATCCTCTTTTGTAATATTAGGGATCGTTAGGGGATAGAGAAAATGATCTATTATGTCCTGCGTGATCTGGATTGGATACCAGTGAACTTCCGAGTAGTGTTGATGGAATGTCGAAAGGATCTGATCTTGGGACTGTATTAAGTTGCCGTGGGGGTCTATTACTAAGGGTGGGCGGCCAGCTACGCTCCGTGCACGGAGTGCACGTAGTGCCGTCTCCTACGCATTTTGCGTAGCGGGCGTAGCCAGGCGGCACTACGCGCGCTCCGCAGACGGTGCGTAGCCGGCCGCCACCCGCCTCCCTCCCGCCCTCCCTAAATACTTAAATAAAAGGATAGTAAGCTTTTAAAAACACTTACCTTGTCTGCCGCGTCCCCGGGGCTCCCTCTCGCTGTCCCGCGATTCGCGCCGCCATTTCAGATACTAATGCGCATGCCCGGGCGGCCGCGCATGCGCATTTCTCATGAGAAATGCGCATGCGCGGGCGCCCGCGCATGCGCATTAGTATCTGAATCGGTGGCGGCGCGAATCGCGGGACGGCGAGAGGGAGCCCCGGGGACGCAGCAGACAAGGTAAGTGTTTTTAAAAGCTTTCTATCCTTTTATTTAAGTATTTAGGGAGGGCGGGAGGGTGGCGGGCGGCGCGTAGTGGGGCTACGCGGAGTGCGCGGGTGGGCGTAGTTCTGTGCCCACTTCGCGTAGCTCCGCGGAGCCCCACTCCGCACACTACGCCCAGGGTTATCTATTACCTCGGTTATGGGTTTCATGTCGCTGTCTTGCTTGGCTAACCATGCTGGTAAGGTGCCTGTTTTATTGCGTTCCTTGTGCATTTGGGTTGCATACATCCTGAAATTGTAGAGTCGGAGGTCGACGCAAGTCGTCATATATTCCGTCCTGGCCTTGGCGATCTGTGTCGCTGCCTCTTCCGATAAGTCATCCTGTTTTGTAATGGTGGCGAGGTGCTTTTCGGCCTTGGTAAGTGTTTGCTCTAGGGTCCGTTTTACTCCCTCTATTTGCTTAATACATTCTCCCCGGGCTACCACTTTAAATGTGTCCCACTCTATCAATGTGGAGGATGCTGTCCCTACATTGTTAGTTGTTAGATCTGGGGGTCTCTAGTTGGCAATGGTATTCACCTTTGTCCAAATAGAGACCCTTACTTCTAAGTCAGGATAAGGGGATTACACTCCTAAATAACCCCTGCTCAGCCCTTGGTAGCTTGGCACGAGCAGACAGGTTTATCTCAGAGGCAGTGTGTTAAGCATTTGTGAATATACACAGTAATACAGTGAAAACACTACAGATGGACACAACACAGGTTTTATAACAATAAGTATTCTTTATATAGACTTAACACAATCCACAAACGACAAAAAGAACAAGTTAATTACCTTCGGTAACGCTTTTTCTGGTGGATACAGTATCTGCCTGTGGATTCCTCACCTTGTGAATATCCCCTGCGCCATTCAGAAATTTTTTGTAGCTCTCCACGCCGACGAGAACGACGTCGTGGAACCATGGCTCCGCTCGCGACCCCGCTGACGTCACTGGAGCCATAAAGAAGCCTCGTCGGCGTGATGACGTCAGTTCCGCCCTTTTTTTCCGTGCCTTCGAGGCACACGGACAGACCCAACATAAATATATACAGTATACATAGTACACAGAATTCAACCAACACACACAGTGTGAAAAGATTGCTGTAAAACACTTCCATTAAAAATAAATTAGACAATATCAACATTATAGGTATACAAGGGTGGACAACAGGGAGGCGGGTAGGTCATTAAGGAATCCACAGGCAGATACTGTATCCACCAGAACAAGCGTTACCAAAGGTAAGTAACTTGTTCTTCTGATGGATACATCTGCCAGTAGATTCCTCACCTTGTGACTAGAGTCCCACAGCAGTCCCCACTCCCGAGGAGGGTGTCCACCCTTCTATACCAAAAAGTCCTGTAGGATGGAACGTGCAAAGTGTCAGTCCCTCCTCACTTCAGATTCTTTGCAATAATGCTTCGCGAAAGTGTGGAGGGAGGCCCAAGTTGCCGTTCTACAAATGTCCTCAACAGGAAAACCCCTAGATAAGGCAGATGTAGAAGATTTTGCTCTAGTAGAATGAGCTCTTAAACCCTCTGGAGGCTCCTTACCGGCCAAAGAGTAACAAATCCTGATGTACAAGACAATCCATCTGGAAAGTGTGAGCTTGTGCACCCCTCTACCTTTCCTGCTGCCAGCAAAACCCACGAAGAGCTGGTCATCCACACGATAGTCTTTAGTTCTATCAAGGTAAAAACTCACCGCCCTCTTAGGGTCCAAGCGGTGAAGCCGCTACTCCTCCTTGGAGGGGTGAGGCGGAGGATAGAAGGAAGGAAGGGTAATGTACTGCCCCAGATGGAAGGGAGTTACCACCTTAGGCAGAAAAGCAGCCCTGGTCCTGAGAACCATTCTATCAGCATGAATAGTCACGAATGGGGTTTTGAACTCTGAGCTTGAAGTTCACTTACCCTCTTTGCCGAGGTAATGGCAACAGGAAATACAGTTTTTAAAGATGATAACCTCAAGGGAAACTTGTGTAAGGGCTCGAAGGGAGAACCCACCAAATAGGTTAAGACAAGATTTAAGTCCCATTGAAGCACAATAAATGGAGTGGGGAGATATTTGTGGGTAAGACCCTTAATAAATCATAACACAATGGGTGATTTAAACAAAGACGGCTGGTCCGGCAAGAAAAGGAACGCCGACAAAGCCGATAAATAGCCTTGCACAGTAGCCACAGCAAAACCCTGCTGGGCCAGAGACAGTGCAAATGGAAGAATGTCAGATAAGCGAGCCCTTGAAGGGTCAATAGACTTTTCCCCACATCAATGAACAAATTTGGACCACCTGTAGGAATAAATAGACTTGGTGGAGAGAAGTCTGGCAGATAAAATAACGCCCACCACGTCAGAAAGAAGAGAAAACGAATTCAGGTTGCCCCGTTCAATCTCCCGGCATGAAGGTGTAAGCTCTGGAGGTGGGGGTGTAGAACCTGCGACTGCGAGAGGAGGTCTGCCTTAAGAGGGAGACAGAGCGGAGGGCACGAGGAGAGGTGGAGAAGATCCTTCAGATTTCAGCAGGAGGGTAGCACAGTTCAAGCCCTTGGAGAATATTCTGTAAATGATGAAAGTCCTTAAAAAGTTCCTTCTCCTTTCCTTGGCAATGAAGCAACTACTGCAAGCCAACCTAGCAAACAGCACACTGGCAGACGGGCAATCAAGGTTTCTTGTTCCAGAAGTGATCTAATTTCTTGGGATCAGGGTCCCAATATTTATACCCCAAAATCCTTTGTTCTCTGAAGGCAGAGAGGTCTCTGTCTAGTCCAAACCAGTTCCTGAGCACTTTGTTTACATGACTCACTCCGTCCTTTCACTGTGCAGGGCAGAGACATCCGCCTCCCCACAGGAGGTGGAGCCAGCACAGGGGAGGGAAGATACAGCTCTTGAGCACTTTGTTGTCAAGATTCCTTCTCTCCTTTCACAGTGCAGGGCAAAGACATCAGACAAGCCACAGGAGGTGGAACCAGCATTGTAGAGGGAAGGCCCAGCCCTAATCAGGTCCCAAGTGCAACTCCTCCCTCCCATCTAGATGGAGATCTCTCTATTCACCACTGGGCTGCCCCAGCCTGTCTCCTGGAATCCCCCAGCCCTGTCACTCTCAAACCCAGACAAGGAATACACAACCTAGCAGAGGCAGGCCTTGACAGTTAGGCAAGAAAATACCTACTTTCTAAAAGTGGTATTTTCAAACACAGAATATTAAAACAAACTTTACTATAAGATGTATTTTATCATTCTGAGTTCAGGCATATTAAATTCGAATTTCTACCATGTTCCCTGAGTCAGTTAGGATTATAAGAATGTAATAATCTAACTGTCCATTCTAGCCTATGGAGAACAGGTAGCCTTCAATATTGAAAAACGAAAATGGCTGTAATTCACTATTAGGACATGCTTCACACACCAGAGCATGTCCTACATTATACTTACAATGCACCCTGCCCTGGGGCCTACCATAGGGGTGTCTATTATGAAGCAAAGTGAAGGTTTAGGGACTGGCAAGTGGGTGCACTTGCCAAGTCGACATGGCAGTACTAGACTGCACACAGGCCTTGCAATGGAAGGCCTGAGACACACTTTACAAGCTGCTTCTGTGGGTAGCACAACCAGTGCTGCAAACCCACCAGAAGCATTTGATTTACAAGCCCTGGCACACATGGTGCACTGTTCTAGGGGCTGACAGGTAAATCAAATAACCCAATCATGGAATTACCAATCAGTACATCAATTTAACATAGGGAGCACTTGCACTGTGGGACTGAATAGCAGTGGCACAGTGCCCAAAGCATATAACCAGCAAAAAACATATAAAAACAGAGGAGGCAATCCGTCAAAAATGGAAGGGAGACTCACTCCAATGATGCCAGGTCTAACATTAGTGAAGTAGTCCTGTATACTTTGCCCCTGGTCATGTTTGAAGACTGGATCTGCTAGGCAGTCCCGTGGGAGGCGCCATGTGGGGACTGCGGAGTGCGGGGGTCTCCAATTTAATTGCAGAATGTGAGTGTCATGGTCAGAAATGATCCTACCCATGTAGTCTGTGTGTTGCACTTTGGGCAGAACCACCACTGAGCATAAGAATCTGTCTAGTCGGACTCTGAGGATATGTGGCATGGAGTGGAACGAATATAGCTTAGTCTGCGGGTGTTGCATTCTCCATGCGTCAGTGAGCGCCCACTGTGTGACCCAGGCTCTGAATCGTTCTGTTTTGTTCTGGACCACTAAGTGTGTGGTTGGGGGGTGGGAGCGGTCTGAGTGAGGTCTAGTGTGCAATTGTGGTCGCCCCCTAAAATTCATGGTATGGAGGCAAATTGGGCGAGCACCCCAGTGAGGTGTTTCCAGGACTTGTCCTGTTCTATGTTCGGGGCCTATTTACTTCCCAGTAGCACTTAGTGTCCATCGAGTAGGCCATCTCATAGTGCATATCTACCTTTCTTGTCTACCACCCGTCCTGAAAGGGGGTCCCTGGTTGGACCGAGATCAGCGCTCCCCATGCATAAGCGGAGTATGATGTGGCACATATGGTACCAACCCATTTGGACTGTAGCTTGCTTATCTCGGTGTTAGTAAGATGCGTATCTTGGAGAAACGCGATCCGAGCATTTTGACGTTTCGTGTGTGAGTATATGGCGTATCGCTTGTGTGGTGTATGAAGGCCTCGGTATGTGTCTTTATAGCCATGTGATATTGTCAGTGCTCATTTGGATGGGTTGTACCTGCCGAAGCCTAGTGACCGATGAGTCCCATGTGGTGTGAGGGGAACATACTCTACCATCTGTCTCCTATAGACATGTCTCGGGTATGCTGTTGTGAGTGGTTCCATGAGGGGGTAGGGTGATTCTGAACAAGTGTAGGAAACTGCAAAAACTGGGGTCAGGAAACTTTCCCAATGCTGAGGACCCATCGCTGTCAGCGGTACGTCCAAACCTACTCTCTCTAAACAGAAGAGTGCAACGATAAACAATGGGGGTGGCAGTACGTGTAAGTGAGGATTTTTGCCGATCGGGCCTTAGTAGGATCACGGAGCGTCATCTGGAGCATGCTAAATCATGTCTATGTCACATATGTTCGAGAAGTAAGTGCAGGTTGTGTAGGTCATTTCGGATTGACGGTGAGATCATTTCATGCTGGGAGTGAGTTCATTTGTCCATCCATCATGATATCAGCTGTCTGGGGGGTGACCATGGGAGGTGTAACTGAGTCCACTCCGGAAAATGTTCCATTGCTATCGTCCTCCCCTTCTGAAGAGAAGAGGTGTGGGGCTCGATCAATGTCCTGCGCATTGGGAGGAGGTCTGTAGGTCAATCACTGCTTGTAAGACCTCTCGTCTCTCTTTCATGATTTGTTCTAGGTCCCGAGAGTCTTGGGTGCCGGTCCTGGTCATTGTCTTTACCCCGCCATGTGGCTGCTTCGGGGTGCGTCTCCTGACGCATGGTAACTTGAAGGTTGGGCCTCGTGTGGAATCTGTTCTGGGTTGTTGCATGCAGTGGTGGTCCGCCCATTCGTGTGCTTCTTCTGCGCTTGTGAAAAAGGTAGCTGAGCCGTTATAGATTATTTTGAGATGGGCTGGGAAAAGGAGGGAGTACTGTATTTTGTTTGCATGCAGTCAACGTTTTACTTCCAGGAACGATGATGTTTGCTGTTGCACCGCTCGTGCGTAGTCCGGGAATATCATTACCTGTTTGTTTTCCAAATGCCAGGGGCCTGTTTGTCTGGCTGCTCGGAACACCGCATCCCGTTCTCGAAAATGTAAGAATTTCGCTAGCATCGGTTGGGGGTGATCCTGGTGGGGGTTTGCGAGCTGGTACTCTGTGGCCATGTTCGATGGAGAAGAACGCCGTCCTGTCCGTTGAGGGGGTGAATGATTTCAACAATGTTTCCATGTATCCCAACGGGTCGGTGCCTTCAATTCCCCCCGGAAGACCCAGTACACGAATCTGCAGCATCGCGAACGCCCTTTCAAGTCGTCCGTACGTTCCTCTATAGTGGATAGTCGGCTCAGGACATCTTTCAGTATCTTTTGGTATACCTTGATGGTCAGTTGCAGATTGGCCAGTTCCTTCTCCCCCTCCTTCACTTTGTCGGCGAGTTTGCGGTGATCGTCCCGTATAAGGCTGATGCCCGTCGCGAGGGTGCCCAGACGCTTTTCCATGGAGATCCTGGAGTGTTCAATGGCTGTCAATACTTGATCCAGCTTTTCCAAGATTGATGGGTCAGGCTGTGGCGCAGTAGATCCGGCCCACGTCCTGGCATTGAGCATGTTTTCAGGGGCGGTCTCGGGCCCCGCGATTTGCTGGGATGCTCTGTGTTTCTCCATTGTGGCAACTATGTAGGTCTCTTGTATCACAAGCGTCGTTGAGGACAATGAGGCATGTGGCCTGCAGTTAAAACGTCTCGTTGTTGGCCCGGGGGGGTCCGGTGGAAGGCTGGTGACTGTCTGGCCAGGTACTGGATAATGATGGGTCAATGGTCCTTCGAGAGGAGGGAAGCCCCAGCTCCGGTTGTATCCATGTCCAGATCGTCTCCCTACAGGTTTTGGGAGGACATATGGTACTGCGCGTGCTGGTGTCGGTGGGTAGGGCTTTACGGGAGACCTTGGTGAGCTGACAGCCTGTTTATGTGTCACACCCATGGTGGAGTATGTAAGCTTATGCAATAGGGATTATAGCACCGCCATGTTAGAGTCAGGCAGCATCCATTTTAGGCATGTCCGGGTCTCACTACTTTAAGAGGGTGGGGGGCTTCGCTGTAGCAGTTTCACCCGTGACAAGGATTCCAGTGGCTCTCCTCAGGTTCGTTTCTGTGGAATGTCCATGCTCCCGAGTCGCGGTCTTAAGAGCATCGCTCATTGTGGGTCTCAGGTGCCTTCTTAGGTCCAGGCAGCCCCGAGGAGAGAGTAGTGCAGCAATTTGTGGGGTTGAGAATGAATGTCGGCTTCCCTTCCACCTGTTGCAGGGGAGTCCAGTTGCTCACCGCCGTCCCGTTGGTGTAGGGTGTCCATGAAAGGCCCCTGGGTCACGGTCTCAGTTGCGCAAATTGTTTCGGGACCTAGGCGCCATCTTTGGTCCAGGCATCGCCGATAAGAGGGGCTCCCTTGATCGTAGTCGGGTCACTGTGACAGCGGGCTATAACTTATGCCGCAAGCCCGTGTTGTGGTGGACCAGCGGCGGGAGCAGTTATGGTGGCGCTCTGATTCTTATTGTTGCTGGCGATGTCCGTTATAGGCTCCGTCACTTACAGCCTGTAGCTAGGAGCAGGCAGACGCCATCTTGCCGCCATCCGCCCAAGTTCCGTTTTCTTCATTTTTTTCTCTCGATAATGCCCACAGTTATTGGGACTTGGGAGAACCGTCAGGTGCAGCTTGCCTTCCGATGCTTGTCTGGCATTTTAGCAGTCTAGAACGGCGCTGAGAAACGGGCGATATGACGGCCCGATCGTGGAGCCTCAGCCGAGCACAGCCGGCCTGGCCACGCCCCTGCGAAACTTTGAATGATGTTGTAAAACTACACCTCGACTACCCCACCCCTAGGTGTGGGTATTTACCTTGTGCAGCATTACCACACCAATAGATTACCATACTGAAAATGAACATGCAGGGCTTTAGAATTTATCTCTTTCCATGTAGATGAGCATTTCAAATGGAAACAAAAACAATGCACTAAACATACATATTTTAGGGTCACATGTACAAAGCATTTTTGCAGCCACAATGCTCTTTTAAATGTTCTAATCCCATTTGAGGCTAAACGTTTACTGGCTCCTTAAAATGGGATTGCAACCCCACACTGATTCGGAATATGAAAGAAGTATTTGGGAGGCGTCCCTTCCAATTTTCAAATCAGTGTGCAATGAATGAATGTTTTGCGATTGAAATCCAGTCACAAAACACTGAAAGATTACTGACTCCTTTAATATTCACAAAAGGAAAGGGGTCCCTTTCCACTTTGTGAATGTAAAGAAAATATTTTGTTGGAGAGTAAGCAGTTGTCTAGGGCACCAATAAAAAAAAAAAAAGTGTTTTTTAACACAGCCCATTTCTTTTTAATCGACTGCATTAAAAAAAGTTCACTTGACTGAAAGGCATTCACAGCCATGGTGGTCTGCTGACCTTAGCAGGGCATCATCCCTGTGCTGGAATTTAGCAAACTAACCTGTTAGTACTTAGGTCAGTTTGTGAAATTATTTACTGGTCGCACAAATACTGGTAACAAACTGCAAGCAGATTTTTGTTTTTAGCACATAGCACATCAGGCCCTAAATTCAGTGTCAAAGATAGTTAACAGAACTCTGGATGCTTTTTTGGCTTACTGGAAATTCTATAAAGTTGTGGCTCTGGGGGAATCCCTATTTACTTCCACATTCAGCAATATCGAGAAAATGATGATACCACCCCATTTGTTTTTTAGCCTTTTCCCTCTGCTTTTTCACATAAAGTTTATATTTCATTGAAGTAGGGACCAGTTCCAGATGAGACAACTCTATGCTGTAAATATTTCCGACCAAGTCCACATGTTGTCAAAGTATTGACAGAAAACACTTCAGTAAATTCCTCTTGGGGGAAACTTGCGAGATCAATTAGGTGTCTTGAATTACTGCTTCCTAATCTTCTTTTTATAAATAATGTCTGGTTAAGATATATCATTGAGAGTAAACTGGTTTCAAGGCCCATTGCTCAAACGTTGGCTGAGATTTTGGCATACACGTTTTTAATTAAATAGGAATTGAGCTAGTGCACAGCATAGGAAATCTTTTTGGCTTGATGGCTACTGAGATTAGTGGTGCACAACAGCTAGTTGTGAATCATAATCTAGTTCATGTTTTCCTTTTTCGGAAGTACTTGAAGTCATATTGCAGTCTGCCTACGCGTAAACTTCAGTTCCTAATACTAATTTAATCTAGGTGCTTAGCCATTACTTAAACAATGTTACTTGTAGAAGCGGGTGATAAATTCTACCCTTCCAGTGAAGTCGGCTTAATTTTGGCCAGTCTGCATTACACCTGTAACGCGGAGTTTGGCCAAATTTCGCCAACCATCGCATGGAGGAGTTTTTTTGTTCTGGTGACTTGCCAATGGTAAGTTGGTGAGCAAGATTTGGCATCCCCTAGCACGATTTTTCGTTGCTAGGAGGGCACCCAGCGAGATTTCTCCAACGCTGTCGGTCACAACCATTTGCAGTCAGAAAGCTGCTGCTCGACTAGAAAATCTAGTGACGCGGCAGCAAAATCACCTAGGGATGTGCCTATTTCTGCCTGTTCGCCGAACTCTGTGGAATGCTGTGGAATTTTCAAGTAACTCCGTGGAATTTAGGAGAATGAACCTCAGTGAGTTTTGCACGCCCCTATTTTTATTTAGTGCAAACTAAGATCACAGCTCTGCTGACCATGACCCTGTTTCTATTGCTCCATCTGGTTGCACCTAGGGCACATCTTGCTAGCATCATGACCACGGTGCCTCTAAATTCTGCACAGCATCTACTGCCCAACTCACCATATCTTCATCCATTTAATTTTCTGGCACAAATCAATTTTGCCTCCCTCAAAACACCATAACCAAACCGTGTATTAGGTAGTATAACCCCTTAGAGATAGACTGAAACAACATAATCCCTGGCCTGAGGGAAAAAAAACGTTTAATTCTCTTCAGAACATGCTTCATACCACCCCTGGTAGATGATGGGATTCCTAACATTTTGGCTTACAGTTTAAAAAAATATATTTATTAAACACATCAACCATGCTTCAGATCCACAGCATATAAAAGTGTACATTTGATGGATTAACATTTGCAACAAGTACCATATATTGCATAGTATATTGTTCTCAACGGTTCACCGCTGTGACCATTACGATCCAGATAACCACCCATCTCATAATTTCTTCAGGCGCCTCTTACACTCTTTATAACACAAACTATTGGCCTCTGTACTTTGCCCACGCACCCCATATCTTGTCCCATTTGCGTGGGCAGCCCCTGCTCTGATATATCGATTGTTCCACCCTGTGACACCAATCCATGTCACTCTTCCAGGATTCCAGTGATGGTGGCTCCCCTGTTCCCCATGCCTGGGCACTCTTTCTCTTGGCCACCCCACCTGCTAAGGCCAGGCAGATCTTGACCCATTGTGGCCAAACTATCTCTCCCGTGACATCTAGGAAGTGCCACATCAGCTCTGTCTGGACCGTCTCCTCTACCACTGCTGTCTTTACTCGGGACAGGCCCTTGTGGCTTACAGTTTAAATATCCTTTAAATCCACATTGGCTTTTATTTTGTAATTGAAAAAATGTGGATTGGTGGAAGAACATACCCCTCAAAATGCTGAAATAACAGGACCTTGTTCCAAAAAACAAGGGAAACCCAATTTAGCAATTGGTATAGGGACCTTGGGTACTTATATTAATTCTAAAGACAGTTGTCCCTAGACAGTAAAAAAAAATTGTGTGAAAGTAAATATGGACTAAATTATTTCTATATTCTTTGTCCAGCCGGACAGAATTTAATATATGATATGTAAATTAGTAGTCAGTATCTATACAGATTCAAGTGGGACACAACCTGTGTCCTACTACCACATTTGAACAACATCACATATAAGGAGGGGGTTCAGGCAAGGAAAGAAGGTCTGCGTGCAATAAATTATTGCAGACTGAAATAACAAAAGTACACTATTGCGACATTTTATACTGTGTGGTCATAGGCATATTGTGTATGTATTGTCGACGGCGTTTCGATCCCTATGTAGGGATAAAGGGATCATCCTCAGGACATTGCATTCATGCCTGTTAACATTGCATTATTACAACAGTTGCTACAGCGGAAAGTACAAGGCTGTGGTAAATAGATGAGGCGTCTAACGGGATGATTAGGTAGTTAACCACTTGCCTGGAATTAAATGTATGAACGTGAGGAATAGCACTATATGCTGGATGGCGAAAATTTGCGAGTCCTTAAAATTTTAACGCGTTTGTAACACGCTGGAGTAGGAGAGGAACTACTATTAAGAAGGTGGTAGTATCTGGGTAGAGGCCAGTCCTTGAAACGCTAAATCCTATGAGAAAATGTTATTGCAGGAGGTAGTACATCAACTGCTGGGCAACATTGACGCTTTTTATACCAACTAAAGTGATTTCACAGAAATATTTATAAAAATCCATTCAAAAATAAAATGTGTTTCACGGTCGCTCTACAATTAAGAAGGTGACAGTGTCTAAACTTTGGTCAGTTTATGAAACGTTAAATCTTGTGAAAACATATTGTTACAACCGGGCAGAAATACATCAGTTGCTGGACTTCATTGATGATTTTTGTACCAACCAGGACTCACTAATGAGGAGCATTTGAAGGCGATTCTGATACTATAGATTTGTCACAGCTGACCATAACAACATCCAGGTAAAGGCCACAGAAATATATATACAACAATCCGGGTTAATCAAGTAATTCGAAGGTCACCACAACTTGTCACAGACAAATATCAATGCCTGAAGGGCAATCCATAATGTGTACATTTAAATGTAAGTAGTAAAAGCTCCCGAACAGCCTGACTAGAGAACTGTCTAGCTACTCTCCTAGCTACATATATATATATACATATGAAGATACTTTATCAATGATTTTGTCAGAATCATTGTGCATACTGCTTCACCAGCAACGTACCTAGCCTAAAATTAATATACTGTGATCTTTTTAAAGGAGGGTTCGATTTATCCAGATATGGTTAAAAAATAGGGAAGGGACTTAAGTATCTGCAGCTGCTCTTACCTCCCACCTAACAGGTTGAAAGACCTATCTTGTCAAACCCTTTCTTTCACAACCTGCCCAGTGTCCTTTGTCACTCTTCCCGGTTCAGAACAGCTATCCGTACATCCGATTGTTTGCAGGGTGTTGGCCACATGACTAAACCAGGGTAATTTTACTTGTTTAGATTGCATCCAAAACTCTAGCATAATGTCCAGATTGGGTTCCAACTCAGGTTTTGTCCAAATTCTTACCCAATATTGGATGGGACTAATGCTGCATGCAGCCCAATACATTTAACACCCAGCTCGCCCCTTAACGCCTCCAAAGGAGTCCTAGGACCAAGAAGAAGGAGGCAACGTAGATAGCAGTTCTCAGTTTTAGCCAACACTTTCACATTTTTGTAGCCCATCACTCTGGACCCTACAGGGCTGCAGCAAGGCCTTGCGCTCTGTAGGCCTCAGGGGGGCAATCAGTTGGCTCCCCTGGCTTCTGACAAAACTTACTACCCCCCAACATATTGATTCAATGTTGCTTCTACTTTAAGTAGTTGGGTGGGCCAAGCCAACTGGGAGTCAAACCTTACTCATAGGTAATCATAGTAGTTGTCACAATCCAGCTGTGTCCCATACAATTTAAAAGCGTTTCTCAGTTAGGGCGTCTCTTTCTAGTTTCACAATATTGATCAGTAGATCCTTTAGCCCCAGTAAAAAAATGTATTGTGATCCTATGGTCACAAAAATGGCTGCCCAAGTGGGATCAGTCATGTGATACACTGACAGGAAAATATGCATTTTGATCATGTCTATGCATATGCTGTCCATTGTAGGATCATCCACTCCTACTATTTCAGGCAAATGTTCATACTCTGTTTATTCCTAGTGAATCATTCCCTCTGCACCTCTTGCAAAGTGGTCTTCCTATTCTTCAATTCTGCAAGACACTGACCTCTATAACTCATGTCAGGGCTAGACTGGCCGTGGCAGGCATCAGGAGTTTCCCTAGGAGGCTGGAAAGTTGGGGGCCAGTTTCGCAGCCGTAGGGGCTAGTTTTGTTACTGGGGGCCATTTTTGCAGCGGTGCTGCAATATCAGCCCCAGTAACAAAAGCAGCAGTGTTCCACACTTGCACCACCACCCCTTTCCCCCTCACAACCCCCCCCCCATCTCCCCCAGGGAAGGGAGGCTGGTCCAACATAATTGCCAGGCCTGCTTTGAGTTTCCAGTCCAGCCCTGACTCCTGTGACGAAATGTGCTCAATCCATACTTGCAGAATATACGGACTTCTATGTACATAATCTATAATTCTCATGTTCAAACTGCAGAATCACCTAGCTTGACCCGCTTTAAATATGTATTTCATTTATTTTCACATTTTCTATTTTACACACTCGAAATTCCACAATTCCAGTTGTACCTTTTCTTAAAAAGCTCAATCTGTTGCTGCGAGAAAGTCTAAATATCCATAAAGTACGTAGAATGATGCATGCATTCATTCAGGTGTCCCATCTTTTCACATTCATAAATAACAAAAAGTCACCTTAAACATTTTCCAGATGCACCAACATGTACTAGTTTAAAATGAACACCCTAACGATTGCCAGGATACTTCCAACAATGCAGCAATAAAACATCGTTTACTTTATACATAAATGCAGAAGTATGTTGTCTGGAGGAAATCAATACCATAGATTCCTCCTGTGATCATCCTCAAGTGAAATAGCCTTGGAATAAATCAGGCAGGTCTGCTGAAAGGCAGCTGTCTTTGGCATTCCATTAGGCCGGAGCATTTCCATGAATAGTGGTTTCCATCTTTCCTCAGACCAAGAAACAGACAGGTGCAGGCCCAGTAGGGGGAGATAAGAAATAGGGTATTGATTTAGGCCCTGTCAGCTCACGGCTATTATTCAGCAGAGAGCACAGCCTGCTCTTTCTTCGCCATGCAACATGGTGTAATTTAAGGAAGCAGTATTGCACATCTGTGCAAGGAGGAGGGTAGTAGGCTGTATTTGTATTGTCTTCTCAATTGAAATGCGCTACAAAAACAACTTCAAAGGGACATGACAGAGTCTTTCCTGTGCGTATCATCTCATACACGGTGCAAAAAGTCCCCTTCTGCCTCAATTTAAACACTGCACACAAGTAGGTGCTGGAAAAGTTTTCAGTGTGAGGGTGCTGCCATCAACATCACATCATGAAGTAAAAGGGTAGGCAGACAAAATATCGAAATTAAAATATCGATATACAATAATATCGATGTTTTAATATCGATGGTATAGTATATCGATGTGCCATAATATCGACAGACAGAATATCGAGATTAAGGTATGTATGTTAGTAATATCGAAATTTTGATGTTTAGTGTTATGTATTTTATTATGTTGTTTATATGTTTGCTAAATATGTTTAGAAATGTATGTTTGAAAATTAGTAATTATGTTAACATTTTGCGTTTTAGTATTAGAGCGGGTTGTGGGTTTATAGGGGAATAGGGTGGGAAGTAATTTAATAATAATTAAATAATGAATATATATTTTTAAATATTTTTTAATTAATAATTAATTTGTAATTAATTGAAACTAATTAGTTAATTACATTAATTAGATTTAATGTGGTAATATATTTAATTTAGTGTTATTGTTAATTAATAATTAATTGGTAATTAATTAATATTAATTAGTTAATTAAATTAATTAGATTTAATGTGCTAAGATATATAATTTATCGCTATTGTTAATTAATAATTAATTGGTAATTAATTAATGTTAATTAGTTAATTACAATAATTAGATTTATTGTGCTAATATATTTAATTTAGTGTTATTGTTAATTAATAATTAATTTGTAATGAAATAATATTAAGTAGTAAATTAAATTAATTAGAGTTAATGTGTTAATATTTTTAATTTATTAATTTTTGATATTGTTAATTAATAATTAATTGGTAATTAATAATTATTAAGTGATTAAATGATTTCATTTATTTATGTGTAGTGGGTTGTGTGTTTATAGGGAAACAGCCATTACAACGCAACTTTTACAACGCACTACCATTACAACAAAACTTTTACAACGCAAAAACTATTACAACGCATGCATTTACAACGCATGTTTTTACAACGCAGATACCTTTACAACGCATACCATTACAACGTAAGTATTGGTAAGTATATAATTATATTTAAAATGTTATAGTTTGGGGTTTTTGGGTCAAGGGGTATTTTTAGGGTTCAGGGTCAGTTTTTAGTTTTTGGGTAAAGGGGTATTTTTAGGGTTCAGGGTCAGTTTTTAGTTTTTGGGTAAAGGGGTATTTTTAGGGTTCAGGGTCAGTTTTTAGTTTTTGGGTAAAGGGGTATTTTTAGGGTACAGGGTCAGTTTTTAGTTTTTGGGTAAAGGGGTATTTTTTGGGTTCAGGGTCAGTTTTTGGTTTTTGGGTAAAGGGGTATTTTTAGGGTTCAGGGTCAGTTTTTAGTTTTTGGGTAAAGGGGTATTTTTAGAGTTCAGGGTCAGTTTTTAGTTTTTGGGTAAAGGGGTATTTTTAGGGTTCAGGGTCAGTTTTAGGTTTTTGGGGTACAGGGGTACAGTGTAAAAATTAAAGTAAAATTAAATTTAAATTAAATTAAATTAAATTAATTAAATTAAATTAAATTAAATTATATTATATTAATTGTAATTAATTTACATAAAAAAGTTATTATATACTTACCAATACTTACGTTGTAATGGTATGCGTTGTAAAAGTATCTGCGTTGTAAAAACATGCGTTAATATTTATAAAATTATATGTATTTTTAAATTAATTTTAAATTATTATTAATACATTTAAAAAAACGATATTTTTAATTTCGATATTTTTGTACAACGATATTATTTTTTCGATATTTTTGTACTTACCATTATGTAGATATAATTTCGATATTTTTGATTTCGATATTTTTGTGTCGATATTTTTGTATGTAGATATTCTGTCTGTCGATATTATGTCATACATTCAAGTAAAAGTGTATGGAAAAATCCAAGCACCACACTAATAACCAGTAATGTAAGCGAGCCACGCCCAGTCGACAGGAGAGTGGTAAGGATGTGGTGTTTAGCCATTGGAGTATTTTGGAGCACACTGCTGCACATATATTACTAAAGCATGGTGTTGAAGGACACTATCATTTACAACCAGCAACTTTTGGGAAATCCTCCCATTTGCGACCGCAAAAAAAGGTAATGGCCTGTACAAATGCTATTTACGACACCACACCAGTTTAGAAAAATAAAGTATCTTTATCTAAACTGAACAAGATCAAAACAACAAAAATCCAACATACACAGTTACAAATATGACTTTCAAAATGTTTCAAGAACTTGTACCATAGAAAACTATAGATGCGTGACTTTTACACACAGTACCTGAAGATGCGTCAAAATTCACAAGGCCAAACAGCCGCAGAGAGAGGAAGTGTTGGAAAACACAGAGATGCGTCAGTTCCCTGGTCCTTGGAGAGGCGAGGCAACAGTTCTGCTGCACACAGGAGAAGTGATGCATCAAATCTGGACTGTAGGGGGAAGTGAGGCATCAAAATCCAAGACGGTTCTGGTCTACAGCGATGCATGGCAAACTTGGTGCACAGATACGATGAGTGACACACCGGAGGTGATGCGTTGCTTTGCGAGGCTTTGCGCCATCCGGTGTCAGTGCTGGGGGCTGCGCGGCAAGACTTTGTGTCACTCGGCAACGCTCGGCGAGGCTTTGCATAGTCTGGCACCGGATCCAAGAGACTTTGCACATCTTTGCGATGCTTCGCGCCGGTTCTTGCAGATATTAGCTACAAAACCACCTCTGAGGTCCTGTAACTGGAATGAGGCACCTCAGGCAAGGGTAGGACTCACAGATGACAGAGTCCAGCAGCACAAGCAGATTTGCAGGAAGTCTTTTTTGTCCCTGAGACTTCAGAACAGGAGGCCAGCACACTTCAGACCCTTGGAGATCTCCTTCAAGCAGGGGACACAGCACACAGCAAAGTCCTTCTCCTTTCCTTGGCAGAAACAGCAACTGCAGGTCAACCCCAGACACACAGCCTCTGGCTGTACTTCTCCTCAGTCTCTCCAGCTCTTCTCCTTGGCAAAGGTTGCTCTTGAATTCCAGGAATGATCTAAAGTCTGGGGGTTGGGGGTTTGACACTGATACCCCAAAATGACGTTGTTCTCTTTGTGCAAGAGGCTCTGAGCCCAGTTCAAACCAGTTCTGGGGAGCACTCTGTAAGTGTACAACAACATTCATTGTCAGTGTGAGCCTTGGCTCCAGACACACCACAGGGGTGCGGAGCCAGCATTGTGGAAGGCAGGCATAGCCCTATTCAGGTACAGGGGCCTCTCCTCCCACCACTCCAAATGCAGATCAGGCCTATTGTTGACTCATCCAGACTCCTGGAGCCACTGCACCTCCCCAGCTCATATCACTCCAAAGCCTGGCAGTCAATCCAGAAACAGGCAGAGCTACACAGGACGGATGAACAAGAAAATAGCCACTTTCTAAAAAGTGGTAATTTCAAACACATAATTTATAAACCATCTTTACTAAAAGATGTGTTATTAGAACATTGGAATGTTGGGAGCTCCATTGCAGACAATGGAGTGCTCTGGGCTTATAATGTCTGGTATAAGCCTGGAGCTCCAACATTCCAATGTTTCTTTTTTCACATCTCTGGCTGTGAACAAAGGCTTCAGGGAACCTGAGGGGATTCCAATCCCCTCACGCTCCCAAAAGGCTTTGTTTTTTTTGTTAGAACATTCTGTCCTCTAGTGACGGAATGTTCTAATAGCCTTATAGCCCTTCGTAGATGGGCTATACCGCTATTAAAGTCCCTCTCCCTTGTTAAAGGCCCTCGCCTTCGGCTCGGGGCCTTTAACGCTGGAGAGGGCCTTTAATAGCCGGTATAGCCCTCTACGGCGGGCTATAAGGCTATATTAAATCCTGAGTTCAGGGATACTAAACTAAATTTTTCTATCTTATCCCTATGGAAAGATATGCTTGTAAAATGTTACAAAGCATTCTCCATTCTGTCCTCTGGGGCAAGATAGCCTTTCAATAGTGAAAATCGAAATTGGCAGTATTTCACTATCAGGACATGTTACACACTCCAGTACATGTCCTACCTTTTACATTCACTGCACCCTGCCCGGGGGGGAGGGGGGTGAGTACATTAGGCCTACCATAGGGAAGGTTAGGGCCTGGCAAGTGGGTGCACTTTCCAAGTCGACATGTCAGTTATTAAACTGCGTGCAGTCACCACAGTGGCAGGCCTGAGACATCTTTTCAGGGTTACCCATGTGGGTGGCATAATCAGTGCTGCAAGCCCACTAGTAGCATTTGATTTACCAGCCCTGGCAAACTCAGTGCATTTACTAGGACCCTACTGGTAAATCAAATACGCCAATGATGGATAACGAATCACAATAACAATTTACACAGAGAGTATATGCACTTTAGCACTGATTAACAGTGGCATAGTGCCCAGAGTCTTAGAGCCAAACAACAACAGGTCAGGAAAGAATAGCAGGAAGAAGCAAAAGGTTTGGGGATAACCCTGCAAAAAGGGCCATTGACAACAGCTACAAACCAGATCACATCCACTATAGCTCATTCAAAAGAAAGGAGGTTATGAAAACATGAAAGTATTGACAGTCGAGCGAAAGAAAACATGAAGCACCTCGTTCTAGATTACATGAGTGGAAAAGAAAAGGCACCCTTCACTCCTCCTGGTGCGTCCATATGGAGGCACATAGAGTCCATAACTCTAGAGAGTGAAGAGTTCTGCTACAGTATAAATGTATCTGTTACTAGAGACACAAAGAAGCCTGATCTATCAAGTTAAGCAATAGATCGTTTGGTCAGCACTGGCGCAAAGAGAGAGCCAAGGCATTGATCTAAGCATAAAGAGGTAGCCTCATGCTTCTTCCAACGGAATATCAAGCAACCGGCCATAGCATAGTGAGGGACCTTCACAGCCTTATGAGATGATGTTTTGGGCCTCTGAAAAAGAACAATGGCATAATGGATTTGAAGGCATAATTTAACACCTGTACTCCTCCACCATTAATCTACATATTTTATTCTATTGACCAACAAAGAAATATATGAGGGTTCTGAGAGTAGAAACTGCTGCTGTGAAGCACCTGCTGAGTTTTAGGAAGCAGTATCACATTAGTACAGTCCTGCCAACCCATCAGTGACTCCTACTTGCACGACATGCTATTCATCATGCAGGACTTGTACCATCTCACACAAAACCAAATTGCTTATAGGAGAAGTTCTCATGACACCACACAAACAGGTCCCTCTGATTGACATCCACGTTCAAGTTGGTTTTTCCTAATTTCTGAGCAGATGTCAAAGTATTCTCTCAACCAATGACTAAGACCAGACATAATATACAGGTAAAACTCAGAGATTAATATCTAACAATCATCAGGAGTTCCCATAGATCTATTGCTGCATTGTAGTAGTATTGAGCTCTTCAACATGACAGCTCTAATAAACATATTTCACACCTCTACTTTCTGAACTATCAATGATCGCAATGTAGGAAGGTTCACCACACTTCCCTCCTGCCTGCATGATGTTGGTATTATTACTGAACTACCTCTTGGGGGAGGGAGGTCTTAGCATGGTTCTGCATTTGTAACAATTCTATTCCAGCTGGGTATTAATTTACCGACAGGCTAAGGGTTGCAGATATGACATCACATACCACCACCCTGACAGAAGAGTCACCCATGGTAAAGTATAGAGAAAAGTAGAAAAGTGAAATTAACTTAAAAAAACGGTTACAATATCTTTATCTTAAGTATTAATGTAAATTAAATGTACATGTTTGTTTGAAATGTAAAACAAATTTTTAAAAAACTATACACCACTACTAATTACATTTTGAATTATAACTTTATTTAATTTAAGTATCTAAAATTATTTTTTGAGTTTAAATTTAAAATACATTCCAATCTATAGTAAAAAAAATACATTTTTGTTTATTGTGCATTAATAATTATTAAAAGTGATGTATAAAATTCGTTAAAAGTGATATAAATATATTTCAATTAAAATTAATGTTACTCAATGCAAAAAAGGTTGTTAAATTATATAGGTAATAAATATTTTTTATCTTTAGAGTTGTTTTAATTTATACTTCTGTATATTTTTAAACATTGTTAATATTGTAATTTACCATTATTTCCTATAGGGTTTTATTTAAAGTCTTCATTTCCAATATTTTTGGAAGGCATTGAAGTACCAGTGGTTGGCTGTGTAATGCTGGACTTTACCACTGTATTGGATCCTTTTTTGGCTTTAGTAATATTAGAAGTGCAGTTGGAGAATAGCAAATGGATTACTGTTTTGTCCCTCACTAAACCCCTCCCTAAACCTCCCCAAACCCCATTTTATTCCTCCCTAATCCCCCCTCATACAGTAGTAAGTGTGGCCCTTTTTACCAGCCACTCCCCCCCATCCCTCCTCATTTTAAACACAGAGGTCGATTGGGATGCTGTTTGGAAAGGCTCCGAATCGGATTTTGGTACGCCGAATCCAGTCGGAACCCATCTTTTCAACTGGTTCAGAATGGTTTCTGAATGACTGATTCCGAAGTTTGTAAAGCGTTCGGATTTTCTGATTTGTTCCAGATGACATTTGGAGGAACCGAGTCATTCGGAGCCGACTTGTACAGGTCTACGGACCGCATTTCCGACAGAGCGATTATGATGTCAGATTCGGACAGCCTTTTCAAATCGGTTCTTCCGACTCAGATTGGCTGTCGAAATCTGACTTTGGGGGTGCGTAACAGGCCTCCATTCACCCCGAGCCATCCGAATGGGGCCTCTGAGGGTACCCAAGGGACACCCCTTTAAAACCATACACACTTTGGCAGGCATCAAGGGGTGCCCGCCACAGGGTGCACGGTTTTATCCAAACACCCCTTTCTTTAATGGGAGCCTTTGTATTTGGTCAGAACACAGGCTCCCAGTGAAGTCAATGGGAGTCCGACTGAATCGTATCTGGAAGCATCGCAATCGGTCAGCTGGACTCCCCGGGTCCGATTTGGGCGGAAACCATTCCAAAATTGATTCAGTCGCATTGCTTTCGGACTGGCATCGTAATCAACCCCTAAGTAGTAAACTTACATGTCTGAGGATCTCCCCATAGAAAAGAAAGGCGAGGTGGAGGTGGGGATATACGTTTGTGGGAGCAGCTACAAAGTGAATGGTGTGGCAGGACTGATGCCGAGCTGAGTGGTGACATAGAATCGGTTTATACAATGGGAAGAAACATGTAAGGGAAAGTCAGTGTTAATGTTTTCACTGAAATACCACATTCGAAACACCCCAAGTCTTATTTTAAGTCTGTCATTGGTTTTTCCACCAGGGTGCAAGTTGTAAAGACAGAACTATGAATCTGTGGTTTGTAAATGGTAAAAATGCTAAATGATCTAATAGTCACTTTTAACCTTCACCTTTCCTTCCATTCCATGAATGAAGATCTTTGTACACCTTACCAAACTATTTCGCTACTCAGATTCTGTTGCTTAAATTTGCACCTGAAGCCTAAAATGTGAATGTTTTCACCTTCAGTTAATACAACTATCATTCACATATAGAATGTGTACCTTTTCCTTTTGGTGGTGCCACAATGTTTTTTTGTTTAGGAATTTCAGCTCGAGCCTCGCTGTGTGTGTGTATGGCATGATATTTTTTCATGCTTGTCATGATTAGAACTGATGGGTGATCATTTCAGTGACACCAACAAAGCTGCTAATAAATTATCCTAACTCTGATTTTGATACCTAGCCTAGTGCTCTTATTAACTATGCTGGCATGTAACCTTGGTGTCTGCACCCTGCATCCCACTCACTGACACTGAATGGGTGCTTTTGTGAATCAAACTGTTGCCTATGACACCTTGCGAACTAAGAGCTGTAGTTGAGGTTTGCTTCTGACTATGCTGTCAAATTCTCTCGAGATCTATACCCAATAGCTCTCTAAGTGGCAAAATGCGGGTGAATCCTTTGTTGCACAATGTGCCCTGAGAGACTTTGCAGTTTTATTTGCTTTAGTGGAGGTTTTGGTGCAGATAAGCACAAGATTGGATAATATTACTCTGTGTTGTCTCAATTGTGAGCAAGTCTGAGAAAGAGTGCTTTTGAGAGGGTCAGAAGAAGGTAAATCTCAAATATAAACAATCAATCCTACCTTGAGTATTACTATTGCAAGGTGAAAGTATTATATGGTATGGCGGGGGTGCTGTATCATGTATTACTAGCACATTGCACAAAGATACACCCCCCCGGGTAACTTCCCAGCCTCTCAGTCCTGCTAGAGTGTCAAAGAGCTGACAGGCTATTTAGAGGAACATGTGTGAAGCATTTCACATCACCATTATGGATGATAAGTAACTGACACGACTTGAGAGAAATCCAACACCAATTTATAAAAATAGCTCTGATTGGTATATATTCTTAGACACCAAAAATGAAATCAATACATACAGGATAAACAAATTGTCAATTTGAAAGCATTAAATAAAACAGTGCTTTGCAGTGTACAAAAACATTAACATTGCAGTCAATAGGAAAAACACATATATGCAATTGGTTACTTAGAGAGTCAGTTCAACTGAACCTACTTGGGGTTAAGGTCTCATGAGTCTCCAGACCAGTTTACTGCAACTAGCAAACTTTTACCTGGCTCAGGAGAGCAGGGTGCAGAGGTACACTTTAGCTGTCAAAAGGAGCTGTCAATCAGGCTTGCGCTCTTTAAATTGCTATCTTAGCAAAAGGTATTTCTGAATCGTAATGAGCAAAATCCTTTGGAACTTAAGCAAGGAGCTTGCCTTGGGCTAGGATTCTCCAGGCAGATCGACTCTACCTGGCTCAGCGGACGTGGGTGCAAAGTAGCTCTTGGCTATCCTTGGTGCTGAATGGATCCCCGACCAGCGGTGCTGACAGGCGTGCCCAAGGAGAGGAAAACAAGTGAAGGATCTTTATGATGAAGCCACAGAGATGGTTGCTCATTTGTGCAGTTGGATCTCTCTTCTTGGAGCCCCGAGTAAAGCAGGTAGGAGTCAGATTGACCACCAGCAAGCCTTGGGACCTGCAAGCACAGTGGTTGATTAAATCTTCTTCCAGAGGACCAGGGAAATGGTGTAGAAAGCACAGCCTCGCGGAGGTTCAGGACTACAAATCCCAGAAGCCACTTGCCCAGTGACTTTGAGCGGTCACATCGGACTGCTCAGTGGACAGTACCTCAAGTTTGGGCATTTAGCAGTTTGTGCCTGCTGACAGCAGGGGACTAGTTCCTCCAGCCCAAGGGAGTTCATGTGAAGTCTGATGTTTGAAGAGGGATTCACCTTCCTTTTGGAACTGGCCTCTTGCCTTGGTTGAGTCGCAATCCAGAGGCTGCAGGGTGGCTGCCACAGGTGCAGTGCTTAGTACCTCTCTTTGTGGAGTCCTGCCTTGTTATGGAAACAAGTCTCTTCTTGATATCACATTGAATCTAGGTTTCTGATGTCTAGGGTGCCCCTTAAATCCTGGCTTTAGGGTGTTAGTGGGTGTGAGTACCAGTAGCCAATGGACATCTATTCCTGCAGCTAATACGCCCCAGTAGTGATCATATCTGGTGGGAGAATGTCACTAAAACTAGCCAGAAACTTCTTTTTAGCCTAAATTCAAGGTGGCCAAAACCATCCTCAGCTGCAACACCCTAGAGGTGTGGTCAGCCTTGTGGGGATGCACGCCTCATGAATAGCTAAATTCTTGCCTGCCCCCAAAAAGTAGTGCATAGGGCGGCTTTGTCCTTGAGTGGGGGACAAGTTCCTTTATCCCATGGTGCCAGTGAAGCCTTTTAGGCTCACCTCCTTGATGGCCCATTCACTAGCCATCCTGTGTGGGAGGAGGTGTCACCTGTTGCACACACAGGTCTTTGCCTCTGGGAGTGGCACACACTTTCCAGCATGAGGTCACATGTCTGTCTTGTTGGCAAACCCTCGGAAACGCCCACCAAGGCATGAACACTGGTTTAACTTGGTGGGCACTGTCTAAATTGACACCTAGGCACATGCTGGTTAAACCTCAACAGCACCCATCATGGTTTACATCCAGTGTCTAGCCCATGTTATCCAAACTTAACGAGTGTTGGTCACTTGCAGTAGAATTGCGTTTAGAATTCTACCACAGGGCAATCTATGTGTACACATATATTTGCATTTATGTAATATAATGCACCCTGACTCCTGGGCTATAGGACGCCTACCTTAGGAATGATTTACATATATTAAATGCAGTGAGGTGACCCTGTCACACATGGTGTGTGCAGGGTCCAACTCAAGCAGGCAAACTGCTCGTGCATGGCTGACATGGCAGACCTGCAGCACTTGGTTTCACTCAGGTCACTGTGGGTGGTACAATACGGGCTACAGCCCTGGTGCCTCTTTAACATCTTGGTCCTGGGTATCACTGATACTATATACTAGGGCCTTACAAAGGAGTAAAAGTACTTGCCAATTGGCTGTACCAATTCATATTTACAGTTTAAGGGACATAGCACTGGTGCCGGGCCTGGATAGCAAGGCCCAGCACACTTTCAGATCAATTACCACAGCATCTAGCTGCATAAAAAGTGGGGGGACATGTGCAAAAAGTCCAGTTTACTACAATTGAAATAGCTCAATGTAAAATATTTACGAGTTTTGCTTTGAGGAGAGTATACCAGAAAATATTCTAATCAAGAAAGTCATCTGAGGAAAGTCTTTTTCCATGCTCCTAAAGGTACAGTCATTTCTAAAGAAAATACAATATCAGCACAAAATAAATTCACCCCAGCAGGTCCGCCAGGCTAAACCGTTCACAGAGACTTTCCATTGTATTCAACAAAAGAGCACAGGAGGTTAAGGTGATCAAGATAGAGAGAAGGATGCCTCGCAACCTAGGGGTCACAACTCAACAAAGATTTTCCAATGATCCATATGTAATCATTTTAGTACGTTTTTCATCCATCCCTAATATGTTTATGACACATCCTTCAGGAGCAGAGCGTGCAATGTTTATTTGCCGATCCGCTCCAAGCTGGCAATAATTGAACAGAAATCATTTCCTCTCCAACACTTACAACCAACACAGTAGAATAAGGAGCTATAGATCAAACCATTTACCCTTTGTGTCTTCGAAACAGATATACAAATAACCCAGATACTCCAATTTTTTTCACGGGCTGAACTGAGACAACACCTACTAGTCACAGACAACACTGAATGAAGATTAAATAAGCCCTATGGAGTGAGAAGAGGTGCTATTATTGATGTAATGGGATAAGAATCACATTTCATGATTAATCATCTGGTGTCTCCCTTGACTGTTCCCCATGGTGCTTCAACTTTCCATTGAACTGGCCAATACTTTCCACAAACAAATAAATAATTCTTGAACCACCACTGTTAGCCCAATACAGCCAAAGAATTATCGGTCACTTCCACCACGTGATCCCACCGACATACCAAGAGAAGTCAAGACAATACATCTACAAAGGTCTGAGAATGGATGGGATAATAAAGGGATTCACTAGAACTTTTACAGGCCCCTTAGCAGGGAAACGTGGTCTACATGTGAGATGTAGAAGTAGATCTTTAAATAAAAAGCCATACTGTAGAAATGTTTAGAAAAGCATTCTGGTGTTTTTATTATTGTAAAACCTTTAAAAAGGCCAAGAATGACAAGGGTGACCAAGGCAGATTGAAATGCTTGCCCTGCATTGATGGAAAATAAGACCCATGGCACAAAACAATTCAAAGTTAGTCAACAATGAAAATGGAGCACTTGCTGGTGATAGTGTAGTCGCTGTATCAATGTTAAACCCAATGGACATTGTGGAAAAGGAGTAAAGGAGGGCAGGAAAAATTGAGCTATCTTAAAGAGGGTGTCCATGGCCTCAGTCATTGACAAGTTAAACCATGAAACTGTTATTAGCAAGAACATACTTGGCCGTACTACTATAGATGCAGATTTACTACTTTTTTGTGAATACAACCCCACGTCTCTTGCTTCTGGTGATCTTTGATATTCTTGATGCCCATCAACTGTCAATTTCAAAGGATAATATACAGAATTATGTTTATGTTTTTGCCAAATTGTGCTTCTTCTTTGCAATGGGATTATCTGTGGTTTCTTTAATTTGAACTGCTCAGACCAGAGTATTATGGATCGATTAGGATGGCTGCCATCTCTTCACCTCAGCACAGTCCTACTAGTCTGTTGTGGGCACTGTTTCCTCATTAGTAACACCAAAAAGACTTCTATCATACTGTGGATTTTTGCCATAACATCAATATTTCTGTCTAAAATGCAATCCTCATTTTCTAATAGTTCATTAGTCTTCCTAGGTTTTTCATCCTTGATTGAACGAAGTTTAAGCTGCTGAAACTTCCACTGAGGGGCAGAGGCCATTTTACATTATTTCAGGAAGGAAATAACAATTGATGGAAATCTAACATGCTGTCTTTTGCAACCATCAATACCACCAAAGGATTAAAGGATGCTGTGTAGTAAGGTGCCATTTTGTTTCCACGCTGTGTTACAACTAATTCCTTTAACTAAATCAGGGATGGCGAGGCATTGTCTGTTGGGTGTGCTTGTCGGGTTATCAGAGTAACTTATTGCGTAGCGTATTGTTTGTACCGTCTGCTGTTGGTATCAAGTGTCCTTTGTGTAGAGTGAAAGAAATCCCCACTGTGGAATTAAAGCTGTCATGTTTTTGCACCTGTTATGGGAAGCCTTTTGTGTTGTCATTGCTGTGTCTTTCAAAGGTCTGTTCAATTCCGCCTGCTGCAGGCAGGGCGGAGCAAAGGCATTACAGATGAAAGCTGATCTCGCCACCTCTTCATCAGGAGACACATCAGCTGGAAGCTGTGAGGCCTCTGTCCTTTTGCTTCACCAGTGATAGCATGGAAAGGGTCAACTAAATGCTGATCTCAGGGCTGGATGGTCCCAGAGGAAGTGTCCTGGTGGCAGCTGTTTCTGAAAGGCCAACTGAGTCAGTAACATGTAACTGTTTTTAAAACTGTTTTAACGGTTCTTCACGCTTTGGTCTGTCTTTCACTTTGACTGCTTTGTTCCCCCTGAAGTACTTTCCCCCTTCAGTCTGCCTGACTCTATCTGCATTCCATTCCCCTGTTTACATTTCCCCCTCTACCTGCCATTCCCCATAAGACGTCTGTCTTGGCTATGCAACACACTAATAACTTTTGTTATTGTATAATCTCATGTTTTTCTCCTATGCCTTTACTTGTAACTATAATTTTTGTAACCCACTGATCCTCATGTAAAGCGCTCTAATACCGCCGGGTCTAGCCAGCGCTATATAAAACTCTGCAAACAAACATTAAATGCACTTTTATCAGAATGCTTACTCTCATTCTGTAGATTGATGATTTTTAAGACAAACTTCATCTTGTAATAAAATGCTTTCTCTGTCAGGGAATAATTCTGGTTGCTGAGATCTTAGTGGGCAAAATCACTCTTTCTGGTGTATTCGAGGCTGTTTTTTATGTATTAACATACATTGTAAAATGGTGGTACATTATGGTAGACATTTTGGAGTGCATTAAGTAGTACTTCTGTAGTACTCTTTAAAATGTTCTCCTATCCCTTTGTGAATTGGTCCCAAAACATCTAACATGGCAAAAAAAACTCAGGGTATATGCATATACAATTGGTACAAATAGAAAAGACTTCTTTTCCTTTTTACTAATAGGCAGTTAGGCATTTCAGACCAATTCACGAAGGTATGTAAGAGTACATAAAAGAGTACTCCTGTGGTACTATTTCCTGCTTTTGTGAATCAGCCCCGTTATATTTTCTACTGTGAAGGGTGGATTGATATTTAGTTCCATGTTGGAGGACAATTGGTTGTTATTCTACTGGATTTAAAGGCCTTCACATAATAATAAATGTGTTAATGAAAAGAATGACTTAGATGTATGGATTAGTAGCACCTATTTGCTATTTAATAGTACAGGACTTTGTGCTCTATAATAAGATGAAGGGGCTGTATTGTGTGTGTTGTACAATGCTTTAATTGCTAAATTATGTCTCTAAGGGAACCGCATCTGCTTTTGTTGATGAGTGATCATGAATTGACAGGACTGCACCGGACAAAAACAAACTGACCTTCTGGCTGTAAGTGATAGCGGATTAGGATCAAAATACATTCCTAGAAACATGTGTACTTTATCATCAAATTATTCTAGATATAGTATATATAAAGCACTGATTAACTTGTAGAAACTTACCTCTAAAATTGTAAAACATTTTGAGATTTGTAAGGTTTGAATTAATGTCACATAAAGAGTACCTTTGTCAATATTGACAAATATTTGAGATTGATATCAGGCGTGGGACATTTGCTCAATGCTACAGAAAGGTCAACACATATTTTTGTTGATGTGCAGAAACCAAAGTAGAAGACTGAGGCCAGATTTACAAATAATTCCTGCAGCATAGTGCAAAAATAAAAGTTGCTGCACTGTGTTGTGTGAAAGGGAGAGAGTAGAGCAGTACAATATCTACAAAGATATGACACTATTTTCAGCTCTTCCTGTGCTGGTACACTTTAGACTGAGATGTAGCAACACATGCACACACTCTAGCACCATAGTGCAAGATAGTGTGCGTGTTGTAATGAATAGTTTTTGACTAGGAGGGGAGCCTTCCATTGCAAATAACTATTCTTTATCACTTTCCCTGCTTTGTATGGGTGCTGTATAATGCAGCATATATGCAAATTTGGAAAACATAGGAGAAATGAAACCATTTCTTCTTGCCCAGAGAAGGCAAAGGACTTTGGGGCAAATCCCTGGCTAAATAATGTTTACAGATAGGTATTTGATTTATAACCCATGAGTAATTGCATGGGAACACCAACATACCACTCATGAAATGTCCCCTTGATGCAAAGTAAAGCAAAGCAGTGCATAACGCAACTTTGAGTTGCTTTGGGAAACTAACTAAAATCTTGATTTGCGTTGGATAGTAAATCCCAGCATAACAATATGCATCAGGTTTGTGTTACAAAAGTAATGCAAACTGCGTGCAAAGCTTTAGTAAATCTGGGCCTGAATGTTTTTGGGACAGCTATATGCAGATCTTCGACATTTAGGATTAGATGTCTGCTTCAATACTGTACAGGCATTTCCAGAAATTCTGTAAAACTTTGTTGGAGACATTACCTCATAGTCCCTCTACACAGTAGCGTGAAGTGGTCCCCGTTGACATGTGATGCAGGGGGCTCTCACCATCAAGGTCCTTGTCTCTCTTGAAGGACTGTGTAGATGTGTGAAGTGGTATGACTGAGTTTTCTATGTGAGGACCTTGTCAGATCTCATGCTTGTAAAAAGAACATCATGAGGCCATCACCACGTGCTGTAACTGAGACATATCCCTTTTCACTTCGCCACTCCTCCTGTAAGTAGCTATGGTCACCTTTCTCAGTGCAACTGGAGAAGTTGTTTGGGCGACATTAAATATTAGCTTGGAGCCTGTTGAGAAGCTGCCCGCGTTCCGAGGGTGGGCGCGCCGCAAACCCTGGTCTAATATAAGAATACACCCTCAGTGCACATTGACAACACAGGCAGTGCTGGAACATGGTCACACAACTTGAGCATGCAATGTTAAGTGGGTATAGCGAGACAAAATCTCATCACAACAAGCACGTGACTGTCAGCACATTCACACATGCCCAGCCTGCAACCGTAGACGACCCTTCCCATGCAGCAAATGCCATTGAGACCCGTGAACAGTGCCACCGATCTAAAATTAAGGAAATAAATAATTCAAAATCAAGATCAGAAGTAGGATGGCAGTGCATGACATTGTTCTAAACATGTTATGTATTAATACCGACACCAAGTGATAATATTAATAATACAAATGCTAATACTAATACTAATAATAATTGTTACTAACACGAGTGTCATCACTATCATTATTAGTTTTTATTACGATAGTAATAATGATAATATTGGATTGTGTTTTATTTAGAGCTTTCTAATACATAATTTGACTTTCAGCAGCACTGCGAATAATTAAATAGCAGATGCTACCATTTGCCTATCAAATTTAACTTACAATAATGTATTATTATCCAGTGTCACGCCTCTATCAGAGGGTCATCACTTATAAAACACCCAAACTCAACCTAAGAACAGGTGTACACTGCTTTTTCGCACCCCATCTCCCCTAAACATATAACTCCTAAGTGCTTGCAGTGCAGTGGTTTCATACAATGACGCAGCCCCTGCGGTGGAGGGGGCCGCAAGCTCTAGGGGGGCCCCCTCCGGCACTGTGCACGGGTGGCGGCTCAGAGCTCTTGACTGGGTCCCGAGAGTGGGGGTGGGGAGGGGGGGGCTCCATGTACTTTGCAGGCTCCCCTTCAGTTTCGTTATGCCACTGGTTTCATAAAGCAGTGTTGAGCACGTATGGCCCCGCCCACAGCCCATGTGTGTGCCACTTTGCACACAAATAACTCAATATTAAAGGATTTCATCATCAGTTAGTGTAAAGTTCATGTAGGACTGAGGAGGACCTCCTCAGCAAATATGTGTAACGTGGAATACTTCATTTTGATCCCTTAATAACAGAGATGTGTTTTCCTTTAATTCAGTCACTTTCGATTATACCTCCAGTTATGAAAATATCCACAGACCCATGTTTGAACAGTTTCCATGGGGACACCGGGTTTTTCAGAATAAGGCCCTGTCTGTTAAACAACTTTACAAAGTTTATTGGGACTACACGGATTCCTCGGGATACTGTATATTAGCTGTGGCCAATATTTCCTGATTGCATTAGCAGGAGGAACGCACGCCGCACCTATGAACCTTTTATTATGATTTTTGGCAACTGTGTGTTTTATTACTTCCACAACTAACGAAAACACAGGAATACGCCCAATTTTCATATTGAACTCTTACACATATAATGTACGGTTCGCCAATGTTAAATACGCCTACAAGAGAAAACAGTCACAGATGAAAATGAATGTTATGTTTGACACTGCTTCTCGAGTCCTAAATGTAGCATCTGGGGTGGTATCAGCATGAACGTGTGGCGTCGCGGCTAGGGCGACTGGGATCACGGTTCGATCCCCGGCAATGGCGGCAGATTAGCCCAGCACCATGTAACTCTAGGCAATAGCTTGCTTAATCTTCCCGACGGCCCCCAGCGCCTAGAGAACCTTACGGGTGATTGTGCGCTTTACAAATGTGTATTATTATTATTTTTATAAGGTTGGCCCTGGGGTATCATGATGGCCTCCGCTAACTCAGCAAGAGCTGAGCGTCCTATTTAGGGCCGTCAGTGCTTTAAATCAATTCATTTAACCGGGATTTCTCTGAGTTAGGGCTAGCTCTTCAGACCGCACATCTCTGAAACAGTCCGAAAGGCAATCTCCTTCTGTTTCTGAGCTGTGCTATCTATAATAACGCACTAGCTCCGATAATATCAGCTTAAATTAATGTACTTTACACTCAGCAGGCAGGACCATCCAGGACCATAAAAAGAGGCACTGGGCTCTGCGCAGAAACTATCATGATAACCCGTGTTCAGGGACTTATTTACAAGCCCCTTGCGTCGCTGGTGCATCACTTTTAATATGGGAAAAAGTGAGGTGCCGGCGGCGCAAGGGGCTTGCAAATAAGCCCCTCAGTCTTTAACGAGCAACGCATACAGTGTCACTGCATCTTAGTGAAAGTTCACTGCCTTGGTCCTGTTTGGGATGCTGTGGTCCTTTACAAAACCAGTCCTAAAAGCTTCAATCAATCAATCAATCAATCAGGTCATTTGTAGAGCGCACTACTCACCCGTAGGGTCTCAAGGCGCTGGGTGGGGGGGGGGTGCCATTACTGCTCGAACAGCCAGGTCTTGAGCTTCTTCCTGAAGGAGAGGTGGTCTTGGGTCAGGCGCAGGTCGGTCGGGAGTGAGTTCCAGGTCTTGGCGGCCAGGTAGGAGAAGGATCTTCCTCCTGTTGTCGCTCTTCGGATGCGGGGGACGGCGGCGAGGGCGTGGTTGGTTGATCTGAGGAGGCGCTTGGGAGTGTAGAAGTTGATCCGGTTGTTGAGGTAGCTCGGGCCTTGGTCGTGTAGGGCTTTGTGCGCGTGGGTGAGGAGACGGAAGGTGATTCTCTTGTTGACCGGGAGCCAGTGCAGATCTCTCAGGTGTCCGGAGATGTGGCTGCGTCGGGGGATGTCGAGGATGAGTCTGGCCGAGGCGTTCTGGATCCGCTGGAGTCTCTTCTGGAGTTTGGCAGTGGTTCCGGCGTAGAGGGCGTTGCCGTAGTCCAGTCGGCTGGTGACGAGGGCCTGGGTGACCGTCTTCCTCGTCTCGGTGGGGATCCACCGGAAGATCTTACGTAGCATGCGCAGGATGTTGAAGCATGACGAGGAGACGGCGTTGACTTGTCTGGTCATGGAGAGGGAGGAGTCCAGGATGAAGCCCAGGTTGCGTGCGTGGTCCGTCGGTTTGGGTGCGGTGCCCAGGGCGGGGGGCCACCAGGAGTCGTCCCAGGCGGAGGGCGAGGAGCCCAGGATGAGGACCTCCGTCTTGTCCGAGTTCAGTTTCAGGCGGCTGGTCGTCATCCATTCGGCTACATCTCTCATCCCTTCGTGCAGGTTGGCTCTGGCGGTGGCGGGGTCGTTGGTCAGGGAGAGGATCAGCTGGGTGTCGTCGGCGTAGGAGATTATGTTGAGGTTGTGTTGGCGTGCGATGGTCGCGAGGGGGCTCATGTAGACGTTGAAGAGGGTGGGGCTCAGTGAGGATCCTTGAGGGACGCCGCAGATGACTTTGGTGGCCTCTGACTTGTACGGTGATAGGCGGACTCTCTGTGTTCTTCCGTCGAGGAAGGAGGTGATCCATTCCAGTGCCTTCTCCTGGATTCCGATGTTGCTGAGGCGCTGTACTAGGGTGCGGTGGCAGACAGTGTCGAAAGCCGCGGAGAGGTCCAGGAGGATGAGGGCCGCTGTTTCTCCGTTGTCCATCAGAGTTCGAAGGTCATCGGTGGCGGCGATGAGGGCGGTCTCGGTGCTGTGGTTCGCTCGGAAGCCCGACTGTGAGGGGTCGAGGGATCCATTCGTCTCGAGGAAGGCGGCCAGCTGTTTGTTGACGGTCTTCTCGATGACTTTGGCCGGGAACGGGAGGAGCGAGATGGGACGGTAGTTCTTGAGGTCGGTGGGGTCTGCTGTGGGTTTCTTGAGGAGAGCGCTGAGTTCGGCGTGCTTCCAGCTCTCAGGGAAAGTGGCGGTGTCGAAGGAGGTGTTGATGATGTCCCGCAGGTGGGGTGCGAGGACAGCGTCGGCTTTGTTGAAGACGTGGTGAGGGCAGGGGTCAGTCGGAGATCCGGAATGGATGGAGTTCATGGTGCGGATGGTGTCTTCGGTGCTGATCGGGGTCCAGGTGCGGAGGGTGGTGGTGGGTGGCGTCGTTGCGGTTGTGGCTTGCGTTGGTTGGTTGTTGAAGCTGCTGTGTATGTCCGTGATCTTGTTGTGGAAGTAGGATGCGAGGGAGTTGCAGAGTTCTTGCGACGGGGTGATGTCATTGTTTCCGGCGTTGGGGTTGGACAGCTCTTTCACGATGTTGAAGAGTTCCTTGCAGTTGTGTGCGTTGTTGTCCAGTCGATCCTTGTATGTATTTTTCTTGGTGGCGCGGATCAGTTGGTGGTGTTTCCGGGTGGCGAGCTTGAGGGTGGTCATGTTGTCCGTCGTTGGTTCCCTTCTCCAGGCTTTCTCGAGGGCTCGACAGTTCTTCTTGGAGCTCTTGAGTTCGTCGGTGAACCATGGTGTTTTTCTGCTGCCGGGTCTGCTGGGTGGGGTTCTCAGAGGGGCGAGTTCGTCCGCGCAGTCGTTGATCCACTTCGTGAGGTTGTCGGCGGCCTGGCTGGGGTTCGCTGAGTTGGCGGGAGGGTGCTGGCTCAGGGAAGCGGTGAGCTGGTCGGCTGTGATCTTGTTCCAGCTTCTTCGGGCAACCTGTTGCTGGTGGTGGTGGATCGTCGTTCTTCTGAAGGTGAAGTGGACGCAGCTGTGGTCCGTCCAGTGGAGTCCTGTTGCGTGGCTGAAGGTGACGTCTTTGCTGGATGAGAAGACGGCGTCGAGTGTGTGTCCGGCGAGGTGGGTGGGGGTGGGTGGGGGTGGTCACCAGTTGCTTGAGTCCGAGGTTGGCGAGGTTGTCGAGCAGGCTGATGGTGTTGCGGTCGTTGTTGTTCTCCAGGTGGAAGTTGAGGTCCCCCAGGAGGATGTAGTCGGCGGAGGGGAGAGCGTGCGGGCTGACGAAGTCGGCGATGTCCTCGCTGAATCGTGTGCGTGGTCCCGGGGGTCGGTAGATCAGGGTGCCTCTGAGGGTGGTCTTCGGGTTGGTGTGGATCTGGAAGTGCAGGTGTTCAGCGGTGGTAAGGGTGTCGTCGGTGTTGGTCGTGATGCGGATGGTGTCTCTGTGGATGATGGCGATGCCTCCTCCAGTCTGGTTGTCGCGGTCTCTTCGGATGATCTTGTAGCCCTCCGGGATGGCGATGGCGATGTCTGGGGCTGAGGAGGCGTTCATCCAGGTCTCGGTGAGGAAGGCAACGTCGGGGGCGGTGGTGTCGAGGAGGTTCCAGAGTTCTACGGCGTGTCTGTGGATGGAGCGGGTGTTGAGCAGGATACACTTGAGGTGGTTGCTGCTGGAGTTCGGCTTGGCGGGTGCAGGGAAGGTCCGGATGCAGGTGAACTTGCAGGCGTGGCAGCTGAAGGGTCCGTGGGTGTGCTTCGGGGCGGCTCGGTGACATCCTGGGATGCGGCCGGTGTTGAGTGCGATGAGGTCGGCGGCGCTGAAGGTACGTCGGGTCGGCTTCCGTCGGTGGGGGCCAGGGGTCCTGGCGCTGGTCGCGGTCCGGTCGCGGACGGGCTTACCTTTGGCGCGCCTTCGGCGCACAATCGGCGCGCCCGCTGCGCGTCAACGCTGCGCGTTCGCACGGTCGCCATTTAAGGCCAAGTGCGCGGGTGGGCGGGTCAGCTGGGAGGCGGGAGCGGGGAGGGAACACAAGGAAAAAGGGGCGGGGTCGGAAGTGGTGGCGGGAAGCGGGGGCGGCGAGGGAGGCGGGAAACAGGACAGGGGACGGCGAAACAAGCACAATTTACAGATAAAAACGCTAAACACGGGCAAAAGACTAGGAGAGACAAAAAACAAGCACAATTTACAGATAAAACGCTAAACACGGGCAAAAGACTAGGAGAGACAAAAAACAAGCACAATTTACAGATAAAACGCTAAACACGGGCAAAAGACTAGGAGAGACAAAAAACAAGCACAATTTACAGATAAAAACGCTAGGCACGGGCAAAGACCAAGAGAAACCAAAACAAGCACAAATGAAAGTCAAAACAGGCAGCGAGGCAGGCAGCGAGGCAGGGCACAGCGGAGGGGCACACGCAGCAGCTGGTGGCCGTGCGGCGCGGGGGTGTCCCACAAGTGGGTCACACTTACCTGTGTCGCACGGTCGCCATTTAAGGCCAAGTGCGCGGGTGGGCGGGTCAGCTGGGAGGCGGGAGCGGGGAGGGAACACAAGGAAAAAAGGGGCGGGGTCGGAAGTGGTGGCGGGAAGCGGGGGCGGCGAGGGAGGCGGGAAACAGGACAGGGGACGGCGAAACAAGCACAATTTACAGATAAAAACGCTAAACACGGGCAAAAGACTAGGAGAGACAAAAAACAAGCACAATTTACAGATAAAACGCTAAACACGGGCAAAAGACTAGGAGAGACAAAAAACAAGCACAATTTACAGATAAAACGCTAAACACGGGCAAAAGACTAGGAGAGACAAAAAACAAGCACAATTTACAGATACAACGCTAGGCACGGGCAAAGACCAAGAGAAACCAAAACAAGCACAAATGCACAAGCACAAATGAAAGTCAAAACAGGCAGCGAGGCAGGAACTGATGGACTCGGAAATATGAAAGGAAAGCCTCATGCCACTTCTGCAGTAACATATTTCGAATTATTCGTAGGTAACTATGAGAAATAAAGAGTGTTTTTTTCTCCAAGGGGTTGCGAGTGACATCAAATTGATAGCCAGAGCAATTCTAATGTTTTATGTGGTATCATTCAAAATCCTGAGGTTAAAATGTTGCCTTTATATAAAGCTACCCACCTTGAATTGTGTGGTACATATTTCCTTGTACACTCTTCTCCTACTCAGAGCGCAGCACGGGGGTAGATGTATTATGTGAGTGATACCTCTGTCCCCTGTATTTAAAGCTACCCACCTTGAATGTTATGGTATATATTGCCTCGTACACTCTTCTCCTACAAAGAAAGCAACACTGAGGTAGATGTATTTATTATGTGAGTGTCTCTCACCCACATTATCCAATGATGAATGAATGGTAACAATTATACATGGTGTTCTGCGCCCAACTCAAACCCCCCTCTTGCCATCTTTTGCCTGCAATATCATTACAAAGAAAAGGGAAACATCACTTACAACGAAACTTTTACAACACACTACCATTACAACGCGGTCATTACAACGCAAACTATTACAACGCATTGCGCTGGGGGGCGCTCTAGGATAGGGAATAGGTTAATTTACTATCCAATAACCTTCCCTAGTGTCCACGGGGACTGGAGTTGGAATAGTAAATTAAACTATTCACTATCCAACACCCAAAAGCGCTATGCGTTGTAATGGTATGCGATGTAAAAACCGCGTTGTAAAGGCATGCGATGTAAAAGCATGCGTTGTAACGTCATACATCCCAAAGAAAACACCAAGGGGCCTGTGATACATCCTCACCACTATGCATTATTCTATCTTCCTTCTCTCTCACTAAGTCTCCCATACCCTCTTGCGTCAACTACCTAAACAACTGTTGTCCTGCCACCATTCCCATAATGTTGCTATTGCCACCCCTACCACGCCTACACTATATAAAAACAACCTGGTGTCCTGCCATCTACCTCCACGAGTCATTGGACTACCTTCACCTTGCTTCCTTATCTCTCTCTACCCATCACCCTAAATAATTGAATACAAGGTGTTCCCATCATTTTCAGCGTAACTTTCCCCCAAATCTAAAAACAAAAAGACTTGATATACTTCCACCAACCTCAACAACATTAGACATTACCCACCCTCCCCTTTCCACATATGACCAATCAAATAACTTGTGATCTGCACTTCCACCCACAACACTCTTGCTCATTCCCTCCCGCATTTAAATAGAATATGTGCTATCCACTCTCACACTGAGTGTGAAAACTGGCCTTGTGATGATAGCAGCTCTATGGAAAATGACTTTTAGCACTGCCTCTACTGCCCTATCATTGAAGAACTGAAAACACCTGTGTTGACTGGTTAGTGTTACAGATGAATCACCTACATTCTGCCCACCACACTTGGGATTCTGAAGACCCAAGAAGGTGGTGGATCACCGAAATCCAAGGGGCATATTACCAAGCAATAGCGATAATTATCGCTATGCATAGTTAGCGGCTAAAATTATATCGCTGCGCTCCGACGATTTTTACCGCTGAGATACCTTGATATTATCAAGGTTTATCTCAAAAGCAGTAAAAATCGGCCAAAATGCATGAATATCGCTGAAAAATCAGCGATATTCATGCATTACCGAGCTAATGCACTTAGCCATGTTATCCACCTACCATTGGATAACATGGCTAAGAACTGCTCTGGGCAGGCGTTAGTTTTTGGAGATAATCGCGCTTAGTGCGAATATTTCCAAAAGTAGGTAATAGGAGATAGCGATGTTAGAGACTGTTTCCAGTCGCTAACATCTTGGCACGCTCACTTTGCATGTCATTAGCGATAAATATCGCTGACATGCAAAGTGGGCCCCAAGATGATCGCTATCTCCTACTAGCTGTCGCTAACTGGTGTTAGCGACAGCTAGGTAATAGGGCGATAAAATTATCGCCGCTTTAGCGGGAAAAATTCCCGCTAAAGCGGCGATTAGGCCCTTGGTAATATGCCCCCAAATGCCTAGGCTGAGTGGTTTGCTGCTTTGATCTCAGGGAAGTGAAGTTGCCATATTCGGTGGGTGGCAGATTTTGGTGAGTCACATCATCAGGCTTTTCTCTCGAGACCATGGCAGTCGGATGGATACAATTTTCATGTTGCCTATTATAGTGAGACAATTGGACTGATGTTTGTAGGACCTTTTCGACATGATCACCCCCACTTTTTGCCTGGTATTTGATGTAATTTTGACTAGAAGTGCACTGGGTTCCTGCTAACCAGGTCCCCAGTGCCAGATCTCTTTCCCAAAACTGTGCAATTGTTTTTCCCTATTGGCGATACTTTTAGGGCCCTCTGTAAGTCCCTAGTAAATGGTACCCTCAGTTCCTAGGGCATGAGGTACTAAAGAGAGTCCCCAAGGGCAGCAGCATGAATTGTGACCCCTAAAGGACCCTCACCAATATCAGGAAAACTGCCACTGCAGGCTGCATGTCTTGGTGCAGACAACAGTGACAACACGACATGGCATGCAGCCTGTGTGCCCTGCCTGCTGGCACAGCATGTAGTATGAGTAAGTCATTCCTACTGCAGGCCTTACCGCACTAAGGCAGGGGACGCTATACCACATATGAGGGGAAAACTGCAGGAGTAGATATGCATCCACATTGGTCAGTTCCGTTAGTGCCAGTACTAGTGATCAGGAAAGCCTTTTTAAAAGTATGTGCTGGACACTTGTGAAACTGAGTTCCCCAGCTACATGATGGCTTCACTGAAAATAGGGATGTTTGGTATCAAACATCTCGTACTAATATACCACACTGATGCCAGTGTTAGATTTATTAATACATGCAACCAGAGGGCACCTTAGAGGTGCCCCCTGAAAACCTACCAATTACTGCATGTCTTCACCATCCTGCCACCAGAGACAGGTTTCTGACCCCCAAGGGTGAGGGCCTTTGCTTTCTGGTGTCCGTAAACTAAACCTGGTCGAGCAGGGGGTGCTTTGCAACCCTGCCCACAGGATGACCTGCAGATAAGCATTCCAAGTCTGGGGACCTTCAAAGAGGCCCACTGCCTTTGGTATACAAATCTGGCATCTCTCACATGAAGCAGAAACCAATCCCCTTTGTCCCGAGCTCTTTGGCACCAGGATAGACAGGAAAATTAGCTTGGCAAGGCAGGTTTCCTGAAGTGGATGACACTTTTCAGAAGTGACTGTTTTGGTTATGGCAAATTTAGGAAGGGTTATGCCCACTTCCCCCAGGAAGTGGTCACATAGGGGATGTAGTGACCCCATGAGTAAGTAACTCATTGACTACGACTCTATACTTCCCTAATGCCCCTAAATTCAGTGTTTAGGGGACCATTGGCACCAGGAAATCAGTTCCTGCCAACCAAAAGAAGAATAAGGGCTGAAGAACTGCAAAAGCAGAAACTGCAGAAGAAGCAACTGCAAGCCTGTTCACCTATTCTTGACAACGGCACCATAATCATCTTGCCCTGCAAGCTGCTGCTCCTCCAAAGCCTGGG
This sequence comes from Lissotriton helveticus, assembly GCF_964261635.1. Classification (NCBI taxonomy): domain Eukaryota; kingdom Metazoa; phylum Chordata; class Amphibia; order Caudata; family Salamandridae; genus Lissotriton; species Lissotriton helveticus. The sequence continues at coordinate 1,149,356,204 of NC_136070.1, forward strand.
AGGACTGCCAGCACTTCTATAAAGACACAGGAACTCCTGTGGAACAGCAGAGCTGTTCTGCTGCATCTTGCAGGCACCAAAGACTGAGCTGTGATGCTCCAAGACCAAAAAAACCAGACACCGGAAAGCACCACTGCACCCGAGCCACCTAGTCCGCGCTGAAGTGGGCGAACTGTGCCAAAGTGGTCCTGAGATCCGCGACCTAAACAGAAGAAAGACAATGATGAACTGCGAAAGCAGAAGACCGAGGAAGAGCAACTGACTTGACACCAGCGCTGCCGTCCTGTCTGCTGTTCCCCATCAAAACTGCACCAAGGACATCTCGTCCTGCAGCTGTTGTGCCCTCAAAGCTTGGGAGGACTGCTTGCCTTCAATAAAAGCTCAAGAACTCCTGTGGCACCGAGGAGCTGCTGCGCTGCATCCGGCAGGGACCACAAAGAAGATGGCGAGTGCAATGGACCAAAAAAAAAACAACACCACAAAACACCACTGCACCTGTGCTTCCGAGCCTGTATTGAAGTGGGCCAACAGTGCCAGCACGGTCTGCTAGCCTTCCAGAGACAAAGCCCATTTTGGACTTGCCCGCTGTGGACTTCTGGATGCCACCTGCAGGTGCCCTCTACAGCGAGTGCTCCCGGTGACAGAAATCTGACACCTAAAGACACCTCTGCACCTGTTGCCCCTGGAGGAGAAGACTAAAGGCATCTCCATGTCCCAGAGCATTGCAAGAGATGAGCCCCCTTGTTGGTCCAGCCCGACTGGTCCACCTGTTCGAGCCTCCAGCCTCTTTTCCGACAGACAATCGCCATAGAATTAAATAGAGCACCTGATGTAATAAGACACCTTTGCACCCGGATGCCCCAGTGCCTACCTAGGTGCCCTGTTGGTGATGCCTTTGATCCTGACCCATACTCACCCTAAGTCCAGAACAATGGTCCAGTAAGTTCTGTTGAGTGCCCGAATGCAATACATATTTTAAGATTACCGTGAAGTGCTTCAATTCCAATTTAAAATACCAAAATCACCCAATGCTAAAAAACGCAACACTGCAGCCGGATGCCTCAGTGCCTTTCACGGTGACCTGTTGGTATTGCTGTGGACCTTGCCCCATACTCATCTGAAGACCCTGGGAAGGGTCCCATAAGTCATTTTTAAGTGACCGTATGCAGCGTGCGTTTTCTTCCTAAGTTAACATTGCCGCAACATGCTTCAATCACGATTTAAAGTTTCATAAACCTGTTTTCTTCAAACCTGCTATTTTCAAATGTACTTACCTGATTTTGTTGATATTGGTACCTAGTGTTATATAAAGATAAGTGTTATTTTTATAAATTGGTTTGGATCTCCTTATTGAGTCATGTGTATCATTTATTGGCTGTGTGTGTGCACGGATGTCTAACACTCCTCTCTGATAAGCCTACACTATGCCCTAGAAGAGCACCTTGGGATTGCTAGAGCATGCCCTGTCCACTAGTAAGGGAATACCTGGACTCGTTGCACAGGATACCTCTTTTCGGTAAACCATATATAAAGAGTCAGCTTCCTACAATGGTTAAGTCCCACATGTTTGTTTGTCGGGACTTCACTTCTACATCTCCCACATATAACTGTCAGGAAGGGTGACAGTGGCAAGTTGTGGGACACAACAGGAAGATTTGATTCTGACTAATGACTTTAGCCTCAGTAGAAGGTGGAAAAATAAATATATAGAGAAAGTCCTGTGGATCTTACTCTAAGAAAGAGTAATTATCCAGAGGTATGAAGGCTCTGAATTCTACTTCTTCACTTCCAATACACAGTTAATTTCAACCATTCTTCAGTGTCAATTACTCCATACTGATGCACAGATATTCAATAAATTACGTGCTGAACTTTCAAGGGTTTAAAGTATCTGAGGTGGCTTTCATGAAATTAGCCAGCCGTGTGTGTTCATTACAGTTGCAAGGTGTTCACAAATTAAGTTTCGTGATTCGAACAACTTTGACCGGCGCATATGAGTCACCATCTCTATTTAGCAGTGGAATACATCCGTATTCCTCCTTGCAAAGCAACCACTCACATCTGGGTGGTGTCGGTAGAAGTTGTTTGAATCCCATGTTTTCATTTGTGAACACATTGGAGACACTGTGGTGATTTGACTTGGATGATGGCCCCTCAAAGATATTCGGGTCAAAACATCGACAACCCCTCCCCCACCCCCCGAATGGTGAAGAGCTCTAATGAACAGAAGGGTCTGGCTAATTTTATAATAGCTACCTCAGATAACTTAAACCCTTGTAAGTGTATATTACCAATGGGGTGTGTACAGTGTGTTGGTGTTTAAAATGTTGTCTATTCTTTGTACTATGCGAGCACTGTGTCGTTTGGACTATTGATTCACTTTTCCACACTATACCTGTATTTGTTCTCATATGTCGGAATATATATATTTATGACAGAAATTCTGCCTGTTCAGAGCGTAATTTATTGAATATCTATGTATTGGTGTTGACTAATTGACAATGAAGAATGGTTGTGGTTGAGGCTAACTGTAAGTTGTAAGTAAAGAAGTAGAATTCAGAGCCTTCATATCGCTGGATGATTACTCTGGTTTACACAAGACTTTCTCTATATATTGATTTATGTTTACCCAATGTCCGATGGGCGTGTTGGGTTGTCCTTGTTACGGATCCACAGTAGAAGGTGCAGCATTCCTGAAACTGAAGGTACATGGCATCTTTATTACAAGCCCTGCAGGTCTTTCAGTCCCACCCAGGTTCTGCTGACACAAACGAACAAGTTACTTACCTTCGGTAATGCTTTTTCTGGTGGGTACAGTATCTGCCTGTGGATTCCTCACCCTATGAATATCCCTTGCGCCAGCATTCAGCGGAAATCTTTCCTAGCTCTCCATGCCGACGAGGTTGTCACAATACCATGGCTGCGCACGCGGTTCCGCATGACGTCACTGGAGCCATAAAAGGACCACGTCAGCGTGATGACGTCAGTTCCACCCATTTTTTCTGTGCCACCGAGGCAAACGGGTGGACTGACCATAGAGACAATGCATACATAGTACACAGTATTCACACAAATACACACAGTGTAAAGTGAAAAAGGAAAGCAAACATTTCCAATAAAACTACACAAAGGCAAATAGAGGCAACACAAAATCACAATATAAAATAACATATTAAGCAACACCTCTTTTAAGGTATAAAAGGGTGGATTAAGGGAAGGATGGTGGGTCAGTGAGGAATCCACAGGCAGATACTGTATCCACCAGAAAAAGCATTACTGAACTTAAGTAACTTGTTCTTCTGATGGATACATCTGCCTGTGGATTCCTCACCTTATGAATAGAATCCTACAGCAGTCCCTCTCCCAGAGGTGGGTGTCCACCCTTCTATACCAAAAAGTCTTGCAAAACAGAGCGTGCAAAATGGCCATCCCTCCTCACTTCGGAATCCAAGCAGAAATACATTGCAAAAGTGTGAAGGGAGGCCCAAGTTGCGGTTTTACAGATGTCCACCTCTGGACAAGGCAGAAGTAGACGATTTAACCCTGGTGGAGTGGCCTCTAATGCCTTCAGGAGGCTCCTTACCAGCCAGAGCGTAGCAAATCTTGATGCACAAAATGATCCACCTTGATAAAGTGCACTTGTGCACCGACTTGCCCTTCATAAGTCCAACATATAACACAAAAAGCTGATCATCCTGACGGAAGTACTTTGTTCTGTCCAAATAGAAACAAATCGCCTCTTAGGGTCCAAACGTTGAAGCCTCGCCTACTCCTTGGAAGGGTGAGGGGGAGGATAAAAAGTAGGAAGGGTAATGGGCTGCCCTAGATGGAAGGGTGTCACCACCCAAGGCAGAAAAGCAGCCCAGGTACTGAGGACCATCCTTTCAGAATGTACGGTCAGAAAAGGAGGTTTTGAACTCAAAGCCTGTAGCTCACTCACCCTCCTAGCCAAGGTGATAGCCACAAGAAAGACCATTTTAAATGTCAGCAGCCTCAATGGACAACTATGCATAGGCTCAAAAGTAGAACCCATTAAAAAAGTTAACTCTAGATTCAAATCCCACTGGGGCATAATAAAAGGAGTGGGCGGAAACATGTTAGTAAGCCCCTTAATGAACCTTAAAACTATTGGAGATTTAAAAAGAGACGGCTGATCAGGCAAACAAAGAAAAGCCGATAGAGCCAACAAATATCCTTTAACAGTGGCCACAGCACATCCCTGCTGGGCCAAATGCAGCGAAAAACAAAGAACATCAGAAAGAATGAGATTTTAAGGGATCTTCTCTCCACACCATTTAACACATTTTGACCACCTGTAGGAGTAGATAGACTTGGTGGAGTGTCGCCTGGCCGATAATATACCATCCACCACGTCAGGCTGGAGAGAGAAAGAGTTCAGGTTGCCCTGTTCAATCTCCAGGCATGAAGGTGCAGGCTCTGGAGGTGGGGGTGTGGAACCTGCCCCTCCGACTGCGAGAGGAGGTCTACCCTGAGAGGGAGATGGAGAGGAGGGTTTGACGAAAGTTGAAGGAGGTCTGTGTACCACAACCTTCTTGACCAATCCTGGGCAATCAATATAACTTGGGCCCGGTCTTGGCGAATCTCAGAACCCGAGGAATCAAGGGTATGGGAGGAAATGAGTAAAAGAGTTGTGAGATCCAACTCAACAGAAACGCGTCCCCAACGCTCCCTGCCTTGGAAACTGGAGACTGGAGAATGATGGGCAGTGAGCGTTCTCGAGAGTGGCAAACAGGTCCACCTGAGGAGTTCCCCACATCTGGAAGATGTGTTGAACTACATCCGGTTGAAGCCTCCACTCGTGGTCCTCGGAGAACTGCCGACTGAGACTGTCCGCGCTCACGTTCAGAAACCCCAGCCAGATGATTTGCCATTAAGCAAATCGAATGGTCCTGAACCTAAGACCAGAGCGCAAAGCCTCTCTGCAGAGACGGTACGACCCTACTCCTCCCTGCTTGTTGAGGTACCACATTGCGGCAGTGTTGTCTGTCAGGACTTTAACTGACTGACCGTGAAGGGAAGGGAGAAAGGCCTTGAGCGCCAAACGTATTGCCCGCAATTCCAGAAGATTGATATGAAGCAATCTCTCCTCCGGAGACCAAAGACCCCTAATCTCCAGATCCCCCAGAGGAGCACCCCACCCTAGGGTTGAGGCATCCATTATCACTGTGGCCACCAATGGAGGAAGATGAAAGGGCATTCCTTGAGACAGATTGCCCTCCACGCCCCACCAAGACAGTTCCGCTGCAGCTTCTCTGGAGAACCTGGCTGACTCCCTGAGATCTCCGTTGTGCTGATACCACTGCCTGCAGAGGCACCACTGAAGCGCCCTCATGTGCCAGCGTGCATGGTTGACCAACAGAATACAGGAAGCGAACAGACCGAGCAGGCGAAGGACCTTCAGAACCGGAACAACCGCTCCATTGAAAACAAGGGAATAATTTCCTGAATGTCGAGAATCCTTTGCGGAGGAGGGAAAGCTCAACACACAGTGGTATCCAGTACTGCCCCTATGAACAGGTTGTGCTGAGAGGGCAAAAAGTGAGACTTTGTTACATTTATCGAAAAACCCAAATTGTACAACAGCTCAGCTGTTACCTGCAGATGATGAAGCAACATCTCTGGCGACTCCGCCTTCAGAAGGTAGGGGAAAAACGGAATCCCTGACCTTCTGAGATGGGCAGCCACCACTGCCATCACCTTGGTGAAAACTCGAGGTGCAGCAGTAAGACCAAACATAAGAACCGCAAACTGCTAGTGTTGCGACCCAACCGTAAATCGGAGATATTTCCTGTGTGACTTCAGGATTGGGATGTGAAAATACGCATTCTGTAAGTCGATGGACACCATCCAGTCTTCTTGGGGCAGCACCTGAAGAACCTGTGCTAGGGTAAGCATCTTGAATCTCTCCTGCTTGAGATATAGATTCAAAATTCTGAGGTCCAGGATTGGACGTAACCTGCCATCCTTTTTGGGAATCGGAAAATACTGGGAGTAGCATGCCTGACCCCTTTCCTGCTCCGGAACCACCTCTATCGCACCTTCTTGCAACAGGGCATGTACCTCTTTCTGAAAAAGAAGTAAATGATCCTCCGTGCAAAAACCTTGGCAAGGAGGGTAAGGAGGAGTGAATTCCCTGAAGGGAAGGGCGTACCCATTTTCTACCAGATCCAAAACCCAAAGGTCCTAAGTGATCAATTTCTAATCCTGTCGAAAATGGGTAAGACGTCCTCCCACGGGACCTACATGCTCCAGGATGGCGGAGCTAGGGCTGCTTTCCTGCATTACCAGGAGGGGTTGGGGAGGTAGAGAAGGAGGAGGAAGGTTGATGCCTGGCTCCACGAAGGCGATCTCTGCCTTTACCCCTATAGGATTTGTACAAGGGGTTTTGCTGCTGCTGCTGAGGCTGTCTGAGACTTTGAAAGGAAGACTTCCCGAAGCCTCTGTATATTTTATAACCATAACCTTTCGCCTGAGATTGCAGACCCAAAGACTTTGCCGCAGCCTTACTGTCCTTAAACCTTTGAAGGGCAGAATCAGCGTCTTCTCCAAAAAGTTTAGACCCATCAAAAGGCAGATCAAGAAGAGCAGCCTGCACATCGGAGAGAACCCAGAAGACCTCAACCTTGCTTGTCTTCTTGTTGCAATGGATGAACCTATCACCCTGGCAACAGAATCTGCAGTGTCCAGGCAGACTGGATGACTTGGCGAGTTGCAGCCTCCTGAGAGTCTGCCAACACATCACTCAGATTTCCCCTATCTTCCTCAGACAACTTAGGAAGAAGCTGTTTGGCAGAATCTATAAGGGCATGAATATATCTACCCAAGAGACAAGTAGCATTGGTAGATTTCAGTGTAATGCTAACCGAAGAAAAGACCTTCTTCGCAGACTGTTCCAGCTTCTTGAAATCCCTGTCAGCTGGAGCCTGCAAAAAAGCCCCTGTAGACTGCTTTGAACAAGAAGCCTGCACCACCAAGCTCTCAGGAGAGGGGTGAGATGAAAGGAACACTGGATCCCCAGAAGCAGGTCTATATCTTCTTGACCCTGACCTTGAAACCGCACGAGCAGAAAGAGGGTTGCGCCACACATCGAGGATTGGCTCAGGCAGTGCATCATTAAAGAGTAAAAGTGGTTCAACCAATGAGGACGGAGAATGAAGCACCTCTGTGAGTAGATTAGGCTTATACTCAGCCATAGGGAGCTGCAAATCCAAACGTTCCGCAGCCTTCCTAATCACTACATGGTAGGGAGCAACCTCCTTCGAGGGGGAAGCCTTCTGAGAAGCATACTCCCACTCTGGAGAAGTGTCAAGTCCACTTGCTTCACATAAGTCCTCAAACACATCTTCTGTGTCATACACTTCACCTTCCTCCCTCTCTTCAGCCTGGTACTGCTCCTCCTCCAACAACCTCTGCGCCTCTCTCCTCGTACGCATCTCCGGTTGCGGCATAAGCGGCGCCACACGCTTCATCGATAGCTCCGGGAGCGGTGTCGAAGGAGGATACACTGTAGTAGCCGGCGCCGATTGAATCCGAGAAGCTTCATGGGATGGAGCCGGGGACTGCCCATACGGCGTCGACATCCTTGGAGCTGGAAAATGCCAGGATGGCGTTGCCGGAATGAAAGGCACAAAGGGGGCCTGTGGATACTGTTGCGACACACCCAAATCAAATGCCAACTGACCCATGGGCCCTGAAGGTGCACCAGAGGGGTATGAGGCCCTGCCGAACACGCCATACATTGCATTCAGAAAATGCGATGGATCAGACCCCGGAAACTGAGGGTATTGAGCCAGTTCGTGATCCAAACGAGGCACCTCTGGAGTCAGAGCCGCTGGAGCCACAGGCGGAGCTGCAGTAGCTGAAGGAACCTCAGCATCAGTCGGATTCGACACACCCTCTGGAGTCGGTGAGAATCTTGGCATCGATGACTGCTCCGGAGTCCCCTTGTATGATGGAGAATGAACCAGAGTCACCTGAGGAGACACTGAGGGAGAAGGAGAGACAAAGTCCTTTTCTCGACGTCGAGGAGCTGGAGAAGGCGACCTCAACACCACAGCCTTCGATGAGCGGCGCCGAGAAGCATGCCTCTTCTTCTTCTTATGCTTTCTCTTGGAGTCATGCAAAGTCGATGACCTGGACTTCGACCGTTTTCGACCCCTTTTTTCTTTTCTTGCCTTGGCCATATACAGCTTGGCCTCCCGTTCCTTCAGAGCGTTTGGGTTCATCTTCCTGCAGGAAGAACAGCCCTCGACGTCGTGGTCAGACGACAAACACCAAAGACAGTCTTCATGCAGGTCAGTGATCGACATATAACCTCCGCATTCCTTACAAGGCTTAAAGCCAAAAGAGAAAAAGATACAATCAAAATAACAAAGTATCCAGCCGAAAGTATTGAGAGTCCCAGAAAAAACCATTAGCGTCGACGGCGAGGAAAAAAGGGAACTGACGTCATCACGCCGACGTGGTCCTCTTATGGCTTCGGTGACTCATGCGGAGCCGCGTGCGGAGCCATTGCATTGTGACGACCTCGTCGGCGAGGAGAGCTAGGAAAAATGTCCGCAGAATGCTGGTGCAGGGTATATTCATAAGGTGAGGAATCCACAGGCAGATGTATCCATCAGAAAAAATCTGTACTTAAGCATATGTCAGTCATCTGAGCAACTCCATTTTGATGGGTATTGACTGGGTAATGCCTATGAATGACAGCAGTAATACATCTCATTAAATCTCATTACACAAGAGGGCAACATACTCTGAGCATTATAGAGAAAAGAAATTAATAGCCTGATTCATAAACTGCACTTTAGAGTACGTTCACGCTTTTGAGTACGTTTACTACTATTTGGTACTCACATATTATATGTATTTATTACTTAAAAAATTATTAAATTTTTTATAATGAAATAATGCCATACTATTTTTATATAATTTTGACACTTAGATATATGTGCTATATTTAAACTATTCAAAATATTTTATTTAATTCATCATTATTTCCTATAGGGTTTTATGTTAAGTCCCTACCTCCATTATTTTCAATGAGAGGGTGTGGAAGTACTAGTGGATGGACATGTGTAGTGCTGGAGTTACTACAAAAGTGTAAGTTACTACACAGCTACAGTTAGGTGAATTCCGAAATGTAGTGAACTTACAGAAAAGTGTAAAGTGAAACGTTACTCAATAGTGTAAGTTATCTTTATGAATGAAGCTCCTTATATTTAGTCTGCACCAAAATCGCAGAGTCACTGTTGAGAGAAGCCAGTGGTAAAAGCAAACAAATGAACCCTTGATATAGCGGAGTAGTGGGGGAAGAGGTATGGTGTATTGGCTAACTCCGAACTTTGAAACCTTGTGACTTGATTTCTAATCCCAGCTGAGGCTCTTGACTGAACGTTGTGTGATTCTGACTAAATAGCACACTCCCCCTTTGCCTAAAATTGTATGAGGAGTGTACTGCAATTGAAAATATCTTAAATACATTTGCCAATGTGTAAGTCTGCATATTATATACATAGCTTCATACCCTCCTACTCTCCTTAATGTATAGCACTTGGGTGATATTCAGGTAGGTTTTTGCTATATAAATAATTGTATGCACTTTCACACTGGCAGCTGTGACCACCTTTCCTGGAATCAAATCTTGTGCTTATGAAACTGAACTTCACCTGTGGTACATGCAGATTGTAATGGCCTGGGCAGAGAGTGGTGCCACTGCACTCAAAACAGTGGGTGAAGATTATGTATCCTCCTAGTAGGTTGAACAGTTGATGTGTTTGGGACGTTGCCTCTCTGATGAACAACGCATAGTGAACCTTGCTGGCTCGTATTCCTTTCTACAATTATTTTCTTCTCTTGGAGGAAATATTGGATAATTGTTTGGTGTCCTCATGCTCTGGCTTCATTTCTTTACTATAATTGTTGTGTCAGTCTATGAAGTTTTTTCACAAACTCTGCCCTAAAGAAATTGGTAACCAAGACAAATATGATAGTAAAGTTGTTCAGGGTTTCTTAAGTGGTCACAAAGCGATGGATCTTTAAGTTTGTGCAGCGGATTAAGGTACCTGCTTCATCGCTCTATGTGAATGAAGCAGTTTTTAGGGCATAATGCTGATATCATTCCTCCAGTGGTTAATTTATTTGTGGGAGATATCCGTGTGCACTCTCTGGGAACAGATGGGAATCATCATAAAGTGACTCAGAGGGTTGATGTGCCTGCTAAAGAGCAAGACCTTTAAGTGCAAGTCACAAACGTATACTTTATGTGGCAACAGTAGACTGTACGCTATGTAAATGATGATGACTACTGTACTTGCACTCACAGAAATAGATGCCTTTTATTTCCACAGAGCATGCAAATCTTACTTAGGACTACAGTCCCAGAAAGTCAAAAACACTTTTGAATCTTTGTTTATCTTACGAACTTGTTAAGATTTCAAGAGGTTTTCTTGTTTCTCTTTATGGGGTGATGGACAAGGCTACAGTGTCAGATGTACCAGCTTTTCTTCCTTTTACCTCTAACTACTCCTAGCCAAGACACCGCTTAGACAAAAGGAGTTAGATTGTCCAAGAAGCAAGACATTATCTCTCAGCAAAGGAGCCCTCTACAGCACTGAATGTAACGGGTGGGCATTGTAGCATGTTTGTCAGTTTTAAAATGCAGCACATGGACAAAGGTGGGGTGTTTCTACTTGGCTAGACTAAAACCTACTTGCTATTAAAGAATAGGTGTTGGAAAAGAATTCCATCAAGGTCCCACTTTATTTTATCACTGTTCTTCTTATCTAAGGCAGGATTGTTCCAGAACATGTTGCCCTGAGTTTTGACGGCATACTAGCATGTTTGCTTCTTGAACTACATTTCTTCTTGAAGGAGAGATCTAGTCCCAGATCCATAAATCCTTTTCTGGTGCCTGATTCGCAAAGATATTGCTATGAGTAGGTATGACCTCAAAGATTCCTGTTTTCACCTGAGTTCCAGGAGTCAGCTAAGAGGATTCCTTGCTTACTCCTGGATTACTCACGGGGTTCTATAGAAAGAGAAGAGTACTGTAAAGATAAGTCATAGCAGAATGTTAGTGAATCAACCCCATTTTCTTATTCATAAAGAATGTGTACGAGGTTAAGGGATCCTCTTTTTTGCAACACCGAACAGGAGGGTTACATGTATCTACCCATCAGTGACCCCTAAAAAGAAACTCATTATTGTTTCATAGTTCCTAATGTTAAGGAAAAAAAATCTAAATTCTTGTCTTTTTGATTTAAGATCCATAGTTGCGGAATGCCATGGCTGCCATGAGTTTGAGAATCACAGCACACATATGTCCGTATATGACCCAAGATGCTAGCTTACGAGAGGGCCCATGTGGAGGATTAGGGCTTGACATTTTGTAGTTTCAGGTTTCTATATCTGTTCTTTTTCGTCTTGTTACACTTGTTCACATCTCTCCCTGAGGATCTGAAAGCAACTCGTCATGCATGACCTTTGTCCAGGCATGACATTATTAATATATGCTCTATTATTCACTAGGGGCTTGAAGAACATATTCTGTTTCCTAACAGTGTAACTATTTTTTCTTCCCTCTTTATATGTATCCTATAATCTATAAAGTGTCCAAAAATATCAGCACCTACCTAGTATACCCCAACATTTCGCAGCTAATGTATTTGCCTGGCAATCAGGGTATTTGAGCCTTAACTTTCAGAATGTAAAACTGCACTTCTTTCTGTGCAAGTGGGAAAGGCATGTGGATGATACATAACCTGGTGTTTTAAAACAAATTCCCTTGGTTTGACCCACTGCAGAAGCTTAAAGGAAAGAACATATAGGGACCAAAGATGGTATCCGAATACTTAATAAAAATAGGAAATATCGCGTGTAATTCAGTTAAAATTCACGAATTCAATGACATTTCATTTAATACGGATCAGGGTCTCCCCTTTGTTTATCTTTCCGCAAACTGTGAACATTCAAGAATTGTCATGTGATTTTTGCAATCGTTTATAAATACATTACCAGATGTATCCAGGAGACCGAGACTCGTATTACAAAACCATAAAATCTACTGTGAGAAAATTAAGTAGAATGCATTATGCTAAGTTTCCTGAGTAATACACAGGAAGCATCATATTTATGTAAAGCACGTTTTAAAGCACAACAGCAGAGCCGTGTGCGCTAAAACAGCTAACATTTTGTTGATTTTTCTTTTTTTCACAAACGTACCTTTGATGCATGAAAAATATGGGACATTTGCACTTAGAACATAAAGAAGATGTATTATTTTGACAAGCAGAATGTATAAAAATGCAGAGGTCAAAACTCAATGTCAAAACAATTATCATACCATGTCATAAATCAGGTAAAAGGCAAGCATGTGTTGAATGAACTTCAACTTAACCAAAACCCCACATTGTTCGTGTAGGCTACGGTAGCTTACGTAGTATTCAAGAAGAAGAAAAAGTGGTAGGACAACAAATATGCTCCCGCCAATCACAGCATGTGTGTAAGGGATCACTATCTAAAGGGTGGTGTTAGAAGCCAGGTGTGCAGAATGTGAAGAAATACAATGTTTAACCAATGAAACCAACATATTTTGGGCGATGAATCTAAGCCGTATTCGAATTTCAGATATAAACGTAAAGTACATTGGTACAAATGTTTAAAACGGATATTTCTGATCGGAACGTGCCTCAATAGTTTCCTTTTTCATTTTTCAACTACATCAGATATATCACCTTTCAAATATTTTTACAGGGCAGCAAAATGGTGTTTAAAAAAGCATTTTCATGTCAGCATATACTATCACTTGAGGCCTACAAATGAACCAGGACACTAGATGGAAAATGAAAAAAAATGCCAAGAACAAAAATGTAATCTGGGTGAAAAAATAATTTATGCCAGCATATTCTTGCGTAATTTCCAGAATTTTCAACATGATGAATATGCAAAATGCCAGATTGCATCAACATGTCATGCCCCACAACTGACATTTCAAGTGAAATACAAATGCACCTCACGCGAGCAGGTATATTTCTTGATATTCTCTAGAGTGATATGCATCCTTGCATCCAAAATGGACATAAGAGTGTATTTTGTGCTCAAAATGGAGTGTAATGCCAGACCATAATATACAAAATGTTGGATACTTTTTGGGTATTTAAAAAAAATTGCGCCAAGAAAATTTCACGTTTCATCCAGGATCGCAAAAATTATATTTAAGCAATTAGATGTTTGATTTACTTTGAGCAAGTAGTAACTCTGTAAAATAATACCTTTCCATCTGCTCTTTGCGGACACGTCAATCCACCTTTTGGTTTGGCAGTTCTATTAAAAATGTGTGCTACCCTTGAGACCACAAAGCAGAATAACAGACATCCATGACAGGCAACTTTTGAACACAGCTTTGCAGCATATTGACGGAATAGGATTCCAAAATGTGAATGCTCATCCCCGGTTATTCTACTGTACATTAATCTCATCTCTGAATCAAGTGTTATATGTCCCATGCAGGCCCATAGTCGTTTTCCCTATGTTAGCATGAGCACGTTGCAGACTGTCCTCTATTTAGTGAACATTACTATACAAACATATTTTGCTTTGCTCCACACTGTACTTTCACACAGAACCTGCTGTTTTCACATTCTGTTCTTTCTTGGGATTTGGTCTGCACACCATAGACAACGTTAAATGCCCCTTGTTATTTTGTTCTGGGCAGGCATTAGCACATAGACAAAAAACACACCAACGCAGCTGTTGTTTGGGAACACGTACTTTGTCATATATTTATTTTTATTTATTTATTTATTTTGGAGTCTTGTATAGCGCGCAGTTACCCTTAGGCATCCCGGCGCTTGTTCATGAATCCGGGAGATGGCACAAAAAATGACACAAAGAGACACAGAAGGAGAAAAATAAAACAGGAGCCTATAATGAGATACATCATACCGGAAATAGCTAGGTTTTTTATAGCTATGCACAGAATGTAGAATGTAGAATATAGCTATGCACAGAATAACTAACACACACTTAGAGAAGGATCTTTCCAGGGAAGAGAGCGTGACAGCACCTGAGATGTAGAACTTTCATCTGTGCATGCTGAGGTATGGGGTCTGCTGCCAACACTCAGAGATCTTCTGATATATAATCACTTTGCTTCTGTTGGAAGAGGGGTGGGTTAGGCTACCCTGTCTTTATATAATGACATCTCCTTTTACCATCCATCCAACACTTAAGGCTGACATGTTCTCAGATTTACCACAATACCGGAGAATTTAAGGTGGCATCAGGCCTGCCACTGACAATCAAATTCACCTTTTTAACACCAAAAATGTTGGCTCGATATAGACCGTAACGCTTAGCACCCTCCCACACACACATCTGAGGCAGTAATTCTGTTGACACTACTTTGTGTCTTGATGCCAGATTCTGTAAACCCCACTACAGTGGTTGCCTTTGGCAGCATTATGTCTGTATCATGCTTTTTCTCTGCCAAACATACTGTACCACAACGTTTCTGCTGATGGAAAATAGGCTGCTTAATGCTAGAGTCTCGTCACAAAGTCTATTAATTTGCTATTTGAACTGCAATTATTAAACACCTTTCCATCTCCAGGGCTTGCTGAAAACTTCCACACCACCCACGACGTATAAAAGCAAATACTCAACAACTGTTGTCTAAAGCATGGTGGTACGTAGTTTGTTATAATCATATACTAGATACCGCATGCATGCAACCTGTATCTCTTGTTTTAAAATGGCAAGAACTCTGGTCACCGATTACACAGTTTCTAGATGAATCTGCCAAATGATTGTTTACACCTCTACCTACTGCTCAAGAAGTACTTCAGTCCCCCTGACTTCTAGTGCTGATTGCATTATCCTCCTTGTTTATTATACATTGCTTAATTTATATTTATTGCTTATCTTTTATTCACATTCAGACATTTGTGTATTTTTATTCAACTTATGTACAGGCTCCTTTTTCCCTTCTACCCCCCTCTTTATTTTATTGTCTTCTTTCTTTCTTCAACTGATGTACCTAGAAGTATTTCTATGGCTGTATTATTTTTGCATACATAAACGCCTTCTTGAAACTTAAAAAAATAAAACTAAATGCAAAGACTCATTGGAACATTTTATCAAGTGTGTCCATTCTTTATCAACCGCGATGAAGATTAATTTTCTTTTCCTCAATAGGACAAAATGCAAGTGGATGCTACAGAGGCCAGTCTCCTGTCTTGACATAGGATTTGCATGGTTAGGAGAACTAATTACATCTCCTAAAAACCATTGGTTTTGCATTCAGTATTCTATTTCTTTTAAAGATCTGTCTTTAAATTCCAAGGTACTGTTGATCAATATCAGGTCTATCAGAATGGAGGGGTTGACAGACTAGTTTTATTCCCCTGTCCCCATGCTTTTTCAGGTCCTGCGCTGATGTTGCTACATTTAGTTGTGGATTTTAAAGAATAGCTGTCCTATTTATTAATGATAAGCCAGGAAACCTGGCTAATTCTACTAGATGCTGCCAGATGTTGGCTCTGTTTTGTGTTCTTCTTCCCTACAGGACATTTTTATTAAACTTTGAAACACGTCCTCATTCCAGGAATACTTCAGTTTTAATGGGTTGACCTGGGCCCCACAACATGGCAGGGCAATATGCACGATGGGACTGACTACCGGACGTTTTCTGGGTGGGCATGGTGGGGGCCTGTTTCACTGCTGTGGGGCCCGTTTTGTTGCTGGGGCCATGCCGGTCACAATCCAACTAGCAGCACTTCTCAATAAATAATAAAAAAACAAATGGTTTTAAAACTACTTTAAAACCATTTGCTTTTCAAAATTTTAGATGACTATTGTTGCTGATTGTTAGAGAAGCAGAGCTTGGCAGAGAACACTGTTTTTGTTCTCTACAATACATTGCGCCTTTAATGAGGATACACATTAATTGGTGTAGTAAAGTGTCATGTAAGGAAGGGATAAATTCCAGCGTCTCTGTTATACCCTGATTCCTCTCTTCTCACTGTCACCCCATGCTTCTCCTTCCTCCTCTCCTGAATACTTCCACCGCTCCTCTAACCCATCTTTTTTGGCTAGTTACAAGCCCCATCATGTCCCGTTATCATCCATTTTCCTACTTAACTATATACAGTTCAGTTATGCACAGTGAACAACCTTCACCACAAAACCGTCACCCCTCATGTTGATACAACGCGGTCGTTACCATGACCGCGTTGTAACAACACATACCATTACCCCGCAAGTTGTAACAATGACTTGCGGAGGGGGGAGAAGGTGTTGGATTTAAAATCCAACACCTTCTCTACTGTCCGCACAGACTGGAATTGGAATAGTAAATTATACTACTCCAACATCCAGCGCCCCTCTCCGCAAGTCGTGGTATGCGTTGTTACAACACGGTCGTGGTAATGACCGCGTTGGTACAACATGTGGGGTGAAAGGCTGGGGGAAAAATAGGCATATTCGTTATGCACAGAGTACCTATGCACTGCCCTGTTCAATAATTTACCCAACAAAAACTCTAGCCCTCAAGCTACATGGCCTTCTTATATATGTGTCCTTTAATGACTGCCCTTTACGTGCTATCTAATGCCTATCTAACCACTCACCTCCTGTTTAAATCACTTTAAAAGTGTGCTCACCCTAAACAATTGAAGTTTCTCAGTGGATGCCTTGAACTTTCTAATTGAAGCCCCTGCACTCTAGAATAATTTTCCCTGCAGAAATGATACTATTAGGACTCAAGGTGCAATCAAAGCCTTGCTTAACTGACAAACTAAACCTCAATCTTCACACTATTTTTGGTTATCTCTGCCTCTTTCGAGGTCTCGCTTTACCTTTCAATTAAACTGCTAATTTTATTCCTATATGTAACCATATTGGGATCTTGATAGTACCCCACATTGTCAAGGATGCTGTTCTGCATACAACAATCTATCTTAGTCTGCTGTTCTAAAACTGCAGTTCACTATAGGGACCACATGTCATTTATCTTATATCTACAACTTTCAGTACGTAAAGCATTACGTTAATGTTACAGAACAATTATAAATAAATATAGTCTTCAGTCATAGAGTTCATAGCAGTTCTTTCCATCAATATATATCGCATGCAAGTGTACCCCAAGGAGTCTTGGCATCGCGTTGAGGAAGGGAAAGCAGGTACAATATGGCCTCCTTAATTTAGAAGAGCCGTGTGTTCAATGCTTTCATGAAATGTGAAAGGTTCTGGGAATTTTTCAACTCAAAAGGCAAGGGAATTCCAATGTTTAGTGGCACAGGTCACAAAGCTTTTACTGCCACACTGGCAAGTTTGAACTTGGCCACCTTGATATTTTTCACGCCCAAGGAGTGTAGGGGTCTAGGAGGTTTGTACCAACATAAATGCTGACTAATGGCCACCGGTCCAATAATATGTATTGCCTTGAAGGCAGTGCACCAAACCTTGAATGTATTCCTGTTTTGCACAGTCAACCAATGCAGTTGGTTCAATGCCATGGATGCTGAGTGAAATTTGGGAAGGCCGAAAGTAAGACAAACTGCAGTATTTTGTAAGGTTTGAAGTTTGGATAGGAGTTTTGTTGTAATCTGATATATAATCCATTGCAATAGTCCAGTTTGGACAAAAGTAGTGCCTACATAATCATTTTTTATAGATTAGCGGGAGTATAGGGTAGAATGTTTTTCAGGATCTTCAAGAGAAAGAAAACCAAAGAAGCTATTTGCTTAATCTGGTTCCCAAAGGAGAGGTTCTTGTCAGAAATGACCCAGATTTCTAACCTTTTCCACTAGGGACAGAACTGGGTGCATATCGGATGGGCACCCGTCTGGGGACCAAAAGTTGGTGTTTTTTCTGAAGAGTAAGATTCTGGTCTTACCTGAGTTTCATCTCAGGCAGTTTTCCGCCATCCAGGTTCCAATACTTTCCATACAGATGCTGAAATGGAGGCCGTATGGGCTGGTGTTTTGTGTGTTGTCTGTGTAGGAGACAACTGAAAAGCCAAAGGTTCTTACAGGTTGAATCAAAAGGCTGATGTACAAATTCAATTGGGTGGGGCTTAGTGAAGCCCCTTGAAGAACACCACAAAGAAGGTTCCACATTGTGGAGGCACATTTTTCTAGAGTGAAGTATTGTTTCCTATCCACCAGAAAGGATGTTAATAAGGAGAGGGCTTTGTCTCTGATACCTAGTTCATACAAGTGGTTAGTCAGAATGCAGTGATTGACAGTATCAAATGCCGCTGAGAGATCTAAAAGTATCAGGGCAGCGTTGTCTTCTTTGTCAATGACAGATCTAATTCTCTCTGTAGCTACTATGAGAGCTGATTTGGTGCTGTGCTGGCTCCAAAACCCAAATTGTGAATCATTTAACAGGCTGTTTTCATTTATGACAGTAGATAGTTGCTGATTGAAAGCTTTAGCTAATATTTTAGCTGGCAGAGGCAGACATGATTAAGGACGAGAGTTTGTGGGATCAGATGCTGGAAGTGTCCTTTTTTTTACAAGGGGGAGATTCGCTGCTTTCTTCCATGGTTTAGGAAAAATGCCTGTGCGAATAATTTCATTAAAAAAGATTGTAAGATGTGCAGAAATAGTCTCAGTTACAAGGTATAACACTTTGGGGGTACATCGGTCATCTGGGGAGCTTGATATAGTACTAGATAATAGGTTCCTGACTTGCTCTTGGGATAAGAGGGTAAAGTTAGCAAAGCAACATTGAGTGTCGGTTTCTGGTTGAGGGCTTTGTTTGTTAGTGTTTTGCCGTGTTAGCGGGAGAGGCTGGGAAAAAACTGAGGGCCCTATTCACAAGAAACTAATGCATTGCGGTGCCGCAAGTCATTTTGCAGCACTGCCCTGTGTTAGTTTCGAGGGACAGGGATGCGACATATTTACAACAAGATGTTGCATTTCTGTGCTTTTCCCTGTGCTGGTGCACAAACTGCTGCCATTCGCCAGTGCAGGCACCTTTGCACCATGGCGCAAGGATGTCTGCGTCATGGGGAGATTGTTATTGTGCTGGAAGGGGCCCCTTCCTGCACAAAAACAATATTCTTGGTGAGTTCCTCTTCCAATGCGTGCTGTAGAATGCAGCACGCATTGAAAGAGGAAAAAATTGAGGAGAGATTAAAATATTTCTCCTCGTTGTGCCTCACTATGTTCCCCCCAAGGGGTGGCATAGCATTCTGATGCATTTCCAGGTTAACGATTGCTCGTAAATCTGGAAATGCATCAGTGGACATGGGTGTTGTGTGGGAACACCCACAGCAACACCCATGGCACGCCCCCAACACACAAAGTGTTGCGTGAAAAGGGGCGATATTTACAGGCACAAAAAAAGCCACGCATGGTGGCTTTATGTGTGCTTGTAATTATTACGCAACAGGTTGCGCCACCGGTGCATGACTCAGGGGCGGCGCAAGGGGCTTGTATATAAGTCCCTACATTTTGACTAACATTAATATTCTTATTTTGGGCGTTGTTTGAAAAGATTTTGACCGTTTTTAATAATACTTTAGTAGAGTTTTTTGCTGATTTGATTTTTGCCAAGAAGTAGGCAGATTTATTTGCAAGGATCATAGATTTATATGTTTTACGAGCTTCCGTATATATTGTTTTGTCCTCATTGTAGTTCATTCTTCACTTTGCTCCAGCTCGGCGCAAACCTTTTTTTGATCTTTAAGACTGGGAGAATACCAAGATGCTGAAGGACTTTTATGTTGGCTGGTGAAGGTGGTTGCTTGTGCGAGAATATTTATGGCCTTAGTCAGCCAAGAGTGGTACAGAACAAATCTCATACTTCAAACGCAGCACAGGTGAGCCAAAGAGTAAGGAACCAACAGGCTCAAAAAAACTCTTACCACATAGCTGTAACAGAAACAAATTTCCAGCAGAAGGTGTTAGCAGACATGCCCATATATATGCAAAGCTGCACAAATATGCCATATTGTACCACTAGGATAAGCCACATTTAACATCTAACAGAAAGCACTGGACAGAAAACCTGAATATTTGAATTAATTGCTTGGTAAAATGTACTCTATTTCTACATGTTTTACGTCAGTGACTACTGTTTGAAACCTGCAGGGCCTCAGTGCGTGTAATGCATCTCTCATAACATTCAAGAAGAAAATCACTGGTACAGAGGGTGGAGCACCCTACCAATTGTGCCACTAGATTTTCCCACGTCCAGATATTGTTGCCTGCTGGAGCAGATTGAACACTTGAACATTTTAACTTAAAGGGGCATATTTACAAGCCTCTTGCGCCGCTGGTGCATCACTTTTACCATGGGAAAAAGGGATATACTGGCTAAGCAAGGGGCTTGTAAATAAGCCCCAACGTATTTTACCTGGTAACTCTTGCTATATGTGTGCATTTTCCACCTCATTGACTGTTGCTTGAAGCCTGTGCGTTCCCGCTCAATTGTAACATGCTCCTCATACTATTTAACCACACCGCTGCGGCGGCTATTCCGGCACAGCGCTAAGGGGGCGGGGGGACCATGCGGCGGGCGCATGCTGGTGACGGAACCGCTCCGTCACCAGCCGCGGTTGAGCTGTGCTCATGAAAGAGCGGTTCCGTCATGGCCCCACCTGCTTAATAGAACGCGCCGCGCAGGAGCGAAATCAGCGCCGCGCAGGCGCGTCGGGCGGGCCATGACGGAACCGCTCCGTCATCAGCACAGCGCCACCGCGGCTGATGACAGAGCGGTTCCGTCATCAGCACGGAACCGGTTAGCAGAACCTTCTATACATAGAACTAAACTGAGAAAAATCCTAACTTTAAGACTTTCAGTATTCACAGAAGGCATTTAGGAGTCCTAAAGGTAGGACTCCTAACTTCTGTGAATACCGAAATGAGTAAGTGCCTTCTGTGAATACCAAAATTATTAAGTGCCTTCTGTGAATACCAAAATGGTAGTAAGTTTAGAATTTTGTCTTAAGTTAGTTCTGTGAATCAGGACCTACAGGACCACAAGAACATCAGTTTAAGTGAAACCCTTACTCAGGAGGAATCCCGCAATTAAATAAAACGATGAAAACCTTCAGTATATTAGGGCGGAGTACATAATTAAATGCATTTATTAAGTCATTTATAAACAGAATGGACTTTTCCAAATCATTTGACATTTATTACCTAATTTATTCCCCATCACTACAGAGGAGCCAACAAAATGAGTAATAAACCAGCTCTCCCTTTTTTACAGCCATATGGAACTTTTTTCTCCGTGGTAATAATTCAGGCACGGCTTCTGAAATCAATTGCAATCCTTGTCATATGCAACAAGTGAGAACATGTTATTATATTCTACTGTTTTTCGCTTCTTCTTGCTTTTTCATTTTCTCTCATTTACTCGTTCAAATATATTCATTTACAAGGTTATAGTTAAAAACAAAGACTGCAAAAGATGGATAGCAACGGAGGCATCTTCGGTACCCATAGATCTATTGAGGGCATGATATGACACATTTATGGAATTGAGTCATATCTTCAGTGACTATCAGCCAGATTCATCATCGGCATGTTTTGCGAGTCTGTAATAGCGAATAATAAGGAATCGCTATTACAGACTCGCAAAACGGGATTCATGTAGGAATCGCAATATTTATTGTGATTCATACAGCTTCCTTATTTGCGATTAGCTAATTGCTAATCGCAAATAAGGAATAACTCCCCATTCATTCCTATGGGCCTAAAGGCCCATAGGAATGAATGTTAAGACATATCAATGTGCGAATCGCTATTAGCGATTCGCATTTTGATTTTGCGATTACAAGGGTGCAGGGGTGTCCAATGGACACCCTGTTGCACCCCTGAAATGACATTGGATGCTGGTGTTACATACACACATGTCCTTGGGACATGTGTGTGTGTAACATACAACTTAGAAAAATGCACTTAAGTGCATTTTTCTAAGTTTCCGCTAATTACCACGAGGTTTGACTTCGCGGTAAATAGCGGCCCAAATTTGCGAATTCGAAATTTTTAAATGTTTCATGAATCGCATTTAAGGAATCTCAAATAGAGATTCCTTAAATGCAATTCCTCGCAAATTTGCGAATTCTATAATTGCGATTTTTGCATTTGGGATGATGAATCCCAAATGCAAAAATTGCGCTCACAAAGGGCCAGATTCTCAGAATCTGGCCCTTTGCCAGCCGATTTCACTTTGATGAATCTAGCTGTAAGTATTAACAGAGACATATATGCAGTACATCTAATATTATAACGTGCAACATTCTCTTCTGTCTCCCTATTGGGTTCAATAGTGTGGGATACATAGGAGTCTGAAACATATATCACTTTCTCATCTCATATAATGTCAGCGGATGTGTACATATTCCATAATCTACCGTTGAAACTGAAAGTTCAAGCTCTGTCTTTCTTGCCTGTAGTTTGATAAATTGCATCAGTCCAATGTGTTTCCATGTGGAGGATGATTCTGTTTCTCTTTTGAAACATCAGGGTCTCCTTTATGAAGTTTGACTTGAGGAAGGGAATATGAACACATAACGACAAAGCTCTCTCAAAGTAGGTTTCTTCTCTTACAACATGCACTGCTGTCTCAGCACAGACAGTGACAGACAGTCACAGAGTTCTCATGATATATCTCCATCCTGACTTGAATCATGCTCTGCTAACCCAGAACTAAGACTTCTACAGAGGTGTCACAATGCATCTCTACCATCATTTGTATTCTTGCATTGCAATTCCGGGATTGGTTTGACTATGGAGCTCTCCCTGCTCATTGCTGCTCTCACATGCATCATACATTGTTATATTAGGGCAAATGTTTCCAAGGCACTCTCATAATGTATCTCCGTCCTCATTTATGCATGCACTGCTATCCCATGACTAGGATGTCTCCAGGGCTGCCACAAAGCATCTGTTGCCTCATCTGCGCCATGCATTTCTTCCTTGTCATTCGCTACTAACGGCTATCCCAGTAAAACTTCAACAAAACACTTGCAGAGCACCTGTATTGTGAATTGCTATAGCAGTACTTTTCTACAGAGCTCCTGCAATGTAGCTCTATTCTAACCTGCACCATTCAGAAGTATTCAAGTAAGGCTTCCACACAAAACTCAATTAAAATATGTCTACCCTCACTTATACCACGTTTTGCTATCCATTAGGATTTCCACAGACCTCCCTGAACCACACAATATGCTGCTAACCCAATAAGACTTCTAGAGCCCTCGCACAGTGCACCTCCTCCCTCCCATACTTGCAGCCTGCAATAGGACTTCGGTAGAGCTCGCACAATGCAGTTCTACCCTGACGACCACCATGATGAAATATTCCAGTGAGATTTCCAAAATACTCGCAGATTAAACCTCTACCCTCACTTGCATTTCTATGCGATCACTACGCAAAATCCTGCCACTACTTCCACTATCCGCTAGAGCGCAGATAGTCAGGTGTACCATTCTTAGTCGCATTGACTATTGCAATGCTCTCCTGCTTGACTCTCCCTTGGTACTACTGGACCGACTCCATCGTGTCCAATCAGCAGCAGCCAAACTGGCCCTTGGATGGACCAGAAGATCCTCAACCAAGGCTGCTCTAGCCGAGCTGCACTGGCTTCCCTTTGAAGCAACGTATTGCCTTCAAGTCTCTTTGCTTGGTCTTTAAGGCATTACATGGGCTAGGACCTATCCCTTTACAACGGATGTTTACCTGGTATACACCAACCAGAGCTCTTCGATCCGCCACCGCTCGACTTGTAACAGTACCCAGATTCAAGAGAGCCAGGATCGGGGGAAGATCATTCCGAGTGGCGGCTGCAAAGCTCTGGAACAGTCTGCCCGCCGACATCCACCATACTTCACAGCTCCTGCCTTTTCGAAAACTAATAAAGACTTGGCTTTTTCCCTAGAGTCCCTCCGTCACTACTAAACAATCTTCTACTATTTCTATCTTAGGAGTAGCCACCCTAGCGCCAGGATGCCTGCCAGGCGACAGCTGCGCTCTATAAATGTTTTAAATAAATAAATAAATAATTCGGATTTGCAATAAGCACTGCTGTACCTCAACTAAAACCTCCAATGAGTTCTTCCAAGCCAGCACCTCGGCTGGTAATGTCACCCTGCAACATTTATGACATAGGTGGAACTTCTTATTCTCCACAACAGCAGCACAATGACTGCATCGCCCCCTGTCAAACAAGAAATATCCATGATAATTTGGAATTCTGGAATGAGATAAGAGATGGATGATCCCAACCCAATGATGAAGGATCAGATCGACCAATAAAGAGAGCTCATCCCCCCATACAAGTAGGGAATTAACATCAGATAACTGGAGACCGTACCTAACCAAGAACTAGAACAGTTCCACAACACAATGGCAAGGCTACAAGATATATATATATATATATATATATATATACATATATATATATATATATATATATATATTATTTTATTCTCCAGCAAGAAAAACGCCGCACTCAGGAACTTTAAGGTTTTCTTCGAGATTTATTTAAACAGAGCCCAGTCTGCACACCAACGCGTTTCAGCCTTGCGACCCCCCCTACGGTCCCCAACGGAGTGGGCCAGCACCGGGGGATGGGGTCCCTGGGGCCAAAAGTGGCCACAGGAGGGGGGCAAGGCAGCCCCCCTCCTGAATTATTCTTTTTTTAAAAAGGCCCATGCCCCGGTAGATGGGGTCCCCGGGGCAGACTTTGGCCTTGGGAGGGGGGCCGCGCGTCCCCCTTCCCGATTTTTTTTTTATTAAAAATTGGAGGCAGGCCCTGGGGGATAGGGTCCCCAGGGCAAAACATTTTTTAAAAAAGGGGGGCTACACAGCCCCCCTACTTTAAAAAAAAAACGGGATCGCGTCCGGAGGCCACGCCCCTTCATTGCACCACTCTGCAAACGCACCCCCTGGCACGTTTGCAGAGGGAGAACAAATTTCCCTGGAATACTGGGGGTCCCTGGGGGCCAACTAGCCCACCAGCTACCTCCAGTATGCCTCAGGGAACTCCTTGCAGAGAGCAGCCACGGCCGGTGGTAGGTGTAACTCGGGGCGGTGACGTAGGGAGGGGGAGGGGCAGGGTGGGGGGTTGTATTGTATGGATTACGGACATTAACAGGTAAGTAAACATATAAATTAATAAAAACGAATTTCGTTGTGTGCACTGCATCACCAAATCCAGTGCGCGCAACGAAATTCGTTACACCTACCACCGGCCGTGGCTGGCAGAGAGGTGTTCTGAGGCCACGTCCCTTTTTACACCTCTCTGCAACGCAGCTCTGTGGCACTTACTGGAGGTAGCTGGTGGGCTAGTTGCACCCCAATATATATATTCACTGAAAAAAACAAAGGTTTCAGGGGTGCTCTAGTTAGTTGGACATTTCACTCATACAAAACCATTGAAAATCCCCCGTTATAGTTAGTTCAGCTAACTATAACTCACGTACCCGCAATGCACTGCTGATGACGTCACATATTACATCACTCATGACATGGTCAGTGACATCACTGATGGCATCACTCATGACATCCCTGATGACGTCACTGATGACATCATCCAGTAAATGTGTGTTTTTCTGAAAATTAAATATGTTTTATATATGTAAATCTCAAGGTCGATGGAAGAATAAATGGGTATATATGAGTATCTAAATGGATTTTTGTTTTGTAAAATTGATTGTGTAACTGGCTGATTGAGTGTATCTTAGTGAATACATGGGTTAGTGAGTAATGTTTAAATATATCAATATCTGTATCAGTCTCTCACTTTGTGTATAAGTGGCTGCATTGGTTGGTGAGTAGCTACATGAGGGTCTATATAGGTTATAAGTTGGTTTTTTGAGTATCAGTATGAGTGTCTGAGTATCTGCATGGTTCGGTGGGGGGATATTACGTAGTGCATAGATGCATGAATGAGTGACTCACTGTTTGTATGTGTTGAAGACAGCATGTGTGCTGGACTGTATGGGTGGATGAGTGTCTGGATGGGTGTATTAGTGAGTGAATGACTGTCTTAATAGTGTCTTTATGAGTAACTACATATATTTTAAACGAGTATATGTGAGTATTGGTGTATATAAGTGAGTATATGTGATAGTGAGAGATTGGAAGAGTTCCTGTATAAATTAGTATGTGTTTCTATAAGTGATTGCTTAAGAGAGTAAGTATGTGTGAGTTTCTGAAGCAGTAAGTGTGGTGGTGTGTGTATAACTGTATATGCAATTTAATGGATGTTTGATACTGTGTTTGCATGTGTGACTTTGTGTGTGAGTAACTCTATAGATGAATGTCATTGTGTAACAGGATGTATAGGTGTATGAGTACATATGATGAGTGAGTACATGTATGAGTGACTGTATAGGACTGTTGGTGAATGAGTGGATGTGTGTGTAGATCTTGGGATTACTCAATAGGTATGTTGTAAGTGGAACTGGTATGTCCATTGTTTTGAAAATGTTAGTTTCTATTTTTGAGTGTATGTATCAAAGGTTATATTGGGGTAAGAGGAGGTCTGCCACTCTATCACAAGGATGATGTCATCAGTGATGTCACCGACCATGTCATGAATGATGTAATTTGTGACGTCATCAGCAGTACATTCCGGGCGCGCGAGTTATAGTTAGTGAAATGTCCAACTAACTATAACACCCCATAAACCTGTTTTTTTCAGTGAATTTCTAAGGTTTTTTAAATGCTAATTCCTAACTATAACATGCCCGAAACCTATGGTTTTTTCAGTGAATTTCAAAGATTTTTTAAATGCTAATTTGTAACTATAACGTGCCTGAAACCTATGGTTATTTCAGTTAATTTCTAAGGTTTTTTAAATGCTAGTTTCTAACTATGCCTACAGAGGTAGGACATTTGAAGAAAGAAGAAAAACAGACAGAAAGAAGAAAAAGAAATGCAGAAAGAAGCAACAGAAGTCCTCAAAGACGAAGAAAAGTGCAGGAAGAAGAAGGTGTGCTCCCACTGGTGCTTTAGGTGTGTGCAAATTTGTGCAATCTTTTGTGTGAAATTTTGTAAGATTCCATAAGAATTTTGTGAAATTACATCTTTAGCAAGGAGTGTGAGTATCTAGGATTTTTGCAACTGACTGCACACTTACCATAAAAAAAATCACCAGATAGGAGACTAATTATAGTCGGAAACGTCTCTCGGCATACTTCAAGGATATATAAGAAATGTAAAACTACATTGTGAAATAAAAATAAATGTAAGTAAAACAAAATTAGCAATTTAAAAGAAATGTGCTGCTGTAATAAAATGTTGCCAATCCTGATTTGTGTGCATGGTATGGCATCAGCATATCCCTTTCATTATAACCACTTTATATATGGGAAACAATTTGTTTTAGAACAGCATGTGTATGTAGCCAAAAGAAAGTCCACTGCACATTTGTGAGATAAAGTGTTGTCCTCTTAAGAGTGCATCCATATTTATATGATTCTGACCCAATACACCCTCTCTCCTCATATTTGTTCCATTGATGTATATTCTGCCATTCTCCTACCAAAAGTCATATTAAGACCCTGGTTTCAGTTTTCCCCAGACCCTTTTCTTGACTTTTTTGCCTTCCCTCCCTAGCCCCCTCCATTTTCAGAGGGCTCACAATCTACCTGATCTGATGAAGTTTTTCTCTGATAACAAAGACAACAACAAAGACCATCTGAGGGAAACAATGTACTTCTGAAGATGGACAAGTGAGTGTGGGAGTTTCCAATCTGATTGCATGGTTAGGGCTGCAGGTCTTCCTGGTGACATTTTTAATTGTGCTTCACCTTCCCAAATGTGGCGGTTTAAGCCACTTTCCTCATTGTGTTTGATTAGGGCCAAAATTTGTGGGCCAACTTTACTGGGTCCTGCCTTCTCTGTCATTTGACATTTTACTGAGCCTCTAGATTAGCACTTCCTTGATGTGTTACATGTCTACAGGGCTATGCGGGCTAGTCTAAGGGCCTGACTTAGAATTTTGCAGACAAGTTACTCCATCACAAACATGACAGATATCCCATTCACTTTATAGCAAGTGCTATAGAATAACCAGCCCACCAAACAGTAAATCAGGCCCTTAGTTTCTCCTTATCCTTTGCAAATGCACCTGCTGTTTTGTGTTTCTGGAACTGTTTTATTCTGAAAAGATTGCTAGTACACTTTTCTGCTATTGTGTATTTTGACCCAATTGTTTGCTCATGACTGGCTTCCCACGATTGATTAGGATGGTGCTGTCAATTCCACACCCATTCTTCTCATCTGAGGTCCTCATTATTCTCTATAGCCACTGTGCTGCCCACTAAGCCTGTCCTTCTGGTGCTATATCTTGGAGTGTCAACTCTGTACTGTGCTGGGCTAGACCTTCGCAAAACCAAAGGGGATGATGGACGGAGTGTTGAATGATGCAAGCACTCACCCCAGTCAACTAATCTGGGTTTAATCCCTCAGCATTTGGTGGTAGACAGTTTATTTTTATTAGTATTTTCCTATTGTGCCAACTCATTGGCTCACTGGGTTTGGCACTTTTGAGCACCTGCCTAGTGTTCTTTGTAGCCTGCATGGTTGACCTTGCTTTTCCTTCCCTAGCTTAATGACTCGCCTGTTCGTTTTTTATAGTGTTGCTGGTGGCCTACTAGTTCAGGTCTCTGACCGTCATTGCCTTGGTCTTGTGTCTGCTTAGCGGTCTGTTTAATCACAAGGTGCTTCAAGGACCTCTCTTATAAATGGAAACTCAAGCTCTTCTTTCAAACCATACATGACTCATCAATATTCCCTTGTTGCTTTTGGTTTTGCTCTTTGACTTAGATGTTTGTAGGTTCAAGTTAGTTTCTGGGTTAGGTTGATGATTTTCTCTGTTGAGGTATTGGGCAGTGCTTTCTTTTTCCTTCCTGGGTGGATGGTTGCGCACAGTCAGTACATATGGTTTGCCATTTATGATGTCTGGCTTTGTGTTTGCTGTATGAAAGTTTCATTATTATATAAATATGTTGGCCTCTTTTCCAGATTGCATGCTGTTTGTGTGCTTACTGTTTAATGTGGATCCCATGAGTGTCTACATTAATCTCCACATATCTGCCTGCAAATGTCTATGTCCTTCTGCTGTATTTTGGGCACATTGCTAGCTTACTCTGTTTGGGATCTTTGTTGCAGATCATGTTATATTATGTTTTTTTAAAGTGCACTCTCACCCTTAAGGGTATCTTGGTGCTGTGCATATGTGTCTACTCAAGCCTATGACAAGGTGATTTATAAAAATGGCAGGTCTTCTATTTCTTATGGAATTCAATAATAGAGGAAGAGGCTCTGATATGAAGTGGGAAGTCATTCCACACTTCATGAGCAATGTAAGAGAAAGCTTGTCCTAGCATCTGATCCTAGCATCTGATCCTGTGTATGTTTGGAATGTGTGTGAATTGGAGTCCTGCGAAGTGGAGGAGTTTGGGAGGTTTGTTGTAGGAAATGCAACAGTTTAGGATGGTGGGGCTTAACCCCTCCCATGCTCATGACGAGCTCAGCTCGTCATGAGCCACGGTGGCCGTTTGCTCATGACGAGCTCAGCTCGTCCTGACCGTTGTGCCGCGCCCACGCGGGGATAATTCCCCTGCTGTGCTGGGTGTTCCATTGAAACGGGCGTTGTCGTGACGAGCTCAGCTCGTCATGAGCACAATGCCACCGTGGCTCATGACGAGCTGAGCTCGTCATGAGCACCGGGGCGCTGCGCGTGCCCTCCCCCTCCCTCCAGCACAGCGGGGGAATTAGCCCCGAAGGCAAGGGGTTAAGTTGTGAAGTGCTTTGAGCATATGAGTGAAGAGTTCAAAATGTGTGAGTTTGTGTTATTGAAGCAAGTGGATATTCCTGAGGTATGAAGCGATGTGGGGTCTGGGTGAAAGGTTGTGGGTGAGTCTGGCTGCTGAGTTCTGGATGGTTTGCAATCTTCTGGGGGGTTGCTTGGTGATAACAGCATAAGGAGTGTTCCCATAGCCCAACTTGCAGGTCACAAGGGCGTGCGTGATGTTTTTTTCAGGAGTGGCTATAGTGCCATTTGAGGTTCTTCCTCAGCATCTTCAGGGTGTAGAAGCAGGATGCAGTGATGGTGCTGACTTGTGCAGTCATTTACAGTTTGCTATCAATTAATATTTCTGAGGCTCCAGGCATGGGTGCTGGTTGCAGTGTGAGTCTGAGTTCTTCCAGCCACCAGATGAAGTCCCATGACAAGGTGATCTTGCTAAAGATGACTACTTCTGTTTTGTCAGTGTTGAGTTTGAAATAGCTGAATTTCATCCAGTTAGCGACTTCTACCATTCAGGCGGAAAACTTGTTTTTGTGTTGCTTGTCTTGTCTGATAGGGAGAGTATGAGTTGCATGTCATAGGAGAGGATGCTGATGTTGTGTGCACGGATGACATTGTATTGGCTAGAGGGATAATATATGTGTTGGAGGAGCAATGGGCTGAGAGACAACACTTGCCGTACTCTGCAGATGAGTTTGTGGACTTCCCAGGAGTAGGAGACCAGACTGGCAGCTTATGTTTTATTTGTTAAGAAGGAGCAGGTCCAGCAGAGGGAGGGTCCTTGGATGCCAATTTGGGCAGGCAACTGGTGGGGATGAGGTGTGAGACCATATCGAATGCTGCAGAGAGGTCCAGGAGAATGAGGGCTGCCATGCCTCCCTTGTCTAGGATCAGGTGAATGTCACCATAGTGGTGATGACTGATGTTTCTGTGTGGTTGTTGGGCCTGAATCCAGACTGCATGTTGCAGAGGAGCTGCTGGTTGCTGAGGCAGTCAATGAGGCATCATTTGATTATCTTTTCTAGTACTTTGTACAGTAGGAGGGAGATGGGTCTCTAATTAACGAGCATGGCTAAGTCAGCAGAGGGAGTCTTGACCAGGAGCATGACGGTGGAATGTTTCCAGGTGTCCAGAAATGTGGCTGCATCAATGGATGTGTTGAGGAAGGGTGCTAATCCTTCACTGATCGGTAGGAGTCCTTTGCTGATGGCGTGGTGGGTAAAAGGGAGTTAGATGGGGCTCCCAAGATGATGGACTTTATGCTAGCGGCAGTTTCATCTGTGGTGATGGCAGGTCACAAGGTCAGGGTTTGTTATCCAGTTGTGTGGGGAGTTCAGTTGTTAAGTTGATAGGGTCCAGTTGAGGTTCAAAGTTGTGTTATATGGAGGTGATTTTGTCACAAAAGAACTCAGACAACTTGTTGCAGAGGACTTGTGTGGAGATGACGTTGCTGGAGGTGTGGGGACTTCTTTAATGATAGTGAAGTTTCTATGCTGCTGTTTGTTACAAGGTTGATTGATCTGCAAGAGTGTTCTGGATCTGCTGGTGGTAGCATCTCAGGGCAGTTTTGAAGACGTCTTTGTCTGTAGTGTACCGACTTGTTCTCCACTAGCTATGTAGTCGCTTGCAGTGGTGTTTTGTCAGCCAGAATTCTTCGGTGCACCAACAAGCAAGTGATTGGTCTCTGGCCATTGGGGTGCTCTGAAATGGATCACTGAATGTTGCATTCAGTGATCCAGCTGTTGGAGTTCTTGATGGCTTTTGGTAGGGTGCTGGTGAGCTCCAGCCCATGTTGGCAAGGGCCGAAGCCCAGTCCTCTTCTGCGATGTTTTCCCAGTTGTGTCTGAGGGTCCGGTTGTTGTAGCTCTGTGGTTGTGAGGAATAGGGATGGTGAAGCTAATGAGGGCATAATATTTCCAAGTCAGACTTGCTGGCTTGGCAACTGAGATGTTGTTGAAGGAGGTATAAATCTGGTCCAATATGTGTCTGGTGGCATGGGCGGGTCTGGTAATGTGTTGGGTGAGATTTCCAGGGTGTTCTACAAGGGACATCTGTCTGTGCAGTCTTCCAGGTGAAATAAGGATAAAGGTGTAGGAGTCAATGATGAGGGATACAACGAGGTCTGTGATGTTTCTGGTTAAGTTGGGGTCCCAGTGGTCTGTACATTAGGCTTCTGCACAGGAAACAGCTGGCTGTGATGCATAGCTTGAATGTGAGTTGTTACATGTATTTGGTGGGGGTGGCCGTGGAGGTGCTGCAGCTGATTGTGTCTTAAATATGATGGCGATTCCGTCTCCTGGCTTGTGCTAGCAGTCTTGCCTGGTAATCTTGTAGCTGATGTGTATGGTTGTAGTGTGATGTCCTGCAGAGAGATGGGGTTTAGTTGTGTTTCTGTGAGGAAGGACAGGTCTCGATTGAGGCTGAGAAGCAGGTTCCCTACCTCTGTGGCATGCTTGGTAAGTGAGCAGGTGATGAGGAGCATACATTGAAGCATATTGTGCAGCATGACTCGTGGTTAGTTTGAGTGACTGTGAGCAAGTGAGGTGCTGGGTGCTGTTGGTGCGCGAGCAGTGGGTACACTGTATGTGCAAGTGCATGAGAACTTGCAGGAGGCACAGGTAAAAGCTCTCTGCTGTAGTGTAGCCATAGCATGGTGAGTGGCAGCCAGGGTTGAGAGTGTTGAGCAATGCTTAGCGGTAGTGGTGGGTAGGGGAAGTCCAGGGTTCCTGGTGCTGAGTACAGTCTAAGCACGGATGGGCACAGATAGGCTTCTCTTTTGCATGCCTTCGACTCACCATTGGCATACCCACTGGGAGCGCTTTTGCTCTGTGGCCGCCATTATGTAGGTTCTGGAGGGGGTGGCAGGCAGCGGGCAGGGTAGACAGGGGTGCAGGAGGTGGGAAGGGGAGAGGGGGAGATGGGAAAGTGAAAGGTGGGAAAAAGTTAAGTAGCTCGGCGATGGGGCAGGAGCAGGAAAGAACAGCACTAACACCACAAACAGAGCATGAAGAGGCAAATGGGAAAAGACAGAGAAAGGAGTCATACCTAAGAGGCGAAACGGGCATGAGATGCAGGGAACAATGGGCAAAACCAAAGAAAAACTTACAATTTAGGGCACGAAAGAGTGAGAAAGACATAAAACAGTGAGTAGAAGCAGAGAAAATCACAATTAAGGGGCACTAAAGTGAAGGAAAAATAAATAAAAGTGGGCAAAAGCAGCGAAAAAGTTGTAATTAAGGGGCGCAAAAGAGAGCAAAACAAACAGTGGGCACAAACACAAAATGATGGCAGTATACAGCAAGCTGCACAAACAACAGCCAGAAGTCCTAGAGCAGGAAAGAGAGAGATAGAGTGAGTGCATAGAAGCAGAGCGAGGCAGGAGCCTCAGGCACAGGAACAGGATCTGAAAGGGCTTTGCCTTTTTGGGCACAGGTAAGTCACGGGAGCTGTGGCAATGCACCAGCTTCATGAAATTCTTACATCCCTCTGTTTGCGAAGGTATATTTTGTACTCCGAGCCTCATTGCTGCTGTTGGAGTTTTCATCGTGATTTGCAGGTGTGAATACTACTGGGGCAGTGTTCCCACCTTCCTCAGTTTTTATCATTCTTGTTTTACCTTTCTATGTAAGGTATGGGAATCTAATACCTTATGTTCCCATTCTCAAGTTGTGTGCTTTTGTCATGTTCTGTCATGTCTCTATTAAAGTCCTTGTTTAGGCCTTGTCCCAATCATAGCTCTTTCCTGCTCGGGTGTAGTGCTAGGTTTATCCTTTGTTCTAATCAGATGTCTTTGAGTACCCTATTGTGGAATGCTAGTTCGGTTCTCCCCACTCAGCCTGTTGGGTGTACTTACATAACTTAATTTCACCTCCCCCCTGTGCCTGTGTTAGCCTTTTGTGCTAAGAGTTTGTATTGTTTCCTTCAGGGTACATTTCTTCTCAATTTGAAACTGGCCTTGGATGTGCTAGTTGTTTTGATCTGGGTTATACAGGTTTCGTTTCTGGGGCTTTTTGCTGCAGATTCTTTTTGCCAGAGAAGTGCCTCCTTCTCTGTCAGGTTTTATGTGCTTTTCAACTTTCAGTTCGACCCCAATGTTTCAGCTATATTGGGTTCCTCTATTCCCTCGGCGTCAGCTGTGGCTGGGGTTGTGGTTGTCCTGCCCTTTAGTGGCTTTGGTGGGCCTTTTTCTTATTTCAGGCGGCTCAGCCAGCTCCAGTTTCAGATGTGCATGTCCAGATGCTAGTGCCTGGGGAATGTTTTGTGTTCTAGCACCTTCTTTCGGGTTCAGAGTTGGGTTTTGGTCACAGTCTCCTGATTGGTAGAGTGATAAGTTGGCTGATGTTGCTCTTTGCTTATCTTCTTTCATGTTTGTAATTCCATTCGATCCCTGGACTAACTTGTGGCATAGCCTCCCTACGTTGGTTTGGTTAACTCAATGGACCTTCATCAATGTTTTGCAGTGCTTGTGTGGTTCTGTTTTTGCAGGTGGTATTCTTGTGTTTCTTGCAAGTTTGTTTAGCTCATTCAAACTGTTCTTTATCGTGGTATTTTGACATTTCTGACATTATTCCACTTACCCCTCCACTTCAGAGTTCCAGTGCCATATGGCAATCGTGAGGCTTCATGGCTTTTTGGGCTTCTGGGTCTGGCTTTGGATCATTCAGTTCTGGGTTTGCATCCTGTTGCTGGCATCTGCCTGGTCAATCCTCTGTTCTTACCTTTTGGATCTGCTTCCACACATTGTTATTGGAGTTTTTCTGGGGCATGTTAGTGCCTGGTGTACATGTGTCCTAAACCAGTGAGCTTTGGCTGCAGTATTGTGGCCTGCAGATATCTAAAAACATTCTCTATAAAGTTTGTATGGTTACCTTCACCAGGCCTGCAATGGATTTTGCTCTTGACTCCCAGAGCCTGAGTCTTCTCAAGATTTCAAATGGGTCCTACGCCAGGAGGGCGCTGAGCATGCTCTGGTTACATCCATTGATCACTGTGTCTCTTCTGGTTCTTCTGGGGTCTGTGGATGGGTGGGTTGCCCCTTTTATGGTAATATGGTCTCTTATGTGGTTCTCCTCCACTTACTTGGTGCCTGAGGTTTCTGTCTCCTCCTTAGAAGGTGATGATTGTATCCTGGGATCGAATCTCCTAGTGCTGTGTGGAACTACACATTAGATTCTGTGTTGGCCATCTGTTCACTTTGGACTGTGTTTACTTCATTTGGGAATGGCTCAGGCTCTCACTGTTTGCACTTCTGATATACAGCGGTTGCACTTCTACCATTTTTGATGGTTTGTTCCACAGGCATGTGGCAGATTCTCTTTCTTTGCTCACAGTGGTTAACTTTCCATTTGCTTTCCGTTCTGTCCATTGTTGGGGCTGCCCTTCTGATGGGGTGGTCTCTGGTCGATGCTTTCCTTTCATGTGACTTTTAGCCTCCACTTCTGTGTACTGCTTTGTTTTTTACTATGCTTTCTTTTGTCTTCCTTGTCCTGCTTCAGCTTGGACACTTGAGCACATCCTCAATGGGTAAAAGAATGGAACAAGGATGAGGAGAGAGTAGGGCATTGGCTGAGCTACATTCGGAAATTTGTTACACGCTCTTGTCTCTTTCTCATTACATAAATATTACTAGTACCTGAAGGGAGGCCGTGGTGCCTCAGTATTTGTCAGAATTTGACTGGGTGAGCCCTGCCTTCGTATTGAGAGTGTAAAGAATTCCTTGCCTCATTTCCTGCTGACCAGACGCTGGGCTGCTGCGTTGCCGCATTTGCTGGGCTTTTCTGCCTCCTTTGTTCTACAGCTCGCGGTACCCGCAGCGCGGGTCCCGCTTCGCCGGAGGCCTTTCCTGCACAGCGCTACTGCTGTAAATTATCTTTTGGGCACTGAGACCTGCAGGGCTGCGAGCGTGTTGTGGGCGCAGGACTCCAAGTCCCAGGAGCGCCCACAACTCCCAATTGCCAACACCTGGGACGCTCTCCCTGCAGGCTCCTCCCCTGGCTTCTGAACACGGAGAAAAGTCGCCTCCTCACCGGCTTTGACGGATTCCTTGCCTCATTCCCTGCTGACCAGACGCTGGGCTGCTGCATTGCCGCATTTGCTGGGCTTTTCTGCCTCCTTTGTTCTACATCTCGCGGTACCCGCTGCGCGGGTCCCGCTTCGCCGGAGGCCTTTCCTGCACAGCGCTACTGCTGTAAATTATCTTTTGGGCACTGAGACCTGCAGGGCTGCGAGCGTGTTGTGGGCGCAGGACTCCAAGTCCCAGGAGCGCCCACAACTCCCAATTGCCAACACCTGGGACGCTCTCCCTGCAGGCTCCTCCCCTGGCTTCTGAACACGGAGAAAAGTCGCCTCCTC
Organism: Lissotriton helveticus; assembly: GCF_964261635.1. Classification (NCBI taxonomy): domain Eukaryota; kingdom Metazoa; phylum Chordata; class Amphibia; order Caudata; family Salamandridae; genus Lissotriton; species Lissotriton helveticus. Next base: position 1,149,392,354 of record NC_136070.1, read on the forward strand.
ACCGGCTTTGACGGATTCCTTGCCTCATTTCCTGCTGACCAGACGCTGGGCTGCTGCATTGCCGCATTTGCTGGGCTTTTCTGCCTCCTTTGTTCTACAGCTCGCAGGTACCCGCTGCGCGGGTCCCGCTTCGCCGGAGGCCTTTCCTGCACAGCGCTACTGCTGTAAATTATCTTTTGGGCACTGAGACCTGCAGGGCTGCGAGCGTGTTGTGGGCGCAGGACTCCAAGTCCCAGGAGCGCCCACAACTCCCAATTGCCAACACCTGGGACGCTCTCCCTGCAGGCTCCTCCCCTGGCTTCTGAACACGGAGAAAAGTCGCCTCCTCACCGGCTTTGACGGATTCCTTGCCTCATTTCCTGCTGACCAGACGCTGGGCTGCTGCGTTGCCGCATTTGCTGGGCTTTTCTGCCTCCTTTGTTCTACAGCTCGCGGTACCCGCTGCGCGGGTCCTGCTTCGCCGGAGGCCTTTCCTGCACAGCGCTACTGCTGTAAATTATCTTTTGGGCACTGAGACCTGCAGGGCTGCGAGCGTGTTGTGGGCGCATGACTCCAAGTCCCAGGAGCGCCCACAACTCCCAATTGCCAACACCTGGGACGCTCTCCCTGCAGGCTCCTCCCCTGGCTTCTGAACACGGAGAAAAGTCGCCTCCTCACCGGCTTTGACGGATTCCTTGCCTCATTTCCTGCTGACCAGACGCTGGGCTGCTGCGTTGCCGCATTTGCTGGGCTTTTATGCCTCCTTTGTTCTACAGCTCGCGGTACCCGCTGCGCGGGTCCCACTTCGCCGGAGGCCTTTCCTGCACAGCGCTACTGCTGTAAATTATCTTTTGGGCACTGAGACCTGCAGGGCTGCGAGCGTGTTGTGGGCGCAGGACTCCAAGTCCCAGGAGCGCCCACAACTCCCAATTGCCAACACCTGGGACGCTCTCCCTGCAGGCTCCTCCCCTTCCTTTGCAGGCAGCTTAATTCTGATGTGAGTGTCCCGCTGCGCGAGAGCGCGCGGGAGCGCCGGGAGAAGCCCGGGACAAGGGCGGGACCGTCTGTGGCCGTCAGGGGCCGAAGGAGGCCGGGCCGGGCCACCTCTCTTACATCTCACTTTGAACAAACTAAGGTACTGTGTTGAACGAGGACAATCGTTTTTATTGACACTGACTGTTACTGATTTCTCCGACACAGGAAAGGGGTTAGACTTTGCTTATTTCAATTAATGCAGGTTCTTGCTGACTAATTGAATCTGTTTTATGTTGTATAGCTTTGTTATGATTTACTTTACATAATAGCTCTGTTAATATTGTGTCCTAGTTTTACCATACCTTCCACACTATTGAGTGCCATATTTGACCCTTGCTAGTATTCTTGAGCTTTATAAACATGCCTAGAAAATCGGCCCCTGTGACGTCAGAACCACTTAATACTTTAGATTCCTTCCTAGTTCAACTGGTGAAGAAAAAAAATAACGAAAGAAGGGAATTCCTAGGCTTGAGTCAATCTCCAATTTTGCGTCCACTAAGTCCTGCCCCTGATGCACAATTGTCTGGGACTTGTTCTCCTGATCCCACAATCTTGATTCCTGATATAAATTCCCAAGCTATTAGCAACGTGATAGAAAATTCTGATTTGTTAATTGATCTCTCACTACATGTAGTGTCTGATTCCGAGCAACAGCACAATACCACAGCGGAAGCCCTGCCACCTCCGTCGCCTGTTGCCCGGCCAGTGAGAAACTGTAGAAAGTCACAAGCTAAACGTGGGGCCAAGCAGACAGGAAAGAAAAAGGCTACCCCGCCACCTAGACATAAAGTGAAAAATGTGGAGCATGAAGACCCAGAAGAGTTTAGGCAAATCATTGACGACGACCTATTTAATAGGATCTCGGAAATGATAGATATTAAAATTAGGACCATCATTAAGCCACTCATTGGGAAAATAGATAAACTTACAGCAGAAGTGAAAAAGATGGGTGGGTCGCAAACTAAGGTGGTCAACGATTTGGAAAATTTAGCCACCCATGTTATTAAACCAGTAGTCACAGCAGAGGTGGGTACGGGTCCTGATACATGCCTCATGGAAGGCCAAGTACAGCCCACTTTAGCAGGGCAGTTAACATCATCTGAGCCCAGCCAGGTTGTAACGAGAGAGTCGCCAACTTTAGTACCTGCTGTGCCAGCACTATTGAACTTAGGGGAGGATTCAACACAATTTATTATGGCAGCCTCACCCCTAGTCCTAGTATTAGCGAACGTTCCTGTCTTATCCCCCGAGCAAAAAGAAACCCCTCAAGGATTAAAAGACAAAGCCCTACATTGGCTTTCCAATAATATGTATATGGCATCCCAGGGAGTTGACCAGCTAGCAGGGGAAATTGTTACGTCAAGGAGGGTACCATGGATTGGGAATAAACAAAAGAAATTTAAAGGGGACTGCGTAGTTTTAAATTTTGCCAGCGCAGAAGTACTCCCAAATATCCTTGCTAACATCTTCCCACCTCAACGTAGAAGCGGCTCAATAATTCCGCTTACTCTGAAATTCTTTCTTAATAGAAATCATAATGTCATTTCCCCTAATATTCCCAGGCCTAGAAGGCACGTAAGAGCCACTTATTGGGGAGGGGAAAACAAATCTAGATTCAACAACGACCGTTCACACCCGATGATTAGCCATGGGACAGGGCAATATAACTTCCCGACTGGGCAAATGGCCAGAACCCCGGGGCCAAATTGGCCCAACACAAACACAAATAGGTGGGGAGTAAGCACCCCGGGATTTGATAACAGAGGATATGGACATGGCTTTATGGTTAGGCCGGGAAACGAACAGTTTTTGATGCGCCCCAACACTCCACAGCCTATGTGGAACACAGTAGTGAATGGTTGGGGTCAGCCAGCTACCCCATTTGATTGGGGCTTTGGAACAGGGAACAGGTACGGAGTCCTGTCCAACTTAAACGACTGCGACTGACATATAGAGCTCACTAATCTGGGAAATAATGATTTAAACCAACAATTAGATAGGAATAGTCCACATATTAAGGGATTATATCCTGACGAGTTCATCCCTCAGACGGGGCAGGGAGACCAAATCAGACCTAGACATGTCCACCCTCCTATGTCACATCAGCCCGAGCACCGCGTGAATCAGCGCATTGCCGGAGACAAGCCACAGAGCCTAGCGAAAGCAGGTTCAAACGATTTAACTCAACCACCACATAGCAATGCAGGGGTATTGGTGGGGTATTCTGAACCTAAGTTATCCAGAGACTCGTGCAAGTTGATAAGTTGGAATATAGCAGGGTTAAGCACTAAGCGACAGGATAAGTTATGGTTAAACTTTGTTTTAGGTCACCACATTATTGCCCTCCAGGAAACCTGGGACATCTCTGCCAACCTTTGGTGGGACGGGTTTATTAGCTTTACTAAACCAGCTGTCCCTAGTCGTATGGGGAGGGCAAAGGGAGGCCTGCTGATTTTGTTCTCATTAGACTTAAAGGGCAGCTGTAGGCAGATCAGCACCAACTCGCCAAACATTTTGATGGTTGAAAGAGTGACTAATAACATTAGCAGGACTATTTTTATAAATTTTTATAACTCAGGGAACTGCGACCACAGAGGTCAAAACATTACTGATTTAGACAATATTTTAAATTTGGTCAGTCAGAATACTAAATTTGATACTGAATACATTTTATTAGGTGATTTTAATATTCATCCGTGTAACCTAATTTGTACGAAAAGCAGTATGGAACGGGATGATGGTTTAGAGGGACCCCATTTCGAACACACTGCAGAGGGAGAGGAATTGGAAGATCTTCTCGCTAACTTTGATCTGTATGAACCAGATGGGGGCACTAGATTGCCAACCTTTACTGGCATTCCACAAGGTACAATCATAGATTACATATTTATATCCTTGGGAATCTTAAACCGGGCGATTTCTTATCGCACAGTACAATCACACTTTAGTGATCATAACCCGGTAGAATTAGAAGTAGCGTGGGGAGGCCACATGGGTTCATCCCCGTTGATAATCAGGCCTGCCCATCCTCTGAAGATTTCAGATCAAGGTAGACGCTTGAAATGGGCCAAGGTGGTACCGGAGAAATTTTACGCAGAAAATTATGTTAAAATTAAGGACCAGGTTGAGATCTGTAAAAATCCATGTGCCCAGGGTCAAGAAATTGTCAAGGCATTTGAAGGAATATGCGGACAGGTATCACAGGATCTTGTAGCAAAGACAAAAAAAGGTACCCCAGGAATTAAGCGTTGGTTTGATTCAGCTTGCTCTAAAGCACATAGATCACTGCTGGTAGCCCTAAAAAATACCCCTAGGGTAAAAAGTGAGATCACCAGATTGAGGAAGATCTACAAGCTAGCTGTCAAAAAACGAAAGGACACTATTAAACAAGAAGCATGGGACAGTCTCCTTTCGGTGGCAGTCCTGAAAGATAGTAAAAAATTTTGGGAGACCATTAAACAGCCCTTTTTTTCGGACGACAGCAATGAATCTATGGACTGTGTTGTCTCCGATGATAAATGGCTGTTACACTTTAAAAATGTCTTTGGGGACACTGCTGATGCGACTAATGATGTTCCGTTGAATACCTCAGTCATCCACCCCATCTTTTTTAATCGAAATGAGGTGGAAAAAGCTATTTTGGCTACTAAAAAGCATAAGGCACCTGGCCCTGACGGTGTGCCCGCTGACTTTTTCTTGTACTCACCTAAACTATGGGCTGAAGTTCTGGCAAACGTGTTTAACGCCGTTAATGGTAATTCTGCACCCGCTTCTTGGGACACCTCTACTATTGTTCCAATTTTTAAAAAGGGTTTGCGGGATGATCCAGCCTGTTATAGGCCTATATCCCTCCTGGATTCGTCAGTAAAAATTTTAGGTAGAGTTCTTCTAACCAGGTTGAGGGAGAATGTTGAGTACTGTGGGGGGTTGGCTGAAATTCAATATGGCTTTAGGGAAAGAAAGGGCACCATTGAACACAGCGTAAATTTACATCTGCTCATCTCCAAATATACTGTGGCCAAGGAGGGGTCCGTATATCTTGCATTTATGGACCTCTCCTCGGCTTTTGACCTAGTCAACAGGTCGAAGTTGTGGGCCATCTTACTGGAGATGGGGATTGACGAGGCCTTGGTCACTTTTATAGCTACCCTGCATCAAGAACTCTCTTCCAGTGTACGCGTGACAAATGAGGGCAGGTGTACCACTCCCTTTAGATCATTAAGGGGGGTGCGGCAAGGCTGTATCTTAGCCCCCCTGCTCTTCACCATCTATATTAACGGCCTGGGCGCACACCTGGGGGGACAGGAAGCCGACGTCCCGCGTGTGGGAGCAATTAAGATCCCGGCGCTCCTATACGCGGATGACGCCGTGCTGATTGCCCGCACGGGTGTTGGCCTCCAGTGCCTTTTGAACGCCTTTGGTTCGTTTATGGAGCAATTAGATCTTAAGATAAACGTAACCAAGTCACACACAATGGTGGTGGGCCGAGAATGTCGTAAGAAGAGAAATAAAACATTCGCATGCAGGGGGGACACAGTTTCTAGGGTATCTACATTCCCCTATTTAGGGTACTGTTCGACCAGAAAGGGTCCTGGGGTCCGCAGGTAAGAGCTAAGAGGTTGGCTGTTATCAGATCATCATCAGCGCTTCTGGGCTTCGCCGGCAGGCTAGGGGCTAGGCCCATGGAAGCTTTATTAAAAATCTATAACAGTAAACCCGTAGCCATTGCCTTATATGGGTCCGCATTGTGGGGTTATGTAAATGTGGAACCAATTCAGAAAGCGGAAAATAGATTTATCAGAACCCTACTCTCTGTTCCCCAGTCGACCCCAACGTATTCGATCCATAAGGAAGTGGTCCTACAGTTTCTCTCTGATAAACTGAGCATGGCCCCCCTGATACTTTGGCTGAAAATGTGGATGAATGAAGAACTCCCACTGAACCACAAGATTATGTCTGACGTACTGTCCTTGGACAGATCCAAAAAGATCCCTTGGGTGGCTTACTTGAGTAGGGCATTTTCAGATCTTGGTCGTCCGGATCTTTTTTCCTCCCCCGAGGTTATTAAGATCCAAGATATTGAATTTGTAAAAAAGTCATTTCTGGAAAGGAAGGAAGCATGCCGTGAAGAACGCGAATTGGTAAAACCGGCAGTGAGGGACCACTGTTTATTGGTCAACTCGTTATCACTTGCACCCTACCTTGGTTTTGTAACAATCCCCTTCCATAGGTTTCTTTTAACCAAATTTAGATTTAATTTGTTACATTTTTATCTAGGTTCTTTTAAAAACTGGCAGAAACCAGAATTAGCCCCGCCCTGTAGCTGTGACCAGTTCTCAGTGCAGGACACGATGCATTTTGTTATGTTTTGCGGGCTGTTTTCAGAACCCCGGAAAAAATATTTGCTGCCCATTCTCAAAAAGGCCGGCTTCACCCAAGTAAGACCGGCTTTGTTTTATTTACAATTATTACCCAATCCCCATGTTACTTTCTGCATTGCTAGTTTTCTGGTAGCCGCCTCAAGAGCGAAAGCTGTTTGCCAAGATTAGTTTTAGAGTCAAATGTTTTTTTCTTTTTTATACCCATGTGTAAATGATATACTTTTTAATTGTATGTTAAATTGCTATTCATTTAATGTTTTTTGTGTGATTATGATAATTTTATATGAAATGTATTTTATTTTTCCTGCTTTGTATGGCTTTTGAGTAAGCCGAATAAAGTTATTCTGACTGACTGACTGAGAGTGTAAAGAAGTTTACAAAATGTAATTCTGACGTAACGTTTTACACGCACTTAACACCTCTATGTAGTTTGTGCGAAAGCTCATAGTTTTGTTGCTATGAGACAGAAAATACGTGAGTGCCAAAGGTATATTCTTGGGATAAATTAGATATGTTGCTATCGAGTTTTTCCAGAAAAAAATCTGCATTTGGCGTTCCTGTTTTAATAAGGTGTGTGAATAGTGTTTAGGTTTTTCTTCTCATGGCCCTCGAATACTTCTTGCAAAAGCAATACAAAATATGCAAAGGTCACAACATTCTCTGTGATTGGTCATTTAGATGGGAATCAGGACTTGTTTGTACTTAGTGCTCGTGTTCACCATTCTGTACATCGGTGTAAATTTTCCTCACAAGTGTGAAGTCACCTATGAGCAAAATTTCGCATGGGTGCACTTCCGTACAAACCACTTATCTTTAAACTCCCAGGTACAAATTTGAGAATAGTTGATAATTGAGCGAGTTAAAAGAAACCGTAATGATTTGAGGCAAGCTGTATTGTAAAGTGTTTCTCCTAAGGGGAGAGGATAGAAGCAGTGCGTGAGGTAAAGTACAGGAAAAAGCAGGGTTGGATTGCGATTAACAATCGGCCCGGGCACGCTAAAAAAAAAAGTGCCCCACATTTGCATATTGCCTTTCTGCAAAACACTGCTTCGGCGAAACACACATGAAAACAATTGAGGCCACTTCTGCTCAGGCCCGCTGTCCCCACTCAGTATGCCGCTATGCCCCCGGACCTAATTTCTACCAAGTCCGCCCGCTAGACTTCAAGTTTATCGATAATTCATTACTAGCAACAAGTTGTTGGTCTTTCTATTCGGCCAGTAACTTCGACGCTATCTTTTGTCTTTTGGAGCTTTGTCTAACGCCCAAATGCCATTTAAAATCGATAATCTTGTAAGATATTTCGAACCCATATGGTAACTTAAGGCCTAGCTTCCAAAATTGTAAATACTTAAAAGGCATACCGGTTTTTTAGCTTGCTTAATATCAACGGCTATACGATAAACTCCTAGCATCTACCCGGTAAAGTGTTTTATAATCAGACAATGAAGGTTCTCGCTATAATGCTTAAAATAACATGGACAGCAATTTAGCATTAGATTGTTATTCAGTAATGCAAATCCTGATGGCATTCCGAATATTTTTATTCCAGGAGATACAGCCTTCCCATCATAATTTACCACACCCTTAAACCAACTCCACATAATATAGTGGGTGAGTAAACTGATTTTAAAGGTAACAGAAATTGACAATAAATATCTAAAGAGGGCACTATTGATATTTGTATGTACTCCACTAGGTTCTCTCATTGAAAAAGAGCACCAAAAAACTGTATTTACGGACCTATATAACTGCTCGGTGGTTCCAACGTACCGACGAGATTGAATAAATTCATCTCTCAAGGTAACCAAATCATAGATACGAGGGTTTATCAAAAAATTGCTTGTATGTAAACAATTATATCTGATCTTAGACTTTTATTCCCCATAAGGCTCAAAGCAAAACGAATCATAAGGAAATCGAAGACGATTTGGAAACATTAACATAAATCCAAATACCTCGCAAAGAAACGAAATCGAGGAACAGAGGAAACTAAGTCATACTACTTTCTTCCTTAAGGTACCTATGATTGTGAGGTTGCCAATCTATAGGAAACTAGACACTTGAGACCCACTATAAAGTCCCAGAGCATATCAATATGCAAAATGAGTAATGCTAGGATGTAGACACTAAGTAAAACAACCTATAAATGGTTGATGGGTAGAAAGGGGTTAAAGACATGCCACAACTCCAGATAAACAATGGGCATTATTGATGAGGCAGTAACTATTATGGGTAAAAAACGTTTGCAACATTAACTATGAGACTGTACTGTATAGGCATCTAAAAGATTGTTTTTATTTTTAGATTGTACATCATTAAAAAGTCTTCGTCCTGATGAAGGTGATAAGATTCACAAGCACCGAAACGCCGCGTCGACTGTCTTTTTCGATTGTTTTTTAATCATTTTATATTTTGTAAATCATGTTTTTAACCATTCTTTTTTATGTAGCGTGTAACCCAAAGGGAGGAATTGAATAAACATTATTCCAATTTTTATGTTTTTTGTATTCCTAAATTTGAAATTTAGTAATATTTGCCTTTATTGTTTTGTTGCCTTTATATAGTATGTACAGTCCAGTATTTGAAGAATAGTGCATTATACACCAAGAATACAGAGAGTAGCTTGTCCCCTTAGACTCACTGGTATTTTCGCGACCACATCGCAGGGCTTTTTCATTTCATTGTATCCCCCACTCAGTATGCCTACATTAAGTGGCCGGCCCAGCGAGAGAAAGGGGAGTGACACATCTGCCCCTTGATAAAAGGGAGGTAATGGACGCCCATCTACCTCCGGAAAGGCCACTCAGGCACCCACTGGGCCGCTGGTGGCATCTGAACAACGCAGAACCCCTCCAAATCGGCCCCCAGGCTGCTCAAAAAAGCAGCCCACAGCTGGAATTCGGATACCAGCCCCTCAGGCATTGCCCATGTGTCCGCGTTACCAATCCAACGCTGGGAAAAAGCTATGTTTAGGAGTAAGGGGAGCGAAAGCGAAAAATTCTGTGATCTGCTTGAACACTAATAAGCAGGTACTTTGCAAATATAAACCTGTAATATAAAATGTGCACACCCATATTTTTACAAAACAGCAGGACCCTGAGCGTTCATCCTCACTGATCTACACCAATCTAGAGTTATAACAGATAAGGGACTGTGACCTATAAAAACAGAATATTCATAAACCACGTGTTGTAGGATTGTCGAATAATCCCTTGTTCTTTAGTAACATGGAATTGCTAAAAGATGTGAAGCGAAAAGCCCTCGGGTACTCACGATTGCAGCCTTTCACAATCATTCCTCAAAGACAAACTCCCAGAAGCCTCTGCGAAGCGTGTCTTTTTCCCTTCCATGCCTTTGCTACCTTATTGGTTGCTAGCGAGTTCGCGCTGGGGGGCATTGGAGGTCACGGTTACACTTGGCTTCCCTCTCTTCTTGCAACTTCCCAATACATTCTGCGCCTAGAGGACGATGGCTACCAGGGGATGCCTAAAAGTCAACTGAATCATGTTTCACTTGTGGTTTCGAAGTCAGATTAGTGATGAAGACTCAACTGAAGAAGTCATAATTTCTCGTGTCAGACTATACAGTCTATAAAACGCGCCTCGTGTTATTGTTGGAAGAGGAATTCACATGTGGTTTAACTTTGAACGACCTTCCCCCCTGGAAGTATCCTTTGAATGTGCTCAGGGCTAAAAATATTGCTGCAGCAACTGCAGAGGATTGACTGCAATGTAAGATGTGGTTAATATTCACTCTATTTATTTTAAATTAGACTATTAATTATAGTAATGCTGTAGAGCAGAATCCAAGCTGTTCAACATTCATACAATGAGCATTTTTCTAAGTGTGTGCTGATATACATATATATATATATATATATATATATATATATATATATATATATATATATGGTACACCATTCAAATCTACTAACAATCATATTTTAGCAGTAGTATTTCATAAAAAAGATTAAATTAATGAAATACAGAAAAAAGCTCTGACTTTCAAGCATATTCACAAATGCATTAACAATTTTCACCAAGGGAGACACCAGCTTAGTGTTGCCATGCTTGAAAATCCTGTCAACACAGCTAATCCCCTTATATGTCAAAAGAATAAACCCCAGAAAGCAAACAAGTGCGCTGTCAGACCCATGTCATCAGCTGGCGGGCCCCTTCCTCCTGCCTCTGCTGTCTCAGTCACAAGGCAGGGTGTCCAGGGGGCCGAGCCCTGGGTCATCTGACGCAGCGTGACATATAATTCAGAAGGATTCTGCAGCGACAGTATATTGGATTAACATAAAGCTTTATTTTTGTGCCTTGCACTCCGGGCAGATTAAATATTCGAAAAGCCTTCGCTCCCGGGAAGGGATTTGAATTTTACAGCTGTCCAGCGTGAGTTGACAGACTCTATTTCCATGGACTGCCGAGTGAGGACGAGGACAGAAGGGGTCTCTGATGGCGGCGGAGTAGGCAGACACACATTGTTGGGTGACAGCGGGACACTTGTCATGGACTATTGACGGCTCCGATGGAAGCGCCCACGGACACAATCAATCGACCACTTGGGAAGAAGCGAACCTTATTTTACCCTCTTTGACTGTGGAGGGGGGGAGCAGGCAACCCTGCAATAACCTCTCTGGCTTACTCAAGAACCACTTTTGCGTTTTTTCTCTCCAATTTTTAGAAGTGGGCCAGCCTCCTGCAAGGAACACTCACTAATCAGAGATGCAAGGTGAGATAATGTGTTTCTGGAACAGTACAATTTTCTGCCAAATTCAAAAGTAATTGAGTTTCGATGCAACTACGATCTGAATTTCATATTATTTTAAATGAAATGAACACAGTGTTTGAATCGCAGCTATGCATAGATAAATTGATATGGGACCTTAAATATATATATGAATCCCTATGCATTAGAATATGTTGATCCCTAATTTTCCTGCCAGCTGTGCAATTGAATTGATGGCCTTCCTATCCAATGTACCAACTGATGAGTCCCATGCCTTGGGACTGCTGCAATGCAATTCACACCTGTGATATCTGTTTCCGCGGATGTGACTACATTAATGATTTTAATAGTAACATAGACTCAGAATTACATTACTTAACTAGTGTACTAATGCAACAACCCTCGGCATTTTCAAGTTGAATAATTATGTTAAATTTAATTTCGAACCCTTTATCTGTTTGAACAGTTTTAGTATATATCTCGCTGTGTGAACTCGTCAAAACACTGAATATTCCCCTCCTACTCCTTTATCCAGTTTCTCGCAGTTTTGTCAGGTTTAAAGTGACTCTTCTGTTTAATGCTGTCATTCCTCATACCCACAACGAATCACGTTGGAGACGTATGCAAGACTCTCAGTGCATCTTTATTTGTGCTGCTTGCATAATAACATACCTTAAGGGAAAATATTCTCTGGGAAGAAAAAAGGGAAAGAGCTTGAGTACTCGTGACAGCAGCACGGAATTACTTCCCTTGTGCAAGTCGACGTAATTCCGTTGAGAGCCTGGGGAGTGAGTAAAACAATTCGAAGTATCAAATATAATGGAGTTCTCTGTGACCTCATTTTCTATTTTAACAATTCCACTTGAAAAATGTGAGGTCAGTGGGCACAGAAGGAGTTCGAGCTTTAGCAAAGCCCACCTGGAGTCCTGTTTCAAGGCGAGGAAGCAAGTGCACTCATAGGAGCAGATCTATCAAGAATAGGGATGGGCAGAAATCGTGGAGTTTTACCCCAAAAATCAGCAAGACTCAGTGGATTTCCACGAGCCGCAGAGTTGTGGCACGTTGCGCTGCTCGCACTGAGTTTTTCTGTCCCGCACTGTAAAATCAGCACAAAAGACACCATGCAGTGCACCAGAAGGTGCTGCTTCTTTCTGCCACTCGAGTAGATTTTCTACTCGAGCATCAACTTTCTCACTGAGAGCAGCAGATTTTTCAATGCAGGTGGTGGCGACCTGCTGCGACAGCTTGCATTGAGAAATCTCACTGGGAGACAGTCCAGTGGTTGATTTTCTCATTCACTAACTTACTATAGGCAAGACAGGCATGATAAAAAAACTCAGCCACACGTCGGTTTGTGGAATTTTTTTGTGCGGAGTGGGCAAAAATTCGCAAACTCTACCGGAGGAGGGAAGTTTACTGCCCACCCCAATCAAGAATTCATGCAACCCAGCAAGCCACCTTACTGTACTGCGTGAAAGGACAGGATTGAGCCATATTGAACATTATATAGCGTGTTCCTGTCCTTTCCTAGCGCTGGTGCACAATGTGCTGTCTAGCTCCAACACTGGGCACAGTGCAAGAGTGCCTGTGTAGTAAGAAGAATTGTTTTGTACATTAAGGGACACCTTCTTGCACAAACAACAATCTCCTGAGGCATTATACTCTTTCTATGTGTGCTGTAGAATTCAGCACACACAGGAAGAGGTAAAAACGAGGAGAAATGAAGATTTTTCTCATCATTACACCTAACCTGGGGAGACGTAGCATTATGACACAATCCCAGGTCTATCAGTAATGGTAAATCCGGGAATGCGCCAAAATCCATGGGTGGATGCATGGGAACCCTCATGCTCCATCCATGGAATGCCTCCCTGGGGCAGAGTAAATCAATGCACTGATTTGTGCTGCATTGTGTTACTCCGGATTTAACAAGCCACTCAGGGCCATGCAAGGTGGCCTTGTGTGGCTTGATAAATCTGACTTAGTAGTTGTGTTTTATTTGCACTTGTCTGTGTGGTGCAAGGGCAACCCAACTCAGTTATTACATTTGCCCTCAGTCACAGCATAACCTTCACACTGTCAAGGTTTTGTCAATTTTGTTTATTATGAACAACACACTTCAAAATCTCTTGTACAAAATGCACATGTGACCATATGTCTTTGAGGAAATATATCAAATCCATTGAAAGTAACAAACTATACATTTTCCTTCATAATAAATTAAATACAGTGTTCAGGTGATGTTTTCTTTCGAGGGCAAGTTTATGTTATACTTTACTGTGTGGCAATGCAGTACTTCATTAGTAATCTGCATATTTCGATGTTGTATACCAAGTAGCAGAGGCCCACTCGGTTTGCATGATAAGTGAATGACCTGCCATCTCCATGGGTAGATTCAAAATACCATAACATGACCTATATATGGTAGTGGTGTATTTCATTTAGGAGTGTGCAAATTTGCAGAGTTTTATAGCTCGCAACCCCTGTGGAATTTGTTCCTAACACTATGGAGAGATAGTATTAGTGGGTAACTTCCAGTAGTTTCAGGGGTAGGGCATGTGTGCATAGGCTCCAGTCCATCTTTTCTCTAGTTGATATCTCCAGGACTACCAGACATAATTGTCCTATGCCCAAAACCAACCAAAAGAAAGTTCAAGTTGACCCACTAAAAAAAGAATGTTTCTACAAGGTAATGCTGTACTCTTTTTGCCACTTTCCATCACCTGCTGCATGGAACCTAATAACTTGAGGAGTGCAAGATTAACATAATTTGCTTTCATATAATTTTGCAAAATGTCATCAAAACTACACAAAATTACACCAAGGGGCCGATTAGGATCGCGGACGGACTTGAGTCCGTCCGCGACCCCTGAGGAGGAGGGAACGTCCACAGGGGCTGCGGCATTCTCTCCGAGCAGATTAGGATGTGACCGCCAGGGTGGCGGTCACATCCTCTATCTTTAACATTGCGGCGGATGCAGCTTCAAGCTGCACCCGCCGCAATGTTAAAAATGCATGCATCACATTTGCATGCACAAAGCAGCAGGCACTGCGCAGTGCCTGCCACTTTGTGCATGCAAATGCAGGGGGGTACCATAGGTACCCCCCATGTGCACCCCCCACCCCCCTTTCACCCAGGGGGCCCGCAACGGGCCCCCGAAGTGAAAGTCCGTATGCTTTTCCACGGCGGAAAAGCCACCGCGGAAAATCATGTATTCACCACCATCCTAATATGGCTGGCGGTGTCTGATAGACACCGCCAGCCATGTTAGAGCTTTTCCGCCGCGGTCGGAAGGTGACAGCGGCGGAAAAGCTGCGGACGGAATTCAAGACCCACCAGCCATCCTAATTTGGCGGTGGGTCTTTGGAGGCTCCGCAGTGGTTTTTCCGCATCCTCCGGGCCGGCGGTGGCTTCCGCCGGCCCGGAGGATGCGGAAAAACCGCAATCATAATCGGCCTGTTAATTAGGTGAGATGTGAATCTGTCATTTAGTGTTCTCATGTCAATTTTTGATTCAAGAATATAAATTCGCCACAGGCCTACTGATAACTAGGCGTGGGAGAAACTTGTGTAATTCCGTGCAGCATTATCACGAGGAATTACCCCAACATATAGCAAGTTTACGTGGAATTATGCAAGAAGAGAAGATCTGCATTTAGATGTATTTTCTTAGCGCAAAAATGTCCCCTTGTGGCCGAAATGGTTGAGAGGATCCATTTTGAGCTATGAAACAGCACTTCATGCAACAGGACATCAATAGCAGCATGAGAAACTACTCACACTTGCTAAATGAGCAAGTGGGGTATGATTTTCTCCAATATTACTCAAAGTATTAAGCACTAGTTTTCAAGTGCAAAATTACCCCACTCATCCAAAATGGATCTGAGGATGAATTCTGTGCTAAGAAATAGAGCTAAATGCAACAGAGCATGAATAGCAGTGCGAGCAGTGTGAGAAGCCGCCGATGCTCACTACATGTGCACTTAAGGGTGGATTCCCCTAATTTACTTGCCATTTATCACTAATTTCTTAGTTAAAAATACGCCCTCACATCCAAAATGGTTGAGAGGATGCATTTTAAGTTAAGGAAATAGCACACAGACAGCAGAGGGAGCAGCAGTGGCTCTTCTGGGAGGATATTCCCTACAAATTGCTCCTAATGACACAAGCAAGCGTAATCGTGTTATTATCAGTAATACTTTGTTAAAGAGTAATGCAGAGTTACTGAAATCTATCTGATTACTCCGTCATAATTTAAATTTCATCCAGGCCTACTGATAACCCATCAAACACAAACCGCTACCCTTGTACACATCACACTATGATTGCTGAGAGTGCATCACTGCACCCTTCCTCATTCGTTTTCTGCTCCAGGACATCCAGCAAGGTGACGTAGTAATACAGAAAAATTGCCCCACATGCAAAAGCAGAGGAAAGGAGGTAAACTTCTCGTTGCTGGTACCGCTGTTAGCTGAAATTTCTCCCATTTAGACCGCCTACCCATGCACAGCAAAACTTCACATATCCCTATTGCAGAATTGTCAACAGACACCACTGTGGTACAACAATGTCTGAGAGAAACAAGGTAACAATTAAGGGAAAACAATGGTCTCAGATGCAGTGGTTAAATAAACTAAAGCTAATGATCATATAGTGAATCTCAAATGTTTCTAAACAATATTTTGATGGGATATCTGCCAGGATTTTGTTTATGCCGCCTCATAATGATCTCTAAATTTGGTAACTCAACAACGGCAATAGGCTGAAGACCTTTGAAGAATTTGTTGAGCATATTTTGGTGTGAGATTAAGGGTCTCAATCCATAGAAAGCCAGGATATTCAGGAAAAAACAAATAGAAAAGAACTAAGAGAAAGAAGCCCATTAAGTGTCTGCAATGCTATGACTAGTAACATAAATTGGTAATGCGTTACCTGAAAGAATGATTGTCTATATATCTGGGCCTAGTTGAAGAAGAAATTTGGGACCAGACCTTGGCATATCAAGGTGCAATTGTGTAATCTAACTTGAGATTGATCCTGTTTAATTCATGCACCGGATGTATTACCATAAGGTCAAAATGCATAGAATAGGTCTGATCATGGATCCCACATGTACTAAATGTCAGGAGTATGTGGGCTCCCTCTACCATGCGATTTGAGAGTGCTCAGTTATACAAACATTTTGATTGGAAACTAAAGCACAATTATCAGTAATTTTAGATATATAGTTGAATCTTACTCCATGTTTAGTTATTCTTGAAGTGTGGGAAGAAATAGACCTGTTTAGATACAAGAGAATGTCGTGGGCCTTTGAACTAATGTTAGATAGGAAAGATATTACACAAACCTGTGGTAACATGCTGCCCCAGAATACTCAACTGTGGCAGCAAATAATGGAATGGTGTATATGGATAGAGACAGCTATATAGGAGGGAACATTATGACCTATAAATTGGAAAAAATGTAGATGGTGTGCAGAAACGCCTTGAATTCACTGAATGTATTTTTGTGATGTTGGTGGTTTATGCTGAGTGTCAGGGACATGAAAGGTACCATATTACTTGAGCAATGGATTATGTTGGCTTCATAATGAGTGATGTTATTTGATAGAGCTGACCAGGGTAGATCGAAGAAGAATATTAATGTTACATAAGTGGTGTATGCGATGTTCAAGTGCAATACTACAGTATCCATCCATTTTACCTTGATTGCTACATATAATGGTGAAAAATGTAAACATAAAATCAAAATTGTTAGAAATGGGGTTTCTGTTTGACTAGGGTGTGCACCTAAGCCAGGCAGAAACCACCACTCATGTCAGGGTAGGGGAGTTACACACACAAGATAACCCCTGCTCACCCCCTTGGTAGCTTGGTAGAGCAGTCAGGCGTATCCCAGAGGCAGTGTGTAAAGCGTTTGTGCAACACACACACACATACACATGTGACACTAGGCACCCCACAAAAGAGACTCCACATTAGGTTATATAAAAATATCCTTTGATTTATATCTGAAACACATAGACCACCTTCACACATAAATCAATTTGCCACTAAGCAATGGTCATTACATCACATGTAGTGCACTGAAGTAAATACGCCTAAGTTGCACCGGTCATAAATCACTTTGCAGTAAGGCAATTTTCATAAACATAACAGTTAGTGCAATGAAGTAAACCATTGTAGGTTGCACATATCACGACAACATTATCACTGTACATGAATACCACCTTACCAACATCACTATGCCATTTATGCAGTTCCTGCAAAGGGGATGCTTGTTATCCTCTCATTGCCATGTGTGAAACCACATAATCAGGATATTAGGGCATAGAACTGTAGTAGTTAGATCATGCATGTATCACTAACCCTTACTGCACCAAGTTCCCCAAAATACCACTGAACAGGACTTCCCAAATATCACTGTGGATGAGTCTAAATGTCACCACGGACGTAATGGTGCAGTTTCCCTGCACTCCTACAACCAGTTGTATGGGGATTTAGTGGGTGCTTACAAAACACTCCTTAACATTTTCATCCGGCCCCAAGGCACCCCCTCTTATGCAGACGTAGTGAAGGGCAGCTGCCTGAGAACATGCGGGCAGCTGCTACCTTCCCAGGGGATGCAGTAACTTTCCTTGGGGGATAGGGGGCCTCCATCGAGGTCTTCCCCGGTAAGCTCACAAGAAATAAAATGCCCCCAAAGGCCTGCAATGGGACCGCAGCCTGCAGACAAGGGCTCAGCCTCCAACATAGATGCGGTGGGGGGCACGGTCATGCCACTCAGATCGAGGGGCCAGCGGTGCCCCTTGTGAGGCCCACACTCACCAGGACCACACCTCCAACCTCACTGAGACCACTCTGGATTCCGCCATGGTCTTCTCGACAAGACCTACTGCTGAAGGGTGACCTCCTCCTGCCCTTCCCAGCTGGGAGGCAGCAGATTGAAACCCGATTCATGGCTCTGGTTTCTTCTGGGTATGGCTGATTGGAGCCTGCGAGGCTCCGGCTTCCTCCGGCGGTTGGGCCCCACCTCCTTTGGAATCAGCATTGCCCCAGCAACGCGAAGGAATTCTCAGCTGAGATTCGCCACTGCCTGGGTGCCAGAAATACTTTGCAGCCTGGGGCGATGCAGCAGAGCCCAGTCTGCAGGTAAAAAAAAATGCAGGAGAGGGAGAGCGCTTCCTTCACCTCAGCTCTCCCCTTCTGTTGCTCATAGAGAAACAAAGGAAAGCCTAGAGAGGAAGATGCTGTGCTGCAGGCACTGCAGGGCAAAGTAAAGCGTTCCTTAAATGCTTGAGATTGGAAGGGGCCCGACACAGCAATCACCATGCGCTGTTTGTCCAAATTAGGACAGTCCAGTCCTTTCTTCTGCTCTAGACAGGAACAACATCTGCAGGCCTGTCCTACCCCCACACACATTAGGGACAGTGCTCCTCACACAGTTTCTCCAGTTCTCCTCTCAGGCAGGTTACTTTGTTTGAAGTCTTTAATTTCCCTGAGACTTCCAACAGGAGGCAAGCACACACAAGCCCTTGGAGATTCCCTTCACAAACAGGATACTACTGCAAGGCAAAAAGGTTCAGTCCTTTTCCTCCACCACAGACAGAAGCAGCAATTGCAGGCCAACCCACACCTCACTCAGAAAAGGCAGCACTCTTCACATAGACCTTCCACTCTTCTTCTTATCAGAGTCCTCTAGTTTCTTGAAGTAAACTAAAGTCCTGGGGTTTAAGGTATCATACCTATACCCCATTTTATCATTGTTCTCTTTGCTATAAGGGTCTCTGTACCCAGCCCAAAAGAGTAATGTCCACCCTGGTGCAGCATGACCACAGGGGATGGAGATAGCATTGTGAAAAGGAGACACAGCCTATTCAGGTGCAAGGGAAACACCTCCCACCACTCTAAATGCTGCCACGGTCTATTCAGCCCATCTATGAGTCACCCAGGCAAGGCAGGACATACCTCATCCCCCTTGTGACTGTCTAGAGTTAATGAACATCCCCCAGCTTCTGTCACTCCAAAACCAGATGCTGAATACTAGTCAGAGGTACACAGAATGGTAAAGCAAGAAAATGTTGCATATGGCCATGTCTAAACTGGGGTGGCAGAGTGGGCTAAAGAACGGTGATGGATTAAACCCAGATCTTTTGACTGGGTGTGAGTGTTTGATTGGTTCAGATGCTCCGTCCATCACCACCCCCTTTTGTACCACATTCTAAAATTGGCATTCTCAAACACAGAATTTAAAAATCACCTTCACCAAAAGGTGCGTTAATAAATTCTACGCTCAGAGAGCTTAAACTAAATTTCTCTATCTTGTTCCTGTGGAAAGTTACACTTGTAAGATGTTACAAAGCATCTCCCATGTTAGCTTATGGGACAGGTAGCCTTTCAATAGTGAAAAATGAAATACAGTATTTCACTATCAGGAAATACCACACACACCAGTACAAGTCCTACCTTTCGCGTGCACTGCACCCTGCCCATGGGGGTAATTTGGGCCTACCTTAGGGGTGCCTTACATGTAAGTGAGTACACTTGACAGGTCGCATGGCAGTTTACCACTATGCATGCAGACACTACAGTGGTAGGCCTGAGACACATTTACAGTGCTACTCATGTGGGTGGCACAATCAGTGCTGAAAGGCTACTAGTAGCATTTGATTTACGGGTCCTGGCACACTCAGTGCACTTTACTAGGGGCTTACCATTACATCAAATACTCCAATCCTGGCTAACCAATCAGATCACAATGTATACAGTGAGCATATGCACTTTAGCACTCATCAGTAGTGGTAAAGTGCCAACAATCCTATAGCCAATGAAAATAGTGTCAGAAAAACCAGAGGCAAAAGGCAAAAAGATTTGGGATAAACCTATCAAAAGGGCCAGGTCTAACAAAAATAAATTATGTTATAAAATAATTTCCCATAATTACTCCCTTTAGTCAATTAAACCGCATTTACAACTGTAAACAGCTACATAAAGTATGGAGTGGAAGATTTTTCCACAGGAAGGGGTGCCCTGTGCAGGTCATTAGAAGGTGGAGCACCCATATGTTATTGGCAATTGATACTCTGCTTAAAGTGAAAGGTGGTCTCTATAGACCCTGTGATTGTGACCAATTCCTAGCCAGATAACACTTCTTATGTACTGCCTTGTGTATGAGTCAAACAGATATGGGAGAGCCAAACAGGTGTAGGGTGTCAAGCAGGTATTGGGTACTCAGTCAAGCAGAGTGTATACAAAATAAAGGGGCAAATTCTCCCAGGGTGTCATGGTCATTAGTATTTATTTTACAAAATGAGCAGCTTTTTTGTGAATTTGGTTTAGAAAAATAAAAAGGTTTATTGAAACGTGTTGGCCACTCAGTAAACTTTCCAAGTAACTACAGGGGCTTATTTTTAGAGAGATATATGCAGGGCCAGTGAATATCTCTAAATTTCTTGCGTGGTGGTCTAGAAAGGGTGGCAGAAGTAATTACCTCCATCACCCTGACTGATAGTTGGATGCCCCTCCCATAGTCTAAATCAAGACCCAAGTTAATGAATGCATAGCTATGTTTTAGTGCTTTTAATTGTTTTGGTCTTCTTGACCTTCCTATCATTCTCATTCTCTTTCCCTTTTTCTCACACAACAGATCTAATTTATACTGCAATAACGTGGAATTGTTTAACTTCATTTTATCAGAAAGATACATAGACATAATTACTTAATCTGGGAAACATCCATTACTCAGTCATTACATTGCAGTGCTTTTACAATGCAACTGTTACAAAGCAACTGCCTTTACATTGCATCCCATTACAATGCATGCCATTACAACACATGTAACTACAACGCATGCCATTACAACGCATTATAAGGTAAGCAATGGAGATTTTTAGTTTTAGGGTGGGTATGGGTTTTGGGGTAGATGGCAATAGTAATTTTCACCCCTACACTATCCAACACATCCCTACTGTTGCTCTTACTGGAGTGGGAATAGTATTTTTTACCCCTACACTACCCAACACTTACCCTACTGTAGCACTCACTGGAGTGGGAATAGTAATTTTGACCCCTACACTATCCAACACTTACCCTACTGTTGCTATAAAAGTATTATGCGTTGTAATGGAATGCATTGTAATGGTATGCGTCGTAATGGAATGCGTTGTAATGGTAGTTTTTAAAAATGCGTTGTAATGGCATGCGTTGTAAAATCATGCGATGGAATGGTAGTTGCGATGTAAAAACCTTGTTGTAAAAGCATACGTTGTAATTGTTTGCATTGTAACGTCATATATTCACTTAATCTACCTGACAGTTCCAGAAATAAAACACAATTTCCAACAAAGGTATATTCTCTTCCTTTCTTTATCAGCATTTTCTTTGATGAAGATGTTTTACAATGATATGATTTTGGAATGGCAAGAGAGACGCCAGCGCTTACCTAAGGTGTATATCCAGAATCACAAAATTTTGAAAGTTGTGTGTCAGTCAGCAACTGGGTGCATGCAATAGTGGCTGACAGTCATTCCCACACCAAGTCAGGGAAAATCCCCAATTAATTGATAAATGAGTAGTTGGTACTCCACAAAAACAGATTCACTTCTCAATTCTTATATTTGATTATTTCTTCAAGTGATAGAAATCAGGGCCGGGACCCTGGGAGGGGCTAGGGGGGGCGCACATGGAAAACACTGCTGCTGCTTCAGTTATAGGGGGTTGATATTGACTCTATGCTGCAATACTGGCCAACAGACACACAGAAACTGCCCCCAAGGGTCCACAATCATCCCAACCCTGAGGCCCACAGCGGGAAATGTCCGGTGCCCCCTACGGCTAGTCCGACCCTGATAGAAACCCAACCGCCAACACATGTTTTGCTAAGGTGAGAAGAAAAAAAGTTACTTACCAGTTACTACAAGTTATCCAGTATTGGTATCTTCCATAGATTCACATGCACCCACCCTCCTCCCCAGCGAGTTAATTCTGCCTCTGCTGACAGTGTTCTAGAGGGTGCTGGTAGCTGATTGGTTGGAGCTAACTTTTGGTTCTTTTTACTATAATGATGTAGATAGGCTACTAAGATTTAGGCCTTAGGCTTTTTTCTTTTAGCCTACTACTATTATTTACTTATGGCACTACTTTTGTAATTTACCGTGGGACTCCCGCCTCGGCGATGGGGAATAATTCAAGGCATGTGAATCTATGAAAGATACCCCACTACTGGATAATAATACTGTTAACTTGGTCAAGATTTAAATAGCATATTGATGTCCAGTGGTATGTGAGGAAGCCATACATCATGAACAACACACTGAGGATAACATTCTTTAGAATACCACTCGGGTACTCACAATCTATATTGGCAACAACAGTACGCTATGTAAGCCTTGTAAACATAATGCCATTATGGCTGGATTTAAGTTAGTGTAGAACAGCTACAGGATCCGTCTGATTTGTATCAGTGGTATATGTCAGGCTTCGGATCTGAGTTGCTGCAAGCTTGATTTCTGAATCACTAGGTGGAATCAGTGAGTGATTGAGTGAAAAACACTAAATGCACCCATCAATCAGATTTATTTATTAAAGATACTCGTATATCACAGACCCAGCCATACGGCAGTTGGGCACTTCACAAAGGATTTAGGGAAAATAGTACAGAAATGGCATAGAACATTTGAGAGATTGTGGCAGTGAGGGACAGATGTTTCAGATTTTTGGGATTTGGAGGGTGTGTAGGTCTTTTGGGAAGGGATTTAGACTGAGTTTGAGTTCTTCTAATAATTGTCTCTTAATTCTTGGTCTTTGGCAGAAAAAGGCTGTTTTAAAGTACGGACAGATTGTTTTTCAGGTATTCCAATAGGAGGCATAGACTGTCTTGTAACACTGAGTTATTTGAAAATCTACATTCACAATAACATATGTTGCCCTTCTCTATAGGTTGTGTTTATATTTAATAAGCACAGCTCTATCTGGGGAGCTGTGGAGTGGAGGATGTTATACTTATATATTAAGGTCCATGGGGTGTTGCGAGACTAATTGAGATCCTGTACATCAAGTGGGATATTTACATAGTTGCATTCTTTTCACTTTGCTACAATTATTCAGGCTGAGCATCAAGTGATCTGCCAAGGAGTTGCACAGTTACATTAAAGTATGTAGATATGAAGGTAAGAACATTAAAACTATAAATACCTATGTATACTTGCATCCACAATATTGTGGTAGTCAACATGCTGGATACAATATTTTGTCACTCAGTATTGTGACACACTCCAAAACATTTAGGCTAATAATTTCAATAATACGAACAAAAAAATATGCTTCAAGAATAAGTACCTGATGTAGAGTTTGGTGGATGGGTACTCCGTCAAAAAAAGTAATGGATATCCCTTCCGCCTGATTTCAAGTTCATTAGAATATAATGCTCTTGTAATATCTGTCAGATGTGTGATTTAGTACCTCTCCACCAGACTCTAAATCTGGCATAAGTGTCTAAAAGTGAACGGAATGAGCACACTTTAAAGCCACTGTAATTTTTGTATGTCATCATGCTACAGTTAAATAGAAAACATCAGTTAGCAGCTGAATAATACTAAGTGGCTATCAGCCATGACAAACAATAGGTTTTTAAGTTATGATTATAACCTGTAGGTGGGGAGTGCGTAGTGCCCAAGGCTCAAATAATGCCTGGTATTCAAATAATTGTGCCATACAATACATTTCACTGATGAAAAGGAATGTCAACCTCAAAGTAATTTGAGGCCTAAAACAAATCAGCACCTTCTGGGAAGGTGTGGAGTTAGAAGGCAAAGACGTATCTTTTGCCCCTCCAGGGCATTGGCCTTCCAACTCCTGGTTGGAAGCCCAATGGCTGGAGGGGCACATAGGCCGCACACCTATGTGCCATATGTGGAGCATTGTCTATGAAGTGTGTGCAATGACTGTGATCAGCGAAAAGCAGGCCAAAAGACCCATCACTAAAGGTGGCAGGGGGAAGAGTGGACATGAACCGCCACCGAGCCTCCAACTGACTCTCCAAAACTGCAGTGCAGTGGGAATCAGATTAGCATCAGACAGTGGTATTTTATTTATTTTATTTTTTATTTATTTATTTTAAAGGTTTTATATAGCGCTGGCTAGACCCGGAGGTATCAGAGTGCTTTACATGAGTATTCAGACAATAATTGCAGGTTACATTGTTACAAAGGTTACATAGTTATAAGAGCCTGGCAACATATTGACAAGTAAGGTCGAGACAAACAAAAAGGACATATACGTAAGGGAAAAAGCAGGCAAGGGGAGAGATTCAGGGGAAGAGGGGGTAAGAGCAGGGGAAGAAGACAGAGAATGGAGGAGGTGAGGGTGAGAGACACAGCGTGGAAAAAGAAGGGTGGTGACAGGGACACAAACCGGTAGACGAGTCAGAGCTGAGTCCAAAGTCCAGTAAGCTGTGATCCCAGGGGAAGTGGTATCATTTCTCCATCTCTGTTGCGAGAGGATCCCTATACGCAGTGGACTCTCTCAGAGGGGTCTCTGAGACTACAAGGCCTACATACTGGATCCTTCCCCAAAAAGGGGAGAGGGAGTGCTTTGGCAAGGGGTGCCATACCATACCTCAACGGTGAGTGGCGCTGTGGACTGTCTCAGTGGGTTCGCTGAGACTCCAGAGTATAAATATTGGATCTTTGCCCAACAAGGGGAGAAGGAGTGCTAAGTCAAAGGGCACAAAAGGACCTGGAGCTAGGCGGTGTAGTGGGCAAGGGGAAAGATTCAGGTGAGAGGGGATAGGAGCAAAGGAAGTAAGACAAAGAAGGAAAGAGTGCTGAATGGGAACAGATAGCTAGATAGGAGACAAGGAAAAAGCAGAGTTACAGAAATACGATGAGGGGGGGCGAGACAGGGAGATGGGGAGAAAAACTGTGCCCAAACTGTGCCCAAATTCTGTCTGGGTAGGTGACGTCCAGAGGATGAACCAAGGCCAATCTCCTCAATAGCTGAACAGAGCAGCTCCACCGGGCGTCGGACATAGTGCTCGGACTCCGCTGTCAGGATGGAGATCAGGAGTACTCAGAGATTGTCAGATTTGGGGGGCGGGGGGCAGAAACCATGGACCAAATGAATTCCAGACGCCATCTTGAGGTCAGGCACAGTCCTGGTTCACAGTCCAGATTTGGGGGTGGGGGGTAGAAACCATGGACCGAATGAATTCCAGATGCCATCTTGAGGTCAGGCACAGTCCTGGGTGGGAGATGGCACCCTGCTGTAAAAGGATCATTTCCACTCCTCCGTTACGTGTGATTCCCTTGACGTGGTGGACTCTCTCTGCGGGCTCACTGAGACTCCAGGGCATAGATGCTGGATCCCTCTCCAACAAGGGGAGAGGAGTGCTTTGGACACGGACACACTCAGAACACTGAAGGAGGGAAGAGGGGGTAGAAAACCCGGTGTGAATACAGTGTCAGACGTCCAGTAGGGTAGTATACGGTTCCCAGGTGAAAGGGATTAATCCCAGTCATGCACTATGTGTGATACCCTTATCACTGTGGACTCTCTTCGAGGGGTATCTGAGACTCCAGGGCAAAGATGCTGGATCCATCCCCAACAAGGGGAGTAGGAGTGCTTTGGACATGGGCATATTTAGGTAGAAAGTTGGCTAGACCCGGAGGAAACAGAGCAATTGACATAAGAGATTACACAAGTAACATGCGTAGATGCAGATTGCATTGAACAAGAAAAACTTCGGAAATGAGGTGAAGCAAGGTGTAAACAATAGGAAAAAGTAGCAGTAGAGAAGGGTTGGGGAATAGGGCAGAAGCAATCATAATTTTATATTAATATCAAATTCCGCAGATCAACAGTTACAAAGTTACATCAGTTATTAGAGAATAAAACATAGCATAGAGAAAACCAAGTTATAAAATATTATCTGTAGCTAGGACATTAATTAAAAAATAGAGAGCAAGTCCTGTAGAATATGGACGGGGGTTGGGGAATAGTAAAGGGCTTTTCATGACGATCCTTACTACAGGGGGCATCAAAGAAAAAAACTGAGTATGAGAGTCCACAAACTGGAAGGGGACCGGTGATAAAACAACAACTAATGTCATACATCCTCGCTGCATCGTGTCAAAAAATAAATGGCGTGGATCCGAACGGGTCACAAGGGTAATTCACCATGACCAAAACAAGTAGTGAAGGGTGTAACGGCCATTAAGAAGGGGTTGACTAAAGGTCGTGGTCAAGGCGGAGACCAGCGGCAAGAAGCCAAGTCATGAGCCCCAAATACATTTTAACAAAATTGCGGGAGAGACAGGGATCGGAACGCAAAATCATTACAGTGAAACACAAAGTCACCAAGGAAATATACCCCCGGAGCAGGGCTGAAATGTGGAAGGCAGCTACCAGATTTGGCGGGAGGAAGGCTGGAGCGGGTCGAAGTTGATGTCTGGACATCATCGTCATGGGGAGTCAGTGCAGGTGTCCATGATGCAGCCCCGGAAAAGGAAGGCAGCTGAGGGGACAGGAGGACACGTTAATTCGGAGAAGAAAAGAAGTTGGAATAAAGCAACAGCGTTGCATCAATTTCGATGCTGCTTTGTTTGGGAAACGAGAACACAAGAGACCCAGCCGCCGCCCTGTAGGGTCCAGGATGAGGGTGGAACAATAGTCGTGAGTCTCAGAGGCAGTCATTGAAGGTGAGGCGGGATGTTCCGGAAGGGGCTGCAGTATGCAAAGTAATAGTGGTCAGGACCAGAAGGTAGGCATGTCCAGGGCTAAATCGCGGGACCGCCATCAATCACTGCAGGCTCCAGTTTCCACAGGCTCCGGTTTCCAGCCATGGATTACAATGGAGCGGCTCCTCACAGGCTACTCGGCGTAATCACCACTCGTCCTGGTCAGAGAGGGGAGAGCCGCCAGATCAGACTCCACAGCAGCGAGGCATCTCTGCCGAACGAGCGGCAATGTTGGTAAAGGCTCCGTGGGCGCTCCCTCAAGAAACTCGGAGGGTGCAAGCAGGCCACCCGGATCGTTCCTGGGGTCCGCAATGAGAGGAGCAATAGGTCAAATCAAGGAGGAGGGTGGCAGTCAGAGGGGGGAGAGCCGCCAACTCAGACTCCACAGCAGCAAGGCATCTCTGCTGAGCCAGTGGCCATGATGGTAGAGGCTTCATGGGCGCTCCCTCGAGAAACTCGGCCGGTGTGCAGCAGGCTACCCGGATAGCTCCATGATGAAAGGAAAGCACCAGAGTGCAGGCACAAGATCCACCGTTGGTGAGGAGGCAGAAGGGGAGGGAGACCTGGGCAAGTGCCAGAGTCCGTTCCCTTTCAGAGGAGCTCCCGGCTGGAGCTCCTCCGCTCACCCAGCTGAGGGTAAATTACGACTCTACTAGATGTGCTTTTCCACCTACAGGTGTTACAGGTGAACTTGGTTCAATGCTCTAGTGATGAATGTGAAAAACAAGTTATTGTAAACCTGCCAAGCACTATTCAATGTGTCATTGACATAGAAGTATTGCTTTTGGATTACTAACAATTCCATAAAGGTATCAGGTCCACCGTGGAAACAGCAACAAACCTTATTTCGTTATTCACAGAATCACACACACTGCACTGAGAAGAATGAACACTTTTATGTTAAAAGTATTTATTACTACAGGAATAATCTGTTTCTCTGTACATCTAAAACAATTGTACAGAATATTATAAAATCAGCAACGAGGCAGGTTATCAATAACGAGAACAAAATCAAAATTTCCAGCATTGCTAAAAAATATTATCTAGAACCTAACACTCTAATGCCTACTTCTATGCTCTATACTATGAATGCCTGAAAGGCAGAGCAACTTGTAGTGTAGACTTTCTTAGGGAGAAGGGAGGCACTGCATACCTTGTCCCAGGCAAAGGCTGTCTTTATCAGCAGAGGCATGAAGACAGTGTCCCCTACGAACGGCAAACACCCATTGTGGTAGCAGTCAGTGGGTCTTCTTCCGGGACTTACCTTTATCAGTGTCAGGTGACATGTATTATCGTCTAAGTGTGAAGTCTACTCACACCAGGTGAGAATCACAGGTGATAATCTGGGCAAAGAACCTCCCTGACAAGTGGTCAAGCAGCAGTCCTAATATATTAAATCTTATCAGAAATTGGAATTTCTATA
Organism: Lissotriton helveticus; assembly: GCF_964261635.1. Classification (NCBI taxonomy): domain Eukaryota; kingdom Metazoa; phylum Chordata; class Amphibia; order Caudata; family Salamandridae; genus Lissotriton; species Lissotriton helveticus. The sequence continues at coordinate 1,149,420,639 of NC_136070.1, forward strand.
ATAAGTTTGATAATGTCTGACACAGATTATTCGTATCAAGTTATGCATCCCATTTGAGTGTAGAAGGCAAAAGGATGTAAATTCAGACTACATTACTCTGATATGTCTGCATGTGTTCTTACTAACATTGGCAATGGTGAGGAGGAGACATTTGGCACAGATAAATATTGCCTTAGATGTATCTAAGTCATTAATCGAAGAACTTGACAATATTACAGGTCCTAGAAAGATAAGTTCCGGCGACATCTGCGTTAAAAGACATACATGACAATATTTCTGCATAAATTAGCAAATATGGCGGCTTTCATTGTTTAGGCTGGGAAAGATGGCAGTCTCCATGATCTAAGTTGGGGTTGAGGCCTATGTAAGATGGAGTCGAAGCTTAGGACATTTCGTCACAATGCACCCACTTGAGCCTCCCCTCGCCTGCCGAAGGCGAGCCTGAGTGGCACAATGGGATTGCTTAGTCAATCAATCATTGACACTTATAGAGCGCGCTACCTACCCGTAGGGTCTCAAGGCGCTGGGGGGGGGTGCCGCTACTGCTCGAACAGCCAGGTCTTCAGCTTCTTCCTGAAGGAGAGGTGGTCTTGGGTCAGGCGCAGGTCGGTCGGGAGGGAGTTCCAGGTCTTGGCGGCCAGGTAGGAGAAGGACCTTCCTCCTGTAGTCGCTCTTCGGATGCGGGGGACGGCGGCGAGGGCGTGGTTGGCTGATCGGAGGTGGCGTTTGGGAGCGTAGAAGTTGACTCGGCTGTTGAGGTAGCTCGGGCCTTGGTCGTGTAGGGCTTTGTGTGCGTGGGTGAGGAGGCGGAAGGTGATTCTTTTGTTGACGGGGAGCCAGTGAAGGTCTCTCAGATGTCCGGAGATGTGGCTGGTTCGTGGGATGTCGAGGATGAGTCTGGCTGAGGCGTTCTGGATCCGCTGGAGTCTCTTCTGGAGCTTGGCGGTGGTCCCGGCGTAGAGGGCGTTGCCGTAGTCTAGTCGGCTGGTGACGAGGGCCTGGGTGACGGTCTTCCTGGTCTCGGTGGGGATCCACCAGAAGATCTTCCGTAGCATGCGTAGGATGTTGAAGCACGCCGAGGAGACGTTGTTGACTTGCCTGGTCATGGAGAGGGAGGAGTCCAGGATGAAGCCCAGGTTGCGTGCATGGTCTGTCGGTTTGGGTGCGGTGCCCAGGGCGGGGGGCCACCAGGAGTCGTCCCAGGCGGAGGGTGAGGAGCCCAGGGTGAGGACCTCCGTCTTGTCGGAGTTCAGTTTCAGGCGGCTGGTCGTCATCCACTCGGCTACCTCTTTCATCCCTTCGTGCAGGTTGGCTCTGGCGGCGGCGGGGTCGTTCGTCAGGGAGAGGATCAGCTGGGTATCGTCGGCGTAGGAGATTATGTTGAGGTTGTGTTTGCGTACGATGGCCGCGAGGGGGCTCATGTAGACGTTGAAGAGGGTGGGGCTCAGAGATGATCCTTGAGGGACGCCGCAGATGACTTCGGAGGCCTCTGACTTGTACGGTGGTAGGCGGACTCTCTGTGTTCTTCCGTCGAGGAAGGAGATGATCCATTCCAGTGCCTTCCCCTGGATTCCGGCGTTGTTGAGACGCTGCACTAGGGTGCGGTGGCAGACCGTGTCGAAAGCCGCGGAGAGGTCTAGGAGGATGAGGGCCGCTGTTTCTCCATTGTCCATCAGGGTTCGGATGTCATCGGTGGCGGCGATGAGGGCGGTCTCGGTGCTGTGATTGGCTCGGAAGCCGGACTGTGAGGGGTCGAGGGATCCGTTCGTCTCGAGGAAGGCGGCCATCTGCTTGTTGACGGTCTTCTCGATGACTTTGGCTGGAAACGGGAGGAGCGAGATGGGGCGGTAATTCTTGAGGTCGGTGGGGTCCGCTGTTGGTTTCTTGAGTAGAGCGCTGAGTTCGGCGTGCTTCCAGCTCTCCGGGAAGATGGTGGTGTCGAAGGATGTGTTGATGATGTCTCGCAGGTGGGGTGCGATGACAGCGTCGGCCTTGTTGAAGACGTGGTGAGGGCAGGGGTCGGTCGGTGATCCGGAGTGGATGGAGTTCATCGTGCGGATGGTGTCTTCGGTGCTGATCGGGGTCCAGGCGTGGAGGGTGGTGGTGGGGGGTGGTTGTTCGGTCCTGGTGTGCGTTGGTTGGTTGTTGAAGCTGTTGTGTATGTCCGCGATCTTGTTGTGGAAGTATGAAGCGAGGGAGTTGCAGAGGTCTTGCGATGGGGTGATGTCGTTGTTTCCTGCGCTGGGGTTGGAAAGCTCTCTCACGATGTTGAAGAGTTCCTTGCAGTTGTGTGCGTTGTTGTCCAACCGGTCCTTGAATGCTGTTTTCTTGGCGGCGCGGATCAGCTGGTGGTGTTTCCGGGTGGCAAGTTTGAGGGAGGTCCTGTTGTCTGGTGTCGGTTCCCTTCTCCAGACTTTCTCGAGGGCTCGGCAGTTCTTCTTGGAGCTCTTGAGTTCGTCGGTGAACCATGGGGCCTTCTTGCTGCCGGGTCTGCTCGGCGGGGTCCTCAGTGGGGCGAGTTCGTCCGCGCAGTTGCTGATCCACTTCGTGAGGTTATCGGCGGCCTGGCTGGGGTTCGCTGAGCTGGCAGGAGGGTGCTGGCTCAGGGAGGTGGCGAGCTGGTCTGCCGTGATCTTGTTCCAGCTTCTGCGGGCGGCCTGTTGCTGGTGTTGGTGGGTCGTTGTTCTCTTGAAGGTGAAGTGGACGCAGCTGTGGTCCGTCCATTGAAGCTCTGTGGCGTGGCTGAAGTCGATGTCTGTGCTGGAAGAGAAGACTGCGTCGAGTGTGTGTCCGGCGAGGTGGGTGGGGGTGGACACCAGTTGCTTGAGTCCCAGGTTGGCGAGGTTGTCGAGCAGGGTGCTGGTGTTGCGGTCGTTGTTGTTCTCCAGATGGAAGTTGAGGTCTCCCAGGAGGATGTAGTCAGCGGAGGGGAGGGCATGCGGGCTGACGAAGTCGGCGATGTCCTCGCTGAATTGCGTGCGTGGTCCAGGGGGTCGGTAGATCAGGGTGCCTCTGAGGGTGGTGTTCGGGTTGGTGTGGATCTGGAAATGCAGGTGTTCGGCGCTGGTCAGAGTGTTGTCGATGCTGATCGTAAGACGGATGGTGCTCCTGTGGATGATGGCGATGCCTCCTCCCATCTGGTTGGCGTTTCGTTCCCTCCGGACGATCTTGTAGCCCTCTGGGATGGCGATGGCGATGTCAGGAGCTGACGAGGCGTTCATCCAGGTCTCCGTGAGGAAGGCAACGTCAGGGGCTGTGGCGTCTAGGAGGTTCCAGAGTTCGATGGCGTGTCTGTGGACGGAGCGGGTGTTGAGCAGGATGCACTTGAGGTGGGTGCTGCTGGTGTTCGACTTGGCAGGTGCTGGTGCGGGGCAGGTCCGGGTGCAGGTGAACTTGCAGGCGTGGCAGCTGAAAGGTCCGTGGGTACGTCGTGGAGTGGCTTGGTGGCAGTCTGGAAGTCGGCCGGTGTTGAGTGCGATGAGGGTGGCGGCGGAGTACGTCAGGCGGGTCGGTCGGGGTCTTCGTGGGCCAGGGGTCCTGGCACTGGGCGCGGTCCAGGCGCGGACGGGCGTAGACGGGCTTACCTTTGGCGCGCCTTCGGCGCACAATCGGCGCGCCCGCTGCGCGTTCGCACGGTCGCCATTTAAGGCGAAGTGCACGGGTGGGCGGAGCAGCTGGGAGGCGGGAGCGGGGAGGGAACAGAAGAGAAAAGGGGCGTGGCCACAGGCGGTGGCGGGAGGCGGGAAGCAGGGAGGGAGAGCGGAGGGCGGCGAGGTAGGCGGGCAGACAGGAAGGACACTGGACACAGCAAAGAGGATAAAATTACAATTAACAGGCACAAATGGAGGGAAAAATAAGGCAAAAACAGGAAGGAAAAACGATGGTACAGCACAGGGGAATACAGGCACAATAGACGGGCAAAACAGAGGAAAACAGCTAAAAAAGCGATCGGACGGCACAGAGAAAAACAAGCACAAATTTTGGGCAAAAACACTGGCAAAACCAGAGGGGAGCGGCCAGGCGTCAGCGAGGCCGGCGGCGAGGCAGAGGGCAGGCAGAGGGCAGGCAGAGGGAGACACACGCAGCAGCTGGTGGCCGTGCGGCGCGGGGGTGAGCAAATTATATTGTAGCACTTATGTTTCCTTCTCTTCAGAGCTCTGACATTATTAGCTTTTATGTGTAAATCTTAGTTTTTTAAGGGGGACAGTTACTTCTTCAGTTATGTTTGTTATTAACCTTGCTAGGGTTGACCTGAGGTTTGCCATAGCCAGTCAGATCAGAAAAGAAAGTACGGGGAAAATACTCAGGGCATCCTGAAAGTCCTCAAGAAGAAGACAAGTTTTATTGAAGTCACTGGGCTGCTCCCAGTGGGCAAAGTGGCACGAAGGAACTGACATCTGGGCTTGGTAGTGCTACAATGGGGTTTTCGTTGGTGATGCTGAAGTGTAGAGAAGAGTGGCATCCCATTCTGAGGCTTCCCTACTTTTCGGCCCCTCCTTGCTCTGCCCCTTTGTGGTCAGTCCTATCCCTTCTGCCCTAAACCCTGTAATGACCCTAGATTGGTTAGTCCATTGGGCAGTTTTAGTGCCAATTATGTAGAATTATGGACCAAACGTAGGTTCTACATTTAGGAGTGATCACAAGAAAGCTTTAAAAAACTCTGACAAGAAACTCACCAAAAACTCACAGAGCACCATTACACTACTATCCACACCATCAAAAATATCTAGCACTAAAATACTGATCAAGACACTAGAGAATGTCTGGAGAAAAAGAGCAACACAATGGAACCACAGAAGTTCACTGAGATGTCAGGAAAATGTAGAGCCTCCTTTGCGCCCTAAGCCAAATTCTAAATAACATTCAAAGAAATAGACAATAACTGGAGCCAATGGAACTCAGGTTTTTTGTTATGTTATGTTATGTTATTTATTCTTTTGTATAGCGCAACGGTTACTCAAAAAGAGTTTCCCGGCGCTTTCGGTAAGGAGAACTAATTCAGTAACATAACACAGTTAAAAGAGTAGAAAACAAACAGACAAAAAAGAGAGAACTGCTGGGAAACCTACTGGGTAAACAGCCACGTTTTGAGACCTCTTCTAAAATCAAGAAGAGTAGTAGCCCCCCGAAGTGGGAGTGGAAGCGAATTCCACATCTGTGGAGCCAACAAACTGAAAGAGCGGCCGCCCAGGCGGGCTCTCTTAACACGAGGGACAACCGCCAACAGTAGAGATTCCGACCTCAGCGCACGAGCCGGGTGGTAAAAGGCCACTCTCTTTTGGAGATGCTTTGCTCCCACGGCATGGAGCGCCTTGTAGGCCAAAGTCATAGCCTTAAAGGCGATCCGTTTGCGCATAGGTAGCCAGTGCAGCGTCACCAGTAACCCGGAGACGCTGGTGCGTCTATTTAGACCAAAAATGGCCCTGGCCGCCGCATTCTGCGCAACTTGAAGGCGCTGCAGCAGATACTCTGGTAGGCCCAGGTAAAGAATGTTGGCATAATCCAACCTGGAGCCTATCAGAGCCTGTAAGGTCAGCCTCCGGTGCTCCTCTGACAAGAGAGGCAAAAACCTCCGCAACATTTTTAAAAGGCCGAAGCAGGTGCCGGTCACCCCCAGAATCTGGGCTTTCATCGTCAGCCCCCTGTCCATCTTAACCCCCAAGTTTTTAGCCATGGGGGAAGAGCCGGACGGAGGGAACATGTCGATGGGCCACCAGGCCTGCCAGCTAGGCTCCGTATCGCACCCGAAGAAGAGTACCTCAGATTTATCGGAATTGCACTTGAGGCTGTTCTGTTGGAACCATGTGAACACCACCCCAAGGCAATTCCGGATACTCTCCCCGTCAAAGTCAGCCCCTCTCTCGCAAGAGAAGAGGAGCTGGGTGTCGTCGGCATACGACACGATCCGGGCACCAAATGACTCCGCCACCGCCGCCAAAGGGGTCATAAAGATGTTGAACAGGGTCGGGCTCAAAATAGAGCCCTGAGGGACCCCGACTCCCAAAGGCGGCATCACAGCGGTGTCAGGTGATGTCCAGACCGTTTGCCGGCAGCCGGCTAGAAAAGACGAAAACCATCTGAGCACCGTCCCCCGAAGACCAATCTCAAAGAGTCTTGCGAGCAGGCCATCATGGGGGACGGTGTCAAAAGCCGCCGACAAATCCAACAACACCAGCATGACTTTGCCCCCAGTGTCCAACACCCCTTTAATGGTTTCAGAAACCTCAAGGAGCGCGGTCTCGGTGCTACGATTTGAACGGAAGCCAGACTGGGAGTCATGTAAGATCTCATGGGACTCCAAAAAATTGGAGAGCACCGACTGAATGTGCTTCTCCAAGATTTTTACAAGGGCCGGCAGCAACGAAATCGGCCTATAATTGGCTGGGACCTTCGGGTCGAGCCCCGGCTTTTTAAGCAGCGGGATGACCATTGCCTGCTTCCACACTGGCAGAACCACTCCCTGACTCAACGATAGGTTGAGAAGAGGGTGCGCCAGTGGATTGACCACTTCCGCCAATTTACCCAAGAGCTTGGCTGGGCAGGGGTCAAGCGGAGACCCGGATTTTAAATTGCCCATAAGCGCTAAAGAGGCGGAGGCTGGCAGCGATGGAAACTCGGCCAATATGGCGCCCTGCACGACAGGAGGAGACATACCAACCTCGGATATCGGCGGCCTGACAGGTACTCCAGATGGAAAAGAGTCCTGGATGAGTTTAATCTTGCTTGTAAAGAAGCAAGCAAGATCCGCCGCCCAGGATTGTAAGGGCACCTCTTCCGCTGCGATGGTCCGAGGGGAAATAAATTCTCTAACAATGGTAAAAATCTCCTTACTGGAGTTCGAGGCCGCTTCAATTCTCCCCGCGAGATAGGCTTTCTTTTCGAGGCGGATGTCCCGGTGGTAGGCCTTAACCACAGCCTTGTAGGCAGACCTGTCCCTGCTGTCATAATGTGCCCGCCAGGCCCTTTCGGCTACCTTGCACTGCTGCCGCGTAGCCCACAGTGCAGTAGTAAACCAAGGGGCCGAAGGCCGCTTTGATGTCAGGCGGGGGGGGCAACATCGGGGCCAGGTCATTAAGCCTCTCCGTAAGCCATTCTTGCAGGGACTCCAAATCTCTCTCCAGCTCACCCGAAAGAGGGCAAGGGTGATTCGAAGCAGCCAGAGCCAGCATTTCAGGGGTCACTCTGCTAAATGCTCTAAAGGCTCGTGCCCGTTGCTGTGGGGCAGGGATAGACGACCTGACAATGCCGCTGATGACAAATTTGGCAAGCCAGTGATCCGACCACAAGACCGGGAGAATCTCTTTCACCACCAAAGGGGATGTAGAGAAAACCTGGTCAAGCGTATGCCCCTTAGCATGAGTCGGCCCCTGCAAATAAGGAATAAGACCCAGCGGAGTCATGGCCTCCGAAAGCTTTATAGCCGCGGGGTCAGACGGATCATCCATCCGGATGTTGAAATCCCCCGCCACTAAGCAATGTTCTGCTTTCAGGGCTAGACCCAACAACACCGAGTCAAGGTCTGCGAGGAACGTTCCAAGCGGGCCAGGGGGTCGATAGACCAACAGTCCCTTCACTGATTGGTGCGGCGCTAACATGATTGAAAAAGCAAGCGCTTCCGAGCCACGGATGTCCTCTGTGGGCAAGACGGTACACAACGTGCCCTTCTTCACCACCAGTGCGACTCCACTGCCCCTGCCCTTCACTCTGTCCTTCCTGAAGATGTTATACTCAGGCGGAATTGCCATAGCCACATCGGGGTTAGAGGATTCTCCCCACCAAGTCTCCGTCAACATTAAGCAGAGAGGCTTCTCAGTCTCGAGAAGGTCAAAAATGTCTTGCGCATGACTGCACGCCGATCTGGTGTTTAGCAGCATGCAGGCATACTCAGCGCCAGCTATATTACTAATCGGGGCTGATGACAGTACCCGATTAGGACGCCAGCCACAGCCTGGGCATCGCGACTTACCCCTATGGCGACCCGGAAAAACAGAGCAGCAGCGGCTCTCCCTATGATTCAGAGAGCACAACTCCTCAGATGAGTACCACACCGAAAGTGCGCCAAAATTACACATTCTAGGAGAGCAGAGCCCCGTCCGCCAACCGAGACGCCGCCGGGACGCTGACGGGCAGGACTCTGGCTTGACTCAGGCGCGAGTCAGGCGCCTCCGCTGCGCGTCACCGCTGCGCGGGAAAAGCGAGCTTTAAATACAGCCTCCTCGTTCTCCACACGGAGAACTAGAGCGCTGAGTAAGGTGGCGCGCTGCAAGGCAGCAGCCCCAATATGGCGGCCCCAACTTCCTGCCCCAAACAATTGTACCAGGTGACAGCGCTCCGCTTCTGCAAGCGGTGGGGGGCACTATTATGGTGCGAGAATGTGGGCGCTACCGCGCTATTAAAAAACAGGTGAGAAATCAAATTTTTAAAACAAATGCAAACACGAGTAAAATGCAGGTTTAAAAAGCGCTGCACGCCTGCTGCAGCCTGAGAATGAAGGCGCCAAAGCGAGAAGAGTTTCCTCCTTACCGTAAGGTACCGTACATTTTTGTTTCCAGTTCAGTTGTATTTACTCCACTATTTGTTTCCCTTAATGTTTCATTGTAATCTCTTATTGGAAATCTTCAACCAGTAACTTTTTCTGTTCTCCATTTTTTGCTTTCTGGTGCTAGATGATTTATTTTCTGTACTGCCTGTCCCAATTCACTCCTTCCTGATGTCTTTCTAATTCACTCCTTCCTGATGTCTTTCTAACACTGTACTCTCCACTTCCAAGCAAAATCTACATTCATCACCTCTCTGACTGGATGTTTAATACCCCAAATGCTGATCCTGATGTTTTATGAGTCGTAGACTTTCATTGGTGGCCCTACATTTGGTGTACAGAAATGGAGTGTCAGTTTGAAGAGTTTATTTCTTCCAGAATGAATTTATTAACAACATGTACCATTATCAAGTTCATGAAGCTAATCTGCAAATGTTTTTGTTTCCATGTTTATCAAATCCATTTCCAGGTTTATGTAGGTTTTGTAGATTCGACCTAAGAAAGATGTTTTCTTATTCCCCTTTGTTAAATCATAATCACTCATCCCTTGTATTTTGACCACACCCGGCAATGGGACAAATTCACTAAGGTAAACGTAGACTTCAGTCTAAGTTTATGACCTTTAGGTATTCACAAAGGTAAAGTTACGAGTATTAACTTCACGGGGCAGAGCCTCCGCCCCCAAGAGCAGAGGCTTCACCGAGACTCTGCACCTGTAAAGTTAGTACTGATGAATATACCTTTGTGAATATCCATAAGCAGTGGTGTCCTGTGCAGGTAAGTGCAGAGCAGGGACAGGGATGAGGGGTGGTGAAAGTTACAAATGACGAGATAGGGAATGTAAACTAAATAAATAAAACAAACCACTTACCTGGCGCTCGCAGAGTCGGCGATGCGGTGAGCACAACGTAAGTGGTTTTATTTACTTATTTTACATTCCCTATCCCGTTGTTTGTCACTTTCACACCCACTCCCCTGCCCCACCTCCCGCGCTTACTAAAAGTAGTATACTTAAAATAAAGTCTAAGTTTCACTGTATGAATTGGACCCAATGTGTCTGACCAGTCCCTGTGAAGGGCTTAGTCCTGATTGTGCTACAGTTAGTTCACTTGTATTTATTTAATGTTGATGCCAGTAGTGTTTCAATTATTATACCTTTCCTATATCTCTCATTTTTCATGTTTGGAATAGTCATGTTGTGGCAAGGTCCAATAGTTGTGAATGCATTAATGTTGACTTCTCTTCCGCTAGTAGATTGTAAATAAGTACACATAAGTTATTTATGCTGTAGAGAGACACAGTTAAACAAGGACCCACTGATTGCATGTTTGTGAGCAGCCATATAATCATATATTATTCTTAAGTAAATGTTTTTTATTAAATATATTCTCTCTGCAACAACTAGTTATAAACCAGTGTTTCATCTTTATTTCTTCTGCAGGTGTACTGGTTTTGGTTTTGAGTGTTATGTCAATAACACATGCAGTATGGGGATGCCCAGAATTGTGCCAGTGTCACACGTCACCCAAGATGGTTGACTGCAGAAATCGAGGATTTGTTGAGATTCCACACAATTTGCCTGCGGATACTCAGGTCTTATACATGCAAGATAATCTCTTCAGAGCTATCAATCGAACTTCTTTTATTAAAACACCCTGGCTCAAAATCTTAGATCTCTCAAATAATTCACTTTCAAGTCTGCCACCAAATACATTTCATGAACTTCATCATCTACAGATTCTGAATTTATCAAGAAACTTACTTCCTTACCTTGAAAGCAAACTTTTCACGCCACTTACAGACCTCAGAGAACTGGACTTGTCTTACAACTCTATTGGAAATCTGCCAGAGTCTTTGGGAAATTTTTCAAGAAACCTAACATTTATTGGAGTTAGCCACAATCAACTTCAAAGGATAGATAGATATTTGCTTGATTCCCTTTCGAATCTGAATATCTTCCTTGTCAAAGATAATCCCTGGCAGTGTAATTGTCATCTTATTGGTCTTAAACTGTGGCTAGAGAGCTTCTTGTATCGAGGTAAGTACTAAGACTTATGTTATTGATAAGATGTCGTCCAAATCCACCTACCTTTTGAGCAAAATAATTAAAAAGAGTTGTAGGTAGTGACATCCATACATTCATGATGTGCAGCTCGCTTTTTAATAAAGTGTTATATTATTGTATGTATAAATTGGACAGCAGTCTCATTTAATTCCTGACTCCAGAAGTGTTAAGTGCACCCAAATTACAACTCTGTGTTTAGCACATCAAACTAAAACATTCACTTTCAAATCTGAATAACATATCATTTCAGCATTTGATGATTTTGCGTACGGATCTCAAAATTTACATAAGAAATAGTATGGCCCCAATTACAGAAGTGGCAGAAGTGCTATCCCCTAATGGCATAGCACTCTGGAGATCAGGTCTGGTTCGGTGTCCTTGCACCTAGATTTACCAGGTGCTGGAACAATCGGGAGAAGTTACCACCGCAAATCATTCAAGGATCAGAAGGGAGGTGCCAGCCTAACGGAAAAACTACCTCAAGGCCTACCTCTCCCATAGGATAAAATTAGAGTTGCCTTATTACATTTTATATGAGTACTTTGCAAATGGGAAATGATAACCAGATCAAGTTTGGTATCTTTGGAAACACAATTTAAAATTTGAACTTGTAGTGAACTAGGATTTTAAATCGCAATCTAAAAATGCCACTTTTAGAAAGATGGCATTTTCTTACCTCAGCCATTTAAGTGCCTCTAGCTTGTCTCTGGTCTCATGAGTGGATGTAAGTGATAGTTGAGCTTTTTGTATTCCTCCTAGACAGCCACACACAATATGGAACTTAGGTGTGCCTGGATGGTCATCACTGGCAGAGTGGAAGGGAGGAGCTGCGCATAGCACGACTAGCACCTGAATATGCTGTGTCCTGTCTCCACACAAAGGGCTGCATACTCCCTGTAGTTAGTCTGGAACCAGGGCAGGGAAGGCAGGATGTCTGTGGGCTTCAAAGATATACATTTAGGAGCTTCTCCCCACTCAAGGCACAACTGTGTATAAAAGAAGAACTCCAGACACCACCGTTTCAGTACAGTTCTCGACCTGTGGATACTCTGCCAGGAAGATGGACTGCTGCACTGCTGAAGGACTGCCTCTCCACTGGACTGCACTCTGCTGGGCTCCTGTTTTGCTGTGCTGACCTGCTGTCCTCTTGCCTGGGTGAGAAGGACTAGATATGCATTTCTTAAATCCAGAACCCAGAGTGACTCCAAGGGCTGGTTGGCTAGCCTCCTGATCTGAGGCCTCAGTGACATAACAGGCTTTCAACAACTGCATCTAGACTCTGCCACTTGTGAGTCTACCCTGCCGAGGGGTGCCATCCCAGGCCTGGATCTTTGTAAGAGGGCTTAAGGTGCTTTGCCAACCTCAGTGGATCTAGTGGAACCGACATATCTCCTATGCTGCGTGGTGTAACCCTGAGCAGAACTGATGCTTCTCTACTGCTGCATGGATTCGACCTGTTGCAAAGACTTGCATCCCCTCCAGAGCTCCCATGCCCTTAAAAACCACGTCCGCAAGATGTATCCTTGGCGCAGGCCCTCACATCTCTCGTCAACAGCAACCTCAATGCCAAACTCAACATCGCAGGCTCCCAGCTCCTCGGAACCATCACATTCATCACATTGCCTGACTGCTCAATGCAGTTCTGACTCCGGAGTTTGAATCGCAAGCCCTCGTCGATGAGATCCTTGACACCGATGCCACAGGCCTTGCCATACCTCAGAACTGATGAATCTTTTATAGACGTGCGATGCATCTTCGATGCGGATCCCTGCATAGCTTCGCAAACCAGGATTTAAGGTACTCTGTTCCACGAGCCTAACGCGATCCCTGTAGTTGGCCTTTGATCCATTGCGACCGGCCTGACCTTTTGAATATGTTCCTGTCCGATGTGACCAGATATCCACAGTTGGTGCTTTATGCCTCTTGGCACTATTTTCTCTAGAAATTTTAAAATTCAATTTCTCCAGTTCTACTAATTGGATTATTGTTGTGTTGGTCTTTTGTTATTTATTAAATTAAGCTCAATTTTCTAACCAAGAGAGGGATCTTTTTGTGTGGTGTTTTCACTGTTTTACTTTTCAAAGTATTGCACAAATACTTTACACATTTCCCCTAGGTTAAGCCTGACTGCTCTATGCCAAGCTACTAGGGGGTTGATCAGAGGTCAATTTAGTGTTTGCTTGATCCTTGCTCTGGCAAGGATTAAAGTTGCTGCTTGACCAATAAAACGAGACCACAACAACAAAAACTCCATTCAATAGAACTGTAGTTATGGAGTTTAAAATAAATAATGGGATGAATAGTGCTTAAAAGCAAAATGAGCTATCAAGTCATGCTGGTTCAGGTTAAAATCAAAAGTTCAGGCCAACCACAATGGAGCGCAATTCAGATGCAGTGCCAAGTTAGTTCCGCTGAAGTATTACCTTCTCAAGTTTTGTGTCAATCAATCCAGAGAAGCTGCTTCAAATGTGGTGAAATGTGATGTCTTGAAGGGACCCATCAAATCAGCCTGGCCGCCGCGTTCTGCAACATTTGAAGTCTGATAGTCAGGAAAGCAGGAAGACCCAGATATAAGTTTTTTTCGTAATCCAAACAAAATATCACAAGAGCATGTATTACGATCTTTCAGGTCTCTTCTGGAAGTAGATGCAATGGCTTTCTGACAGATCCTAACTTCAGGAAGAAATCTGCCTAATTTTAGTAGCAAAAGAAAGGTCAGGGTCACACATGATCCCTAAAGTTCTAGCCAAAATGGCTGGTACTGGAGGAGGATTCCGTTTGGTTGGCCACCTGAGGCTAGAGGAAGGAGGAGCCATCTGACTGAAGAAGAGCACTTTGGTTTTATCCACATTCAATTTCAAACAGTTGATGTTCATCCAATTGGCAATGCCTTTAAGGCACTCTTTAAAAATTGAGATAGGCAGCTTCTGTATGCTCTCTAAACGAAAACACCAGTGGTGTGTCATCTGCATTTGAAAAAACGTTCTCTCCCCAGGTCTCATTCAGGGTGGCCAGAGGGGCCATATTGAAAAGCAGCAGACCCCTGTGGCACCCCACAGTCCAGAGGTTTACGCAATGATGTAAATGGGAGAAGAAAGACCCGCTGAGAACGATCTTCCAAAAAAGATCACATCCATGACAGCACAGTGCCCTGAAAGCCAACCAGGCTTAATCTATTCAGCAAGGTAGAGTGTGTGCTACCATGACATATGCACCATTGTCCAGAACTTCTTTGACAGCCTCAGACCCTTCCAATTAGGTGGCCTCTTTACTTTAACCTGTACAGAAGCCAGACTGATTGTAGTGAAGGTAGATCATAGTCTTCAACAAAGGAAGACCATTGTTAAACCAGCTTTTCTAAGAACTTTGAAGGTGCAGGTAGTAATGAGATGGGCCTAAAATTGCTGAGCACCCCAGGATCCACATTCTGCTTCTTTAACAGTGGTAGTAGAAATGCGGTTTCCATATAGCAGGCAAAAATACCAGATTTTAAAGAGGCATTCCAGATCCTGTTGAGATTTGGATTAACACTAAGGGGAGCCAGTTTAAGAAATTGAGGAGGGCAGGGGTCCTCTGAGGAGCCAGAATTACATTTCAGTAGATCCCCAAGAGAATCTTTTTCAGACATTTGGCAAATATCCAACAAACAGACGCTGGCCTCTTGAGTGGTATTGGTAGATTTGCTGAGCAGGCTTCTAACGAAGAAAAATCAGAAAGGCTGGAGAGGAGAGCATGAGGTGGATGAAAAGCACTTTTAACCACTTCTAGTATAATAAAAGATTTGACAATATTAATGACTTCTCTGGAAGAGTTAACAGCATTCTTGCTATTCAACAAGAAATGCTCTCTCGTCGTTTGACGTGTAAGTTTGCGAAATTGTTTAAGAGCTGCCTTAGTTTTAGGAGTGTTTTACTACAGGGTCATAGTGTGCAATGTAGAGGACCAAGAGGAGCAAGGATAGTGTTGTGAGAGGCTGTCGGCTTAGCACAATGTTCAGGCCAGGCATTGTGGACTGGTGAGCTGAAGCTTTGCTTTGGCAGTCCCCTGCAAGTCGTCGATGCTGCGGCTTCAGCTGATTTTTGTGGAGTGGTCTTGTGGTTGCGAAGAGTCCAAAAGCTTGATTTAAGGTCTCTGAGTCACACCAAGGGTCCAGGGGCTGAGGGGTACCACTAGGGGGCTAGGAAGTCGCCATAGCTAGTTCCAGGTGCTGATTGGGTAGCCGTTCGTGTTCCTGAGGCTCAGATCAGGAGTCCAGCAGACTAGCCAATGGCGCCAATCTGAGGTCCTGGGCTCAAGATGACGTTACAGGTCCAGTTCTTCTACCACAGGCAGGAGGGCAGCAGGCAGCACTTAAGCACAGCAGGGCAACAGTTCTGTTACAGTAGAAGTCCATCAGAGTGCCAGTCCTTGCAGCAGCACAGCAGTCCTTCATTCTGGCAGAGCATCCACAGGTTCAGAAAAAGATTGAAAAGTTGTTATCTGAGGTACAGTATTTATGCCCAGTTGTGCCTCTGAAGTGTGCGAGAAGCTTCAGAGCATCCTGCCTTCCCTGTCCTGGCTCAACTAACTACAGGGGTTATGCAGCCTTTGAGTGAAGGAAGGACACAGCCTAATATATTGTTTTTAGGGGGGCTGAGCCCAGCTCCTCCCTCCCATTTTGCTAGTGATGGCCACCCAGGCACACCTAAGCTCCCTATTATATGTGGCTGTCTAGGAGGCATACCCAAAACTCAACTGCCAGCAGCACCCTGTCATGTGACCGGACAGGCTACAAGCAATAAATGGCTGAGTCAGGAAAATGCCAACTCTCTAAAAGTACAAAAAATAAGAGCGACCTAGCTGACTGTTTGGAATGCTGTTTTTTTAAATTTTAAACAGAATCAGGCCAAATTTACAACTGTCTTGGTCTTCATAATTTAATATGTCAATTCTTTAGACCAATTTCAAATTCAGTAATTTTTTCAATTCACATACAACAGATCTGGACAACACTGGATTTTGTTGAGCGTACAAATTAACACAATAGTCTAACACAAAAAACCGGCAGATTTGGTATTTCACATACATTAAAAATGAACAAAATATCTGTCACCTTTGGCTTGTAATCCCAGTGTATATATATTTGAAAAAGTTCAATGAAATGAAATGTGGTATACTCTCTTGATTTTGACTGGTACTTTCTTGATTTTGACTGGTTACTTCAAACTAAATGTATTCACTGTTTGTTCATTTTTAGTGTTTGTGAAATACCAAAGCTGTCAGTTTTGATTTTTGTTTTAGACTATTGGGTTAATATGTATGTTCAACAAAATAGTGTTTTTTATTTTTTTATTTTATTGAGCAGAGCATTAGGTTCATGAAAATACATAATGTACTGAAACACATTTTCACTGATATTAACATTAAAACCAGTTACAAAATTAGACTGACTACCAAAAAATACATAATGGGAAAAAGACAAGGAGCTAAAACTAAAGCAGCTGATTGTGTTTTCGTTTCAACCCCCCCCCCCAAAAAAAAAAAACATTGCAGCTTTGTCCTGGGACACAGTAGCAATATGAAAACATTCCCAATACTTCTACGTTGCAATGCGGATAAAGTGCTAGAGCCATCTTATCGCCTAAAAACCAACTAGATACAATATGTTAATATTTGGTGGCAGTAGCGGTTTCTTGCATCCTAGTCCACAGTGCAAAATGCATTCTATAAAGTGCCAGAAAAAGTGCAAATGCTATCAAGTGCAATAAGAAAAAAGTGCTAGTGCAATTTACCAAAAAGCTGCTGCTTTAATTAGCCATCCCTGGCACTATGATCTCTCTTTAAACTCCATCAGTTCATTAAAAGACTTCCAATTCTTTTCAAATTTCCTAGTAGCTCCAACCCTCCTAGCATAAGCTTCCTCGCATTTCTGAGTTCTTTTCAATTTATTGAACCACTTCAGATGAGAAGGTATTTCCCTGGATATCCGATTTTGTAAGATTAAGGAGCGAGCGACCATACATGAAATAAATAGGAAGGTCTTTTCGGGCTTGGATAGTAACTTTTCATCTCGCCTGGTACCGAACAATACAGCTTCGGCCTTGAGAGAAATACTCTTACCGATTGCTTGCCCAATATCCGAAAAAACTTCTTCCCAAGGAGGCCTGAGTCCTGAGCATGTAAAAAAAATATGATGCCATCCGCCCTACCCATCTATTTGGCAATGAAAGAACCTATTTTCTACACCTGGAAATCTTTTTTTTAAAGCGGCCGGAGTTAAATAAGATAGCCATCGCGATAGGAAGGCCATCCTTTTAAAATGTGCGGCACGCAAGGATTTACTTCCTAAGAGGCATATAGATTCCCATTTTTTTGTATTCAACCTACACCCAGTCTCCCGTGTTATTTTGTCCAGATGAGTCTCTATCGCGGAGCCTGTCCCACCTTATGTAGCAACTTATACCAGTTTCCCACCCCTTTAATATTGGCCCCATAAAAAATTATCATAAATTGGCTAGGGGTGTCCAAAATAACACTGGTATTCGTTATCAAATGGAGAACGCATAGATATTCGAGAAAAGTCGGCTTCGATGGCCTTCCGCCCTTGCAGTTATTTCTTGCCAGGTAATCGGCCTATTTTGGACTATAAAATGCCTTAACTTGTAACTGGATGCCGAGACTCATACATTCTCTCAATTGTAAGTACTGGAGACCAGATGAGCCTGTCTTCTTAAAAAAGGATTGGAGTCTAAAAGAATAATCTTTTAAAGTCTTATAGCGTGTCTTTTTTTGGATGTTTAGAAGTTTTTAAAAACACTCGGGTTAGAGATTCAATTTCTTGTGTCATTTTGTCTACAAAAAAACTGCCATTAGTACAATTAGATCCTATCAAGCCAGACACTAAATTCAATAAGGCAGCCTCATAGTAAGTCCTCAAGTGGGGTAGCGTTAAACCCCCTTATCCTACAGGTAGTTGGACCACATTTAATTTCACCCTCGGAGCTTTCCTACCCCAAAAGAAATTACCTAAGTATGGTATCGATTTCATTAAAATATGACTGATTTATTTTAATAGGGACATTATAAAGTAGAAAAATAAGCAGAGGAAGTACAGACATGTTAATCATTGAGACTCTACCAACAATCGAAAGCGGGAATAATGTCCATTGTTCTAGCAGTTTCTTAATCTTGCTCTTCATTTTTAGATAGTTCAACTCAAATAACTGATGATACTGGTCAGATACATATATCCTGAGATATCTTAAGGGATCAGTTTTTGTTGCTTGCATCCTTAGACAAGATGGAAAGGAATTCGCATCAGCATTAAGGGCCAGAACCTCGATTTTTTGGGCATTTATTTTATATCCGCCTATTTCCTCAAACTCTGAGAATTCCCTCAGAGCTGTTTCGAGGTCCTCTCTGTCGGGAATCAGGTATAAAATAATGTCATCGGCAAAAAGTTTTATTTTTGCCATTCCAGGTATTCACAGACCATTGAGGAGCCTATTCAGCAGCCAGGTGACAGTTGGAGCCGATACAAATGAGCCTCCAAAGACTTTAGGCAGGGGTTGGATAGCAGCAATATTCTGAATCTTTCAAATCAGAGGTTCTATAAAAAAGGTAAAAAGTAAAGGCGAAAGCGGGCAGCCCTACCTGGTTCGACGGTTCATAATTATGGCTCCTGCACAGTTTAAGTTAATTATAACCTGGGCGGTGGTCCCCTGGTATATATTTCGCAGCATATCACCTACCTGTGCAGGAAACCCGAACCGTCCCAAGGTAAAAAACAAAGTCCTCCAGTTCACAAGATCGAAGGCTTTCTCCGCATCAGCCAAAATTATACTAGCCGGGATGGAATTAGTGTTAAAATAATCCAGTGCATGTATTAAAAACTGGGTATTAGTCACCATGGATCTCTCGGCTATAAAGCCGGTTTGATCACTGTGAATTATTTCTTGGGCGGCCAGTAAAAAGCGTTCTGCCCATACCTTCATCAAAATTTTATAGTCAGAATTCAACAGACTAATGGGCCTATATGAATTCACATCTTCCGGGTTTTTATCCTTTTTTACGAAAGAAACAATTATTGCTTCTTTAAAAACCTCTGGGACTTCACCACCTTTCTTAACAAAGTTAAATAAGTTTTTCAATGGGGTATAAATTTCTTTTAAAAATACTTTATAAAACTCAATAGGAAAGCCGTCTTGCCCACAAGCTTTTGCCCCGGCTGTTGATTTAATGGCTGTTAAAATCTCGATAGCTTCTATTTCCCTTCCTAATTCACCAACCCGATTATCTGCTAATTTTAGTTACATTCATTTTAATAAAATATTCATGGATTTGATCCTCCTCCACTAAATATTCAGTAGAGTATAGCTGGCAAAAATGCTCCGAAAAATCTGTGAAATATTACTGCTATCGGCTAATTTTCGGCCAGTCAGAGGATCCATAATTTCAGTTATTATAGATAATTCTTGTTTTTTCCTTGTGGAGTTTGCCAGACATTTACCAATTAACTGGCTTTCTTCATAAATCTTCTGTTGACAAATTTGTGAATTGCATACCTCTTCTAAACTAAAAAAGTCACTCAGCGTTGTTCTTGCCTGCTCATATCGATTTGGAAGAAGCTGAAGTTGGATAGCATACTCTCGATCCACTTCGGATGGCAGCTGGACTATCTTAGTCCTCCGGGTACTGGACTGGGCGGCTGTGTAAGCTATTATCTGTCCACAGGCTACTGCCTTAAACCCCCCCCCACACAGAAAAAAGGGAAGCCATATTCTCATTAATCAGAAAATATCCCAAGATCCACTTTCTAAATCCCTGAACCCATTCTTCATTTTGCAATAGGAGACGATACAGCTGCCACATGGGACGCTCCCTACCGCTTCCCCCTAGCACTAAATCTATCCCAACATAGGCATGGTCCGAAAAAGGGTTACAGCCTATGCCGGAGTCTTGAACCCGAAGGGATCTAGAGGTAAGAAAATAATCTATTCGAGATGCCGTCCGAAAGCGGTGTGAATAGCAGGCATAAAATTCAGGATTGACTTCCTGCCATTGGTCCACCAATTGATATTCTTGTATAATGGTTCCCACTATTCTTTCTGTATTTGGTTTTAGTTGTTTTTTATATTTAATCGAAGTATCTTTCCTTATATCCTGTATTTAGTTAAAGTCCCCGCCAAATACCACATGTCCGGGAGATCCTATCAAAAAATCGTTAATCTGAGTCAGGGGTACAATGTCATCTGAGACTGTACCATAGTTATTTATAAAATGTAACACTTCCCCTTGTAGCTTGGCTACTACCCACAACCATCTCCCTTGTATATCCCTGTGTACTTGGATAAATATCCCAGGGAAGTTTACTAGAAAAGTAGATTGCTACTCCTCTAACCGAAAAACCTGAAGATGCAAAAAAACTTTAGAAAAAAATCTTAGGTATAAAAAGATTTGGAGAATTAGATTTCAAGCACATCTCCTGTAAAAACAGAACTTGGGGATTTAAAGAAGATTACCATCTAATAAGAGCACCGTATTTCCTTTTGTTTAGTATTCCATTAGTATTGACTGATAGGATCTTACAATAACTGATTTCCATAATTAACCCTTTGTTGAGCATTACCTAAACTTTCAGAACCTTCTGATTGTGCTCTTTTTCCTGCTGTGCCACCCTTCCCACCCTTCCCACCCCGAAAAGAGAATGCCCACCCCTTGAAATGTGGGAAAAATGTGTCATGAAATTACACCCTAAGTGACCCCGCTAACCCCTAACCCCTGGCTCCCCAACAATATTAAGAGAAAAAAAAGCTGTTCTGCATGCCAGAGTCTATACACTAGATATAAGAAGATCCCTTTATCATTTTACCAAAAGGTTGATCTTAATAAAAAAGGCAACAGATAATTACGATTGACAGTTGCCTATCAATAAATGTATTTCCTAACCAACCCAGCTTGTATCTCTGGGGAAGACACCCTTAATGTTACCATTACTACTGATAATTCTCTCTACATTTCAGTATTCTGGTGCAGGACCCTGCTGCTAGATGTAGGGGATCCCTTTTTCATTTACCGAAAGGTAAACTCTCAATTACAATTCACAGTTGCCTATCTGTAAATACATTTCCTAACTAACCCATCTGTATCTCTGGAGAGGGTACCCTAAATATTACCGTTACTACCGGTAGCTTTATATATATATATATATATATATATACCAGTAATCAGACGCTAGACCTTGCTGAAATCTCCTTTAGCAGAGCCTGGGCCTCATCAAGTTCCGAAAACATAAAGAACTTTCCTTTGACTAAAACCGTCAGTTTGGACTGCTGAGCGATTGATGCCTCCGTGCAATGAGCATTAAACAAATGCAAAATTTTAACAAATTCTTTTCGCCTGCATGCAGCGGTAGCAGTCATGTCAGAAAAAATGCTACACTTATTCGTCTCATTTACAAAGAACTGTCTCTGCTGGATGGCTTTTGTCAAGATCCTTTCCTTTATGCGGAAGTCCGCAAAGTTCAGCAAGATAGTTCTTGGTATCGTGGAGTTTGGAAAAGGTTGCGCTGGGACTCGGTGAGCTCTTGTAATGGTGTTGCCCTCGAAGTCAGGCAGGACATGCTGTTTGATAAATGAGTTTATCCAAACGAGGGGTTGGGAACCTTCTATCCCTTCCGGGACCCCAACAATCTAAAGGTTGGACCTCCGAGAGTGATTTTCAGGCTCCTCTAGCCTATTCTCGAGGTAGTTCTTCCTTTTAGCTGCCCCTTTTGCCTCGCCCATAGCCATATTCATTTGGTCTTCCAAAACAGATATCCTGGCTTCCTCTTCCTGCAATCTATGGGAAATCCGGACATCGCTTCCTCGATTTTCCCCAGTCTCTTATGTAGAGCAGCAATTTCCATTTGCTGCATTTTCTTCATTTCGCGAACCTCCTCCAAGATCAAGTTCAGCATGTCCCTAATATCTAGCTGAAAGACTCCCCTGGTCTCCATGTTCTGACAAGAATCGCTTGGTGGACCATCAGTTTCGGTAATCATATTTCCCACTTCTGGGTCAATCTGGGCCGGCACAGCTTCTGGCAGGGCTTGCCCTTGAGATCTCAATTAAGATTGAGGCTGAGATTGTAACCGAGGCTGAGATGACATCAAGCTCACCGAGGTATTCATCACCATCCTGCTGTCTTTATCTACCACGTCTTGAGCCCGGATGGAGTAAGATGCCAGTTCTTCTCTTGGAGATCCTACTAAAGCCAATCCTGGCCCCGGCGATGAAGCATTCGGAGATTCGGAAGCTGGATTTACAGTTAGTGAATAGGACTGCCGCAATTGTAGAATAGTTTTCTTTACAAACAACAGAAAGTCCTTCACTCCTTTTCCACCTTTCCTTGGCCCATCCTGAACTGGGCTATTTTTGTGAGCTGCTTTGTACACTGTGCTTTCTTGTGGAGACATTGTTAATGCGATGATAGCTTCAGTCGGCTCCGGTGTGGCATACGCCTGATCAGCCATTAATTCAAGCACCCCCTTGCGTTGAGGAGAGACAGTAATGGAGGGTGACTCATCTTCAGAGCTCTCTGGGATGCTGTTAAGTTCAGGGGAGCTGGAGTTGTTTCCCTTATCCTTCTCATTATTAGCCCAGAGTGTGGCCTTTTTAGCCTGGGCCTGGCGTGCTTTAGCTTTAAGGCGAGCTGCAGTGTCTGCTTTATTTGATTTAACAACAGTACTAGCATCCTTCTGGGGTTTGCCAATTTTTACACCAGGGTTCTTTTTTTCCCCCTTTCCTTTTTGCTTTATAGTGCGTTATTGCTTGTTACTTTGGTTGCCTTTATTCCGTTCAGATCCTCCTCTCTTATCATTCACGAAAGGATCTCCTAGAGTCCACAATCTCTGCTTCTTCCTTTCGCCTTATTTTCACTTCTTGCCTTAATAGTGCTAATACTGCTGAAATTGCAAGAACTTTAAATTCCCGGGAAGTACCTCATTTAATACTCTCTCCTTATATTTACTTTCGACTTATATTAATTTCATATTAAAAAAAAGAGTGAGGCGGATGTTTTAGCTATCCCCCAAATTGAGGCTTCGCAACATCCCCCGGCAGCAATCATTGCTGTTGTCTGAAGCAGCACACGTCCCCTCCTTGAACGCAGAGCACCGACCGCATCAACCTGCTCCCCAGATGGCTGCCGGAAAACTCGTAAACACCCGGCACGCAGACTCGAGGAGCCACACTTCATACTCCTGTGCAATGTTCAGTCTTCACGCCTGGGATGCGAGAGCCCGCCGAGAGCCCCTGACAAAGCCGGCAAATCAGCAGGGTCAGCAGGGATCACTCTGGGCATCGACTCGGAGCACGTCAGGTATTGTTTGCCATATTGCCGTTGGGGCGGCAATCACCTACGGCGATCCGGAGGCGTGGTTCTCAATCATAGCCCAGCAGTTTACTTCTTGAGCCAACAAAATACAGTGTTGTCCAGATCTGTTGTTTGTGAATTGAAAAAATTACTGAATTTGAAATTGGTCTAAAGAATTGACATGTTAAATTGGGAAGACAAAGGCAGTTGTAGTTTTGGTCCGAGTATGTTTAAATTAAAAAACAGCATCCGAAATAGTCAGCTAGGTCCCTCTTATTTTTTGTACTTACTGGCCCATCCTAGCTGAGTGCAAAGGGCCCCACCCCTTAATTGTATAAACTCTCTAAAAGTGGCATTTTCAAAAGTGTGATTTAAAATCCCACTTCACCATTAATTGAAATTTTAAATTCCAATGTCAGAGACACCAAACATGAACTGGTAATCTATTCCCATTTAGAAATTACACTCCTAAAATGTAATAAGGCAGCTCCAATGTTACTCCATGGGAGAGTAGGGCTTGCAATAGTGAAAAATGAATTTACGGGTTTTTACTGCCAGGACTTGCAAAATGTAAAAGTACATGGCCTACTTTTTAAATACATCGCACCCTGCCATCTGGGCTGTCCAGGGCCTACCCTAGGAGTAACCTATATGTATTAAAAGGAGGTTTGGGCTTGGTAAAAGCCTTATTTTGCCAGGGTGAAATGGTGGTTTAAAGCTGCACACACACAGGCTGCAATGGCAGGCCTGAGACATGTTTAACAGGATACTTAAGAGGGTGGCACAATCAGTACTGCAGCCTATTCGCAGCATTTAATTTGCAGGCCCTGGGCACAGGTAGTACCACCTTACTAGGGACTTATATATTCATTAAATGTGCCAATTTGGTATAAGACAATGCTACCATGTTTCAAGCAGAGAACACAAGTACTTTAGCACTGGTTAGCAGTGGTAACGTACACAGAGCCCTAAGGCCAACAAAAACGAATTCAGCTAAAAAAGTGGGGGGCAAAAGCAACACATTTTAGAGTGACCCTACAGAAAGGGCCTAGTCCAACAGGCACAATCTCAGACAATCTCTGTAAAAAGAGTAACATGAAATGCCACAAATCCCACAAGCTTACTTCAGCATTAACAAAATGTTGCCCAGGTCTCTATTTGATTAGTTTTAAAGCTATGGAAACATATCAGTGAATCTGACACTACAAAGATTTATCAGGAAATCAGAATCGTTTTTAAATGTGCATACGTAGGTTTGCTCCTTCTTTCTTAACCCATTGTGCTGGCTACAGTAAACTCGTGAAACAAATACCACACACTTTGACAGGTGTAAATAACAGAACACAAACTACACCGATATACAATTAGTTTCGCTTAATTTTATCTCCAAGATCTCTTATGCACCTTGCTTACTTTTCCTCTGTCAGAGCACCTGTTATATTACTCCAACACTGATGAATCACTGAGATCATTTTCTTCTCATTTTCATAGCACTTTTCCCCGAATTGGGATCATTAACTATTAACAAATCGAATAATTTTGGCCTTTGTACAGTGAGCATCTTTTTGCTGCACATAAAAATGTACATAGCTGAAGTTAGAGGGGGATACTTGGTGGAGAGAGCAGACATGAGAGCACCAGATTACGTTTAAAGAGGGATGCAATGATGTACTGTAGCACGTGGCAAATGTAGGGCGCGGCTGCAGTAGAAGGAAGTGCGTGGTGGATAAGGTGACAGAGCAACATTTGTAGTACAGTTGATGTTAACCTGCAGCAGAGGTAGGAAGAGGGTGTGTAGGAGCACAAGAATATTGTAGATGCAAAAAAGAGAGGGTAGAACTGATCAGGGCTTCTTAAACTAAGGAATCCATAAATTAAGCTTATATTTGAGAACGGATATGCAGAGAGATTACGTCTGAGACCGTACTCTGAATGTGTTCGCTTGTTTTATTTTATGTTTTTCTACTTTCCTAAAGCTCATAAAGTCAACTATCCCTTTCTTCTAGCTAGTGCAGGTGCAGCAGACATCACCACTTGGAAACAGTGGGCAATGTTTGCCTCTCTGTTTCTGAGTTGCCCGGAGCAGTAACTACCTCAGAGAAATTCTTACTTAAAAGTATGCACTTGAGAAAATGCAATCACATAAAAATTGTCACGCACCTGTGATCGACACGAAAGTACACGTTGGTGAAAGGGCCCTAGGTGCACGCCTATGAACTTTTTATGTTATATAATCTCTGCAAGTTTGATCCCTGGCTGGGTTGGTATAGCCTTTCCTCCTTCTGAGGTTAATAAACTGCGCACATATTTAACTGGCGGAGAGTGGGTTAGGCAACACAGCAGTTAAAACAATGAAACGTGCATTTTTTAATTGGTAGTCTATGGCAGTGATGTCAAGGCACGCCACTAAGCTTGTGTGATTTCAAGTAGGATATTCAGAAGCATAATAAAAGATGCTATTAATACCAATGTCAACAGAATATATGCTAGCATCCTCCAATGGGCTGAGTTGAGTCAAACATGATATGCACGCATCACAGAGACTGTTGCTGCAGGTATATTAACACCTTAGTTGTCTTACTGACTGTAACCCTGTACCTTTGGTGTGATCTCTAACACAAAAGTATTGTTCATATTTCAATGACCCTTTTATCACTTCACCAAATGAAAGGACGGATTAACGTTCATTATTATGAAGTTAAAAGGGAAACGAAAGGCAACCTACTGCCTACAACATTTTAAACTATGCAAAGCTGACTACAATTTTCTGTGCATGCCCGCTACAGTAGTGCAAATGTACTACTTTAACTCAAGAGGCATCTACAAATGCAATATGCAGTTTTGTTATTTATAGTTTAAAGCTGTATTTTATTTAGTGCAGTGTTATTGTTTTAGAATGGTATTGAAGTTAGCCTTGATGTAATTAACAGGTGTTACTATCACCCAAACATTTAGTACTAATGTTGATCAACCTCAGAAGGATGAAAAGCTGAATTGCTTATAAGAATATTTAGGGGCATATTACCAAGCAGGGCGATAGGCAATTATCGCAAGCGGCGATAATTCTATTGCCCTATTAGCAAGCTGTCACTGACAGCAGTTAGCGACAGCTTTAGGCGATAGCAAGTGGTTTGGGTCCCGCTTTGCATGTCAGCGATATTTATCGCTAATGACATGCAAAGTGGGCGTTCCCAACCTGTTAGCGACTGTAAGTTGCTAACGTCGCTATCGCCTATTAGCAAGGCAGGCGTAGCGATGGAAATATTGCCGCTATCGCCAAAAACTAACGCCTGCTCTGACCAGTTCTTAGCCATGTTATCCAATGGGAGGTGGATAACATGGCTAAGAGCATTTTGTCGCTAATGCGTGAATATCGCTGTATTCTCAGCGATATTCATGCTATTGCCGGAAAATGTATCGCTTTGGAGATAAACGTTGCTAATAGCACGTTATCTCAGCGATAATTTCCGGCGATGCTTAGCGATAAAAAAATTGTTGCTAAGCCTAGTTAGCGATAAATATCGCTAATCGTTGGTAATATGCCCCTTAATCCTTTTACTTTTCTCGCAGAATTACACTAGTAGGAAAATATCCCAGTGAGTTATCTTAACAGCTGTACTGGCTCTCCCAGTGTCTCATCATTAAACAGCACCGAAACAAGCACTGGAACTGCCAATAGATCAGGCTTTAAAGGGCTCCACCCTGAATCTTGCACTCATGCTTTCAGAGCCGTTTAACTCTGGCTGACTGAGAAAAGGAGCAAAAACCAGGAAATAGTGTCTGCCTCCTCTTGTGCAATGGTACCTAGGCACAACCAAGAGCATATAAGAAGAGGAATACATAATGTAAGCGAACACGTAGGGCTGAAGCTAAGAGTTGTGATACTCAGGACAAGTGCCACTGAGTACCTTGTGGAGCCTCCTGCTTTCTTAAACAAGGTCAGTCTATTAACTAGTAACCTGTAGAGGGCGTCCAACTTGGCTTTGTGTGTTTAGGTAAATTAAGTAATACATGTAGCAGCTGCATTTTGCACATTTGAAATTAAGACATACGATATTTAGGTAAACTAAAAAAGACTACATTCCTACAAATGAAAACGGATGGGATAGTTACCTGGATCACCAATCTTCTCTTTTCACCTCAGAGGCAAGGATGAATTTTCCTTACGTTTTTCAAAAGCGAGCAACATGAAGAGGGGGCGTAGCTTGGCAGTAAGATTGGGGGGTGTGGGCTTCAGATTTTCCAACAATCATATAATATCAAAATAAATTTGACGTCAAGCAGGGTGCATGAGAGCGGCTTAAGAGGCAGTGGAAATGGAGATAAATGTGGATTGGTAAGGGTCCTAACTAAGAGAAACCATAATATTTTGCAAACAAACAGAGAGAGGGAGATAGTGTACGCATTTTTGTCTATGTATATGTAAATATTCCTGGTAAAATCAGACAGACAGCTTGCATACTGGACTGAAAGCACCAGTACCCAACAATTTACCAGAAAATACATTTATTAGGTGGGTGAAACTCATCAACCACCTCCCCCTTAAGCCACCACCCTCCCCCCGGAAGCTACGTCCCTGAACATGTACCATCAATCTTAGTCACATGGGCAGATGGTACGCTCAGCAGTGATAGCAGCATGAACACATTTACTTATAGGACATAGGCTGAATATGTTCAATTCCTGGCAACACAAGGTGGTAGTAACTCTGAATGTCCCCTTAGCATCTTAAATGCCTTGCTTCAGTCTCATGTTTGATTACCAGAAACCTTTTGACAGGATAACAGATAAAATAGAGGTGTTGGTTCTAAAGAATTTTCCTTAGATTTGGCAGTCACTGGCTCTTGGCCCATCTGCAGCCTATGCATCTAAAACAAATAGTGTCGGTGTTGCTTTCAATACTGATCTTACCTTATGTCCACATGTCAATAAGATTGGTAGTACGTTACATCCTTTTGAAAAACTTTAGGAAAATGCATCTTTGCCTCCGAATTGAAGAGGGAATGGTAGTGATCCAAGTAACTATCCCATCCTAAATATTGTAATCAAAATGACCAATATTTACAAGATTGCAGTTAGAATTACAAATTGAAACCCTCCTACAAATTCCTGATTAACTAGAATAGAAATTATTTAACCTAAAGAAACATTACAAGGGGGAAGTAAACCAGTGATTGTAGTTTGCTACCATTACCTATAAGGCACCTTGTAACTATCTGTTAAAAAGTCAAAAGAACCAGCAGTGGTCCTATATGGGCCACTTAGAAAACATGAGGTTTTCACAATCAAAATGTTAAGTCTACATGCTTTTTCAATGTATTCACTATGTAAAATGAGAGGCCTACTGTCTTTGTCACCACATATAATAATCAGTAAAGCAAGCCTGTTGGCTTTAACTGGA
The DNA here is from genome assembly GCF_964261635.1 of Lissotriton helveticus. Lineage (NCBI taxonomy): Eukaryota > Metazoa > Chordata > Amphibia > Caudata > Salamandridae > Lissotriton > Lissotriton helveticus. The sequence goes on from NC_136070.1 coordinate 1,149,448,977, forward strand.
AAATATACATAAATAATGTGTATATCCCCAGAGAGACACATCAGAAAATTAGGCAGACCGAGGCCTCATGCTATAGTGTTATGGCATTCACAATGCAACCCCCTTCATATTACCTGTGTCTATATAACCTAAAACACAGAGTTCTCACTAGAAAATTATTATGGTGTTTGATAAGAACATTATTTATGGTGTTTGATAAGAACTTCACAAAGTAAAACTCCTACCTATTGAATTTGTCAGAGAGTTCCCAAATGTAAAGCCCCTTCATATAGCTTTTGCATGCAGTTCAATGTAAAACCCATTTCTATTCTATTTGTTAGAGAGTTAACTTATCATAATAAACAGATGACTTATGGCATTTGGCACATCTTTTCCAAGGAACCAATCAGGCCTATGATACTGTTCATTGACCTGTAACCATAGCCAGCCCAGATCTACCATATTGAATGTAATCTGTGAAATATAAGCAAGTCTTTTTCACCTGAATCACGCAACTATCAAATCCAATAGGAAGGAAGATCAATATCTGAGCACAACTAAAGCCTCTCTCTAAGTAGTGCTTATAAAGGCTCTTTTTCGGTTGGTCACGTAAAGTCTGTCAACTGATGTGCTATCAAGCCAGATATAAAAAGATCACAGGTGGTTAATGTGTCTGCATGCATGTTTCACAGAGACTCGGATGTAACTCACAGGCACAATTTCTTGTTACCCTAGTAAGATATTTCATTGGGTTTATGCACACTGTGCAAAGTCCTTTATATAATGTGCAGGGCATAGTTTTAACCCCTTGCGTGCTAGTGACGGAACCATTCCGTCACAAGCCACGGTGGGGCTGTGCTGGTGACGGAATGGTTCCGTCACGGCCCGGCCGCCGCGCCTGCGCGGCGCTGATTCCGCGCCTGCGCTAAGCGTTCCATTGAGCGGGCGGGGCCGTGACGGGACCATTCCGTCACAAGCACAGCGCCACCGCGGCTCGTGACGGAGTGGTTCCATCACAAGCATGGTGGCACCGCGCTGCCCCCTGCCCCCTAGTGCCGCAGCGGAATTGCCGCCGCGGCCAAGGGGTTAAATCAGAGCATGGCAAATTCGAACTTTCCTTTTCTGAGAGTGAGAACATTTTCTCTAGTAAAATGGAAAATACATAGGACTGGTTATTAAGGGGCTAGGAGGTGGCTTCCTAGTGACATTGGGGAGTCTGTAGGACCCTCTTGCAATGATCAAAAACCATCTGACATTATGTGTAAGAAACATTTGCACCTGTTCAATATGTGTCACATAAATTGGGACCAAAGCGTCTGGAGTCCGTTGTGTAATACGAAAGTGCAATGGGTACTGGGCTAGTTCTGTAATATGAAAGCGTAATGGTTGCTACGCCAGTTCTGTAATATGAAAGTGCAAAGGGTTCTTAGAAAGAAGGTTCAAACACATGTTCTGGCCTCACTACACATGCATACTGCAACCCCGAAATTCACATTCACACTTATGGTACAATAGTTCTCCTTAGTCTGTTTTGATGGGGAGTCAGAAAACACATGCAGTGTTTTATTTTGATCCGCAACTTATCCAAATATACAGAAATATGTTTTGTGTATCAGTTCGGCCACATATCTCTGTGTTTATAGCGTTTTTTAAAAGGCACTTAAAATGTTTTGAGTCAAAAGGATTTTATGCTCTCTGCTTCTTTTTATTGCAATTTAAAAAGTCCATGACTCAAATTTTAGGTCAGGCTGCCTTGATTCAGAAACACGCACTACAATCATTGTCAGTAAACGAGTGATGTTGATTCTAAAGCAGTCCATATGGCAGTGGTTTTGGTTGCTGTAAAGAGAATGTTTGTGTTAGTATTGGCATTTAAGAGAAGTACTGTATGACAATTGGACAAAAACGCAGCTATATATTTTAGGGTATTTATGACGTACACATTTGAGCCTGTGTGATGATCCTCACCTAAAGGTAAATTCTGAGTGCACAGGCAGTGCACTGTCCCTTGTAATGTGATTTGAAAGTGTGCTTCTATAAATATATGTTAGTAGGACTACATAACTTAGTGATGTAGGGTATATCTGCTTATCTTTCATAGCAGTTGGTAAACCTGTCAGCCTAATGATGGTCTTTCCACAAACCCTTTGCGTTCTTTTCTGCAGCATTCATTGTGTCATCCACCTAAGTAAACCTTTAAATATATCACAGGCCTGCCATTGCAGCCTTTTTGTGCAGTTGGTAAAATGCCATTATAACCTGGCAAAATCAACCATTGTCAGGCCCAAACCTTCATTTTTAATATATATAAATCATCCCTAAGGTAGGCCCTAGACAGACGAGAGGGAAGGCTGCAGTGTATTTCTCTCCAATAAAGTAACATTGGGGTTACAATAATTGGGGTTACAATATTACATCATTGTTCATGTTTGGTGCCTGTGGGATTAGTATGAAAAATCCTCTCTTATGGTAAAGTCAGATTTTATATAGCAATTTTGAATGCCACTTTTAAGAAGTTGGGATTTTCCTGCCTGAGCCATTTAGTGCCTGTAGTCTGTCTCTGGGCACATGATGGGTGTCATTGACAGCTGGGCTTTGTGTATTCCTCCTAGACTACCACACACAACAGGGAGCTTAGCGGTGCCTGGATGGGCTATCACTGGCAGGATGAGAGGTAGGCACTGGGCACAGCCCCAGTCACACTGGAGTCCCTGTGTCCTGCCTCCACACAAAGGGCTACACACTCCCTGTAGTTAGTCTGGAGCCAGGACAAGGAAGGCTGGATGCCTGAGGACTTCAAAGGGAATTTCTAGAAGCTTTTCCCACCTTCCAGAGGAAGTGTACCACGCTGGGACACTCTTGAGTAGCTGTGCGTGTTACAAATGCCAATAACATAACATAACAACATAACATAAACACTGGACCTCAGACACCAACTCTTCAGTACACATCTGGACCTCTAGATACCCTGCCAGGATGAAGAACTGCTGTCCTGCTGAATGACTGACACTACATTGACTGCTGCCCTGCTAGTCTACTGCTTTACTGGTCTGCTATCTGCCTTGCTGTGCTGACCTGCTGCCTGCTGCCCTTTTGCTGGGGTGAGAAGGACTGGACCTGCATCTCTTGAATCCAGAACAACAGAGTGACTCCAAGGGCTAGTTTGCTGGCCTCCTGATCCTTAGTGACACACCAGGCTTTCAATAGCCTTGCACTTGAACCCGGACTCTGTCATCTGTGCGTTCACCCTGCCAAGTGGTGCCACACAAGTCCTGGACCCTTCAAAGTGAGCTAAAGGTGTGCTGCCAGCTTCTGCGGATCCAACAAAACAGATGCATTTCCTTGCTACTGCATGGTTCAGAACCATAGCAAAATCCTGCATCACAGCCCGTCGGTGCATCTGTACCACCACTACACAACTCCTCCTTGGTGCAGGCCTTTGCATTCCTCGTCGATGAGAGCCTCAATGACGACGCCAGATTCGGTATTGCAGCCTTGCAGCTCCTCGAAACTGACACATCACCCTGAATGAGTGCTGCATCCTCAATGCCGGACTTTGCCTCACAAGCCTTCGCCGATGGTATCCTCGATGACGCAGGACCTTGCATCACAGCCTCACCGGAACCGACACATTGCTTCAGCTGCTCATGATATTTTCTACCTTGATTCTTGCAATGCTCTGCAAACCACAATTTCAGGTACTCTGTTCAGCAGGCCTAACTGGGTCCCAGCAGCCTAGCCGCACTCCATAGCTGTCAACCTGAACTCATGACTTTACCTTGGCCCAGTGTGACCTGAGATCCACAGTTATCGCTTTACACCTTTTAGCACTATTTTTACTAGAATATTTAAAATTGAATATCCCTGGTTCTACTGATTTGATTTTAGTTGTTTGGTCTTGTTTTATTATATTAAAAACGACTCTATTTTTCCAACATGCTGTGGGATCCTTTTTTTGGAGTGTTTTCACTGTGTTAATGTTTGAAGTGTTGCACAAATAATTTACACATTGCCTTTTTGTTAACCCTGATTGCTCTATGCCACGGTACCCATGGGTTTGGTACAGGTTAAATTAGGGTTTACCTATGACTTCACCCTGAAATTAATGGTGGTTGCTGCTTGAGAAGGGTTTTACCCCTCCTCAACCAGCAACCCAATCTTCTACAGCAGCTATTTGATAGTGTTTCCTGCCAGTTTCTTGAGGCTATGAAACTCAGTACACAGTAAGTTGCACTAGTGCCCACCTTAAAACTAATCAGAATATTGACATGGGAAGGAAAAAGTCTGAATAGGCCACAGTGGTTTTAAAGTACGTGGCCTACCTGGTTCCCATAGATCTTTTCAACAATAGAATTATCTTACCAAGCACTCTTCCTCAATCATCCGAGCCAGGCTGAATTAATTAAATTCTATTTCAGGATACTGAGCATAGCTGGAACTGTGCTTTAGTTCACCAGCCATTTTCCCTGTGGGCTGGAGCTCTTGGAGGATAGTTTTGAATGTCCAGGGCCACTGTCACTTTCTCCACCCCCTAAAGTTAACAGCAGGCACAGGAGGTTTCAAAAGAAAGAGGGAGAGCAAGGAGGAAGGTAGAGATAAAGCAATCTGAGAGTGAGAAGAGAGGAGAGAGAGATAATGCGAGGATGGATGGAAAGAGAGGGCTGGTACAAGAAGACAACAGGCACGGAGTTGGGTTAAGCATTTTTGCCAGGGCTGCATTTAGTTCCCCAGACCAGCCATGAATCCATGCACAGTAACAAACTCTAACACTCATTGGTGTTTTCTGAGCGCTGTACTTTACACACAACCTCCTGATTGGTCATGGCATGTGCCCCTACTGTCCACAACTGTTCACTTTCACTTCAATGCCTTGACCTTTTTAAAAACAGATTAAGCAGATCTGGAGCATGAGGAGAAAGGTTACACCTATAACACATTCAAGTCATTGACAAGGCACACTTTGAAATGCCATCAGAACAACCAGTGAATGAATTAGGCCACATTGATTCTCCTTAAGTAGCATACAAACAGAGCTACTTTAAGAATATTAAATTATTGAAGTAGCATTCTTAACATTCCCACTTTAACCTTATTCACTCAAGATGAGAGATGCCATCCTTTCTTTTCCAATTAGCGTCAAATCATACCGTGCATATCTGTCCAAGAGAACAGCCACCAACCACACAGCTAGTGAACCACAATTGATCAGCATAACAGATAGTCCAGCAGAGAATCCAACAACCTTAAGGTAATGATGAAGGTCCATGGGTTTATTATCAATTTCCCTCGATTACCCAAAAAAATATGAGCATACATGTGAGCAGCACAACGTTCACTGTGATATGCCCAATCACATGCCGAACCTCAAGCACCACACTCAACGCTTTCCACAGAGGTCACACTACACCCGAACACTTCTAGATAATCTAACATAACATTTCAGTTAGCATCAATGCACAAACTAATGACGTTTCATAGCAATGTAAACAACACCAAGACCTACATAAATTATGCAAATGCAATATAAGCAATAATTTTTATAGAATGGTTGACAAAAACTTTGAAGCTACATTTTGGTGGAAAAGTCAGTAATAGAATTGCAAATTTAAGTGAATAGGTGTACATAGGTGAATATTCACAGTGCTGTCACAAATGACAGAACTGTAGATAAAAATAGTCTGCCCTATTGAAGTTGGCAGATAAACATTGAAACAAGATGAATTTATGAGTTTTAATCTATTGTTTTTATATATTTAGCTATATAAATAAATGTATCATCTTTAGCAATTAAAATATTAATCAGTGGAGACTTTAGCGGAGGCCCGTTTATTTATTCTAACTGTGTGTTGATATTGATTGGTCTAACTACAATGTTTGCCTATCGGTTGTTTTAAGAGGTGATGCAAGAGAAACCATTTATTACCTAATATTTTGGGAGAAGTCGAATAGTCATTTACTTGAGGCTTCAACATATATTGAAGCTTTCAGTCGAGGTGTTTATTTTGGGTTTTCTAAGATAAAAACATAAATTCATGGTCAACTGTATCTCGTTTCTTTTTTGTAATTTAATAGCATTATAATTAGAAGTCAACGTGTTCACCCTCCCACACATAAACCAGATGAAAAGGGTAATAAAAACATGTTTTTGTTGCATTGCTGGTAGTGACAGCTGGCAATGAAACAAGAAAGTAGTAAACACATGCCGGTGAGAAATAGAGCGGGGAAAGTTCATTTCAAATGTTGAGATGAGCTCAAAGTAGTCTCGAGTGATCCCTGCCCCCTACTCCTCGGTCCGCAAAACATGAGCAGCTTACTGAATTTCGCTTCAGCGTTTACTACTATTATGAAATGGAATCAATGATATACACCTCCTTGAAACATTGTCCCGAGATCTACTCTTCACCACACTGCTGTGACTAGTCAGACATGTAGCAATTTTCAACTTTTCATGGGGTGTGGTGCCACTGGGGTACAGATATTGACCGGCGGAAATCAAAGGAAAAGACATTATGAAATTGACATCAGCAGAAGTGGCACCGGGGAGCCCATCTGCGGCCACTGCAGGTAAGAGCGGTTGGCCGGTGGGACCAGGTGAGGAGGGATTTCGAGACATGACCAAAAGGGAAAATGAATTATTTATTTCATTTTCCCTCGTGGTTGTCTCTCGAAATCCAACCCACCCGGCCCCACCACTCTTACCTGCAGCAACAGTGGCTGGGTGAACTGTTAGAATTGTGGGTCTCTAGTTGGCTGAGGTAGGTACTTAGTCCAAACAGGGGCCCTTGCTCTAAGTCAGGGAAAGGAAGGACACCTTCTCAGATAGCCCCTGCTCACCCCCTCGGTAGCTTGGCAAATGTGCAAAGTATTTGCAACCACGCTCTCAGCAACCCAGTGATGACACCACAAATGGACTCCACATGAGTTTCATAAAAACAATTATATGTTAATAAAAAAGATATACGATGAGACCACAAGATAAATATCCAACATATGCGTATTTGTGATATTTCACCTTGCTGGTTATTAGGCCAGCAAGACCTTGTAGGTATTTGCAGTATTAGTGAGCAATTCTTGATGATCCAATGCAGTCCTAATGCAATGCTATCCTGTTCATAAAGCAAGAATCAGGCACTTCGTAATGTAAAAATAATGCAGTTCGTTATGCAACAATCAGGCATTTCGTAATGCCAAAATAATGCAATTCCTAATGCAACAATCAGGCAGTTTGTAATACACAATATATGCAATGCGTAATGCAACAATCAGGCAGTTCCTTATGCAAAAATAATGCAATGAGTAATGCAACAATCAGGCAGTTCATAATGCAAAAATAATGCAATGCGTAATGCAACAATCAGGCAGTTCGTAATGCAAAAATAATGCAATGCGTAATGCAACAATCAGGCAGTTCGTAACTCCGGCACCGATCACGGTGCTCTGGACGGTCTCTATGCCACTCTTACTGACTCGCGGTCAGCTACTGCCAAAATATGCCCCCAACATGGATATGGTGGAAAAGAATGTGCAGCTCCACACTCCAGCCCCGGTACTGCCACTCCTCGGCAAGTACGGGCTGCGATACGAACTTGAGAGGAGGTTCGCACTGCAAAGATGAGAAAGGCAAAGAGCGTATCACTCGTAGCCAGCACCCCGCCCCAGACACAACACATGCACGCACGCTTGCTGAGCATTACCTGAAGGAGTACGATCTCACTCTCCTCTCCTCCCGCTTGGGCCTCCGATGCAACTTCGTTGGTCTTGGGCAGTGGAACACAGAGCCCCGACGTGATGGTTTGAGGTCTCTCCTTGGTAAAGGCAGGCTTGCGGCGGTGAATCCTCACAGCTCCTCTGGGGATGCCGTTCCGGGCCGATGGCAATGACGATCGCAGCACTTCTGGTCATGCTGTCGATCAACTCAGAGAACACGACTGCTCCAGGACACACAAGGTAATTTCTCACGAAGGTCTCAGGCTGCAACAGAGCGCACGCACACGGCGTCGCTGAGACTCACTTGAGCTCCGGGTGCACACGATCACAGGACAATCCTCACAAAGGTCTCAGGCTGCACAAAGCACATGCACACAGCATCGCTGAGACTCACTTGGACGCCTGGTGCGCACAATCACAGGGAAATCCTCACGAAGGTCTAAGGCTGCACGAAGCACACGCACACAGCGTCGCTGAGACTCACTTGGACTCCAGGTGCCCACAATCACAATGCAATTCTTTCGAATGTCTCAGGCTGCAAAAAGTACACATACACAGCGTGGCTGAGAGACCCTTGGAAACTTTTATGTTCCTGAGTTTCCACAACAGGGAGCTAGCTCTCCTCGGGCCCTTGGGGACAAGTTAATTCCAGACACAGCAAAGTCCTTACAAGCAGGGGGACACAGCACACAGCAAAGACGCTTGGCCTCTCCTTGGTTAAATCAGCAAACTGCAGGCCAGCCCCAGAACACACAGCAAGAGTCAATCCTTTACTTCAGTCTCTTCAGCTGTTTTTTCTTTGGCAGAGGTTCCTCTTGACCACAAAGTAATTTCAATTCTTTTCAGTCTTGATCAGTTCCGTTCCAACATTTAGGGGTTTCAGCTCTCATAGTTATACCCCTAAATGTATTTGAAGTCTTTCTGTTCAGGGGGGCACTGACCCCTGTCCAAACCAGTTCTGGGTGTCTCCCTGCCAGTGACACCTTCTTACCTTGATACTGGGGGACTGGATCTTCAATCACTCAGCAGGAGCTGGAGCCATTGTTTTATGGCAGCAGCCCAGGCCTCTTCACCTCCACGGGCTACTCCTCCCCCCTACACTCCAGATGCAGGTCCGCCTGTTTGTGTCTCACTTCCTCCCCTGGGTCAAGACATTCCCCAGAGCCTATCACATTCAAATCCAGTCAGTCAACCCACAACCAGGCAGAGACACACAGAATCGTTAGAACGAAACAAACACAGCTACTTCTGAAAGAGTGGTTTCTAAACACACAATGCAAAAACCACCTTCACAAAAAGATGTGTTATTAAATTGTGAGTTCATGCACACTAAACTTCACCTCTCCATTTTAAACCTATGGGAAGATAGGCTGGCAATATATTACACAGCCTACCCCATTCTGTCCTATGGGCAAGATGGCCTTGCTACAGTAAAAAACGAAAAGGAGAATATTTCACTGTCAGGACATGATACCCTCCTCAGTACATGTCATATTCTTTCACATGCACTGCGCCCTGCCCAGTGGGGTCCCTTGGACCTACCATAGGGGTGTCTGATGTGCAAAAAAAGGGAAGGGTAAGGCCTGGCAAGTGCGTGCACTTGTCAGGACAAACTGGCAGTTTAACAAACTATGCGCAGGCACTGCAGTGACGGCCTGAATTCTCTATTTAGGGCTACTTGTGTGGGTGGCACCACTAGTAGCATTTGCATTACCAGCCCTGGCACACATAGTGCAGTTTACTAGGGACTTTACTAGTAAGGCAAACATACCAATCATGGACAACCAATAACCATTACACTTTACACAGGGAGCACTTGCACTATGACACTGATCAGCAGTGGCAAAGTGCCCAAAGCATCTAAGTTGGCAACACCATGTCAGAGAAAAGGTATAAGGGGAAGGCAAAAAGTTTAGGGAACTTTAGCTAAGTCCAACAGGTACCTACTATTGAGAGATACAAACAGCGGATGAAGGGTTGGGCCAATTTACTAGGTAGCTTGAAATATCCAGACTCAGCTATTTGATTCTAAAAGGAACCTCATGCCCAAATGTATTAAAGTATGATGCTGGCAAGAGTATTAACTGCCCAGAGCAAAAGTATTTTGTACTGGAAGTTGCCCTTTTCTTGAGTCAAGTAGGACTTTGTGCTGATTTGCATCACTTTGAATGAAGGGGCGTTACTGCTGAAGTGTAACTTGGGTGCATCAGAGCATACACACATAGTTTTTAAGTCAAATCCCACTCTACGTAGGTAGGCACACTGGGTTGTGCAGCATATAATAACGCCTTTGGTACAACTGTCACTTTTTGGAGCTTAAGGCTAACACCTTTGGTACAACTGCCACTTTCTGGAGCTTAAGGCTCAACTCACAAGATGTCAGTGGTGGCCGGTGCAGGTAAGCACAGTCGGGAGGTGAGGCGGGAGCCGTGACAGACTTATCTTGCGCTCGCTTCATCATCAAGTCAGCTAGCGCAAGGTAAGTGGTTTTATTTATTTGTTTATTTTATTTTCCCTATTCTGTCTGTCACACCACCAACCTAGCGACTGTGGTAATTTATGATGAATGCAGGAAACAAGCATAATGGATTACTGTCAAGATATAAAGAATAAAAAGTCAAGGACATATATTAAAAATGCAACACCAAACATTTTGCCTTCACCCTCCACTTTTTTCTGAAATTCTTTTTTATTGACTCTAAGACTCTATGCACTTTACCACAATTATCCAGTACTAAAGTGCTTGTGCTCTCCCCTTTAATCATGGCATGCACCTGATTGCCATATGTGATGTAATTATATGTCCCTTGTAGAGTGGTATACTATTAAAAATGTGGTCTCTGATTGGCAGGGTTATGTACTCTGTCCAAGAAGAAACAACAATCCTAGTCAGGGTAAGTCACCAACGCATCCTAAATTAACCTGTGCTCACCCCCTGGTCACTTGGCACAGACCAGTCAGGCTAAACTTAAGAGGCAATGTGTCAAGTATTTGAGTAACACTTAATACAGTAAACCAGTGAAAAAAAACACAAAAGACTCCACACTAAGGGGCCGATTAGGATCGCAGTTTTCCCACATCCTCCGGGCCGGCGGAAGCCACTGCCGGCCCGGAGGATGCGGGAAAACCGCTGGGGAGGCACAAAAGACCCACCGCCAAATAAGGATGGCGGTGGGTCTCAAAATCGGTCCGCAGCTTTTCCGCCGCGGTCGCCTTCCGACCGCGGCAGAAAAGCTCTAACATGGCTGGCGGTGTCTATCAGACACCGCCAGCCATATTAGGATGGGAGTCAACAGATGCCTTTCCGCGGCGGATTCTCCACCGTGGAAAGGCATACGGTGATTTCTTTGGGGGCAGGGTGAGTGGGGAGGTGGGGGGTGCACATGGGGGGTACCTATGGTACCCCCCTGCATTTGCGTGCACGAAGCGGAAGGCACCGTGCAGTGCCTGCCGCTTTGTGCATGCAAATGCACTGTTGTCATTTTTTACATTGCGGCGGGTGCTGCTTCAAGCAGCACCCGCCACAATGTAAGTAATACAGTATGTGACCGCCAGGGTGGCGGTCACATCCTAATTGCTATGGAGGGACCGCCGCTGCCCATGCGGACGGTCCCTCATACTCAGTGGTGGCGGACCGACGAATCGACCCCTTAGTTAGAAAAATAGAGTGTTTTATGAACAAAACAAGACGAAAAAGACAACAATCCGATGGAGTTATGAATAATATACTGAAATGTAGTGCTTAAAAAACAATACCGCCAACAGGTTATCTGGTTGCGCTAAACCGGGTTGAATCTAAAAGTTCAGGCTGAGGGTAGGACACAGGGGCCAGCTTTAGCCCACTGAACAGTATCTTGGATGTGATGACAACTGAGGACGATGCGGGCGGCAGAGGAGGCGATGCATTGTCATTGATGCTGCTGAAGTAGGCGATGCATCGGTCCAAGCAGCGTACTGTAGAGGATGCGTCGAGGGGTCCAGATGCGAAAAACAGCAAGGCTATGCATCCTCATCGTACCGCGGGTCTGAAGGTGATGCGAGCAGCATGAAGTGGTGCATGGGCGCTGCACTGCACAAAGTTGGAGATGCATTGAGAATTGGAGGCGATGCTTTGCACGGTTTGCAATGCAGTGTTCACAGTCCCGGCAACAGTGGCGATGCGTTGGCGTTGAGGGAAACTTGCCGGTTCCCACTGGTGCAATGTCGTTGATGCATGGATTTCAGCAGATGCAGCTTTTTCTACCCACTTCCAAGGGCTCAGGACAGAATTGGCTCGATTAGGCTGGGCAAGACTAACAACAGATAACAGTCCAGGTGCTGTTGTAGGTGATGAGAAATCTTTGATATCCCTGAGACTCATTCCCTTGGAGTCATTTTGGTTCTGGTTTGTTGAGGTTCAGGTCCAGTTCTTCTCACTCCCAGGCAAGGAGGTCAGCAGGTCAGCAGAGCTGGAGTCTGGTAGAGTGACTGTCCTTTCAGCAGCACAGCAGTCCTTCTTCCTGGCAGAATGTCCACAGGTTCAGAAGTATATTGAGCTGGGGAGTCCGAGGTCCAACACTTATACCCAGTTAGCTTTGAAGGGCGCTGAGTCCTTGCCCTTACTTCCATCTCTTTGCTCCAGACTCACTACAGGGGGGTATGCAGCCCTTTGTGTGGGGACAGGACACTGGCCATTCAGGTGTAGGTGTCAGTCCCTCCCTCCAATCCTGCCCAGGATGGCCCATCAGGATGTGAATGGACCATCTGTCACACCTAAGCGTCCTTTGTGTGTGGCTATCTAGAGGAAATGCACAAAGCCCAGCTGTCACCCACCACAGATGTATATTCAGAGATAGGCAGAAGGCACGAAATGTCTAAAGTAAGTAAATTCAGCACTCCATCCATCATCTTATTGTGTTTGCTATGCTCGCCTAAGTGGCCAGGTTATGCCCAGACTTGAATCCCTTGCTCACTTTGACACTGAATTAAAGCTAGCCTGGCTGATGAGGGATGACATCCTAAAACCAGCCCCAGAATGCTTGTTTCTGGTCCAGGGAGTACCTGGCCTGGCAGTTTGGGCTGGACTGTTCCTATGAGGAACAGGGTCAAGACTGATTTGCATATGGCTGGATCTGGACTAGAATAGCATGGGGAGTAAATAAACGATGGTCCACCATAAAGTCCATTCCCCGTGGGGAGATGGACCACCTCGGCTGTTTGGGATTCTCACCCTCATCTGCATTAACCATTTGAGTGTCTTGTGGTCTGTCTGAACCCGGAAGTGAGTACCAAACAGGTATGGTATCATCATCTTCACTGCCCAGACCACAGCAATGGCTTCTCTTTCTTTTTCGCTCCACCTCTGTTTCCTGGGAAGTATTCTCCTACTTATGAAGACTAAAGGTTGATCCAGGACTTCTTCATTTAGCTGTGAGAGGACGATCCCTTCACCCTGCTCTGAGGTGTCTGTCTGAACAATGAACTCTTGGGAGAAGTCGGGGGCCTTGAATACCGGTGCTGTGCACATGGCCACTTTCAGGGTGTCAAAAGCTGGCACACCTCTGTCAAGATCACCAGAAGTGGATATTTCTGGAAGTCAGCTTTGTTAAGGGGACAACAATGGTCTCACACCCCTTGACAAATCTCTTGTAGTAACCAATCATGCCTAGGAAGGCTCTCACCTCTATCTGGGTCCTGGGGGTTCCCAAGCCAGAATGGTTTCAATTTTGGACTTGAGGGTCTTCACCTTGCCACCTCCCACTTGGTGACCTATGTAGACCACGGCACCCTGCCCTATCTGGCACTTACGGGCCTTGATAGTTAGGCTTGCACTCTGCAGAGCCTGAAGTACATTTTGGAGGTAGCAGGTGGACCTCCAGCTAGAACTGAAGACCGCAATGTCATCTAGGTAGGCAGCACTGAAGTTCTCCTCTGTGCTGCAGTTCACCTTACCAACCTCTGTAAGGTGGCAGGGGCGTTCTTCAACCCAAAGGGCATGACCCAGAACAGGAAGTGCCCTTCAGGGGTAGAGAATGCAAACCTCTCCTCTGCTCCCTCAGTCAGGGCAATCTGTTAATAATCAGATGTTAAGTCAAATGTGCTGAGGAACTTGACAGCTCTAAGCTGATTTATGAGCCCTTCAGCTCGGGAGATTGGGTGTACATCAGTCCCGGTGACCGAATTAAGCCCAGAGTAGTCCACATAGAACCTAAGTTCAGGGGTGACACCTGGAGGGGCAGCCTTGAGGACCAACACAACTGGACTGGATCAAAGTTTGAGGGCTCAACCCCTAACTTCAGCATCTTGGAGGCCTCCTCCTTAATGCTGGCTCTCACCTTGTCGGACAACCTCTAAATTATGTTCTTCACAGGTGTGCTGTCCACAGTATCAATGTCACGGGTACACAACACATTGAAACCTGGGACAAGTGAAACAGAGAGGTGAACTGTCACAGCAAATGGCGGCAGTCTCTCTGTTGATATAGGGTCAGGATTGTGTGAGAGGTTGACACAATCCACTAACCCATCCTGCTCCTTGGAAGAGAGGAAGAGATTAACTTTCCTCTTCCACCCCATCATCGGCAACCAGGAGCATGGTAAGCTCAGACCTCCCAAAATGGGGTTTGACGAGATTGACATGAAGACCCTCAAAGGGTTCCTGGGAGATTTGAGGTCCACCAGGTGGATGACATCACTCTTGCATTCCTTCACCTAATAAGGCCAAGACGAGCAGTCTTGCAGGGCCTAGGGATCCATGGGATCCCTCACCCATACTTTTTGCCAGGCTGAAACTCAACCAGGTTAGCATTCTTGTCATACCTGGCTGACTCTCAGATTCTCCTGAGCGAGTTTCCAAAAGAGGGTTGTCTGGTTTTAGAGGGACTGTATGTAGCTGACCACATGCTGAGGAGCTTCCCTGGGAGCTTGCTCCCAGCCCTCTGTTACTAAACTGAGAGACCCTCCTACAAGGGTGCCCATACAGAATTTCAAAGGTGCTGAAGCCAAACCCTTTCTGTAGTACCTCCCTGTAGGCAAACGACAGGCATTGCAAGAGGACATCCCACTTCCACCTCCTGGGCTCTGGAAGGCCCCTAATCATTCCTTTTAGGGTCATGTTTCACCTTTCAACGAGCCCACTGATTTTTTGGTAGTAATGAGAGGAGAACCTGTAGGTTACCCCACACTCCTTCCACATGGCCTTCATGTACCCAGACATAAAGTTGGTACCTCAGTCAGATACCACCTCCTTGGAGAAATCCACGAGTAAAGATCTCCATCACTGCTCTGGTCACAGTAAAAGTTCCCAGGATTATAGCTTCCGGGCACAGGGTGGCATGGTCCACCAAGACAGAACAAATCTGTTGCCCATGACTGTCTTGGGGTCCAGAGGCTCAATGATATTGAAGCCCAACCTCTCAAATGGGATGCTAATGACAGAAAAAGGTTGCACGGGTGCTTTGTTCTTTCCCCCTGACTTGCCACTCACCATGCAGGTAGGACAGGACCTACAGAACGCACCTTAGGCCTTCATTATTTGAGGCCAATAAAAGTGCGTGACACACCTGTCATGGTCTTGTCTTGCCCCAAATGAACAGCCAGAGGTACATCATGAGCCATCCCAAGTAGGAAGGCCCTGTAGCACTGGGGGACCACCAACACATGGGTTTCACTAGGCTCAGAAGCCTTAGGCTCACTATACAGGTGACCATTCTTCCAATAAATCAGGTGCTTGCCAGAGGTGCAACCAGCTGCCTGGGTGTCATCCTGCTGCTGAACACCCACAAGACTAAGGCATTCCCTTTGAGCTTTCCAGAACTCCTCCCTGGTGGGACCCCCCATCCTGTTGCCAGTTGGACAGCTCAGACTGGTTCCCCAGGTCAGCCAGATCTTCCCCTGCAGGTTCTGGGGCTTCCCCCTCAGGGTCACCCTCCTCGCGGACCAGTTGGGTTTTGTTTGGTAAACTTTTGAACCGATAAACAATGGAGTTGAAATAATTGTGCTTGACATTTTCATTGCACTGGTGTGCAGATCTCTGATTTTCATTGAGATGTATATATATATCTATATATATATATATATATTTATTTATATTTTTTAAGGTATTTGGTCGAGGATTTCAGTATAGTACATCAATATAATCTATATTTACCTATTTATACTTACCTCCTTGATATTTTGGTCCTCAATATTTTGGCTGCGATACTCTGGTAAATTGATATTCCCTACTCAATATTCCAGACTACAACCATTAAAAACCAGGGGACATTTCTCTAGTCTCTCTGTCTTGCTTACTACCACGTTGATCATTGTTTACAGTCTTCCAATCTCAGACACTCTGCCAGGGTTTTGCTGAGTATTTTAGCCCTACCACAGTCACTGTCAACAACTAACAAAAATGGAGTGATGTTTAATGTGTCTGTGAAAGTATAACTGCGAATGTATTGTTCGTCAATGTACTGCTCTTCACTAAGGCATTCATGGTTATGCATTAGCACCCTACAGTCACCACTGAGGGAATACACTCTGGCAGTCGTTCTTGGGACAGAACAGATCTATGTGGAGGAATAATGTCACATTTGTACGCAAATGCCATTTCAGAGCATGAACACTGCCTATCCTGTTTTCACCATCATTCAAGACTCATGTGATATGCTGTACTTGATCAATCTCACTTACCACTGTGATCATACTAAACTCGCACCTCAGGCCTATTCTTTGTAGAAGTTTTTACTGAGTTTCGAGCCTCTACTAAATATACTATCAAGTATCTCAAAACATGTAAAAGTAGAAGAAAAAACGAATTATTTTTCAATTACATTCTCTTAACTTTCCACATTTCGTTTAGTTAAATAAGAATCCACCGCTCATGGTTAACCACACCCTGGAACAATTCCATTTTTTTTGTATCACCAATTCTTTTGCCTTGATATAGTACAATTGCATTTGACTTTCATTAGATAATGTTCAGGGGTTCCTTACCAGCGTCATTTGCACCCTAAGCAGAACCTCAAATTGAACTTTTTCAACTGAGATGCACATTTCGGCGGGGTTACATTTTGGGGATCGTTATGTTCTCACCTGAATGAAACGTAAAAGCTAAAATGGTTTGCTTCTAATATACAAAAGTAACGATGTCTACACACAACGTCCAGTGCAAAGGATTTCAATATATTGTACTTTCCTGAAAACTCGCAAGAAAGAGCAGATTTAAATACAAAAAACACCAATAACCAGCCACGGCCCGTATAGGGCGTGTCACCGGGTGGTGATGTGGGGCGGGGGAGGGGCAGGGTGGGGGGTTGTAAAATGTGGCAAACTGACGATTTCGAACGGACGAACAAATTTTGTGGCGTGCACGAAATCGCCAAATGCGATGCAGCGCCGCAACAATTATTATTTTTCGTTACTTACCTGAAATTGTCCGTTTGCTGCATTTTACAACCCCCACCCTGTCCCTCCCCCGCCCCACGTCACCGCCCGGTGGCAAGCCCTATACGGGCCGTGGCTAACAGCTTCTAAGTTGCATCACGTGCAGAGAATGTTTACTTATTCTAATATGCCTGGAGTTCACTATGGGCCTATCCTCCCCTAACTCTACTGAGTACAGGTTTCTTAACCTAAATTGTAGGTCCTTAGTTAAGCATCACGCCAAAATGTTCAAGTTATTAACTGAAAAATCTCTAGACGCATTGTTTCTTACTGAGACATGGTTGACGCAGGACTCCATTGCAGAATCCTGGCTGGCACTTCCCAATGGGTATACGATGAAACAACTTAATAGACATGGTAATAGAGGTGGTGTCATCTCTTTAATCCATAAGGAGTCCTATCTGTGTAGTTTTAAGTAAGAGAACATTCCTGAGTGCGAAAGCGCACTATTTAAAATCACTTAAAACAATAATCTGACAGTCTGAGGATTGCTCATTTATCATCCACCAGAGCCATCTAAAGACTTCAGTGAAGAATTGGTGAAAAGATTATCTCTCTTGCTATTAAAGCACCAAATTTCACCATTCTAGGAGACCTTAATTTACATCTTAAAGATAATGGTAAAACAGGCATTGTGAGTTTTATATCTGACTTAGAGGCCTGTCAACTGACCCAATGTGTGTCGGATACTACTCATATAGCGGGGCACTTGTTGGATCCTATATTCTCCAACCTAGGCTCCATAAATGTCACGTCCCCGATTCCCATGGTGTGGATGGACCATTTCCTTGTTCCTTTTTCCTTTTGCTGGATCGGTAAACCAGTTCAGCACCATCCACGGTCTACGCAGAATAGACTGTGGTATAAGCTAAATGCTAACCATCTTACGGATCAACTGCTTAGTCACAAACCTCAGCTGGCACCGGACATAGAATCAGCCGATCTGCTTTTCCAGGACTGGCTGATCCAAGCTCTTGACAGCTGTATTCCGGCCAAACTTAGTCCTAATAAAGAAAGAGGACAGTCCAATACATAGTTTAATGATTCTTGGATTATAGCAAAAAAAACTGCAAAAAACTTGCACGAGTGTGGAGGCGAGCCTACTACTCAGAAGCAAAAATAAAATATTGAGACTCATTCAAAACTTACCACAAGCTGGTCCAGAAAGCTAGAGCAGAATACATTGCTGGTAAAATAGTGAACAGTACTTATCCCTCTAAAATGATCTTTTCACTTCTTGTGACTATGAAATGCTCTAACTCGCAAGCTGACTCTCCTATCACTTCTAATACTCAGTGTGATGAATTGACTAAGTATTTTGTAAGTAAGGTAGAGAACATTTATTATGGCTTTCCGGTAGTCACTATTAGCACCAATATGGTTGACGGGTCCGAGGATAGCGACCCTTCCACAAAAAAACCATTGTGCTCCTTTCCCCACTTATCTCTTGCTGAGGCTGAATCTCTCATTTTGAGAATAAAATCAGGCTCCCTGCCAAATCCCTTAAAACCAGCCCAAATCTGCCAATTCCACAATTCTGTTTTACCAGTGGCGAGAGAACTGGTCGATTTATCTTTGTCATCTGCTTCCATTCCTCCATCTTGGATGCATGCTAAGGTAATACCACTTTTAAAGAAACCATCTTTAGAACCCTCAGAGCCAGGCAACTACCGCCCCATCTCTTAGCTCCATTTCTGGCTAAAGCTACGGAATGTCATGTAAACCATATCCTCACTGAGTTTCTAGAGCAAAATGAAATCTTGAACTCCTCTCAAAATGGCTTCAGATCTCGCCATAGTACTGAGTCCACTCTGCTGGCAATAATCAAAGAAATTCGCAGTAGCTTGGATGACGGTAACTCTGCTGCCTTAATTATTCTTGACTAAAGTGTCGCCTTCGACACCGTCTCCCATGAGTTACTGATTCAGCGGTTACAGGGGATTGGGGTTTGATGTGAGGCCTTAGCCTGGTTTCACTCTTTTCTGGAAAGTAGGTCCTTCCAGATCACAGTACCACCTTACCACTCCCAGGAGTATTGCATCAGTCACGGGGTACCTCAGGGCTCAATATTGAGCCCTATGAACTTTATTATTTACGTACAACCCCTGGCGGAGATAGCAAAAAGAAGAGGGCTGTTGTTGGTGTCTTATGCCAACGACACCCAATTGGTCATTGCCTTCTCTAAGTAGTGTAGAAATAACCTCATCAAATTTAAGGAAGACATGCAGGTGATTGCCGAATGGTTGACAACAAACTGCCTGCAGCTTAATGCAAGCAAGTCAAAGATACTTTTGCTTGGGAAGCACAGTGACATGGGGTCGGAGTAGTGGTGGCCAGATAAATTGAAACCTTCACCACTGCCTAAAGAGGAGGTTAAGAACTTAGATTTCTGGATTGATAGAGGCCTGTCCTTTGACACTCAATCTAAACTAGTTGCAAGGACCTGTTTTGGACTCTTGAGGGGGTTGAAACCCTTACTAGGGTACTTCAACCCTAAAATCCGCCAGGCCATCCCGCTGGCCACAATCTTGTTGAAGCTAGATTATGGCAACTCCCTCTATTTAGGTGCCAATAATCTCGTATTAAGTGCCTTCAGAGAATCCAAAATGCGGCAGTTCACACCTTGCTGGCACTTCCAAAGTTTTGCTCAGTGTCTAAGTTTCTAACCAAACTTCATGGGTTACCCATGGATAAAAGGATCCAGTTTAAGACACTGTGTGTTGCTCATAAGATCATGACCCAACAGGCACCTCCGTTTCTAGCAGCTCTGCTGGTACCGTACGTCCCAAGTCGCTCCCTACGTTCAACTAATCTAGGACTCGCGTGTACCCCTCGAGTCCAAAGGGCGAGAGCGGGTGGTCGCACTTTTAAAGTTTTGGCAGCTAAACTATGGAACTCTCTTCCAGTTTCAATCATAGGGCTCCGGAATGATGTGGTGTTCCATAAAGTCTTAGGGCCATATGTATCATCAACCTAATTTGCGATTCTCAAATAGCGATTTTTAAGAAATTGCTATTTGAGAATCACAAATAGGTATGTATGTACAAAATAGCATTTGTTTTGCGATTTCTTAAAATTCCTTAATTGCGATTTGCAAATTGCGAATCGCAATTAAGGAATACTTTCCCATTCATTTCTATGAGCCAGGAAGCCCATAGGAATGAATGGGAAGTTATTCTCAATTTGCGATTCGCAATTTGCTAATCGCAAATTGAGAATAATTTCAAGGGTGCAGGGGTGTCCAAAGGATACCCTGTTCCACCCCTGAAATATGCATGGGTGCACATGTGGCGCACATACATGCCCTAAGGGCATGTATGGGCATCACATGGCACTTTGAAAAAGGCAAAAATGTGAATTTTTCAAGGAATTCGCAACTTACCACCAACTAGAAGTTGGTGGTAATTTGCGATTCCTTAAGGACATTTTGCAAATTTCTTTTGCTTCATACATTGCATTTAAGGAATCTCAACATTTGCGATTCCTTAAATGCAATTGCAAAATAAGGAATCGCAAATTTTGCGATTCCTTGTTTTGCACCATATTTTGCTTTATACATACCATTTAGCAAATTCGCATTCGCAAAGGCCGAAATTCTGCGAATGTCGGCCTTTGTGGATGCGAATTTGCTTGATACATATGGCCCTTAAAGACCTGGCTTTTTCCATCTTAATTTTTATTTTTATCTGGACGGCTCTAAGTCACTTGTAACTTGGGTAGCGCTGGGACACCCCGTTGCTGGAGCAGCTATGCGCTGTATAAATCTAAATCAAATCGCTTCAATAAATCTCTATCCACAAAACAGACAGCCTTCATTTTTATTAATCTGTCCAAACCTGGCAGAAATTCATACTCATGTGGTTGATAAAATTTGACAACCATTCACCTTGTAAGCTTTGCCTGTTACTCAATACCTTTTTGTAGCTTGTTTTAAAGCCACTGGCAAAGTTCATAGTGAGGAAGCATCTGCTTCAACACCAGAGGCAAGGATAATAATATGCATGCAGAGCACACTGATATACACCTTGAAGTTTCAATGCAATACACCATCAATGTCCTTCAATGGTTCTCCTCCTACCTTTTCAACTGACAACAGTTTATTAACATGGGCACCTCCAAGTCACAAGAGATCCCTTTCATCTGTAGAGTCCCCCATGGCACCATACTGTCTCATGTTTTCATCTACCTATACATGGAGTAGCTTGGTGCTCTACTCACAAATATAACATAAAAATTCACCATTATACTGATGATGTACAACTCCACTTAAATGTTTTGTCTGCTTCAGACATAAAACGCACCTCAACCACTGCTTGCACATCATCAAGATCTGATTGTTGAGTACCTACCTGAAGTTGAGGCCAACCAAAAGAGAATTCCTTTTATCTGACAATAATATACCTGGCTCAATTACATGATTCTTCGCAGCTTCAATCCTCAACCTTCACCAAATACCCACCCTAAACACCAACCTCACCCTCAAGGAACAAATTGCCAGAAAACAAAGACAACCTGCTACCAGTTCTCTCTTCTAAAGGAAAGCAAACCATTTCTTCCAGAAAGCACCTTCAAAACTGCTGTTCAAACGTTCATAGTATCGCTTCTAGATGCTGGTAATGCCCTAATCCACCACCTCCTAGGTGCCACACTGGCCCCTCTAGGGACATCCTCCATGCTGCTGCATGTCTCATCCAGGGCTTGAAGAATTGTGATCACATCACCCATCTATGCACACAGGATCCGGAAAAACATCCCGGTATACTTCAAGACCACCACAATGCTGCTCCAATTTAGGAAAGTGATTAAGACTCAGCTCTTTGCAAAAAAGTACATCACTGTGTACTAACCTTCCTTAATTCAGCGTGAACTCCTACTTGTTAACTTTGCTTGTCTTTGAATACATACAGAACTTCGCTGCATTTTGACAAGATCCTCGCTGGAGAAATTCCATATACATATATACATACATACACTTTGGATAAAATACTCTATATTGTTGCTAAACCAAAATGTTTGAGATACCAATCTAACCTATGCAAAAGTGTAGGTGTAATAAACCTGTTATTAGTTACTGTATCACCTCTAAAATGTAGCAACATACTTTTCATTAGCTGAGGGTAGATGCCACTAATGTTCAACCCTGTTGTTACTTGGCATCTTAAATGAGGTTTAAATCCTTCATTTCATCCACTCTCGAAAAATATTTAAAAATCCTATTACATGTTTATATAGTCCCTCTTTCTATTCATCCATCACAGTTCTATTTTCAGCAAGGCATATACCATGCCCCTCTTTGTTCTAAATATCTGTCGGTCAGCATAAGAAAAGGGCTTAAAACTGCGCTATCACCTTCTTACAACTCCATAAATCTACTGATCATCTTACGAAATCTGGATTACTATTTGTCTGGATTTGCCTTTCAGAAAAACTGTTGCAAGGACCATCAAACACTCTGAAAAGGGGAAATGCTGGGTGTTCCAGCTATGCCAAGTACTAGATGTGCAGTGTAAACATGGCCTCACTACATTTCCTTGCATATCCCATTTGATGTAGTTGACAAGTCCTGGATGAACTCAAGGAAAGGGACATAAGTTGAGACCTAAGTACAGCGAAAAACAGTTATCACAGTTGCAATAAAGATTGAAAGTCCAGCTAGCATTCTGTTATAACACAACACTTTCTAATATTTTAATAGACATCAGTATATTTAAAATATAATTAGTGGGTTAAAAACTAGAAATAACATAATACACAACGTACAAATCAATACTCAATGTACATATTGCTAAAGCAATATAGTGATAAAAACTAGACCCATGTTGTACTCTCTAAACAAGGTTTGTAAAGTTCTAGGGGCATATTATAAAGGGGGTTTATATCTGCTTTTTTGGCTTTAAAAGCCAAGAAAGCGGAGATAAAATTATCTCCCTATTACCTAGCTGTCCCTAACACCAGTTAGCGACAGCTAGTAGGAGATAGCGACCATCTTGGGCCCCACTTTGCATGTCAGTGATATTTATCACTAATGACATGCAAAGTGGGCGTGCCAAGATGTTAGCAACTGGAAACAGTCGCTAACATCGCTATCTCCTATTACCAACTTTTGGAGGTATTCGCGCTAAGCGCGAATATCTCCAAAAGCTAACACCTGCCCTGAGCAGTTCTTAGCCATGTTATCCAATGGGAGGTGGATAACATGGCTAAGAGCATTAGCTCGGTAATGCATGAATATCGCTGACTTTTCAGCGATATTCATGCATTGCGGCCGTTTTTTATCGCATTTGCGATAAACCTTGGTAATACCAAGGTTTATCTGTGATAAAAATCGCTGCAGCTCAGCGGTAAATTTTTGTCTCTAACCAAGCAATAGCCCCCTAATGTCTGCAAATCTGGAAACACAGTTATAAAGTTCATCAACCGTGGAACACAAATTGATTAGAAAGAATCTCAGCTCATGGAGTTAGACTGGGATTGCAAATATGATTATAATCTCCCACCAAAATGTATATGTTTACTTTATTAGGAGCTCCCTTATAGGTTGAGGCCCTCCAGATACATTGTCTGCATATTGGGTCAGAGTATCCGATTCACTTCCACCTCACTTAGATTGCCTGTCATTTTTGTGGTGTCTGTAGATGCTAGGATAAGAATGTGAAATAGCCAGCCATTGCCCGTTTGTATTCCCTCTGTAATTATGAAACATAATCATGGCTCACTGTTGTAGGTTACCATTAATAAAAAGGAAATCCTCAGAGAAATGAGTATTGGTGTTGTGAGTGTAAACACCAAATGACAATCACAATCAAATAAATAAAGAATTTAGAGTCCACACTGAGTGAAGTGAGATGAGAATAGGAACATTTTGTTCAAGATGTCAAAAAATATAGAGAAAAATTATGAGAATTCCCTTAGTACTAAGAGTAAAAAGAAATATTCAGTAGCTCTTGTAACCATCCAAAAAGAAATTAATCTCAAGCACCTACTGCAGGACAGTAAAGGATTTAGAATATTTAGCAGGTATTCTAAGCCAATAAGGATGGAGATGGCTACTGAAGAGCACTTTTATGCAGGCTTTCCATTGCATAGACTGACATAACAGCAATTTTAGCCGTGTTTAAGCTTTGATTTTGACTGGCGACTTCTCCCCAGAATTCTGGCAACCCAGTAAGTTTAACTAAAGCTGCAAAACTCTGTCCATTGGACACAAGTACCCAAAGCATTGCCAGTATTACTGGGGATTCTGGGATTCCTTGAAATTGGCTGGAGGATTTCCCAATTGCTGGAACTTCTCAACCTCTAGGCATTTTCAAAGAAAGGTCTACGGGAGGTTCAATGTACCTACAGCAAATCAATTCTCTCAACACAACTTGCACATGTCCACTTAGCAATTTCAGAAGTTCAGGTAACTGCAAACCATCCAAACGCATTTAGATGACAGTGGAAACAAATGACCCTCCTAACACAGAGGTTTCAGAAGCAAAGGTTTCCCTAGTAGGCAAAACATACTGCCAACAGCAGAGAAGTTTTAAACTGCCTGCCAACGTGTTCATGATATCGCTTTGCAACATTTCTTGAATTCAGCACTCTGTAGGGTTGTGGGGATTTTAGTCAGATGAGGGACATTTTTCCAGTATTTGTCAAACAAGCAGTAGCCAGCCTATCTGCAGCAGATATAGATAACCCAAGGATTGCCTAAACCCAAAATCCATGATGAGGTTTCTGTGGGGACAGACATAACTAAAACTGAGATGTATGTTAAAGCATATGATGTATGTCTACTATAAGGTATGGCATTTGTTGCATCACTACCTGAAAAACCCTCTTAATTTTTGTACTGATGTTTTCTCATTACTGTCTTTCATCATCATTTGTAAATATTTTTGACTGGTCCTATCATCATGGATTTTTATATAGCATTTACATGATGTATAGTGCTTAGCAAGCATTATTTGTACTATCCTACGTACACTGTCTATGTTCATCTGTATTGTTACATTACTTGTTACACTACTTATCCATGACTGCTCACTATATATTCAATAACACATTTTAAAGTAAAACAAGTTGCATTTGTGTAAGTATGTTTTTTAGATTAGGAACTCCATATTATATACTTCATATTGATTTGGATTGGCTTCTGGAAAAGTCCTGGATCTTGGTAAAATATTCTACGAACACATAAAGCATCCCCTGTTTTTTGCTTAGTGAGTAAATTAGGCTTGTTTGTTTTAGGAAATTGTGCCATCATTGTCCTCATGGACGCTGTATATCAGTCACTCTTTGACCTATTGATTACCAATTGATCATTTGATGTAGCGGGGGAGGGGCACATATTTTTAATTTGCCATAATACGTTCCTAGTAACAATCTATACTTCAGGGGGGAAAAAAGCTAAAATCACAAAAACATAAAAATGTAATCTGCACAAATAAACATCCCAAAATATCCATATGCAATTACACCCAAGGTTACCAAACCCAGCCAAGAAAAGTTGTACCTACTATTAAGATTTGGTTAAATTACTAGCCATACTTCAGTCCTAAAACATTTGGAGGTGAAGCAAGATAATATTTTGACAGTAATTGTTTCTGTTTAGTTTCTATTCTCGCAGCATTTATTTTGTACTCCATATTTTTTAGGTGAAAATATTGGTAGTCTACTTTTAACATCTTATTGAGGGTGATACAAGATTACTTTTTTGCCTCGTTCACCAGTCTAGAGACTAATGTGTGCCAATGCCTCCTAAGCTTGAAAGTTTTAAAGCAATTCTAAGCATAACAATGAAGAAGATAATTGCATGTTTGACAAAAGCAAATTCTACAATTTATTGAATGTAGTGAAGATTGTGAACTAAATGTCACTGTAGCAACTAAAATATTACAAATAGCTAAGTTATAACATCTTTCTAATATGTTTCATAGGAGGAGTAATTGATGAGATGGTCTGTGCAGAGCCAGAAAATCGTAAGGGAAAGCATCTTCTAAAAATTCCCTATGAGGTATATGGAACATGTTCTCCGACAACTGCTCATGTTCATCTTCCGAGTGTTCACCACCACAATCAAGACCACAGGACCACTGGGAAATATGCACATCACAATGATCATGGAGAGGGCATGCATTCAGACTGCGAACCAAAGCCAAAGCCCCGACCTGCCAGTTTGCGCCATGCAATTGCCACTGTAGTCATAACTGGTGTTGTCTGTGGAATTGTGTGTCTAATGATGCTGGCAGCTGCTGTCTATGGTTGTGCCTATGCAGCAATAACGGCAAAGTACCACAGAGAGCTGAAAGATGTAGAACGCTTGGCACCAGCAGCTGAGCAAGGGAGTGCAGAAGAGAAAGAGCCCCTTGATTGTACCTTACCCTGAAGACCATCATTTTTCACGAATATCATATTATTAGCAACAAGTATAGGAATCTTATGAATACGTCACTAACTTGCAAGACATAGCGAAGCATGGATGAGAGACCAGGAGCCGGTAGGCTTAAGATTTGTTCTAAAGAACTTTCTGACTCACATTCAATGGAGAGCATTGTTTGCAGAGCAAATCTTCAAAAATAACTCGTCTGTAGACGCTTTGGTCAAATTCAGAGGTGGGAAGAAAAGAACGGTAATGCAATTATACCTTAATGGCATCGGCTATAAAACTTATCAAGCATTGGATAGTTGCATAAGAACACACAGGTGCGTGTGTCAATCCCACGCAAGGTGTATGGGTGAATTATATATATATCAAGAGGCAGTACTCTGGAAGGATCGGTTAGAATTTAAGATGGATACTTAGACAAATGATACATCCTTGACCCTTTGTGGTCATGAGCTTTGAGGCTCCAGCTAATTAGCCTACACATTTTTATGCATTAAAGATTTTGCTCCCCGGTATTCCCTATTTATCGTACATGTCCTATTTTCTATTACGAGACATACTTATCTCAAAATCTTTAGTCGATGATGATGAAGTATCTAATTTTCGAGTGCAAAATATTTCTATGCAAAATGACTTAACTTCAAGATGCTTTAATGTGGACATCATATTCTGATCTGCATATGTAGTTTTAGAATAGCATCTAATCTACGGGCGGAATGTAAAGAGATAACAATGTGTATAAATGCATGACTATATTAACAAATAATAGCAGTACATTGGTATACCTTCGCTATTACATTCAATACGATCATGTGTCTGCAGTATTCTCCTCAATTGTGGAAAATAATGTCGTTTTCTTTTACCTTCTAATGTATTCAGAAATGCAATACATTTGTACATTTTGAGTGAATGGCAATAAGGTTCACCTCAATTCAGAATCACTTAGAAATGTGTTTCAAGCAATGGAACAAATACATGTGAAACTCATTTGCCCATACCCCTCAGGCTGTGTTGGTTATGATTTAATTGTGTTTGGTATTACTAATATTCTCCTAGAGACATTTCTATTGGCACTGGAATGAGTGGTAAATCAGATCCTTGGTGAGCTCTGCTTTTGAAGGGTATTTAACAGCCTCACTGTTATGTGCCTCATTCTGAGTGTCTTGATATTGTGAGAGATGTTACCCTCCTCGGTAAATACCGATATTCTGGGGGCAACATTTACTGAAATTTGCATTGCCTTTCCATTCTGATTTCTGCTATTCGGAATGGAGAAAATGCAGCGCTACAGATTGTTTTACTCTGTTCTGATCAGTAAAATTCAAATTGTGCAATATTTTCCCTTAAAAAACACACCGGATTTTACAGGTGGGACTTGTGCTGGTGAAGAATACTAGATGCCCTCATCTTCCTTTGCACCTGAATGTGGGTTACAGGGCCATGTGAAATGAAATTAACATTATAAAGTCCATATTACTGTAAACCGTATAATTCTTTTACTTAGTAAGCACATTTCAATGAATAAAGCAGACTTCACTGCTGCATATTTCTCATGAAGAGACTTTTTTCTGTTTATGTGTCCTGGCATGAAATCCATGAATCACTGAATGAGTCTGAACCCATAAATGTTAAGCCCTGGTATTTACATAGGATTTACACAAATTTTGTGGTGAAAGCCTAGCACATAAAGAATAGCAGTTTGTACCTGAACACTTCATTATCCGATTTATTTGATTTTTGAATATATATCGCTCGTTTTAATTTAAGACTTCCACTTTTCTGTCACGCCAGTTAGTGTTTGTTTCACAGTTTTCAAATGGGCCTCCAGCCAATAGGAACATTTTTAGCCGGCGGTTGATGATGACTTTTGGTTCACATAGGTGATATATTTTTAAAATGTGCTTCTAAATGACAAGTCAGTTTCAAAACCTCAGCGCCACTTTTAGGCACAATAAAAAGGATAGATGGTTGGACTGAATCCAGCTATTACTTCAATTTCCAATTTCTGCCACATGAAATAGAGGTGTAGCTCTATCATCTTTGAATGCAATTGAGGGGGCCTTACTAATGTAGACAATGCTGACACAATCGAAGTAAGCGTGTACACACAATCTACACCCACCTCAGGGTGAGGTGGCACATTTTATTACTATTTTGAACAAACAAGGGAACCCCCTGAGTAGCTAAGAACCCTGGGTGTCAATTATATCTTGTAACAATGGTCCTTATAAAAACAAATGTACAACATAAAATGAAATATAGACCAAGATGGGCGCTATATTATACAATGTCCAGCCTGAAACAGGATTTAATACGTTAGGTAAATTCACAATTTAACCCAATTGGCAAAAACAACAATAGAGCGGGATGCACTCCTGCATCCAGTACACAAGACAAGAAACGGGTATACAACAAACATAGGATAATTTCAGGCAAAAAGAAAAAAGAAAGCTTTGGTTCAATTAGAGATTGAATAAGCTATCCATAATAGTAACCGCACTACTTTCACACAATGGTTAAGCGTGGAACTATTAAATAGGTCGACGACGTTTCGATCCCTTGCACAAAGTATAGTGGGATAATCATCAGGACTAATGGATCGAATGCCTGAGTGTACAGACAATGTCTCCTGGGGGCTTGGTGCTCATGTTTTCCCAAAATTAGTAATGGAGGACGCGGGGTGTCTTATCTCGGCGAGTGGCTGGGATTCAAAGAACCAAGGCGGCGCCATTGCACATTGGAACCTCAGGCTGATCCCCGCCGCCAGCTCCATTGAGATTTCGGATAGCCATATCGGCAACATACTTGTAATCGTACCTGCCGTATACTCGAAAACCTACCCCTTGACCGACGGCAGCAACATTAAGCCGCCTTGGTTCTTTGAATCCTGGCCACTCACAGAGATAAGACGCCGACTTTGGCCGCCTTAATGCTAAGTTTTGATGGGAATACAGTCAAACGGAACCAGTTGTCTCCTACAGCAAGCCAAGGAAAGAGGTTTAATTACATAAATGGTCCAGTTAAAAAACTCGCATAACATCACTTCACTGATGAAATCATCCAACAACTGTAACAGTTTGCTGTACGATTTTCATACTGGAAGTTAGCTTGGATGATGTCAATCATGATGTGATCAGTGATGTCATCAATGATGTGATTTAATATGTCATGAGTGATGTAATATGTAAGGTCATAAACAGCGCATTGTAGGGATGCAAGTTAAAGTTAGGTCAGTTACATATAACTTGGGAATTTCAGGGATTATTTTGGTACATGAATGTTAGTTATATTTTTACAAGACCTACATAAAACTCCATTTTAACCTTTGTTTTCTCAGTGAAAATGCAAGTCAAAATCTTAGGACCTGATTATGAGTTTGGCGCAGCAGCGCCGGCTCAATGCAGGCTCCACTGCACCAAACATGAGCAAGGACCGCCGACCATTTCACGGGTTACACAGGTTTAACTCCTGATACGGTCGGCAGTCGTTTGCTTTTCCCATGGCGGTACCTGGAAAACAGGCACTGCAATGGGAATGGCAAAAAGGTCCAGCATGGCATGGATGTGGACGTCCATGCTGTGCTCGAACTTTGTGGGGATACAGGCAGTGGTGCATATGTTGTGCCCCCTGAATGTATCCCCACAGCGGGGCCACATGCGGCTCATTTTTTCCTGCTCCACCAGCATTTTCATGGCAGGGCTCCGCCATGAAATTGTTGGCAGAGCAGGAAATCAAATTTGCCGCGCAGGACTGCCTCAGTCCCAGCTTAGCATATTATGTTGTGGCACTCCACCAGGGAACAGTCCAAAAAGGATCGAATGTTCCCTGGCGTAGCCCGCAGCCTATAGCCGCAATGACTTTAACAGTCCTAATATGGTGGATAGTGGACCACCTGCGGGAGTCTGGCAGTCACAAAACTGCCAGACTCGTAATCAGGCCCTTAGTGCCTTGCTTCAGGATAACTCCAGTTTAATCTTTGTTTTTTATGGGAAGTTCTAGAATTTTTTTAAACATAAAGTAAGATAATATTACGATACCTAAATATACGTCAGCTGTGCACGGCGGGAGTGGATTTACTGCCTGCAGAGGGTCGGGTGCAGGGCTCTACTGTCCACACAAGCAGGCGGTCAACCCCCCACCGCACTTGGAATATAGCATCAATTTATTTTAAATATATATATGCCAATTTAATGTAATGATAAAATATATATATATATACGTATATATATATATGTATATATATGTGTGTGTGTACAAATAGAAATAAATATAACTTCATTTAATACATAACTACATTAATGTAAGTTAATTTGTTAAATAACGTTTTGTCATTTTTAATAATAAAATATTAAATACATGTAAATATTTTACTTTAAATAGGACTTTCTTAATAAATGTTAAAAAATGAAATTAAGCTCATTTAAAATATTTAAATTAAATATTTTATTTAAAATTAAGTTATAGTAGTGCTGTAGCATTTTTATTATTTTGTTCACTATTTAAAATAGATATATTAAATTAGTTTACAGTAGTATTTAGCATAACAATACTGTTACAATGTTTTTAGAGTATAAAAAACTTCTTAAGATTTCTGTATCTTTTACTATCAGGAGATCTCTACCCTGGCGGTGGACAACTGCATTGAACTTTGAAAAGTTACTAGGGGTAATTTTCACTTGTATCTTTGTCCCCACTCCGTATTGAAGGGGGTGAAGAAATGCAAGTTTACACTTTGTAGTAAATTTACTCTTGGAAATGGTGAATAGCCAAAAGTAGTAAAACTACAAAATGTAAGAGAAAAATGTACATGTGTAAAATTACTCATACATAAATGTATCTTCGTGCATAAGCCCCACTTCTTTCAAATGAAACCACAGTCACCACATTCTTAGTTGAGAGAATTATGAGGGAGGAATCTCTCCTTAACCCCTTCGCCGCGGCGCGAATTTCGCCACGGTGCGAGGGGAGGCGGGGTTGGGCGTGGCGCTCAGGTACTTATGACGGCTCCCGGCCATCATAAATCACGGTGGGCGTGTGCTCATGACGGCCGGGAGGCGTCAGAACTCCGCCCACTGATTAATTCTCCTGCACAGACGGGGAATTAACCGTACGTGGGCGGAGCGGCAACGTTCTGACGGCTCCCGGCCGTCATGAGCACTTGTCTACTGGGACTCATGATGGTCGGGAGCCGTCATGAGCACCGAAGGTATTAAATAAAATCATTTTTCTAAGCCTAAGTTAATCAAATATCAAGGGAAATATCTCTCAAAACTGATAGAAGGTGAGAATAAAAGAGCTTGTCATCACATGGAAATGAGCCTTTGCAGGGAAGACATACTCTCAATTAATGTCATTAATTGCTGATAAAAAACATAATGACGTTGTAAATGTAAATGTACAGGAATTTATATAGCGCAAATCACCGAGCGGTTTCTAAGCGCTTGCTTAGGGAACCCGTCCTGGTATTCCCCTGTGAGATAACCCCGGCAGGGTATCCGCAAGGTGAACGCCAGGCATCCCACCGCGAGGGGCCGTTGTGGAGATTAAGCAAGCTATTGCCCAGAGTCACAGAGTGTGAACCCGTGAATCGAGTAGGCACCGGAGCGAGAATTGTCGAGTCCATGGACATTTTTAGGACTCAAGACCCCGCCGAGCCGGGAATTGAACCCTGGTCCCAGGCTGACCTCTGCTTCCAGGTCTGCCTCCTCTAACCAGTGAGCCACACTTCTCCACCGGGAGAAGAGTTTCTTAGTGCCATTACCTGGGAAGGTACTGATTCACTATAGAACTACTGTTGTCAGGGATAAAAAATCCCTAGCTTATTAGTAACATAGACATGTGCAACACTTTGTTTCTTCTCAATAAAAAGAAAGCTGCACATTTTTTTTGCCAGATGCCATAGTCAATAGTGAACCTGCAATTCTGATAAGCTGTATCTGAAGTTTTTGTGGCTTGTTCCTGAATGGTGGAACACTGCCTGTCCAATATCTTGTCATTTGGAAAAGGTTCTTGTTCATCCATCCATTTTCCTATAAATCTATCCTGTATTTCATG
Source organism: Lissotriton helveticus (assembly GCF_964261635.1). Lineage (NCBI taxonomy): Eukaryota > Metazoa > Chordata > Amphibia > Caudata > Salamandridae > Lissotriton > Lissotriton helveticus. Next base: position 1,149,481,494 of record NC_136070.1, read on the forward strand.
TTTGTGTCCGACCCTTTTAATTTTCCATATAATTCCTAGTTTGTTAACACACTGTTTGAGCAATCATTAATATTCCCAGTTTAAAGCAATCTGTTGCTAAACTCCCCTTGGAAGACTCAGTGTCGTCCAAGGCCTCCTTTAATGTATTCTTATCTCACCCACGAATAATGAGTAATGTCTGAGATCAAGAACTGCATTTAAGAGTCATGTTGGGGGATTTCGGGATCATGAATTCAAATGGCACAACATTTTAATAAATAAAGAATAATAGGACTTATTCAAGGCCATACATAATTTTTGCTAACAACACAAAAATAACAGTCACCAGGGATCAATGAAAACCTAGCATAAAGCCACAAAAATATCCTCCACCTCCAAATCTGCCTATTAAGGAGCACCTCTATTCCGAATAATCTTGTTTTTGCTATCTCTTGTGGAAAGAAATTGCTCTATGGTGCCTATCTCTGGTGAGAGAGCTCTTGCCTCATGTGGTTTAGCGATGAATACCTTTTGGTTCTAATTTGGAATGGAATGGAATGGAACGAATACTTATATAGCGCATAACTGCCACCCTACGGGTATCCTGGCGCTTGGATCAAAGAAGAGCCCTAAAAAAACAGAATCAGTTATCCATAGAGGGAGATTAAGACACAACCCTTGGGAAGAGCCAAGTTTTCAAGCTCTTTCTGAAGCTAATCAACGAGCTGGCCTGTCTTAGGGTCAGGGGCAGTTCATTCCATATGCAAGAGGCCATCACTCCAAAAGCTCTACCACCCTTCCAAGACCTCTTAAATCTGGTGGTAGTAATCAGACTAGGAGTTGAAGAACGGCGCTGCCTCCTTGGATTGTACCAGGTGAATGTTTATTGTAATGGGACTGGGCCCTGGCCATGTACTGCCTTATATACAGTGCAGAGGGATTTGAAACAAATTCTCTCCCCAATGGGCAGCCAATGGAGGTCTCTTAAGGCCAGTGTCGGAGAGGACCTACGTTGTCTATTCAAAGCCAGCTTTGCTGCCATCGACTGTACTCTCTGCAACCCCTGTACAATATATTGTGGTGCTCCCAAGTACAGGGAGTTGCAATAGTCCAGCCTACTCAATATTACGCTCCTCACTACACGAGGGCGAGTGTCCTCAGGGAGTAAGAGAAGGATTTTCAGTAAAGTTCAAAGCAGGGAAAGGCAGACACTGGCAGTTTTATTGGCCTGCGCATCCATTTAGAGGTTTTCGTCTACCATAACTCCCAGATTGCGCACCATCTTAGCCGAGGCCAAAGAGTCACCCTCAGGAGTGAGCTTAAACTCTATTGGGAGGTGTCGAGACAATCTAGTGGCGATACAATATATTACCTCCTTTTTTCCCTCATTAAATTGTAGGGTATTTCTCTCAAGCCAGCCTGCAGTTTGACACATGCACTCCTGGAAGGTATCAATAGATACCGCTCTTTTCCCCTCCAAGGGGAAAAGAGCGGTATTTGGTAGATACTGATGATCTAATGAGTAGAACGAGGAAGGGATGAGGAGGTAATGTTTTGATTACTTATTAGTAATCTCACTGCTCTCATTTCTTCGACCTAATCTCAGTCCTCTAACTCTCCATACTGTGTCTCTGGCTATAATGCAGGTCTATCTGGCTGCTTTGGCAGTCCATTCTAGAGGATTCAGAGATAGTTAGTCCTCTTTAGCCAGAGCCAGAGGGCAGGAGGTTGATTTTTTATGACAACTGACGTGCAGGGCACTGATATAGTTCATGCTGACCCTGCTGTAGTCTCCTCTTAGTTTAAGGAGGTGTTATTCAGCTTCTTTCACCACTGACTTAATTTGCTCCAGAACTTTAAGACATTATTGCTCTTATCTTGGATCAGCCTACAGGAGTGTTGAGATGTCCTATTGTTCTATCAGCTATTTCAGTGTGTCCACTGGAATGCATGAGGCACTATTCCACATCTGAAATCCGTTGGCGAGCGGCCAAATACCACTGAGAGCAATCATTCACAAAAGCACTGTAGAAATGATTGCTAGAGAAAAAAACGATTGGTATATTTTTAGTTACATCCATTTTTCAGATGCTTTTATCTGTTCTTGCTCACCAGTGGTGCTGTGGAAACATATTTGGCTAAGCCAACAGGTTTAGGATTTATACATATTGCACATACCTGATCCACATTCCATACACAAGTTTTGACCTTGCCAATGCTTGTTTTCATTTTTTAGGCAGTCGAGTGCCTGTCGTTAGACTGTCATGATGCTAGGACTTGAAGGAGGAGAAGAATTAGAGCAATGAGGTTACAAGTAACCTTTCGATGTGTGGGAGTACAATAAAAAAAATGTACTAAAATAACGAAAACTAACCAAAGCTTGCTTTCTTGTGCTCTATTGTCAATACAATAATCAGGATAAACAATTAAAAAAAGTAAACAGAGAAGGAAATAGTCATATTTTAGAGGACTTGTACGTATGATCTAGACACAAGTGGGACACTAATTCAACCCGAAAAACTATAGGCTTGTCGCAATATTTGTTTTACGTTAATTTATGCATGGATCCACAGAGACCGATATGCGTGGATCTCGGACAAATATTACTGTGCATGTGTTTTTTCGATTTTTACGGATTAGAGAATCCGAGCACACGTGAGCATGTAAAATACAGTTCCGAATATTTCGTATAACCTGCATGGTTTCTATTATGTTTCATGACACGGCAGCACACGTGATGGCATCTAAAGTCACTTCCATGCATGTCTGGAGGTGATTAAACCTCGACTTTATACACCAGAAACATCACTAAAGCGCATCGAACCGGAAAAGAGGCACTTTAAGGATTTTGCCATTGACATAATAAGGCGGAAAAGGTTTTTAATATACCAGGCTCTTCGTTTTCCAACGTTTCAACATCGTGAGCGACTAATGAGCAACCGTGAGAAGAGAAAACTGGAGAAAGTCCTAGTGAGAACAGACATTACAGTCATTTCCTTCCTGCTCATTCAATTTTGAAAGAGTTTAACAAAACGTTAGTAAGCCAAATAGCATTTACGGGCCATTACAAGGGATTCACTTGGTACACACATTTTGTGATATTCCTGTTGAAAGCTCTTTTTTTCCTCTTCCTTCTTTCAGTTTACAACCCTTTCAACGAAACTTTTCTAAACATGACATCACATGAATTACAAACAGATTGTCTGGTGTTTTCAACAGCTGCAGATTCATATGTTACGAATAAAATGCGAATCATTTGATTAAGCCATGGGGTATCCTATTTCTACAGCTATGATCTATTTTTATTCAGGCCAAATTGAATAGTAAGTAATTTAACACGGTTTGTGTGCCCTTGTGCTGTTTCAAAAACCAAAATGGCCGCCATCGTCCTTTGCTGCCTAAAGGGCAACACCCTCTTAACTTGAATTCCAAGCGATCAGAGAGACATAAAAGTGGTCGCGTTGAAAGGACGTTAATCAGGAACGTGCTAGCTGTGATGTATCTTGTGTCTATTTCTACACAAGAGCTGTGGAAAATATTTGCTACTCCCTAACCTTGGGCACAGTGTAAACACTCGTATCATTGACAACTATTAAATATACAACTCTTTTGAGCAGCAAGGTGATTCCTAATTCACAGAAAGGTCGAGAGTAATTTAATTTTCTTGCCTGTTGCTTTACCCATTTGCTATACAGTGCCAAACATAAGTGTATTTACTTAACACAACGGAATGTGAGTTGGGAAAAATATTCCTTGTGCTTAAACCATCTGAGGTGGTAGCATGGGGTGTGAAAAAAAGGAACTTTTCTGTATTTTTCGCCGCATCTATTACCTTGGCTCATGGATGATACAGGGAGCTGGGTAAAGTTACCGGGTAGAGTTATTGGGCCTGATTCTATAATATTTTTTCTTTCTAAAATCTGATCCAAGAGAATAAAAAACACATACTTTCAACCTGTAAATCAGAAATCTGGATTCACAATTCAGGATTAGTCTGTAGACATCTACATACTGTTGCTGACATTACTGCTTTTGTGGACAGTCATTTTAACAGGATTAAGTGAGGGTTATGGACAGAAAAATGATAATACATGGAGAGTAGGATTTACAGATATAAGAAAATAATTTCAGCATACAAAACAAGCATTATGATTTCCAGACTAATGATTTATTTGTAAAAATACATGAATTGCTGCTAAAAGGGCGTGCCAGGTTGGCTGGTCATGGTACATGTATGAAGCATTTACACAATTGGAATTTTAGTATTAAATCTGTTTTATTGACAGAATATATTGTAGAGAACAAGGTTGAGGTGCCTACAACCCAACGGATCGGCTTAGTGCTGACAGTCTGCGCAGGTCAGATAACAATACGAATGTGGATTCCAAGTTCTAAACACAGCAAGCCGCCTACAACCCAAAAGGGCCGGCTGCGTCATAAGAAATGCAGTAAGTAATGGACTGTGCTGTAGGCTGACGACAAGGCAATTGAAAAGCAATGAGGCTCAGGAGCTGCTTGTTGCCCCTTAAGGGCAGTAGGCACTTGCAATAGTCCGGTTGTGAACATTGAACAAAGCATGAACAGAGAGAAACAATAAAGAATCCTACCTATACCCTCCCCTCCCTCACCCTATTTTCTCAGTGAGCCAAACAAAAGTGGAAAAAGAAAATGTCAGCATGCGTTCCCTGTATGATACAGCGGGTCTACCACGTCGGTAAGTGGAAGGGGGACTGTGCAATGCCTTCTTATGGCATGGTAGTGGCTTCGTCAGGGACCAGCCTGAGGACACAGAGGTATTGTGGGCAGGTCAGTTTTCGAAATTTTGTGGTGAGAATACCTAAGAAGGGGTCCCAGGTTTTAGCATTGGCTTCACTCTTCCCTGCTGCTGCCATAGAAAGTTTCTCCATTGCCAGAAGATTCCAGAGTTGGTGTACCCAGTGTATATGCTCCAGTACCTGATACGATTTCCACCTTGCCAGTATAACCCTAAGTGCAGCGTTCAAAGCGTGAGCGCAGTGGGAAGGTGATTGCATTGGGGAGGCCTAAAAGTGTGAACGCAGGGAGACGGGTATGAAGGTATTGTAGGCAACTTCAATGTCGTCCAGTATCTGCTCCCAGTAGCGGGTTAGTTTGGGGCAGTGCCAGAGCAGGTGGATCAGGGTCCCAGGGCTACCACATCCCCGCCAGCAGAGGCCATCGCATTGGGGTTGCCATTTAGAGAGCCTAGCAGGGGTATAGTGCCAGTATGTCGCGATCTTAAAGGCAGTTTCCGTGTGGCTCGAGGAATATGTAGTGTGGTGTGTGCAATAAAAAACATCCTCCCACTCCTTATCAGACAGCGCTCGTCCTAGCTCAGTCTCCCAGCGCTTCTGTCCAGCAGTGCGAAATCTAGGGAGGGTAGTGGTAAGGAAGGAGTACATTTCCGAGATGAGGCGTTTATCGTCTATCTTGCTGATTAGCCATTTCTCGAATGGCAACAGCAGACAATATGCTAGTGGATACGTCCCGGCGCTAGAGATCCAGTGTATCATCTGGGAGTGCAAATAAAAATCAGTTGCGGATAGGTATAGTCCGATCGAAGTTTCTTAAAGGGAGTGAGGCCCTGTAGGCCGAATAGGTGTCCCAAGCGTTTACATCTCCCTTCTATTCATCCCCGGTAGAAAGGAGGGGTTCATGAAAAGCAGAGTCATGGGAGAGGGGAACGTGGTCAGGTTGGCCTTACTGGATACTCTGTCCCAGGCAAGCATTGTGGGACACGTTACAGGAGAGGAGTAAAGGCCCCAATAGCGGTCAGATCATGGCATCCATGCTTTGCGCCAAATGTGGTGGCCCGCTACTGACTGGTCCATGAATACCCAATATTTCTCTGTCATGGGGCGGTTCCACTTCACCAGATAGCGTATCTGCATGGGGTGAAAATATTGTGTGAGATTAGGGAAGGCTAAACCTCCATTTTTCTTAGGCCGTTGAAACTGAGTTTTCCGCAATCGCGAAGCGATCGGGCCCCAAACGAATCCCTCAATCGCCGACTGTACCTGTCTTAGGGCGTGCGGTGGGGGCTCTAGTGGCAGTGTTTGGAACAAATACAGAGCTCCCAGCAGTACGTTCATTTAGACCGCAGACAGTCTCCCAAACCAAGTCAGGGGAAGGCTACGTCATCGATTGATATCGGCGCGGATCCGTTTCAATAGGATCGAGTAATTCCATTCCGAGGTTTGCGTTAGGCTTTTATGGATGACCAGACTCAAGTACGTAACACCATCAGACACCCACTTAAAGGTAAAGCGATTGCAGAGAGTTCTCTCCGTCAGAGGAGTGGCGGTGAGATTGAGTACTTGCGACTTCAGCATGTTAATTTTAAAGCCAGAGAACTGGCAAAACGTCTGGAGGTAGTCCACAATAGCCGGCAAAGAGGTTAGCGGGTGCTCCACTGAGAAATTGAGATTGTCTGCATATAAACTAATAAGATGCTGGTCTAAGCCGAAGGGGATGCCACGCGCAAGGGGGTTGTCCCAGAGTCGATGGGCCAGCGGCTCCATATACAGGGTGAATAGCAAGGGAGAGAGGGGACAGCCCTGCCGTGTACCCCGCCTCCCATCAAAATGGAAAGAGAGGACGCCATTGACCCGCACAACCGTCCGATGTGTGCTATAGATGCTCGAAATCCAGCTTCGGAACCACAGTCCTAGGCCAAAGTGCTCAAGTGTCGCAAAGAGGTGAGGCCAGTGCATGTGATCAAATGCTTTCTCTGCGTCAATCGCTAGTAGTAGGGCTTCCTCTTGTGACCGGTGCACTTTATCGATCAGTTGACATATACGTTTAGTATTGTCCCCACATTGCCGTCCCAAGATGAAACCGGACTGGTCCGGTTCTACAAGGCCCGGCATATGAGGGTTTAGTCTGTGTGCTAGTATGCTAGAGAATAGTTTGGCATCTATGTTTAGTAAGGAGATTGGACGGTAGGAGCTACAAAGTTCCGGGTCCTTGCCTGGTTTGAGGATGACTGAAATAGAAGCTTGTAGCATGGAGGGAGTGAGGGATCCCGTGTCAGCAAAGGAGTTAAACAAGCGGGTTAATAAGGGGACGAGTTCAGCGCAATAGGTTTTATAAAAAGGGCACTAAAGCCATCAGGTCCTGGGGCCTTCTGTATCTGCAGCCGTGCAATTGCAGAAATCACCTCTTCTATGCGGATGGGTGCTTCCATGTCATCCGCTTCGCCAGCAGGTAAAAGGGTCACCGCAGCACCGCTGAGATATTCAGAGGGATCAGACCTTAGGGAGGGATCTGCCGCATATAGGAAGCTATAAAAGGAACAAGAAGTAGAGAGTATGTCGACGTCGCCCGAGAGGGATTGGCCAGCACCATCGCGAAGCATCGTAACCGAGTGGGCCTCCTGTTGACTACGAAGGCAATGCGCCAACATACGGCCTCCCTTATTGGAGCCAACAAAGTACTTATGTTTCAGGTGAACCACTGCGTGTTTGGCTCGGTCTAGATCCAGACGACGGAGCTGAAGCCGCTCCCTTTCCAGCTGCTGCCACACTCGTTGGGCACCCGTACGCTTATGTATAGCATCAAGCTCTTTGACTGTATCCTCCAAATCTGCTCGTTTCGTCTGTCTAGTCTTGTTCTCAAAGGCTGCCTTAGCTATGAGAGCCCCTCATGCTACTAATTCAGGAGCCTCCCAAATCGAGGCGAGTGGCGTGTCTTCCCTGTCATTAGTTGTTATATAGTCAATGATGCACCGCCTAATATTCGTTTCTACATCAGGGGATCAATGCAGTGAGTCTCGCAAACGCCATCACACTGTAGAAGCAAAATGCTCAGGGGGTAAGCGTAGGGATAGGGTAATGTGTGCATGGTCAGATAGGGCCCTCGTCTCAATGGTAGACTCTGTGACCAAGACCCATGCAGCTGGGGTAACTAAGAAGTGGTTAAGTCTTGCATACGTCTTGTGCACGGCCAAATAATATGAGAAGTCCCTCTCATCTGGGTGTAAGCAGCATCAGGCGTCCCTAATCCCTGCATCTCGCAACCAGTCCCTGCCTTTTACTGAGAGGGCGCCCCCGCTCCCAGTACAGGAACCAGAACGATTCATCTCTCCATTCATCACCAGGTTGAGGTCACCACCTATAATCACCACGGGATTGGGAGAATGCAAGACCTCAGCCAGGCATCTATCAGGAATTTATCTGGGTGATCATTGGGGGAGTAGATGGAGGCAATAGTGCATGAGGAGGAGCCTAGTTAGAGCCGAAGAGCAAAAAAGCACCCATTGATCTTCGAGATGATGCCCAATACTGTGCCCTTAAAGTGTTTAGCTACTAGGACGGCCACTCTCCCTCATTTGCTATTTGTAGAGGACCAGTTCTGTTGAGGGAAATGACTATGACATAAGCGGTGAGTGTCAGTTTGAAGTAGGTGGGTTTCTTGAATAAGGCAAAAATGTCGCCCTCGGAGTTCTCCAATAGGGATAATATCGCTCTCCGCTTACTGGGTTGGTAAGACCCCGATCGTTGAGACTGGCGATTTTGAGATCAAGGTGGGGAGGGAGGAGTTAGGCAAGCGGTATAAGAGGACGTTCTACTCCTAGGTGGAGAGAAGACAAAGAGGACGTGCTAGATGAGGATAGGCAAGCGTACATGACCACTGTGTGTGTAGCTGGCAGAAAAACTCACTGAGGAGAAAACCCACGCGTCCCAAAAAGGAAAAAACAACCCCAAATAAAAAACAACTGGAATAGCAAGGCCATTATCAGACCACCCTGGGGCCGGTCGTCCGCTGTAGACAAAAGAAAAGGCCCGCAACAGTGCGGAGGTGACTCATGTCCGTCAAAGAAGTAAATTTCGGGGGTGCAGTGACGAAACAAGTCTAAATAAGTAGAAGGGTGCTGGAACTCCGGCCCGCTCGAGTTGAGGGATACATATGTGTGCTAGTTCAGAGGGTCAGGCGGGGGACGTATTACCAGGGCTGCCAGCCAGTGAGGCCAGAAAGTTTTCCCTCTCCTTCGCTCGAGCTACTGCATCCGGTTCATGAGACGGAGAGGAGGGCTTGCCCACGGTGTGCCAGCAATACGGCCTGATGTTGTGGGGTGTAGAGGCCTTTTGTGGGTGAGGCGGAGCCGGAGGCGGGAGACCCAAAAGATTGGAGGCTTCTTGGAGAGATCTGTGTTGGCACAATTTCCAGTCAAATTTAAAGATAATGCTGAAGGGATGGCCCCAGGCATAAGCGATCCCTTTCTCCCTCAGGTGTTCAGTTTTGGGCTGCAATTCTCGCCGTTTGAACAGAGTGACTGCGGAGAGGTCCTGATAAAGTGTTGGAGCAAGGCAGTGGAATTGTAGAGGGTGCGAGTCTCTGGCTTTGTGAAGAATAAGTTCCTTCAGTTGGAAATTGTGAACACACGCCAGGATGTCCGGTGTAGGGGCAGCGTTCCGACGGGGAAGGCTATGTACTCTGTCGTTTGGATCTCAGTGGTATGTCCTGGGCCCAGAATATTAAAAAAAGGGCTTGGACAAATTCCCCTATATCACCTTCCTCCGCCCCCTGTTTCACTGCACGGATTTGCACGTTATTGCTGAGGGAACGGTTCTCTAGGTCTTCCGCGTGCCCCTGCAGATTGACGTGTTGTTCTTTGAGAAGAATAATTTCCTATTGTAGCATTTCAAGTTCCTTATCACGCCCATTTTCAAGCTCCTCCAGTGTCGCAACACGGTCACCTATCTCCGAGACATCCCGACAGACCTCACAAAGGTCCACTGCCAATTGGTCCTTGAGCTCCTGAAGATCCTCCTTAAGCGCTGAGAAGAGCTAGGTCATAAAAGCCTTTGTGGCCCTTGCATCCGCTCCATCCACCGCCCCCACAGCCAGCTGCGAGCTCTGCCCCATAGTCTTGGCCTGTAGCATGTCTCTGACTGAGCAATCCTTCTTAGGCCGCCCCGACGCCATGAGGGTCCAATTCCAGAGAGGCCCGACAGAAGGGGTCACTACCACCAAGTGACGTTGTAGGTCGCGCTGAGTTACAGGGTGTGGTTGGGGCTGGCGTTGGAGTTAGAAGAGCAGGGCTTGAGTGCGGGGAGAGTGTGTGCCCTGGTGCAAGGGCATAGGCACCCACTGAACCTGTAGGGGGGCTCAAAGGACACGCTGACCGACCTGTGTAGCATGTGGGCAAACACGGACACCGAGCGTTCAGATGAATAGCGCTAGGTTTCTCTGCTCCACCATGAAGGTGGCAGCACCGTTGAGTATTAGCCATTTGTCCAGTCGCCCAGGCAGTTGTGTTGATCAGCCAAGCACTGGGGGGGGACACGCTCCACTGCCTGTTCGAAGTTCTGTCTCTCGCGCCCCCTCCACCAACCACGGCACTCCTCCCGCTACGTCCCTTGAAGCCGCAAATATCTGGGGCCGCACTGGAGTCCTCCAGGGGCCAGGACCACTTCCTCAATTGGTGCGAACAGGGCTTTGTGATGTGGTAGGCCGAGGCGCAAGGCCGCACTCCGGTACCAGCCCTACGTTAAGGAAGACCGAGTTTCTCAGGAGGGAGGCCGCCAGAGGGAGAGATACGTTGAACCGCCGAGAAGTACGCCCGGGGGCAGGTCCCACCCCGGGCAAGGCCAGACTAAAATGGCGGGCGTCCCTGCTGCTTCAAATCCCAGTGGACAGCGGGCGCCGAAACCTGCCCCGGAGTGGTCGTGCACAGGCAAGTTTAGGGGGCCGTAGAGTGGGGCAGCACCAGCCTCAGGTCTCACGCAGGCCACCCCCGAGTCATCCCAGCCCTGGCAGACCCCCAAAGTCAGGCAAGGCACCACAGGGAGATTATTCAGCCGTTAGCAGAGGAGGCGGCCAGTGGGCGAGATGAGCCTGACCGTCAAGAAAAGGGTCCGGGAGCAGTTCCCCCCCCCCCCGGGCACGGCCTCAAACTCAAAGAAATGGCGGGCGCCCCTGCCTCTTCAATCCACTGCGGCCCACAATCGCTGATCTCCACCCCTAAGCGGACACACCCCAGGCCGCCTCCACCCCAGCGGGGCTCCAAGAGCAGTTGAGGCACTGCGGGGGATCAAGCAGCCGGCAGCGGGAGCCGGCCCGGAGACAGCGTCAGCTCGGCCTCTGAGTCGGGGAAGATCGGAGGACCGGGTCCACTCGAGAAGCACTCCCGGTGTGGACGAAGGGAAGCTGCGCATTGTAGGGTACCTGAGGCCCGCAAGAGGCGAAGGACGAGTCAGAGAGGCCGCAAGTGATCAACAGTGCTAGGGGGGGAGACCGGACAGAGGTCCCCGGCCACCCAGCGTTGAACTGCGACCATTGGTCTCAGGGCCACGCCTCGTGATCGGCAACCCCGCGGCCACAAACAGCACCCAGCGAGGGTGCAGCGGCCATCAAAGTGTTCTTTGGGCAGTCTCCTCATGTCAGCCGGCCGAAGCTAGAGTCCACCGCCAGTTATAGCCATGGATGGAGTGCGATAACAAGGCTATAGCACTCGACGGGACGGAGCGATCACAAGGCATGTCCAATGCGGTCGCCATCTTGGCCACACCCCCCAAAATTGGAATTTTGACGATAACTACTAAAATTCTCCATTAATTTTCCCACACTCAAAGCTATATTGCAACACTCATCAGATTTATCAGGGAAACTCACTGAAATCTAAAGAAGTTTCAGGGTTCAAGGACATAACCTTGGTAATTTTATGCAGAATGAATAATATCCCAGCAGGTGCGGGTACAAGTTCACCACAGCAAGCATGTTCAACGGCCTTATGAATGAACCCCACAATAAAGTTAAAATCCCACAAAACATTTTGGGCAAAGGGTTTTTTAAAGATGTAGAAATGTAACTAAGATGCAAAGAATATTTAAGCAATGTTATCTAACGGGAATGGCACTCCAAGCTAGTTATTAACCGGGGTAGGGTCAACATTATTGTCCTGGGTAGAGTCAAAGGGCCCCGAGGTGAACCAAAGGCCCTTTGCACCACAGTCAAAATATTTTTTTGTGTTATTTATACTTTATAAACTGCTACATTCAATAATAATTATTTAAAAATATTTTAAATAATTTGCATTGTAAATTAGACAAAACAACGAGGATACTATTTTAAAACACAGTGACAACTATACAGTTTTCACAGGCTGGGAACACTTTAAAAATGTGATACTAAGACACGGAAAGAAATGTTTTTCAGGACTCCTCTATTTCAGGGAATTGTAGCAGCATAAATAAGAGACACTTTCATGTACAGATTCAGTATTCTGAACAGGATGGCAATTTATTCTAAGGTGCCTTCTCCAGAAGCATATCTCCCAGTGCAGGCACATTCAGTGTGATATATGGATATAACAATTCCTTATTAGAACTCTCTGATCCTCACAGGCAGCTGATATAGGAAACAGGTATTTGATTGATATCGAAATGAAGCCCATCTCATATACTAGCTATGAATTTCCTGGGCAAATATTGACGGGCTAGGAGCCAATCAAAATGCAGCAATTTTGGTAGTGTACAGTTGTCTGATTTGCAATACTTTGTAACAATCTACAAATAAGAATAACACAATTTAGTAATTCTTGTTCTTATTGGTACAGGTGTAATACACAAGTCAATTTAGGAAAGCTGGAAGTACACTATTTAGAAATTAAATATTCATACTACCTTTCAGCTAATTTCTAGCTCATCCAAAAAGGTATCTCTAAATATGAACAACAATGAACAGAGTGTCCAATGTTATACTCTCTCACCCCTCTTATCATTTATCTTCACTTTGTATGTGGCACCACTGGAGATCAAGGTCCAATAATTTAGCAGTTGATATTGATCTATTCTTGTAATCAGTTGACTAATGATTTTTAATATTGTTTCCCTATGAACTGGATGAGTGTTACAGGATAGTCATTGGCAGGGGTCATCGGAATTACAGAGGTTATCATTAGGAGGCAGAGGATCGGCCCATATGTTGGTTGTCTGAGAAGAGGCCTTGTCAGAGGGAGGTCTTGATTAAGTCTGGGTATAGGTTTAATTACACCATCGTAATTTGCAATATTACGTGAATTGTGTTATGCTTGTTGTCAAGTGAAATTCCCCAAATTATGCCATCATGTCACTTTGCCTAATGGCTGCAAACATGTACTGCACATGCACAGAAACTACAGGAAAGGAGTGGCTGTTGTTCCTGGTGATTTTCTTTAAATGTATGTTAAAATACAGGGCAAAATGATGGATTTGCTTTTTGTCATAATTTCATGTAATTACGCAAATGCAAAATACTTGAATTTCACACTCTTCTAGTGTATTGAGAAGGAAAATATTGTCTTCATGTGTGGTTGCCTTGTAAGTAGTGAAGAAGGCAGTAAGGGCCTAATACTGACTTTGGCACAGTTGCGCCGGCTCTCTGCCGACATAGCTGCACCAAAGCTGCGCGAGGACTGCCTGCCGCATTACGAGTTGAACTTGTGTACGGCGGACAGTCCTTCGCCTTTCCCATGGCGGTGCCTGGAAAACAGGAACCGCAATGGGAAGTGCAAAAAAGTTCCAGCACAACATGGACGGTGACGTCCATGCCGTGCTGGAACTTTGGGGGAATACAGCCGGGGGGGCACATATTGTGCCCCCCTGAATGTATCCCCATGGGGGGGGGACATTTCCTCCACTGCCAGCTGGCAAAACTTGTAATACGCTGAGTGGGACTGAGCTAGTCCTGCTCAGCATGTTACATTGTGGAGCAACCCTGCCACCACCATGGAATGACTGTTCCCTGGTGCAGCTGATGGTCCTCCACCGCAGAAACTTTTGAAGTCGTAATGCTGCAGACAGACCATCGCCACCTCGAATCTGCTCATAATCAGGTCCTAAGGTCTTTCTGTGAAGTGTCTTGGTGGTCGTTGAGCTGGACATTCTACATAGAGAAATGGGTTAATAGGGCGGCTGTTTGGTGCTATTATTGTGTTTATTTGCTCCTGTTGACCTCATGTGGCAAATTTTATAGTTGTCACACTTTCAAATGAAAATATATTTTTGTTTTCTTAACAACTTTGGCACTGTTCTACCAATCTGCATGAATATACAAAGGTTCAACTGTTCTTGGCACATTTTGTGCAGATTCATAAAGTCAGGGCCAAAAAGTAGGGGGGTCCCAAAAGTGACATTTCCCATAGGAATGTTTTGCCCTCAATACAAAAAAAAATGTCTGAACTGAATTCCACAAAACCTGGTATGTAAATAGATCTTTACTCAAGGAATTCGTGTATCTAGCAGTGGATTTGTGAAACCACCATGCTCTTATTGGCTGAAGGCCACAGAAAAATTTCTGTTGGGGCTGCCATTAGCATTTTAGGAACTCATAGGGAGGTAGGCACACGTTGCCTCCCCCCTTGCATTTAAAAGTGCCCCAGGGACTACCATGTACCAAGGAATTTAATTATATGTAGGAGGGGGACCGCATAGACCCCCCTCCATGGGATCCAAAGAGCCCCGGGGCACACCACCTCCGCAGGGGTTGATTATTAATTCGGAGGGGGGACACCCAGACCCCCTCATTGCTCGGACCATCACCTTCCTGCGGCAATGAATATAATAGAGGGAGGGGGTATGCATAGCCCTCTTCTCAGGCCATGTACGGCACCAAAGACCACTACGTCTCCAGGGCTTTCTTTCTTTTTTAGAAGGAGGGGGGCCTGCACGGCCCCCTCTCAGGATGTTCCTGGCCACGTGTACCACAACATCCCGGGGCAGGCCCTTGAAAATGAAACGATGGGGGCAGCACAGCATTATTCGCTGCTCCCTATGTGTCAGAGCAATGCTGGCTCCTGCTGGAGGTGGGAGATGGCAGGGACCGTGGTGGCTTCTCCGTGATAACCATGTAAATGCAGGGCAACAGGGCGATGGGGCCCGGGGCCAAAACCAGCCTGGGAGGGGGGCCACATGGAAAAATATAAAACCAGAGATCATGGGTCACCCTTTTAATTACCTCAGTATGCAAATGCCCAAAATCATCTGCAAGTGCCCACCTTTGAGTCTGTGAGTAGATGTGTGAGAAGTTTTGTAGGTGTGTGCGTGGCTGTATGGGTGTGTGGGTGCCAATGTGGGTCTGTGACTGGGTCTGTGAGTGGCACTATGGGTCTGTGAAGGTTTATGTCTGTGGCTCTGTGAGTAGGTGTGTTAGTAGCTGTGCGTGTCTGTGAATGGGTGTGTGAGTGATGCTATGGATTTTGGGTATTTGCATACCTAGGGAATTCAAAAAGGGGAGAACCACGGACACTGCTCTCACCAGGAGATGACAAGAAAGAAACCACTTGTCACAGTCACTACGTATCAGATTATGTTCCATTAAATCAACAATGCATTCACCACCATTAAGGGTTTCGGATTGTTTTTCACCATGGAATACTAGAGGAAACACATTTGATTTGCATTTGCCAAACCCAAGACGTTAGAAACATTAGTGCTTTACTGAAGTGGAACTTAGGAACCTGCTATGTGCATATTTGAAAGTGATTCCCGTTGAGAGTTGATTTCTGTGAAATGCGCACCTGGGCCAGACTGGAACCTAATTTTTTCCCAGAAGAGTTCCCAGTTTTGCCGAAAGCGTCTACCCAACTAGAGTTCTTTCATCTGGTTAATTAGTAAGTGCTACCTCTTTGGGTAAATGTGCATATTCTCCACAACAGCTGCATGAAGGACACTGGGTAATGTTTCCAGTGACCGTGTGCATTTCATTTTGGCAATGTGATTATTCCTCAAGCATGTGATATTGTGAAGCCTTATCAAGAGAAGATGATGAGATTACAAAGAGGTGAACTTCCCCTTAACTAAACACACTCAGGGGACTTTTGGTAAGCTGTCCATCAACTTGGGAAATGGGGAAGACGTTTGCATACTACTCACAGGAACAGGGAGGTGGCCCATGTTCCCCCCCTCCCTGGGCAAATGTCAGCCCCAGGGAACCCACACCCAGGGCCCTGGCTGAAATTGAATGGTGAAGGGTACAGCGCAGCCTGCTCCCTGGGCCGGGTTTGGACCAGGGAACCAATCTCCCAGGGCCAAGTCTTAATTCAATCGGCGAGTGGGGCTGCGTGGCCGCCTCCCTGGGTCACTTTTGGTCCCAGGGACCGCATCTCCCGAGACCCGGTCTGGTTATGCTGGGTGCCCTGGACCCTTGCCATGGCACCCAATCTGCATCTTTGGGGGCCATGTGGGGAACATGAATGCCCCGCAGTCCCTGCTGGCTCCCAGCCTCCTGTGGGAGCTGGAATAACTCTCATACACAGGGAGCTGCTAAACATGCAGCTCCCTCTGTGTGGGAGAAATCCTTTCAACTGTTTCCCTGCCCGCATGACTGTGAGCAGGGAAAAAGATGGAAACTCTGCTCCCAGCAAGTGGGAGCAGTGTGACAACTCCACCTTGCTGGGAGCAGAGTTAGTGTTTGCTCTGACTTGGTGGGAGCTGTCAAAGCTTCTGCCAAGTCAGAGCAAAAAGCTATGTCCTGGGGGTGGGCACCCCGGAAATCGGGATCTCCTGCCAGTGGGGGAGGTGGTGGTCCCCAGGTCCATTAATTGTTCCAGGAAGGGGTCCCCTCCTTTTGTGTGCATGGGCTGGCCCTATGGAGGTGGTGGGGCCATATATGACCACCCTACTAGTTTTATTTCTACCTGGGGCGGTGGTGGTTCCTGGGTCTTCTATGAAATCCAAGAAGGGGGGTCAGAGCGCCCCCATCCATTTATAAAAATAAAGCCCCAGGGAGGTGGTGGTACCCGGGGCTCAAAAGCCTTAGGACGGGGGCCCCATATGCCCCCTCTATGTTAAAAAAAATGCCCCTGGTCTGCTGGTTTTATTTCGATCGTTTCATTCTCCATTAGATTGTGTTCTCTTTTTTCAGGGGCAATCATAGTACTTACAGAAAAAGTCAGAGTGTTATTTTTACTGTATCCGATGCAGATGGCTAACTGAAATTATGCCATCAAAATCATTACACTCAATCAGAAACAGCTATGTTTCCCCCTAGTCAATGTGGGAAAGGTAGCACCCATCCACATTTGAATGTCTGTCGGAATATAGTGGAGGTTAACCAGGGAGGTGGAGGGATCTTCATCAAATGATACAAGGAGCTGGGGGCCTTTCAGTATACATGAATACAGAGCACCCATAACACTTGATGAATTTGAGGACGGGGGTCTCACAAACATGCTAAACAGAATAGGTAAGAAGGAATACATTTGGGGAATGCTACAGCTGACTTTGTAACGGTCAGACCAGTAGTACATAGAGTGGTTATAATCTGAAAGGAGAGAGGAAATCCCTGTTCCCACTGTCCCAGAGATGCCCTCCTCTTCAAATCTCTCAATAAGGATAATATGGTTGAATGTATCAAATACAGAAAATAGATCAATTATAATTAAAGCTTCTCCTTCAGTTATAGTCATCAATAAGAATACTTTTTTACCTCCCACCAGCTGAGAATGCAGCTGTCATGGATTTAATTACTCTGTAGTTGTGCTAACATTAATTGTTCCAGGATTTTTACAAGCAAGGGGAGTAAATCAATCGGCTGATAGTGTTCTGCGACTATGACTATGGCAACGATATCAAACGTTTTTCTAAAGCTATCATTTAAAGTAAAGATTTTTTTGAATCATGCGTAACAGTACATGTGCAATGGAGTAAATCATTTTTTTGGCACTGAGGGCAGTACATCAACTGCAAAAAGCCTTTGCAGTGTTAGTATTAGTATATTTACTTTCTTAGCCAAAACCCGCACCCCCACCCCTCAGCCCTTCCACACCCTTGAACATAAAAATAAGAAGAAAGGGTGCATATATTGTCTTGAAAAAAATCACAGACATCTGGATAATTCTCGGTCAATATATAACGTATGTACTACATATTGCCTGTGTCCCCTCAGCTTAGTTAACATCATGTCTTATTGATCACCATGATCCCATTATCAATGATTAAATAGGTTCAGAGACAGTAAGTGTTCAGGGCAGGAGATCTGTGCAGTAAGAACTCAAGTAGCAGACCACATTTCGCCTTGAAATCTTTACATTTGTCTGAGAGTTTTCCTGACTGTCTCTCTATTGCGAATATGTTCTGTAGTGTAAGAAGCCTTTATGCAATGGTTGGAGGTTTCCATGTTTTGCACTTTGAGGTCAAGGTGGTCTTTACTGCACCCAAGCAATTCTACAATTGCAGGCCGTCTATCATAGTTTGATGTTCTGGAATAGGAGAGCGAATGTGCGACTAGATAAAAGATATGAATGAAGGGATGGGTTCCCTAATGACGGTTTTTGTAGCAGCTAAAATCCCTATCTAGTATGTTTTACTGTGTTAGCATTCCCATTATATGTGTTTAAAGTCTCAGACAAGTTTGAATCCCCTCCAACATAAATTGCTAGTATGAGGGCAGAATTTGTTCAACTTGTAGTCAGCTTCCATACAGAGGATGTTATTCAAGTTTCGGACAATATCCTTCTCTAGCATATCCAATATCCATCAAAGCCTTGCTTTTTCACTTCAGCTCACCTTGCATGATTGAGTTACTGAGGACAAGGAGCCCAGGAGTAAACTATATAAAAAGGCAATCATTCCCTTGGTGCCAGAAGATGTCAATTATGTATTGGTCTCGAGTACTTGCTACTCCACTGGTTGGGTTAATTACCGAATGACACACGTGGGCATTATGATATTACTCCAACTTATCCAGAATGAATATTCCCTTGCATGATTCAAATGATAAGAACAAAGCTCAGCACCTAAGTCGAGGTGCAGGAGGGACTCACCGGGCACACTCCGCCGCTGCTGCTGGGGCCCACACGCTGTGAGTGCTGCACGCCGCCGTTGCTTTCCACCTGCACGGCCGCCGGCGGACTACAGCTCCCAGCAGCCTGAGCGGGTCATTTCCGGTTTCTGCGCGCCCGGAGGCGCTGATAACGGAGGAGGCTCCCTCTGCGTCGCGGGACGCGCGCGGGACGCGCGCGGGACTGCGCCGGGCTAAGCCCGGGACAAGGGCGGGCCTTCTGTGGCCCTCAGTGGACAACAGGGGACGGGACGGGCCACCCCCCTTACCAGCGGTATTCAATCCTGAAAGCTCCGGGAGCTTAATAATAAGGTACTGTTATTTGCTCCTCCCCGTTTTATTTTCCTTTTTGCTGTGGGTTATTGAGCCAGCTGCCTCCCTTAAGAGTGTGAGTGACACATTTTCTCTTGTGCGGAACTATTCGCTTCCTCAAGTACTTTCTCCTGCACCTAACCGTTATTTAAGGGAGAACCCCCCCCAGCAAAATGAGTATCCAGGGCAAGAAATCTAAAACATCTGCTTCTCGCCCAAACACCAGACTTCAGGCCACAATGCCGCAATCCCTCCCAACGCTGACAGCCATTGATAAAATGCTGCACATACCATAGGGGTGGTTGCCGACGCAATTGAAAATACTGAAAGAAGATTATCTTTCCCACCTACAATAAGCTCTAAAGACCACGTAGAAGATTGCTCGGTCATTGCCATCGATCCCACGATCCTGGACTCTTATCTAACATCCACCTATGCCGAGCTCCCCTGTGCACAGATCCCGGTTGAGACCTCAGTGGTTGATGATGTACCACCGGCCCCGGTTGAGTCCTTTATTAATTTTAACGACGATCAACTTTGTATTCTGACTTCCCCCTCTCTCTGTGGCAAAATCCAAACTTGGTAGGGTGGGCTCCAAGAAAAAAAAGGATAGTCTTCCTAAGAATCTTGGGATCAAGAAACAGCCTAACCATAATTTAGTAACTCCATCCGAACACTCCCGGCATCCAACTACAGGGATACCATGCTGGGTCACCAATATGGTGACGGACCTTCAGAATAGATTAGAGCAAATTATCGCTTCCCACATCAAACCTCTGGTCTCAAAACTGGATAGACTATCTTCAATGTTAAATAATAGGACTACAGGGTCAACGAAGCCACAAAACTCCCAAGGTAATTTGGCACCTTTTGCTTCAACCGGTGCCCCTACTAAGGTACCCTGTTCTGAAGCAGCTAAGTCCACTGTTTCAGTGGCATCAAACAAAAAATTAGGACCATTAACTACTGCTGCCAAGCTCACAAACCCCGCACCTCCTCCTACACCTGTAGCCAACCCACTAGGTCCTACCATATCTCCCACTGTGGGCCAAACTGTCAAATCCAGTCAACATCTTAAGGAGGGTAAAAATACGGCACCAAAAAATGCTGCGCCAACATCGAGACCTCCCCCATTTACGGCAAATTTCAACCGATTGCCGTCAATAAACTTGCCCCCAGAAGCACAACCATATGTAGTAGCCCTAGTGGGTGTTCCCCTTAGTGAGGGGAAGAGAGAACAGGAGGTAGACTTATACAACAAGTGCATACAGTGGCTGAATTTAAACAGACCCTTACCTCCTAGTATTTCGGGTCATATATTGGCAGTGAGAAGAGTAGAATGGATTGGAAGGGGTCCCAAAACTGTGGCAGGGGATGTTGTTACAATTAATTTTAGGGATCCCTCTGCTGTTGACCATATCTGTAGAACTTCTTTCCACAGAGAGTCCCAAATCTTTCCTCTACACTTGTCCTATTTCTATCCTACTCCAACCCATAAATCAACTTACCAAAGGGGACCACTGTATATGAGAAATCATCTCTCCCATCCGAACAAGATTCTCCACAGGCAGCCTTCTAGGGAGGGTTTTCTTCCACCCACCTCGATTTACCCATTACAAGCCCATTGGAACTGGTTTAGTGCCCTCGAGGAGGTGGACTGACTCACCAAGATTGGTTTGCCCCCACGAGAACATAATGTGGGTAATTTAGATGAGGGTGATGCAATACAGGAAAAAACACTATCCCCAGTTAGTTGTGAGGACCCCTGTCTTTATGTATCAGAGCGGGAGGAGACAAGGGCAGAACAGAGCCCGGACCAGGTATTACCTAGAGAACCAGGAGAAGAGAGGGACAAAGTAAAGGTTACGGAAGGAAATATAAAAATCCTCTCGTGGAACGTGGCAGGCTTAAAGAGCAAGCTACTTGTACCAGAGTGGTCCTCTTTTATGACCACACACGATATCTGCTTGATGCAAGAAACCTGGTCCTTAGAGGTGAGCGCCAGCCCAGGCTTTGCAAGCTATGACATTCCTGCAGTCACTGGGGGGAAAGGCCGCCCTTCGGGTGGTCTTGCCATATGGGTAGGCATACACCTAGGCGTGCAGGCCACACAAGTGGACACAAACTCCCCAGATATCCAATATGTGTTGCTAACATCTGTTGGTAAATCTACCCTGGCTATTATTAATATCTACTCCAGGCCTACGGTGAATGGAAAAGAATCTATTAAGTTACTCGATCACTTCATCCAGACACTTGACCCCACAATTCCGATTATTCCGATTATTCTTGGTGGCGACCTGAACTGCCAGTTTGAACCATTGGGTGGATTCGAGTTGTGTGAGGAGGATGAGGTCGACTTGCTTTGGCACATTCCAGCCCCAATCACCCCAGTTAAGGCATGGACCTTGCTTGTATTACAAATCATAGCCTTGACCCTTGCAATGTCTCTGCGGGCATGCAACGGAAGGGGCAATAACGAAAGTTCCGGCCAGCCCACATATAATAGGATAAACCGTAGCTCCATCATTGACTACCTTATGTTGGAAGCAAAACACTGGGACAAGTTTAAAGATTTTGGGGTTGTCCCTAGGAACGATAGTGACCATAATGCGCTGGTCCTAACGCTTAAACCCGGCGCATTTGGATTAACTAACCCTGACTCTGGCTCAAGCCTGACAATCCCCCCACACATTATATCCAATAATAGGAGAAGAGTTAAATGGCCTTCCTGCCTAGACTCTCCGACCCGTCTCGCAAAAATCTATCAGATAGCTATCCCACTAATTGGTGATATGGGCAATTCCATCTCCCATGGGCAGATCATAGAGACCCACCGAAACTTGGTTGAGAGTCTAGGGGATGTATTTTTTCCGGTCAGTGGGACTAAGTCGCGTCGGAATAAAACACACCCCTGGCATAACCACGCTTGTAAAAAATTAAAGAAAGCCCTTCTTAAGGCAATTAAATCTAGAGATACCCTTAAAATGCGAGAATCCAGATTGCTGTACAAGAAGGTGCTGACTAGGGCAAAGAGCGAGTGGGAGGAATCTAGATGGGATGAACTGAGACAGGCACTACTCCTAAAAGATTCCAAGACCTTCTGGTTAATTGTTACCTCTTCAGCGACAGGCGAGAGAGATGCTGGGGTCTCGAATATTGCTCCTATAGTGTGGGAGGCACACTTCAAGTCACTTTATACAAGTCCTGAGATGGAGGAAACTGGGTGTCAGGGCCAGGATAGGCTGCCACAACCGGTGCTGGACTTTCGAGCCTGTGCGCCTCGGGACCTCCGGCACGAGAACAGACTGCCGGGGGCCCCAGGGCCCGGGAGCTCGATTTCATGTACCTGTACGGCCCGGGACTTCCCGCATGAGTGTCGACTGCTGGGGGCCCCGGGCTCAAGGTCTTCTCCCTGCCAAAATCATAGCCCCAACCGAGCTCCCGAGATTCCTACGGCCCCAGACCCCCGCACGAGTGTAGACTGCCGGGGGCCTTGGGTCCTGGGTTCTCGGTTCCTCGAACCCGTACGGCCCGGGACCTCCTGCACGAGTGTCGACTGCTGGGGGCCCCGGGCTCAGGGACTTCTACCCGTCAAAATCATAGCCTCAACCAAGCTCCCGAGATTCCTACGGCCCCAGACCCCCCGCACGAGTGTAGACTGCCGGGGACCTTGGGCCCTGGTCTATCTGTAGTGAGTCAGGATGCCCACAATAGGTCTCCCACTAATAGCTTAGTCCATATCTCACTTAGGGAAGTTGAATTGGCAATTGAGAAACTGCTCCCGAATAAGGCTCCGGGTCTGGACAAGCTCCCTGGAGATCTTTTTCGTTCCCAGCCAAAAATGTGGGCCCCATACCTGATGGTTCTGTTTAATGCTGTCTTACAGGGTTCCCCAGTACCTGAGACCTGGCTTGGAGTTGAGATTGTTCCAATCTTTAAAAAGGGCTGCCCACTCGCCCCATCAAACTATAGACCAATTAGTTTACTCGATACGACCCAGAAGTTGATGGGCCGAATTCTACTGGAGAGATTACTGGGCTGGATGGAGGAAAATAAAACTTTGACCACCCTTCAAGCCGGATTTAGATCAGGGGTCTCGACTTTGGACCAGATCTTTCGCCTGCAGGTCCTATACTGGAAAACTGCAAGAGTAGAGGGTGGCAGCCTCTACCTTGTTTTTGTGGACCTGCGGGCCGCATTTGATCTGGTTCCTAGGGAGAGGCTCTGGAAGGTGTTGGAGGAACTTGGTCTCCCTCCTTACTTATTAGATGCCCTAATCGGACTTCATACCGGGAATTATGCCAGGTGAGGTGTGGGAAAAACGGGGAATTATCTGATCGCTTCCCTGTTACCCGGGGCGTACGCCAGGGTTGCGTACTGGCACCCACACTCTTCAGTTTGTATGTTAATGGCCTGATAGACAGACGTAATTGTGTCAGGGACAACGACGCCCCACGCCTGGCCACCGGTAGGGTGCCCGCTCTGATGTTCGTGGACGACACTTTGTTGTTGTCGCGGACATCATCGGGCATCCAGCGGGTTTTGGACGGCTTTGTCTCCTTTTGTGCCTCGCGGGGATTGGAGATCAACTTGGAGAAAACCAAGTTCATGGTCTTCAGCCCCCCGAGGCACACCCGTCCAAATCCCACATTGAATGGAACCCCACTTGAGCGAGTCAAGACCTTTATATACCTGGGGGTGACTCTGACTGAGCATTTTACATGGGATCATCAAGCCTCTAAATCGTCTTTGAGACTTGCACAGATCATGGGTGGTGTAGGTAGACTCCATAACGCCTCAACCTTTAAATCAGCTACCCCTGCCCTAGAGATATACAGAACACAGGTTAGGTCTGCTGCTTTGTATGCTGCCGAACTCTGGGGACATACTAATGCATGTAACCTAATGAAAGTAGAGCAGTCCTTTATGCGACATCTGTTTGGTCTCCCACAAAGCACACCCCTCCTACCATTACGTTTGGACTTGGGTCTGGAGCCTATTTCTGACTTGGTGGCTACACGTCCCCTGCTCTATTGGAGAAGGCTCTGGTCCGTCCCGGAGCTTGAACCCTTTAGAGCAGAATTTAACACTATTTGGGGACAGCTAAAGAGTAAGAATATACCGTGGCTGGTACATGTCAAGACTCTCTTTTATCAAATTGGCCTTCCCCAACTGTGGGACACACCGGAGGACAGCTGTATGAGGATGCAAAGGACTGTACTGGTGGCAGCTGTAAAATCGTACAATCTTAAATTGTTACATTGTTCTACCTCCCTGGGCAGACTATCAACTGAGTTCCTTACAATAAAAGTCGAATACAGGACGGAGGTGTTTCTGGACTTGGTGCAGCCTCCACTAGCAAGAAAACTGTACATCCAATTGAGGCACGGCTCTTTACCGGTAGGGGCACTGACATCCAGATGGGCAAAAACGACAAATGCCAACTGCCCTGCCTGTAATTATGCCAGTGAAGACATTGTACATATCCTTTTCTTTTGTCCAGCATATAGTGAAATTCGGAAATGCTGGATTATCCCATTATGCAACAATCTTGGTTTCCGACACTGTGTACACGCTTGTAGAGTGCTAACTTATGACACTGCTCCTCCCATTGTTTTTGCTGTCTCCCGGTTTCTATTAGGCATGTGGCGGAGAAGAACCAGTTTTATCTACAAGAAATAACGGATTGTTGCTTCTATCCTCTACTATTCCTTTGATAACCAAAGTTTAATAACTTTTTAATTCTAATGTATTTATGTTTTATTATTGTGCTTGTATATATTTTATTGCACTTGTATGGTCTCAGACCGAAATAAAGTTATCAAAGAAAGAAAGATAAGAATTCTGAGATAGTCAGGCATTGTCCCTTGTTTACAATTGTTGAAAGGCTTGTTTGAGTACTGGCATGAAGACAGGATTATGATGGTTGTCGATTGTGTGGATAGGGAAAAATGGTTAGACTACAGGATATTGTTAGGGTTTCTTGGATTGCCAATTTAGTGTTTCGGAGGGTTCAAATGCAAGTGCTGGAGGGGGGTATTCTGCTTCAGCTTCTGTTCCAGATCCCATAAGGTTCTGCCCACAATTACTTTGTCCAAGTGTTTCCATAATTTGTCTTTTTCTCTAAGGGACTAGTATGAGAAACCACACATCTGTGCTGCCCAGTAATGTATTAGAAAATCTGGAAGCATCAGTCTAACTGCATGTTTGGGTTG
Source organism: Lissotriton helveticus (assembly GCF_964261635.1). NCBI lineage: Eukaryota > Metazoa > Chordata > Amphibia > Caudata > Salamandridae > Lissotriton > Lissotriton helveticus. The sequence goes on from NC_136070.1 coordinate 1,149,506,783, forward strand.
GCATAGGACTTTAATTGACAATTTAGCACTAATGTCCAACCAAATGACATTCAAAATCATCTTTTTAATCACTGCAAAAATCCCTAAGGACTTGGATGAGCTCAAATTGAAAAAGGTACAGACCATTGCCGGCACGCTTATCTTAACAATGTTTATTTTGCCCAGGTGGTAAATAAACATCATTAGTGATTATGCAGGGAGGTTGACATGTGTGGATAGTTGGCCAAAAAAGTTCCAAAGTGGCTGGATTATTATCAATGACCAGCTACTTAATAGATTGGTTTGACTCAAACAGCAGTTAGAGCTGGATTCAAAAGTTCTGATTTTGAGAGGTTTATTCTAAAGGTTGCAATAGGCCCACAGCAAGCAAGCCAGAATTGTACCCATGATATGAATGTATCTGGAGGTGACAATGTTATTAAAATATCACCTGAGAATAGCATAATCTTGTGTTTGCCTAGGCAAAATGGAATACTTCTTATATTCTTATCCTCCCTAATTTGTGCTATGATAGGTTTAGTGCTGATAGCAAAGAGCAGACAGTGGAAGAGGGGACACCAGTGCTTTTTATCCTACCCTAGAGCACATGATCATGAAAGCTTAGCATTTAGTATAACATTTGCAGTGGGGGGCATAATACTATGCTTTTAATATTGAAGTGAACATTGGCCCAATCCCAAACCCAAACTAGTGTAAAGTTTTTATTAAGAAATCGCCAGTCCAACCAGTCAAATGTTTCTGCATCAAGAGAGATCAGTATTGTCAGTATTGCTTTTGTTAAGCTATAATGCGGAAACTAATGAGAAGCTCCCTAACCATATTCAATCCCAATTGATTGGGGTGAATCAAATTGGGGAGAAGAGGTTCCAGCCTGTTAGCTATTATTTTTATTTATAATTTGGCATTGATGTTGAGTAGTACTATATAACTGTTTAAGGCGCAGAACTTGGCATCCTTTCCCAGTTTATTATGGTGATGCGAGTCTCCCCAGCTCCCCAGTAACTCCCTTCTTGCCTACGATTGAATTAAAGAAATCTTTCAGATATGTTTCTAGAGTGGAAGCAAAAGCATAACAGAAATTCCATTTAGGTGTCAGGACCAAGTGCATTGTGTATTTAAGTATACTTGACAGCAGCTAATGATTCATCTTTTGTGATGGCTGCTTCAGTGCTTTGATTGAGTGCCTTTGGTCAGGTGATAATCGTGGAAGAGAAAGGGATGACAATTAGCTACATTGCTCATCATCTGACATTGATTCTGATGTATATAAGGAGGTATAGTAAACCCCAAAAGTCTCCAACGTCCTCAGATGCTGCAACCTGCCCCTTGGAGTGCTGTGTACTCCCTATGTAGTCATACTCTAATATCTATCTTAACTGCCTCACGAGGGGTATCACCAGTTTATTACCCTGATTATATGTGTATTTCTTGAGCTGAAAGAGTTCATTGCGATTTGGTAACAGCGCTTTTGTTTAATGTACACCTAAACAATAAGCCATTCCACAGGAGAAGCGTACTGGATGTTTTGTCCTCCCTTTCAGACCTTACCAGTTCATTTTTTAAGATATTTTGCTCCCTGCCTCTCAATGTCTTTAAATTGGCCATTGCCTTAATGTATTTACCTAAAAAAGCAGCTGAATAGCATCCCATGTGCATGCATGGCACATTTCCTTCGGTGGGTTCAGTTGAAAGTATTCTGTGATATATGAGGTCTACCCTCATTACTGGGTCCTTGAGTTGTGTGGAGCGTAATATTCACTTTCCAAGGGATGTGATTCAGAGATCCCCAGTAAGGGACAACTTAGCTGGAGCATTATCTGAGAATATTGTCTGGTATATTTCATTGTTGTGTACTAGGAGTATCAAGTTGTCATTCAGCAATGTATAGCCAATGCGTATATATTCTTTAGGAATCAGAGGAAAAAAGCAACCCATTTTGTCTTTTTGATGCTCTCTCCAAGAGTCGTGCCAATCAAGGGACTGCAATTTCCTTAAAGCTTTTAGAAACGGCCCCTGAGTGAAATTTGGTAATACCTGACTGGTCCTTTGCTAAATTCCAGACCAGATTAAAATCCCCTCCCCCAATCTTGTCACCTAAGTCAAAATCTGTCAGTGTATGAATCTGTGATATTAGGAAGATCCTAAACATAGCTAATGCTTGAGTTCTCCCAACTACAACCCCCACATAACCCCCAAAACTTGGCCAACAAAATGTTAACTGCAAGAACAAAGAAAGAAGAAAAGAAGAAAAAAACTTGGGTCAGTACACCACATGGATCTTATTGCTCAGAGGAGAGCCACAGTGGGTCATATACATAAGGACCACTTTACTCAACTGCAGTGACCATGATTCCCAAGTCCCCCCAAGCCAAAGTATCTATGGACAGGCATCACAGAAACAATATAAATGAAGACAGGTATAATGAAAATCATTTGTGTGGTGCATTTGTCCGGGACAGCTGATGAGAAGAAATGAGAATCCGGGATCTTCAGTTTTCTGGTTGCTCACCTATAATCTTGCCTCTTCAAAAATGGGTTCCCCACCATCATCACAGCCTCCCGCATCCCCAAAGGCATCAGAGAAAAATTAGCAAACTCACAGTTTATCACAGAATACCAGTACTTTCAAGTGCTGTCTCAGTTTGATCTTGTAGGGTACCTCCCATTCCTCCGTTGGCATGTTCGGTTTTACCCTATGACTCCAAATGAGTCCCATCATCCACAGTCTTAAGTCCACCCAGAGAGTGTGCGCATCCCTCACCATTCTTTCCATGTTAAACGTCACAGTTTGCACCCCGCATTGAATTTGGGCAGGTCAAATCTGCCAGAATTTAAAGGGGGAAAAAGGCCTCCTAAATATAACGTCATTGATAGTGCATGTCCTTGTTTTTATCTAACTAGAACCTAAATCTGCTTGTTATTCCTCTTTAATAGATGATTACTATCAAGCCAAATAAAACCTTAACATATCAATGTTGGATTTCTTCAGGATACATAATTATTGCATCCCATGTTAGGCCATTCAGATGGCCTGTTCTGGATGTTTTGACTCGATGCTTTAAAGCTGGAAGTTTGACCATTTAGATGTACATCTATATCTAAATAACTCAATGCTTACAAAGAAAACCTAATGGTCATTCAAGAACACCTTAGCCTCCATAATCTCGAGAGCCATGAAACAAATAAACAGTACTTTTTTCTTGGAAAATGTCACGTAACTTGAACTTGGAAAAGAAATTGTTTTGCATTGTTAATCAGTTCTGCAACCCATTAGACAGAGCAATCTAATGTTCATGATCTATGTCCTGACTCATTCTATGTCTGAAGCTGATACATTGATCAAATTTATACTGAGAATTCATAAGGGCTTTAGGGATCTCATTCACTATGTCAATTAACATTTAAGCCCTAAACATACTCATCACTTACTCCAGTTACTCTACGATTGTCTGTCAAGCACTCTCCATGGATGTATTTGTTCTTCCCCGTAAATATGAACAAGCAATGTTACCCCTCAAATGTCGAGTATGTTCTCACTCCACGAGAGAATCAATTGGTCCAAACATTAAAATCTCTTCTATATTCCCATGGGTTAATTAAAGCTATGTACATCATTACAAATGCCTTCCTGATTTAGATGAGCAAGCACAAAACAGTAACAATGCTAATTGTCACACCAAGTTTAAAAAACAATCACCACTAGGCACCCCTCAACCCTGGGCTACTGGATCCATTAAATTGCGTTTGAAATTTACTCTTGGTGTCTCCATCTTGACTGGTCACTTAGCCTATCAATGAACACATGAAGAATTTCTTAGCACACAAAAATCCCACCTCCTAGCTAGTTCCTGGGTTGCCAGAGAAATAGCTTCCTTGTTAATGTTTGAAGAGTAATTGACTATGACAGTGTTGGATCTTGTTAGCCATGGTATTACAAGTGAAATTCAGCAGGGCTGAATGTTCTCACCTTTTCACAAAAGTATACATTGGTTCTCTTGCACTTCCTCATTCATTCAGTCAATTAGATACTATTTCATGAACAACTCTATAGACGACCAAAAGGTTTTGGGACAGAAGACCTGTAGGCACATTGTCAACACTGCTGGTTTTGTAGGATGAATGCAAACCTTAGATGGCGGGATAGGCTAAAATATTCTTAAACATAACCCAAGCGTTATGGAAATACTAACAGCTGGTAACATCACAGCTCAATTTGATATCTGTGGCTTTCAATACCTGTCTCCTTCCAGATTCCACTGAGTGATATTAAGAAATGTGGAAGTTCGTTTTGACTCTTCTGTTACTAGCCCTTTGAATGTCTCAGTGAAAAAAGTACATTTTTGAGTTAAAGCCCTTATATAAAGTACTTTTTGAACATGCCTCAACTAGAAGTTAGTTTTATTCTGGTTTGATGAGTCTAAGGGTTATTTATATAGTTGAAGACGAAGGCACCTTACCTGCTAGTAAAATCTCCAAATTAGACTACATTTTGCCAGAAATGGAACAGATGCACTGGTTCTTGATTGTGAAATTAATCTAACAGACTAACCCCATTCAGCATGCATAAGCAGCTATTCAGCACGGACATGGGGGAACGAATTCGTAATGAAATATGCATGGACAGTCAAATTATAACACCTCTACCCTATCACTAGTCTGTAAGGAGGTCCGCTTGATGAAAAACACAACCCATGGTTGACACAACCCTTTCACCCTTATTCAGCTTATCCTCAGGAATAATGCCATCGGAGTAGGTTAGGAATGAGGGTTTGCAATAATACATTCAGCAGCTCTTAATAGTATTCAGTAGTCATGTACTTTGGAAGGACTAATCAGACGCAATAGCATCTATCCATGTAACAGTGAGGTGTCTAAAAGCTGAATTCATGCTGCCTCAGACAGCGTCTTCTTATGCTGCTAAGTGAAAGAAAACGTACCCACCATTACCAGCAGGATAGAAAGGCTCACTCCACTGGTGACTAAGATAAGCCCTATCTTAGGAAGAATTGGCGGCGATCAACAAAGCTAGTTAGGAGGAGTAGCTATGCCAAGAGTCTTTTGAGGAATAACAAATGCGTTCTTGAATCAGTCATGTAAAATGCAGGCCTTCTGGAGAATACCTTGATATTCAGAAAGCAGAGCTCCCTCCAAAGTGGCAGATCCTTGAAATTCTTTGCAGAACATTGCATGGTAACTCCTGAATACATCAGCATCATTGTGTAGACATCCAAGATGGCACTCTAATACCTAAATTGTAACTTCACTGAAACTCACTTGTGCACATAGGTGTTCAAACTGCTACATGTTTCTTTTAGCTGCCAACTGGACTCTGTTTGTGTGCTTCTATGGCAGGCGTTTAGTGACACAAATTCTTCGTTTAGATCTTTCTTAACATAGCTAGGCATTCTCTCCCCATTCCCCGCATGTTGTATGGGTAGGAATCACTGGAATAGGCAGCATAGTTGCATGAGAAGTTCCCAATTATTGAATTTCTGAATTCTTTCAGGAAACAGATCTTCCTTCTTTTTAGCCAAACTCATTATACATTGTCAAAGAAAACAGGAAAGAGGTAATAATAACATCTAAAGGCCTGGTTTACATTACATGGATGTTTCCATGCAGGCATGACTTACTCTTTGATATTTACGAGAATGTTATCATTTAGAGTCTGGCAGAAGCGAGGTAGCGTCCAAAAATTAAAAGACGCAGAGCTGTTCAAAATAAGGACGTTTCTTTTATGTTTTGCAGGAAAAAAACGCTTTATAGGTTTGTCAATTTAAAAACAAATATTGATCGAGCTCCTATTACATTGTGGGATAAATGCCATTGCTGTGGCAGTGCTGGATAGAGGAGATCTTTACATGTGATTGCTCGGGGATCTTTATATATGATGGGTCGGGAACTTTACTTATGATGGGTCGATTGCCACTGCCTGTCTAACACTATCTGTCCTCCTAAGCCAGGACCAGGTCACTGCAAACTCCCAGAAAAACCTTTGTGAATCGGATATTTTTTTTATACTGTTCTTAAACCAGCTTCTAGTATTGTTAATAACAAGTATTACTTACAGATGGCTGTTCTCAATGTTTCATCCTCGGAAGGGTAAAATACTGAACTGGCCCTCTCAAAATGCTTAACTACCTGCTCCATAGTTCCCGTTATCATGCTTTGCAATTCAACCAACTAAATGCTAGCTTGACATGAGCAGAACTGGCGGCCACTATGATTCTGTAATGCGAGTGAGCTCAGACCGATCATAGAGAAGCTCAGTTAGAATGAGCAATTTACCTGCCACCACAGGAGATTTCCTGTCGTCTAAAAGTTGAACTGCGGTACTGGCTGTCACCACGTTGCTTTTATTTTCTGTTCCTGAAATTAATAAGAAGAAAGGGGCATTTAATGTAAACCACAAATCAAACTGCATGTTTTGCATTCTATTATGTTGGCAGAAGCAATCATACGTATTTTCCAAAAATACAATCAGAAATCCTGGCATGCCCATTTGGAGAGAGTGGCCTGTAAAGTAAGCATTCCACTCAAAATGCAGATAAACAAGCATCCTTAAATTGTTACTTTATATTTTAATGCACTCATACTTTATTACTTAGGCTTTGCAAAGTTTGTGTTTTAACTTATCTCCTAATTATTTATATTTAGAAGACAATTCTGATTTATTATATGGCGACTTTAAAAGATAGTCTTAGTCATAAAATTTACTGATTTACTAACAAAAACCATCATAAAATCTTTACAGTATTTCTTAATGAAGATAACATAGACAAACACTAAATAGACAAGCAATAAAAGAAAAACTACGAGCCATATTTATGGCAAAGTGACACAGCATAGCAAGTCACCTTGCTGCACTGTGCAGCATCACTAGGAAAGGGCAGTAAAGCATCATATTTATCCCAATACGCAGTGGCATAACATAAGCCCCCACAGCCCCCATGGTGCAGGGGGTCCCCCAAGCCCCAGGCGGCCCCTCAGCAAAAGTGGTAGGTGGTGAGTCATGTCCTTGCAGGGCGGCCCCCTCAAGTTTCGTTACTCCACTGCCAATACAGCTCACTCCTGTCCTTTACCCAGCACTGGGGCACAATGGGCTGCCTAGCACCAATGCAGACACCCTTACACCATGGCGCAAGGGAGCCTCCATTGGTTGCTGGATTGTTTTTGTGCAGGAAGGGGCATCTTCCTTCACAAGAACAGTCCTCTAAGGCATTTCCTCTTTCTATGTGCACCGCAGAACACATACAAAGAGGAAGTAACAAGGAGAAATAAAGATAGTTCTCCTTGTTAGAGCCTCCCTAGGGAAGGTGTAGCATATTGGCTCATTCCCATCTTTACCATTTCTAGTAAATCTGGGAATGCATCAAAATCCAAGGGAGTTGCGTCAAAACACCCATGCAATGCCTTTCAAGGCCAGAATAACACAATACATCAATTTGCGCTGCATTGCGTTGCGTTACTCCAGATTTATTAAAACACTCAGGGTCATGCAAAGTTGCCTTGTATGGCTTCAAAGTTCTAATTTTTGAGTTGCGTCCCACATGCGCCACGTTTCGTGGTGCACATGTGACGCAACTGGCCTCATAAATATGGCCCAAAGTACTTGATGCTGTTAATGTTGTGTACACAAGATCCATACATTTAACAGTATTACATTAAATCTGTGCCACAACACAGTTCAAGCTACAATTAACAGCAACTTTGCTGGTTTCACCTGCCACATTTCAACTTGGGAGGGCGGACCGCCACAGAACCACTGCGGTCTTGCAGCAGTGTGAGGCTGGTAATATGCTGGCGGTGCCACTGTGACACCACCAAGCATATTACTTGTTTCTTCACTGCCAAAATTTTCATGGTGGTGCCACGACCATGAAAAGTGTGGCGTGAGGAAACCTAGGGGGCCCTACAAGGCCCCCTATTGCCTCTACATACCTGCATGCACCCCCAGTTTCTGCAGGGCATGGGCCGAACAGTCCATGCCCTGCATGAACTACCTTTAAAATTCACATTGCGGTGCCTGTTATGGCTGTGGGCCAGATGCCACAGTACCACCCAAGCTAGATTCCAGTCAGAATCCGGTGGGTGGTATAATTATGACTTTGGTGGTGCGGGAGAGGGCATTGCATGGCGGCTCACGGTCACACCGCCAAATACATGATAAGGCCCTTCTGCCCCTTATTTATTGTAATGTACTCAGATATAAGATGGTCTTGGTAAAGTTTAACATATACCCACACCCCTTTATAGAATGACCTGATTGTTTTTAATAGATTACTTATGAAGTCCCATAATGAATCTTCGCCAATTAAATTCCTCAGTCCATACCATCAAAGGCTGCTCTGTTATCCATAAAACACAAACATAAGTGAGCATGCACCCCGTTTGGCATAGCAAAACTGAAACAACAACATTACCCAGTGAGCTACATTGGAGTTTGAATCCAGGTTGTTAAAAGCATAAAAGTCTCCTCATTTTTCAAACATCAACAATAAACATTATGAACCGGATTCACAAAGATAAATTAACTTTTGAGAAAGTTAAAATTTCGTAGTACGTTTCTACTGCGGATTTGAGCAAACTCCAAGCATAAACTGTGTACCCAAGTGCAAGTTACATGTCTCCACCCCCAAAATAATGCAATTGGTTTACTCTTGTGTGGATTTGTGATGCCCCTCCTACTCATTTCTAATGCGATCCCATTTTCTAGTGAGTCTGTCCCTTTTCCCATTCCCTCCATTCTGCCCCTCCCACATTTACTACTAGAATGTGTAGGTAAGTGTGCAGAGAACTGCACACACAACAGTATAGGTGTGAAGACGAAAACTCTGCATGTACTTTGGGAATTGTTATTTGTAGTACATTACATAGTCCAGCAATATACATTTTTCAGCCATTAGTACTGCAACACCCTACCATAGAGATTAATACAGGCAGGGATTTAAAATAAAATCCAATTGGAAATAATATTAAATTAAAATAAATTATTTAAAACTGTTACAAATATAAACAAATATATATATGAATGGTTGAAAAATATATACAAATAGTAAGACTCTGTTGTTTCATTGCAAAAATATTCTAATAACCTTTTTTGAAATAAGCGGACCAATTTAATCTGGAGACAGTGTGAAAAGTATTTATGCAGAGCTCAGACATTGCTAAAACACAACACAAGAAAAATCACAAACGGATTTCTAAAAATAGATAATATTTTAATAAATAAAACAACATGACAACAAAAATGAAGTAGGTTGAACCGGTGTTGTGAATTTTTAAGCTTTGAATGTAAAAATATTGCCAAAAAGCATTAGGTGCCAATTGCATTCATCTGGTTGCTCTTGACTGGTACAAGGCTACGTTTTAAGGCCAACATCGATGGAGCACAAGTCAGATACAAGGACCAGGTTTGTTGTGGTCAAAAAGTTTCCTGCACACTTACAATCTTTTAATTAGATAAAGGTCTTCAGCAGAGCAAGGTTGAAGGCTATGGCTGGAGTAGTATTTGGAGCTGCAGCACACTCATTCCCAGCGGTGATGCACCCTCTGTAGATCTGCTTGGCAGGTTGGTGGTTCTCAGGGCAAGAAGTTGTACAAAAGTTTCTAAGTCCTGGCTTTCAGGAACATGGGGACTACAATCCAGCAGACAACAACAGCAGGGTCAAAGGCTGTTCCAGTCGGTACTGGTTAGCTGCAAATGCGGACAAATGCTTATAAAAGTTTGTTGTGTCCCTGTAGCTCAAACAGGAGGTCAACCTTATGACCATTGAAGACCACTTCTTTGTACTGGGTACAAGAGGGAGAGCAGGTCCAGTCTTCAGGGCTCCTCCCAGGTCACAAACCGTAAGTGCAGCCCTCTTCTGTTCTTCTACATCTCCAGAAGTTATCAGAGGAGGTGACCATGGTGCCACATTTGTGCCTGGCCCCAGTCTGTGAGTGGGGCAACCCCTGGTCAGTCCCTAACCATTGCTTTGAAAGCTCATATGGGTACCCTATCTGTCTCGGAAGCACTTCCTGTGCACCTTACTGCAAAAAATCCTACAGTGCACCCCTCTGCTCAAAAACATCATGTTAGAAACTTTCTTCCCCTGTGATGAGTTTGTGCGCACCTCATGGAGGTATGGCCAGGGAAATGGGCAAACCCTGTTCCTTAGTCTCTGAAAAACACTTCTGGTGCAGCACCTTTTCCCCAGGGCATGGTGCTTGACTAACGAAGTGGACAAAGGAAGGGAGCAGGTCCAGGTGTTAGCTACCTCTGCCTGACACATGGTAAGATATTTTCAAGCTAATTAAATTCTAGCACACAGCCCAGATGGTCTGGATGCCAGAGAAACAGAATACCTCCCCATACTGAAGGCCATTGTCTCTGTCTGGGAGCAAGTTCACACTTCATCAAAGGGGCTAGTCAGCTCCTGGGTGACAGGTGGAAACTCATGCAAATTAACTTCTAGAACAGGGTTCTCCAACCTTTACTTTAATAAGAGCTACTGATGTTCGATGAAAATCATCCAGAGCTACTCACATTATTAGTGCCGTATTAGTGACCACTTCAGAAAAGATTGCCTTAGTGGCCACCATGTCCAGGATTACCAGCACTGATCATCTTAGTGCATCAGGCATGGTTTACAGCAGTATTGTAAAAAAAACATTCTTGGTCAATGTGGCATGCTAACACATTGGTAATACATTACAGTCGGGACTGTAATGCCCCTGGCACCAAGGCAATAATATCAGCAATATGAATCTCCTAATCAGCATGATTTTTATCACTCAAATATCAGCTTTAAGTATACTTTGGAAATATAGCCATTTTGTTTCTCCAAATGTCAGCTTATGAGTTCTGAAATACTCCTATTTTCATCTTAAAGACATGTTTTCCAATGTTGTTGTTTATATAACACAGGCAAGAAAAAAACGTCAATTTAGTAGGCTGGGTTGCACAGAAGAGAGATACTTATAGGTAGCTGTAGAGCTACCAGTAGCTCACGAGCTACTCATTGGAGAAGCCTGTTCTAGAGGCTTGGGACAGGTAACAGGCCACCTTACACATTCTAAAAGCACTTATTCTAAAATATCTAATACAAATCCTACTCTACCAATCAATTGGCTTTGTAAGAAAAGTCCAAGAATGAACTCTACAGCTGTTTCCTAGATGGATTTAATATTGTATCCCAATGCTTTCCTATGGGAGCAGTCTTTATAACGCGTGCATTACAATGTAATGCCTTTAACCATGCATTACTTATCAAGCTATGCATTAACCATGCATTGCCTCTACAACGCTAGGCCTCACCATGATTATGCCTTTACAATGTAAGCCTTTACATTGCAAGGTAAGTATATATAAGTGAGAATGTGTGTGTGTGTATATATATATATATATATATATATATATATATATATATATATATATATATATATATATATATATATACAGGGATTAACATATGTTGTTATTGCAGCCATCTCACAGAGTACAAGAGGAGGAAATCGTGGAAAGAAATTGAGACAATTGGAATCATGTTTTATTATCGGGCTTAACACCAAATTTCCTGATGGTCTCAATATGGAGGAAGATTTTCATGCACATTTATAGTGAGGTTTTAAAATTCAGCAGTAATCTCCCAGTATAAATTTGTTTTTTAACAGTTTTAAGTTAAGGGGACAATTCACATACAAACATTAGTACAGACAGGATTTGCATAGTATGGTAGTTCTCAAGCCCACTTGGGCAGAATTTCGATTTAGATTTTGGTGTATGATGTAGTTATGTACAAAATGCCCACATGGGCTTAATTTGAAACACACTCCGGTGTAATTAACAGGTTCGGATTCAACATTGCAACATGTGTAAATGTTAAGAACAGGGGCCCACTTGGGGTATATGAGATATACTTTGCAAGATATGCTTCTTTTAAAAGTACAATGCTGTTGCTGTACCAAGAATATGTGTTTGTTATTAACTGACACCAATGTGCTGATAAATTGAAAATCGTAGTTGCAGTATTTTCAGCAATAACAGTGAGATAAAAATTATGATAATGACATTTTAATTCGATATTTTACAAGACTTTATTATGCACAATCATTAAAGCAAATAATGTTGTTTAAATTTGTCAAAGTTCAACACAGAGAACTACGATGTAAACAGCGAGTTTGTTGTCGAGTTTTATTACGAGTAAGATCATGTGACACAAAATGGTGGTGGTTAAAAAAAATCTTTATTGTATTTGGTGGTGAACAAGCCTGTTCATACAGGTGAAACGCGTCCAGCAGTGACCGGTGATTAAACCTTTGCACGAGGAGACATGGCGTCGTTGTCCTTTTTTTGAGGAACTATTTACATATATATATATATATATATCCAAGGAGTTGCCCCCAAGCAATGTGCACTCTCACAGGTTGCAAGTTTAATGGCAAAAAAACTACTCTGATAAAAGAACACAAAAGGCAGTGCCATGCCTGACATGTTTCGGGCCTGATGTCCTTTCTCAAAGGCCTATGTGATACACAGCAGAACAGCTTTCCGTTTATCCCCTAATTACACATTCATCTCCAGTGGGTTACATAGGTGGTATAATGCACTGTTGGATGGGTTTAGAAGTATATAATATATATTTTTTTTTAGGGCCTAGGGATGGGTAGGTATATATATATATACACTCACACACACATGTATATATATATATATATATATATATCACTGAAAATACAAAGGTTACAGGGACGTTATAGTTATGCTCAGATTCCACTTGCACAAAACCAGTGAAAATCAGCAGTTATAGTTACCTGAGCTACCTATAACTTGTGCCACTGTAATGCACTGCTTATGACCTCACATATTACATCACTCTTCAGATGGTCAGTGACATCATTAATGACATCTCAAATGACATCACTGATGACATCATCTAGTAATTGCTATTCCTTTCTAAACGTTAAACATATATATATAGGCTTTCCTGTTTTCAGTTTCTATTTTTGGTCAATGCTGGTGGGGTTTTTTCAGTGATTTCAATGCCTTAAAAAAAACTGTGGTTATCAGTGGTTACACATTTTTGCGCGATTAAAAACAAAAAAAACTATGTTTTTATGGTGTTTATGGAACGTTTTTACTTTTATTATTGCTATTTTTCTGCACTGATAGTGCATGGTATATAGACATTGTATGTACAGTGTATATGAGGTCCACATACATTTTTACAAATCAAACTTATTGTAGTAGACCATACAATACTTCTTCAGTGAGTCTTTGGTCATGCCTGCTCGCTCATTCCTTCCAATGTAAACTTATATCTATGTAAAGGCCCTCTAAAACATTGGCACTTGAGATGGGTAATGCCAAAACAGCCAGTACACAATTTGCTAACTCTGAACACTGACATAGCTTTCCGTGGCAAAACTGGTGCACGTAAATATTGGGATTCTCTCAGACAGGTTCTACAACATATACGTGGAACTGGGCGCAATGTTTTGCATGCTGGTGCACTTCAAAGGAGGTTGGTAAAAATACAGAGAAAGGAAAAAACACTGTCGACTGCATTGACTGCTCCATGACAAAGCTGCAAAAATACAACCCACATGGTGTCATTCTTCATGCCTATCGTGCTAATGGGAAAGACGACATTTCCACAGTCCTCATGATTTTACCACAGCTTTTTCAGAGCCAGATAAAAGTTCCACAACGGAACGTGGCTTTATATGATGAACTGCAATTACTATATATATATATATGTGTGCCCTCCTCCTATCTGTGCTACTGTCAGACAACAAGCACCCTAAATTATTTATGCATTCAATGGAAAGGCAGTGGGGCAGGAATAATTGCATGGGCTGCTTCGCTAGTGTAAAGGGACTTCTCTCATGGATTTGAGGATTATATATATGTATATATATGTATTATATATGGAAGGTAATATATCTTCTTTGTCGATGGTTCACTGGGCTCTGTAGGGCACAGAGAGGCTGGGGCTACAAGATTAAGCATACTATCTAGTTTGAAAATGAGTGTGGATGCAGAAATGACTGTGCAGAAAATCACCCAGTTACTGAGGTCAAAATGTCTCTCACTGCGAGCAGCAATGCCAACTCAGTACCAAGTATGGAAGCAAAGACTCAGTAATGCTGCAGATGCACAAATGCTTGACAGTCGGCATCTGCTAAAACAGGAGTGTCCAACATAGGTTGAGTAGGCCCAAATCACAGTCCGATCTTTATGACATCCACATAAATTTACATAGAATAAATGAAACATGTAGGGACATTCTAGGAAGAATTAGATTTTGATTTGGAAAACAGATAATACAGGTTACTAATCACTCCACATTCCACTACATTGCGAAGTGAAATCGAAGTTAAAAAACATCCAGATAACAACCTAAATATTATCACCTTCATTTCTTGTCAATATATAAAATGCACATTATCTGACATAGTGGGGTTTAGCCCTGAAGGGGAGGGAGCAGGGATTTGCAAATCAAAAGAGGTATAGCACGCATTGCGCAGTTTAAAGTTTAAAGTTAAGAATGCACATTTTAGTCAGAAGGAGGACTGGTTCTAATTTACCATAAAAATCTCAAAACTTGTTATGTTGGCATTAAGAATTTGAACGAAAAATGCACATACTGGCAGCTGCGGGGATGAAAATTGGGGAGGAATACTCCAAAAGGGGGTGGAGATCGCTCCAGGCAAAGAGTCAGACAGTAACTGTTCTCCCCAGAGAAAAAGCGGCCCCTCCAGAACTCAGTACGCAAACAGCTCGAAGCACCAACTTGAGCTTCTGCACGCAGACCACCTGTACACCCCAGACCAGGCTGCATTGATTATCGAGCCACAGCCTTGTTTGTGGCCTTTTTAGGGTTGGAACGCATACCAAGAGTACTTCATCCTCAAATAGCATGGCAATTTCCCCCAGCAGTGGCATTATCAGTTTTACCTCTGCAGTGCCTGTGGCATGGCCAGTTTGAGACCTGGTGAGACCTGTGCGATGCCCCTGGCTCTCTTCCCTTCTTAGTGACGTCTTATGTCCAACCTTACGTCAAACCCGGCACCTTTCAGGTATAAATATACCAACGTTGCCTTAAGCAAACACACGGTGATTTGGAGCAGAGCGGTCATCTACTTGCCCGGAAGCCCAGCTGATGCGAGAGCCGAAGGAAGCCGCCCCTCCCTTTTGACGCACTGAGAAAGACGCTGTCTTTTTCTCTAGCCGAGAAAATCCAGCTCCGGTGTTTCCAGTCACCCTTGTGGGTTGCTGGGATATCGAGTTCTGAGAGAGAGAGATACAAGACCTCCTTCATTCTAAGAACCAAGGTACGGAGCTGACTAAACCCTTAAGAAAATTCTTGATTCAGATCCTTGGCAAAAACCCAACTTAACTTAAAACTGCAACTTACTTACTCCTTCCCACGTATTAGGCTTAGGTCAGGTACACCGGGGTAGGCGTAGATTAGAAGCACCAGCTGAGTACGTTAGTCAATGCTTTTATGTATGTGTATATATATATATATATATATATATATATATATATATATATATATATTACCTACTGGCGGTCGCCAGTAGGTATATATAGTTAGGATTTTTTCTCTATGGGAATTTTGAAAATTCTATGTCTAATAACTTTGGCGTTTGTGGACGGAATTGGCTGAAAGTCCCAGGAAAATGGAACATTTTGTTTCTGAGCAGCCCCTGAAAATTTGGGGGGGTTTCGTCAAGTGGGGGCTGAGAAAAAAGGGGGGTCCCAAAACGTGTTTTTAACATTGAGTTTTCCATAGGGCGGTTGGCCTCACTTTTAGCCCGAACGGCTGAATGGATTTGCACGAAACTTGGCAAAATTGTAGGGACTGGTAGCCCGATGTGCCTTTGCTAGGTCTCAATATATGTGCTCCAGTGGATTTTGAGAAATTAACGTTCAAAAAAAGATATATATCTGTAACAGCGGACCGGGCAGCGCTCCAGTTCGCGTACTTTTCGCATTACGGAGCTTTGTGAAGCGAAGCTGATTGGTTCTCCGGCGTCTGTAAACATTCCAAACAGTCCGTAGCGGCCGCCATCTTGTCTCTCGGTAGGATCGAGAGACAAGAGGAGGCCAAAGCGAAGGGGCAAATGACCATAAGGGGGCATAGTAGATCCTCCCTGACCCCCTAGGTTTGATGTGGAGGTTTTAAAAGGGCCCCGCGGGGCAAAAAAAAAATTAAAAAATAATAATCGAACGGCTGAATGGATTTGCACGAAACTTGGCAAAATTGTAGGGACTGGTAGCCCGATGTGCCTTTGCTACGTCTCAATATATGTGCTCCAGTGGATTTTGAGAAATTAACGTTCAAAAAAAGATATATATCTGTAACAGCGCTCCGCTTCGCGTACTTTTCGCGTTACGGAGCTTTGCGAAGCTGATTGGTTCTCCGGCGTCTGTAAACATTCCAAACAGTCCGTAGCGGCCGCCATCTTGTCTCTCGGTAGGATCGAGAGACAAGAGGAGGCCAAAGCAAAGGGGTAAATGACCATAAGGGGGCATAGTAGATCCTCCCTGACCCCCTAGGTTTGATGTGGAGGCTTTAAAAGGGCCCCGCAGGGCAAAAAAAAAAAAAAAAAAAATTTGTTTTTTTGCGTGGGGAGCGTCCGGTTCGCGAACCGGGAAGCGTTCTGGGGAGCGTACTTTGTTGAAAATTAGTGAAAAAAGTTAGAGTAAAATAATAATTGTGAGTGATCAGATGTAGGGTAGCTCTGAGAAGAGCTTTTGGGTTTATGGTACATTTAGGTACTTATAAGTAGGTACCAATGCACATTCTTAAATTCAGAATGAAAATTCTGTTGCCCTCATCTGAGAAGTGAACTCCATCTCCTCTGTAGATATCTTGCATGTAGTAACGCAAGTTATTGTTGTACAAGGAGCCCATTCCATGGTCTCTCATGTAAGCTGAAACAGATTTGTTTACATGCTTCCTCGACTTCTCAATTTGTGGACAAAATTGGTTCGACCACCTCCATTTCTGTCTTTGGCATATATTTGAATATACCAAGGCAGTCTGAGGAAAAAGTGCCATCAATTGCTCAAAGGTGTCCATTAAAAGCATTTCCAGACCTACCCCAGTCAAAGTGCCCAAATCATTACCTCCACAGTGCACAACTAACAGGTCAGGTTTTGGCAAATGCATAAAGGTTTTCACCAATGGTATCAATTGGTGACATTTTAATCCTCTGTGGCCAAACCACTTAATTTCCACATCTTGTAAATTGAGGTTAGGTAAATTCCTGTTCTCAGCATACCTCTGAGCCCAATAGATGTAACTATGTCCAACAATCCAGACAGAAAACATGGTGAGAGAAGGTTCTCCTGCAGTCAGATGAAGTGTGGCAATGAAATGGCAGTTGAAAAAATAAGAGTGTAAAATGAAAAAAACTGTGGAGTTTCTGTGTTAATGAAGCAGTAAGAGTGATTGGTGGATTTTGATTACTGAAAACAGAAAGTTAGGGTGCATGGATGAGTTCTTTGAAAGATGTATTTTGAGTGGTGAAGAAAAAATCATTAAATGAAAGAATGCACTGGATATGCAGGTGCACTGAGAGTTCAGAGTTCAATTGCAACATTGTTGTGTGAACTTGCAAACACCAGAGGTCTTCCAAGAGGTGGTTGCTATGCAAAAAAAGCAGAGAGGGCAGAGGGGGGGAAGGGTTTTAATTTGAAAAAAAGTGAGGGAAGAGTTTTGATTGGGTGACATGAGAGATATGTGTGAAGAATTACAGCATTTCTGTGCTTTTGATAGCTGCAGACTCTGGAGTGCATACCTTTTGCTCTGCTGAAGACAAATTGGTGTGTTTCTGAGACTGTTTTGAAACTCAAAGTATTTGCTTAGGTGAGAAAAGATTTCTTTAATTTAGATACAGAATAGTGTGCTTTAAGGAGAAAATTATGAAGAAAGTTGTGTTTTTCAAATGTTGCTTTGTGTCAAGTGTTTTACAAATAGATTTTGTTTCTTTGAGAAATTGTAATTGGAGAAAATGTGAAGTATTAGTACTGACAGGGTTTTTATGTGCATAGGAGCTGTGGAGTGTTTTCAAATTATGACTTGTAAAACGTTTTTGAGGAAAAGGAATGGTTTTAATATTTATGACAAGGACATAATGGTGTATGCTTCTTTATAAGGCAATTGAGTGTCTCTGATGTTATTTTTTCCATTTTAATGTAAGACCTTTCCCTGTGGAGCAAATTGCTTGTAAATATGCTCCCATCTGTGCATGGCAAATTTAGATTTTGAATGTTTGCGTTACATAGCCGTGTTAAAAGTGACCCAAGCATGCTGCAAAGGCAATCAAAAAACGCTTTCATGTGTCTTAAGGACATTTTAAGTCATTTCCCCATGTGAAGTGTTTTTAAATTATGACTTGAAAATCGTTTTTTGGGAAAAGGAATGCTTTTAAAATTTATGACAAGGACATAATGGTGTATGCTTCTTTATAAGGCATTTCAGTGTCTCTGAAGTTATTTTTCCAATATTAAATTAAAAGACCTTTCCCCGTGGAGCAAATTCCTTGTAAATATGCTCCCACCTGTGCATGGTAAATTTAAATTTTGACTGTTTGAGTTACATAGCCATGTTAAAAGTGACCCAAAAAAGTTGCAAAGGCTTTAAAAAAACACTTTCATGTGTCTTGAGGACATTTTAAGTCATTTCCCCGTGGGCAGTGTTTTCAAATTATGAGTTGAAAATCGTTTTTGAGGTAAAGGAATGTTTTTAAAATTTATGTGCGCCATATGCCTCCAAATTTCTTTTTCAGGGGTGCAGCAGGGTGTTCTTGAGAGACCCCTGCACCCTCGAAAAAATTCCAAATTTGCGATGAGCTAATTGCTAATCGCAAATTGCACCTTCATTCCTATGGGTCTCCTGCTCCATGGAAATGAATGGGTAATTTGCAATTAGCAATTTGCTCATCTCAAATTAGGAATGGTAAAGAATCGCTATTTATTCCTTAAAGTTCGCTATTTAGGAAATGCAAAAAACTTTGATGATACATATGGCGGTTCATCTCTAACAAGATAAGAAGCTTAGGGATAGATTTATGATGACTGGCGCATCACCAGGGATGTGCCAGTCATCCTGCGTCGCTGTTCCTACACCCATGGTATGCTGCATTTACAATGCGGCGCACCATGGGGCAAAAACACCACAGATGCGTGACGCATCTGTGCCGTAAAGGTGGCGCATTGCTGGAGTTGTATCGCAAGTGTGATGAAGCTCCAGCAAGGCTCAGGGGTGCCCCTGTCGTAGGGTTTCTGTTCTCACACAGAACTAAGCACAGAGGATTGGTACCTCGGCGAATTAGGGTGCCCCAAAAATGACCTTAGTACCCAAAAACCCCCTAACAAGCTAGGTACAGTGTCACATTGGATATAACAAACTCCCAATCTTTAGACAATTCAGAACATGAACTTACAGTACCTCAGGATACGTGGAACTCATGAACACTCGGTCGTTATATATTCATTACAAACGAGAACATGGAGTTAAGAAGAACACATGTGCATTTGAAATGTTTATTTACTAATGCCGTCTTCTCAGACGTAGTATCTTAGATAATACAAGTACACATATTATCAGTAGCAAAATTACCAGCATAGTTACTAGTACATCAAAAGCGAATGGTGACAATATGTTAACATGCTGTAAATGAATAAGAGTTAGCAACACTTATATTTCACCCTCCCTAATACACATATTATATTATTTGTTAAGAAGGTCTCTTTGGGTTGGTTTAGGGCGGGCCCATACCTTAGTGTTCTAGATTTGAAGGAATCACATCAGCATACACCAGCTCTCTCTTCAT
The DNA here is from genome assembly GCF_964261635.1 of Lissotriton helveticus. Lineage (NCBI taxonomy): Eukaryota > Metazoa > Chordata > Amphibia > Caudata > Salamandridae > Lissotriton > Lissotriton helveticus. The sequence continues at coordinate 1,149,526,616 of NC_136070.1, forward strand.
GTGAACCGCATCAAGTGTTGTGTATGTGTGTTCGGCAAAGCAATATAAAACGCGCCTCATGCCCAGAATTGGCAGAAGCTGCACTTATGTTATGACTATGAAGTCGTGGAGATCAGACCTCATAACAATTCTGTATCGTGTTGTTCTTGAAACTTCAGCACTCGCTGTACAGATATAGTTTAACAAGCAAAGCAGATAGTAGAGCAATAACATATTATTGCCATGTAAACCACGATGAACTACTAGGTTGAAAGCTAAAGCAACAACTAAGTGTCGTGTGCAGAAGTTGCAAAAAAGGAAAAATGGCGTTTAAACCGGTAATGAGCGCATGCTAACTTAACACGGTGTAAAGATATCCAGGATCTACATGACACCCCCCCATGATCCGGAAACGAACTGAATAAGATAATAGAAGTGCCATGTCATGAGAGCAGATTGCAACTTTATATGTGCACGGTCCACAAGGTAAAACATTAAAAACTAGCAAAATTTTATGCTAAAAAAAAATAAAACAGCCAACTACTTTATCGAGGCTTAAGCCAATAGGCAAGCTAAATAATAAAAACTTGACAAATAAGTAAATGAATTGTCAATGAAATGCTAGTACTCAGCATATCAAACATGAAAAAGGTCTATGACATAACTGTGTATGCAAAATAAGCTGCAACAGCCTCCAATAGGAAGTCACCGTCTTCATCCGAAAACAGTTCAGCCATCCAACTTAAAAGCGGAAAAGAACATACGTGCTCTTCCAGCACCGGATCCTCTATCACCATCAGAGGACAGCTCGTGGGTTTTCAAGAAAGCTCTGTTCCAAGAAAGACTGTGTTGCCGCCAGTAAATTCCAGGAACCAATTAGTCCATGCATCAATGCCACAGCCATAATCCTTTCGCCAGGACAAACCAACTCGTGAGTAATGATAGGACTCATCAGCTGATTAAAGTCGACGTCAGGAGAAACCGGTCCGCAGAGACACAAATCAATGGCCCAATCGAAATCACAGGTTAGGCAGTGAAATACAGGCTGGACACAGGTGAAGTAGGAGAATCGAAAAGATAATCCATATGCCGTGCTTAATATCGCCAACGGCATTGTGCCATAATATTCAAGCATGCGATTGCGGAACAGCGTCAGCAGCTGCAGGGCGGGACCTTGCACAGGAAGGACATCCATATTTAAAAATGTAAAAAACCACAAGAGCGCCCGCTGCTAATGCAAGTAAAACTGGGAATCCACCAAACAAAGTGGAAAAAATAGAATGAAAGAAAGCAGGGATGACTCCAAAGATTTTCTCAAATGAAGTCACGAGACCACTGCTAACAACTTTAAAAAAATGTGCCAGGTCCTTTGTGGAGGACGCGTTAAAGATAGTCCGAACCATCTCGGTGAAATGCAAAGGCGAATCAGTATTTAAAAGGGCCTGCACCTCTGTACGGGTGTTCGCTATGTGAAGCACGAAAGTTTCACGGGCCGAACTCAAGGCCACCTCTCTCTGAGACAAAAGAGCCCTTATTCTTGCCATGCCGTTGAAATCTGCACCCAAGGTTGGTATTTGTGGCCAGATTGAAAACTCCCTATGTTCATGTGTGGGAGGAAATAGAACATTTCTGCAGCAAATAACCCGTTCACTTACTGTTACGATAAAAGGAATACTTGTAATTAACCCACAACAATCTTCATTATTGAGCATCAAATAACTACCATTTTCCAACAACTTGAACGTGGGGATGATAGCAGGAACTGGCGTGCCTTGCAACACGCAAGCCATATTTGGTCGGTCTTTGTTGTATGAACCGTGTAACTGTATGTGCCTACACATTAGTGAATGATGTGGCGTCTCAGTGCATTCCTGTCCATTCAGATAAACTTCTTGGTCATCTTTGAAACATCTGTATGTGTATGGAAGCGACCAGACCTCATGAAGAAAACCACTACCTAAAGGTTCATAACGACCTATTGGTACATATTTCATACAATTTGAAAACTTATATAAAGCAAAACGCAGCGTTATTAAACCGTGGATAAGGCACGTTGCAGCATTGGCCTCTGCCACTGAAAAAGGCAAAGATTCTAACCTTTCAATATGTAACATTGAAAAGGAAGCATCACGCATTGACAGCAAGCGTTGTTTGTTAGTCAAATTGAATGGGGCAAATAAAGAAGAAACGTTCATGTATCCCCAGGGAACTTTACCATTTTTCAGAGTTTGAAGGGTCCAAGCAAATTGCAAGAATCTGAACTACGTTGCCAAAGCAGCCAACCTTTTGGATTTATACTGGAAATGTTAAAGGAAGAATTACGGAGTAGGGCCTGTAAATCACTAATGGACAACCGAGTAAAATTACTCCAACCATCATATTCCTCTAACTCCGGGATAGTAGGGGTGTTTAATTTTTTAGAAGTAGCCAATCCAAAGCATGTGGTCTGGGAAATTGTTTCATTCAGAAACAACATATGATTCGGGATGAGACATGCATGGTGCAAAGCCTCAGTGCCTTGTACCTGCCAGGTTTGTGAACCCCAAACTGATGTAGATCCTGGATATCTTTACACCGTGTTAAGTTAGCATGGGCTCATTACCGGTTTAAACGCCATTTTTCCTTTTTTGCAACTTCTGCACACAACACTTAGTTGTTGCTTTAGCTTTCAGCCTACGTGCGTCAAGATGTATGCCTGCTTCAACCAGGCGCAGGGTTTTGACGCAGCTTTGTCCTATCTGATTGTAAATGCGGCACACCATGGGTGGCAGAGCAGCGGTGCACGTTAACTGGTGCATTCCTGGGGATGTGCTAGTTAACATCAATCTGCTCCTTTACATTTAAGTATGTGCAGGGGACACAGAGTCGGTGAGGCTTATCCAAGGTTAAGAAGAGATGAGTCCTGTTCACTGAAAAATTGGACATAGGCTTCACCTCCTCAGCATCGCTGGACATGGCTAAATAATAGCTGCAAAATGTTACTCTTGTTAAACAATTTTACTATTATAATCTCTGAGATTTGTCTCTTACTCTGCAACATCTCATTGTTGTTATCTTTCTTTAAAGATAAAGACAACATCAACATGAGCGACAATCAGCAATCAGTTGATTTCGACCTCATCATTGAACTCGTAATTGAAACATCAGTGGATGTTGATCCCTTGGATGATTTAAATCCTGAGGATGAAGAAGAACGTGATGAGGATGCAGATTTGTCAGAATTGTATGACATAGGATGGGAAGCTGACGTGCTTGAGCCTATGGAACTATAAACATTTATTTAAAAAATTTATAACAAATAAAAAGTAAAAATGTAAACCGTTTAATTTAAAAATAAAGACACCTTCAAAAACAGGTTATGTGTAGTGTCTTCAATAAAATATTAAAATATGCTCATAAAATTAGATCAGATTCACATATAAAACAGCACAGGTAAAATGAATATAAATTCCATTTCTTTTCTGCTATTTCTGTAATCTAAATTTGCCAAGCACTAAAAAATCTTCTATGTAAAAATGTTAAGTAGTGTGTTAAGTTTTTGATGACTGTTATTGATTTACTGTTGGGTAATAGTGGTTAATAAAATGTTTTATTATATTTTACCACAGATTCAACTGCAGATCATTTGAAGATTTCAGCATGCCAACCAAAGAAAGACTGAGAAAGGCTGCAAAACGTCAAAGACAGCAGGTTAATGAAAAAAAGCAGCAGTCCTCTAACAAAAATATTTGTCAAGTCACCAAGAAAGCACCGGGTAAGAGTACAAAAACATTCATAAGAAATATCTGTAGTAAAAAAAATATTACTACAGAAAATGTTTCAGTCCAGAAAAGGAGAAGCAATTCAAACGGAAAGGAAAGGCCAATGAAAAATGTTACTGCTAGAGCAAGAGATAACTCTGTGCATGATAGTAGAAGGAAACAACAGTTTAGGGACATTCGTAAACGAATGTTCCGCAACAGGATAATTGGCAATTTGTTAAAAAATATTAAGAAAGGTGAACAGAAAGTGTTTTTTATAAGAGAAAAAAAATAGTTGAGAAAGTCATTGATCAGGCATTTGAAATTAAACGTAAGTTATTTATTTTGATAATCAATAGAATTAGGAAGGTAAACAAGGCAATTTATGATTTCAAAAGAAATAGTAGATGGAAGAGAATAGTTAATCGTAGTAATTTTTGTGAAGTTTTTTCTGGAGAATGGATGCATAGTTCAAGCTCTGAGGCATTTTTTAATGAGGAGAGTTATTTCCAGGATAATGATTTGGTGCACGCAGTTGACACCAGTGGTCGAGCTTATGAAGGGAAAGATGGTTGTCCAGTTGAAAAAGAAAAACTTGTGACAACAGAGATAGAAGAGGTGTTAGGTAATGAGGTTTTAGGAAGACGTCCTAAGGGTCCTGTGTACACCTGGAAGTGTAGTAGTATTTGCAGTGTACGACAGGATTCCATCAATTTGCTTTGTGATTTTATACGGTCATTTAATAAGAAAAGTTTGAAGCAGAAAATGAAGTTGTTGCAAGAATTAGATCCTTGCAGAGTAAGAGAAGTGACAGGTTTGCATGGGCATTCACTGGCTTGTCTTTCCAGGAGAGTATGCCAGAGTGTTTTTCATCATTTCAGGATGCTAGCAGTGCATCATAATAAAGTGAGGAAATTACTTAGAATGTTGTATTATGCTAAGAGTCCAGCAATTATGCTTAAACAATTATGCGCTGCTCTTTTGCATGGTTCTGAAATAGATGTGAAGAATATATGTGAAGAAATTGAGTTTTGTTACTTTGGAAGTAAAGAGGAGAATGTTGAAATTGACCAAGAAGAAGAGAGTAATGTGGAAGATAGTGTACAGGTTTCCAGTACAGATAATTTCCAGAGGGAAATTGCAACCTTTGAGGTGAAATCAAGTGAGAGGCCAAATTTCACTTGTGTGTGTTGTCGACGCACTTATTATAAGAATCAGACTAAGTTAGTGGATTTATATGCAAAAAGTGAAAGGGAAAATAATAGTGAATGGAAGGATTTTACAACATACTTGATGGTAGAAAATTGTTTTGATTTGGGATTGGATCAACGTGTGTGTACTTATTGTTGTAACAAATTAAATCAAAACCAGATGCCTGCTAGAGCAGTTCATAATAATCTGGAATTGGTTGAGATTCCTTCTGAATTGAAGGATTTAAATACATATGAATCTATTTTGATTCAAAGTATCCATCCCTTTCAGGCTATTGTAAGAATGGAGCCAAAGACAGGGAAATTGCCTCCATCAGATTTACAGAGAGGATTAAAGGGAAGAGTTGTTTATTTGCCTCTAGATTTGAAGAAAAACATTAACACAATTGGAGTAGAAAAAGTGGAAGAGGAACCTCTGGTTATCTTAGTTAATGGGGTTCCGACAAAGAATAAGAAAATATGGCAAGATTTAGTGGATGTTAGGAAAGTCAAAAAGGCAACATTGTATTTGAAAAAAATAATAAATACTATAAAAATGTATATGTTGCAGAAGAGGAAGTAAGTGAGGAAGAGGATAGCGATTTGTGTGCTGGTCAAATTGAGAAAGTAGAACCCTGTACTAGTGAAGAAATATATGAACATTATAGTGTTCATCCTTTGCATTCCAAGGAAGTCATGGGGAATGCTATTGAGTTGTTTCAAATGAAACAAGCCAAAGGGAGTCCCATTAGTGTTTGGGAGGAAAGTTTGGAAGCTCAGTGTTTCCCACAGCTTTTTCCAACAGGTCAGGGAGGAAGATATGATGAGCGACCTCATCAAATTCCTGCTTCTGAATACCGGACTTTGCGATTGTATGCAGGAGATGCTAGGTTTCGACAATGCATTCCCTATTTGTTTCATCTCCTGTTTGAAAGCGATCTGTCTGGACTGTCATATGCAGTGAACCACATCTTGAAAAGTGGTATACACATGCAAAACATGTCGGCAAGTGACTTTATGGATAAAGTCAATATCCAAGACAGTATTTTGGATTCTCACCTGATTAATCTCATGGCGTGTCAGCGTGGTACTAATGAGTACTGGTACCGTCGTCATGGTGATTTAAAATGTATGCTGAGGAACTTAGGAACTCCCACATGGTTCCTCACTCTGAGCTGTGCCGAGTATGGCTGGGAAGACTTACTTGAATTTCTACGAGAGGCAAATGCAAACATCGAAAACATCGAATTCAAGACACCCGGAGAACTGTGCTCTTTGGATCCAGTCAATGTATGCAGGTACTTCAATCATAGATTTGAAGCTATGATGTCTTTCATCATGAATAAGAAGAATCCACCTCTTGGAGAGGTGTTGGATTTCTTCTGGAGAAAGGAGTACCAAGCAAGAGGTGCTCCTCATATACATATGCTGCTGTGGATCAAGGATGCACCTAAATTTGGAACGGATCCAGAAGAGTCAGTGATGAGTTTCATACAACAGTACTCTACGTGTGCTGTTCCAAACGCAAAGGAGAAGAAAAGCCTAAGAGAAAAAGTTCTACGTTTCCAAAGCCATCGATGTGGAAAGTACTGTCGTCGTAAATTCCGAAACAAGGACAAGTTCTACACCAAATGTCGTTTCGGCTTTCCACGACCGGTGATTTCTAAAGGAAGAGTAAACAGTTTGATGTCTTCGCTGCGACATAATGTGATGAAGAAATCACCTAAAAACACATACAATTTGAAGAGGAACGAAGAGTCCAAGTACATCAACGACTACAACCCGGTGATTTTGTCCATGTGGAATGCTAACATGGATATACAGTTTGTGGCTGATAACTGTATGGCTGTGGCTCGGTATGTGACATCTTACATCACCAAAAAAGAGAAGACAGAATTGAAGGATATGTGGGAGGACATTTCACATGAAAAGAGCCTCAGCAAGAAGTTGTACAGTTTCAGTCTGAAGATGTTGTCGCATCGAGAAATCGGAGCTTACGAATGCTCTGATCGGTTGTCTTCAGCAAGTCTCTATGCCAAGTCCAGGAGTATCGTTTGGGCGAGTCTTGGTCTTGCTGCAACGCGTAATAGAGTTCTGAAACCTGTGCGGGAAATTGAGTATTTGGCGGAAAAGGAGCCAAACAGTACCGACATTTTGAAGACCAACATGTTGGATACATATTATCCAAATCGAAGCAAACACCTCGACAATGTTTGTCTGTATGAGGTTCTTCAAAATTACATATTCAAGAGGAACATCAAAGAAGATACTGAGAAAGGAGTGTATGCTGCAATAGGAAGTGAGGGATGTCTGGTCAAGCAAAGAAAATGCCACTTGGTAAACCATCGAAAATTGAGTGGCGAATCTCCTGAAAAAAAGGAGTTTTTCTATTTAGCACTTTTGCAACTTTTCAAGCCTTGGCGTGCAGAAGAGGAACTGCTTGGAGATTTCCTCTGTTACGAAGACTCTTTCAATGCTGCCAAGGAGACCATACAATGTCCTGCTTTTCCCAAATATGTAGAAATGTTGAATGCGGAAATTGAGCAGGAAGCAACGATTGCAGCCGAGATTGCCAGAGACAGTTCTCAGGACAGTCAGAGTTCTGCTTCATTGAGTCAGGATCCACTAGGAGGACCTGTTATCGAAAATGAAGCTGCCACTGCTATGAATGAAGTGGAAAGAGCCATGGCACATGCTCAGGAGGATGCGGTTAACTTAGAAGAGTTGGAAAGACAACTCAACGTTGAGCAGAGGAAAATATATGACGAAGTTACCATGCAAATTGATCATGGATTAAGTCATGAGAAGAAAGAGTGTTCATGTACGTCGTTGAAGCCTGTCCGACTGTACGTGAGTGGAGAAGCGGGAACTGGAAAAAGTTTCCTTATTAAAGCAATTTCATGCTATTTGCAGGAAAGGACAGAGTCATCGCTGTCTTGTGTTGTCAACGCTCCAACTGGACTGGCAGCACATAACATTAAAGGGATTACTTTACATCGTTTACTGATGCTGCCAGTGGAGCATGACAACAGATTACAATATCACAAGCTATCTGGAGATGCTTGTTTTGAAGTTTCAAGAATCTTGAGGAAAATGAAACTTCTTATCATTGACGAAGTAAGCATGGTTTCCAATGTCATGCTTGCGTTTGTGCATTTGAGAATGCAAGAAGTTCTCAAAACAGAGTATGATGTGTTATTTGGTGGCAAACACATCATTGTTTTCGGAGATCTTCTGCAGCTGACACCAGTGAAAGGGCAACCTGTGTTCAAAATGCTCACGCATGAAGATACCAGGAAGTGCCTAGGGGGCATTGGCAACGTCAATATGTGGTTAAACTTCAATTATGCTGAACTGCATGAAAATATGCGTCAGGCGAAGGATGAAGTTTACAAGAGTATTCTACAAGATGTTAGAATTGGAAAAGTGACCGAGCATGGGAAAGAAGCTTTACATGCACGATTACTGTCAAATTTATATCCAGAACAAGATGTTGTGCCTGAGAATATTTTTCAGAAAATTACTGAGAAGAAATCTGGAATATGTTTGATGCCAACTCTTGCAGAATGTGCCAAATTCAACAACAAAATGTTGCATTTGGAAAAGCAGGAGATTGTGAAACTAGAAGCTATTGACAGAGTAGAGCATATGGATCAACAATTATTTTGTCTGAGAATTTGAAATCAAAATTGGATTCATTAGAGAAGACTATATCTAAAACTGCAGGTTTTGAAAAGACTCTGAATGTGTGCTTGAACTGCCGTATAATTTTAAGAAGGAATTTACATGTTGAAAGAGGTCTGGTAAATGGATCAATGGGTAATGTTGTTGATTTTGTGAAATACAGAAATAGAGATGGAATTGAATTTTTAAAAATTAAATTTGATGGCATTGAGGAAGTACAGCTAATTGGTCGTTGCTCTGCTAGATTTTTGCTTGTAAAAGACTTATATGTTCGCCGTAAGCAGTTTCCTGTTTGCTTGGCATATGCGGTGACAATCCATAAATCGCAAGGTTTAAGTGTAGACAGTGCATTGGTGAATATTGGCAGTTCTGTGTTCAAGGAGGGTATGGCATATGTGGCATTGTCACGAGTTAGAACTTTATCGGGATTGTACTTGATTGAGTGTGATGTCACAAACATTTGTGCGGATCTAGATTGTGTTAAGGAATACAATAGGTTAAGAAGAGAGTATGCGCCACATTTGCCTCAATATCCTTTGTTTGAGAAACGTGTGGTAGGCCGGAAACGAAGAAATGTGACAAATACTAGGGAGGTTGCAGCAAAAAGACGAAAAGTCGATGAACCTGAAATTATAAGCAGAAACAAAAAGGATTCTGTTGAAGATGTTGTTGGTTTTCAATTTGAAAACAGTTCTGGTGTCAACTGCTATGCTAATGTAGTGGTTAATGTTTTGTTTTCTCTAGAAAATGTAAAAGAAGAGATTGTGGTCAATTCTGATCAAAGATTTTGCAGTTTGTTAAATTCTGTGTTAGAGAAATGTAGCACAGATAGAACAAAAATAGACAGTGTGTCTGAAATTCGAAATCTGTTAGACAGATGTTCAGGCCAAACACAATTCTCTCAAAATATTCAGCAAGATTGTCAGGAGTTTTTAATGTATATACTTGATGTATTGCATGCTGAAGGTGTAGATGTAGATCACCTGTTTGGGCTTTCTTATCAATGGCAGCATGACTGCGAGAACTGTAGGGTATCAAGTAGTACTAGTGTAGACTCAGAAAGATTTATATATTTAACTTTGCCAGACAGTAAATCAGTCTCTTTTAATAAACTAGTAAAAGCAGCTGATCACAACATGGAGTGTAGCCAATGTAAATCTGAAATGATGTCCACATTATTTATACGAACATATGGCCAGTATGTTATTTTAATGTTCCAACGATGTAGGCCTGATGGAACAAAATTGACAACTTTAATTAAAAATTTTGTGGCTTCACAGTTGTCAATATCAGGAAGGACTTTTGTAACTGCAGCAATTATATATCATGACGGTCCTTCAATAACATCAGGACATTACACAGCTTATTTAAAGTCTAGAAACGGCTGGTCATTCTGCAATAATTCTGTTTTAATTTTCAAAAAAAAATTGCCGTATGACCTTAAAAACTCTTACCTGGTGTTTTTAAAACCAAAATTTTAGGGAAAGAATCTCGGGATGTGCTCTGAGGAATTTCAAGAAGTTCTAATGGCTCCTACACGATTTGGCCTTGAGGATAAGTGTAGTACAGAGACATAACTTCTTACCATAACACTGGACGTCATGTTGAAATAACTGCACTTTGAATGAATTCAGAAAAACTGTTTCTTTTTATAAGCAAATTCAAGCAGCCAATCAAAACATGGAGTAGAGGGAATGTAAGTCTGCAATGCTGTCTACTGTTTTATATTGCTTTGTGATTAAAAGTGATGTAGAGAATTTAATAATTGTAGTAGTCATAGAGATAGTGTAAGTCTGCTTTATAGTAAGCAGTCTCAGTGTCATAGGAAATGTAGAACATGAGTGAGCAAGAAAGGTAAGATATTAGTAATCCAGGATTGTGAAAATGATCTTCAACATTTTAATTCTGAAAGTTGCGGAAATACAACATGACGGGATTGGCTTACAAGAATTCCAAGAGTTATAAATGGCTCTGACACGATTTGGCCTTAATGAAACGTGTGGTAGAGAGCGAGAAGTCATTTATTGTATGTAACATGTTTTTGAAAACGATGGAGGTTTTCTTTCAGAAAGTGGCGGGTTGAAAGTAATAACAGCACAACAGAGTGTAAGCTGTTCATAGGACATCCTTCGCCGTCATGGAAAGTAAGTTAACTTTAAGGAGTTCTGAATTCTGATTTGTTATGTTGTATGGGTTTTTTAAACACAATCATTTTGATTGTGTTTTTTTTTCCCCGCTGTTATATGATGAATACCTTCAAGTCACTGTTTTTAGTGAAATTTGATACATTCTGAGAACAGCAAAAATAAACCATTTAACATGTATAATTAATTCTGTTCTGTTTGCATTTATGATGTACATGTAGAACTGTGTAGGAGGCATGGAGAAGGTGAGGCTTCTGTAAGTGTCAAAGTTGTTGCATACAGTGCTCATATTCTACGTAGTCTTTCATATGATAGACTACATTTCCACTATGAGATACCTAAGCAAAGGCAACACAGGTAATGTGATTGTGAAATGAGGAAAATAAACTCCACATTTTTCAATTACATCACCTGTGTTTCCTAAGTTTACGAATGACATTGTGCAGATGAAGTTTAGGTCTGTCCACGGACACAGAAGAGGTCTAGCCTTTGTTCAAGAGTAAAGTGGACATGACTTACTTCATTAGTAGGCGTTCACATGTATTATCTCCTCTGTATTCTTCAATAAGTGTAAATTTGATCTGCAACCCTGAGTAGGCCTCACCTTAAACAAACCTCTGGATAGGCCACACCTTATTGTCATCCTGAATCAATTATTTAACATGTTAGGGACAGATTTATGATAGGTGTATGCCTCTTTTGCGCCACTGTGCGTCACTTTTGTGACGCAGTCGCGGTTGAAAAGATTTGCTATGAGGGGACAAAATTATAAAATGATGAATCTAGGCAGATGTGTCATGCTGTAAAAAAACAATGCCACACGAAACCGATGCAGCAGTCATGCAAAAGATGCACAATGTTGCAAGATAGGACTCACTTCATCTGCATCAAGATACTATTAGTTTAAAATGTATATTTTTAGGACTGTGTAGGGGCATGGAGAAGCAGAGGCTTCTGTAAGTGTCAAAGTTCTTGAAAAACTATTTGTCCTTCAATCTTTTCCCTTGTTTTTTCTAATTTATTAAAAACATGTTTTAATATTTTTCAAATGTTTGTTCTCTCTTTCACAGATTTTTTAGTATAAAAAGAACAAATGACTATTAACGACAATTATAAGGTAAAAATGTTTTGTACTCTTTTTGTTATATTTCTATCACATTTAACTTCTATTACTTCCACTGCTTCATTTGTTTAAGAATCACTTTCCTGCCTTTGCTACTTCCCTCATTCCTTTCTCTATTACTTAATTACTCTACTCCTTCACTATTTTTCTTAGTCCCTCTCTTCTCATACTTCTTCACTCTTGGTCACTCACTCTGTCTCTATTACTTTCACTGTTTCTGACTGATCTAAATTTTTTTTTTAAAAGAACAGTAAGTATAAGGGAAGGAAACAGACAGTTATGTTAAAAGAAAGACAGCTATAGGGAGTAAACTAGGGATACTGTTACCTGTAATCCTCTGCTGATGATGTCACTGACCATGTCATGAATGATGTAATATGTGACATCATCAGCAGTGGATTACGGGTAATAGTATCTCTAGTTTACTCCCCTATAGCTGTCTTTCTTTTAACATAACTGTCTGTTTCCTTCCCTTATACTTACTGTTCTTTTTTAAAAAAAAAAATTTTGGGTTCGCTCCCGGTTCGCGTACCGGCGAGCGAACTGGGAAGCGAACCAAGAGAAATAGAGGTTGGCAGAGTTCCAAATATTCTACCAATTTTTTAATAACGGGGATGTAGTTCTGAAAAGAACTTTTTTTTATTGTTTTATATTTTTTTTATTATTTTTCTGAACATTTTTTTACTTTTTTTGAATTTTTCTGAAAGGTTTTATTTATTTTTTGGTTTTTTTGGGGGGGGGAAACGAAAACGATTCATTGTAAAGGGCTCAACAGGAGCAACAAAAAAAAAAGAATTTATTATTTGGGGCGTTTCGGACAAACTGGAAGATGATTGTCAATAGCTCTGTTGATCAGAGTGATGCTACTTTCTCTGTAGCAAATGAATCCATTGCAATGTACGCAGATTTGTTTTACTTCCCCAAATCTCATTTGTATATTTGGCACCATCTCCCTGCCCTCTGGTCCCGTCACTTCCGGTACAACAGATCTTCTGGCCATAATAGGGGGATTATCTAGATCGTTACGAAACTGTGCAGCACTGTAGTTGTTAGGATGCCACCTAGTCATATGGCGATGCATTGTGTAGTTTCCGTAACTGTATTTCTTCTCGGTCCCTCTGGACAGTCTATCTTGACATATAAGGCAAGTTACGTATCTTGCATTTACTTTTTTCTGGCCTTTGGGAATTTTAAAAAATTGCCAAATGAAGTTTTCTTTCCGGTGAGACCTCCTGGGCTCTTCAGGCAAAAACTGCCTCTCTTCCTGCTCTTCCTCCTCTTCCTCTTCTTCCTCTTCTTGCTGAATTATAACTTCAGCAGGTGGTCCTCTCTTCCTTGGATGTGGTGGAGGTGGTGGGGAAGCACCAGCTGAAGCTACTAAAGAAGCCATTGCTCACTGTTAACAAAGGGTCTTTCTCTCACAAAGATGAAAGTCAGAGTGAGGAAAGAAGGAGGGGTTTTCATCATTTGGGAAAAACAATAGTTCTCAACCAATGAAAAGTGTTAATTTTAGATTACATGACCTAGTCTTACATCATTAGGAAACCAAAAGTGAAATGAACCAATGAAAAGTGTTATTACCAAGTCACATGACCTGCTGTGTTTACGTTACGCGCTTTGCGCCGCCTCCCGGTTTGCTTCCGTGAACCTGCGCTTCGCGCCTCGGTTCGCTTTCGGGTACGCTAACGTAGCACGTCATATGACGTATCACGCGACAACGCGAAACGTCATGTGGACGCGAGGCGTCACGATGTTGTTTTCTAACGCGGCAGTTGCGCTAAAGGAACGTTTACCGGTTCGCAGACTATTTCGCGGCATCAAGGTCACCTAATGGGAAACTTCCCGATTCGCGAAGCGGGAGCGAAGAAAAAAAAATATTTAAAAAAAAATTATTAATAAACATATAAAATATATTTTTGGATTTAAAGAAGAATACATTTTACAGCTACAGATATTAGCTTTTAAAAAACCAATGAAATTCACTGAAAAAACCATAGGTTATAGACCATATATAGTTAGGAATTAGCATTTACAAAACCTTGAAAATTCACTGAAAAAACCATAGGTTATAGACCATATATAGTTAGGAATTAGCATTTAAAAAACCTTATTTTACTCACACAAAACCATTGAAATTCCATATATAGTTAGTTGCACTAACTATATATCGCGCACCCGCAATCCACTGCTGATGATGTCACATATTACATCATTCATGACATGGTCAGTGACATCACTGATGACATCACTGATGACATCTCAAATGACATCACTGATGACATCACTGATGACAACATCCAGTGACTGTATGTTTCTATAAAGTTAAAATATGTCTTACATATTGAAGAATGAGTAGATGTATAAGTGTCTGGACGAAGGATTTAGTAGGTGCATGACTGAATGTATGAGTGAGTGATTAAATGTGTCTCACTGAGTGCATGGGTTAGTGACTAAACTGTCTTAATTTGTGCATCATTATGTCTTTTGTTCTGTAAACTGCTGCATGTGTTGATCAGTAGCTATATGACTAACTATATGGGTTATTGATTGATTGTCCAAGTATTTGTATGGGAGACTGAGTGTATGTGTGGCTGGCTGGGAGATGTGTGACTCTGTGCAGATCAATGTGTTCTTGTATCAATGATTGTATAAGAGAGTAAGTATGTGTTAGTATATGTTTGAAAATGTAAGGTACTCTATGTTTAACTGTATAGATTAGAAAATGGAAGTGTGATTGATTCTTTACAGGACTGACTAGGTGTGTGAGTAACTCCATGGATGAGTGGCAGAGTGTGAGTGTCTGTATAGGTGTATGAGTGCTTATGATAGTGTTGTAAAGATGAGTGATTGTATGTATAAATGATTGTATGGGTGAATGAGTGAATGTGTGTGTAGACGTAGGAATCAGTGAGGGCGTATGTAGTAACTAGTATTGGTGTGTCAATGGTTTACAAAATTATATTCTGTATTTAACACTGGGTGTAACAGAGATTATATGAAAGTGTGAGGAGATGCATTGTATTGTCACATGAATGATATCATCAGTGATGTGACCATTGATGTCAAATGAGATGTCATCAGTGATGTCATCAGTGATGTCATTTGAGATGTCATCAGTGATGTCATTTGAGATGTTATCAGTGATGTCATTTGAGATGTCATCAGTGATGTCATCAGTGAGGTCATCAGTGATGTCACTGACCATGTCATGAATGATGTAATATGTGACATCATCAGCAGTGGATTGCGGGTGCGCGATATATAGTTAGTGCAACTAACTATATATGGAATTTCAATGGTTTTGTGTGAGTAAAATAAGGTTTTTTAAATGCTAATTCCTAACTATATATGGTCTATAACCTATGGTTTTTTCAGTGAATTTTCAAGGTTTTGTAAATGCTAATTCCTAACTATATATGGTCTATAACCTATGTTTTTTTCAGTGAATATATATATATATATATATATATATTATCCATTTTAAAGTATCATATGGCTAAGAAACCATATCAATGCTTTTACAGTATTATTTCATAATACTCCTTTTACTGTACGCACTTTACTTCATGATAAGTATTGCAATTGTGGCAATTCATTTCTCTTGCATGAGAAAGAAGACTGCTCAATAAATAACACCTTTTATTGAAAACGCCCGTCTCTCTATTTCTCTGCACTCTGGTGAAACTAAGTATGCACGATTGACTGAGTGAAATAGTTGTCTATTGTTTTCACACGACTCTAGAGATACACTCTTTATTCTGAGGGAGCAAAGTTGTCATGTTATATGGTTGTCAGAAGCTAATCCCTTCTTGTCTAAATCAGGAGAGTTAACTCTTTCCTGAACATTCGAGAAAGTTTCTAGTGACCTCTGAGCTAGCTGGCAAAACTAATTAAGTCTAATATAGTCAGTAGAGACCTAATCGACCTCAGTCCTACGTCTACACTGCTGTTTATATTATTCCAATGTGCAGAGCCTATTGGGAATATAGGAACTACACTACAGTGCTGCTGGGCTGTTTCTGATAATACATGCATGACACAGGAAATCAGGCTTTTAAACAACCATAACGTAGCATTTGGGGCAATAGCACAGCAAATATTATAACTCATTTGCTCAGGGTCACACACCCTGTGCAAGTTTGTATCAGGAATTTGATCTTTTGACTCTCCAAATGACTGCGCTGCGGGCCAACTAGCCACATTTGCTTTACAGACAACCAGCATCCAAGCGCTCATACAATGCGCCCATGCTCGGAAAACAATGCCAACCCCATAAAAAGAGCCAGTACCAGGTAACTGCAGAGTTTCTGTTGCCCAACAACACTTCCCAGAGTAATTTTTTGTTAACAGATGAAATAAACTGAATGTGGGGACGCTTGCATAAAGTCTAAATGCAAATCAGAGCTGTTTTTTTACTGCTTTAGCTCCCTCAAGTGGCCAACCGGTGCAGCATGAGAAAAATCAGTGACACTCGGTTTAAAGCGGGTAACTGGTAGGGTACTGTCGGGCACAGTTGGTTTTAACCGATTTACGGAGAGCCTACATATATACCAAGTTAACACAAAAGTAAAATTAGTATACTCTGTTTACTACTAATGCGTGATACTATAAATAACACATATTATGAGAGTGGCTGTGTGACTTTGAGTATCCTGTGTGAGTGGGTGTTTGGCTGTGTTAGTAGCTATGCGGGTGAGTGTATGGCTGTGTGAGTGGCTATATTGTGAGTGAGTGGGTGTGTTAGTGGCTGAATGGGTGATTGAGTGGAGTCATGGGTGTGTGTATGAATGTCTATATGGGTGAGTGCATGGATGTCTGAATGGCTGTATGTATGAGTGAGTGGCTAGGTATGTAAGTGGATGTAGGGCGAGTGAGTGGCTGTTTGAGTGGGTCTTTGGCTACGTGGGATGGTGTTGAGTGGCTATATTGGAGAGTGAGTGACTATATGGGTGGGTGAATGGGTGTGTGAATTACTGTATGGGTGAGTGAATGGGTGTCTGAATGGCTGTATGAGTGAGTGGCTGGGTTTGTAAGTGGTTGTATGGGTGAGTGAGTAGCTGTTTGAGAGGGTGTTTGGTTAAGTGAGTTGGTGTGTGAGTGGCTATTTCAGTCAGTGAGTGTCTGCGAATGTCAGTATGGAAGGATTTGTAAAGGGCTTGTAAGGATGTGTGAAGGGGTATGTCAGTGATTGTGTGGGTGTGTGAGTAAGTGCTTATATGGGTGAGTGGCTGTATTGTGAGGCTGAATGGGTGTGTGTGTGGCTGGTGAGTAGCTGTATGGGTAAGTGGCTGATTGTGTGAGTAGCAGTGTGAGTGAGCGAGTGGTTCTATAAGTGGTTGTGTGAGTAAGTGGGTGGGTGAGTGGCTGTATAGGTAAATAGGTGGGTGTGTGAGTAGCTGTATGGGTGAGTGTATGGCTGGTGAGTAGCTGTATGGGTGAGTGACTGGTTGTGTGAGTAGCAGTGTGGGTGACAGTGTGGGTGAGTAAGTGGTTCTGTGAGTGGGTGCATGAGTGAGTGAGTGATTGGTTGAGTGAGTGGCTCTGCAGATGAGTGAGTGGTTGTGTGGTGAGTACTTACATACTTCTGTGAATTGGTATGGGTGTGGTTCTGTGGATGATGTAATCAGTGATGTCATTTGAGATATCACTGACTATGTCATGAGTGTAAAATATGAATGCACAAGTAGTACATTGGAGGAGTTATAATTAGCTCAGGTATAACTGCTGAATGTCAGTGTTTTTTCGAGGTAAATATGAGCCTAACTATAACGCCCCTGTAACCTTTGTTTTTCGAGTGACTTTCTGAGGTTTTTTCTAAAATGTTATTTGCTAACTATAATGTCCCTGTGACATTTGTCTTTTTTATGAATTTCTACTGTTTTTAATGTTATTTCCTAGCTATAACATCCATATAAACTTTTTTTGTGAATGTTTAAGGTTTTTTAATTTTATTTCCTTACTGTAACCTGTAACCTTTCAGAGTGAGTATGCGAGTGGGTGCATGAGTGTCTCACTGGGTGTGTGAGTGAGGAAGCATGTCAATTAGCTGTTTCTTAATATATTCTGATGTTTGTTCGGCTTGCCATCTTTTTAGTGTTCTTTTTAATAAGCTACTTGATAATGTATCAGTTTTTATATTTTTAAACTGTAATTTGACAATGTGTTATCCTTTGTGTACTTTGATGGTTTTCTACAAACAAACCGAATAACGTTTGATAATGATGATGAGTGCAAGAGTGTCTCACTGGGGGTATGAGTGGGTGAGTGAGTGTCTGTGAGTGGGTCTATGAGTGGCTATGGGAGTATCTGAGTAGGTTTGCAAGTGCCTCCATGAGTGTGTGAGTAAGTCTGTGAGTGAGGGCATGAGTGTTTGAGTGGGTCTGTGAATTGGTACGTGAGTCTCTGAATGGGTCTGTGAGTGGGTGTATGAGTCTGAGTGGGTCTGTACGTCAGTGTGTGATACTCTGACTAGGTCTGTGAGGGGGTGTGAGAGAGTATTAGTGGTTCTGTAAGTGGGTACATGAGGGTCTAAGTGGGTATTTGAGTTGATGTACATGTCTGAGTAGGTGTGTGCATTGGTGCATGAGTGACTGAATAGGTCTGTGAGTGTCTGAGTGGTTACGTGAGTGGGTGCAAGAGAGTCTGAATGGGTCTATGAGTACATGGAGAGTGTCTGAGTAGGTCTGTGAGTTGGTATATAAATGGATAGGTGAGTGGATTTGTGAGTATTCGAGTGGGTCTGTGAGTCAGCGAATCAATGTCTGAGTGGGTCTGTCACTTGGTGTATGAATGTCTAAGAATGTGAGTAGGTATCTAAGTGTCCGTCTTGGTGTGTCAATAGCTGTGTTAGTGACTGGGCCATAAAGCAACCGCACCTACCACTTTTTCCATCTTTTGCACAAAATATCTACCCAAGTGCAGTACTTTCTACTGGTTAACTACTAAATGCTGCCTCCTTGCACAAATGTCAATTGCTTATTCTACACTACAGTTTCGCAATGGAAGACAGGGAAATTTCACCAGTGACCTTGTGTGCATTTTGACAATGTGATTGTTCCAAGTGCGTCTTTATCCAGAAATTTGTAATAACATGAATCTTCCTATAGAGAAGACGAGAGTACAAAGAGGCAAATCTCCAACAAACAAGGGTCCTTTCTCTTAACAATACAAACTAAGTGCTTATTTCTTTGGTGATGTCCTCATATTCCTGAGCATCAAAAACATGTCACCAAAATCGGTGGCACTGTCATCAGTCATCAGTGATATCACTGACCATGTCATGAGTGATGTAATATGTGAGATCATAAGCAGTGCATTGCGGGAGTATAAGTAATAGTTCGCTCAGGTTACTATAACTGCTGAATTTCACTGGTTTTGTTCGAGTGAATTCTGAGCCTAACTTTAATGTCCCTGTAACCTTTGTTTGTTTTTGTCAATTTTAAAGAATTTTTTAATTATATCTCCTAACCAGAACGTTCCTGTATCCTTTGATTTTTAAGTAAATATATATACATATACATATATATATATATATATATATATATATATTCACTGAAAAAAACATAGGTTTCAGGAGTTATATAGTTAGGAATTAGCTTTTACAAAACCTTTGAAATTCACTCAAAAAACTATAAGTGTTAGTGGTGTTATAGTTAGTTGGACATTTTACTCATACAAAACCATTGAAATTGCTCCTATATCGTTAGTTGTACTAAGTATATATCGCGCACCCACAATCCACTGCTGATGATGTCAAATATTAGATCATTCATGACATGGTCAGTGACATCACTGATGACATCTCAAATGACATCACTGATGACATCACTGATCACATCATCCAGTGAATGTGGTTTGCTTCGTTATTTAAATATGCATTATATATATAGCAATTTGCATTGAAGAATGAGTGGATATATATAAATAAATATTTGGATGGAGGATTTAGTAGCAGTGTAATTGACTGTTTACTTGACCAATTTATAATGTCTCACTAAATATAGTGGATAGTGACTTAACTGTGTGAATATCTGTATCACTTTGTCAGTTGTTGTGTAAACTGATTCTACAGTTGGTTACTAGCTATGTGAAAGTCTATATTAGTTATTGATTAGTTAACTGAGTATTTGTATGGGAGTGTGAAAGTGTGTGTGGTTCGGTGGAGGGTGTGTGACTGTCCAAAGATGTGTGAATAGTTTATTCAGTAGATATATGAAGTTAAAACTACATGTTCTAACAGTTTGGGTGAGGGAATCTCTTTATGGGTGTGGTGATGAGCAAATATATTTCTCAAAGGTACAGGTCCAACAAACTAGAAAAATAAAAGGCAGTGTATGTGTCAGTTGTTGTATATAAATAAGTATACATAAGACACAATGATTGTATGAGTGACTGTATGGATAACTGTATACTTGTAATAATGATTTCATTAATTCACTAAGTATGACTTACTATCTAAATGAATAGAAGAAGTGGTGTTTGTATAAGTGTTTTGCTAAGTAACTATGTAAGTATGATCCATTGTTTGCATAAGTGAGTAGGATGACTTCATATGTGAATAGGATGCGTGCTGTTGTTTAATGTCGATATAGATGTATAAGTATTTTTGATAGTGTTCTATTGTTCATTGACAGCATGTATGAGTGAATCCATAGGTAAGGGATTAGATGTGTGTTTACATGTATGAATCACTGAGTGGATTTTTAGATACTTGTATTGCTGTGACAATGGATTTAAATATGATACTCTGTATTTTACAAAGAGTGATGAAAAATTGTAATAGTGTATGAAAAGGTGTATGTGATTGTCACGTGGATGATGTCATCAGTGATGTCATCAGTGATGTCACTGACCATGTCATGAATGATCTAATATGTGACATCATCAGCAGTGGATTGCGGGTGCGCGATATATACTTAGTACAACTAACTATATAGGAGCAATTTCAATGGTTTTGTATGAGTAAAATGTCCAGCTAACTATAACACCACTAACACTTATAGTTTTTTGAGTGAATTTCAAAGGTTTTGTAAAAGCTAATTCCTAACTATATAACTCCTGAAACCTATGTTTTTTTCAGTGAATTTCAAAGGTTTTTTTAAATGCTAATTCCTAACTATATAAGGCCTGAAACCTATGGTTTTTTCAGTGAATTTCAAAGGTTTTTTTAAATGCTAATTCCTAACTATATAAGGCCTGAAACCTATGGTTTTTTCATTGAATTTCAAAGGTTTTTTAAATGCTAATTCCTAACTATATAATGCCTGAAACCTATGTTTTTTTCAGTGAATTTCAAAGGTTTTTTAAATGCTAATTCTATTAGCGGATAACATTTAAATATATTAATATCCTAGTGGGACCACCTGAGCAGCCCTAGGGGGTCAGGGTGTTTCTACCCTGCCCCCTTTTTGTGTTCTACACGTTTGTTTTTCTGCTTTCTTGTGCCTAATTCCTAACTATATAAGGCCTGAAACCTATGTTTTTTTCAGTGAATTTGCAAGGTTTTTTAAATGCTAATTCCTAACTATATAAGGCCTGAAACCTATGGTTTTTTCATTGAATTTGCAAGGTTTTTTAAATGCTAATTCCTAACTATATAAGGCCTGAAACCTATGGTTTTTTCAGTTAATTTGCAAGGTTTTTTTAACTGCTAATTCCTAACTATATAAGGCCTGAAACCTATGGTTTTTTCAGTGAATTTGCAAGGTTTTTTAAATGCTAATTCCTAACTATATAAGGCCTGAAACCTATGTTTTTTTCAGTGAATTTCAAAGTTTTTTTTAATGCTAATTCCTAACTATATAAGACCTGAAAGCCCACCAGGAATCTCCAGTATGCACCAGGGGACTGCATTGCAGAGAGGTGTAATTAAGCCACGGCCCTTTTTACACCTCTCTGCAACGCAGCCCCCGTGCATGTTTGAAGAGGGGGAACTCATTCCCCCTGCATACTGGGGGCCCCTGGGGGCCAACTAGCCCACCTGGAACCTCCAGTATGCGCCAGGGGGCTGCATTGCAGAGGTGTAATGAGACTATGCCCCTTGTTACACCTCTCTGCAACGCAGCCGCCTGGTGCGTTTGCAGAGGGGGAACTAATTCCCCTTGCATAATGGGGGCCCCTGGGGGCCAACTAGCCCACCAGGAGCCTCCAGTATGCGCCAGATGGATGCATTGCATAGAGGTGTAATGAGGCCACACCCTTTTTTACACCTCTCTGCAACGCAGCCCCCGTGCATGTTTGAAGAGGGGGAACTAATTCTCCTTGCATACTGGGTGTCCCTGGCAGTCATCTTGTGCCTTGTTAGAAACAAGGCACAAGAAAGCAGTGAAACAAAGGTGTGAAACTCGCAAAGGGGCCAGAGTAGAAACACCCTGAGCCCCTAGGCCTGCTCAGTGGGTCCCACAAGGATCCCCAAGGCAAAAAAAAAATATATATTTTTTTTAAAGTCGCGGGTACAAAAAAAACAATAACAAATATATAAAACAACAATAAGAATAAAAAACAGTTCTTTTCAGAACTACCTCCAATTTATATAAAAATGCTACATTTAAAAAAAACTCTGTCTTTCTTTTTTTCTCCAGGGTACGCGTACCGGTACGTGTACCGATACGTGTACCGGGGCGCGCACCCCCTCAAAAAAGAAAAAAAAAGAATGAGTGTGTGTGTTGTGTGTGTGTGTTGGGGGGTGGGTGTGGGGTGTGTGTGTGGGGGGTATGTGTGTGGGGTGTGTGTGTTTAGGATGTGTGGGTGTGTGTGGGGGGGGTGTGTGTGGGTGTGTGTGTGTGTGTGGGTGTGTGTGTGGGTGTGTGTGGGGTGTGTGTGTGTGGGGGGGGGTGTCAGAGGTGTGTGTGTGGGGGGTGAGGTGTGTGTGGGGGATGTGTGGGGTGTGTCTGTGAGGTGTGTGTGTGTGGGGGGAGTGAGGTGTGTGTGTGTGTAGGGGTGTGTGGGGTGTGTGGGTGTAGGTGGGGGTGTGGGGGTGTGTGTGTGGGTGTGGGTGTGTGGGGTGTTTGGGTGTGGGTGGAGGTGTGGGTGTATGAGGTATGGTGGGGGGGTTGTGGGGGGGTGGGCGTGGGGTGTGTGTGTGTGGGGGTATGTGTGTCAGGGCACCCCCTCAAAAAAATAAAAAAAATAATGAGTGTGTGTGTGGGGGGGGGGTGGGGGTGTGTGTGTGGGGTGTGTGTGTGTGGGATGTGTGGGTGTAGGATGTGTGGGTGTGTGTGTGGGGTGTGTGTGTGGGTGTGTGTGTGGGGGGTGAGAGGAGTGTGTGTGTGTGTGTGTGTGTGTGTGTGTGAGGTGTGTGTGGTGTGTGTGTGTGTGTGAGGTGTGTGTCAGAGGTGTGTATGTGTGGGGAAGGGGTGAGGTGTGTGTGGGGGATGTACGGGGTGTGTCTGTGAGGTGTGTGTGTGTGTGTGTGTGGGGGGAGTGAGGTGTGTGTGGGTGGGGGGGTGTGGGGTGTGTGGGTGTAGGTGGGGGTGTGGGTGTGTAAGGTGTGGGTGTGGGTGTGGGTGTGTGGGGTGTTTGGGTGTGGGTGGAGGTGTGGGTGTATGAGGTATGTGTGGGGGGGTGTATGTGGGGGGGTGGGTGTGGGGTGTGTGTGTGTGGGGGTATGTGTGTGGGGCACCCCCTCAAAAAAAGAAAAAGAAAAACAATAGCTGAATGTAAAGAGATGTGGCAACCAAGTATGTGTGAAGGACGCAAGTCACCTATCAATAATAATGCACACAATACCAAGTTTGCGGGGATGTGCTGGACAGACCTCACTATGCAGAGCACAAACCTCTCCATGTGGACATATACTGCTGGTACTTGTAATGTTGTGGACAATAGACGCAACCATGTTACCTCAGGCAGTGTGGAAGATCTCGGTCATGTAGCTGTGTTGTCCCCCCTAGAAGCGGAAGCGGAGTGGGCTGGTCCAACATACGCCACTCCAGCGTAGGAGTATGATTAAATAGGCTGGGGTTCTGGGTGTGGTTCACTTGTGGGAAGGCCAAAGCATATGCCAGGGCGGTGGCCCTAACTCTGCCACAAGGCCTCCGTCGTGACCGCCGGCCTCCTCGACACAGGCCCCCTGCGAACCCAGCAGCACAGCACCACAGAGTTATGTCTGTACAGACTACTGCCTTCGATCTACACTGCAGACAGCAGGGCTCACAATTCAGATCGAGTCCCGATTGCAGATGACGCAGTCCAGTAGGCATGGACATTGCTCCCAGTGTAGGCCCGCCCGGACCACGCATCATCGCAGACACTGAGTGCTTCAGGTGCCACTAACTCAGTGCACCACAAGTCAACGCCATGTGGACTTTTAAACACAACAATGATGGACAGAATGTGGATCAATGTCACACATTCACCCCAGTCCAAAGATCTGGGCCCAAATCCATCGTTTTTCCACTCCACACCACCCTGGGTTAGACAATGGTGATATGCAAATCAGCGCTGACCCTGTGCCCCATGGGAACAGTCCAGTCCGAACTACAAAAGCCATGTCCTTCCCAGAACGGAAACAAGCACCCGAGGACCGGCCCGGTTTCGAGGTAACACCTCTCATCAGCCCGGCTAGCTTGATTCCAGTGGTGTGGAGTGCCTGGGACTCACGTCTGAGCATCCCCAGTACACTTAGAGCGGTAATTGCAAACACAACAATGATGGACAGAATGTGGATCAATGTCACACATTCACCCCAGTCCAAAGATCTGGGCCCAAATCCATCGTTTTTCCACTCCACACCACCCTGGGTTAGACAATGGCGATATGCAAATCAGCGCTGACCCTGTGCCCCATGGGAACAGTCCAGTCCGAACTACAAAAGCCATGTCCTTCCCAGAACGGAAACAAGCATCCGAGGACCGGCCCGGTTTCGAGGTAACACCTCTCTTCAGCCCGGCTAGCTTGACTCCAGTGGTGTGGAGTGCCTGGGACTCACGTCTGAGCATCCCCAGTACACTTAGAGCGGTAACTGCAAACACAACAATGATGGACAGAATGTGGATCAATGTCACACATTCACCCCAGTCCAAAGATCTGGGCCCAAATCCATCGTTTTTCCACTCCACACCACCCTGGGTTAGACAATGGCGATATGCAAATCAGTGCTGACCCTGTGCCCCATGGGAACAGTCCAGTCCGAACTACAAAAGCCATGTCCTTCCCAGAACGGAAACAAGCATCCGAGGACCGGCCCGGTTTCGAGGTAACACCTCTCTTCAGCCCGGCTAGCTTGACTCCAGTGGTGTAGAGTGCCTGGGACTCACGTCTGAGCATCCCCAGTACACTTAGAGCGGTAACTGCAAACACAACAATGATGGACAGAATGTGGATCAATGTCACACATTCACCCCAGTCCAAAGATCTGGGCCCAAATCCATAGTTTTTCCACTCCACACCACCCTGGGTTAGACAATGGCAATATGCAAATCAGCGCTGACCCTGTGCCCCATGGGAAGGACATGGCGTTCTGGGAAGGACATGGCTTTTGTAGTTCGGACTGGACTGTTCCCATGGGGCACAGGGTCAGCGCTGATTTGCATATCGCCATTGTCTAACCCAGGGTGGTGTGGAGTGGAAAAACGATTGATTTGGGACCAGATCTTTGGACTGGGGTGAATGTGTGACATTGATCCACATTCTGTCCATCATTGTTGTGTTTGCAGTTACCGCTCTAAGTGTACTGGGGATGCTCAGACGTGAGTTCCAGGCACTCCACACCACTGGAATCAAGCTAGCCGGGCTGAAGAGAGGTGTTACCTCGAAACCGGGCCGGTCCTCGGATGCTTGTTTCCGTTCTGGGAAGGACATGGCTTTTGTAGTTCGGACTGGACTGTTCCCATGGGGCACAGGGTCAGTGCTGATTTGCATATCGCCATTGTCTAACCCAGGGTGGTGTGGAGTGGAAAAACGATGGATTTGGGCCCAGATCTTTGGACTGGGGTGAATGTGTGACATTGATCGACATTCTGTCCATCATTGTTGTGTTTGCAGTTACCGCTCTAAGTGTACTGGGGATGCTCAGACGTGAGTCCCAGGCACTCCACACCACTGGAATCAAGCTAGCCGGGCTGAAGAGAGGTGTTACTTCGAAACCGGGCCGGTCCTCGGATGCTTGTTTCCGTTCTGGGAAGGACATGGCTTTTGTAGTTCGGACTGGACTGCTCCCATGGGGCACAGGGTCAGCGCTGATTTGCATATCGCCATTGTCTAACCCAGGGTGGTGTGGAGTGGAAAAACGATGGATTTGGGCCCAGATCTTTGGACTGGGGTGAATGTGTGACATTGATCCACATTCTGTCCATCATTGTTGTGTTTGCAGTTACCGCTCTAAGTGTACTGGGGATGCTCAGACGTGAGTCCCAGGCACTCCACACCACTGGAATCAAGCTAGCCGGGCTGAAGAGAGGTGTTACCTCGAAACCGGGCCGGTCCTCGGATGCTTGTTTCCGTTCTGAGAAGGACATGGCTTTTGTAGTTCGGACTGGACTGTTCCCATGGGGCACAGGGTCAGCGCTGATTTGCATATCGCCATTGTCTAACCCAGGGTGGTGTGGAGTGGAAAAACGATGGATTTGGGCCCAGATCTTTGGACTGGGGTGAATGTGTGACATTGATCCACATTCTGTCCATCATTGTTGTGTTTGCAGTTACCGCTCTAAGTGTACTGGGGATGCTCAGACGTGAGTCCCAGGCACTCCACACCACTGGAATCAAGCTAGCTGGGCTGAAGAGAGGTGTTACCTCAAAACCGGGCCGGTCCTCGGATGCTTGTTTCCGTTCTGGGAAGGACATGGCTTTTGTAGTTCGGACTGGACTGTTCCCATGGGGCACAGGGTCAGCGCTGATTTGCATATCACCATTGTCTAACCCAGGGTGGTGTGGAGTGGAAAAACGATGGATTTGGGCCCAGATCTTTGGACTGGGGTGAATGTGTGACATTGATCCACATTCTGTCCATCATTGTTGTGTTTGCAGTTACCGCTCTAAGTGTACTGGGGATGCTCAGACGTGAGTCCCAGGCACTCCACACCACTGGAATCAAGCTAGCCGGGCTGAAGAGAGGTGTTACCTCGAAACCGGGCCGGTCCTCGGATGCTTGTTTCCGTTCTGGGAAGGACAAGGCTTTTGTAGTTTGGACTGGACTGTTCCCATGGGGCACAGGGTCAGTGCTGATTTGCATATCGTCATTGTCTAACCCAGGGTGGTGTGGAGTGGAAAAACGATGGATTTGGGCCCAGATCTTTGGACTGGGGTGAATGTGTGACATTGATCCACATTCTGTCCATCATTGTTGTGTTTGCATGTGGACTTTTAAGGCAGAATTCATTAGGCAAAAGACATTGCTTCCAGTCAGCCCGCCCGAACCACGCATCATCGCTGGCTGCGCACAAGTTGAATGCTTCAGGAGCCACTAACTCTGTGCAGCTGAAGTCAATGCCACGTGGCTGTGGGCCCTTGTTGACCTCTGCCTCCGGCCTACACTGCGGTCAGCAGGGCTCATCAAGCAGGGCTCATCATTAAAATTAAGTCTTGATTTATTTATTGCAGAATCCATTAGGCAACAGACATTTCATCCAGTGTGGCCTGCCTGGACCACGCATCATCGCTGGCTGCACACCCGCTGAGTCCTCAGGTGCCGCTAACTCTGTGCAACACAAGTCAACGCCACATGGCTGTGGGCCCTTGCTGACCGCTGCCTCCGGCCTGCACTGCGGTCAGCATGGCTCACAATTCAAATTCAGTCTTGCTTTATTAATTTCAGAGTGAACTGTACTCTATGTCCTCAGATTTAGTCAAGAGGAAGTGACAAAAAACATTCCTCGATGACTGTGCTGACTACTGCCTTCGATCTACGCTGCGGATAGCAGGGCTCACAATTCACATTGAGTCGCGATTGCAGATGACGCAGTCCAGTAGGCAACAGACATTGCTCCCAGTGCGGCTCGCCCGCACCACGCAACATCGCTGGCTGCGCACACGCTGAATGCTTCTGATGCCCTTATCTCAGTGAAGCACAACTCATGGACCCTTTATGATACAATGTTTTATGTATAATTTCACATCTGCTGCCCCTACTTCAGTGTAACACAAGTCATAGACCCTTTACGATATAATCTTTTGTGTATTATTTCACATCTGCTGCCCCTACCTTAGTGCAGCACAAATCATTGACTCTTTATGAATGAATCTCTGTGTCTGATCCAATGATTACTGTTGTACTTGTTGCCAGCACCAACCATTCTCGGAGGGCTGGCTTACACTCACCCCACACGCATCCAGCACAGACGTCACTGGACATGTGACCCTGGTAATAAAAAGGAGTTGAGCGCTCGTGCCCGTATTCAGTTCCACTATCTATCTAACTGTGTATGTGTGTTTATTATATATGCAAGATGCTGCCCCTGGGCCCTACCCCATTACATTGTGCTGCGGACAGCGTATGCAACCATGTTACCTCTGGCAGTGGGGAAAACTTTGGTTATGTAACTTTGTCTTGGTCATTATACAAGTACGTACGTAGAGACTAGATCATCAGAGTACTGCAAGGAGAGTGTATAGTGAATTTATAAGTGCCTGGTGATTGGCGGAGTCATTGAATAAGTACATATGTTGGCGCAGCCTAACCCCGACCACAAGCTTGGCTCTAATTGGCTACCCTCCATGTGTTAAAAACTGAAACTTGAACTTTGCATGGCCCTGTATTGCTACAGCTGCAACACTCCACTGAATGTGCAATAAACATTCAAATCCACACAGATGTGTCATGTCCACCATCTTTCACGCGTGGAACTATGGATGAATGTAGTCAGTGATTCCCCGTACCTTCCATGTTGGCCATGTTGTGGGACTTGGCTCACAGAGTAACACTTTGGCGCTTGCGACCCAGGTGATGGCAGCACTACAACAGGGACACCCGCATCAGTTGATTACTCATACAGCCCAGGATGGAGCCACGGCCAGAGCTCTGAAGTCATTCTTCACAGCCTCACGCAGGACTGGCATACGCCAGGCCAGCCCACTCCATTTACGCTTACAGAGAAAGACAACAATGCTACATGGCCCAGATTTTCATTGCAATGATCTGCTGGTCACAGCCTAGTTGTCAGTACGCCACAGCCACTCCCTCACGGCTGGTATACACCCACACCACACCCATCCAGCACAGGCGCCACAGGACATGTGACCCTTCCAATAAAAAAGACCGGGTGCACGTGCTCTATGCCATTTCAGGCTTGCACCCAGCACAGGCACACCGGCACGGGACGGTGACTTTCGGTCCACTGAGGTAGGGGAACCGTAACTGCTGAGCGGCTGTGCAGCCTGCTATGATGCCCCGTCCTGGCGGTCTGGACAGCTCAGGTTTTGTGTGCCCTGCTGGACCGCAGTGTAGGCCTGAGCCATCAGACACCGCAGGCCTACAGCCACGTGGCGTCGCCTCACTGGTCACAGAGTTAGTGGCAACGCAAGGGCTTAGCGGGTGTGCAGCCTGCGATGAAAAGCTGGGTGCACTGGTATGTCCTCTGCCATGGCGAAATCAAGACCCAGCACCAAATGTGAGACGTGGTGGCCTGCGGAGCAGGGCTGCATTATATGAAGGGTGCCCTGTCCACAGGCCCCAGGCTTGGGGCTTGCAGCGGCACGTGGTAGGCCCTCTTTTCTACACGAAGGTTGCAAAAGGTGAGCAGAGAGGCTTGTTTGTGCAGCGGCGGGCAGTCCCCTCTGGGCAGTGGATGTGGATGGGGTGCAGCAGCCTGGGTGTGCAGCGGCGGGCAGTCACCTTCGGGCAGTGGGAGTGGATGGGGTGCAGCAGCCTGGTGTGCAGGGGCGGACAGACACCTCTGGGCAGCGGGAGTCGATGGGGTGCAGCAGCCTTGGTGTGCAGGGGCGGAACAGAGAATTAGGCGTGTGCAGTTGTATGTACTTTGCCATGACTGATTTTATACTATGTTTCAGATGACTAAGCTTGAGGGCTGCACTATGTCCGGGCATGTGGTTGGAGACACACTGGTGGCAGAAAGGTGAGCTGTGAGGATTTTCTCCACAGTGTCAACACTCACTCTCCCTCTCCATCTCTTCCTTTCTGTCACTCACACTCTTTCTCTCTGTATCACTCTCTATCTCTTCCTTTCTTTCTCTCACACTCTTTCTCTCTTTCTCTGTCTCTTCCTGTCTCTCTCATTCTTTCTCTTTCTCTCTCTCTTGCTCTCTGTCTCACTCTTTCTCTCTCTTCTTCTCTCATTCTGTTTCTCTCTTTCTCTCTCTCTTCCTTGTATCTCACTCTTTCTCTCTCACTCTTTCTCTGTCTTCCTCTCTCTCACTCTTTCTCCCTCTCTCTCCTTTGATGGACGCATGACGCACCATCTTATCTTTCATTTTGTCTTGCAGGCTGTGATTCACAAATTGTCAAGGGATGACATGCCATGCCTGTACCTACTTTTATTTTGTTGTTTTGTTTAAATAAAATGTTTTATATGTAAATCCATAGATGACTGAGATTCTTATTCGTCCAACCTCACATGCATTTCTTTTATTATAATTGTTCAACATCAGCCAATTTGTTATGTTTCAGATTTCCTAAGGTTGCTGTCACAATTTTTTGTTGGGGGGGGGGGGTAGGGGGAGATGGCGGTGCTGGGTGTCCGAGCGAGCTGCATGATCGTTGGCTCCATTGCATCTGTTGTCGTTCAGGTGTGGCTCTGGGCTGGGCTCCCTTTCATGCTGCAGGTTGTAGTCCGACTTTACACTAGGTCAGAGCAGGTGTAATCTTCCTGCTACTAACGCACCTTATCGCCTGTTTTGAACTCTCTTCGACGATCTTGCCGGTGGTTGAGAAACTTGCAAAGTGATGTTTTCGCTGCTTGTTACATGGAACGCCTACTCTACATCTCATTAGCAATTTTTGCCGGGGTCATCCGTGACAATGCTTTTTGAGGCTGCTATCGCTAGTAAACTGGTGATATGGGCTGTTTGCTCCAGCTTGTGAATGGTGCGTTAAATTTATCACCATTTTGGTTGCGATAAAGTGCCATTAACTCGGCGATGTGTCCTTGAGAATATATCGCTTGGTGTTTGAAAGACTTAAGAAGTACTTGAGTGCCGAGCTGAGAGCAGCACACCCAGTGCGTTCACACTAGGGGGCCTTCGTATTCACAGTTTTTTAGATGTTGTGCAAGAGCCGGCCCTGGGGAGTGGTGGTCCTCAGAGCCATCAAGGGCTTCAGCAGAGGAGCTACGCTGTTTTCAAAACCCCGGAAAGGTGGTGTTCCCGGGACCTTTGGGGAGCACACGTAGCCCACCTTTGCATATTTAATTAAAGCCCCGGGGACAGGTGAACCCCGGGTCTTGGGGGGGCTGTGTGCCCTCCCTGAGGAGAAGTGTGGCTTACTGGTTAGAGGCGGCAGATCCGTAAGCAGAGAACGGCCCGGGACCAGGGTTCGATTCCCGACGCGGCAGGGTCGTGGACCAGGGCCAGCGGACTCGATAATTCTCGCCTCGGTGCCTACTCTAGTCAGAAACCACACTCGGCAACTCTGGGCATCAGCTTGCCTCATCTTCACAACGGCCCCCCCAGACTGCCGAGGATGCTTGGTCGCACCTTAGAGATACCCATCAGGGACCATCTCTCAGGGTGAGCCAGGATGGGTTCCCCAGCGGTCGAAGCGTGGAGATACTCCTCCGGGAGTCGATTCCTAGCGCTATATAAACCCACAATTAAATTAAATTAAATTAGGTGGTGGTACCCAGGACTGCCCCGCAGGATCCGCACAATATAATTATAGGATTATCTCCGGAACCTGGCCCACCCAGTGGTTCATTTAAATTTAGTGGAGCAGCCCCTGCTTCTTTTTTTTACAAAAAAGTTGTTCGAATTCACGCACACAGCACGCTTTCTACCCTGCCCCCTTTTCTTCTCTTTTAATCTTTTTTCGACTGTTTTCTTTTATCTCGGTTCCACCAAGTCACAAGGTGGCCGCAAACACTGTCTGGTTTGGAGTGTTGGCAGCCAATAACAGTGAAGCTCGTGGTTCTCGCAGACAATTACAGTCAAGCATGTGGTCGGGAGGGTGCGCGAACCCACCGCGTCCATAGATATCAAAACTTTTATTTTTTTAATTTCTCAGCAACTACTGAACGGATTTACACCATTTAAAAAAAAAATCTCTTTCTGAACCAAGCGCTATCTTACTTCCAAATTTGCTGTAATTCCGTTCAGCAGTTCAGGCTGTAACCTTACCTAAAGTTTCCTATGGGAAATTGAATTTTTTACTCTTATTTTTTTAATTTCTCAGCAACTACTGAATGGATTTACACCATTTAAAAAAAGGTTGTTTTCTGAACCAAGCACTGCCTTTTTGCCAAATTTGGGGTAACTCCGTTCAGCAGTTCGGGCTGTAGCCTGTCTCAAAATTTCCTATGGAAATTAACATAGGGAAAGCGCGTTTTGGGACCCCTCTTTTTTTTCAGCCCCTGCTTGATGAATCACTCCCAAACTTTCATGATAGGAGCTGACCTGAATAGACTTTTTTTGGGAGAATCTCACGAAAATTCGTCAAATGACGCCAAAGTTATTAGCAAATCAAAAAATGCTTCTCCTATGGAAACTAGGTTCTACCTATAGCTACCTACTGGTGAGCACCAGTAGGTAATATATATATATATTTAGGGGTTAGGGATGGGTAGGGATACTGGGTGATAAGAGTGTTTTTAGGGGTTAGGGGTGGGTAGCGGTATTGTGTGGTAAGGGTGTTTTTAGGGATTAGGGGTGGGTAGTAGTGTTAGGTGGTAATACTGTTTTAAGAGCTTTTGGTGAGTAAGGATATTGTGTGTAGTTTTTTTAACATTTAGGGTTGGATAAAAGCAATGGGTGGTAAGGGTGTTTTTAGAGTTTGCAGGTGGGTAGTGTTATAGAGTGGTAAGTTTGTTTTTCGGGTTTAGGGATGGGTTGGGAATTGGGAGGTAAGGGTATTTTTACAGCTTAGGGGTGGTAAGGGTAGGGATGAATAGAAGTATGGGATGACAAAAGTTATTAGAAAAATGGGGGTGTTTGGGGGGTTTCTCCCAATAAAAAAACAAAGGTTATATATGCGTATCTTGCATTGTAAAAGCATGCGCAGTAAAGACATATGCGTGGTAAACGCTTGTGCTAAAACGGCAATGTGTGAGAAAGACAATGCGTGGTAAAGGTTTTGCATAGCAATAGAAGGATGGTAAAGGCATGCGTTGTAAATACACATATTGTTAAGTCATACAACCCTTTCCTATGTAGCTGCCGACCCTTCTACAGTGAAAATAGCCTTTTGGACTTTTTCACTGTATGCACATGTTTAAAGTTGAACTATGACATATGCTATATTTAAATACCATACCCCTATCTCCTAGGCAAAAAGTTCTATGTAGGAATGGGATGTTAATATTTAAAAAGAGAGTTGAAGCCTGTCAGAAGGGGTTATTTTGATTAGCCAAATTTGCAGTTAGTATCTGCACATCTATTCTACACATGGCACACCTGAAGTCATGTTTGCTCTGCCTCAGTGAGTGGCACAATAGTGCTTCAGCCAACTGTGGACATTTACCTTACAGGCCCTGGGTACACTTTGGGTACCATATACTAGGGAGTAATAGTTATGTTAAGTATGCAAATTAAGAGCGTACCGATTTCATCATGTTCGAAGGCGGAACACAGGCATATTACTACTGGCTAGCATGAGTTAAGTGCACAGAGTTCTATGGTCAGTAAAAAGAGTCAAGGAAAACATATGGGTGCACACCACACACAATATGGGTATTTTCAGCCAAGTATGAGCTAAGAAACTTTTTAATTTAATGTTATGACATTATAGGTGGGTGTGGCTCTAACCCTACAGTAATATGTTGCTAATGATGGAAATGTGAAGTAACAATAAAAGTATCTATGGGTTTCAATGACCTCTTAATTATTTTCAGTTGGGACACACCTTCTCTATTACTCATTATATTAAGAGGCTCAGTTATAGGGCTTGATATTAAGACCAAAGTCACTATGAGTGGAAGAATAACAAAGGTGTCATCAAAGACTGCCTGCCTGCCTACAGAGACAGCTTTTGGTGACAGAAGGGACCTGGGATTGTTTAGTCATTTTGCCATTCATTCTTTCACACTTAGTAGAATAATAAAATCAGACAATGGAATTACTCAATTTATTTA
This sequence comes from Lissotriton helveticus, assembly GCF_964261635.1. Taxonomy (NCBI): domain Eukaryota; kingdom Metazoa; phylum Chordata; class Amphibia; order Caudata; family Salamandridae; genus Lissotriton; species Lissotriton helveticus. The sequence continues at coordinate 1,149,560,651 of NC_136070.1, forward strand.
TTTTTATTAGAAGAGTCAATATCTTAGTTATCCTTGCCAGAAGTGGTCATAAAAAGTGCTTTACACTGAGCTCCACAAATGATATTTTAACAAATAGACTTATTTTCTCGTTATTGTATTTAATTGTATAGGAACATTTATATACCAGTTTATAACACTGACTGTGAATACTAAGTGCTCTAAATTGCATTAAATTCCTGGGCACCCTTTCACAGTGCATGCTTCAAAAGATTACTGGTTCTACTATGAGTTATATTGAAGATTGTGTGTGGAGGTTGTGAGATTTGGGGAGATGCTCTAGAGATGCAGCAGTGGCATTGCTGCACGTAAGCTTTGCGGGGAGTTTGTGAATAGACACAGTCACTCAAGTGGTGCTAACCGACTATATGGCTTGTCTGCAACCTATAAATTGTGTCACCATTGCTTTTCATCAGTGGAACACACAAGTAACATACTATGAGGGTCTACCCTGGACTCATGGAGGTCCCATTCCTGGGAGATGTTAAGCAGTCTGCTTAAGTATATGGAGTACACACAAGGGGCAACAGAAGACCAACTGCTCAACCAACAGTTAAACAAAAATCAACTAATATGTGGAATCCACACAAGAACAACATAAGTCCACATTTTGGAGGCATGGTTAAGCAACCAAATATTTCTACATGAAAGACTCCCAGCCTCTGGCGAGCATAGTTAAGGTACAAGTGAAAATGTTATAGTCACAAATAGCACAGAAGCAAAACATTGACTACCATATATAGGCAAGGCATTGAGGTTTTTGTTCTGGAGTGGCAGAGAGCAACTCCTGGGAATGGCCATTGTGTATTCATACATTTATGTGAAATTCATGTAATTTACTTTCTCTTAACTATCCAAAATTTCAGGAAAATTACTCAAAATGCAAATCTGTCATTTTGTTTTACATTTTAACTTAAATGTGTCCTCATTTTTTAACACAGGGATGCATTTAGTACTAGTGTGTTCATGGTAACGTTTTACCACACATGGGGCCTTGGGAATTTCACGCGTGTAGCATGAGATTTCTGAAATTACACAAATTATGCTGGTGTAAATTATATTTTGCCTAAAGTGCAACCATCTTATAAGATCTTTGAGATTCACCCAGGAGTTTTGGTATCTCAACCCCTCACTGTGGGTGGCTTGCAAGAAACTGAAGAACAAGGGTGCAATGTTAAATTCTATAGAACACATACATTTAGGTTACTAACCAAGAGTATGGAAGAAAGGGTTTTAGTAAGGGTAAAATAAGACCTTCTAGTTATATTTTTAATTAAAGTGAAACAGAAAGAATGGCAGCAGTATGTTCATCTAATCAATATTTCAATTTATGATGGAGATTAGAAGAATAATTGTTTAAATTCATAAATCTTAGCATGTATGTGACTTATAGTTTATCCTGAACTCGAAACAACTTGTAGAAAAATGGACTCTGACCCTTTAAACCACACGGATAGTTTGCTTTTGTATAACCTAGTTTTTAGACTTTTAGTGTAAGTGACTCTATTAAAAGGTCTTTAGAGTGCTAGCCTTCTAAAGCAAGTACTGCTTCTGCACCGCTGTGGTAAGAGGTTGCACATGAACAAATGCACATGTATGTTTGTACATAAACTTCAGGCTGAGCGAGTGGGACTACCATCCACCCAAGCCTAGTATCTGCACACAGACTGCTTGTCGCCGAATGGACCCTTCAAGGGTGGGTGCTGATCTGGTATAGGCCTTTTAATGACAATAGGCATTCATAGTGTAAGTTTGAAGGGCTTAACTGAGATGTGCTTGTACTGTGTTTTACATTATGGGCAAAGTCTGCACTAAAGTACAGTTTTGAAATAGGCCTAGAGAATAGCGTGACACACACTTCCTATGGTAAAATCGATTCTGAGTGCAGATTCAGTATTACTTTTGTCATATCTGAAATCCTTCTGACACCTGAGGATTACTCATATTTCTCTGACCCCAAACAGTAAAGCCATCTTCCAGTGATTGGGCCTGCTCCAGGTAAGTGTGTTGGAAAGAAATCTCCATGTGATGATTACTTTTTTCACTCACCAGGTTCATCCCAAGAAGGACAAAGGGGAGAATGCAAGACCTCTGGAGCCAATCTCTGGAGGGGCTTCCTTTTGAGGTTTTGCATGAAAGGGACCAGGTTGCTGTGGCAGTTAGGGCCCTGGTCTCAAGTTCTGAGTTTGCTCTTTCAACAGACCACTTCAGATCCCCATTTTTAAATGCCTAAAAATGCTCCACAGGAGAGTGGGGACATGGGTGTATTGATGAAGTGTCATCCTGAAATTGGATGGATGTTTCTACTTCGTAACGTTCCACCCCACAAAGAAACCTCTGCACAGGGGAAAGAAAGAGAGAGAAAGCGAGACAGTGGATTTTCCGGGACCCTGAAGAAGAAAGGACCTCTGTCTCAGGTGCTGGAGCGTCTTAGACATAGCCTGCATGGCACTCTGTGTAGTCACTTCTCTGAGGTCAGTGGTGCTAGCCTCCCTGAATCCTAAGTTTGACCACAGATGATGGACAGCTAGGAACCCTGGAGGAGAAGGGTCTCCTAGAACATCTGAAGACTGGGCCTCTAGGGGGGGTAACCCTCATCAAAGGGCCGCCCCTTAGACACACAGGTGCCCTTCAAGCGGGCAGAGAGGTTATATGGCCTAACAAGTGTACACATTGAGGGTATTCTGACTTCAGAGCTGCAGGGTATCGCTGAAGGCGTTTACTGGCTGAGGATAAAACAAGGTGTTGGACAGAGGACAGGTCCAGAGTAAGGAAAGCAATAGAAAAAAGAAATCAAAGTCCCCAAGAATTTAAATATTTTGAAGGCTAGGAGGCCAAAAGGCTAGAGCTTGACACCAGGAGCAAAACACAATTTCCCCCAGCCAAAGGAGAACAAGGAGATGTTTGGTCCTTGGGATCTGAGCAGCATCCCCTCAGATTTACATGGATAACCCTGGGGAGAACCAAAGGCTCCAAGGGTTAGCACAAGAACAACAGAGGGGGGATGTGTGTAGTGCCCCCTCCCCAGTTAGAATTTCGACCCAAGAGGTCCCCAGTTTCAGAGGTGCAAAGTCAGGGAAGGAACATCACAGGAAAAACAGAAAGAAATGGAGCCCCGGCATGCTCTTTTTCACATGTTCCAGGGTTGCCATCTCCCAGGTGATCGCGGAAGAGCCTAGATTAGACTGTTGGGTGCTTCTCTCACCCACCCTTCTCATGTCTGGGGCAGTGGCTGCAACTGACACAAAGCCTCCAATTGAAAAGGGTCCTTTCTACTGGATCATTCCCAAACTTTTTGCCTTCCTCGACCACTTTTTTGCTGAATTTGTTTTTGTTGGCTTAGGACTCTGGGCACATTACCATTGCTAACTTGTGTTAAAGTGCATGTGCTGTCTACTTACAACATGGTAACATTGGCTTATCCACAATAACCAAGTTTAATTTATTATAAGTGCAGAGTGAAGTGCACTGCATGTGCCCAAGGCCTGCAAATTAAATGCTACTACAGGGCCTATAGCACTGATTGTTCCACCCACTTAAGTAGCCCTTTAACCATGTCTCAGGCCTGCCAATTGCAAAGCCTGTGTGTGCTGTTGTGAACTGCCATGTCAAACTGACAAGCAAACCCTCTTGCCAGGGCCACACCTTCATTTTTAATACATATAAGTCACCCCTAAGGTAGGCCCTGGACAGTCCATCATCAGTGTGACGTGTATGTAAAAAGTAGGACATGCACTTTTGCTTTACATGTTCTGGTAGTCAATATCATTGGAATTTCCTTATTACATTTTATAAGTGTAATTCCCAATTGAGAAGAGATAGTAATCTCCCGTTTGATGTCTCTGGAAGCACAATTTTAAATCCCAGCTCATAGTGAAGTTAGATTTTAAAATGTAATTCTGAAAATGCCACTTTTAGAAAGTTGTCATTTTCTTACTTTAGCCATTTTGTTCCTTCTGCCTGTCTCTGAATACATGTCTGGGGTGGATGACAGCTGGACCTTGTGTATTCCCTCTAGACAACTACACACAATGGGAACTTAGGTGTGACTTGATGCACTTTAATGGGACAATCATGGCTTGATGTGGGAGCAGAGCTGAGCACTTCCTCACTTACACCTGAATAGGCTGTGTCCTGTCCCCACACAAAGGATTCCATACCCCCTGTAGTGAGTCTGGAGTCATGGCAGGAAGAGCAGGGACTCTGTGCACTTCAACAGCCTCCCTTTGAAGTATACCCCACTTCAAAGGCACAACTGGGTATACGTACTGGACCTCAACTCAGTTCCATTGTGGAACTGTGGATACTATGGCAGGAATAAGGACTTTTTTGCTGAGGGAACTGTCAATCTGCTGGACTGCTACTCTGCTGGACGCCTGTATGCTGCTGTTCTGCCCTCTTTACATGAGAGTGAGAAGGACTGGACCTTCATCTCTCCAATTCAGAACCAAAGTGACTCCAAGGGCTTGTTGGCTTGCCTCCCGTTTGAAGTCTCAGAGACATCAAAGACTTCCAACTCATCTGCCTACAGCACCTGGACTTTGCCATCTGAGAGTCTTGCCCGACCCAGTGGTACTAATCCAGTCCTGGGCCCTTGGAAGTGGGTATAAAGGGCTGCAACTGGCAAAATCCACGCGTCATCGTTATTGTGCCTCTCAGAACTGGCGCATCTCCATCGACGCCAACACATTGCCACCGCTGTGAGGATCAAGACCCATGGCATCTCCATCGGCACCTTTGCATCGCCGATGATGCGAGGATCGAGGACATTGCATAGCCTATAGCGTGGCACATCACCTCCTTTTGCTTGGAGGCAAATACTTTACACATTTATACCCCTATGAACCCAAAAACCTGCACCTGAAATATAATTTGAAAAATATACTTATTACACATTAAGGTTATGAAAAGCAATTAAATTATTTATGTCATTAAACATTAATTATGCCTAATTAATGTTCCAACCTATTCACAACTAGGTCTCTCAGGTCATCATCTGCTAACCTCCTCAAACCCCCCACTTTCAGATATAAAACGAAAGGAGGAAAGACAGTGGCCGTCCTTGGGACCAAAGCCTGGAATCTACTACCACCTCATCTAAGACTACTGAAAACAGACACTCAATTCAGGAAGGCTTTGAAGACTTGGGTATTTATCCTCCCAGACGAATTATGCCTCTCTCTTATTTAGTATCTTTAGGGCCCTCTCTCACCTCCAACCAACCAGCGCCAGGATGCTCCTTGCGGAGTGGCAGTCAGCGCTTTACAAATACCATCACATTACATTACATTACACCTGCATATCTCACAACATGCACCTAAAATATATATACTTACCTTAGAAAATCGATATTTGCACAAAGATATTTCTGAATCACGGTATAAATGTAGCACAATATGTAAAACTCGATATGTGTGTGCCTCAATATTTTGGATCCGATATTACAAGGCTTACAATGTTCATTTTCACACAATGGGGAGGATTAATTGCTTTAATCAAGGGTGGCCATGCAATGCTGAGCTTGTCAGGTGTGATGATAATTGTTCTAGGAGCAGCACTCATTAGAAAGTGTTTCTGTTTACCAGCACTAAAAGAAAGACAAAATCCTGTGTTAAAATTGTATTTATTTATTTAGGGAAGCGGAATAGACTGCAAATTAATGGAGGACTGTGAAATATAGGACATAATTCCCAGTTAGACCTCTTTTCTATGCTTCTGTAAAATTTGAGTTTAACCATGTCATCACACACACACACACACACACACACACAGATAAATGTATATATAGAATATACAATGTTACATCGCAGTGTTTACACCGTGATACCTTTACAATGCAGGCATTACAACGCAAGTCGATACAGCGACTTGCGCTAGAGGGCACTGGACTTAGGAATAGTAAGATTTACTATTCCAACTCCAGTCTACGTACAATAGGGAAGGTGTTGGAATAGTAAATTATACTATTCCTTAGGTTAGAGAACCATCCAGCGCAAATCACTGTAATGACTTGCGCTGTAATACCCGCGTTGTAAAGGTATTTCGGTGTAAACACTGCGATGTAACCGATGTTTCCTGTATATATATGATTTCGGGATAGAATTGCAAAATTAGGACTTTTGTAAAAAGTTCTTACTTTTTACAAAAGCCAGCATTAAAATGTACTAAATTGTCGTTGCCGTCCTACTTTTATTGTCTCTGCACTGCTGGATGCTGCTGGGGGTGTTAGAGTGAGTGTGCAGCAGCGAGGAATGCTGTGGAATTTCTCTCCTGCCCGCTTCATGCAAGTCTGTGGCGCGAAATATAGATCATACAAGCAGAGAACTTCTAATCGGGTGGGCAGCATTCGAGTTTGGTTGTGCAGGAGTAGTGCGGTGGCGCGCCGCTCCGCACCGCCAAACTCATAATCAGGTCCTATTTCTTTTCCTTTCCGTTCTTTACCTTATTCTTTACTTTTTAAAGTTACCAGCATATGTTTAACCTTTGCATTCAGGTTTCCGTAATTCAAAGTCAATAGTACCTTTTTGTGCTTGTAAGCATCATACTTTTCTATGATGAGAATTAAGATTACAAAGGGTTTCTAGATCAGTTCTAAGAATGCCTATCCGTTTTGAATCACCAATACAGTTCTACTGAAATTATTATTGTTAGTTTATTTAATTGATCATCTATATATATAAAAACGAATGTATGTCAGTCTGTCTGTCTGTCTGTCTGTTTGTCCTTTATGCATTACTACACCATTCATCCTATCGCCATGAAACTTTGGGAAGTTGTTGAGTACACTCCCGCGAAGGTTTCTGGCATAATTGTTTTTTAAATATCGGCCCCCCAGGTCCCTCATAATCTTTCGAATACTGATGTACACACCAGACGGAAAAACAAAAAAAAGTGTATGCACAAGCACTCGAATAAATAAATAAAATTAAAACAACATTCATCCGATTGGCAGGAAACTTTGGGAAGTTGTTGAGTACACTCCCGCGAAGGCTTCTGGCATAAACAAATTTGAAACATCGGCCCCCCAGGGGCCCTCATAATCTTTCGAATACTGATGTACGCACAAGACGGAAAAACAACAAATCATGTATTCATAAGCACTCGAATAAATAAATAGAATTAAAACAGCATTTATCCCATCACCAGGAAACTTTGGGAAGTTGTTGAGTACACTCCCGCAAAGGTTTCTGGCATAAACTGTTTTTTAAATATCGGCCCGAGGGCCCTCATAATCTTTAGAATACTGATGTACGAACCAGACGGAAAAACAAAAAATCGTGTATCCACAAGCACTCGAATAAATGAATAGAATTAAAACGACACTTTGAAATGTTTGCCATATTAAAATGAATAGTTATACAGTTAAAATATCGATTCCAAAATATAGAATTGCAGTAATAGCGAGGTGAAAATATAGAATGGACAAAATATCAAATGGACAGAATATAGGCAACAAAAATATCGAATTTAATGTAAGGAATTTAATATCGATTTTCATAAATATAGAAAGTCAAATATCGAAGTATATAATATAGGTATTAAATATATCGAATTTTTAATAATATTGAATTATTTAAAGTGTTTTGTATGTTAGTATATGTGTGAAAAGTGTGAAATTATTTTATAATGTATTTTAAGTAATGAATTTTATGTTATTTCATTTTTGCATAATTTAATTCTATAGTGGGTTGTGGGTTTATAGGGGAATAGGGTGGGAAGTTGTTTAATTATAATTAATTAAATATTTAAATGTATTTATTGGTATTTATTTTGAATTAATTGTTAATTAATTTCTAATTGGTAAATATTTAAATTTAAAATGGCAATTAAATTTACCTAATGGAATAATTGATAATTATGTTAATTTTATTAATTTATTTTTCGTAGCGGGTTGTGGGTTTATAGAGGAATAGGGGAGGAAGTAATTTAATTATGATTAATTAAATATTTTAATTTATTTATTGGCATATATCTTGAATTAATTGTTAAATATTTTTTAATTGGTAAATAATTAATGTTTAATTGGTAATTAATTTTTATTAATTGGTTAATTGATAAATATGTTAATTTCATAAATGTATTTCCCGTAGCGGGTTGTGGGTTTATAGGGGAATAGGGAGGGAAGTAATTTAATTGTAATTAATTAAATATTTTAATTTATTTATTGGTATTTATTTTGAATTAATTGTTAATTAATTTTTAATTGCTAATTCATTCATTGTTAATTGGTAATTAATTTGTATTAATAGGTAATGAATTTTAATAATTCATTTTTATTTGTATTTTTAATTAATTAAGTATTATATTATATTAAATTGGTAATTACTTTTAATTATTTTTTTATTGGTATTAATATTTAATTTATTTTTATTAATATATGAAGTATTTACTTTCCCTACTCTCTGGATTGGGAATATTAATTTTTACCCCTATGCTATCCAACGCTTTCCCTAATGTTGCCCCCTCTGGAGTGGGAATAGTCATTTTTACCCCTACGCTATCCAACGCTTTCCCTACTGTTGCACTCTCTGGAGTGGGAATAGTAATTTTTACCCCTACGCTATCCAACGCTTTCCATACTGTTGCACTCTCTGGAGTGGGAATAGTAATTTTTACCCCTACGCTATCCAACGCTTTCCCCACTGTTGCACCCTCTGGAGTGGGAATAGTAATTTTTACCCCTACGCTATCCAACGCTTTCCCTACTGTTGCACACTCTGGAGTGGGAATAGTAATTTTTACCCCTATGCTATCCAACGCTTTCCCTATTGTTGCACTCTCTGGAGTGGGAATAGTAATTTGTACCCCTACGCTATCCAACGCTTTCCCTACTGTTCACTGTCTGGAGTGGGAATAGTAATTTTTACCCCTACACTATCCAACGCTTTCCCTACTGTTGCACTCACTGGAGTGGGAATAGTAATTTCTACCCCTACGCTATCCAACGTTTACCCTACTGTTGCAGTTGCTGGAGTGGTAATAGTAAATTTACCCTCTCGCTATCCTACACTAAAAATATTGTATATTATTAATTAATATTATGTTAATATATATATATATGTGTTAAAAAATTAAACTGTATGTTTATTTTTTTAACTTAAATTAATTATTTAATACTTTTAAATGAATTTAAGTATTTTTAAGTATGTTTTAGTTAATTATAGTTATTATTTCATTAATTTAAAAATACATTTAAACCTTTTTTTTAAATTCGATATTTTGACTAACTATATATTTTTTTTCGATATTTTTGTACTTACCTGTTTGTAGATAGGACTTCGATATTTTTGCTTTCTATATTTTCACTTCGATAGTTTTAGTATTCTATATTTTTGTATTCTATATTTTTTCAGTGATCCAAATGAATACGTTTCAATAAAAATGACACAATGTAAATTGAATGTTATCATAACGAGTTTCCGTGAATTTCCTTTCTTCGGGGATCGCAGCAACGCGCGATGGGTAAGCTAGTTAAATATAAAATTATTCTTTTAAGTATATAGCTGCCATTGGTATGCAGAATTGTGCTTATATTTATTTTTCCTTTTATAATAGTGGCAAAGGCTTGCGTCATAAAAAAAAAAACTTCATACCAGCTTTCCAAGGCCAAGCCTATTGAGATTGCCAGTTTTTGCTGTTTTTTTCTATTGAATAAAGTTTCTATACGTCTTGTGTGTAAATGGGGTTTTACAGTGAATTGCATTCTTTATTAAATCTCTAAAAAGATAATTAAATGTAGTGATTAAAGGTAATGATGTTCTATCAATAGGGTTAGTGTTGGCAAAACATAACTTTCATGCAGATGTAGAATGATAACCGGCGAATTATTGTTTAATGGTTTATAAAATTAGGAATCCATGCATTGCTGTATGTCATGTACAATAACATCCTAATGATGAGTTCTGTACGAAGCAATGCTTGGAGGTCAATGTGTCGAAAACTAAACTAATGGCCTCTATTCCGCATAAGGCCTATAAAGGGGGTATTTTAGTGAATGAACGGCCGCTAGAGCAAGTTAAAGAGTTTACATATCTGGGGGTTAATATTTAGGATGGCTTGAAATGGAACCACCAAATTGACCTGGCATCCCTTAAGCACAGGCAATTGTCGGGGGTTCTGCACATGGAACATAATTCATCTCATTCAAAGCCAATCAGCCCGGTACTCAAGATTTATATCTTGATAGTTATTAGCTCAGCCCTCTATGGTTCAGAGCTATGGCGGTGTAAGAATCTTTCCTCGCTGACACTAGTGGAAAATAGATTTTTAAGAAAAATCACCAGGCTACCACAGAGCACTCCAACCTGTCCGTTACACTACGATCTTGGGAGGAAACCTATTGCAGATTTAGCCAAACTGCGTCCCCTTTTGTATTGGCAAAGGCTATGGACTACTCCCGAACTAGAAGTGGTTGTGCTTGGATTTCTCTCAGTAATTAGGGCAGTTACCTTTCACCGTATAAAATGGTTATGGGTGGTGAGAGACAGTCTAGCAAGTATTAGTATTATTTCATTGTGGAAGGACCCAATAAGTGCCAATTTTCACACTAAAAAGATCTTGAAGGGGAAATACTGGGAAAGGGTTCAGTTGAACATACTTAGAAAGAGTGGGGAGTCCTCGCTAACCGGACGTTTCTTGGAAAGTAAACCAATACCAAGTCTGGAGCCCTACTGGGACCAAATTACAAAGCAGCTCGACCGATAATTATATTTCCAGTTTAGAGCAGGTAGACTGCCATTAAGAACATTTACTTCCAAATGGGATAATTCTACTAAAGAAACTTGTCTGGTATGTCATCTTAGCAATGAGTCCTTGGCCCATTTATTGTTCGTTTGTACTGGTTACGATGCACCACATCGGGTTTGGTTATCACCAATCTGTAAGCTCTTCGGTACAAGAAGGGCTAGTGAAGCTGGTCGAATCCTCAGAACAGACACATCATCAACGATTGCCACAGCAATGGCAAAATTCTTGGGGTGGTCGTGGGCCATAAGGATATACTCCCCCGCCTTTCCTAAGGCTAATTAAAGTACTGTGTAACTGCACATAAATCAGATACCATAGAATAAGCCAATTTAACTGCAGAACCATCCTATTGTAATTATTTTTTGCAATTTCCCAAAAACGTATTTTTAACTTTGTTTTAAAACTTGTTTTAAAATCTGAAATTTTAACGGACTTTTAAAGTTGAATAGACTTCTCTTGTATGTGGTGACGAGGTATTACCGTCAAGGCTTTATTTTATACTGTGCTGATGTTTTATTGTTATCACCTATGTTTTATTTACTCTTTGTATGTGCTTTTATGACATAATCTGTCGAATAAAGCCTGTTTGGATTGGATTGGATAACATCCTAATAGGTTCCCACCCATCCTAAAACCTAGAGCTTTCTTGAGCTTCACAAGGTTTGGTTCTGCCCGTTGGCATGTTGAAAGCAAAATGTTAAGTATGCCTTCATTGTGAACTATTTTCAGTTTTATGTCAGTTTAGCAGACATAGAATCTTTCAATTGTGTTTCCCTGGTGTGTTTTAAGAGAATTGGTTTAACAAGCTAATCTCCCCAGGAAACACAAAACAATGTCTTCCTCATTGATATAGTGTTGCTATTAAAATATACTGTAGTATATGAAATAGTTTGGCAGCTAATAATATAACTGGGTTTTTTCTCGCCAGTTAACGAATTGTGGTCCCTGGAAAGCCTCTCTACTTCTTGATGAGTTCACAGTGACTAGGTATTTTTCAGGATTAAGTCATTATTGTTCAGATATGACATTTTGATTGGTGATCCCTGGGCACCCACACTATTTGCCCAGCACGTTAGGGACCTCTAGCCAGCTCCGTGGTAAGCAGCCAACAGCTTTTGGTTTGTTTGTTTTAGTTTCAGGTTAACATATTGAACATAATTGCATCCGGTGGATGATTCAATCTTTGACCAACTTTAGTTTCTGTTGGCTGTGGCCCTGATGGCCCGCTCCCAATAACGTTCTGTTCCTATTTTCACTTGTATCTGCATTATTTTCAACAGCTGGAGCCTCCTATAGCTTGTCTGGTTAATGTAAATGTCTAGTCTTCTGCTGGCAACTCTTGGTATGGAAAGCTCTTATTTCCATAGGTTATACACCTCAAAATTGTATTCAAATTCCATGCAATAATATTTCTGTGGCATCAGATGAAACCAGTGCTGGCATATTTCTTTCTTTTAAGTGCTGATAAATGCCAGCGTGAATGTAGCACCATGATGTCTTCGCTGTTATTGAAATAATACAAGTACAAATGCGTACTTCCTGTGAGAGACACCGCATTTTTCCCTTTCAATAATTACTTCTGACATGAAGGCATGCATTTGTGGTAGACAATGGCGTCTCTGAGAAGTAGCAGCACCGCACATTTTAGAGCTATACATATATATGTCCAGTGCAAAATCAATATAAATACAGTTTTACTATTTACATTTTTTGATTTTTAGAGCAAATTCAAAAGGTCCCCAAAGTAAGAGCAATATGTTTAGTCACACATATGTCATAGTTAACCAAATAGACTAGACCAAGTGCATAAAGTGACTAAAAGTAAACTTCCTTCTGATATATGAGGCCTTGGGCATACACAGGCCCATCCTGCAGACATAAATACGTCGACTTGTTGTTTAAAGGGGGAAGTGCCTGCCAAAGAAACTGATGTAATAATAAAGCATGAAGTAAAATTGTGGGAAATTAAGAACAAAGCCAAAACAATTATTACACAACACTCTGTTAAACAACTAAGATACCACATTACTAGTCAAAATAAAGAAATATCATCTTGCACCTGGCCAAAGTTTCCATTCCATTACTAAAATTCAACTCAGCATTAACACGTGATATCACTGTAATGCGTTTAAAATGTTCTAGTGTTTTCAAATTGACTTTGTAAAAATTCTGTAATTAGTCAAACTAAGTTGAAAAAAGTGACTGCAGCTATTAAAATTCTCTTTAATAAAACGCTCAAGTGCCACGCTTTATTGAAATAGGACAAGTCAACTGTTTATGACCAAAAACCTATACATACACTAATAAAATAAAGCTTTATAGGAATTACAGTATAATAATTGCCCAATAATTGGTAAGTGGATTCATGTACTTGCAGATATGCACAATAGAGAGAGGTGAGTATTCAATATATATGTCATTCAATCATTTAATCAAAATAACCTTGATTCTGCCAAAAGGCCATGAAATATGCATCAGAGAGAAACTGCAAACATATAAGTATAGACTCCGTAAAATGAGTGAGTGTTAAAAACATATGTACCCTGTAACAGAGAAGCCATATAAACTATCTGTGTCCTAGGAAATATGTAAAAATGACAAAACGGGATGGAATGATTGTAGATTGCACAGGACGATTGTCACACAGGCAACGGAACCGGCCTTTCTCTACTCTTCTCGGGAAAAGTGGCTAGTGCATGAAATACAATGAGCCTAATATGGGTTAAAAGATCTCTATGTTCAACATCAGTCATAAATAAAACATGTGCTTCAATTATAATTGCGATATATATCGCAGTAGAAGAAGAGCAGATCATAGCTTTAGATGACTCTGCTAGAATTCTGGTCTCATAACATTTTCCATAAAACGATTCTCTTTCATGCTCAAACTAGCTATAATATGAGTTTTCAAAAGTTCATGTTTACCCAACCATTCAAACCCCTCTTTATCGTACTTAATACACGAGATAGAGTACTCTTGGGCCAGAGATAAGGACTCAGACATTATCAGCTGATCAAAAGATGTCTCCTGCTAGAGTACTCTTGGGCCAGAGATAAGGACTCAGACATTATCAGCTGATCAAAAGATGTCTCCTGCTTTGACTGTATAGACAGTCATAATATCAAGGGGCAACCCTAACTTGGCCCCACAGAGTGTCCATTCCTAGCTCTGCATGGCAAATAAAGAAAGGAGTAGCTTTTGGGACTGCTAGAGGCCTATATAAAAAACATTTTTTTCAAACAGTTGGATTCCCTTTAGTTTAGTAGAAGTCCATAAGTCAGCCCTGTAGGTTACGACTAGAATTCATTTACTCTTAAAGATGGTCACTAACTCTAACTGGTCTAGACAAGAGTTTTCTAGAGATTCAGAAACTATTTCTACATTTCTTTCAAATTGTTGAACCCATATTCTTCTTAGGTGGTCCCATTTAAATGATGAGACAAGGGCAACTGTCAAGTATTAAAAGGTGTTAACATTCGGCATGCGCATAGAGCCAATATAATGCAGCTTGGTTTTTGATGTCCTTGGTCAAAATACCACTACACAGGATTTGGATAGGTTGTGTTTTTTAAATCCAAATCCTTCATAAATACGGCAAAGAGGTCCAAGAGTATTTGCAGCTTGGCAGCCATATGGGCCACTAGGAAAGCATCATCTACGTGAAGAACTGCGGCTGGGCGGGATCCTAGCTGGGGCTCGTCCACACCCCTTGACCTAAGATGACCCTCCAACTCATCAAGGTATAGATTGAAAGAAAAGAAAGGGAGACATAAACACCTCAGGTGAAAACCCCTGACAATCCTGATGGAAATAGAGCATTCACCTGTTGCCTCATAACAAGCCCAGGAGGATGTATTGGTATGTAACCAATTGCAGGGCCCACCATCAGGGCTATCATTTTATGCCATAATCGTGATTTACTGACTAAGTCAAAGACTGATTATAAATTAATAAATGTTAAATGGATTATCAACGGTGTAGTTCGAGGTTAAGATGTAAAGGTTTAAACATTGTTCCATTGAGTCTAAAACATGCTGAAAACCATATTGCATTTTTGTGTGATAACAGTGTCTTATGCCTAACATTCCAATTGGCTAGCAAGACCCTCCAGGACACTAAAGGGAAATGGTCCTATTACAATCAGTAGGATCCTAATCCTTTGCTTTTAAAGATCAAGACAATGATTGAGTGGCTGCAGAACTTAAGGGCCTTGAAGCTGTCTTGTCCTTTAATACATTGGTTACTAATGAGACCTTTAAATCAATGTTATCTTTAAATTTTTCATTTAGAATCCCATTCAGTACTGTTATCAAATTGACTTTCCAAAAATTCTGATATTAGTAAAACTCTAAAGGCCTGATTAACAAAGGTAAACTGAGACAAAAGTCTAACTTTATGACTTTCAGTATTCAAAAAAGGCATTTACGAGTCGTAAAGTTAGACTTTAGTCTCAGTTTTGGTCTCAGTTGAACTTAAGACCAAAACTGAAGTTTAACTGATACAAAAGTCTAACTTTACGACTTGTAAATGCCCTTTGTGAATACCAAAAGTCATAAAGTTAGACTTTTACCTCAGTTTACCTTTGTGAATCAGGTCCAATGTTGATAAAACCCTTTTAAAGCTTTTAGTGATCAGTGATGTTGCATCCACCAATTCAACAGACAAGCATTGGCATAGCCAATAGGTCTTGCCTTTGGGACCTTATAAGTATTTAGCCATGGCGTACATTATTCTGGGTGCTTAAACATTTACTGTTAACCTCAAACCCATTTAAGCTCACAAAGCTTCCAACACTATGTGGAAAGCATACGGGACTGCTGATCGTGACTGCGGGCATCGCCTCTTTGGAGTGAATGCTGCTTCTGGCAATTTGGTACTTATATTTTATTTGAATATCTATTTCAGAATATGGCACAAATTATTTCAAGCGTGTGTCTCAAGTGAGCAAGTAAGCCTCTACACTGTGCCATTACCTAAGGCTCCTTATCTATTAGACATAGATTAATTCAAGCTTGTCTCTCAAGGCAGCAAGTAAACCACCACTAATGGTGCCATTGCCTAAGGCTTCTCAACTCATGGCTAAGACCGCCATCCAACTTCCTCCCTCCACTCCCCCCTCCCCTTTTCCTTTTTGAGTATTGCAATCTGTGAATGAACGACGTCTTTGGGTTCAGGTCTCCCTTTTTCACACCGTACTCTCCTTTGCTGACTGTCTTGTCTTGTTTATTTTGTAAGTCATGCTTGACAGTAACTACAATAATGCCCCTTTCTCATTTTGTATTGTATGTCTAGGTGTAGTCTTTTTCAACACTTAGCTGCGCTTGACTCCAGCCACCTTTATGTTCTGCAGTACTATGTAGTCTGTGTTGACATTGCTCCAGCCATAATCTTCGTAATCTGGTTCGCCGATTGCGATGGACAAAGTCTTGTAAACTTTCCTTGACCATGTCTGACTGGTGCCTAATATGCTTAAACTTTGCAACCGCCAATCCTTTAATATTTCCTATACAATTTTTTTTTCTCTTGTTCTCAGATTTTGAAATTCATCTGTGGGTGTTGCTTCTGCAGTATATGTTTTGAATATTGTACCTGTAAGTGTTTAAAAGTTATTTATCAAACTTTTTAAATATTATTCTTCCTTTTCTTTGTGCCTCAGCCATGTCTTAGTGCGCCTTTTAGGCATGCTCTGGGTCTACTAACAAATGATTCAGTGTAGATCCTCTTCTTCACTCTCTCCTGGTGTATTGAGCTTGTTGTAACTCACCATGTTAATTTTTTTAACATTTTATTTCCAGAGGGGTCTTGGATCTTCAGAAACATCTTTTCCTGATGATGGTCTCATAGATATATGCCAGTACAGACCGAAACATCAATGTTTTAACCAATTATGGAACACACTCGGGTATATTGATTTATTTTTAATTTTTTAATTTATATGGATCACTGTGCCTGTCATTGATTGTGGATGTCATGAAATAGACTAAAATATATCTTTGAATATATCCCTTGTTAGCAACATTACCTGATAAACTTTCTAAAAGTGGCATTCACAAACACACACTTTAAAAATCACCTTTACTAAAAGATGTGCTATACAATTCTGAGCACAGGGAGCCCAAACTCAAAATCTTTAGCTGCTCCCAATTGAAAGTTACACTTGTAAAATGTTACAAGGCAGATCCAATGATAGCCTATGGGAGAGCTCATCATTAGGGAAAAACAAAATTGGCAGTAATTCACCATCAGTTCATGTAAAACACACCAGTACATGTCCTACCTTTCACATACTTAAGGGTGTCTTAAATGTTTTAAAAAGGAAGGTTAGGGCCTGGAAAGTGTGTGCGCTTGTCAGGTCAACATGGCCATTTGAAACAGTACACACACACCCTGCCGAGGCATGTCTGAGACATGGTTGCAGGGCTACTCATGTGGGTGGCACAATCAGTAGTGCCAATCATGGATAACCTATCACAATCAAAATTTACACCGAGAGCATATGCACTTTAGCACTAAACAGCAGCGGTAAAGTGTCCAGAGTTATAAAGCCAACAAAGACAGGTTAGAAAATTAGGAGACAAAAAGTCAAAAGGTTTAGGGGCAAACCTGCAAAAAGGTTCAGGTCCAACAGTTCAATAGAAGTAAAACAAGACTACAACACCAACAATACAATAGGGTATCATAAAAAGTCCAGGACTGGAAACAGCATCTGTGACAACCTTCTTAGTTACCTCTGCAATTGAAATGGTAGTGTATCACATCTCATTATCAAGCTTTCTCCCAGGCACATCTACACTTTCTGTGTTTTCTTTAAACAATCCTATGGTTTCTACAGTATTTGGTATCATCAAAAAGACAAAGGACTGATAGCCAACCAGGAATTTTCCTTGATATCGCATCTGCAAATCAATCTGTTGCCATTCACATAATCAATGTTGTCAATATCAGTGTGCCATGGTGTAATGCTAGATTCAAATAATAGTGTTCCAATCATAAGATATGTCCCTCTTTCCTTGTTAGCATTAAATATTGACTAATACCATCTCTTGTGTTATGATCTTATAACTGTCTCCAAATGGGGAACTGAAATTAGAATTCCCCTTTTTTTTGATAGACACATTTTTATTGATTTGACAAAAGACTCCAGCCATACATCATGACACCATGAAAGTCCAGGAGTGCAATCAAAGAGTAGCGTGACCCAACCTACAAATACAAATGAATACAAAGCAGCTTACATTTGGACATTCCCTGTAAGATTAAGCTAATCCCCCAACCATTTCCCCCAAAACCTACGATACTTCTTAGGACACCCACGTGCATCATACGTGGTTTTTTACTGCGCGGCACACCAATCGATCCCAGTCCGCCAGCGTCCAACACTTGGGGTATCAGGGCATTTCCAGGAGGCATTGTCCCTTTTAGCCACTGCCATTGAGGTAATGAAAAACAACTTCTCTAGACCCATCAGTAATACCCAGGATCATGTGTTTTGGATTATGGGGAACTTCCCACCCCAACATCTCGGTGAATTCCTCCTCAATGTCCCCCCCAGAACTGCTCCAAGCAAGGACAGGCCCATACCATGTGGAGAAAATCAGCTGGATGGTGGCCGCACTGAGTGCAAGCGGAGTTTGGGCTAAATCCTACTCGATGAAGGCGCACCGGGGTGAGGTAAGCTGCATACAAATAGTAGAGCTGTACCGCCTGGCGGAGGCGGTGACCATCCTAGAGGTCATAAGGGCGTCATGCCAGTCTTCCTCCACTATGGCGCCCACCCACTCCTCCCATTAAGCACGTAATCGATCTGGGAAAGTAGGGGTGTTATTGATCAGTGATCGGTAGGTGCAGGAGATGCCACCCTTCCCCAGGTCCCCCAGCATAATCTGCGCCTCAGGTGGGCTATGGTCAGGAAACAGTGTGCCCATTGTGAGGTGTGTGTGTGGAGAGCGTGTCCCAATTGTAGATATCTGTAGAACTGCGACCGATGTAGGGAGTGACTAGTTTGAAGGTCTTTGAAGGAACGCATGTGATCTCCCACCCACACGTTTCCCAGTTGTGAAAGTCCTATAAGGTTCCCGGCTCGGAAACCTTGCAGCTCATTAACCTCCTTGAGCCAGGTCCCCTGCCACAGGGCTGTGCACTGGGTCAGTGTATGTGTCCACTTGGTGTGTTGTAGTGGGGCCCGCCAGGCCAGCAGTGTGGGGTGCGTCGCCTCTGGCAATTGGGACGGGATAGGGGCCCTGTACAGCATAGACTGGACCTTGGTCAGACCCAACTCAACCAACCCAAGCCTATATGCCCTATCAGACCAACCCCCATTGAACCAGTTGTGTATGGAGAGTAGGCGCGTGTCCAAGTAGAACAAATATAAGTGGGGCATCCCCAGGCCCCCATCAAATGAAGGAATCCTACAGACGTTCAGAGCCAGTAGGGCCCTACCTTTTCCCCAGAGGAACTTATTGGCCATGCTGTCCAATTCGCAAAACCAGGTCCTGGGGAAGCAGAGGGGGGTATTTTACAAAACATAGAGGAACCTGGGGAGAATCATTGTTTTTAAAGAGGGCGACCCTCCCCATGGGGTTCAGGGGCAGTGTTTGCTACTTCTGGAGATCTGCCTTAGCCTTCTTCACTAGGGGAGTAACGTTGAGAGCCCAGCTGAGCTCGGGGAGGAGAGTCATCCATATCCCCAAGTATTTGAATGACTGGCGAAGGAGTGGTATGATAAACTGCCAATCAAAACATTCTTGAGACAAATGGAGAGGGACCAGGACCAATATGCCGGGGTTCAGCCGGAGGCCCGAAGCCTGTTCAAAGGATTGTAGGATGTGGAGACAATGGGGGCCGGACCGGGCAGGATCGGCTAAGTAAATGAGGACCACATCCGCATAAAGTGTGATTTTGTCTGTCTCGTTGTATGTATCAACAAGGAGAGAGGTAGGGAGAAGGGAACACTCTTATTCCCCACTGGTCATCAAAAACAACAACAAAAGAGTGTTCGCAGCTCATCGGGAAGGCGAGATTCAGAGCACTAAAAGAAAAACAACACCCATTTGGTGTTATAGAAAGCCCTCACTCACCGACCTAGTCGGTGACATGCTTCATCATCCGAGGTCTATGGTGTGATAGAATCTCACCTGTCAAGTGCATTTTAATTATTGCGTGGTCTCCAAAATTGCGAGCATCTATCATTTTGTTTCACTTTTTTGACATAACTCTTTACTTTCACATCCTTTGGTAGGGTGGGCCTTAGAGTGTCCATACCGCCGGGGTTTAGTACACCATAGGTCCTGACGAATGCCAGGTAAATTAACACCAGCATTGGCAGAAACATGTTGACCAGCACGTAAATTTATAGGAAACAAGCCATTCAAACTATTTGGCTCAGTTTTCCTACACATATTTTAATATGTCTTATTGATCAGGCAATAAAGGAATATTTTGATACAATTAAGACATTTTTAACCTCACCACTTACACTTCTTTTATTCACCTATATAACCACCTAGCCACTCACAACTTCACATTACCAGCTCCGCAGTAAATCTGGCGTTGAAGCACACTGGGGTGGCACTCGGCCACTCCCAGTGGGGCCCAATGATGAAGCATGCCACCGACTAAGTCGGTGAGTGAGGGCTTTCTATAACACCAGATGGGTGTTGTTTTTCTTTTAGTGCTCTGAATCTCGCTTCCGATGAGCTACGAACACTCTTTTGTTGTTGTTTTTGTCGCGTTGTATGGCCAGTTCCAACCCTGCACATGCTTGCACAATCAAGGAAGCCAGAGGCTCCATCACCAGAGCAAAGAGCAGGGGAGGGCTCCAACAGAACCCCATTCATCAGGACACGAGCCCTCGGACTGGCTTAGAGAACCCTGACCATGCCTAGAAAGTGGGGGCCAAGGCCCATCTCAGCGAGGACATCCTCCAAAACTCCCCAATCCACCAAGTCAAAGGCTTTCTCAAAGTCTACAAGGAGGATCGCTAGATACGGGGTGAGCAAGTGGCGGTAGGCCAAGGCCGACTGCAATCTCCGAAGACAATGCTGGGTACCATGTGAGGGCATGAACCCGCATTGGTCGGGGTGAACCAGCACGGATAAGTGGGGTTTTGAGCCGCTGGGCGAGGACCGTGGCAAACAGTTTCACATCAGTATTAATGAGGGAGAGACTGGTAGGTGGAGGAGTTCCACCACCTCTTGCTGCCCGGCTTGTGGTGCAACAGACGAAAGTATAGGCCACTTTCTGTTTTTGTGCAAAGCTTACGCCGCCCCGAGAAAAGTCTGGCTAGCCCCTGTCTGTAGAAACTTAGGGATATCTAGGGGTGTTGAGGCACTACGAATACTCTGTACCTCCACCGATATGCCTGCTGTTTTGGCAACAGCAAAGTACTTGGGGTGGGCATGGTCCATCAGACGGAGGGCAATCCTTACAAAAGCAAATTGATTGGGGTATTGTCTGTGGTTTCTGTGTAAATTATGCATCAAAGCTTTTTTATTGTATATGTCTGCACAATTGTTTTAAAATTTTGTATAACTAGGATATAATCTTTTAAATCATGAATTTTAAATGTATGTTTGTGCTTTTATGAGTATAACTCTCGAATAAAGCTTTGATGATGATGACTAGGTAGATCGCCTCCCCGATCTCTTCTTGGGTGATGGGGCGGTCCAAATCCTCCTATGCTATGGGGTCCAGGCAAGGAAGGCAGCCGTTCCCAACCCCCAACAGGTTGGAGAGGGAGAGAGTTGGAGTTTTAGCCGCATCGAGGTGGCGATAATATGAGGCAAAGGTGGCGATAATATGAGGCAAAGCCACTGGGGTGCGGTGCACCGAACCATCTTGAGCTATAATTTCAGGGATTATGCGATTTGCCCTGGGATGGGTGGCTAATCTGTGGAGGAGTGAGCCATTTTTGTGGCCCCAACCGTACACCCTGGCCACGGACGAGCGCCAGAGGAGTTTGGCTGCGTCCAGTGAAAGTTGCTTAAGCTTCGAACAAAGATGGGCAAGAAGTCTCACCTCGGGTGCATCCGGGGTTTGGGCGTAGACTCGTTCAAGTTGCAGTGCCTGTGCCTCACATGAGGTAATTTGCTCCATTTGTGCCTGCTGCTGGAGTATGAGCTGGCCCTTGGCAATCCCCCTGATCGTAGCCTTGCCAGCCTTCCATAGGGTACCAGGAGAGGGTTTTGATCCCTCGTTGGTTAAAAACTATTGCTTAAGTTCCCGTCTCACCACCTTCCAGAATTCCCTGTCTTGAAGGAACCAAGCGTTTAGCCTCCACGTTTGACACATTGAGGCGGGAGGGGGGCCTGTATGAGGCATCACCAGGGAGTAGTCCGAAATGCCTCGGGGAGGATGAAAACATCTTGAATCATAAGACTATCCGTTGAAGGAACGAAAAAGGTATCAATATGCGCCTGCGTATGGTGTGCTGCTGAGGTGTGCGTGAACTGCCTGGATTGTGGATGCCAGATACACCACGCATCACATAAACCCAGTGATTCAGATCTAATCGTCAGCTGTCTTGCCTGTGCGAATCTACCAGGGGAGGGGAGGCTGGTCATGTCTAAATCAGGTGAAGAGACCGCGTTAACGTCGCCCCCGAGGAAAGTGGAACCCAAGAACAGGGAAGCTAGGAGGTCGGCAGATTTGGCTAGGGTCGATGTAAACATTGAAGGAGGAGAAGAGAGTGACACAAGATTGAGGGGCCACCGTTCAGCGAGCCACTTAGGGCCACGAAGGTGCCCTGGGCATCATGGAAGACGTGCGCAGTCACAAATGGAAAGGATCACCATCCCACGGGAGCCCTGATTGAACCCCAAGTGTCAAACCCTATCATAACCATATCGTGCTAAAAAGGGGCAGTGGTTACCCAGTAAGTGCGTCTCTTCTAACAGTAGGACTTCTACCCCAAGACGCTGTGCGTATCGTAGTACAGCCATGCACTTGAAATGGTCCAGGAGGCCATTGACATTCCAGGACATGACGCGCAGGGAGGCCCCCAGTGGAGGTATGTCAGGCATAGTGGCAGAGGGTCTCAGTGATGAGGTATAATCCCAAAGGGAGGCCAGGCTCTGAGCTGGGTTGCCCAGAGGTTTGGTTGGGTGTCCAGAGAGGAGTCATTGTGTCCCACCGTGAGTGGAACAGGGTGTCATGTAAGTGTTGATGCAACAAAACAAGAAAACAACAAAAACAAACTGAAAATGGAACTTCGGACAACGGTTCCCCCGCCCTACCCCATCCCCCAACCTACACTTCAGGAACGGAAGCATCTGTGCGCCTAACAGTAAACAAATTTAACAAAAGACCAAACTAAAACACTTGGGAATGGGGAAGCATGGAGAACCCCTCCTCATGACAGGATGTACGTAGTCAAGTCCGTTGGGAAGGAAAGCAATGGTGAGTCAATGCACCGTCTCCGGCTGCGGAACCAGGCCCGGCAATCAGAGACAAGTTCAAGCAGGGTTCCTAAGAAGCGCCGGGCTACATGAAAGATCTGTGTCCGGGAGGTCCAGCAATGAAGGCCGGGGCGAGACCCTTCCCCCGTGATCCAAGTGGCCGGATGAGCCTGACCGCCTCCCTGCCAAGGATTCTCCAGAAAGCAATGCCGGTTGCTGGGAGGGGCCCAGCGGGGAGTCTGACGGGCTCGTCTCTGGCCACGATGCCTGCGGGAGCGGTTGCGCTAAGGCCATGGGGCGAAAGGTACGTGATGGGTGGACCCATATTCCACCTCACCAGGTGATGGATTCTAGCTGCTGGTCCGTAGTGGACGCTCCTCAGTCGCCCAAGTCCAAACCTCTGTAGGATTGTCAAAGAACAGGGTCTTGTTGGAGAACACCACTCACAGGCGTGCCAGGAATAGGAGCCTATATTGGATGTTAAAGACTCTTAGCTTTTGTTTGACTTGGCCGAATGAGCGGCGCTGACTCTGGACCTCATAAGTGTAGTCCGGGAAGATCATGATTGTATGATTTTCATAGCGGAGTCATTGCTGTTTGCGGGCTTCAGCCAGGATAGAGTTGCAGTCCTTAATTGAGAACCCGCATTATAACCGATAGGGGAGCCGCACCTGTTGGTGGTTTAAGGGTAAGAGATCGGTGGCCCCGCTCAATCGCAAACCATGGGGAGAAGGAGCCCTCAGGGACCCATGATCGCAACCACTTCTCCAGGAAGTCCACGGTACGGCCCTGCTCCACTCCCTCTCGAGAGCCCGCCAGGCAGAGGTTGTTGCGCCGGGACCTGTTCTCTGCTTCTTCTGCCTGTCGGTGCAATTCCTGGGTGTGCGATTGGAGACAAGCAAGTTGCCCCTTAAGTTGCTGGACCTCGTCTTCCACATTGGAAATTCAGCATTTGGGGGGGGGCAAGATGGCGGCCGTGTGAAGCGGTTGAGCAGCAGCGGTAGCAGTGTGGACATGGTCTCAGCTTGCCTCAAACCCTCCGTAACTTGAAAATGCCGTGACTCCCCTCCCGACCGCCCAGCGTTGAACAGAGAGAAGTCCCGAGGCGATTAAGGCTAAAAGGAACCGCGGAGAAAAAGCGTTCACCTTTCTTAACACTGCCGAGACTCAATATTGGTTTGGATGCCTCTGATAGCTTCTTACCGTAAAGTACTCCCTTCCGGGCTGTCCGGGGTTGCTGCTGCGTTGCTCCTCAGGATTGGGCTGGCCAGCAGGTTCTCCGGTGGAGCTCGCGGATTTCGCGGAGCCAGGGGGCGGAGCCCTGCAGGGGCTCGAACGGAGTCGGCTAGGCGCAGAAGCGGAGGCAGAGTGTTGACCAGGGGCTGTGGAGACAGGAGGCGGCGCAGTGAGAGGCAGCAGCCCTTTTCGCAGATGGCTCCAAAAACTAACACTGGAGGTAAGCCGGCAAAAAAAAGAAACGTGGTAGAAAATGCAGCTGCAGTCGGTAACCTCGCAAACGCTGTAAACATTACCACGGACAGTGCAGGGGCCGAAGGTGCATTGCTCGAAATCGAGCCTGGGGCGCGGACAAGACCACTGATACCAGGCACCCCCAAAGAGACAAAGCCCCCACCCGTCAGAACCAGACAAGCTGCTGCCTCAGCCGCTGCAACTGCCACTATAAGTATAGTGGAAATGCTGAATCGCAAGGACAAGGAGAAAAAGCTAAAAACCATAGAATCGACCTCAGTAGCAGCAACTAATCTGCTACCAGCGACTGAAGAGGGCGAGGAACCCGAGCCTGAGCCTGAGTTGGTGCCAGAGCTCGAGCCTGAGACACAGCCGGGGCCGGACTCTCAGCCACAGCCACAGCCACAGTCTGAGGGAGCGGACACTTTCTCAAATGGCGTTCAGGACAAGACGGCACAATCAACTACAGTAGAGGTCGGGGCTGACAAGGATATCGTTAAGGAGGGTAATGCTCTTATGCTGGTCAATGATATGGCAACCATGTCTCCAGAGGAGGAGACTGTGCAGCTCGTTGCTCCCTCCGCCATAAATACTATTTGCGAAAACGATCAGGTGGGCCAATAGGGAGAGACTTTAACTGGACTTCAAAACGGTCTTCAAGATGGCTCTATTCTCTTGGCTACAGGCGAATTATCTAAAGAGACTGTCGCGATCACAGTGACTCCAGGTGAACAAGGACGGCCAGCAACAGATGCAACTCAATGGGGCTCGAATCTTTTGGAGAAGGAGAAGGAGAAGGAGAGGAAGGAGAAGGAAAAGGAAAAGACCCCCAGCGAGTGTTTCTTCTCCGTAACAGAGGAGGCCGATTGGTCAGAGGACGAGGAGCTGCAAAGCTCTGATATTGACGGCAGTAACCCAGAGTCAGAGAGCGACTCAGAGCGGGGAGTACCATCAACGGCCATTAAAGCTACACTCCCTCAAAAAAATCAAGTAGAATCAACATGGGATCACTCTCCAACAACATCGCTACAAGGAAACCCAAGCCACACACAGACCCAGGAGACCACACAACTTTCAATGATGTCAATGATGTCAATGATGGAATCAATCCATCAAGGGATCACAGCGCACCGAGAAGAGACAAGATCGGACAGCCTCAAGGCCCAAGCAGCAATGAGAAAAATGAAAGGGGTGGTCAGGAAGTTGTCAAAGGCCTGTGTGAATGTAGGAGATAGGGTATCAAACTTGGAAGAGAGGATAGTCGCTACCGAAGTGGAGGTGGCGGCCGCCTCGAGCAGAGTGGAGTCTTTTGGAGCACAAGCACAGGATGTCCAGTGGAAGCTGGAAGACTTAGAAAATAGGCTAAGGAGGAACAATCTAAGGGTCCTTGGGATTCCGGACGGATGTGAAGGGCAGGATGTCAAAGCCTTTATAGTTAAAGTCTTCAAGAAGACCTTTCCAGATGTTGCTGGGTGGAATTGGACTACCGAAATCCAGAGGGCACATCGGATACCGCTCAAGTTGAGGCAGAATGCTAGAGCAGAAGATAAGCCTAGAGCAATTCTGATCTACATAGGGAATTTCCTGTTGAGACAATCTATTGCAGAAAAAGCAAGGCCGGATGCCAAAAGAGCCTTCGAGGGTGGTTTCTTTTTCGTAAGGCCCGATTTTTGTCATACTACCGTCGAGCGACGCTGGAGGTTAAGACAATTAATTAAGCCCTTTCAGGACAAAAGAATACAGGTGTATCTCATCAATCCAGCTCAGCTAAAAGTAATCCATCTGGGCAAGACAATATATTTCTCCTCAGAGATCAAAGCCCGGGAATATCTTGACTCAGTATAGCATCTGACTCCGCTCAATATGGTAACCTTTAGCGTGCCCCTCAATTAAGTCTTTAATGAGCTGGTTTAAAAACAAACAAAAAAAAAACCGATGATGATGCCTAAGGGGGGAGGGGGGGGGGGGTTTGATCACCGGTTATTCGGGGTAATGTACTTTCTCTGAAGTCAGGCTTTTCTGTTTTGTTGGTTTCAGGTGTCACGATTTGTTTGGTCTATGGTTTGATTTTGAGGTGGGATTTATTAATCGTATGAAGTGAGTCCACTGTTACGCTGCGTCCATCACACGCACAGACACAGTCTGCGTGCTCCACTAGGGTGGGGGTTTGGGTTGAGGGTAGGGTGGGAGGAGGTTTGGAATGGGAATGGTAGGGGGGGTGGAGGGGGGGTAAAGTAAAAGAAAAGAAAGTTCATGCAATAAATGTATACATAAATAGAACTGAAATGTTGGAAGAACAATGGTATATTCATGATGTGTTCAGGAGGGTTCCTGACCTGTTAGAATGTTGGCTACGTTTCCCAAAGGATTATGTCTAGGCTTAGGTTAGTCACCCTGAATATAGGGGGTCTGAACAATTGGAAAAAAAGGGGCAGGTTTGAGGAGTATATTAAAATAATAGGGGCTGATATTCTATGCCTACAAGAGACCCACCTACCTTGGAAAAAGAAACATTGGTTAAACTTAAGGGGGTTTGAAATTCTGTCCTGCTCGTCACAGACAACAATGATAAAGGGGGTAGCAATCATTGGTAGGGTAGGTTTGGGGGGGCAAAAAGATGTAAGGCCGATGCATTCGGAAGATGGGCAATATGCGAAATGAACCTGGGCATCACTATATGTTCAATATATGGCTCTAACTTGGATGACCCGGGGGTGATGGATTATATAGAGAAGGAATTAATCAACTGGCCAGCCCCTATAGTAATTTGTGGAGACTTCAATATTTCAGCAAATTTCGACAGCGATATTCCATATATAGGTCGCAAGCCCCGGGTATTCAGAGCAGTGTCTTCCATAATTCAATCTCATGGGTTGAGGGATGTGTGGGGAAGCCTAAAGAAAGATGATCCCGGGTCTACATATTTTTCACATCCATTTAATAAACACACGAAATTGGACTATTTTTTGATATCGGCTACCCATCTTCCTAACGTGGAAATAGAAATGTTACCCAGGCTAATATCAGATCACAACCCCCTAGTTTTAACAGTAGCTACCAATAGACAAGGGAAAAAAGTCAGACCCTGGACGTTTGACAGGAAGCTACTAACGAATAGTAACTATGTAGCGCACATAAAGGACTGGTCTCAATCATTCTTTGATGCAAACAGATATAGTGCCTCCCGCATCACTGTATGGGATAGTTTTAAAGCTGGTTTGAGGGGGGAGACAATAAGTTATACGGGCCGAAAGTGGAAAGCAGTGAAGGAAGAGAGAGAACGTCTGTTGGGAAATCTGGCAGAAGCAGAGGAACGTACGTCAGGGGAATCAAGGCATTCTGAGTCTAGATCGGCTGAATAGTATAAAGGCTGAAATTCACAGGCAACTGGCTAAGAAAGCTGCAGCAGAATATCAAACCCAGAGAGCCAGGATGTATGAAACAGGAGAAAAGGCGGGTAGGGCGTTGGCGCTACGGATAAGGCAGGCTACATCTAAGAACATCATCACTGAAATAAAAGAGGGGGACCGAACCTTTAACAAACCAGCCGAAATCCTCAATGTTTTTAGGAGATTCTATCAAGATTTATACAAGGAAGAGTCGGGAATTGATGATCGGGGTGTAATCTGGCCGGAAATGGGTATTAAACTCACCCTCAGTGAGAGAGAAACCTTGGAACAGGATATCACTATGGATGAACTGTTAGAGGCACTACTTGATTTAGCAGCAGGTAAGGCAGCCGGGCCTGATGCCATACCCTTGGAGGTGTATAAATGTCTTAAAGAAGAAACATCACCTCTTCTTTTGGACCTATTTAATGGGGTTATGAATATTGGAGATATACCGGAATCTTGGACTAAAACCAACATCGTGGTATTCCACAAGAAAGGCAAACCTAAAGAAAGCCCCGGCTCTTATAGGCCAATATCGCTAATAAATAGTGACAATAAATTGTATGCAAAGATCATGGCGACACGGTTGGGGAGGATCATTGGGACTCTGGTTTCTCCCTGGCAGCATGGGTTTATCCCAGGCAGGGATACGACTGACCATATAAGAAGAGTCATCACATTGTTTGACATTCATGCTGCAGAGGGGGGGGGGTCGCAATGATCCTCCTCGACGCTGAAAAAGCATTCGACCGTGTGAGGTGGAGCTTTTTATGGAGGGTGATGGAAGATAGAGGATTTGGACCTAGATTTCTGCAGGCAATCCAGGCTATGTATTTCAATCCTACTGCGAGTGTTCAACTTATGGGTGAGAGTTCCGGGCAGATTGATATTACAAGGGGGACAAGACAAGGGTGCCCGTACTCACCCATTCTCTTTGCCCTATATATAGACCCCTTAATAACTCTTATAATGAATAATATCAATATCAAGCCAGTAGTTATCAACAGCTTCCACACCAAAGTCCTCGCATATGCGGATGATCTAGCTATAACCACCACGGATCCCGACAGTGCCATGAGGGAAATAGTTAGTATTACTTCTAAATTTGGGAAACTATCTGGATATCGTCTAAATCTGGCAAAGACGCAGGTATTATGCTCTAGGAATATAATCAAACGAGATGATAGGTATGTAGACTCGGTAGTGTACTTAGGTATAACAATCAATGTTCAGCCAAGAGATATTATTAAAGATAATTTTGGACCCCTATTGGATAAGATGAAACAAGATCTGAAAAGGATAGATACACTCTATTTGTCAATAATAGGTAGGGCCAATGTTATTAAAATGACAATGTTCCCGAAAATTTTATATAAATTCAGGACTATTCCCTTCAAAATAGATGATACACTGATTAAGGAAATGGAGGCTATTTTTATGAAATTTGTCTGGCAGTACGGCAAGGTGAGGAGATCAAGTAAACTCATGTCTCTTCCCCAGGAAAGGGGTGGGCTGGGAATACCAAACCTCAGATTTTATAACTGGTCCTGTCTGCTCTCAGGAATGGCTGTACTTCTCTTTCCAGATAACCCTACGCAAAATCGGGGAGATATTCCCTCTATCTTTCAGTTGGCTCTCGGGAGGGAAGCACACGGGTTACTGTTGAGGAAATATGATAAACGATATTTTAAGGCACCAGGGTATAAAATATTGGAAGATGTTTGGGGGCTATGGTCGTCCGTACAGAAAAACCAGGGCATCCCAAGGTATAATCAACATACCATACTTTGGAATTCTGGATTATTCCCGCAGTTAAGTAGTGATGGCCCCTGGAGGCATTGGGAAAGACAGGGAATTACCACACTGGGCCAAGTAATGATAAAGGATGTATGCAGGCCCCTTGAACTCTTGAAGTCACGGTATTCATTACGGGGGTATCAGGAGCTCAAGTATATGCAGTTGGTCAATACAATAAAATCAAAAAGACCCTGTATCAATATATCTAAAAGATGTGTGTTACTAGACTATATGAAGGGGGGTGGCTGCAGAATCAGGGAAATATACAGACTATTCTTGGAAGTGCTCCCTGATGATATGATCAAGACAGAGACAGCTTGGGCCTCGAAAATAGGAGATCCAGATATTGACTTGGATAGAGCCATTCTAATGGACAAAAGGTTCCTGCGATCCTCAAATTTAAGAGCGCAGCATTTCAAGACCCTTTTTAATTTATACTACACACTGGCGAAATTATTCGACTGGGGCAAGAGGGTGGACAATAACTGCCCTAGGTGTGGAAAGGGGCCAGCAGATGTTTTGCACATGTTTTCCAACTGCGAGAAATTAAGTCCCATTAAAAAGGAAATTGAAGCATTTTTAGAGGGGCTGCTAGCTGTCAGAATAGACCTCTCCCCGACACTTTTAATAATTGGATGTGATGTTAAACTGGGTTTAAGCATAGAGATTGAGGCGCTCATTTTTATATCAGTAGCTGTTTTTAGAATATTAATTGCTGCAGTCTGGAAAGATGTCGAGGCCCCAACCTTCCAAATGTGGATTTGTAGGATGCTAGGGATTCATAATATTGAGTCAGAACTGTATGCTCTAAAGGGAATTAAATCTAGGGAAATGGGGCTACGGATCTGGGCACCAGTGGCGGCATGGAGGCTATCTAGATGCAGGACCTCACAACAATGTCCCCCAAGCACCTGACCTTTGTATGACCAACATTCTTTTAACCTCTAATCTATGTTTTGCTGTATATAATGTTATTTGTTACATCAATTTGCTCCTGTTCTCACATCATGTATATTTATTTCTATATTTATATATATTGTCGTGCTTAATGTATACTATATTGTCATGAACTTTCAATAAAAAAAAAAATAAAAAAAAAATAAAAGGAAATTCAGCATTTGGTCTCTTTGATCTGGGTCGTGGCGTTTCGGAGGTCCTGCCAGATGAGAGTCATGTCCACTCGCACTTCCGCGATCTTGCCTTCCACTGAGGGTTGTGAAGCATGGATAGCCTGTAGGATGGTAGACAGGTCCACAGGCGGTGAAGGCTCCTTGTCTACAGGTCCCCCAGTCACCCCCAAATCTGTGGTGGTGAAGAGGGCCGTTCTGGTCTGGCTGGCAGGGGTCTTGGACGGTCTGTCCGTTCTGTCCATGATGTCACCCAGCAGGGCAGGGGATGTTAAGAGCCTCCTCAGAAGGATTTTGGGGCGGGGGGTCGGCGATCCACCCCGGGTTGTTCGAGATCAAACAGGGGGTGGCAGCCGGAGTGAAGCAGGGGGTCCACCCAGACTCACCTCCGCTCAATATGTGCAGCCTATACTACTGCCCCAGACAGGACTGCACCCCGATGGCACAGGGTGTCACTCGAGCAAGGCAGCAGTGGAGGGGCTGGAGGGGCCAGTGGGAGAGGCGCCCCCGTGGGCCTCACGCCACTTGATGTCTGCAGCCGGTTCAACACCCACAGGCCTCAAACCCAATCAGTGGCAATGCGGTGGGAGGCCTAACCGGGACCGAAGGCCAGATCACAGCAGGATGGGCCTGCAGACCCCAACAGGCGCTGCAGGCACTGAACGGGGGGGGGGAGGTGAGAGAAGTCGTCACATGGATCCTTACGCCGCTTGGTGAATGCGGCTGAGTGCCCCCACTGCCAGTATCGCTGCCTCCAGAGACAACGGGGTAGAAATTGGATTCCAGGGCCAGATGCGGGGAATCGCCTCACCAATATGTCCTGTGACCGCCTCGGGCCATGCAGTAGTAGGCTGGGGTCGGGAGGGGGGGCGGTAGAGGGTCCCTACCATTGGACCCTCACTGATCGATGGACGCGGCTGGAACCACTCTTAGGTTTCCCCCAGCTAGGGCTCCAAAGTCGGCCTCAGGATGCCACCACCAGACATCGCCAAGGGAAGCCGGCTCAGAGGCTGCGGGGCTCAGGGGGAGGGGACTCAGCCAGAGAGGATGACAGGCGACACCACTCAAGGCCGGTCCCCCTCCTCAGCAGGTTGCCTGGGAGCGTGGCCCTAACCCCCTCTGCCGCCGGGACTGACCAGTCTGTAGTTCCCCCGATTGCCAGGTCCCGGGTCACAGGGTTGCTCCACGGCAGGCAGGGATTGATCAACATCGCCCTCCATCCCCACCACCTGATATGGCAGCCGATGCCACTGCAGCGCCGCTTGGGGGCCGGGGCACAGCCACAGTCAACTCCGCAGGTAAGGGCAGATGAACAGCCCCGCACCGGGCTCGCTCGGTTCAGAGCCGGTGGGCAAAACCAGGCAACCACGGCTGCCCACGCATGAGCACATCCAGGGGAGGGAGAGAGGAGGAAACAGGCGACACTTCAGAATCAGTGATTCACCCCGGAGTATTCCAGCTCCAGGAGGGTCCCTCTGCCTCTTCATGGATTCGGGCGATAGACCAGGTGGTGCAGCCCAGAGGTGGCAGGCGCCCTAGCTCAGGGCGAGGAGGCTGCCATTTTGGAAGCGGGTCCCGGCCAGCCAGTCAGGACCTGTGGAGCGTTGAGACGCGGGGCTCCTTGCAACCGGAGACAAAGCCAGAGGTGCAGCGCTGAGGCAGCGATGATTTCCAGTGCTGGATGGCGCGCCGGACGAGAGGATTACGAGAGGATGGCGTAGGAGTCAATGAGCACTCTCAATGTGGTTCCACCATCTTGGCTTGCTAGGCCACGCCCAAAATTAATTCTCCCTTTTTAATGAGAGAGTTTGCCATTTAGTTCTTGAATGTGCAGATTTCTTCAAGGTACTGACTTTCCGTTTACAGGTACAGCCATTTACTATACAGCTCTAAAGTAAGATGGCAAGCTAATGGCATTAGTGCAGCTTTCGTATCATCCAGCAGAGCGGGTACACAGTATGCTGTTTTATGATCATACATTAGATTAACATCTCAAGAGCCAGGCACAATTTGCTAAATCCACATATAAAACATGACACAAAATCTTCAACTCACATTTTTTATCATACTAAAACGGCCAGACTGAATGTCAGTCCGCATATAGATTGGGTGAGCAGACCACTATGTTGGCAGGAGGGGACTTATGGATATTTAACTTAGCACAATCAAAGATATAATTATGACTGACATTAATGCAACTGATTACAGGCGCTGTAAAACATCTCACTTCGAGAGGTGCTATAAGAAAAAACACTCAGAGTACATATCTAAGAAAAAGGAAAGCCTGTTTTATGGCAATCACCCCAAACTGGATGATTTTACTGCTGACTTATATCATTGAAAAACACTGACAGCCCGAGGAAAAAAACAAAAATATACAAATCAAAATCTACTCACCTTCATACATGCACATACCATTTGGTGTAAAATGGAGTAAAATCAAGACCATCCAATCCACTGATGGCCTTACTTATTGACCATTGTTAGTCATGTAACACCCATCTTAATAAGACATGGGAACAATTTAGTACAAATATCTATCGTACACCTGCATACACCAAACACCCCATATTTTTGATAGCCCCTGACACAGGTTTTAAATTCTTTAGATGTACCAACTAGTGAATTCGAATGTTCGATTAAAATATTTAAAAAACATGCATAGTCTCAGCACATAATATTCAATACATTTCCAAGCCGTATCAGAGACCTGGTTCGCACATTCATCAACACTTAATTAGACCGAAAACAGTAAGTCGTATGTAGCAGTTGTTTCAACCATTATATGACATTGTCACCTGTAGAGAGAATTAAATTCTAATTTTTAAATACATTAAAAAAAATTACTAATAAATTGAGCATCAGACCAAATTAACACATTGAATGAGCACTGATATTATTCATCACTC
This sequence comes from Lissotriton helveticus, assembly GCF_964261635.1. NCBI lineage: Eukaryota > Metazoa > Chordata > Amphibia > Caudata > Salamandridae > Lissotriton > Lissotriton helveticus. The sequence goes on from NC_136070.1 coordinate 1,149,594,506, forward strand.
CTGCGTTCTACTAAAATGCAGATGCTATTTTTAAGCTGTTCAGCTTGGGTGATCATGGCTTTTGGATGAATGACCATATAAAACTTTAAACTGAAGCAATCATAATTGGCATGAACGACCTGAGATTTATTCAATATGATGGGTATTCATATATGGGACATAAACTACAATTCCATTTTTCTTCAAACACAAGAATTAAGTATCAACCTTTCTCTTTTCTAGACAATGCTGTTGTCTGCTGTACATTTAGAAACAAACATAGAAAATCAAAATCGAGCCATGTGCCTCACACACAGAAATAGAGGAATATTTAACACTCCAGTGCTCAGGATGGCCACTGTGGACACACCAACCTGGAAAAAAAATCTGTATTACCCCCTGCTAAACCAAACAGCCCATCTGATATTTTCCAAAACCAAACTTCAAAATAGTAATCACGCCTGCTGGTTTACTGAGGCAAACTGACAGGAAGAGTCCTAGGCAACATTGTATCTATTAATTAGAGGGTAATATTTTGCCCTCAGTAAGGGAAAAAAACAATCTTTCAGATCGGCATCACCTGACATCTGATCTTTAAATTATAATTGATGACCAATAAATCTTGATTAGCAACAGGCATCTGCAGGCACATATTGATCTTGCCTTACAAGACAAAGACTTGATAAACCGTTGTGTGTTTTCACCTCTGCGATGCATTCAAGTGTCAAGATTCCTGCTATTCAACAATGGGCTGTGTGACTTCCGGTTTGCTTTCTGATAATGTCATGGCCCCAAATATATGTTACTTAACATAATATTGGAACACCACATCATCTGAGAATATTGACAATCCTGTGTACACATCCTATTGGGCCTCTTGCAATAAATTATCAGTATGAACAATAACTTTCTAATCAAACAATTCAAATAATTATCTGATATCATGGACTAAGGTTGTCCTTTTACATATTCTCATACTTTCTAAGCAACCACCCCACATCAAATCAAAACCTACTCTGTTTAAACTTGTGTTCATCAGCAATGGAGTTCTCTAATCAGTTTTGGTTAATTTCAACTTTGCATCCATGACATCTCGGATGCCACCCACTATATACTGTATAGAAATGGCAGCCATACCTACCTCAACCTAAAAGAAGGATGTGGTGCACAACAAAAAGGTGACATTTACCTGACCATATGAAGAATTACAAACAGCCAAACTGGTTAATTCCCAAAGGTAGGTAAATATGATATCTGTGATGGGCACGTGGTTCCCTTCACGTCTCTCTTTAACCTGGATTTACCCACTATGCTCAACCTTCTAATTGGCCATGAACTTTCTTTCACTCCCACTGTCAAAGCAGGTGACAAAAACACTTTCTCAACCTTCTCTAGGTAAATTGAATATTGCTTGTGCTACACCTTTCCCACCAATTTGTCTTAATAAAATAATTCATTTTCCTGGCTTGCCTCATGCAATGTCACTTGCACTAGATTTAAAAAGTATAGACATATAATCCCCTGTTCACGTTTGAAACATGAATCTGTCACAACCACCCACCTCTATTACAAATAATATATTAGTAAGTAATATGCATATAGAGTGCATCAGTTAGAAGTCCATTTATGGCGATATTGTTGCTCTACCAGCCATCCAGACAACTGGAGTTACCCTCCAAACATTACCTCATTAGCCTGTTTGCCAGAGTAAAAACAGTTCTAGTATATCCCATCACACACGGTGCTCAACACTTTGAAACACACTGCCCACTCAATCTGAGATGAAAAGGAGTCTTCATCAAGTTTCATAGCTTGCTGAAGACTCACATCTCCTGATCAGCCTAAACCAAAAGATATATTCTCCTCCAAGACATTGACAACTGGTCAAATATGAGAAACCAGTGTGTATCCGCTATCAGCCATTCACCCTGTGCTAAATTCTCTATGATGCTCTTCTTCAGTGCGTCACCATGATGCTATCTGTACCCAAGCTGTATCTCTGAGAGTTCAGAATGGCACTTGCTGCCTCCTCCTATATTGGCTAATTTACATTTTAAGTGGTTGCCTCATGGGCTGATCTGCTCAATCAATACCCAACCATGAAAATAGACAAGGTACATTACATATTTGATTCTTCTGGCTGTGCGGTTAGCATCCAAATAAAAATCACTTCCAAGTGCAAGGGGAACCAAAATGTAATGAAAAGAAATAACACTACGTTTCATAGTAAGCAGATATTCTTGTTGCATGGGTCCTGCCTAAGGATCATACAGTATTAATTGTTCAAGTTGGGCAGGGGCCACTAGTGTCTTGATTAAACAATAGAAATATAAAAGAATATGTAAGCAACCAGAATGTCTGAACCTGGAGTTATTTTACTAAATTTACCCAAGATTTTACACAAATAAGCGATAGTAAAGTGTGTAAATTTCACCTACTCCTCTTTTAACCAGCTTAAAGCACACCCAAGCTACAGTCCAAAATATATCTTTTCCCACGGTATTCAGGCTGCAACGGATTGCTATTTAACCCACAATCTCTGCATAAACCACACATGAACACAGGAAAGTCTATGAGTCAGGAACTAAACAGGCTCACTTGATTATGTGTTTTACTGCCATACTACATCCTACCCTGCACCAAACATTTGACTCTGGTGAACTAAATGTCCGCAACCTATCCAATAACGCTGCTGCAGGACAGAAGCACAAATATAAAAAGTGCACAGATAATACTTGGATGGTCTTAAGGAGCAAAGGGAACTTTGTTAGTCCCTTGGAACATTGGTAAAGGATATTCTCATCATAAAAAATAAAGCCTGTTCTTAGAATCTCAAGAAAAACATGCGAAGAGTGCATATTTAAAGCCAAGGCCCTTTAGAAAACCAACTGAAAGAATTAAATAATCATACCAAAAAGCCTCCTACTCCCATATCCCCAAATACTTTTCTCTTCTGTGTCTAAAGTATGGACCTTGTGGTGATCGGCAGGTGATCGGGCGGATGCACCGGAACACAAGGTAGGCCACAATGAATACACATTAATGATGGGGCACTCACACAGGCAGATATAGTACGGGCAAAGACCCCGAGCGGTCATGCACCCTTTTATTTATACCTTTGGGTGTACCTGCCCTCCGGGTGCCTGCGATAGCAACACTGTATATTGCGGGCCGGGTGGCTCCATCACTACATCCCTCCTTTCCTTTAGATGCAATATTGCACAGTGTCTGCATAAGCTTATTTGGGCACACAACACACAAAGTGTTGGAGTCTCTGGCTGGGAGTAGAGTTCGGCTGGAGGCCATACTTTTTGCTTCGGGAGTTGTTGACATTTCCCATCCCAGCCATGTCTTCTGTATTCGGTGATGGGTTTGTTATCTTTGCTGGCTGTTCCCTAGCTGGGGATATTCTCCCCTCCGGACTCATTGGGAAGACATCAGCATTCCTCACCGGGGTGCCCAGCGATGCCACTTCTTCCTCGGCTCCTCCCTCACTTTCAACGACGCCCTCCACTTTCTTGGACCAGGAAACATTCCTTGCAACTGTGCGATGTCCACATCGAGAAGAAACCATGGTTACCTGCACCTCCGTGACTTTTCATACCTCCGGCTAATATGGAGTGCGATATATCCACCCCGGTTGTCGATCCTTCATTATGACGCGGTGTCCCACTCGGACATCCATCACCTGTGCTCGTCGCGCCTGGCTCGCCTTGTAATTGGAAACTTCCCCTGGGGTCTGCGCAGCTGTTAGATCCAACTCTGTGGGATGCCGTTGCAGGTCAGTGGGAATGGAATCCCGGGGAGCCCTCCGGAATAGCAGGTGCGACGGGGCACACCGTGTCATACACTGAGGTGTTTGACGATAGGCACTCAGGAACTGATGCAAGCACTGCTCGGCATCCTCACCTCTCTCCACTCTGATTCGCAGGGCCCGGTTTAGAATCCGCATAAAGGCTTCTACCTCGCAGTTGGCCTAGGGCTACTGTGGCATGATCTTGCAGTGCTTGATACCTAGAGATGTAAGGTATTCTTGAAAATCTCTGCCCTGGAAGGGGGGCCCATTATCTGACCGAACCTCCATTGGAAGCCGCATAATCGTGAAGATCCTGTCCAGGGTGGTCTTGACCTGAGGAAAGGCGGTGGACCCCATTATCTCCACGACTGGGAACTTGGAGTGAGAGTCAATGAGGACAAGTCTGCTCCACACATCCGCAAATGACCCAAAGTCAGTGCTGACTTGAGTCCACGGGTCATGGCACAGATCTTCCGTGATGATTGGGTGAAGACTTGGGTTGCTACTGGTGATGTTGCACGAGTGGGAGGTGCGAATAGTGTCTTCTACCAGGGTCTCAATGCCGGGGAACAATACCTTGTTTCAGAGACGAGCCTTCATTTTAGCGATCCCCTGGTGCCCTGTGTGTGCAAGGTCGGCGACTCTCTTCTGCAAGCTTCTAGAAATCACTATCGTGGACCCTTGTAGAACCACTCCATGCAATCCTATCACTCAGATTGCTCCGAACTCTCCAGAGGTGTTGGCGAGGCATTCTTTCTTCATCTCTCAAACCCCTGGACCCATCTAGGAAGCGCTTCCAGCTGCGGTCGAGCAGCGTCTTCTTCACACTGGCCAGGCTTCCGTCGTCTCTGGCGGCATTCCCGACTTCCTCCAACATGAGCCCTATCGGGCACGCTTCTTGAGACACCATCCTCATGAACTCCTCCGTGTGTTCTTCATCTGTGGACTGCCCAGCTGGTGCAGTCTTGACAGGATGCCGCGACATGAAGTCGGCGGTGTTGTTGATACCAGGATGGAACACTACTTCGAACTGGTAAGCCTGCAACTGTACTGCCCATCTCTCAATGTGGGGAGGCGCCAGTCGGGCAGTGCCTGCAAAGAGAGGGGTCAACAGCTTATGATCTGTCACCACACAAAACTCCTGCCCGAAGAGGTACTGATAAAAATTATAATATGCCCACTTAATCGCCAGAGCCTCCCTTTCGATCTCGGCGTACCGCACCTCGGTGTCAGTCAGGGCTCTGCTAGCATAGGATACTGGAATCCACTCCTTGGCTGATGTCTGTTAGAGGAGGACGGCTCCTAATGTTGTATAGCATTTTAGGACCCTAGTGTAATTTTCCCGATTCATGCCCTTATATAGGTATAAATCACCATATCCTTATACAGGCATAGAAATCACAACCATATTTAGACATAGCTCATGCAGTCCAAATACAGCATGGCTACTTCCACTAGTTCGGAAAATCCACAACGATTTCTTGGAAAACTTGGCTTCAGCAGTTAGGAACCACACTTGCCATAGCAAACACACTGTGGTTTGGAGCAGTTCGACTATCTACTTGCCCGACGCATCCTGCTGCAGCAAGTGCCGAAGGAAGCCGACCTTCCAGGAGACTCACTGAGAGAGACGCTGTCTTTTCTCTTGCCGAGAAATCCAGCTCCAGTATTTCCAAGCTACCCTTGCGGGTTGTTGGGAAATCGAGTCCGGATACAGAGAGATACCAGACCTCCTTCATTCTAAACCAAGGTACGGAGCTGATTGGACCCTAAGAGAAATCTTGGATAGATTATTGTCAAAAAGAATACTAAACACCTTCTTGAGGTCGACTTGAAGGCCGTTCCGTGAAACGATATAGCCGAAGAATTCCACTGACTCTCATAGAAGAAGCACTTGGTGCGATGAAGGGTAAGTCCATTTTCTGCTAGCGATGGAGCGTGTTCCTCAAGTGGACGTGATGGTCTTCCAGAGTTTTCAAGAACACCAGGATGTCGTCAATATGGTTGATGAACCTCTGTAGCCCTGAGAGTGTCTCTCGGATGGCGTTTTGTAACACCTCAGCAGATGACGACACCCAGAAACTCAGCCTCTTGTACCTTCGCAGCGCAACATGCGTGGAGAACGTTGTGATGTTTCTACTCTCTGGGTGTAGTTCCAGTTGATGGCAACTGGCGTTGAGGTCCAATTTTGTGAACCACTTGGCTCCATTAAGGTCTGCCACTATGTCCTCAATGGTATGTGTGAGATGTCATTCCCGCTTCACTGCCAGATTAGGGAGCCACATATCCACACATAGCCGGATGGTCCTGGGCAACTTTGGCTTGGGAGCGACGACCAGGGGCGATACCCACTGTTGTGAATCTATCTAGGACCCTAATTAGATATCCCCGATTCATGCCCTTATGTGGTTATAACAGAACATATCCTTATAAAGGCATAAGAATCATGTCCGCATTTAGGCATAGCCAATGCAGTCCAAATACGGCAAGGCTACTCCCTTAGACTCCTAGAAAGTACAGCGCGTTCTTTAAACAAACCAAGCCTCCAGCAGCCCGGGAATTCCCCCTGCTTCTGTTTTGATTTGCAGAAGAACTCCTGGAGTGCAGAAAGAACTGTTAGTTCTTAGTGACATCTTATGTCCAACCTTACGTCAAACTCGGCACCTTTCAGGTATAAATATACCAACGTTGCCTTAAGCAAACACACGGAGGTTTGGAGCAGAGCGGCTATCTACTTGCCCGACGCCCAGCTGATGCGACTGCTGAAGGAAGCCGACCTTCCCATTTGACGCACTGAGAGAGACGCTGTCTTTTCTCCTGCCGAGAAATCCAGCTCCGGTGTTTCCAGTCACCCTTGCGGGTTGCTGGGAGATCGAGTCCTGAGACACAAGATACAAGACCTCCTTCATTCTAAAACCAAGGTACGGAGCTGACTAAAAGAGAATTCTTGATTCAGATTCTTGGCAAAAAACCAACTTAACTTAAACTGCAACTTACTTACTCCTTCCCACGTATTAGGCTTAGGTCAGGTACACCGGGGTAGGCGTATATTAGAAGCACCAGTTGAGTACGTTAGTCAATGTTTTTATGTATGTATATATTTTATCCGTTTTAAAGTATCATATGGCTAAGAAACCATATCAATGCTTTTACAGTATTATTTCATAATACTCCTTTTACTGTACGCACTTTACTTCATGATAAGTATTGCAGCTGTGGCAATTCATTTCTCTTGCATGAGAAAGAAGACTGCTCAATAAATAACAACTTTTATTGAAAACGCCCGTCTCTCTATTTCTCTGCACTCTGGTGAGACTAAGCATGCACGATTGACTGAGTGAAATAGTTGTCTATTGTTTTCACACAACTCTAGAGATATACTCTTTATTCTGAGGGAGCAAAGTTGTCATGTTTATGCGGTTGTCAGAAGCTAATCCCTTCTTGTCTATTCAGGGAAGTTAACACCTCCTTGTCTACTCGAGAAAGTTTCTAGTGACCTCTGAGCTAGCTGGCAAGCCTAATTAAGTCTAACATAGTCAGTAGAGACCTAGATGACCTCAGTCCTACGTCTAAACTGCTGTTTATGTTATTCCAATGCACAGAGCCTATAGGGAAAATAGGAAATACACTACACCACGGAGTGGGGCCAGAGACCTTCTTGATCAATCCCAGCTGTTCGAGCTTTCGCAACCCTTCCTGGACCTGAGGGTGGAGATGGAATGGCACTCTCCGATGCCGGAGTGCAGTCAGTTTGACAGTGGGGTCTACATGTAGCTTGAATAGCTTCCCCTTGAGGCATCCCAGACCCTTGAACAGCATGGGGAAGTCCTTGTGGATACCCTGTGCGTGTAGATCATGCACTTGGTTGGCAAAGAACACTAACTCCAGGTCCTCTGCCGTGTGACAGCTGAGGAGTCGCTCTTCTCCCTTCATGACATGAAACTGTGTTTGTATGCGGTGTCCCTTGTGGCCACCTCGACCTTGATGACCCCTCGCAGGGGAAGCGGCTCCGTACCTCCATAGTTGCAGATTTTAGCCCTAGAGGGTGACAGTGGCAGCCGCGGAGATAATCGCTTGTACTGGTCGCTGTCCACGACATTTACAGAGGCTCCTGTGTCTATGAGCGCCTGGACGGGGGACCCAGCTACTATGATGGAGCACACAGGCGGGGGCCATCCTGGATCACGAATGAAACTACGAAGACGTCATCATCGTCTGCTCCTAACCCGAAGCCTTGCAGAGCGGAGTCCGTCTGCTCTTGCAGGTCTTCTAGAGAAAGCTGCCTCACTGCCACCAACACTCTTGCTGTCCCAGAGTGGAGGTTCTGGTTCTTCCACTGCAACACACATTCGCAAAGTGGTTTAGTTTTCCGCACCGGGAACAGGCCTTTCCCTTCTTAAAACACTGACCTGCTGGTGGGTGCTCAAGGCCGCAGTTACCACACGTGCTGCTGCGCGACAGTCTCCCAGTCCCATGAGGCGCTGCTGGGCGTCTCTGAATGGCGTCCACTCTCTCCTCTTTTATCACCGGCGGCCACGGTGGACCTGCGGTGTTTGGGTGACGGTGGAGTGTTGCTTCCATCTCATCTGCTCGGGCGTTCGACAGCTTGTGAGATCTTGCAAGCACCAGGATCTCGTCTAGCGTGATCCTGTATTGTCTGTGTATTAGGTGGTGCAGTATCACCGATTTGCAGGCCTTGATGATCTGCGCTCTAATCTCTTTCCTCTGGTCAGGAACCGTACAGGAACTTGCCAGTGTCTGTAACCGTGCACAGAAAACTTCTATCGACTCTGTCTCTCCTTGCCTCGCCTGGCAAAGTTTGCATCTTGAAATCTGGGTTATTCTGAGGGTCAAAATGCCTGTTAAGCGCTGCCACTAGTGCACAGTTGTCGTCAGCCCCAGTGTTTGGTAGGGTTTCAAACAGGTCATATAGCTCACCTCCCCAATAGCACATTAGTAGGGATCTCTTCACTCTTTCATCTGTTTACCTCATCCCTATGAAATAATGGTCTAGACGGCCGATCCACAATTTCCATCTTGATGCAGCCGTTGCAGGGTCAGCCAACTCACTGAAGGGTGGCAGGGGAGCTGCTGTAGTGTGGCCTGGCGGCTGCGGGGCTTGCTGCTGAGCCAGCTGCGGGGCTTGTTGGATTGGCACCGGGGCACCTGCCCCATCTGGGTTCTGGACATTCATGCCTTCTGGGGCACATGAGTATGTGAGTGCATCACTGGGCCTGTAGGTGTGCTGGCCATAAACTTTAGGGTGACACCTCAGTGCCTGCTGTGCTGAGGCAGCTGTGTGGGACTCTATGCTTCTGACTTCTTCCCCAGGTTATTAGGTATGGAGGACCCTTCCACTACCCACCGTGTGCAGAGTTCTTGCCCCCACTATAGCCTGGATGTAGTTGCAGAGTCCTGCCTCAGACGCTTGCAGGTGTCAATGCTTGTTGCCACCCCAAGGGAAACCTGCCTCTGCTCACGCTGACTTCTGACCTTTCAGGTTTGCAGGGCTGCAAACGGCACACAACAGTCTTGAGCGCTGGGGGGGTGAAGGCACAGCAGAGCGAGTGCTTCAGAGCAAAAGGAGGGGCCCCGCCCTCCCCCGCATAACTTCGTATCTTCACTGCTCACTCAGGAGCCTCACGCCAGAGCAGTCCATATGCTGGGGCCCAGACTACACGCCAGAGCCTCGCGCCACACTGACCTTCCGGGGCGATGTATCCAGAGCTCCGACGTCCTCAGGGCACGCAGGGTGGGCACCCGCTGTCTCAGTGCATGGCTGCGCCGTCAGAGTTCCACACACCGCAGGGGACACAGGGTGGGCACCCGCGGTCCTGATGATCTCCATGGCACCGCAAGGCCTGAGGCAGGGCCGCGTGAGCGCGCAACGTCCGATCGGCACCACACCTTGCAGCGGCGGGCTGGGCGACAGGTCCAGATCAGGTCAGAAGAGGTGTGGGTGGGACCCGCCTCATCGCCAATGTGGTGATCGGCTGGTGATCAGGCCAAAGCACAGGAACACAAGGTAGGCCTCAATTATTAATCATTAATGATGGGACACACACACTGGCTGATATAGTACAGGTCAAGACCCGAGCGGTCATGCGCCCTTTTATTAATACCTTTGGGCGTGCCTGCTCTCCGTGTGCCTGCGATAGCAACACTGTATAGTGCGGGCCAGGTGGCTCCATCACTACAGACCTCATGACCTCCTTTCACCAAAACGTATAGAGGAAAAGTGAAGTAATTGACTCAAAATAGCCAACTGGCTACTCTTTTCCATACGGATGCCACTGATAAGATCCCAAAAGAAACAGGTGTGCATTCTTCCTAAGAGACTTTGCCTGGTTGAAGTGCATTACCTCCCACACAAATCTCTCGACATATATTACGGAGCCATACCAAACTACTAAGCGAAATCTTTTTCCGCAGGGAGAACAACTGCATGCTGAAAGTGGTACTGAAGCCTTACGACTGTAATAAATGTTGAGACAAAAATAAACTGCTGGATCAAATGGCTCCATAGATGGTTTTCCAAGAGACAAGTTTTTCTCTTCTGGATCAAAGTTTGTAAACATCAAGCATCAGCTAAATTGCCCATTTGACTATGAATGTCTTAGAGCTAAAGTTCTGTTATTGACCACCTGCCTATGCTTATAGAATATACTTTTTGAAAACATTTGTTTTTCATTTAACAGACTAGGAGTAACAGGTCCCAAATATTTTAAACAGACTCACGCAGAAATAATATGATGGGGTGAAGTGTGGGAATTCTTGAAATTACTTGAATTAAGCCAGGCGTACTTTGAATTTTGCTCTGGTCTACTTAAATATGTGATCAAAACAGCAGATTAAAAATATTTGATACCAGATGCCGTTATATGTATAAATAAAAGAAACAGTTATTTAAAAAAAGAACAGAGGGGTATATGTACAAGGGGACAGCACCAGCAGATCGTCACTTGTAGCGACGTTTTGGTTGGGCTCTGTCCTTCTCCATATTACAAAGCGGCTGTTAAGCCTTGAAAATACGGCCCCTTTAAATGCATCAGTTTGTGTGGAAGGAACGTGCAATGGATGTTGCTGTGGGCATTCCACAGCAACACCCAATGCTTTTTGACGCTGCCCCAGATTTACAAGTATGTGTAAATCTGATGCAGTGCCAAAAACTAATGGCATGCAATAGCAGGTGTTTGAATGGGCAGTCAAGGAGAAATAGTTTTATTCCTCCTCGTTTTTGCTTTTTCTATGTGTGTTGCATTCTGCAGCACACTCAGAAGAGCAAAACACCATTAATGATTGCTTATGTGCAGGAAGTTGTCCCTTCCTGCACATAAATGATCATTAAATAATTACGGTTTGCTACTGCACTGTGCAGCACACATAAAAGTCAAATATTGCCATCATTGATTGTTTATGTGCACATCCTTTCACTGTGGAGCAAGGGTGCCTGCATTGGTGCTAGGCAGCTAATTTTAGTACCACCGCTAGGGAAAACACAGGGAGGGTGCCGTATTCTTGTAAATACGGCACATCACTGCATTTGGAAATGTTGGAGTGCAGAGATATCAAATGTGTCCCAGAGACTCAAACTACACACACAAGCAAATTGTAGACTTATTTTTTGCACTGTGAACTATAATTCTGCTGAATGGCTCTAAATTTAATCTGAGGGAAATAGGTCACTTTTGTATCATAAAATTAAACGTCAATGCCTTAGGCTAAAAGGGTTGCTGTTGTCTCTCCCTTTGTTTGTGAAATTATTTGAGTTGCTGTACTCTATGAGCAGTAAGACTGGCATCTGTCCTCTCCATTGTGAGAATACAAAGAGGACCAATGACTAACAAAATGGGTCATGCATCGCTGCTGTATCACCAAATTAAAGCAAGGCTTCTGGTTCTGAATCACTAGAAGCGCATGACCAATTCAAAGTAATATTCCTGTCTCAAATTAACAGACACACTTCTCTGCTGCACCCCCAGTTCATTTATGGTCCTGATTACAACTGGGCTAGAAGATTCTGACCGCTGCCTCAACCTCTACATTTTTAGGGTCAGTGCTATGGGGACAGATGCACAAAGTGTTTCTGAGTTACCAAAAGGCCTGATTCACAGATTTGGACTGGTCGCAACCGTAAAAAGACTGTTTCTGACTTATCAAACCCAAATTGTGATTCAGTAATGTGTTACTAAATACCAATTCAGCATTTGGAAGGGGTGTGTAGTTACCAAAAGGCAGTGCCATGTATCAATGTTTTGCAACAGAAGTCCAGTCGCAAAACATTAATATTTTACCACCTCCTCTAAGAAGGTTTTAAGACATTTGCAAATGGGAAGGGGTTCCCATGGGAATCCTTTCCCTGTGAGAAAGTTACGCAAACATTTAAGAGCAGGCAGTGGTCCCACAGATATTCATGAGGTAGGTCAATTTGCTACCCATTAGGAATCTTAAATTTAAAAATAAAGTTTAATGCATTTGGAATAGCGATTTACTAATTGCGATTAGCCAAAAACTCAATTTCGAAATTGTTATTCCCAATGTTAGTACATCTGATCACATGAGTCAGACAGGCTTTATTGCACTTGATAAAAAAAATGAGAAATCAAGTTAGCAGGCTCAATAACTTTTATCAGGTCACGCCTTCTCTACTTTAGTATGGAAGAAGGACATATAATTATTAGGACATACAGATTTTGGTGTACGTTGCATCAAAATCTATATTTTATTCTCTATTATTGGCAAAAAACACTCTGAATAGGTGCTATTTATCACACCTGAAAATTCCTCTCCCCAGGGTATCGGCATTAAGTAATATCTATTGTATTACCCTCAGTGGCACTCATAATCATGAACTTAGGGCCAGAAGTATGAAGATCTGGTCGCAAAATCCAGATGCAGTTTGCCACCAGTATTTTTGTGATCAGTAAAGAGTTTAGTGAACCGACCTATCTTCTAAGATTTTGGTTTGCTAAATTCCGATTCATAGTGGATCACAATCTGATCCACCTCATCAATAATGAGAAAGGTTGCAAATTGTGACTCACTCCAGTTCGTGGCCATCATAGGGATGATGACTTGCCAGAGTAAGCAGACTACTACGTCTGTGACTGCCTTTCAATAAAGTCAACTCCTTTTTTTTAATGAGCCCATTTTCCTAAAGGAAATGGGCTACTGTAAAGTGTTTTTTAAATGAAAAGTTTGTTTTACAATTGGCAATGTTTTCTTGGACAACTATCTACTTCACAACCATCTGTTTTTACATTCACAAAGGGGAAATTGTTCCCTTTTGCAAATGCATTACCACTCCAAATCAGAAATCAGTATTTTTCAATGTTTTGCATTTAGATTTTACTATCAAAATATTAAATTGTTGCATACCAATTTGGTATTATGAAAATATCCCTTCCAAACACTGAGGGCCCGATTCGGCTCGGAAGGGCTCCGAACATTCGGAGCCCTTCGAACCAAATCGGTACATGTCGGACGGATTCCTTTCCGACCGAGCCATTCCGATGGGCTCGGTCGGAAAGGAATCCAACACGGATTTCCGGATGGCCTAAGACGGGCTCGGAGAGCCCGTCTACCATCCGGAAATCCTCCAGTATTCCCCCGGTCACCTCTTTACGACCCAGGGAGTACGATGGCAGTTTTTCACTGCCTTTTCGTGCCGGTGTGTCCGGCACGAAAAGGCAGTCGGAAACTGTCTCTGGGGGGCCCCAGCAGGGCCCCCATGGGTGTGAGGCCACCGAATGGCGGCCTGGGGGCACCTGTGGTGCCCCTCCGTTGATCCCTCCAACCTGTGGCAGGCACCTAGGGGTGCCGGCCACAGGGTGGAGGGATGAACTGCACCCCTGCATTTCACATTGCAAGCATGCTTTCCGGTCGGAATGCATGCTTGCATTGTGAACCATACGAATGCGACCGAACAGGGTTCAGTCGCATCGTACTAGCAGGGCCGTAACCGACCACAGCAGGTCGGTCGATTACGGCTCCTGAACGATGTCGGACGGACCTGAGTCCGAACCAACATCGGAATCGGCCCCTGAATTGTTATGGGGCTGCAATCGTATTAAGAAGTCAAAAAGGGTGACTGAATCCAGCACAAGACAAATCCCACACCAATTAGAAAAAAATAAAGTGAATTGTAATAAATTATTTGACACCAACATTACAAAAATCCAATCAGTAAAACCGGACCTATGAATTTTTAAAGTTTAAAGTGGAAAAAAGCACCAAAAAGCACAAATCACCAACAGTGGTTGTTTGGCTGCGCTGGACCCAGACAAATTCCCAAGGTCAAGCTGAACGTGATGGAGTGTGGGCTGGGTACACATCTAAGTTCGGCTTGCTGGCCAATGTATCTGGTCGCATTTGGACTGAGGTGTGAGGTTGTGCGTCATGCTGTGTTGAGCTGCATCGATTCTGATAGGGCCGGACATTGGGAGCAGTTGTGATTGAGGCTTTGATGTGAGGTCCTGTATTGAGATGTGTCACGTTGCTTCAGTACACATGTGGCCGCAAATCAGGAGCTGTGATGCGAGGTACTGCACTGAGAGGCGTCATGATGTGTTGTTTCTGATGAGGCCACTGATTAGGAGCTGTGAGGCACTAAAATCCAAGGGCCTGCTTCAAGATGTGCTGTTCTATGTCTGTTCTGAGGAAACCAACAGTTGGCTTCAGTAGGCCTAAACTCTGATGCCAGCCAATGATCCAGGACCTGGGATCTTGGGGCTCAGGACTCACTCCATCAAAAGGGCAGCAGCAGAGCACATGCAGCTCTAGTTGGATCTGGTCAGCTGGGCAAATGCAAGTTAGGTCTCTGGAGATCTTTATGTCCCTGTAAATCGGGACAGGAGGCCAGTCAGCTAGCACTTGGATTTCTGGGTTGAAGGAGCAGGTCCAGTCTTCCTTCCTCATGCAGTAGGGCAGCAAGGCAGTCCTTCTTGTAGCAGGGAAGTCCTACCAGCAGCAGGTCAGCAGAGCAGTCTTTCTTCTGAGGCTTCCACGGGTCCAGAAGTGATCTGATGAGTAGTACAAGAGGTCCAAAAGGCATATCTGGTGCCAGATTTATGAAGTTGGAAAAAACCCTATAACACCCCCACATCTGGTTCTGGAAACTCCTTTCCAGGGTCTGAGTTGTCTGGGGCCACAATAGGCTGGAGGCACATCCATTTGTGTGTGTCCTGGGGCACCCTTTAAATGAGCTGCTCCACATCAACCATCTTGAGAGGATGGCCCACCCTTCCAACACCTAGTCCGCCTTTGTGCCACTGTCTGGAAGGAATACATAAAGGTCAAATGTCACGTACGCAATACGGAATCCCTTTTATCAGTGGGAGCACTCGGCTTTCGGAGGCGACCCGGTCCCGATAGCAGCGGCGTCCTCAAAAATACATCTGCTTTTAAAAGAATAGCTCCACTGAGCTCGAACTGAGAGCCCTTGCAATTCAGGCAAATGATAACCTATATAAAGTGCTGTATCCAAGCTCACTATAAAAAATATATATTTGGAGAGAACTACGACGAGCAACCCACAGTTGCGGATCGTCACTAGAAATTTTATTCTTGGTCTTCCAATATTTTTCTAAAGAGACGCTTGATAAACGATTCCTACAGGAGGATTGTCACCAAAATCTTTCTAAATAGAACCGTCTGAATTTTAACCATTTTTACAAAACGTCGCACTACAGAGATCAATAAGACTCTCAAGGACCTTATCAATAGGGAAACTGTACAGACCCTTCAAATCGACAGACAACTAAAGAATGTCTTGATAAAGGTGGACTACATTCACTCCAAACCCCCGAAACGCGTCGACGCTTCTGTATAGTACAATTAAAGCCTGCACCATCTATGTTTATATCTAAAAATTTAGAGTGATAAAACAGTGGTGTACATAATTGGCATTTTTCTTAATGTACCATTTGTATTTTACCATTTGTGTGTTTTACAAACCTTTGTCTGTCCTTCGTATTGTGCAGGTTACAATACATGTGTTATTGTTTTTCAAAATTTTTTTATAGTTCAAAGCAGGTACCACAATTTGTATAGAATGTGTCAATGAATTGTTTTTAATCATACATTGAGTACAATACATTTGTTAAATTCTTTCACTTCTGTGCCTATATGAGTTCTTATAGTTAGCATGTTAATTTGAGGCTAAATGTTAGCTTTTGTTGCAATCATCTTCAAGGGAATATTCTCTTTTACTGGTTGGATAACCTCATTTCCCTTGTCTGTTCCAAGGTGTGGAAAAGTAAATTTTGCCATGTTCTGTGTCCCTACGTGTCCCCCATCTTATGTTATGTGTGCATGATTAATATGCATATGTATTCCCCATGTTTGATTAAAGACGCACTTACAGTTGTGTCCATCTCTAGTATGCTAGTTTCCAGTTCTCGTGAAAGCTACGAATATCAGGCCTATGTAAAGTTACGTTGCCACGTTTCTCAGTGTGCACGTTATTTCATTGTAAAGTCCCCGTTTCTAGGCCTCAAAAGGGCCCGGACACCAGATTCAGCTCCTGTCTCCTGAACCCTCGCTGAGGAACGATACAGCCCCCACCTGTATCCTCGACCCTTCACTTACTTCCTGCCTCGCAGTGCCCGGCTCGGCCTGGCTCTGCCTACGAGTCTGCCAAGAGTATGTTATGATTCTAGTTATCAGTCCAGCCCTCCTTCTCTGCATTCCTAAGCTACTGAATCGCATCAATAGTTTCCGTCATTGTCTAGCCCTTACGTCTCCATGTAAGAGAAATACTGTATTTAATGGTCATTTAATATTCTTCATCACGCACTACATGTAGAATAATGCATGCTCCAGTCTTAGAGTCTGTTAGCCTCTCCCCTCCTGACTCTTAGTTTATATCAACATGTCCTCTAAACATTAGATACTAGATAGGGTTTAGGTACATGTTGCCCTGACTCTCCAGACTTCAGTCTTTACTCCTAGCGCAGAAGTCATAGCCCCCAGCTTCTCCTAGTAACACGTCATTGTCAGTTTGCGCGCACCATTAGGTTAGAGGTCCCGGCTCCTTAGGTAGCCCCCTCCATGTTTCCGCCCCATTTATGACATATTCTGTTACGTTTACATCACATGTCCATGTATACGCCTCTTGTTACACCCACTTTCACCCTTATCTTTCGCGACCGCTATTGACCACACCCACTGCTCCGCCTACTGTATTCACTGTAATGCAATTGTTTTAGTATATATATGTTGTACATTGTTATTAAAGTCGGCGCGCTCATTCCCTGTCCCCCCTGCAGGGCCCTGCCATCCTGTTCCCGTGCAGGTTGTCCTGTTCCTGTCCTTTATGCTGTATTAAACCTGCAAACTCCTACTACCTCGAATCTTGACTCTTATTTATTGAGCTATCTGTTATTGCTATGTCCAGTCAAACTTAGATCCGGTATTATTTATTTATATACCACATAATGGCGCCCTTATAGGGACTTGCCCTTTCCCCACGCGCCGGTGAAGCCACGCCGGCCCCCTGACCCTCTGCAGCCGTGACGGAACCATACCGTGCACGTGCAGATATTTCTGCTTCAAGTATCCCTCAGGCCCACGGAGGAGACGGAGGTGGCGGTCTAGCATCCAGACGAGGCGGTGGAGGAACGCGGCGAGTCCCGACCAGAGCCCAAGCCGAGAGTCCAAGGTCCGAGGTATCCGGAGGCCCACCCGTAACTGAAGTCCGAAGTTCGTCCGTCCGGCGTCGAAGCAGTCCAGTCCAGTCCGAGGCCTTCCGTTCTTGCTGCCCGGTGAGTACCGTTGCTGGGGTAGTATCTAGACAGGGTCAATCTAATTGACTCTGGTCCGTGGGTTTTGGTGGTACACAGACCCAAAACGAAGTGTCCACTTCGGTGGATGCGGGTCCTGACGTGTCTCTTTATGAGACCGGTAAGTTTCGTACTGTTTTAGCAGTGCATCTAGTTTCTGTTCTAGTCAGTTCTGTTCTCGAGAAATTCATGTATTCTGTTTTCCGTATTCCAGGTAGTATTCTGTTCGAACTGTTATTTTAAATGTTCTTCATGTATTTTTAATGTCGTGGTACGAAAGTGGTGTAATTATCGTGTTCATTGTGTATTGTATTGTGTCTAGATTACAGTTCAGTCATGCCCCTATTTTCCAAACTACGTCAGTTGAAAACTAGAAAAGGTCTGTTAGAAGCAGCAGTTCCTGTCCCGCCTAGGGACAGTCCAGGTCACTTTATGTATCAGAAGCATGGCATAAGTGCCATATTATATCTAGATTTATGGGTGGAGTACACCAAAGAGTTAGAAGAAAAGTATAGATGGCCCGTATCAGGTACGTGGGATGCCGAGTGCATCATGCGAGTAGAAGAAGCATTATGGAAAAAGAAAGCCAGACAGTCACAGAAAGATGCCATCGAGTTATGGCGCAAAGAATCTCATAAAAGAACCGAAAAAGAAATCAGAAAGTCAGAATTAAGTAGAGAATCCTTAGAAAGAGCGCAAGAAAGGGAACTAATCGAGATAGGTGAACGAGTTAAAACCGAACAGTCAGACAGACAGAGGAATGCCCTTATTAAGGGTATGTACCCTCTTCTTGCCGAGGGCTTGCCAAAAGCAACCCCGGAGGCATCCAGTAATTTTCCGCCACCATTAGTTCCGACCAAGCTACGTCACAAACCGACCGCAGCTGATATTTTTATTTCGTCCTATTTGGACGACACAGTCCCAGAATATGCAAATCCTGTTCCGCCAGCTCCTGTAAATAATGTAAATCCTGCTCCTCCAGTCACCGGAGTACCTGCTACGGTACCCCCGGTCCAGCCCACATTACAATTTCCCGCCGCGCCAGTACGAAGAGTATCAGTCGACGATTCTAGTTTAGGGGCCGCAGGAGGAGGTCCTCCTGGTACCCCGCCGCCACACCAACGTGTAACGTTAGTCGAGTTACATGAACGTGCGTTACAGCGTACGCCCAAATATAAGTCCGTTGCAGAAATCCGACGAGCCCCTACTGAATGCCGCTATGATCCAGTTGCAGGTGATGATAGTACAGTTATATATTCCATCCGTGTAAGACGGGTGACCGGGTATTTGGACACCCTACCGAATATGAAAGAAGATCTAGACAGAATATATTGTTTCATCCGTACAGGGGATGATCCAGAAAGTATTGGCGAAGCCATGTCTCAAAGGAAAGCTGAGATCCAGCTCATGTTATTAAAGTTTCTGATTAATTGTTTAATAAGAGAACAAGATTCTCCGACTAAAGATCCGGCCGAAATGAGAATCCTGACAAGGTGGAGTGATAATATAGCCGAGGGTAAGCACAGAACCATCAGTAGTATAGAGAGTATGTACAAGAAAATTCGTAAAGAAATAATAAGGTTACACGAGAAACGCAAAGAAGCACTAGTAAACGAGAAAGAAAATGACTCTTCTACTGAAGAGGTAGACGACGAGAATCCCACTAGAATAGCGTATGTAGGTAGAACTAGACTTTCCGACCGACATTCACGTCTAGACTACAAGAAAACTGTTCCTCATCCAGCACCA
This sequence comes from Lissotriton helveticus, assembly GCF_964261635.1. Taxonomy (NCBI): domain Eukaryota; kingdom Metazoa; phylum Chordata; class Amphibia; order Caudata; family Salamandridae; genus Lissotriton; species Lissotriton helveticus. The sequence goes on from NC_136070.1 coordinate 1,149,613,811, forward strand.
GAACAAGGTTCTCTAGAACAAGTATTTCAAGCTACCGATCACATTCTGAAATCACGAATCGGTTATAGTGAGTTAAGTACTATGCATGAACAAGAACTAGTCCGATCAGCAGTCCGATGGACTACTGATTCTACCACTTTTCCAGACGAAATAGTGGCACAAATGTTTCTGAAACTGCCCCCAGCCGAGCAACGACTGGTGGGTATGTATATGATCCAGCACCTCATTACTCTGTATGAGGGTCAACACTCTGATCCAGGTCCGTTACATGATGTCCTGAACGAGTTACTCCAGTATAGATGGAAAGGTCTAGGTACCGATTTAATTAGTGTCATTCTAGAACAGCGCCACAAATATAGAACGTTCCTGAACCCGCATTTTGTTCATGTTTCACCTCCAGAAAGTAAACCCTTTTATATAGATAGACAGAATCCGTTACGAGAAGTACACCCAGTCAGGACAGCAGATGGTGAAATGCAACGAGTATTTGTTTACACCCCAATTACAAAGATGGAACTCTTAGAAATGAAGAAATTAATTCCCTGTCATGACAAAGATCCAGCAGGGTTCCACCGAGAATTAAAAGACATGCTCCGTATGGGAGAATACACGTATCCAGATATAATTAAAATGTTAAAAGTCCTGTTGCCCGCAGGGGTATATGAAAAACTCAAGGAAAAGGAATGGGAGGTGGGAGAGAAAAAGATCGATTGGGCAGTTCTAGAAGCTGAAGATAAGATACGAGTACCAGGTACCGGTCTTGGAGAGAAATGTAAAGAATTACCAGAACTGTTAATACAAGTTTTGCCGAGGTTATTAGCAACTAAAAAGGAAGACTGGGATGCGATCTCAGCCTGTAAACAGAAACAAGACGAAGACACTAGTGATTTTTATTCTAGATTTGAGAAATGGCCTCAAGACAAGTAGCGAGTCATACCCTCGTCTCTTTGTTACTAAATTAGTCGAGAATTCAAGTCCACAAGTTAAGAATCGAGTTTTGAAAGCCGAAAGTACCTGGCAAGCTAATACCCCGTCCCAAATGTTACAGATGCTTCAGTATCACCAGAATAGAATCAGAGAAGAGCAAGATCATGAAAGAAAACGTATGAAAGACACGAAAATGAAAGTACTAGTTGCACAATCTATTCCTCAAGACAGTAAGAAGAGGGGTACGAATCAAGCCAGTCATCCTGCAGTTCCCGTTAAAGGGACCTGCAATTATTGTAAACAGCCAGGTCACTATATAAACGAGTGTGCAGTTCTGAAACACAACATAGCTACCGGTAAGACTAAAGAAAGACCACGTCCGCCTAGACAAGAACAAGTTTCACAGACTTCTCAGCCACAGAATGCACCACAGACAGTTCCAGCACCGCAGCCTATTGCTGCAACACAGCATGTTACACAGCAGATGTACCAGTATGCACAGTCCGAGTATCCAGAGTATCAGCCATATTCATGAAACAGCCTAGAGAGGGAGGTAGGCTTGCCTCTCATCGAGATACCTGTAGATCAAGAGGGTCCCTATGTTCACAGTCAAGTATTAGGGAAAGACAGAAAGTTTCTGATTGATACAGGGGCAAGTAGGACGACCATCAGTCACGCCGAAGTTCCAGGGGCTCCGCTCTCAGGCTCTAGAAATGTTTCCCTTGGATTTTCAGGAAAGCCTATTGTAAATGAGATATCTAAGCCAGTTACTCTAGAAGTAGGTCCATTGTCCCGCACTACTGATCTGTTACTTACGAAGTCATGTCCAGAAAATCTGTTAGGTATTAAGACACTGAAAGAATTAGGTGCAGTCATATGTTGCTCCCCAGAGGGAATACGACTGTTTTTACGTGACTTCAAGGGTCACTATGTATTACGAGATTTTGATCCGAGATTGTCTAATGTTCCGCAGCATCTATGGGCACAAGGTCCAACTGATGTTGGCTTCATGCAAATCACACCCCATCGTGTGACTCTCAAGCCAGGTGTAGTGTTACCACGAATCAGACAGTACAGATTGCCACCTGAGGCTGTAGCAGCCTTATCCAAAATTATTGACGAGCTCATCGCTCAAGGAGTAGTTGTAGAAACTGACTCCAATGTATGTAATTCTCCGATCATTCCAGTCATGAAACGTACTGATCCAAATGCACCCCCAGTATATCGATTAGTGATTGACCTTCGAGAACTCAATAAATGTATTATTCCCCAGTACCCAGTTATCCCAGATATTTCATCCCTATTGACAGCCATTGATTCTGAAGCCACATTTTTTACAGTCATAGACCTCAAGAACGCGTTTTTCAGTGTCCCCATTCATCCAGACAGCCAGTTTCTTTTCGGATTTTGTTTAAATGGAAGGAGCTATAAATTTACACGAGCTCCTCAAGGTTTCACAGAAAGTCCTAGTATTTACAGTCAAGCACTTAAGAGACAACTAGACAATATTCACATGCCAACTGACACGGCCCTGCTCCAGTATGTCGATGATCTACTGATCACAGCCCGTTCTGAACGTGCTTGCGAGCGAGCATCACTTACAGTCTTGTATTTCCTTGCCGAGATGGGGCACAAGGTGTCCCCTTCGAAGCTTCAATTCTGTGTCCAGCAAGTGATCTATTTAGGCCACTTACTGTCCAAGAGGGGTAGGCAGTTGACACCTGACCGTATCCAGTTAATAGCGAGTCTTCCTCAGCCCAAGACCCAGAAGGAGGTACGTGCTTTTATCGGCCTTACTTCTTATTGCAGACAATGGATTCCTCAGTATGCATTTCTAGCTAAGCCACTGATACAGTTAACGACACAGGAGGCAGCCGTATCGACTGTCCTCCCTTGGACATCTGAACATACACTTAGTTTCAATGAGTTAAAGAAAGCTTTATGCCAAGCTCCAGTTCTAGCTACACCGAACTACAGTAAGCCTTTTACACTTTTCGTCACAGAACGTGAAGGTACAGCATTATCTGTTCTCACACAAGATCAAGCAGGACAATACAAGCCCTGTGCTTATTTTTCGAGCACACTAGATCCTGTAGCCCAGGCTCTGCCTGCGTGCCTCAAGTCAGTTGCAGCCACAGCACTAGCTATCAGACAAAGTGATTCCATAGTATTAGGACATTCCTTGACAGTACAAGTTCCACATTCCGTGGAAGTTCTTTTAAACCGAACACAGACTCAGCACTTGACAATTGCACGTTTAACAGGTTATGAACTGACACTGTTCCAGCCACACATAGAAATCAGACGCTGCAACGTTCTAAATCCTGCTACACTGTTACCGTCAGTTATTTCGAATCCTGCCACACACGACTGTGTGGAAGTAGTTAATACTATGACTAAGCCAAGACAAGATCTGACAGATATTCCATTACCAGATCCCGACCTGACACTTTATGTGGATGGTTCATGTATGAGAACAAGTACAGGAGAACTAGTAGCCGCGTATGCAGTGACTACTGACACTGAAGTTATAGAGACACACCGTATTGACACCCTGTCTGCTCAAGCAGCAGAGCTAGTTGCTCTGACCCAAGCCTGCATATATGCTAAGAACCTGAAAGTCAATGTTTACACAGATTCACGTTACGCATTTGGAGTCGTACACGACTTTGGAGTGCTCTGGCAGGAGAGAGGTTTCATGACTTCTCATGGAACCAAGATTCAGCATGGTCTCCTTATTCAAGCTCTGTTAGATGCCATACACTTACCGACATCTATTGCTATCATGAAATGCAAAGCACATACGAAAGTTACTGATATTATTTCTCAAGGTAACGATCTAGCAGATCGCACAGCCAAGCTTACAGCACAGACTCCAGACATTCCAGTTAATCCAACACAGACACATACTCCAGATCCGACTACCTGTATGACAGTTAAGGACCCCACTCAAGATGTCATAGATATCCAGTTACATGCTACTCCCGATGAAATCAAGAAATGGTCCGAACAAGGAGGGGTCCAGACAGATCAGGGATGGGTAACGAAGGGAAAAGCCACATGGTTTCTCCCCGACTCTATGGTTCAAGTCATTATCAATACCGCACATAGTCCAGCACATTTAGGAGAAAAAGCTATGATAGATAGTATCCAGAACATTTGGTTCAACAAGCATTTACGAGCTGCAGCCAAGCAGAAAGTCCGTACCTGTATGATATGTTGCCAGTTTAATCCAGGTAAAAGTGTCCCGGTGGAACAAGGTGGATTCCAGCCCCCTGACCACCCTTTTGAAGTCCTCCAGATGGATTATATTCAGATGGAGCGATGTCGAGGTTTCAAGTATGTCCTTGTAGTTGTATGCGCTTTGTCCAGGTGGACAGAAGCATATCCAGTCCCAGATTACACAGCCACGACCACTGCCAAGCAGTTGGTTCGTGAATTCTTCCCCCGTTATGGACTCCCTAGGGTCGTATATTCTGACAACGGCCAGCCATTCTCATCTGAGCTCATGAAACATATCTCCCTTTTGTTAGGGTACCAGTGGAAGTTCCATTGTGTACGCCATCCTGAAGCAGCCGGTCTCGTAGAGAGACATAATCAGACCCTGAAAATCCGCATCGCCAAAATATGTAAAGAGAAAGGTGTGGACTGGCTAGTAGCTCTGCCAGTCGCTTTGTTTTATATGCGCATGGTCGCACATTCCAGATCAGGTCTGTCCCCGTACGAGGTCGTATTCGGCCGCCCCCCTAATATGTGGGGTACACCTAGACCCCGAAGTATTACGGATGTTTCAAGTAATATGCTGACAGATTACCTAGCTTCCTTGATGTCTGCCCTACACTCTTGTCGTTCACAGGTTGCCGCCGCATTTCCAGACACTACCGAGGTGGCACCGCATGACATCGTTCCCGGAAGTTTGGTTCTTGTCCGGAATTTTTATCGTTCAAGTCCGCTGGAGCCCCGCTGGAAGGAGCCAAAACAGGTCCTCCTGGCCACCCGTACTGCCGTCAAGCTGGAAGGCAGGAAGGGCTGGGTCCACCTGTCTCACGTGAAAAAGTTTTATGGACTAAAGACTGTTTCCAAGAACATTTCCGAGGATTTTAAGGATTGCCAAAGTACTATTCTTAAGGACTGTCCCGCAAAAGACAATGATACAGATTCCTCCCTGTTAGAGAAAACTCCGCAGCAGGAGTATAAGAAAAAATTAAGGTCTAGTAAAATAAGTCAGCCAGTTTGATTGTCTAAGTCCTCCCCTAGGTGAAACGGTTAGACCGGTTTCTGACATGTATATAATAGACCCCCATAGAGAGAGAGTTAGTGAGAACTCTAAAAGTTGCATTATTGTTTTATGTTTTCTGCTATATCTCAGCCTTATGATTACCTGCATAAGTTATGCATTGTATTTATATTTTCCAGTTTCTCATGTAAATAAGTCTGCTAATGCTACAGTAGAGCACACGTTTAGTGATCTACCTCCTCATGAACTCTCATATCGTCTTGCTATGCGTAATAATTCCTTTATCCGCATGTTACATTATTCACACCAGACCAGCAATGCCACTAATTGTTGGGTGTGTGGTCGACTCCCCCCTTTCCAGACACCGAAGGGAGTTCTGCCACTCTTTCCTTATCCATTTTCACATAACGGTTCATGTGGAGCATGGTCCACGTTAACGTCATCCTCAAATGATATGTCTTTTCTTAACAGTACATGTTTCCCAGGCAAGCAAGGTCTTCCCCACAGAACAGGGCTAGATCTAGAAAATGAAGTTTATAATTTGGGTAATTATTCTTCGAATTTTATGGTCCTGAATGTTCAGTCTGATACTACTTCAGACTTACCCTCTATGTCAGTATTACCAGTCAAAGGTGAATTATGTGTCCGAAAGAATGGTTCCGTACATGTAGGCCATAGTGATTGTACTACTATTGTCAAGTATAGTGACAGTGGGAAATCTATTTTTAAAGCTTCACGTCATTCTTATTTTGTTTGTGGTCAGACCGCATATGTTCGTCTGCCCCTCGATTGGGAGGGAACCTGTTACATTGCCTTCCTACTGCCACCAGTTTTTCTAGCCCCACCTGACTATCATAGGAATTCCCACCTAGTACATACTAGACACAAGAGAGACCTCCCGATTGTCGATTATACTGAAACTGCTCTAGAACAATACATAGATATCAATAAAGGTGTCTTCCCCTATTTAGGTACTGTCGTGAATAGTAAACTGATACGTAGATTAACGAGAACCCTTGATGCAGTAGTGATTGAGACTACTTCTGCTCTAGGTAACTTAACCGAAGAGCAATCCTTTATGAGAATTGTCGTGCTCCAGAATCGTCTTGTCCTTGACGTCATACTGGCCGATAGGGGCGGGGCATGTAGAGTCATCGGATCTAGTTGCTGCATTTTCATTCCTAATAACGCACCGTCTGTTTATTCAGCTATTACCAGACTCCATAATATTGCCCATATGTTACACCAAGATCCAGGCACCTGGACATGGTCCGGTTGGTTCTGGAATATAATTTCCGCCTGGGGATGGAAAGTATTGTCATTTCTGGGTATTGCAGTAGCGATCATATTCAGTTGCTGCCTCTGTTTACAATGTGGCCCTGCGATTTGCGGCATTTGTGCTACCTCTTGTATTCCTAGCCCCAAGTCCCGTTCTAAATCCCGTTCCAAGAAAATTCGAGACGAGCAAATGATACTGTATGAAATGATAGAGGGTATCATGAATATTGATGTTTCCTGATGGAAACGTAGTGACAAGGAGGGAATGTGGAAAAGTAAATTTTGCCATGTTCTGTGTCCCTACGTGTCCCCCATCTTATGTTATGTGTGCATGATTAATATGCATATGTATTCCCCATGTTTGATTAAAGACGCACTTACAGTTGTGTCCATCTCTAGTATGCTAGTTTCCAGTTCTCGTGAAAGCTACGAATATCAGGCCTATGTAAAGTTACGTTGCCACGTTTCTCAGTGTGCACGTTATTTCATTGTAAAGTCCCCGTTTCTAGGCCTCAAAAGGGCCCGGACACCAGATTCAGCTCCTGTCTCCTGAACCCTCGCTGAGGAACGATACAGCCCCCACCTGTATCCTCGACCCTTCACTTACTTCCTGCCTCGCAGTGCCCGGCTCGGCCTGGCTCTGCCTACGAGTCTGCCAAGAGTATGTTATGATTCTAGTTATCAGTCCAGCCCTCCTTCTCTGCATTCCTAAGCTACTGAATCGCATCAATAGTTTCCGTCATTGTCTAGCCCTTACGTCTCCATGTAAGAGAAATACTGTATTTAATGGTCATTTAATATTCTTCATCACGCACTACATGTAGAATAATGCATGCTCCAGTCTTAGAGTCTGTTAGCCTCTCCCCTCCTGACTCTTAGTTTATATCAACATGTCCTCTAAACATTAGATACTAGATAGGGTTTAGGTACATGTTGCCCTGACTCTCCAGACTTCAGTCTTTACTCCTAGCGCAGAAGTCATAGCCCCCAGCTTCTCCTAGTAACACGTCATTGTCAGTTTGCGCGCACCATTAGGTTAGAGGTCCCGGCTCCTTAGGTAGCCCCCTCCATGTTTCCGCCCCATTTATGACATATTCTGTTACGTTTACATCACATGTCCATGTATACGCCTCTTGTTACACCCACTTTCACCCTTATCTTTCGCGACTGCTATTGACCACACCCACTGCTCCGCCTACTGTATTCACTGTAATGCAATTGTTTTAGTATATATATGTTGTACATTGTTATTAAAGTCGGCGCGCTCATTCCCTGTCCCCCCTGCAGGGCCCTGCCATCCTGTTCCCGTGCAGGTTGTCCTGTTCCTGTCCTTTATGCTGTATTAAACCTGCAAACTCCTACTACCTCGAATCTTGACTCTTATTTATTGAGCTATCTGTTATTGCTATGTCCAGTCAAACCTAGATCCGGTATTATTTATTTATATACCACAAAGGGGTTCCTCTCTCTTTTATCAAACAAATGTCATCTACACCAAGTCATGTGACCTAGAACCCAGGCACCAAATGGTTAGGTCCAGAAAGTTTCAACTTTCTAAAAGTGCCAGTTTCAGAATTGTGACTTAAAGAAGGTTTTAACCCCTTCAGTGCTGATGACAAAGCCAGCTCGTCATGGGCGTTACCTGCGCTATGCGGATGACGAGCTGGCTTTGTCATAAACAAGCCATTTTTTTATTTTCAGTGCACAGCGGTAAAACGCGGTAGCGCGGTAGGGGTTACATTACAAATCATTTGAGTGTAAACATCATTTTCCTATCTGCTCCCAAACTTAAGTTATCAATTATTAAGTGTCATATGGTAATCCAATGTTATCCTATTGGAGGGATAGGCATTGCAATCATGAAAAATACATAGAGGAGTTTTTCATTACCAGAACATGTCAAACTTAAACCCACATGTCCTACTTTTGAAATGCAATATAGTTGTCCTAGGAGCCTTAAGGGCCTACCTCAATGGTAATTTATATAAATTAAAAATGAAGGTTTGGCCCTGGTGTAGTGTGGTTCCTATAGTCCCAATAGGCTCTGCGCATTGGAATAATATATTCAGCAGTATAGACGTAGGACTGTGTTCAACTAGGTCTCTACTGACTATATTAGACTTAAGTTTTTTGCCAGCTAGCTCAGAGGTCACTAGAAACTTTCTCGAATAAACGAGGAGGAGTTTAACCTCCCTGGATAGACAAGAAGGGATTAGCTTCTGACAACCATATAACATGACAACTTTGCTCTCTCAGAATAAGAGTGTATCTCTAGAGTCGTGTGAAAACAATAGACAGCTATTTCACTCAGTCAAATGTGCATACTTAGTTTCACCAGAGTGCAGAGAAAAGGGAGACAGGCGTTTTCAATAAAAGATGTTATTTATTGAGCAGGCTTCTTCCTCATACAAGAGAAATGAATTGCCACTATTGCAATACTCATAGTAAAGTAAAGTGCGTACAGTAAAAGGAGAATTAAGAAATAATACTGTAAAAGCATTGATATGGTTTCTTAGCCATAAGATACTTTAAAATAGATAAAATATATACATACTTATATACATTGACTAACGTACTCAACTGGTGCTTCTAAATACGCCTACCCCGGTGTACCTGACCTAAGCCTAATACGTGGGAAGGAGTAAGTAAGTAGCAGTTTAAGTTAAGTTGGTTTTGCCAAGAATCTGAATCAAGAATTCTCTCTAAGGTTTTAGTCAGCTCCGTACCTGGGTATTAGAAAGCAGGAGGTCTGGTATCTCTCTCTCAGAACTCGATATCCCAGTAACCCGCAAAGGTATCTGGAAACACCGGAGCTGGAATTCTCGGCAGGAGAAAAGACAGCGTCTCTCTCAGTGCGTCAAAAAGGGAGGGGCAGAGTCCGTGGGCTCTCGCATCAGCTGGGCTCTCGGGCAAGTAGTTAGCTGCTCTGCTCCAAAATCACCACTGTGTGTTTGCTTAAGGCAACGTTGGTATATTTATACCTGAAAGGTGCCGGGTTTGACGTAAGGTTGGACATAAGACATCAATAAAGATGTCACTAAGAACTGGCCGTTCTTACAGTGCTTTACAGGAGTTCTAGGATGAAATCAAAACAAAAGCAAGGGGGAATTCCCAGGTTGCTGGAGGTTTGGATTGTTTAGAGAACTCATTGTGCTTTCTAGGGGGCCGGGGAAGTAGCCTCGCTTAATGTGACAGCATGTGCTACGACTGAATATGGATATGATTATTATGCCGTTATAGGGATATTATTGATTATCACCGAACAAGGGCATAAAATAGTAATATCGATTTAGGCTCCTGGATAAACACAATACAGGCAAGAAGTTTATTTAACCAAGATGAAATGGCAGTTTAAAACTACACTATTGGCTGCAGTGGTAGGCCTGATACATATTTTAAAGGGAGGCTGCATTGGGTGACACAGGGAGTGCTGCAGGTTCACTAGTAGCATTTAGCTTACAGGGCCTGGGCATATAAAGTACAACTTTATTAGAAACGTACAGGTAAAGTAAATGTGCCGATGAGAGGTAAGCCAATTTTAGCATGTTTAAGGGAGAGTGTACACCAGTGGTGGCTGGCAAATTTGAAAAGTGGTTGGGCGCAAATTTAAGGTCTGAATTGCAGCATACGAGCTAGGGGACTACTGATTTGAAAACTAGACTCTCGCCTCCCGATTCATGGCTGCAGGAATCCAATTTTGATGAATCAGCTGCTTATAAGCAAGGGGGCTCGAAAGTATTTATAATGTCTGTCAAGCATTTGTCACCCTGTATCTTGAGCCTGCTGTCAAGCCACATATGAGCCTCCATAGGTTTAAATGTAGGGCGTGGGCTGGTCCATGGGTGGGGCACTGAAGGAAGGCTTTCAGTGCCTGCCTATGCACTGTCCATAACTCCATTCCTTTGGCAGGATACAGGCGACTGGTCTGACTCATCAACATTTGCTGCCTGTGTCTTGCTGCTGCAGGACTTCAATGTAATGTAACATTCAAACAGTTGTCACCCTCTCAGCGCAGCATTGTCTGAGCTCCTGCCTAAGGTAATAAAAACATAAAGTATTGATCCAATCAGGTAAGCCCATGCGACTCTACACAAGCACACACTGTCTCTCGAGAAGCCCCCATGCGCACCAATCAGATCTCCTTGCCAGCCGTATAATCAAGAAATGAGCATTTCAGAGCATTGAAGTTTTCCAAACCAATAAACAGTTACACATTCAGTTACTCATTTCACTATTCTTTGTATTCTGGTATTTGCAATGCTGTATGTTATACACTGGACACCAAGTACAAGAATGCAAAGGAGACATTTTGACTGAGCAATTTACCTTGGGTGGCCCAAAATGGGTGGAACTTGAGGCAAGACCCTAACCTCTCAGGTATATGCACAGTATAACAAATCATCCTAATTTCGTGTAGTTATTATAGGAAGTTTGACTGTGCCATGTAGCGCAAAGGAACATAATGTTGAATAAACGAATAGCATTGCAATGCCCACTCCCCCAGATGCCCACCATCCTTCCATTCCATTTGAAGCTGCAATGGACATACTCTAGAAGAGAAAACATTGCAAAATGGTAACTGAAATCAGGAACAAAGCTACAGAAAAACAAAATATTGTTACATTTTGCAGCCACATACTTTTCTCCCTCTTATCAAAGTTTAAATGTTAGTATGTATCGATCGTTTTCATGGCAGAAGAGAGACATACATCATGCACACACTCAGATACACGCACGCATGTATACATGCAACTATCCACACATAAACAATCACAATCATGCACACTCACAGAGAAACATACGCACACACAAACAATCACAGTCATGCACGCACACACAGACAAAAGCTATTAATACAATCTTACCTTGAGACTCCGAATTTGACCCGCCATGATTCTTGCTCCAGCATTCTGAAGACCATCAAATGCGCGTCATTATAAACATGCAGAAGCTGTCATAAATGATAGCTTTCGCTTGGCCTGGCCCGGAACAAGAGCTACTGCCCAATCAGATGTCAGGATAGGGTTGAAGGCAGGTCCTTCTCCTGTAACCTGCCATCTGATAGGGTAAAGGGATAAGATTGACAAGCCCCACCAAAGCCTCATTAGCAGAAATGCTGCACTGCCCGAGGTAAGTGCTTCATGTCTGCTATCGACTGTGAATGTGTGAGGTGGGCTGAAGAAGCCACCGCCTTACACATGCACAGTTTAAAAGGGACAGTGGAGCCCACTTTGCTGCTGCCATGATGTTGCATTTTCATTTTAAAAAAGACATTTGGTATCCTGTTAAAGTGTAACATCATGTCAGCAGGTAATTAGTGATAAGGCAGGCCTGGGCAATTTGTTGGTGGTTACCCGCCCCTGCAACCTATGAGCAAACCGCCACTGGTGCAAACACACTTTAGCAATGGTTATCAGAGCCCTACAACCAACAAATACAAATTCAGCAAAATAGGAAGGGTGAGAGAAAAAATCTGGGAGTGACCCTGCAGAGAGTGCCAGGTCCAAAAACGATGCTTCTCAGCAGGTGTTTCAGAACTATGCAACAGCTTTCTGCCAGGCTTACAATTTATTATGTTTATGACACAGACTTAACCGCAGCGAAAATTCCGCTACAATGCAGTGCTTTGATCAAGTGGGCGGGGCCGCGTCGGCCAGAGACATGCGCAGCACTACGGAGCTAGTGCTCGCGACGGCCGTTGGCCGACAGAAGCAGCAAAGGGGGTAAAACATGGCTTTAATTGAGGAAATAGATTTTTACAAAAGGAATACTGCTATGAAAGGAAGACATTCTGCATTGAGACTGCAGAGACCATCGCGTTGAACCAAGACAATTTCATATACAGCTGGAATGAGGGTTGAACTGTTAACATTCTGTGTTGAAACTAAAAGTGGTGCCTCATTGCAAGTACTTTCATTTGAATTTATTAGTTGCTTCCTTTTCAGATACTCTTCATTAAATAATGATTTGAAATATGGTGTTGAATTGCAAAGATTTTACATACGCCATATTTTTAAAGTGATGAAACATTAAAGACTTTTTTTTGGGTAAACACAAAATGTATTGATTGAACAGAAGTGATAGCAAACTTTTTTCACCACTGAAGGTTCAGAAGGTTTGTGTGTATAAATCTCATCACAATATAGCTTTTGGGCCACAAAGCACGGGGCATGGTATTTAAAAGTAGGACATGTAGAAATGTAGAGTTAATTTGTTCTTACAGAGACTAGCACATTTAAAAGCTATTATCACTGTAGAAAGGCTGGCTGGCCCACAGCAAAAACTAGAGTAGAGATTCAAATCTTGGTACTGTATCTCGGTAACGGTACTAGCTAGAAAAATACATTCATAACTATTTAATGGAGTTATTAAAATTTCAATGCAATGGTGCAGTCAGATTTGTAATAAATATTAAGAAAACATAGCCTTTAGAAAGTTACCTTTACCCTGCCTAAAGCTCCTGGAGGCTAATTTGCTTTAATACTCCAGCTTCCACCAGCCTGTACTGTACTGAATAGGAAGAGAATGAGGCATGAAATTCCTCCTAGGAGCTACACAATAGGTCACTGTGATTCGCAGGTCAACCTGAATGGAAGGGATGACTCCTTTCAGGTCAGCAGAAGGCTGGGGGCAGTGAGTGCCTTTTTGACATTACAGTGTGAAATTCTGCTTGACACGTCAGCTGGGTTTATACATTACACTTGGAGCACACTTGAAAGGAATTGAACACAATGGCAAGACACTTTTTGTGTACCTCTGTCTAGTTGCTGAAGAAACCTGCTTTTTTCCTACCTGACCTCTGTCTTTTAGTTTTACATATGACACTTAGCGCACACTTGAAAGGAAGGTAAAATGATGCCAAGACAGTGTCCTATGTATCCACTGTCTGGTTGCTGAAGAATCCTTCATTGGTCCTACCCGAAATCTGTTACTGGGTTTGTTATGCATACAGTGGCTGGCTTAAGCTGGATGTTAGTGTTAGATGCGGGAGGACACAAGGATTACCATACTACACTCTACACATAACCCCAGATCGTAGAGCCCAAGTTTAGTGTGACTGAAAACTTTCACCATCTTGTAAATGCCTGTTCAAGCTACTGGAATACAACAAGATATGAGAGGCCTTTCCAACAAGTGACAAGCTTAGCTGACCAGTGACAAGTGAGCCTGGACAGGACACTTCTCTTGGCATCTGTCGACAGCCTTGGCATCTCAAAGTGCGTTGCATGAGATTCTGCGGAATTTACAAGTGTATTCCTGTGAGGGATTTGGACTTAAATGACTATGGGTTCGATGTATATCTTGTAGGTTGCAATAGAGTATGCTTACCACCAAGATATTGGTCCGTCCACCCGATTTAGATTCAGGGGGACTATAGATTTTTATTACAGCGTAGACTACTGAGGCTCTGCTGTGATTAAACACCTCTAATTGCCCTGTGGAGACAGATCAGTAATTCCACCCATCTAATTTAGATGGGGTAATTAGAGGTCAGTTTCCACTGCCCTTAACTGCCAGGAAAACCCTGGTGGTAAGGGGCAGTGAAAACTGCTAAATGCTTCTCTCACAATGTGAGAGAACTACCATGGTGAGAGGAGCATTGTCATTTTTTTTAATGAGATTCCTGTTTCGGGATTTTCTTTTTGAAAATAAAAAAGAAAACTGTTGGGTGCAGGACTTCATCATGTTGATGGAGTCTTGTACCAAACAGCTAAATGCATTGATAGCGACCGCCATAATGACAGTTCCTCGCGATACCAAAGGGGATGATGGACGGAGTGCTTGAGCAAATAAAACACTCACCCCCAGTCAACTGATCTGGGTTTAATCCATCATCATTCTTTAGCTCACTCCACCACCCCAGTTCAGACATGGCCATATGCAAATCAGTCTGACCCTGTGCCTCATGGGAACAGTCCAGCCCGAACTGCCAAGCCATGTCTTCCCTGGACCGGAAACAAGCATCCTGGGACTGGAGTCAAGCTATCCTGGCTGAAGACGGCTGATAGCCAGAAACCGGTCCTAGGATGCTTGATTCCGGTCCAGGGAAGACATGGCTTGTCAGTTCAGGCTGGACTGTTCCCATGAGGCACAGGATCAAGACTGATTTGCATATGGCCATGTCTAAACTGGGGTGGCTTGGTGAGCAAAATAACGATGTAATAAACCCAGATCTGTTACTGGGTGTGAATGTTTTGCCATTGTGCAACATTCCGTCCATCATCTTGTGTGTTTTGCTGTTCACCCTATGTGGGAAGGGTATGCCCAGACGGGGTCCCGTGCTCACTAAGCCACTGGAGTCAAGCTATCCTGGCTGAAGATGGCTGATAGCCAGAAATCGGTCTTAGGATGCTTGATTCCGGTCCAGGAAAGACATGGCTTGGCAGTTCGGGCTGGACTGTTCCCATGTAGCTAAGGGTCAAGACTGATTTGCATATGGCTATGTCTGAACTGGGGTGGCTTGGTGAGCAAAATAACAATGGATTAAACCCAGATCTGTGACTGGGGGTGAATGTTTTGCCATTGTGCAACATTCCGTCCATCATCTCGTGTGTTTTGCTGTTCACCCTATGTGGGAAGGGTATGCCTAGACGTGGGTCCCGTGCTCACTAAGCCACTGGAGTCAAGCTATCCTGGCTGAAGACAGCTGATAGCCAGAAACCGGTCCTAGGATGCTTGATTCCGCTCCAGGGAAGACATGGCTTGGCAGTTCTGCGCTGGGCTGTTCCCATGAGGCACAGGGTAAAGACTGATTTGCATATGGCCATGTCTGAACTGGGGTGGCTTGGTGAGCAAAATAACAATGGATTAAACCCAGATCTGTGACTGGGGGTGAATGTTTTGCCATTGTGCAACATTTCGTCCATCATCTTGAGTGTTTTGCTGTTCACCCTATGTGGGAAGGATATGCCCAGACGTGGGTCCCGTGCTCCCTAAGCCACTGGAGTCAAGCTATCCTGGCTGAAGACGGCTGATAGCCAGAAACTGGTCCTAGGATGCTTGATTCCGGTTCAGGGAAGACATGGCTTGGCAGTTCGGGCTGGACTGTTCCCGTGAGGCACAGGGTCAAGACTGATTTGCATCTGGCCATGTCTGAACTGGGGTTGCTTGGTGAGCAAAATAACGATGGATTAAACCCAGATATGTGACTGGGGGTGAATGTTTTGCCATTGTGCAACATTCCATCCATCATCTTGTGTCTTAAAATGACAGGTCCTAGCAATGCTTTATAAAGGACCACCAGCTTGTCATCATTTATAAATCTGTCAGGTGGTCACTGCAACATTGAGGCAGAGTTATTTACTTTGTCACTCTGGTGGAACAATGGGCTATTCTTCCAGGAAATAAATTTGTGCCTAAGTAAGACGCTAAAACATTTGACCAGAATAATCCTGGTTGGTGTATCTGACCTGGGCTCCATTGCATCCAGTCTCAATTTGCACCTAGGTCTTGGTCTATGGCAACCATTGACTATCATTGGCAATTTGTGACTCTTGGCGCTATTTCAACTTAAAACTCAAAACAACTTCAACACAAAAAAACTCAAAACATCCATACCTCCTGTGCCCCTTATTAGGTTTTTGTCATCTCTGTGTCATTCTGTTTATTATCTTTTACTCTATTATCTAATTTAGTAGGATTTTTATTGTTTTGCCTTTACATATTGCCCGAAGTTAAGCCTGTCTGCTCTGTGCCATAACTAATAAAAGTTGAGCTCAGGTTCATATTGTGGCGTTTAGGCTTCACCCTGACAAGGGTTGTGACTATTCCTTGAGGTTGGTAGTGACACACCCCGAAACCGAATACACTTTTGACACA
This sequence comes from Lissotriton helveticus, assembly GCF_964261635.1. Lineage (NCBI taxonomy): Eukaryota > Metazoa > Chordata > Amphibia > Caudata > Salamandridae > Lissotriton > Lissotriton helveticus. The sequence continues at coordinate 1,149,630,072 of NC_136070.1, forward strand.
TTTGGAGCTTCTACAACACCGTACATGTGCATAATCAGACATCAGAATATGGGAAGGTTTTGCACTCCACTGGCTATGTCAGAAACTCAGATTTACAGCTTTTTTAGGCTGCTCATTGATAAATCAACACTTTTCTTTTGAAAAATAAAATTTTTAAACTGGCATAAAGTGTAGATAAATCTAAGTAAAAATCTAATTGGAGGTATTGTTAATTACAATTCCTTAAAAGCACAAAAAGTGCAGGGGGCAGAAGTGTTGTTTAGGACCGCCTCTTTTACTAATCCCTGGTATTTTGTACCATTTGGTTACCTGTTTTTCACCTGTCATGTATGCACCTATCATCACGAAACAGCTCAAATTAACCTCTTTGGAAGTGGATTTCATTTTTCAGCAACGCACGTACTTACATCTGAAACACAAACATTATGGGGCATATTATCAAGGACCGGTGTTAAAATGATCGCCGTTTTATCGGGTTTGATAATACGCCCTTGTTAATTCCCATAGAAGCCCATGTTAACATCAGAACACCCATAGAAGCCCATGTTAACATCAGAACATGGGCTTCTATGGGAATTAACAAGGGCGACGTATCAAGCCCATTATCGCCGTTTTATCAGCAGTTTCCTGCCGATAAAACGGCGATAATTTTAACACCGGTCCTTGATAATATGCCCCCAAGTTTGGAGTCCTCACGTAAATCTCAATTGCTGGCAATCGCTCAGTACTTCAATGTGCTACTGACTATGCCACTCTAATCAGGAACCAGCCATATCCAAATCAGACATGGTCCTGTTGTAGTGGGAGCAGTCCACCCCCCAATTACCAGGCTAGGTCCTTTGTAGTTGGGAAAACAAGTAACCCCAGACTTGTCCTTGAGTGGCTTTACCAGCCTTATTGGAAAAAAAGTAAAACGGGATGTGCGGAATGGTTGTTAGCATGTGGCAGTCATTCACTGTGACACACTAGCTATCAGGCCACATGTCGATATCAATGGTTTTAAAGCATAGTTACACGTCCATTATAAATCACGGTCACATCTTTGCTAATATTCTACTATGAATTATCTTTAAATTAACTCGTTTTTTTCAGTCTGTTTGTTGCATATGACAAAATAACCTCGTGTCCCTCTTCACAGCTACACCTGACAAAATCGTCGTTCACTCGCTCTCCATGCCTGGACTACAGCGCCGCCTGTTGGAGACATAAAGTGTAGGCACTTGTCTGGACCATACGCAAGACTAATATCACGTTGTCTGTATTGTTTATTGTGTGGAAAAATATTCAACTTTTGTAGGCTTGACGCCAATTTATACAGAAAAATGGATATTGCTTATTCAGTGACATACCCTGTTGTTGACATAAGGAACACGCTGCCTTCCCACTGCTGTATTGTTAGAGTAGTGACACACACGACTGCTCACCTGTGCTGAATGGAATGGAGTACACAAAGCTGCCTGGTATCTGCTCTGCAGCTCTCCTGTACCAGAGGGGGAAGTGATCTGCATTAAATATGCTTTCCTTATCTTCAGCTGTCAGGAAGTCTCTTGAAACAGAATAGAAAAAAGAACATTTGTACACATGTTTACAATTCTTTTGTTTTACTCAAAGCATATCTGAATCCCAAGAAAAGGTCAGGGTGACATGTTAGCCAATTAATGTGAAGCCATTGTCTTGCTGGATCCCCGCCCACCAGCCAACCAGTCTGCCACTGGCATAGAGTCAATGAAATACCAACATGCTTGCTCGCTTTAAGCAGTTTGTTAGCATTAATGCCTGTATAAATTATAAAGTAACAACACATTAAAATACCAACATTGTCATTTTTATTTTCTATACGAAAATTCTGTTTGGGGTTTTTCTATTTTAAGATTAAAACGAAAACTGTTTGGTACAGGTATCTGTTATGTTGATGGAGCCATGTACCAAACATGAAATGCATTGACAGGAACCGACATGACAGCAGTTCCTGGCAATGCTTTGTAAATGACTGACAGCATTGAGGTCATTTATAAATCTGGCGGGTGGTCCCTCCACCAGGGCACAGATGTATTCACTTCACCACCCAGGTGGCACAACAGAGCATCTTTCAGGAATTACATTGGGCCCCAAGTCAGAAGGTAACATTTCTGACCAAGACGAAAATCGCAGGTGTATTTGACATGCTCTCCGTCGTTGGTAACAATTCATGGTTGATCTTTGAAGATCGAGTGAATGCAATAAATGAAATACTTGTTAAAGATCAAAAATAGGAAATTGCCTGAAAATTTAGAAAAATTGAACATAGGCAAATCCGTCATTTAGTGCTCAATGCTTCCCTGCATCAAGGATGCATTTCACGGGTAAAAAAAAAACCACAATTGCTGCAAACAACTGCTCGCGGTTTGGGTCTTCGTGTTGTTCCCTAATACAATTTGCCACATGCAGTGCTGATTCTACCTGACATGGCCTAATGGCATAATTTCCCGAGTATTGCATAACAAGCAAAGCATGACATTCCCAAAAGTATACAAATGATGCGAGCGTAATTTCAACTTCGCCAGGACCAAATCAAATATCTATTGTTCAATAGCATTCCATGAAACACTATAAAGTAGCAAGAAGAAATATAAACAGTTTACATACTTGCAACCCCTGAAGTCCTAAAATATAAACAATTGCCTTCAGTATGGCTGATCCCATTTAATGCATTATACATATTACAGGTTGTTCCATAATGTAAATAATTTACGTGAAAAGACCAAACACCGAACAAAGAATATTTAAGCGGTAAACTTGAGAAAACTGGCTTTTCATGTTATGGGGGGAGTGGATTGCACCATCGAAGCCCACAACAGATGAAGCCCCTTAGGGTAACGTTTTTGGGATGTACCGAAAAAAAATGTAATACTTTACTCAAGTCCTGCAGCTAAAAGGATCTTGTAATTTGTGTGTAGGGTATTCCAGATGCGTGTCTGACTTTCTCGGAGGTGGGGGCGGAAGAAGATAAAATACAAACATATGGTGTTAGCAAAGCTCCTACAATGGGAAATATGCAGGCTAAATATGCGATAAATTATGTAATACATCAGCATACTAAATGTACGTATGCATATATGCACGATTGTGATCATATAACTGCCTTAATCCTATTTGGATTGTAGCGTTTGTGTCTTTAAATTAATAGATGCATTTTCTGCGTTCCCTGCTCTCTCAGGTAGGCCATTTTGGGCAAAATACGAATATGTCAGTCTGGCTCCCATCTCAGTATTGGATTACACAATACTCAATTCAACATATTGATTATAATTACATCAACGTCACTTAGGGTTAGCCAATGGAAGAACCGACTTGCTCCTGGCTTGTCTTTTGATACCCTGGGAAGTCAACTTGCTGCTTCGGGTCGCAGTGGTCAATAAAGCAATCTCAGGAACAGTGAGGAAACAGAGTCCTCTTTACGTTCTGCAGTAGACACTCTGGTCCCTCATCCCAGCCCTCAACACACATAATAGCCTGTTGAATGGTTACTGGACTGACAAGAAGTCAACACTATGATGTCATTGGGGGGTCAAAGTGTGCTGACATTACTTCCCCTGCTTTTTTGGTGTTGGACCATGGGTAAACTATGGTTTGGATTTCTGATTTCAGCCGATTATCATCGGTTGAAACCCAAAAGTCAGAAAACGGGCATCAATTGATAACGGGAAAACAGCTATAGGGGGCAGGAGAGAACAGAGAGTGCCTAAAGAAAAAGAAGCGGGTATCAGAGGAGCTTTGTAGCCACCCTTGCACAAGCTCTTTTTGCCAATTCTTCCATAGAATGCAGTGTCCATTAGAGCCAAAGCCAGGCAAATGCAGTACCCAGTCAGTTCCCCCTCTCTCACAGCATATCATCTCAGGGTCATAGGTCAATTAGACCCTCTTCTGAATGCTCAAGCCCCAAAATCCTGTAAAAGAGGTTTGCTGAGGCTTACAGGGGCTCTCTATACCGCCAGGATCCACACAGCTTGTTGAGCGGAAAATGATGTCTTCAGGCAGGGTGCCCTGGACACATATTGGGTGATTAGCCGCGCTATATACATCCTGATTGATTGACTGGTTGATTGGTTTGCAAGTGTCAGTTTTCAATGCTTCAGATACCTAAATTTGCCAAGAAGAGATTCCCCCATGCACTGTGATCCAAGTCTGGCACACTGTGTCAATGATCGGGGATCGGGGGGAACCTGCACTCTGGAACTGGCAGAGCAGCTGCACTCCCTTCTCACCTCTACAGGTCCACACCTCAGTCTGCATTCATCCCTTCTGTGTGTCTGAGCATGGGAGTGCTCATCTTTCCATAGCAGAACATATGGAGCCCGATTCACAAAAGTAATCTGAGACAAAATCCTAACTTTACGACTTTTGGTATTCACAGAAGGCATTTAGGAGTAGTAAAGTTAGGATTTTGTCTCAGTTAAACTTAAGTTTTGGTCTTAAGTTAAACTTAAGACAAACAAGTTTTACTGAGACAAAATCCTAGTTGTAAAGTAAGGATTTTGTCTTAGTTAAACTTAAGTTTGTCTTAAATTTAACTGAAGAATAAAACTTAAGATTGACCGAGACAAAATCATAACTTTAGTACTCCTAAATGCCTTCTGTGAATACCGAAAGTCGTAAAGTTAGGATTTTATCTCAGATTACTTTTGCGAATCGGGCCCATGGTGATAGAGGCTGAGCCCAAACTCTGAACACCAAATATAGCGAGGGCCTGTTGGCCCTAAAATACCAGTTTCCACAACTGTCGACTCCTCCATCATTCACTGTAAGCAAAGCGGTCAGGAAACCGAGAAAGTAGCATACACAGAGCTGTTTACTTTTCACTCTAGAGCAAATCCATTAAACCTGTGTGCACTACACACAGCAACGTGCCTGAAAATCTAATGGGACAGTGGGATGGTAAACGTAAACAACAAAAGATGTTGCTTGCAAGAGTGCCCCCGGAGCAAAGATATTTAAAAACCTCATAATGTAACACCGTTTTGGCCAAAATAACGTTTTTGCGGCAAAGAAGTGGATGTGCCAACCTTTGAGATTAGGTGACAACTGAGCAGAGAATTGTAGAAAGGGAACAATTGGCAACAATGCAAAGACTGAATGATATCACATATTCCCTATAAAAGTCGGACTGTTCAAATATTAAAAAAATACAAAATATGTCAAGAATGATGCATAAAACGTACTGGGCATTTAAAACGTACTGGGCATAACTAGTAAGAAAGAAACATTCTATAATAAACTTATTGTCCCATTGATTCCCATTGATTGTGGTGGTATCAAAAGATACTTCATCTAGGATGTGTGCAGAACTAAAGGAAAATCATGTGTTTGGTCAAGTACAATATTGTCGAGAAAGTTAACATCGAGGAGGAATGGCTGTTTAAATTAACTATATTTTGCACATCAATATTTTCCCTGAACAAGATGTGCTTCTGCATATTGCTCATGCACATTAGAACTGCATGGATTTCATGAACAAACCCTCCTTCCCACATAGGCGCACAGTGATTTGGGCTCACTGATACTTACTTTTCAAAACTCAGGTCCTATCCGGAGCAGAACTTTTGAAGGGGGAGGTCCAATGCAGCTTTGAGAGAAATACGTCCACGTCCTGCATTGCAAGCCCTGGGACACTGGTACTCACGCAGGAATAAGTGTTGGTGTACAGGTTTATATATCTGCCCTGACCTGGAGAAATTATATACCTGATATTTTTCTGGACTAGTCATTTTTGTGCTGCAGTGTGAATCAGAACCGGGGTTTACTTTATGGACAGATAGCATATATGACATTTAAAAAAAAAAATACTTTATTTAAAGATTTTCAGATTAACGGTACAGAAAAAGGAGACATTAGCGAAGACATTACATCGTGTACCAAGACATTGCAAGACTTGTTGCATGTATAAAATACAGTCCAATAAAGGATAGTAAGGGTAAGTAAAACAGAAGACAACTGTTTAGGAGGTAAAAGATCAAATAAACAAAATAAGGTAGTCACTGCAGACAGGGACGATGGCACAAGGCGTGGCTCGTCACATGTCATTGGCCTGGCTGGAGCTGTCTGAGGGTGGCTTGTTAGGAGGCACTTGAGGGGGGGCAGTGAGAGAGTCTGGAGTCAATGTGAGTAGATACTGTCTAAGAGGCTGCCAAATATCTTTAAGGCGGGCTGTTAGCAGTAGTAGGGAGGAATACACTTCACTCGTCAGGTCCCATGTGGTCATACTGCAGAGCTAGGCCTTAACGGTGGGACGTATACAACTGCCCCAATGAAGAGCAATCTCCTGCTTGGCCAGAAGAAGTGCGATGGTGGAAAATCTGCGATTAGTTGTTGGAATGGGAGAGACATTGCCTAGTAGGGCTATACATGGGGAAGAGTTAATAGGCATGGAAATCATCTTAGAGAGGATACGGAACACTTCCGTTCAATATGCAGCTATCAGTGGGCAGGTCCATGCTAGATTTAGGAAATCCTCATCAAAAAGGGTGAGCGGAGTGAATTCGTCAGGGGCAAGTGGGTAGGACGGGATACGGGATCACAGCAGAATGTGGAGACTTCTGAAAATTAATCTATACATGAAGGGGATGTCAGAGTGTGCAATATCGAGGTTGTGGGATAGGACATGTCCATCCGGGAACACATCTCCAAAGGAGTGGCGGCCATATTTATGTAGCGTGCGCTGTACTAATTTTTCGGTTGTGAGTGGGAGCCATGGAATCAGGAGAAGGGGGAGACTCGGTGAATATAAGAAGTTAAAGCCCAATGTGCCACAGCGTTCCCGTCAGGCCCAGCAAGTGGTCAATAAAGACTGAATGTCAGTAAGGTCCAGTCTAATGCCCTGTGGCAATAGTGCATTCAAGGGTGTAGGGTTGGCCAGGTCATGTTCTGGTCTGAAGTAGGATAGCTGTGCGCCTGGGTGGAACCAGTGATACGGGCCTGGGCTACCAGGAAATACCACTGAAAATCAGGTACCGAGAAGCCCCTGCGATCTTAGTGGAGAATTAGGGAGTTCCAAGCATCTTGACTTGTACGGCCCGCCAAAACTAATTTCAAAAGTAGGCTTCTGAGTGTAGAAAAAAAGGCCTTGGTTAATGGTATGGGTATGTTTATAAAAACATACAGGAAATGAGGAAAGAATGTCATTTTTATAATGGCTATACGGCCGGCCATAGAGAGGGGGAGTTGTAGCCAGTGATCAATCTGGGTACAGAGCTTGTCAACCGCACGGCCGTAATTCAAACGGATAACATGCTCCTTATTACTGTGTAAAACACGCTCAGATACTTAGTGGTGTCGGCGGACCATTTAAAGGGATATTCACACGCAGAGGGTGTGGTGGCATCAGTGAGGAGAGACAGCTCTGATTTTGCCCAATTATTGCATAAGCCCGATAGCTCGCCAAACTGGATCATCTCCTGGAGGCGGGGTGTCAAACGAAAAAATTATATTGTCAGTATACATGGGCATAAGGAGCAGCCCCGTGGGGAACTGTAAGCCAGGGTGCATATGGCGTTCCTGGAGGTGGCGCACCAGTGGGTTATTTGATATAATAAATTATGAAGGTGAGACTGGGCACCCCTGCCTAGTGCCATGTGAGATGTTGAAGGGGTCAGTGAGGGAACCATTAATCCGGATGTGAGCAGTTGGATTCGAGTATAGTTAGGAGATAAGGGCTGTGAAGCTCCCGGGAATTCCAAGTTTCTGCAGGGTGTCATGGAGAAAGGGCCACTCCAGGGAGTCAAAATCCTTCTCCGCATCGAGTAGGGCGACTACTGTGGGGGTGCCAGGGGATATCTTACCTAAGACCAAGAAAACAGCGAGCACATTAAGAGAGGTGGACTGGTGTGGTTTGAATCCCGTCTGTACAGGTGACAGTATTGTATCTAACAGTAATAGCAGCTGATTAGAAAAAGCTATGGCCCAAATCTTATTAAAATTAAGGGGAGAGAGTGGTCTGTACGAAGCACAGCGTTTGGGGTCCTTGCCTGGTTTCAGTAGGTGGGAGATCACTGCCTCTCACATGGAAGGAGGAAGTGTTCCAGTAGTAAGGGCTTCAGCTTATACCTCCAGCAGAGGGGGAGGGTCACAGTAGTTTTATAGGCTTTATAAAAAGCACCCATCAGGCCGTCTAACCCAGGTGCCTTGGAACAGTCCAGGGAATCAATCTTCTGGGCTATTTCCTCTGCGGTGAATGGATCGCTCAGAAATTGTGATTGGCCGCTGGAGAGCCAGACCATAGATATCTCCTCTAAATAACCCAGACGCACTAATAACTCAGGAGTGAGACAAGATGTATACAGTTATTTATAGTACGAAGCTATGTCGGAGAGGATGTCTTCAGTAGAAGTGAGACGGGTAGAATCATCAATACCCAGTGCTGCTGTATATCAGGGTCCCCGAGCGGGGTGTAGGAGGTGGACAGGCATCCAACTGGGGCGTTCAACCTCACCATATTTTCATGCCATAGTGTGTTTACAAAGAAGAGCAAACTCCCTGTCAGCCAGGTCATGAAACGCCTCCAATAGAATGGAGTGCTCATGGAGAGCAGAAGGGGAAATCGAGGAAGCATTCCTCTCATCTATGTGCTTGAGGGCATTCTCCACCTGTGCCAGACTATTACAGATATTGCGGACATTCTACTACAGCGTCATGTGCTGCAACACCTTTATGTCTGGGAGCCATGGGAAGTCAGCTGCAGACAAGAGCCAATAATCCAATGTGGCTCTGAGTAAAGCGTAACCTGTAGTCGCAGGATGGTGTGTGCACCAGACATCCCAGAGCTCAACTACATTTACATACATTACATACATACATGTGCGCATGTATCATATTCTGAGAAGTGCGCAAAGAGTGTGGCTTAGTACAAGGGATGATGCTGGAGGCACTATGGTGGTATTCGATAAGGATGTTTAAGTCACTGCCCACCAGAACAGAGCCTACGTCAAGGCCATCCAGCAGGGTGGGCACGGTCTGGCAAAAGGGGTGTCATTGTTGTTTGGGGGTATATAGAGTCAAGAAAACAATTCATCTCCCCAGCATGGTTCCTGTCACCATAACGTAACAGCCCTGAGTGTCTGCAACAGTAGATTGGTGCATAAAGGCAAGAAACGTATGTATAAGTATGCAGACTACCCTGGAAAAAGAGCAATAGCTGGCAAAAAAACTATGCGAGCCTCACAACGCAGCAAAGTCCGGTGATGTCTGGGGGTGTAGATGTGTTTCCTAGTGTGATCTTGGTGCCATGTCTAGTGAGGTATTCTACTACCAGAGTTATTCAAGACTCTGACGTTCCAGTTAAGGAGGGTCATATCCACCATCTGCTTAGACGCACCCTTTGAGAAAAGAGTGGAATAGGAAGGGTTTGCTCTATCAGGTCTGTTAGGGAGGCTACTGAAAAGTTCTGTCTCGTCAAGGAAAAAAGAAGAAAGGAGAGGAAAAGAAGAAGTCACAACGAGCATGAAAATCCAAAAGACAATCCCCCAATAACATCCCCCCACCCACACTAGGAGTAGAAGTTCTTGCAAATCCTAATAAGGCCCACAACATTGTAGAACTCAGAATCATCCTAGGGGGGAGGGCAATGTTTTGGAGGCAGGAGACCATTCTGAACAAGAGTAATTATGCGTGTTCCATAAACGTTGAGGCAGACATCACAGATTGAAGGGAGGGACCAACAAAGCAGAACATATAGCTGCAGGAAACCCTTAGTGATCTGGTGGCCCGGTGAAACCTGCAATACAATCAGAGCATGGCCCTTCAGCCAGGATTGAAGAGGTCTGCACTAGGTGAAACATTGTCATCCTGTGGTGAGCGATCCGGGGTAGGGCGGTTTGAGGAGGGACCACCCAGTCCCAATCATTTGCAGAATGTGAGCACTTAGGCCGGATTGTCGAAAAAACACGGTTTGCCATCTGATACCACCCGAAGCCGGGAGGGGTCGAGCATGCCGTACTTGATCCTGTGTTACCTGAGATCCACCTCTGCCTCTATGAACTTCCAACATGCATCCCGCACAGCCAAGGTAAAATCCAGCTAAGTGGAGATGGTGGTGCCCTGGTAGTGTAGAGGAAAGCACTCTCTGGCCTGATGGAGAAGGCATCCTGGTCTCTATAATTTAGTAGGTGTGCAAATATTGGCTGTGGTGCAGCTCCGGGAGGAGGTTGGGGGGGCCAGGGACCTTTGTTCCCTCTCCACGATGAATGTAGGGGAGACATTCAGGGCATCAAATAGCTCAACTAGCAAGGTTTCCACAAATTGTTCTGGGTTCCCCATGTTGGGGGTCTCTTCCAGGCCAATTATGTAGATATTGTTGCGTAGAGTGTGGGCTTTTGAATCCTCATTTTTGTTTGAAATCTGTTTTATTATATCATAATCAGGCAATAACTTACGTCAACAACATTTGACAATAAGAGCAGTAGAGTACTATGAGGAGGGCTGTAGCTGAGCCATTCTCTAACAGAGTTCAAGAAGCACTATGCGATAGCCAACAAGTATGCATGCCGCTTAAAGGGGGGGCTTCTACATTAAATGACTGGTATAACTTGTAGATCAACCATCTCCTATCAAAAAGCTGTTCTGTCAAGTTATAAAAAGAAAAGAGAAAGAGAGATGAGAAGAAAAAGGGAGGGGAAGAGATACCAAATATGCAGGGGGGCCAGGGGAAGGAAGCTCCCACTAAGAGAGTGCTTGGGGTATACACTCCAGTCATGGTCATCATCTTTCTCCATAATAGCCTCAGGAGGGGGAGAGGTGTGGAAAATGACTAAATCAGGTATACATAAGCGGCGTTCATTTATGTTCACCACAGCCACTGTTGAAAGTAAAGTGAAAATCGTGAAACAGTGGCCACGCCATCTTGTCCCTTTTTAGGCCCCTTCATGCACGTAAGTGGCAGCCATTTTGTGTGCCATAGCCTTTCTGCCCACTGCCAATAGCCTGCGCGTCTCTCTCTCCCCCTCACTCCCCGGCCTCGCAAGCACCCCCCCCCCCGCGCCCCGACAGCCCCCGGTCTCTCCTGCTTGGGCCATAAACGCACCTCCAGCTCGACCCTGTCTCCGAGCCACATCCCGTGCTGAACCCCCTCACTCTTTCATCTCATTCATAGAACAGGCCCTTTGATAGCCTCTTCCTCCCTGCCCGATTGTCCGGCCTGATCCCAGGCCATCACCTAGCCCAACAGATGCAGTTTATTGCCCCCTACAGTAGGACCTCGCCTCACATCAAAGGAGCGGGGATTAATCAATGCCTTCACACCCCTAGATCCGACCGATCGCCCGCATTCCTGTTTCCAGCTGAATGTCCAGCTGCGCGATAGCCATCATGCTGAGATTTGGGTGGGGACACCTACTGTAGATATGTGTGAGAACGGGCCTGAACCGGGGATTCCAAGGATGCCTTTTCGTACTTCAAAGCAATACCACGTATGTCATAAATGTAATAAAGCCATAAACTTGTGTATAAGAGGCCAGGCCTCAGAGATGCAGTTAGAGCACCTCGGGAAGATACCCTGTTGTCTGATTTGACGTGTTCTGATTCCGTCGGAATAAACTCCTGTTTCCTGCCTTCCAGCCTCCAGCACCTGCCTCTTTGTTTGGTAATATTGAATGGTGTGAGAGGCGGCTAACGCCGGGCAAATACTGAAGGGTTCTTGGCCGGGTCCGGCCCTGCCTTTTTACAATTGGCGTCCCAAACGTGGGGCCCATCAGTGGCACGTGGATCCAGTGGGAGAGGTCCCAACGACAGAGTGAACGACTGCAACGATCGGGGAGTGCACCTGCCCGATAGACCCTCGTCTGGCAGCCGATCATCCGAACTTCACCGGTTCCGAGCAGACCTCTCTCGAGTGATCTACGGTCCTGACTGGGAACCATCAGGAGTGCCACAGCAATTACGTAGAATAGAGGACGATCAGGCGCTGGAAGCGGAAGACGAGAAACTGTCCATGCGGTCCGGGTAAGGTCGTGTAACACGACGAATTGCGAATTGATTGTTTGATTGTCTTGGAAAATACTAGTATTACGCATTTGATTGTTTGGTTCTGAGAGATTCTCTGTCTACAAACGGCGAAGGATAGGAGTATTCTCCCTTTGCAGATAGTGAAGTGTAGGTAGCGCAGGCTTTTGCCCCCGTTGTAACCCGTCGCGCCTACTTCCCTCTCCATTGATTGATTGTTTGTTCGAGCATTAACTGTTCGAAATTGGTTCTTTGAAAGGATCTTCTTTGCCTACAAACGGGGAGGAACAGGAATTTCCCTCTCTCTTTGCAGATAGTGAAGGGTAGGTAGCGCAGGCTTTTGCCCCCGTTGTAACCCGTCGCGCCTATTTTATTCCTCATTTGATTGATTGATTGTTTGTCCGAACATTGACTGTTTGGAATTAGTTCTCTCTTTGGGTATTCCCTATTTGCGAATACTGTAGAATAGAAATATTCTGCCTAGTCTTCGCAAAGTAGTGAAGGATAGGTAGTGCAGACTATCTTCTCCCCATTGTTCAGTAGTTGGTTCAACCCGGACCGTTTATTAGAGGTAGATCATCCGGCTCCACCGGAGGGCACCCCTAATAAAAAGGACATGTATATAAAATGCGGATTAGCCGCTGTATCTTTCCAATAAACTATGACATAAAAATCGCTAGGAAAAACAAAAGGAATCGAGCAAAGTCAGTAGGCCACTGATGGGATCTTTTTTGACCCCCGCTAAAAAAGAAACACTAGGAACAGCCCTTCATGAGAAATATGAAACTAGTGGGAGGAGCCGAGCTCGACACCGTGATGGCCGCAAGGTAGCTCGGCTCCGCCGACCCCGCTGCCCAAACGTGTCTATCCTGCCGCCCACCCTGCCCAATAACGACAACCTTATACCTACCATCTGTCCTGGGGGCTCCGGAATGCAGCAGATCCGCAGCTACGCTCGTCCGGAAAATGAGGCCTCCGGCACGTGGAGACCGGGGCCTTGCCTGCAGTCATCAGCCGGCGAGGCGACATCGGTGGCGGCCTGGGGTGGAGGATGGAGGCCGACCAAAAGGGACCGTTGTGCGAATACGCCGGAGGCAACACAACGCGCCGAGGCCCGTCCCCCGGTCGTCCAGAGGTGGTGTCCAGCAAGTTGTGTGCGGGGGATGCCTTGCTGATGGCTCGCCCCTTTGTTGCCTGGTCCAGCCATCTTGTATACCTGCGCCAGGAGATGGCGTGGGATGCCCGCAGATGGCGTGGGGCGCCCGCGGAGAGGTGGCGCGGACAGCCCCCTCCACCTCCAGATGGAGGTTCCTCTCCTGCACCAAGACTGCCGTTCGCGTTCCACTTGCGGATCCCCCGCGGCTGGCTGACCGGGGGGAGGACTGCTCCGGTGGCCGTGGTGAAGGGCAGCTGCTGTGGGACTGTCAAGATGGCGGCCGGCTCCCCGGATTTCGGCCTGGTCCACTAAGATGGCTCTGGGCTACCATGGAACTCGGATGCTTGCCTGCTCGGGCATGAACCCCACTCTTGAAGACGTTCTCTCAGCTCTAAAGATTCTACGGAAGTCGTTGGCCCCCGACTCCCGCGGGCTTCCGGTGGGGGTGACCGCCGCCTTACCCTCATCTGGTGCCGTGAGGGAGGACGATTCAGTGAATCGACGGAGGGATACGCCTGCTGTCCCGCTCTCCGGAGGGGCCACGACGTTGTCACGAGATGGCGGTGCTCTCATGCTAACGCCAGCTTTTGTCCTAAATTACTAAGAGATACTGTAGACTACCAACTCAATCAGTTCCGGTGGGACCTCAGCGTGGCCCGGTAGGGAAGATTCTGCCTTCCTCACGTTTAAGTCACGGTTCATGCCGCCTGTCCTTTCCGTTGGCGTTAACAGAATATTTTTTGAACTGCCGAAAGGGGTTCTGGTCTGACCGCTAGTTATTGGAGGCGTTTGGACTATACTCTGGACCTGCCCGGCCTCAACCAAAATGGCGCCAGTATAGGCGAGACTTGCAACTCCTTATGACATTCTAGTTGCTTAGCCTTGATGTTATGGGATATGTATGCGGTCTTTGTGCACACGGCGGGCGGGGAAGGGTACTGACTGGGCATGCGGACAACCCTATTGATGTGGGTTTTTATTCATTATTGATTATTGTATTATTATTGCTCCGAAGTAATGTTACTCATGATATTCGCCCATGGTGTGCGTATGGACGATTTTATTGTAACTGATCCTGTTATACTTCCAATTATAAAATTAAACCTTCACTGATCCCGCAACCATTAGTCACGTTTAGTTTTTAATTAAATGGCTCGCCTGTTACGTATTTCTATACTACAGTGTAATCTCTCCTTACCTCATGCGTTTCCCGTCTGCTCCGTGACCGGCCTATATGGTTGGAGGCCCGTATTTGAATGCTGACATCTTCACAAATAAAGGTTTTTAAAATATATGGAACTAACATCATAACAGTCACTTAGATTGGTAGGTTTTCGAATAAAGGCTACTATCCTCAAATAAATGAAGGGCAAATAAAATGGAGCAATTTTTATTATGAAAAATTAAAAAGACATAGTACACAGAAATAATGCAAAAAGAATAGTCAAGATCTGTCGTATTTTACATTCCTGCAGCATAAGCAATAGGTAAAGATCCGGATATTTAGATGTATCTATGAATAGGACAGTAGACCAGACCTCTTTTACTTCACAGCCCCCTTGTGGATCGAAAGCGCGCCATTTTCAAACTAGGAATCTTTAATTACACTACAGTTGTAAATTCCCCGAAGAAGTACATTAACCCGAAGTATTGTTAGTGATGAACCCCGAGTGCATTCTGGTCCTCGGAATCCTCAACATCATAATCCTTGTTTTACCCACCCCGTGTATCAGAGGAGTTTTTAAACGCTCCTAAAACTCACCAGAGGAATTCCCTCTAGTCTAACGTTAGGCAAAACGCATACTATTGAAGGCACGAAAGCCCTCAGTGAAACTTGCCACCCCCCAATAGTTTCCATGCTCTGCGAATAGGAACGACCCTATACCACTGTAGACCATTTCTTTCCTTCAAATGAAAACATGACTCCGTCACCCCCCCCTCACCTTATACTGAATACCGCTGGCTTTTGACCCTTTCCTACATGCGGTCTGTACTACCACCCTCGAGCGATCTATGTAATAAACAGCCTATCATCGGTTGTCTTTGCCGCACTACCAGTTCCTCTGGGCTTCAATGCCGAGATGCAAGGTACTACATCCCAAAGAGATAAGTCAGGTACGTGGTAGGTAAAAACATTTTCGTGTTTACGCACGCTGATGTGCTTTGAACGCTGCCCCCTCCCCCTCTTTTCTTTTTCTGCAGGTTAATATCGGAATTTCAGCTGAAGTATGGAGAAGACCTAAAACGCACCGTGTTCCACGCAAAAAGAAAAATAGGCTAGCTCTGTGAGATGGTACACTGTATACAGGAGCTATCTCTGGGAGCGTGAAAGAATTTGTATGGTATGAATGTGCGCATGGGCCCTGATTTGTGCCGTATGAATGCTTACGTGTGGCACACGTCTGGGTTGACAAAAGAATGCTTTTTGTATGACTGAGGTGTTGATCGAACGGTTAATGGGCTAGGAAAATTCAGCCCGAACATGGTACCTGCATGTGAAAGACGAATAAGAGTATAGCACATTCCTTAATTAGAGACGACTCTTTCTCTCTAGAGCTAGTAAATGGGAGAATGGCCTACACCAAGAAACTTGAGGGGTTACTGCAGTACAACGAACCCGACCCCAACCGATATCCCAAATGTATACCCAAAATAATGCGCACCAGTGAGTCAATTTATGCGCTGACTAAAATAAGAGAAGTTAAGAGTACCCCGGGTCGAGGTTCATCCAAAATCCCCCTCAGCCCAGAAATTAGGGATATTGTCATGTTTTAGATTTACCCTTTCTTCTTCCATCCTCATAGAAAAACCGGAATTGTACCTTTATCGTCATCATTTGCTAGATGTTGGAAGACCCCAGCGTGAGTATAAGCACGACTGGACTAATGTCCGACCAATTAAAAAGGAGTACGTATTTTTGAAATGAGGTTACCAACAAAAATTGTCTTCTATTAGGAAGGAATAAGAATAAAAAGAGCTCGACCCCCAAATGAATTAAAGGGAATACTGAGAATACGCAACACGCATGACAAAGTCCTTTTGCCCGAAATAGCTCTGTGTCTTGTCTTAGGTTTTCGTACTTGATGTATGTACTGTCGCGCCCTATCTGGTATTTGTGTGTACGTAAACTAGGGATTTATGTTTTCCCTCAGCTTGTGTTTTTACACGTAAAACTGACCCGTACTGTTCTATGTGTGTGTGCACTGAATAGCCTATTATTATACACGTTTTTCCTCTCTCTCTCTCTTTATGTTGTACGTGTACTAATAGCCTATTTGGTTCGCACGACGCTCTCTCCCTCTGAGGGCTCCCTTGCTCCCTTTTGAATAAATGGCGACACTGTACCTCACTGGTACATGTATAATTGGCTTTGAACACGACAGTGTTTGAACAAATTGACAGAAACAAAACGACCGTATCTTGCCATATTACTACCTCTCCTTTCTGTAAAATTATGGAACTTAATTGGCTGAGAAAGAAAGGACAGGTAAGATGACTGATGTCCCCTAATCTGGCCCTTAAAAGGGAGCTATATGTCAGTGGTTTTTTTTGTGCTTGAGTAACACCGCCTTCATCATTCAGATTACCACCGCCCATTGCACAAAAGTAGAGTGTCCGAAACGTCCCCGTTTTTCCAGAATGGTCCCAGTTCTGTACCAGCCATCCCAGAAAACCTTAAAGAGTGTAGCTGATGACCTTGTTTTTAAAGATAAATCACGTTAGCAAATGTAACAGGAATAAACACCAAACAGACATGATGATGAAAAATAGTAAAAATGCCTGCAAACCTGCACCACAGCGATGATTCATGAGTTAATAGCATACCCCGATGTAAGGAATAATAAACATCCACCCTATCGTGACCGATAAAGTTTCCCCAACTACTTGGGGTTGGGAGAGAAATTGAAGTATGTGAACGTCTTCCCCTGCCAGTTCTCTAAGACTTGTTTTTGTACTTATTTAAAGGTAACATGCAGTCGTCGGAGGAGAGGGGCCGGACGTAACGCACAGCCTGGCTGCAGATCTGGGAACATCTATGACCTCGACCAAGGCGGAGCCACAGAGCAAAGAGATGCGGGACGAGGCACCATTCTCAACATGGAAAATGAAAGAAACAAGGGCTGTCCAGAAGCCCCTGCATGTTGACCAGCTCGTGCCGAAAGTCCCAGCCCATTGAGCCCGATTGATGGGCCCACTTGCTTGAGATTTCTGCCCTCCTTGGTCCATTTCAGATCTGATCCCACTCCACCCTCTCTTCCCTCGGCCTCCCAAAGCACACCCCCATCCCCCCCCCTTTTTCCATATGGAGTTTTTTTTTAACTTGACTTCAAGAAGAAACACAGCACAAAGATAGAATAGGGTTTGTCACGAAAGAAGAACGGAATGCGGGTACTCCGCCTAAAGTACCTATGGTAGATCAGTTAGGAGCAAGACAATCAGGACTGTGGTCTGAGAGCAAAGAATGGCCACACCCTGCAACGCGAAATCTGGATTAGAGTTGGACGCATAGCTCCACCGCCGGTGCTCAACAGTGTCAACGAAAAAAGAGGAAGAACAATGAGAGCCTACCAGTGATGGCTCGCTGTAATAAGACACTGGAAAGAAGAACCTTTTTTGGACATTACCACCCCTTGACTGTCACTTGTATTAAGCTGAATTCCTCTCCCAACCACTTTGTATTGATTATCACCCAATTGAGCTTTCGAAACCTTACATCGGTCACTTTCAACTGTGCATGGATAACTAAGAAAGCGTCAACTCTGTATCATGATGATTATAGAACACCAGTCATACACATGAACATGCTGTCTAGTTTTGATCCCCACGGAGTCCAGACCTCAAGTAATGTACTTAAAAGCCCTTATTCTGCCAGAACATTTTTTTGTATGACATCATGTTTGTATTCGAACGAGTTCCCTACATCATCTAAGTAATGTCCCCATCTCCAGGTCTAATGTATGACACAGCTAATTTAATTTTGTATGCACTGCCTCCTCGCCTATCACCTTGACTACATATGGTTATGTACGAGTCTGTCAGCATTGATAGCAGAATTATTTCCATCTGCCCGTAATGCATATGGGCTGCCAAAGCGAATTGTATAACTAATGTCAGCTTGTACATCCTCACCTGTGACATGAACAGAAATGAACTAACTTATGATAAAAACTGGGGACTGTGGAAAATGACTAAATTAGGTATACATAAGCGGCGTTCACTTATGTTCACCACAGCCACTGTTGAAAGTAAAGTGAAAATCGTGAAACAGTGGCCACGCCATCTTGTCCCTTTTTAGGCCCCTTCATGCACGTAAGTGGCAGCCATTTTGTGTGCCATAGCCTTTCTGCCCACTGCCAATAGCCTGCGCGTCTCTCTCTCCCCCTCACTCCCCGGCCTCGCAAGCATCCCCCCCCCGCGCCCCGACAGCCCCCGGTCTCTCCTGCTTGGGCCATAAACGCACCTCCAGCTTGACCCTGTCTCCGAGCCACATCCCGTGCTGACCCCCTCACTCTTTCATCTCATTCATAGAACAGGCCCTTTGATAGCCTCTTCCTCCCTGTCCGATTGTCCGGCCTGATCCCAGGCCATCACCTAGCCCAACAGATGCAGTTTATTGCCCCCTACAGTAGGACCTCGCCTCACATCAAAGGAGCGGGGATTAATCAATGCCTTCACACCCCTAGATCCGACCGATCGCCCGCATTCCTGTTTCCAGCGGAATGTCCAGCTGCGCGATAGCCATCATGCTGAGATTTGGATGGGGACCCCTACTGTAGATATGTGTGAGAACGGGCCTGAACCGGGGATTCCAAGGATGCCTTTTCGTACTTCAAAGCAATACCACGTATGTCATAAATGTAATAAAGCCATAAACTTGTGTATAAGAGGCCAGGCCTCAGAGATGCGGTTAGAGCACCTCGAGAAGATACCCTGTTGTCTGATTTGACGTGTTCTGATTCCGTCGGAATAAACTCCTGTTTCCTGCCTTCCAGCCTCCAGCGCCTGCCTCTTTGTTTGGTAATATTGAATGGTGTGAGAGGCGGCTAACGCCGGGCAAATACTGAAGGGTTCTTGGCCGAGTCCGGCCCTGCCTTTTTACAGAGGGGGATCTCAGTCCGCCCCACCTCACCCTAAAAAGTCTCCCCCTGAGAAAGTAAAGCATCTTCAAATAACTGGAGAGCCCTCAAGCGGGGAGGGAGGGATTGAGCAAGTTCCAGTTTAGAGAGGTGCAGCACTAAGGGTTTCCAGATACGCGTGAATTTAGCGTTAGTGTGTGCTAGACGACTGGAGAGAAGCTCCATCGCCATTACATGCCAGAGGCGGGTAACCCACCCAGGAGGAGGGAGGAGTAAGAGCCTTTTTCCAGTGCAATGCAATGACCTGCTTTGCTGCACCTAGCATATGAAGAATCACGCCAATCTGAGTGGGTTATTGCTTTAAGAGACCGAGGTGGAAGTCCGAGAACCGTTATCCCTTGGGTGCTCAGAATAGGCAATCCCATTACCTTTCTGATGTGGCTTAACACCTCTTTCCAAAAGATTGTCAGGAGTGGGCATGACCACCAAATATGAAGAAATGAGCCTGTGTCTGCCTTGCAATGTCAACATAAAGCTGTGGAGGTGAGAAACATCTTCTGATGTCTAAGGGGGGTATAATACCAACAAGTCATTACTTTGTAAGCCGTCTCCTGTTGTGCAATGCTTTTAAAAGTGTTGGGGATGTCTCTCCAGCATTGTTCCCAGTGTTCTGGGGGGGCTTCTTCGGCAATATCTACATGCCACCTATGTTGGTCTGTGTGAAGAGGTAGTGCATTCGAATGCTGAAGAACCTTACAGGTCCGAGAGATCAGGTCCTGTGAGCCGTCAAAGGAGTGAACTAAGGACTCAAATGGGGTAAGTTGACATGTGGCTCCCACTGTGTATGAGGGGGTATGCAACCAATGTCGGATCTGGAAATATTGGAAGCGCGCCGTGGCCGGGAGTTGAAATTCCTGCCTGCAAAGATCAAAAGATTTGAAAGTCTCCCCCTCAAAAGATCGGTGATAGTACGACATTCTCCGGCTGCCCAAGCCTGAAAGGAAGTAGGCTGGAGGGCCGGGGGAAAGCCCAGATTGCAGGCCAGGGGTGTGTTAGGGTAAGGAAAAGTAGTGAGGCATCGAGCAATCGCAATCTTGTCCCATATCTCCAGGACGGTTCGCGTTGGGGTAGCGATGTAAGCGCTGCGGGGACGCACTTCCCTTGGCAACCAGGCTAAGTCCAAGAGCAGGTGGCAGGCTACCGCCCTATCCATATGAAACCAGTGTTTCTCGCTTTCACCAGCGACCCACTCTGAGACAAAGCGCAGGTGCGATGCCCAATAGTAGACAAGGAAATTAGGGTATACCAGGCCCCCCGATTCTTTGGCGACATTAGGAGTTTATTGGAGAATCTCAGCTTTCCCTTGCCCCAGATAAAAGCAGTAACCTTCCTTTGTAGGCTCAGAATGTCCTGTTGGGTGATAGGAGTTGGAAGGGTTTGAAAAAAGTACAGTATTTTGGGAAGAATGGAAATCTTAACCGCATTAAGGTGGGCCAGCCATGATAGTGATCTCCATTTCCCAAGGTCCACCCTAATGAAGTTTCTGAAAATCCTCATTTTTAATGGTGAATGCTTTCAGGAACCGTTCAGTTTTTGCCAGTCGTGTACTCAAGAGTGGAGACGTGTTCCTTCACAGCGTCAAGGCAGTTGCCTCGTCTGTCTAACCATTCCCCCATGTGGTCTAGTCTGGAGGTAAGGGAGTCAAAACAGGTATCTATGGGGCGGAATTCCATGCGCTGCTCGTGAGGATTAAGGTCACTTCTTCCAGGGGGTATGTGCGAGCCACGCAGTCCTACTCATCATCCATGTCAGATGGGGGGGCCTGGGGACTTGATGATTTGGGTTGGTCAAATGTCAATTTATGCTGATTAGGGTCCCCCTGGCCCATGGTGGTGGAGCTGCAGAGAGGATTTAATGGCGCAGCTGGCAGATGTAGTTGAAAAAACAGGGCAAGTGAAATTGGCACTATCCCACTGCTACAGAGGGCCCCGTCAATCTGTGGCAGCTCTAATATCCACAAGCTCCAGCCCAGAGCGTCCCAAGCAGGTATGATTATGAAGGGGGAGCACGGAAGGTTGGAGGTCATCGCTGGGCATCAAGGAGTCACATTGTAGTCGCAAGCAGTTATGGAGGCACAGCCACTCATGAAAGATAGACGGTGGGCTGAGAGGCAAGAGACGGGCCAATGAGCCCCAAACGTGGAGCACTCAACCTGGTGGGAGGAATTAATCACATGTAGGCAGCCTTTCAATGTGTGGTGGGCAGCTGGCGATGGGTGGGATAGCAGCAGGATCACTCACCACGAGGGCTGCAGGACCCAGGCCCACCTCCTCAGCCGTGCAGCCCCCTCAGCCGTCCAGCAAGGGTGCACATCTCGTAGTGCCGTGCAGTAACTCGGTGAAACGTAGAGCAGGCATGCTCGCCCACAGCACCAACAAATCTACAGGCAGGTCACAATCAATGCGGGGGTCCACACAGGTGGCACCTATGGCACCAGTACTAGGCAGCAGCCCACCCAACGAGGAAGGGGAGATGTATCAGGGGATGTATGTCACTACAACGCACACTTTTACAACGCATACATTTACAACGCATTTTTACAACGCAACATCCATTACAACGCATTCCATTACAACGCATACCATTACGACGAAATTTAAAAAACTACATTTACAACGCATTCCATTACAACGCATAATACCTCTACAACACATACCATTACAACGCATAACATTACATTGCATGTTTAGGTAAGTATTGGATAGTGTAGGGGTAAAATTACTATTCTAACTCCAGGGGGTGCAACAGTAGGGTAAGTGTTGGATAGTGTAGGGGTAAAAATTACTATTCTAACTCCAGGGGGTGCAACAGTAGGGTAAGTGTTGGATGGTAATGTTATGCACTGTAATGGTATGCGTTGTAATGACTGCGTTGTAAAGACATGCGTTGTAGTGGTGTGCGTTGTAGTGTCATGCGTTGTAATGGTTGCGTTGTAATGGCATGCGTTGTAATGGATGTTGCGTTGTAAAAGTTTTGTTGTAATGGTAGTGCGTTGTAAAAGTTGCGTTGTAAAAGTTGTTTCCCTGTATCAGGCCCAGCCCAGGCCAAGTCCGCAGCCTCAGGGCCGTCCACAGAGGTCTGGAGTAGCGCCTCCACGGCCACGCAGATGGGAGCATCTGGCCAGGCGAGGTGAGACAGATGGGTTGAGGCCCAGCGGGGCTCTGCAGCTCTGGCCTCAGGGTCACCCACTGCCCATGTCGCAGCAGGCCTCTGAGGTGGATTGGGCCTTGCCTACCCTGCAGCGGACCTACATGGCAAGATAGGTCACTGGACTCTGCCAGGAAGTCGGGTCTTCAGATGCTCTGGCAACCTCAGTGTTGCCGAACAAAGTAAGGATGGAAGTCGTGAACCATAGGATTAGGGCTGTTGGCTTGGAGCTTCACAGCAGCATGGCCATCATGGTCAGTGGCTCGACCATGCCCCACATATCAACATTCTTGAGAAGAATTTGCCACACCTATGAACATGCAGCGATTCATAGTAGTGATTTATAAGGTAAAACTGCCGTTGTCACCTCTGCATGTCGACCAGCCTGGTGTCAATGTTCCCTAAAAATTGAAAACTCCTGGTGATGGTTAAAATAAAACATTTGGTAGCTCGCGATGGTATAGAGCTTGGTAAAGCAATCCCTGCAAAAAAGTATGGGAAAGTGAATCAGTGCAGTTTTGCTTAGAAAGCAATGGAAGGAGAAGGGACATGTTTCCAAAAAATAGTTTAAGTGAGAGAAGAAAGGTTTTCAATACTTCATTAAAATAGTCCTCTAATTTCCAAGCACATGTGGCATATTTTATTAAATATTTGAAAAACAGAAATTAAGGGAGAGGAAATCGTTTTCTCACATAAATCCATAACCACAAACGCTACGCTTACGACAATTAGAAGGTTATGCCTGTTTCAGTGGCGGTTGGTGATGAAGTGGAGAGGCTTGAAACTTGCCATGGGTTCCCGTCATTGTTTTCAAAATGTGCCTTGGGTGCCCTCACAAACTTTTTTTCCCATAGACTCACACTCACTATTTCTCCCCCACAAATGCATTTGCACACACTCACACTTTCACAATCACTGACCCTCCCTCACAAACACGGATGTACAGAGGCTCTGAATTGAACTGCTGGGGTATAGGTATTCTGCTTTCATAGTGCAGCAGGTGCAGGTGCACCAAGCCTCTGTTCCCTGGTGCAATTGCGCTTGTTGCACCATTGATAGAGACTCACTTAACTCTTTTACACTCCCTCTCACAATCTCCCCCTCACTTACTCATTTTAACTTACTTGCACTGCTTCACTCACTCCTTCCCTTATTCATACTAACTCTCACTCACTCATTGATACTCACTTTTTCATTCACATTGACACTCCCAGACACATTAAACTAACACACACTCTCATTCAATCTCATTCTCTCTCAGTCACACAAACACAATTTCAGTCACACATATACAGAGATGCAACACTGATTGTGTTACTTAGCATTCTTACTTTTATTGAATCTCAGAGGCTCCATGGTAGCAGCAGAGCAGGAATTAGGTGCTGGATATAGGAAAATCAAGCCATGATTCCTAGCAAGGAGCTAGACATAGCAACAGGTCTAGGTTTCCGAGGAAGCCTCACCTCAATTTCTCTCCCAGCTTCCCGAAAGGACTGAAAGCACAGGCCAGTCAAAAGTTGAGACACTAGCTGCGGGTCCTGAATCTGCTGCTCTGTCAGTGGAATGTTCCATTCCTTTCACAGAATTGGTGGAATTTTGGTCTCTGTGTTACTCTTTAATGCGGATTTCTGGCCAAATTCTGTCAATCGCCATGTGGCGGACATTTTCTCCAGTGAGGCTTCAGTATGTGCAAGCTGGCAAGAGCGAGCTAGATTTGGCTTTCCCTAGCATGATTTTGTAGCATGGGTGGTGGCCATTGCTCCCAAGCGGTCATGATCAGAGGGCTGCCGTTAAAGTAGATTTGTTGCATCTCAAGTAGATTTTCTACTAAAGCGGCAGCAAAATCAACTCGAATGACTGCACTCTCTTGCGCAACACATGGTGCAGTCCGCACTGATTTAGCTGCTCATGCTACCAGCACTGAACTGCAGCACGAGCTGCATATTCTCCACCCATTGGCAGAATTCAGCCGGATCTCGCTGAGTTTTTCTGTAACTCTGTGGAATTCCATGGAGTGAAACTCCACACGTTCAACCATCTTTACCCTCAATAGCCTCAGGGATGCAATGATTTTCGCCCAGACAGCCACATGTTAGCAGATATACTACACTGCCTGAGGCATGCACAGTATCCCTGCTACATAAAATGGATTGTGCTTGGGAATTATGCCCTTCAAATATGCACAATGCAGGCATCCAACTACAGAGTGTATTTGTATTTGTATTGTTTATTTGCAGAGCTCAACTATCGCTCCGAAAGGAGCATCCTGGCGCTAATGAGACAATGTGCATAAGGTTACAAGTACAATATTAGATAGTGGCCATTACGTAGTCGTCTGGAAGATTAAAGATCTTGGTTTTAAGGTGCTTCCTAAACTGGTTTTCCTGAGTCAGCAATCTAAGGTTCTTAGGCATTGAATTCCAGGCTTTAGATGACAGGAAGGTTAAGGTCTTACCCCCCTTGGTTTTATAGTTAAATTTGGCCAATTTTATTAGGTTGTCTCCTGTGGATCGTAACGTCCTGGAAGGGTTGTAGTGGGGATAACGCCTGATGAGGTACTTCGGGCATGTGTGTGTTTCTTAACATGCGGTAACTTGATCGTTGCTTAGTCCCTTCGTCCTCTCCCTATCATCAGGAGCCTGGAGGAGAGGCCAAAATGTCTGACCTGCGCACTGCAGAGTTCATGTAAACACGAAAGCTGTGTTTGTGTGAACACTGCTGAAATACATTACCAGTCTAATCATTTAATTTAGCAGCAGCTTCTTGGGCTCACAGGTGGCAGGACTATATCCCTGGAGTCCCTGAAGGCAGGGCTTTAAGTGGGCCGGGTCTCACCGGGTCTGAGCACCGGCAGTTTTTTTAAGGAGACCTCGAAATGGGTCTCTATTGGGCTCTGTTTTGTGCCGTGGCAGTGGCACAGGAGGTCCGTTTTTTTCGAGCGTTATAGGGGGAAGGGAAATCCTTTAAAGAGAGTAATTTTCTCTCTGGATGTCTCTTCTCTTTTCGGAACTAAGGAGCAGCAACATTGTCTGGTGTCACCAGGGCTTTATGTGGAAGCTTTTTCAATATTATATACAAGCCACATTTGCATCTTATTTATCTTATGCAACTAACAACCGTTGACAAAGACAATAGTCCCGACTTGTTGTAGGTATGATGTTACTTGGTGGTCATATATCTGGATGCAATGACAGAAACAACAAAATACCAGTCGGGCGGCACACTATGCTAAGCACAAACTTTTAGCTAACGTGTTTTTAAGTTGAGCCCTTAATTACATTGGCCATGCCCCTTTGAGAGACCCCCCCGTTTTTTCATCCCACTTAAAGCCTTGCCTGAAGGGGAACTGCTTCTGTTTGGTAAATTAGGTGCAGACCTGTTCAAGATATGGAACATATGTGCACCACAAACGAGAGGTTTGCATCACTTTCTGAATGTAAGCAAACTGTCTACAATACACAAAATAACTATGGAGTCTCTCTGAATTGTTCTGAGTTAGTGCGCAAGTTCCCTACAACACAACCTGTAAATAAAGTGGGGCCAACCAAAGCTCCTTGTTTCTGAGTTGTGATGTGCGAAACGGCGCTCATGCACTAACTCGTGCATTTTCTGGGTTAGTGCATGTTCATTTAGACAGTTTTTTTCACTCAAAACTGCACCTTGACCCTTTTTTTTCTTCATGGGACCAGTGGATTTGCCGATGGCATTACCATGGCACACCTCTTGCGTTTCTGCACTGTGAACGGCTAATCAACAATGCAGAGAGCTGCCGCCTGTGCAGACACGAATGGAGGACTTGGCACTCTTGATCTGCACCTCCATTCACTTGAAGGAAGAAAGGGCTCGATTGCTCAAACCACAGTTCAACCCTCGAAGAAGAATCCGCACGCGGAGAAAAGCAGTGATAGCGTGCATTAAACCAGACGACCCCCGGCTGAATTGCAATCTGATAAAATGTTTAACCTTGGCAGAAACCAAACTGCAACGAGCTTGCATAGATGGGTCCCTTTCGGCCGGTCTTGAAAGAAGGTTCCATCAACCCAAAAAGAACTAGATTAAGACAGCTGCATGGGCCCCACAAATGTTAATTTTTTTTTTATCATGCACCTATTAATCTCTTTTATGAACTTTTAGCACAAAAAAGGATTTTACAGAACTGAGCTTTATTTATATTGTAAACTGTTTTAAGTAACCATACGCAACAAAGGTTACTTATACAATGCAGAGGGAGGACAAAAGACTTCACTGAGGTGATCATCAACAAAATCAGACCCACAGAATAGTCAGAGCTCTACAGAGACAGAACTCGGTAAACAAAAAGAGGACACTTCAAAATACATCTCATACAATGCCAAAAGATAAGTGAGACTTGGCAAAATAGGTCAATATTGGGGACTGTATAACTTTGTTTTTAGTTCCAGCATGTCGTTCCTCACTAAACAATACAATAGGAAGCAACAAGTCGAGATGGAGGCATCAGAATTGTACATTGTAGTATAAAAAAATACAACCGCAGACCCATAATGCATTAAAATACTGTTCCATTTGAGTAATTAAAAATCACTTACTGGTTTGTAAGTTGTTCTGGGCCCACAAACAGGTTAACACGGGATAGACCAGTACGCGTTCCAAGAAAGGCAACTTCCACCCCCTTGTCAGAATTTCTGAAATAGAACAGAACACAGTAGAGATAATATTTCCAGACAGAAAATATAATCCTTTATTTTAATGACAGAAAGTGCAACAGTATGTAGCATTTGCAAATGTACATAAACTGCATTAACGGAAACCTTTCTTTGTAGCTGTAAAATACAGAAGATACCATGGACAAAAACGTTCATTACCGGATTCAAAGAAATATACATAGGCGTAAAAATAATTTTGCAATTCAAAATGGTCTTTTTGTTTCCACCAAACGTTTTACTCACACGCGGATTCCTCTGTAAGTACATTTCCTACTGGGGAGGTGAGTAGGGCACCTCTCCAAACTTACACATTTGTTGGTATTCTCAAATTTCTCGCTAACCACTACCTCTTTACTCCTAAGAAGACCAGAAGTGATTGCAATGTCTAGGCAGGAAATTAAAAGAAACATCCCTGGAATATCTGAAGTGCAAGGAAGGTGTTTCTTCATGCAGGAAAAACATAGTCACCATTGAGAGGAAAGAGGAAAAAGCCAGCAGACATGTTTACACTTGAAATTTTCTTCTTATGCTAAAATGTAGGCATGTATATTTTCAATTGAGGAAATTCAGTTATCAAAAAGTTTCTAGGATTATGCACAGAAAGCTTTAATAGGCACATATTTCCAAATATAATTTGGAAAAGATTTGAGAATCATCAAAGGAGACACATCTGAAGCAAAGGAGAGGGAGTAAACCTGCAGATGCAGCTTTATGACACTGCCTATGAACTGGTGTTTGGACTTCAAAACTTCTAATCAATCACATAGAGCAGTCAGAACACTGTTGCTCATTCCTATTAGCATGATATAAACCTCATTTTAGGAACAAATATGATGGACTCCACCATCATGAAGCTTTACATTATCTTTGCACCCTATTTACAAAGACTGCATGAGTTTTCTAAGGCCTGACGAATATTTTGTAAAAGCAATTGTTTGACATGTCAGCCTTAGGGTGGTCTCAACCTAAAGTATTAGCCTCTCCTTCTCCATTTTGCTCAACCTATTTTTGTTGGCCTAAGAACTCTGGACACTTTACCACTGCTAATCAGTGTTAAAGTGCTTATGCTCTCACCCCTAAAACATGATTAAATTGGTTTACACCTAAATGGTATATTTAATTTATGTATACGACCCGTGTAGAGTGGTATACCATATACCTAGGGACTGTAAATTAACTGCTATCAGTGGGCCTGCAGCACCTATTGTGCCACCCACTTAAGTAACATTGTAAAACATGTCCCAGGGCATCACTGCAGACCCTGAATGCATTGTTAATCTGCCATGTCGACTTGTGGACCTTACAAAGCTGTAAACTCCCCCTTTTTTGGATATGTCACCTCCAATATATTCCTTAGGTAGCCCAAAGGGCAGGGTGCAGTGAAATTGAAATGTTGGACGTGTACTATCAAGTTTTACATGTCCTGGGAGTGAAAAACTCCAAAATCTGTTTTTTACTGCCGATAGTCCTACCCCTCCCATTGAATAACAGTGGGGATTCCTTATAACATTTAATAAGCTGCAATTCCCAATTGGGATCTGGTGGCTATGTCATGTTTGGTGTCTATGCAACTGTAATATTAAACACACTAAAATGGTAAAGTCAGAATCTTACTACAATTTTGAAAATGCCACTTTAAGAAAATTGAATTTTCCTGTTCTTAGCCTTTTCGAGCCTGTAACCTGTCATGGGTCACATGACTGGGTATAGCTGACAGTTAGACTTTGTGAATTCCTCCCAGACAGTCACATGATAGAGGAATTAGGTGTGCCTGTGCGGGCTATCTGCTGGCAACCCTACTTACATATGAATAGCCTGTGCTCTACCTTCTGCTCTACCTTCACACAAAGGGCTTAACAATCCTGCATTGTCACTTCAACCAGCTTGGAGCAGAGACAAGGGAGGCAGGAAATTCCATGCACTTCAAAGCCACTATCTAGAAGATTCTCCCACATTCCAGAACCAGTGCACCAGGGTCTAAAAGAAGGACCTCAGACACCAACTTTTCAGTACACTCGTGGACCTGTGGATACTCTGCCAGGAAGAAGGACTGCTGTGCTAATACAAAGACTGCTACTCTGCTGGACTGCTGCTCTAAAGGAACTTCTGCCTTTCTCTGCTGACCTGCTGCCCTCTTGCCTGGGTAAGAAAAACTGGACCAGTAACTTCATCTTGAACCCTGTACCCCAGAGTGACTCCAAGAGCCAGTCTGCTGGCCTTCTGATCTGAGCCTCAGGGATATAAAATGCTCCCCAGCCAGCTCCTGGACCAAATTGCAGTGAGTTCCTGATCTTCAAGTGGTGCCTCTCAGGTCCTTGGTGTCGCCCACGGGCTCTTGAAATCAAGCTTTTGGGCTCTTTGCGACTGTGAATGGGAAAGTTGGCACTGGAACCATGCCACTCACACCGAAATTTGACGTGAGCTGCCTCCACTACATCTGTTCGCACAGTAAGTATTGATCTCCCACCCGGCCTCCTTCTACAAGGCCTTCGCCCCTATTTTGGTCCCTCACTTAGCCGCCATGTATAAGAGTCCTTTGAGGCAGGTCAGCTTCCCCCATCGCTCTGCAAGGCCTTACTCACTTTACTCCTTAAGCCGGACAAGCCGCCTGAGCTGCGAGATTCTTATTGCCCCTTATCGCTCATAAATACAGACAATACAATTATTGCCAAACTGCTGGCCTCACGCCTTCTCCCCCTCATGCCGCTCATTGCCCACCAGGACCAGTCCGGTTTCATCCCAGGCCGTGCGACCTCCCACAATTTCGGACCATTTTTTCCATTCTCCATCAAATAAACCCAGCACTCCTGGCAGTGGCTGCCTTGCTTGACGCCACTAAAGCCTTCAATACCTTAGAGTGGCCCTTCCTGTTTTATCTCCTCCCCCGCTTGGGCTTCAGCCTGGTCTTTATACGTAAAGTGTTGCTCCTCTATACCCTTCCCAATGCCTGTCTTCGGATGAGCGGCCAAATCTCTGAACCCATCTCCATCGAGCGCGGTACTCGGTAAGGGTGTCCACTATCACCCATGCTTTTCGCCATTGCAATGGAGCCCCTTGGGGCTCGATTTCGCCAACATCATACCCAGAGGGGCATCGGCTTTGCGGCTCGTGCTTTACTAGTTTCTATGTATGCGGACAATGTTACTCTTTACGTCCGCAACCCTCAAGAGAACCTCACCCACTGGTTCATGAGGTGATGCGCTTTGGCAGCTACTCCGGCATCCAGGTGAACTGGAACAAGTCTGTGCTGTTTCCTCTTACTGATGCTGCTATGCCCTTCAACCTGGACTATCCCTTTAAGTGGGCGTCTGAGCCCACTAGGTACATAGGAACCTGCTGAGTAGGGACGTCCATGAACTTTGGGGGGCCAACTTTGGTTGCGCGGTGGACTGGTTTGAGTCTAAGATCCCCCTATGGAGCCGGTTGCCACTACCTCGAGCCGGTCGCAAAGCAATTGCCAAGATGGTAGTGCTCCCGAAGTTTTTATACTTATTCGTCAATATCCCCATCCCTCTCACCTCCCGCTTTTTCTGTAAACTTCGTTCTTTGATAATCACTCTGATCTGGGCCGGCAGACAACCCAGGATCGCATACAATATTTTGACCCTCCCAATGTCGTGCAACGGGCTTGGCGCGACGCATTTGAAACTTTATGCCCCCAGTGCCAAGGTCAGTTTTGTACACTTCTGGCTCCATTCCACTTCGTTCCAGCCCCATGTCGCGGTGGAGGCTGACTTAGCTGCCCCGTGGCCGCTCACTACCGCTTTATTTGTCCCGGCGAAACCTCCATGTGCTGAGATCGATACGGTTGAGACCCTACACTGGGAATGGGAGGGGCTCTAGAAAATCTCAGGTTCGGACATGCTTTCTGCAGATGCGATGCCCATCGCTCATCACACGGCTGTTCCTCCTCTCCAGTCGTCTGGGATGGTGAAGCACGCCACCCGTCTGGGGCTTTCTACTATGTCAGATCTCTATCCTGGGAACACATTCTTCACACCTGCTACTGACTCTGGCCCCATGGACACTTTTCTTTACTATCAGCTCAGGACCGTCTGCAAGAAACTTCACCCTTCGTTCCCCCAGCTTCCCTCCTCGATGGCCACTCTCGATCTCCTTTACACGTCCCCTCCCCAAAGAAATTAGTCACTAAAATCTACGCTCTCACGCTAGCAGCATCTTCTATCTCTACTGACCGGGTGTCCGTCGCGTGGGGAGAGGACCTAGGTGTCGATTTCTCCCAAGCCGGTTGGCTGTATTGCTGAAATTAGATTAAATGTCTTTCCCCTATCTATCACCTGCATCTTATCCACATTAAGTATTTACACAGGCTCTATCAGACCCCTGTCCAACTGTACAAGATGGGACTCATTGCCAATGATAGATGCCTGTGCTGCTCTGCGCCTGTGGCTGACTTTTCCCATCTCGTCTGGCTGTGCCCCCAGGTCTCCGTTTACTGGCGTGAGGTCTGCACTGCTATCTCTGAGATCACCCCGTCGCTGGTCCAACCCGATCCTCTGCTTTGTATCTTAGGTTTTGTTAAATTTTGTCCAGATGCCTCCCGCAGATTGATTTCCATGCTGCTGGTCCTCGCGCGGCTCAAGTGTCTCCATGTGTTGGGGTCGCCAGCCTGCACCTAAGGTGGCCCTTTGGCTGGAGGATGCCTCCCGTTGCCAGACTCTCCTGTCCGAATTCTGGGACCTAATGCCTGCCACACCCCGCCCAATTGATATATGGAGACCGCTTGTGTCCTACCTGATGAGTCACAATCCCCAGCACCCAGCGACCTCTCCCGTGCTCCCCGCCGGCGCCCCGCCCGCGGTGGTCGCCTGGGAAGGTCAATGAGTTGCCTCCTTTCTGCTCCCACTCTCCCCTGTTTCTCTATGTCTTCCCTCTCCATACATGGTGCCTTTCACTGTAGTTTCTCTTTATTGTTTTAGTGTTTCCACAAATTATTTCATTTGTGTTGATTTTCAGTGGTACATGTATGAGGTAACCTTCGCTATACCCTATCGTATAACTGTGCATGATACGTTGACACTGTGCAATCTTGTAATTTTGCTGTGTTCAATTCTCAATAAAGGTTTTTGAAAAAAAAGTCTTGATCACTCATAGAGGACTGTCAACATGAAGCACCAGCCCACCCATCCGTGACGCCCAGCGTGATCCTTGCACCACCCTGATCACTGTCCATGATGCTGCCCTTGCTCCCTGCAACCCTCCTCAAAGCGAACAGAATCTTGGCACAAAACTTGAGAAGGTAAAACTTCAGGAGGACTAATCTGGGACTGTGTTCTACCTGTGCTCCATCACGGTTGCCTGACCTTTTGACTATGACCCGGTCCAGCGCAACCAGATAGCTATGGTTGGCGCTTTACACTTTTAGGCACTATTTTACACTTTATTTCTTAAAAGTTCATAACTCCGGTTCTTTTAATTGAATTTGTGTTATTTAGGTCTTCTTTTATTTATTAAACTTTGATCTGTTTTTTTAACCTGGTGTGAGATCCCTTTGTGAGGTGTTTTTCTGTTTGAAGTTTTGCACAAATACTTTACACATTGCCTCTAAAGTAAGCTTCCCTGGCATGTACCTTCCGTGCCTTATATAACTTATTCAACTTTTTTTGAAAAAATCTAAAAACGTTATTTCATAGGCAGCATTATGCAGCATGTTTTACATTTTTGGTTAAATGTTACACGGCTGGTTCTTAAAGAATCACTGAAATTCAGGCAAGAAGTGCTACTAATAATTGTGAAAGGACAGATTCACTTTTGGAACTTAAAGCACAAGTTACTTACCTTCAGTAATGATATATCTGTAAGAAACATTAGTTAGTTAGATTCCTTACTTTAGAATATCACCAGGCGTCAGGCTGGATCCGGAAAGATTTTTCGTCAGCAGTACCCCTGCGCGTCGGTAGGCGTCGTCTGCAGCTCCGGGACTGTCGTCGGCTTTGTGATCGCCGGAATGACGTCGCTGGAATACTTAGAGGCCGCCCGCTTGCGCTGACGTCTGTTCTGTACATACCTTTCCGTGCCAGAAATGCAGAGCCATGCAAGAAACCGACACTGGTGCCATGAAATTAGGGCCCTGAAAGGGATGTGCTTAACCCTAGATATCGGTTCACAGAACGGGGAGGATGGGTGAGGCGGTAAGGAATCTAACTAACTAATGTTTCTTACAGATATATCATTACGGAAGGTAAGTAACTTGTGCATCTGAAAGAAACACATTAGTTAGATTCCTTACCTTAGAATAAATACCCCAGCAATACCAACCCCGGTGGTGGGTCTGCGAACCAAGATCACGCCAGGAAGTCCTGGAGAACGGAACGGCCAAAGAAGTCATCTCTCTGGACTTGGCTGTCCAGACAATAATGCTTGGCAAACGTGTGCAGCGAGGCCCACGTAGCTGCCTGACAAATGTACTGCAAAGGGACTCCCTGACCCAAGGCAGTAGAAGCCAAAGTGGCCCGAGTGGAATGGGCTCGCAGCCCCACATGAGGATCCTTTTTAGCCAAGAAATAACAGACCTTAATGCACAAAATGACCCACCGAGAGATGGTTTGCTAGTGCACTGCCCGTCCCTTCTTAGTGCCCACGTAGCCAATGAAGAGTTGGTCGTCCACCCGGAACTGTTTTGCGCGATCCAGATAAAAGGAGAGCGCATCTTTTGGGTCCAGACGGTGGAGCCTCTCTTCCTCTTTCGAGGGGTGCGGAGGCAGAAAGAAGGTGAGCAAGGTAATGGACTGCCCGATGTGAAAGGCAGTAACCACCTTAGGAAGAAAAGAAGGACGAGTCCTGAGAACAACCTTGTCCGGATGGACAGAAAGGAAAGGAGGCTTAGAGGAAAGAGCCTGGAGCTCACTCACTCTTCTGGCAGAGGTGATGGCAACCGGGAAAGCAGTTTTTAGAGTGAGACGATGAAGAGGACAGTTATGAAGTGGCTCAAAGGGAGCACACATCAGATAGGTCAACACCAAGTTCAAGTCCCACTGTGCATTACAAAGGGAACAGGAGGAAACATGTGATTAATGCCTTTCAAGAACCTTGAAATGGGAAGGCTGATCAGGAAGCCTCAAGAAGGCTAAAACAGCTGAAAGATATCCCTGGATAGTGCCCAGAGCAGAGCCCTGCTGGGCCAGGGAAAGAAGAAAGAGGAGAACCTCAGAAAGAGGGGCGGAAAAGGGATCCACAGCCTTTGCTGTGCACCATGGCACAAATTTGTTCCACCGGCAGGCGTATACCGTCTTTGTGAGGAATGCCTGGCTGCCACAATGACATCACAGACTTCAGGAGGCAAGTCAAATGGCATGAACTGTCACCACTCAATCTCCACGCATGGAGGTGGAGGCTGGACAGGTTCGGGTGGAGGACCGTCCCCTGGTGCTGCGACAGAAGGTCCTCCTGAAGAGGCAGTGCAATCAGGGGATCGATTGATAGACTGAGTAGCTCGGGATACCAGTACCTTTGTGCCCAATCCGGAGCCACAAGGATGACTTGGGCCCGGTCGCGCCTGATCTTCTTCAGCACTCTGGGCAGAAGTAGTAAAGGCGTATAACAGACCGCAACTCCACTCGTGACGAAAAGCGTCTCCGAGCGAGTGCCGCCTTGGAAATTCCAATGCGCAGAACTGGTGACATTGCGCATACTCTTCGGTGGCGAATAGATCTAACAAAGGCTCGCCCCACTGCCGAAAGAGACCATGCGCCATTTCAGAGTTCAGACGCCACTCGTGATCCATCATGCACCGACGGCTGAGTTTGTCCGCCCTGGTGTTCAGAGAGGCCGCCAGGGGTTGAACCACCAGGGTGATGCCCTGATGTTCCAGCCATGTCCATCGCCCGCAGCTCCAGAAGGTTGATATGGAGCCGGGACTCTGCCGGAGACCAGAGGCCTCTGATCTCTGCCTCTCCCATGTGCCCCCCATCCTAGGACGCATCCATCACCACTCTGTGCTCCGGTTGGGGTAGGGAGAGGGATCTGCCGCTGACCCAATTGCGGTCCGTGAGCCACCACTGCAACTTTCTTACAGTGCCCTCCGAGA
The DNA here is from genome assembly GCF_964261635.1 of Lissotriton helveticus. Classification (NCBI taxonomy): domain Eukaryota; kingdom Metazoa; phylum Chordata; class Amphibia; order Caudata; family Salamandridae; genus Lissotriton; species Lissotriton helveticus. The sequence goes on from NC_136070.1 coordinate 1,149,665,211, forward strand.
TCAGGACGTGGTCGGACAGGTTGCCCTGATGTTGTGCCCACTGGAACTTCAGGTCTCACTGCAGAGCCCGCATCCGCCACCTGGCGTGATGTACCAGCAGGATGCAGGAGGCCATCAGACCCAGCAGCCGTAGGACCATCCTGACCGAAACTCGAGATAAAGGCTGAAAGATCGAAATCAGAGCCTGAATATCCCGTTCCCGCTTTTCGGGAGGATAAACCCGAAACTGCACCGAGTCCAAAACCGCTCCGATGAACAGGAGCTTCTGGGAGGGACTCAGATGCGACTTCGGCACGTCAATGGAGAACCCCAGCGAATGCAGGAGGTCGACCGTAGTCTGGAGGTGGGAGACAACTGTTTGGGGCGAGCCTGCCTTCAACAACCAGTCGTCGAGATAGGAGAACCCCTAATCTGCACAGATGAGCTGCAACCACTGCCATCACTTTTGTGAACACCCAAGGGGCATTGGTGAGGCCGAAGGGGAGCACGGTAAACTGAAAGTGCTCGTGGCCTACCGTGAACCGCAGGTAACGCGGGTGGGCCGGCAGGACGGGAATGTGGAAATAAGCATCCTGCAAGTACAACGCTACCATCCAGTCTCCAGGGTCTAGGGCAGCCAAAACCTGAGGTAACGTCAGCATCTTGAACTTCTCCTTCCGGAGGAAGACGTTGATGCTCCTGAGGTCCTAGATAGGGCGTAGGCCTCCCTTGCCCTTCTTGGGAACTAGAAAGTAATGGGAGTAACAACCCCGTCCTACTTCTGGGCCAGGAACGCGCTCAATGGCCCCTTGGGCCAAGAGGGTGGTAACTTCCTCCTGCAGAAATTGCAAGTGATCTCCCGACATGCGGTGGTACTGCGGTGACATGGCTGGAGTGGTCTTCTCGAAGGGGAGGGAGTAGCCCCTTCGGACGATTTGCAGCACCCACCTGTCCGAAGTGATGGTACACCAGTGGAGCAGGTGATGGCTAACTCTGCCTCCTCCTGGCGTTTAATCAGCCTGAAAGCTCGGACTAGGAAGGCTTTGAGGCAGATGCTGTGGGAGCGGATGTAGACTGACCGGCTCTCTGTCCTCCTGCTCCGCCTTGGCGGAATGCACGTCCGCGACCATGTTGAGGCGGGTTCTGCAGCCTGTGGCTGGATGAACATGCGAGGGGGCCCCTTCCTTGGCCACGAAAGGAGCAAAAAGCAGAAGTCTGCTCGAGATGGGCCGACAGGCCCAAGAGCTTGGCCATAGCCCTGGAGTCCTTAAAGTGCTCCAGTGCGCTATCTGCTTTGTCGCCAAAAAGGCGACGGCCATCAAAGGGCATGTCCATGAGAGTGCTCTGGACATCCCCTGAAAAGTTTGTGGACCTCAGTCAGGCGTGATGACGAATCGCCACCGTCGTTGCAATCGCTCTGCCCAGCGAGTCCATGGTGTCAAGTTCACACCAAATGGAATATCGTGCTCCATCTCACCCCTCAGCAAGAGCCTGAGCGAGCCGTGTCCTGGCCTACTCTGGACACTGGGGCAGCACATCTGCCACCGTATCCCACAGAGAGTGGGTGTAACGGTCCAAAAGACATGAGGTATTAATAGACCACAACCCAAGCCTGAGAGAGGAAAACAGCTTCTTGCCAAACTGTTCCATCTTTATGGATTCCCGGGCCGGAGGTGCAGTCGGGAAGTGGAGGCCTGGATAAGCAGACTCTCAGAGGTGGGGTGTACGGACAGAAAGCAGGGGTCGCCCGGAGCTGGGCGGTGGTGCTGGGCCACGTCCGATCCACAGGAGAGACTTTGGTGGGCTTGGACCAGGTGCCCATCAGAACGTCAGTGAGGGCCTCATTAAACTGCAGCAGAGGCTCAGAAGAGCTTACTGGCAGTTCAAGCACCTCAGTGAGGAGGTTAGTCCTCACGGCCGCTGCAGGGACCTCATGGCACACAGCCTTGGCCACCTTGGGCAGCACCACGGCATAAGCAGCACCTTCCTCCATAGCCATGGAAGGAGGAGAGATAATACTAGTGTCAGGTGAAGTGTCTAGTCCACTGGCCTCCCCAGCTCATCTGCCCAGTCCTGACTTAACTGGCACTGCTGTGCCAGAGGGTCCTCAGACCCCTCCCAGTCCTCCCCTTCATCCTTGTCCTGATAAACAGGCATAAATGACGGAGCCGGGTCATAGGCGAAAGGCTAACCCATCGACGCCAGGGACAGTGCCAAGCGGCGCCGTTACGATGCCGGACCCGGACCAGGGCTGAAACCAGGGACAGCGTCGTTCGAGGACGGCACCGAGAGCAGCACCATGGGGGTTGGCGCCAGTGGAGGAGTCGTAAGGTCAACTGGCGTCGACCGGGATCCAGGCCTGGATCCCACAGGGACTGCGGCATCGGGACCAGAGTCGACGACGGCGTCAGGGCCAAAGTCGCCGGCTCGCTAGGACCCCCAGTCAGGCCTGCGGGGTCCGAAGGCATGCCGGCAGGCCTCAACGGCAGGAAGAGAGTCCTCATTGCCACGAGGAAGTCTCAAATCTCTCCCGGAGTCGCATGAAGTCCAGGGACCTGAGGGTGTGGGACCGGATGCGACTCCTGCGGCTCCAGAGGCGGAGCCGCGCGGGTGGTGCCACCCAAACCCTCGGCCGAGTTGCGCGACTGGCGAGGGGAGTCAGAAAAGCGATGTCGCCTCTTTGACTTCTTTTGCAATGCCTCGACTTACCTGAGTGCGAGGACTTGGACCCCGACGAGTGGTGATGACTGCGGCTCTGCGACCGGTCCCTCGACTTCCTCCTCGACTGGGACCTTGAGCGGCGCAGAGCCGACTGCTGGAGCTCACGGAGCTTGCGGAACCGCTCCCGCCTAGCTTTCGACGTCAAGGCCCGGCAGTCGGGGCACAACTTGTCATCGTGGTTGGCCGCTAGACAGTAGAGACACGGGCGGTGGGGGTCGGTAACCGACATCAGACGGTGACAGGCGTCATAAGGGTTGAAACCGGGCATCCCTACCGGCACCAGGAGTCGAAGTTGACTCAAAAAAGATAGACAAAATTGTCTAAAAAGTTAGTCAAATGACTAAGGGTACGCTCTTCTGGATCTGCGCTTGCTGGCATGGAAAAAAGAAGAACTGACGTCAGCGCGCAAGGGCGGCATCTAAGTTCTCCAGCTACGTCATTCCGACAATCACGATGCCGACGACGGATGCGGAGCCACAGACGACGCCTACCGACTCGCAGGGGTACTGCTGACGAAAAATCTTTCTGGATCCAGCCTGACACCTGGGGATATTATAAGGTAAGGAATCCAACTAATGTGCTTCTTTCAGATTCACTGAGGCTAAATGCAGCCAGCAATAAACCCTGGGTAAAATGTATTAGGTAATGTATTGCTAGCAGAAAAGAGTTGTGGAATGGGTACAGGGATTTTTGAAGGAGGCAGAAAAACATTAAACACTGGCTTCAACTAGAAGTGATTAGATGCTCTCGCAATTTGAAAGCTGTATTTTTGATATTTTGAAGCTTGTCCTGGAAGTGTTGAGAAGAAAATCAATTTCATGGATTGCCATAAGTAGTAGGGAGTTCAGTAACAATTCTATAAATTCAACTTTGTCTTACTGAGCAATGAAGTATTGAAGAAATGTAAGGCATCATTTTTGGTGGAAGCAAAATCTTTTCATCAGTTTATCACAATAAATGACAGAATAACATACTTTTGGGCATCCAAGAATAAATTCAATATGAATTAATTTAGGGATGGGAACTTGACAGAAGAAAAACAGAGGAAGTGGTGGTCCTTTAGTAGCATTCAGGCCCAATGACTAGAAGCATTGTTTTTCTAGACACATTTTTAAAGACACCTGTTTTTCTTGTTAAAATACAAATTGGCACATAGATATCCAATCTTTCTTTCTATTGCTTTCAGGTATATTTGTATGTGAAACTGTTATTTTACCTGCCTGCTGTCAGTCTTTGTAAGAGTCTACAATCCTTGGGAAGTCCGACCATCTATCTTTTTCCCTTTCCCAATGGGTTGTTACCGCGCAGCTTACCTATCACCAAGGTACCCTATCTCTTGGTTCCCAGAATCCCCACCTCGAGGCACCCTATACTTGGATTTGTGGCACTAATGAGATTATCTATATTAGGATCTAGCCTACTTATAAAAACAATGACTTTAAAGTTAGAATTACCTTCTTAAAGTGTAGACAGTTGCATTCATTTCCCAGACAATCACACTTTGTTTATCAAGTCAGAAACATTTTGGGAGTATAATAAATGTAAGGAGTGTTCAGTAATAAATTATTAATTACATTCATAATACTTATGTCTCACCTTCCTCAAGCCTTTGTTGTAAGATTTAAGGTGACTCTATTTTAATCTCTTTCGGGAGTGGGCACAGTGTTAACTAATCAGACTGTAGCTCGTTTTGCACATTCTTCATTACTTTCCTAGTGTTCACTTCTTTTGGCAATGTCCCTATTGGTCAATCATAAGGCATCCTCAGTTTGAGCTTCATAGAGCAGGAACTTCTGTGTGACCTTCCTTCAGTAGTGTCATCTGTGTGAACTTACATCAGTGATTCTACCGAGATGCATGTTTGCTTTTTATTCAATGTGTATTTTCTCCAGCAGCATCGTCTTTGTAAGGTTCATCCACCACTGCTCTCTGCAGAAGGTTCTAGCAGTTGTGCTCACACTGAACCCTCTGGTCGAGTTACCTCCTGCGGTGCCCTGAATGTGAACATTCTTCAAATACACCCTCCTTTGGACTTACTCTAGTAAAGCTTGTGAGGTTCCTCCATCAGTGATGATCTATCTGATTCTTCCAGTAGTGCCCGCTTGTTGCGTTCGATCTATATAGTTAAGTCTTATGCGAGGCTTTGCCAGCAACCCATTCAGTGTGAGTTTGTTAAAGGAGTGACTTCAATGAGAATGTATTACAGAAATGGCTGTAGTAAAAGTTCTTCCAGCAATGACTTTGGGGTAAGTCTACTGCAAAACTGTCCTTAATGTGAGCTTCCTCCATCAGTGTCCTCAGTATGACTTCCCACAGGGAGTACGGTCTCTGCCAGCTTCCTCCATTAATTCCATTAGTGCCTGAATATTTGTTATCTGCTTCATAAACATGTTCTTCCAGGAGTGGCTACAGTGTCAGAATCAACAGAAAGTGTCCTCAATTAGGGCTTCCTTCAATGGTGACCTCAGTGTGACTTTTCTTTACAAGTACGAAGAGTGTGAATTTCCTTCAGCATTACTCGTGTTAGCTTTACCAATCAGTGCCTTGAGTGCATATATCTACAAAATTGGCATTAGTGCAGGATTCCCTTTAGGAATATCCTCATTATGACCACCCCACCATAGTGCATTTAGTTTTAGTGAGAATACTGTGCCATAAATAGACAGATGAATGGACACAGAGGCATGGGGTTGTCTGGGGGAATTGAAGTTCAGAGAAACAAATTGTACATCTCTAGCTACACACCTGGCACCCTACCACAAAATGTGCACTAGTGCAGGCCATCCACCATCGAGTAAAAGATGACATTTACATCAATAAAGAAATGCAAAAATATAGCTTTTCAATTTATTGTTGGTGCAAATGCCACCTATACACTGGTTGGTAAGTGCAACTATATGTGCAAAATTGACCTGTGCACAATATGTAGTATAGTACTAACGTTCAATAGAATATCCAAGGATACCACATACAAATTCAAATTAGTGCAAGGAATGTAGATTTTTTTTTTAAACCTGTGAGGATACTTCAAATTCATCCTGAAATGAACTCAGCTTATTTGATTGCGAAGAATTCGTTTCACTATGAACTAGACCAAATCGAATCTGGCTTGTCTCAAATATGTACATTTTCTAAACGTTCTATAAGCACTTCCAACTATTCGCCTTTTTTCGGGATAACAAATCATTTCCCATCATATCACAGTACCAAATGTATTATACTACAAGGCATGCATCTCCTGTTTTATATCAATTTTAAAAACATTGTGTCTCTTGATTACAAACGCACTGTCTTTAGTGGGAGGTGTGTTTTTGTACTTTGTGTTTGTTTTACAATCTGTGAAATGCACTGAAGCATTTTATATTTGTAAACAACAGTAAGGTGTTTCCACTTACTCTGATTTGTTTAGTGCTAGACTTGTCCAGTAGGCTTCAATGGGTGCACTAACCATGGCATCAAATAGCACCTCCTGTATCAATTCTTTATCACCTGTATGGACGCGAAATAAAGCATAAGAATGCATTCATCAGGGGATTATGCAAATCAGATTATACAAGTACATAATTTGATTAAGTATCATCAAATCTGTTTCCTTAATTAACATGCATAAACCTAACTGATTGCCTAAATCGGAAAGTAACAAATTAAATCGGTTGAACTCTAAATCAGAAAAGTAGAAATCTGTTAAAACTGTTACGGTTCCAGTACTACACAAGTTGCACTCGTTCTTAAAGTTGGCAAATACATTTTGGATCACTGTTTGCTGCTTGAGGAAGAGCGAACACAATTCACACCAGATCATATTACTTAGACCGAGCCAATGTTATGTACATGAAACATGGAGCAACTGCAGATTCCAAACGGGCACTCCTCTGACACAAAGTGGTGCAAACGCCTGTTCTGATTAAAGTTTGCGGACAAAACCATTTTTGCTTAAAAAAGCCGTTATTGCATACAGAGTATTGGTATCAGCACACACACACACACACATTGTCGGCAAAACTAACTCAAAATAACGTGAATGAATCGAAGTTGGTCAAAGCAGAGCATGCACAAACTGTGATAAAAATTCCATGAAATAAAAGTGAGTGCACCATTTTAGTAAATTGTTTTAAACAGCAGAAAACACACTTGAAGCACGTCCCACTCCCAAAGAAAGTCATACTGGAAGTTGTGACACACTGACACACACTGCAGTGGCTGCGAGTACTAGTAAAGAGCACAGGACAAGGTTGCAAAGGGAAACACATGTATAAACTGAGTAATGACATCATATTGATGCTCCTTGAACAAAGTGCAACCTCGTATTGACCCATTTAAGGTAGAAAACATGCAATAATAAGTCAAGTTAAATTTCTTGTGGTACTGCACAAGTGGCATCCAGTTACTTCGAGAAAAAGTGGCAAAATAAATGGGGTGCCACAAAAACCACCATCTACATTCTTATTGTGTGTCAGGAATAATTTTGTCCATCAAACCACATGTACTTAGGTTTCCTAAATCAAGCCCCAAATCAACAAGAAGGGAACACAGACTTCTATTTTATTACAAATGTACCAATTGGCCTGAGTTCGCCAATCCAGCACACACTGAAATGGTAAACACACATAATACATATACAGGCAATCTATATTCTAAACAGTGGTCCACTAATGTTGTAGCCAAATACCTAGGCAGAAGTAATGACTGATGTATATATATTTAGGCATCATATTATAAATCAAGATCTTAAGAGAGGTCTGCACACACAAGGCTTACTCTTAACTAAATATGACAAACATGGACATAAAACCCATAATTACATGATAGGCCAACTGCAGCAGTTCTCTTTCCATCAACATAGGTGATCAACCGTACACTTTGTATTCATAGTTATTGCCAGCAAGTATCCAGCAACACATCACCCAGGATGTCATGTGGCATCATTGCATGGTGTCCTAGCATACCCACTTCTGGATGTTGAAGTCTAAACGCGTCTGGGGATAAACGACTTTACTGCCCAAAGATTGTCTGTGACAAGACACAAAACCAGTGCAAAACACTGGCATAGACCCCAAGACAGATAAATAAGGAGACAATACATCACTCTCATTATCACTCCCATTATTGGAAAGTCTATTGGCCAGGGTTATGGTACCTCCTCCCCAGTGTGTTCTGATAGTTTAATTCTTTAGTAATATCCCAATACCTGTGTATGGTACCCTTTTGGAACTTGCACACGTCACTTTTGTCTTGTAACACACTGTTTGCTACCCCGCACATTTTGTTTGTTTTAGATACTTGCACAAGTGCCACCATTACCTACGTAACGTTTGTTCTTGTGCTGGAGTGTTTGCCTTTTATTGCAGTATTATACTTCTACTGGTATTTTGTACGTTTTTGTAACCTGCACCCATATCACTTTTTTTTTTCTCCTGTAATGCACCGATTGCTACCTCATGTATTCTGGTTGCTCACTAGTGTCACTTTGCTCCATGTAACTTATTGTTTGCATTTGTATTTTGTATTTTGTTCCTCGTGTATCACTATTGGTCCTTTTGTGAAGCGCTCTGACACCTTCGGGTAAAGTCCGCGCTATATAAAATTGCATAAATAAATAAATAAATAAACTCTGAACATCTTTATTTGTAAGTTGTAAGAAAAGAGGGACAACTGGAAGTAGGGGTGTCGTGAACTCCCCGCTTTCGCAGCTTCAGCGGGGGTGGGTCTCTTTATGTGCCTCTATCTGTCTCCAACTCAGCAGGCTAAACTGATAAATACTTATATAAAGGAATACTGCCTCCATAGGAGCAAGGTAGAACGAAAGATGAGTAAACAGAAGAGGGAAAGAAGGAAGGGATAGTGAATAGAAGGAAGGGTGAAAGGATGTATGGATGAGTGGGTGGATATATGGATGAGTGGGTGAAAGGATGAGTGAATGGATAGGTGGATAAACAGGTGAAAGGATGGCAGAGGAAAGTGATAGATGGATGGATGAGTGAGTGAATGGCTAGGTGGATGGACAGGTGAAAGTATGACAGAATAAAGGGATAGATGGATGAGTGGGTAAAAGATGAGTGAATTGGATGACAGAGTGGATGGACAAATGGATGAACCGATGGGTGAATGGCAGAGAGGAAGAATGTATGATGGGTGGATGATAGGATGGGTGGACGGCAGAGTGGATGGATGAATGGATGGAGAACAGAGTGCATACATGGATGGCACAGTAGATGGAAGGATAACAGAGTGGATGGATGGATGGCTAAGTGGATGGACGGATGACAGAGGGGACAGATAGATGGATGAATGCATGGATGACAGGATGGACAGTGGAAGGATGAATGGCAGAATGGGTAGATAGATGGCTGAATGTATGGATAGAAGAGTGGATAGATTGGTGCAAAGACGGATGGATGGCAGAGTGGATGGATGGTTTTGAATGGATGGATTGATGGCAGAGTTGATGGATGGAAGGATGGATGAAAGAATTAATGGATGACAGAATGCAAAGGTGAAATAGTGGTCTTCCACTGAATAAACAGCCTGTAAATCTGCCACACAATTGCTTTGAATGTTAAAATCTGTTTACTGTCATTCCAGTACCAGCCACGGATTATTGCCCCTTTTGTCACATCACGATGTGTGGTGTGTGAAATTATTGCAATAGGCTTCCATGTAATTAGGTGGAATATTAAAGAAATTATGCAAAATTACGCATAGTTGAAATGGGAACACATCATTTAGTACTACGTAATAGCATAAAACTCTTCCTTGCCTCAATTTCTTATGAGTATGAATATCTTGCTAAAACAACTCACAATTTACAGGAACAACAATTCCTCCCATTCTGGTGGTTCTTGTTGATTCTGCGCTCCTGTTGCAGAATTTTGTCAGAAATGTGCAATTGTTACGCTATGTGGCATAATGGTGTAATTTCAAGCATTTTATGTAACAAGCAAAACACAAAATTCCCGAAATTACGCAAATTAAACCCATGTAAATAAAATTTCGCCCAGGCGTACTCATGATCATTATCTTATCATGAAACCTAAGCACTTTGAGCATCAGCTGTGGTTTAAGCCTCAGTGGCTACATGATTTTGTTCTAAATAAACTTCTACCATCTAGAGTTGTCTGCTCTAGAAATTACAGCTTCTAACCTTGTTAGGATGTAACTAATGTGATCAATGCTTAACAACATGATAGTATAGTTATCTGATGTTTGAACTCAATGAATACAACTTATATTTTTCAGTATTTTAAGTCAACCCGTGCTTCTCTGCATACCTCTGGACGTTCAATATCTTTAAGTATATGCCAGTCCTGTCCTTTTAAGGAAAGGTGCAGATGTGAAAGCAATGCAGAGTAGACAAAGGGTGGCCTCGAAAAGAGGATTTATGTTCATTTTAATGGAAGAGACAATGGTTTGGAGAACAGCTATAACAGCTTACCGTGCTAGCATAGCTCTAGAGTTTGCTTAACATGGTGATTCCTGATTGGAGTTCTGTTAAAGATTCATAACCTTGTTTTACCTTTCCTAGGCTTTGGGTGGAGATGCACCTCTCATACTAAGTGACATTCTAAAATGTGTGTTTTGCTGGTATGTAAATGTGATCAGTTAGCATGTGGTTGTCCATTGATAATATGGAATGCATTGGAAGGAATAAGAAGGGTACCTAAGGAATGTTAACTGTACTATTTAGAAGCGGGCACGGGTGGTAAGCAGATATGTAAAGTAAGACAACAACTTCAACAATAGATCTTTGTCTTTATCCCTTTCATTGCCCACAGATTCAAAACACCCACCATTTCAGAGTGATCATAGATGTGCTGCTACACTAAGACATAAACCACAGTTTCGACAAAAAAAGTTAGGAATAACCCATAAAGAATTACTTCAACCTGACCTTGCGTTGGAGATACCAAAACTACAGCCTAATCCCAAAAGCGCATGCAAGTGACTAGCTTGTAAGAGCTCTTGACACAAGTGTACACACTTATACCCTATGTCTATGTTGTAGACGGGCCCAGTGCTACTAAATGGCACTCACTAACTCATGAAGGAATATGATCAAAAATGCACCCATCTAGGCCAACGTTTCAATATCCCTGATTGGACCAGTTGCAGGCAGAATGGAGATGCCTTTCTACCAGAGGCCCATATTGCTAAGATCATGCAATGCAAGACTGTAGGGATGCATTTTTCCTACGCAACACCTTTCTTTGAATGTAATATAAATAAAACAAAAGGGGGATGCACTGTAAGTTCTGCAGGTTGCAATGTTCTCCCCTCATCCAGGTGGTTACAAGTAAAGAGGCATGTTCATGTCAGCATGTATTGTCTCTACCAACATGAGTAAAAGAACGCAGGGGTCTAATTATCAAAGGTATTTTAGGTAACTTATTATAGCCTAGGTTCAACAACAGCAGAATGCAAAAGGGCAAACTCCATTGTTTCTTTACAAAGTTAGGAATGTGGGGTTTTGACCTTGTGAATAGATTTACTCATACCTGAATGTGCACGAATGTGGCAACATGGTATGTGCGTGCAAATCTGCTGAAAGAAATCTACATTGGCTGTTCAAGGATGGTAACAAATGCAAAAGGTGGCAAATGGGCCAAAACTTGAAGACTATATGTATTTAGAGAGAGAAATGAGTGGCAAAGCCCCCAAAATTGAGGTTTTTGAGAAGGAACATCTCCATGCTTGAATATTTGCCTTCTGGATTTACTTATGAATAAGGGTCTGATTATGAGTTTGGCCATCCATTGGGAGCGGACTGGTGTGGCAGCCCGCTCCCACACCACAAATGTTGTAATCAAGCCCTTAATCTTTACACGTGTATACTCCTGGAAAGACACTGCATCATAGATTCCCATGACTGATTGATTGTTTCATTTTATCATGCTCATATCTGAAAGATTTTTAAAAACACATTACAATTAAAAAGGGGAAAAATGTAATAGAGATAGGCTGCAGAGCAAATGAACATCCCGTGGTAAACGTCTGTGTTAGCTTCCCTAAAGGCTCTAATACATCTTAAAAGTTTGTTGCCTTCTATGTTGGATTATTCTCGTGTTGCCTTTTCTGTTGCTTGCAAATGACCAATTGTGCTGATCTGCCATGATACTGCAAGAGAAAACCAACTGACTTAGAGACCCGGTCTTACTCTTGGAAATCTTTGAGAAATGCCAGTACGTTCACAATTTATAGAAAGCTAAAGAGGGTGTCCCCTCACTTGATACATCATTTTCAACGGTGCTTTATTCCCAGACGTTCCTCAGGATAATAACATACACATCTCATCTTATAGATTTTGGCAAGAATGAAATGCTAGGGACCAGAAAATTGCCCAAACACTAGGTGCCTTTTATTTTGTAGAATGGGGGTACCTATTTCGGTACTATCCATTTCTTCCCCAATTCAAGGAGGCACTAAAAAAAAGACCCTTTTCCTGTTGTTCCTGCTGACCTTGAAAGCTCTGGCTGCAGCCAGATGTCAAGATGCGAGGAATATTTAGATGTTTTTGCAGCAGCAGCCCAACTGATGTTTTGTATGTAGATGATATACTCCTAAAAATGTTCAACCCTACATCCTTCAAACCAGCGTTGATGCCTATTATTTCAGAATTGTCTTCCTCCTCAGGATACAAAGTTAATTTGAGGAAAAGCGAGGTACAACAGCACACTGCCTATATAATCAGAAACACTTTATTGGTTTGTACCCTCTAAGATGGGTCATTGAGACCTTAAAATACTTATTGGTCATAGTCAACCAATGACTGAGGGAAATGATTCTTTATAATGTCAAACTGCTGCAGCATAGGACATTGTTCAACATACACAGGTGGTCCACCTTGAGACCGTCTACCTACAGGAGGGCACAAGTCATTCAAATGATCATCGCACCAAGGTTCAACTACATCTTTGGAATGTTGGTCATAGTAATTCCAAGAACAGGGGTTTGAAGATAGTTTAATAGAGCCCTTATATCTCCCCTATGAATTTGCCCTATTTATGTAGGGCGATCCGCACAATTGTTATACAGCAGTGGTTCCACCACAGCTATCAGACACTGGGATAACTGGATATAAAGCCACTTTAGGGCGAGTGGAATACTGAGCTTTAATTTCACATAATCTAAGGGCACCAATGTGTGTGTGAGAATTTAGAATTTGTTGCACAATAAACAGAGAGACTTGATTTGAGAGCAATTGTTTCCATAGTACTAAAAAAAACCTCGTTTGAACACACAAGAAACAATTAGGAGCATTAAGAGAACTGTGAGTATTACATTCAGAAATATACATTCTACTTGAAGAAAGATGATGACTACAAGTGGAACTGGACACAAAAAAAATAGGTACATGATCATTCAAGGCAATGATTCTAAGGAAATTAATCAAATACTTACATTGCAACAATGGCTCTTTTCCTGTGAGGTAGATTTTAATGGCTTCTAACTGAGAAAAGTGACGGTGCTCAGGATATAAATCAGTATTGCAATATGTCCTGAAACATGACAGTAACAATAAAAATATTGGAATTTTTATAGCTTATCCTAACAAGCAATAGAAAGACAATAGTTCTTTCTTTCATGTGCCAACAAATGTACACACAGCCAATCACTAATGCTGTTATATGTACTGCATGCACAAATGCTGTTTCTCACATTAACACCTGCCTTACTATATTTGTCAATACAGAAAGAAAGGTAACCAAATAGGATTTCTTCCTGTATGGAAGGCCTACAAGAAGCCGAAAAATTATTTAGGCAAATAGCACAATATTTGTGTGTACTTTTCAGATGTAAACTAGCCAAATATGCATTCCAACTGAAGCTCTTACTAGAAGGAGGAATGATACAATAAATCATCAACAAACATGAACAGGCTAATGTTTCTCAATGTTACACTAAATCATCAACAGACACCTCATCAAATATTCCAATTACCATCAACTTCTCAACATCACTCAGTCTGGTTTCAGACCCTGGTTACAAACCCAATCACAGCACGGAAACTGCTCTCCTCGCTGCCACAGATAACATCCGCATGTCTCTGCACAGAGGAGAAACAGCGTCCCTCCATCTCCTGAGCCTCTCAGCCCCATTTAGCAGAGTCTCCCACCCATCCTCATCCAACGCCTACACAACACTGGAATCCAAGGACATGCATTCTGATGGATCTGCTCCTCCCTGGCTGGAAAGACCAAGTCATTCAGCCTGGCATCGTACAAATTGGATGCCCTTATCTGTGGAATTCCGCAAGGATCCTTCCTGAGCCATAGCCTCTTCAATGCATACTCATTCACTCTAGCCGGAGTCATCTGCTCTCACATTATCAATGTCCTCTCCTATGCTGACAATACACAACTCATTCTCTCCCTCATGAACAAGATGCCCAGTACTCGCAACAAGTTCAATGCATGCAAGACTGAAATCGCCCACAGTGATGAAGGTCAGCTGTCTAAAGCTACACATGGACAAGACTGAAATCATGATCTTCAAAAAAAGCCCACATTGAAGATGCTGAGAAATATTTTCAAATGGCTCCCAATCAGGAAAACTGTCACACACACCCTGGTCATAAGCAAGCTGGATTACAGGAACACCTTCTATACTGTTGTGACCTCCCCAGCCTTGGTCCCCGCCAATGATTACGGCATACACGGTGCTTAGTGTTACATGTCTTTATATGTCTGCATATAACTCAACATTCTAAACTAGTCTTCATTGCATACCATTCCAACACTTATGTCGTAGTTCTATTGAGTTTATCAGGAGCCAAAATGGTTCCATCATTGCTAATTCGCAAGACACTACATCTCCCCCTCTGTTACCTAAAAAAATTAATTCTTTCACAAAATAGAAACATATAAACATATACAATTACATCAATTCAATCAATCTATTTGGCACTTTAACTGTTCAACCTGATCTTGTTCTTGGGAATTGTCACCACCACTGTCCAGGATCTGCATCAATGGTGTAGAGGCAACAGCAGTCACAGATGTTTTAGACCCAGTCCCTCCTTTAACAGTTAGATTTGATGAACGATGAGTTAAGTGCCTGAATGGAGAAGAGTCTCTGGTAACAGACTTTAGAGATCTGGGCACTCACCATGTGTCCTCTAGTAGACACCGCTTGAAAAGGTTCAGCATCAAATGGAGCATCAGATTTACCTCTTTGTATTGTTGTGAAACCATGGAATTTACTTTCTTAGAGACAATGTTTTTCGCATGTTGTCTTTTGACAGGATACACATTAATCTTTTGTTTGTTAACCAAGTCCTTCTCATGAGTTGCTGTCTCATCTTTCTTTCTATGATTGGTCCATTGAGGTAACTTGGTGTTTATTGCTCTCACGAACATTAATGTTGCATGACTTTCACTTGGGATTGAGTGGGGTGTTGAATGATAATCTCTCAAAGTAGAATTCAACACATTTTTCAAATCGACCTTCTCAAGAATAGCACCTTGCTCTGATTTCTTTAGCATACTCACTCAACAAGCCAGTTGGCCTGTGGCTACAAAGGAGTGATCTTTTGATGCTTTATAGTCAAATACTCCCAGAAGTCTTTAAACTCTCGACTGTTGAAAGATGGGCCATTGTCAGAATTAATTATGGCTGGGAAACTGCTTACCACAAAGATGCCATCTAGTCTTTCAATGACTCGCACTTGAGTAGTAGATGGAAGATCTTCAGTTAATGGAAATCATGAGTTTTCATCCATAATTATCAGCAGGTAATGTCCATTGCCGAGTGGACCGAAAAAGTAAATGGTTATTCTCCCCCATGCATGCTTTGGGAGTTCTGCCATGCTCAAGGTGTGGGGAATAGTCTTTGTAGAAAGGCAGTTGCATAGATGACAGGCCTTTAATTCCCTTGCATCCCTATCATCAAGATAAGGAAACAGACTTGGTCTCAGAGACCTCGGTTGTGGCAATGATTTTACGATGCCCTTCATGTGCTACTTTAATTATTTTTTGTCTCCGACTCTCCAAAATTAGAATTCTTGACCCTCGTAATATAACTCCTTAATGAGCAATGGACAACTCATCCTTGACATTTTTATATTCTTGATATTCACCATCACTGGTGAGTAGTCGACTATGTTGGTTTCATTTAATCAAAAGAGAATGGACACTTGTAGCTATAGGACCATTGGCTATAATGGATCACCCTCATAAATACTGGACGTAAAACACCGCCCTGTTAATCATAATGTTATAAAATCAATGACTTTGGCCAATAACTCTCATTTTCATTTTTATTTTTCAATCTTGACTTTGCCATGAACATATGTTTATAAACCAGAAATCATGTGAAAATTTACCACCGAACATCAAGAGAGAATGTTGACATTTCCAGGTAGAAACGAGGCATGTGTTAATGCGCTATAGATGGTATTCCATAACCTGTTGATCCTTGTATGAAAGTACGCCTTTAGTCCTCCTTCTACCTCTATGCGCCTTCAAAAGAGGAAAAGGAATTGGAATCCGCCTACCCAGGGGCAGAGCCAGCACAAGACGCTAGGATTCCGGTAACATGCGGGTAAGAATGGCGGCCGTACGAGATTCTCTCCATCAACCTCACAAAGTAAGTGACCCACAATGTAATGTTTTTGTTACCCGTTACAGCTCGGGTTGCACTGACTTCCCACGCACCCTGAGGAAGATAGCGAGTATCCTTATCAAGGTAAATGTCTAAATTGAAAACGCCAATACGGCAATATGCTATAACATAATGACCTCATATACGGAAGCCTGACAATTATGAATTGTGCTCGAATAATGACAAACCCCTGCAATATTCGCAGCATGTTGACGATATTCGATCTTCACAGAGACACTACCGATTTAAAACAACATGAGTCTATGTGTCTCTGGACTCTACTTACACCTAAGACATTTGTTTAAAGCCATTACCATTTTCACAGTTAATTGTGAACATGTTCCCATAACGCATAGCAACATTTTTTCCACAAATTCATCATGAGGAAATTTCTGTAAGTTATCGAGTGTTTTCCCGACCTTACCTTCAGGCTGTCTACATTTGCCATTGAGCTGTAAAACTGGCACTTCCATTCAATATTGTACAAAGTTTTTACATCAGAGGTACACTCTGTACCTGCCTTATGTCACATCTATCAATACCGCACAGAATTTCACTAACTCCAAATCAATTAACGCTCAATATTAAAACAAGCCTTTTAGTTTTACATATCATTACTGCACAAGTATAGACCCAACATGTCCTCATTGTTACTTCTTCTTTTTCTCGTTTTCTTGTTGCAATTGCCCAAAATAATGTGCATAATGTTGTTTTGTATATCTTTATATAGATTATAGAACTTTGCCATATGATGAAACCTCTGATCACATAACATTAGAGATGAAACTTTCTCTGTGTCTTTGTGTTTTGTGTTTTCTGTTTTTAGGAACCCAAATAACGTTCTAAACGAGTGTTGACTAAAATGCACACACCGTATTGAAACCTACACAAGTTGTGTGAGTACCCAATTGTTGTTGTATTTGTCCTGACGAATGCTCTACAGACCCGGCTGGGCCATAGAGAGCTGAAACATGTCAACCGTTTACTGAGAGATATAGGGCAATCTAGTTACTCGATTGACCACCATATCCAACTTATTTTAAACAACAATACATCTCCTTTTATATTAAAGTTTCCAATTTTGGAGAGATATTGCTTTTTAGTTAGATCTACAACTTTTTCTTTCTTCACTTTACCTTCCCTCTGGAGGTGTCTTTCGAATCTCTAGACACTGCTATCCAGACCAGAGGCTGCCTTGGATAAGGCTGGCATATAGTACGTTAACTGGACACCCGATGACTATGCCATAACGCTGAGTGTGGGGCGGAGAATAGATATACACCGCAAATAACAACCAGGGTTTATGAGGGTGATCCATTATAGCCAATGGTCCTATAGCTACAAGTGTCCATTCTCTTTTGATTAATTGATTCTAGAATGGGGAACTGAATGGACCTCAACTCCTCCTCCCTACTACTTGAATACTTACTTTAAGCAGCGCACAGCTGCGGGAGATATCTTGAAATAACATCCCTTATGAACTACGATTAGTTTTTTAAGGGAGAATCGAGAAGAGAAGATAATAGAACTATGGAGGACAATTGTGGTCTTAGCTTTAGCGGGAGTGATATTGATGAAATTCTAGCAGCACAACCTCTCTTAGAAAACTCCGATCTGACTCAAGCCTTAGCCCAAACGGACGATTGGGACACGTTAATGGAGAAAAAAAGAGAACAAATTCGCACAGCCATACATGGCATTATTATGACCGAATATTTAAGATCTAAATCAGCTCCAAGAGGTCTGTGGGTTAACAATGCCCCCAGGATATTTCTACATGACCTGGCATTTAGGCGCGATTGGTCGTCGATTTCCTGGAAATGCACTTTGGACTATTTGGTCCTAATAGGCAAGACAGCCAAGAGACTTTCGGAGGCCTTACTGACACAAATTCAAGTATGTGAAAATGAACTCAGAAAGGGCATTAACCCTCACGTGTTTAAAAAGAGACTAGAAGAAATAACAAAGGAGATGGAAGAAACACAAGAATTTCTTATGCAGAGCAAACTTCAAAAACTTGGAAAAGATCTAAAAAAGTTTAGTCAGGAACGGATGCATCCCTATTCCAAAGAAGATTATAAAGCTACGGATCAAGGGTCAGACTGTGAATCAACAGGCTGGAATTCCTCAGATGGCTCAGAAGGAAGTACAGATGAGTATAATACCAGAAGAGGTCGGGGGAACTTCCGATTCCGACGTCCACGAAGAAGAAATAGGGGACAACGTTCAAATTTATTTCAAGGAAATCAAATATCTTTTTTCAACCATATATGCCACAATTCGGAAACTAGTTTAACCCTTTCAACCCAGATATGCAACAGCCCCCCCAAATGGGCAATCAATATATGCAAAATGTGGGAAACCAACTTCAACCACAGCAGCCTTTTTTATCGAGAGGCCAGAATCATTCTCGTGGACGAAAGAAAAATCTAACTTGGCAAGACCAACAGCCCAATGTCCAAACTCGCAGCATGTCGTCTGCTCAGCGAGGAACGAGCAAGAAGAATCACTGATCGTAAATCTATCAGAGATTAATTTGACCAAGGACCAAATGAAGATCCTTAACAAAGGTCTAGGATTTGCCCCGACCCCTCCTTTGGATATCTTCAAACTGAAGTGTGAAATATCAGAGTTTTGTAGGACATTAAAATTGAAGGCCTTTTTCTCAGACAAAGAACAACAACAAAATGAAGGCGATACGACATTAAGGAGAAAATCCACTTTTAATCCTCCCAATGGCACCATTCCAGTGGAATTTGAGACTTTTGAACAAGCCCTCCTGAAGGGGATTGATATGCTAGACAAGAAGAAAAGAAAGACCTTCCAGAACCTCAGTAAACAAGAACGCCTGGCACTAGAAGAATTAAGAAACAACAATGATATAATCATCAAGCCGGCGGATAAAGGGGGAGGAGTAGTGATTCTTACAAAAGATGGATACAACCAACAATGTCTATCATTACTGTCTGATACCAAGTTCTATAAGAAACTAGATACAGACCCGACAGAAAGATTGAGGAACACTGTTGCGATTATGATACATGAAGCAGAATTAAACATGTGGATATCGAAAAAAGAGGCTGACTTCTTAACACTGAAAGAATCAAAAACAACTTTTTCTACTCTTTGCCTAAGACTCACAAAAACAAATCTCCCCCTCCAGGACGGCCGATAGTTTCGGGGATAGGCTCCATATTAGAGCCCCTTTCAAAGTTTGCAGACGAATATCTCAAACCCCTTGTCCAAAAAACTCCTACTTATCTCAAAGATACACGTGATCTTCTAGTTCAGATCGTAGGAAAATACTTTAATCCAGATACCATGCTACTTGTAGGGCTGGATGTCGAGTCGTTGTACACGAGCCTCCCTCAAGAAGACACTCTACAGATGTTAGAAGATCTTCTATATGTGGAAAATTGGACTCACACCACCCCAAGACACTTTGTACTGGAATGCTGTCGACTAGCCCTAAAAGAAAACTTTTTTGAATACAATGGAGATCTTTTCCTGCAGTGCCATGGGACATCCATGGGCAGTGCCTTTGCTCCTTCAGTAGCCGGACTTTACGTGAGTCATTTTGAGAGCCAGTATGTACTCAATGATAACAATCCGCACGTTTCCAGTATTTTATACTGGAAACGTTACATAGATGACATCATAATGATTTGGCAGACGGATAAAGATCTGAACGTATTCATTGAGTGGCTTAACGGGAGAGACAGATGGCTTAAATTTACTTTTACCTCAAGCAACCAACTGATAGATTTCTTAGACCTGACCATCTTTTCTGAACAAGGGAAATTGGAAACAAAAACGTTCACAAAACCAACGGCTAAGAACAGTTTACTTACCTACAAAAGCTATCACCCGAAACCTTTGCGGGATAATCTCCCCTACAGTCAATTTTTAAGGCTAAAACGCAATTGTAGCAAAGATATTGACTATAAACAACAAGCGCTAGACTTAAGTCAAAAACTAAAAGCGAGAGACTATACAGCTTCTACTGTTTCCAGATGCCGCAAACGAGCAAGACTCCAACATAGAGAATGCCTTCTCCAGAGCCATGTCAAGGAACCTGTTAAGGATCTAGTTACATGTGTAACAACTTATTGTCCAGCAACCTACGAGGTTCAAAAACTAGTTAAGAAAAACTGGGGAATGATCACATCCGGCAAACAGAACTGGCCAAAACCGAGGTTCGCTAACAAACGCACTAAAAACCTTAAAGACACCTTAGTGCACACACGTCCAATCAAGAGAACGGTGACAATATTAGAAAGAGACATGTACATGACGCCTATTACTGGACACTACCCCTGTGGAACCTGTGTAGTTTGCAAATTGACCAACACAACGAAGACACTACAACTCACTGAAACCCTCCTGTGGACTCAAAGACAGCACACAAACTGCAATTCTACTCATGTGATATACCTAGTGAGCTGTCCATGCCAAAAAAAGTATGTGGGCATGACCTGCAGAAAAGTCAAGGTGAGAATAGGAGAGCACAAGAGTAACATCAGACTTAAGAAGAATACTACCAAATTGTGCAATCATTTTGTAGAAGTAGGTCATACTTGTGAAGAACTGAGATGGACAGTGTTAGAGATGTTGACTAACAAAACCCTGAACGCAGAGAAAATACTCTTTGAGAAAGAACAGAGGTGGGTGAACCGCCTCGAAACCCATGTCACTGGTTTAAACGACAATATACCGTGGCACCAGTTCTCATCAAAATCAGCAAAATATACTGGACGTAAAACACCGCCCTGTTAATCATAATGTTATAAAATCAATGACTTTGGCCAATAACTCTCATTTTCATTTTTATTTTTCAATCTTGACTTTGCCATGAACATATGTTTATAAACCAGAAATCATGTGAAAATTTACCACCGAACATCAAGAGAGAATGTTGACATTTCCAGGTAGAAACGAGGCATGTGTTAATGCGCTATAGATGGTATTCCATAACCTGTTGATCCTTGTATGAAAGTACGCCTTTAGTCCTCCTTCTACCTCTATGCGCCTTCAAAAGAGGAAAAGGAATTGGTCTCCGCCTACCCAGGGGTAGAGCCAGCACAAGACGCTAGGATTCCGGTAACATGCGGGTAAGAATGGCGGCCGTACGAGATTCTCTCCATCAACCTCACAAAGTAAGTGACCCACAATGTAATGTTTTTGTTACCCGTTACAGCTCGGGTTGCACTGACTTCCCACGCACCCTGAGGAAGATAGCGAGTATCCTTAGCAAGGTAAATGTCTAAATTGAAAAACGCCAATACGGCAATATGCTATAACATAATGACCTCATATACGGAAGCCTGACAATTATGAATTGTTCTCGAATAATGACAAACCCCTGCAATATTCTCAGCATGTTGACGACATTCGATCTTCACAGAGACACTACCGATTTAAAACAACATGAGTCTATGTGTCTCTGGACTCTACTTACACATAAGACATGTGTTTAAAGCCATTACCATTTTCACAGTTAATTGTGAACATGTTCCCATAACGCATAGCAACATTTTTTCCACAAATTCATCATGAGGAAATTTCTGTAAGTTATCGAGTGTTTTCCCGACCTTACCTTCAGGCTGTCTAAATTTGCCATTGAGCTGTAAAACTGGCACTTCCATTCAATATTGTACAAAGTTTTTACATCAGAGGTACACTCTGTACCTGCCTTATGTCACATCTATCAATACCGCACAGAATTCCACTAACTCCAAATCAATTAACGCTCAATATTAAAATGAGCCTTTTAGTTTTACATATCATTACTGCACAAGTATAAACCCAACATGTCCTCATTGTTACTTCTTCTTTTTCTCATTTTCTTGTTGCAATTGCCCAAAATAATGTGCATAATGTTGTTTTGTATATCTTAATATAGATTATAGAACTTGCTATATGATGAAACCTCTGATCACATAACATTAGAGATGAAACTTTCTCTGTGTCTTTGTGTTTTGTGTTTTCTGTTTTTAGGAACCCAAATAACGTTCTAAACGAGTGTTGACTAAAATGCACACACCGTATTGAAACCTACACAAGTTGTGTGAGTACCCAATTGTTGTTGCATTTGTCCTGATGAATGCTCTACAGACCCGGCTGGGCCATAGAGAGCTGAAACATGTCGACCGTTTACTATGAGATATAGGGCAATCTAGTTACTCGATTGACCACCATATCCAACTTATTTTAAACAACAATACATCTCCTTTTATATTAAAGTTTCCAATTTTGGAGAGATATTGCTTTTTAGTTAGATCTACAACTTTTTCTTTCTTCACTTTACCTTCCCTCTGGAGGTGTCTTTCGAATCTCTAGACACTGCTATCCAGACCAGAGGCTGCCTTGGATAAGGCTGGCATATAGCACGTTAACTGGACACCCGATGACTATGCCATAACGCTGAGTGTGGGGCGGAGAATAGATATACACCGCAAATAACAACCAGGGTTTATGAGGGTGATCAGTTATAGCCAATGGTCCTATAGCTACAAGTGTCCATTTTGATTAATTGATTCTAGAATGGGGAACTGAATGGACCTCAACTCCTCCTCCCTACTACTTGATTACTTACTTATGTTGGTTTCATGACTGATGTGTAATGATATCCTTCAACTTTAAAATGTCATTATCTTTACCATGTCATGGTGCATTGCTGGGCTAACAAAATGGCACCTGGTGTGTTTGATTTTACAATGAAGTTAATAAGGGCCTTAGCCGTCTTGGATAAAGCACAGTGACCTCGTATAGGCACTCTGGAAAAGTAGTCAGCAGGGTTCTGATCCTTCCCTGAATGATGCAAAACAGTATAGTTTTACTCTTGTAACCTTATTCCTATTGTTCAATGGTAGGAGACATTTTGGCCTTTGGATTGCCCAATACAGTCTGTAAAGCTTGATGATCAGTTACCAGCGTAAAAGGTTTTCAGTGTAGGAATACACAGAATTGTTCGCAAGCGCATACCACAGCCAAACTTTCTTTTTCTGGTTGGAGTAAGCACGTTCTGTTAGGGACAAATGTCTACTTGCATATGCCACAATGTGTCTTCAAGCATTCAAGTGTCTGCTGTGTTGTGCAAGGATAGCACCCAACTCGACTGGACTAGCGTAAGCAACCTCTGTATGAAGTTTCAGATTGAAGTATACCATTTCAGTAGCATTTCCAAAGACTTGTTAGATTTTCTTAAAACTTTTCTCACATTCATGTGACTAATGAAATGAAACATTTGTTTATGTCAAGTCTCTCAACAGGGCACTTACAGTGGCAAACTCTTGTGTGTATTCTGAACAGTAACTGGCCATGCCAAGAAATGAACCCCCCATAGAAACAACTTGGGGGGGATCAGCATTTGACAGTGCTTCTACTTTAGCAAGATCTGATGTCATACCCCCATCTGAAAAGATATAGCTCAAGAACTTTAGCCTTGTTTTATGGAACTCACACTTCAAAGTCAAACGTGCTTCGGCAAGTAAATTACATTCTTTTTTAAAGAGCTTTATTGTGCTCTATTTGTGTAGCTCCGAAAACCAATATGCCATCCCTATATTTGAACTAATTCATGACAGGATATATAAAACTTAGAACGACATCTTGAAACAATTATGCGGTGCATGACACACAAAAACCTAGCCTTTTGTAACGACACAGGCCAACATGTGTAGAAAAGTTTGTAATGTACCTGCAATCTTCTTTGAGTTCCAATTGATGATAGCCTTTATTTAGATCAAGGCGAGAGAAGACCTTGGCACCATTTTATTTCTTTTATTTTATTTTTTGAGTTTTATATAGCGTGAACTCGAATCGAAGGTATCAGAGCGCTTTACAAGAGCACCTGTTGCGTTACAGACAGACACATTAATTTTGTGAGGCACAGGGAGATTAAGTGATTTGCCAAGAATCACAGGATGTTGAGCGTCCTTGCCATGACTCGAATCCGGTTCTCCAGCTTTGATGTCTACCGCTTTAGCCATTAGGCCAAATCCATGCGTTATCATGTCAGCAATGTGTGGACCTGTATGCAGTTCTCATTCAATTGCTGTGTTTGACTGACACATGTCAACGCATATGTGTGCAGCTCCTTCACTGTCCTTTCTAGGCACTATTACTATGGGAAAAATCCATGGTATTGGACCAGTGGAACGCTCAATAATGTCATGCTTAAGTAATGATTCAAGTTCTTTTTCAACAACGTCTTGCAAAGGAAAAGCAATTTGTCTATGTCTCTGAACAACAGGACGTCTTCATTATTATTAAGCTTTACTTTAATAGTCTTAAGCTTTCTCATACTATAAAATAATGAAGGATATTGACACTACTTCGTGGTGAGCATTCATGTTGTAATTCACAGAAATCAGTCTCATATCTGCAGCTGTGCTGACACTTAGTAGACAGGCACTTGGTGCTGTGCTTTAAAGGACATGGATGAGTGCTTGCACATTAATGTTATTATGTTTTATTGTCGCTACAAATGATCCTTGACTTTTTAAGGGCCTTGATGCAGCCCATTTATTCACTTTAGTTTTCAATGGCATAAGTTGCGACAATAGAGATAATTCATTGTATTTCTTCTCAGGCATAATGTTTATCGATGCACCACTGTCAATAATGAAAGGTTTCGAACAACAATTTACTTTCAGTGTAATGTTTGGAAAATGTTTGAATGACTTTGGTGCTTTGGCATGCCGATCTTACTTTGACTGACATTTTTCCTTACAAGTGGCTTTTCTGAGGTAAACATCAACATGGCACAATAATTGTCTTAACTTTCAGTTAATATTGATAGAGCTGAACTGTTTGGTGATGAATTTGATGAAGATCAACTTAGTTCACTGTCGGTTTCTCTTAACTGATGTTGCTGGTTGGCCTTGTGGGTGTACGTCAAAAGTTGCTTCTGGACTTTCTGATGGCCATGACGCAATTACTTTTTCCTTCACTTTGCAAACCATCACAAATGGCTCTCCTTCCCACAGCCTTTACTTATCTGTCCAAGAGCAAGACATTTATCTTCAATTGGAAACAAAACTCCTAATCTAAAACATAACTTATTTTACATGTATACAACACTTTCTGTCCCTCAGTCTTTTGTTTTGGCTTACTTTTCACACTCAAGACGGATTCATTCTGGGAGCCTCCAGCCTCCATGTCAGCAGCTTGTCTATCAACAAGTTATTCGGCTCTGGCAGCCATTAATACTCACTACAGGCTAAGAGTTTCTCTCAGCATTCGTCTTCTGAATGAATCTGATAAGCATCCATCAATAACTCTCAGATGCATAGCTTCTTCATCATCATTGAACTTACAAGTGTGATGAGTGTGTTTAGTCGCTTCACAAGTTCATCAATGGTTTCACCAACTTTCTGACATTCTTGGTTGAAGATGTATCATTCTTAATCAACATTTGCCTTTGGATTAAACTTGAGATTCAACACATCTTTAATCTGACAATATGTGACTTCTTCATCAGTTCTCAGCATTTTCTTTAGGACTTCTTTTGCACCAGTACCAGCAAGATTTTTCAGATACCTGAGAACCATTTTGTTATCAGTCTCTTCAAGTGCATCAACAAAATTATCAAATGTTTCTATCCAACCAATCCATCTATCGGCAATATTTAGCTTTTTGGAAATATCGAACGGTGGTGGTTGTTTCAGGAATGCAGAACCATTGTATACCAATGTGGTACTTAGTAGGGCTGGAAGTAGCATTGTTTCTGATGCTGTTTGAGGATCACTGTAGGCTCTTTTGTGCAAATCCTGTCTGAGGCCTTGTGATGTGCTGGCCTCGGAACTGCCTATGATTGGAAACATGGCTTCTTTCTTAGCTGCCATTTGAGAAAGTTCACTATTCCGAAAGTCGCTCTCTGCTCTTTATTCTTCAAAGACCAGTGAAACTGTTGTGAGCTCCACTCAGAACTTTTGGTGGCTGGCCAGTTCATGTATGGCCGGCTCCTTGAACCTCTTCATCCAGTTCAGTGGTATGTCGATTTTTTTTAATGGGCTTGGTGATTCGGTTATTTCTTTTATTCTCATTGTCAATTTGCACATTCTGACACCTGGTTGATCTCTGACTCACAGAGCTTCTGATCTTAGCGTTATTTTGCAATTTGCCGACACAAGGGGTGTCTCTTTGAAACCATGGTTGCATTCACCTTCTGTGTTATCACTCCTTATTGCGTTTGACTGTATATTGCAAAGTAGCATGGTACCTTTATGTATAATTTGAACAGCAGGTTCTTGGCCACTTATATGTAGATTTCTTTGCAGTGCTTTCATTGTTTTCAACTTCTTTTCAGCGGCAGGAGTTGCGCTTTCACACCATATGCATTAAGCGTCGGTTCCATACTTCGACTGCAAAAAATATGGCATGCATGAGCAGTTTGCTTGGACAATGGCAAACTCTCAAGGAGAGCACTGTTGATCTTCGGATTACTTATTCCCTAACTCTTCGCCAGTTGTAGTGTTCTCCCCAGTCTGGGTACCTGCCAATGACTATGCCACAATAGGTGCTTAGTATTAAACAGCGTTATTCTTCTGTGCGTAACTGCGAACCCAGCATTCCAAACCAGTCTTTATTTCATTTCTCTCCAACATTGACGACACAGTTCTACAGAGTCTATCAGGACAGAGCCAAAAGGGTTCCATCATTTCTAATTTGCAAGACACTACACAGACCATTCAGAACTTGGTGTTCAGAATCACCTTCCATGTCACACACACATCACACCACCCTGGTGGAGCTCCACTGGCTCCCCATTCACAAATTAGTACAATTCAAACTCCTCTCCCACACTTTCAATGTACTACATAACACTGGCCCAGCGTACCTCAACAATCGCATCTGCGTTCACAAATTTTCAAGACACCTCCGCTCATCTGGACTCCTACTTGTACAAATACCATGCATACAGAAAAACAGATCTGATGGTTGAGCCTTCTCCTAGATCACTCCTAAAGCATGGGTTGACCTGCCGCTATGCATGAGATACTCCTCCTCATTTCTGGAATTTCACAGGAAGCTAAACCCCTGGCTTTTTAAGTAATCACTTATGCCGTAGGTGTGCATATACTCACATCTCTTCAGGGCCAGGGTACCCTCACGGGTAATAGTAAGCTATACACATCTGCATAACATTACATACCATAACTAAACAGTCAATTGCATGATGTGAGGCAGCAATACTTCCCTGGGTGGAGTTAAAGCCTATCTGTGTACATTTGAAAGATTTGTTACCAGTAACAACAGTGTTGTCAAGCCGGACCTAAACATGCAAAATATTGCATCTAAATTTCTTACGTTATACATTACATCCAAATACATTTTTCTGTTACATTGATGGGGCGATAACATAGCATACGCATTAAAAAAACCTGCAAATTACGAGTACTAGTGATGTGGACGCAAATAACACTGCACCTAGATAAGTGATATTTACTTCTATATGATCTCTGTGAAAATGATCTCCATAATATTTTCCAAGGTGATAAAGAAATTAAACAACTTGTTTATTGTTGAATAACGATTTAAAAATATTGTTAGGCCTGAAAACTGTTACTGTTTTAGTAGTATATATAATTCAGTGAGAATCTCAATTCTGTGCAGCTAACAGTGGCCCACAATAAAAATATAATTTTAATGAACCTCTTTATTGGCCTCCATGCTACATCTAACAGTGATAAATGAAAAAGAGTAGTTGTTTTTAGTCATTACTGTCATATAGCTCCTGTATATCCTTATATCGTGTTTAAGTTAGCATAGGTACATTTGAGGTTTAAACGCCATTTTTCTTTCTTGCAACTTCTGCACACGACACTTAATTGTTGACTTAGCTTTCAACCTAGTAGTTTGCCGTGGTGTATGTGAGAATAATATGTTATTGCTCTGATATCAGATTTGCTTAGTAAACTATGTCTACACGAAGAGTGCTGAAGTTTCAGGAACAACACGATATGGAATTGTTATGAGGTCTGATCTCCACGCCTTCATAGTTATAACACAAGTGCAGCCTTTGCCAACTCTGGCTTCAGGCGGGATTGATATTGCTTTGCACGAGGCACATAGAACACACTTGATGCGGTGCACATGCAGAGAGAGCTGGTGTATGCTGATGTGATTCCTTCATGCTAGGACACTAAGGTATGGGCCCGCCCTGAAACAACCCAAAGAGACCTTCTTAGCTAATAATATAATATATGTGTTAGGGAGGGTGAGATATAAGTGTTGTTAACTCTTATTCATTACAGTATGTTAACATGCTGTCACCATTCGCTTTTTATGTCTTAGTAACTATGCTGATAATTTTGCTACTGATAATAAGTATACTTGTATTATCTAAGATACTGCGCCTGAGAAGACGGCATTAGTAAATAAACATTTCAAATGCACATGTGTCTTCTTTACTCCATGTTCTGGTTTGTAATGATAATATAACGAAAGAGTGTTCATGAGTCCCACGTACCCTGAGGTACTGTAAGTTCATGTTCTGGTTTGTCTAAACATTGGGAGTTTGATATGTCCAATGAGACACTGTAGCTAGCTCGGTAAGGGGTGAGTTGGTTGCTAAGGTGAGTTTTGGGACACCCTAATTTGCCGAGGTTCCACTCCTCTGTGCACAGTTCTGTGTGAGAACAGAAACCCTGTGACATGGCGCCCAACGGTTTCGGTGGTCTTATATCATGACACTCGAGTAGTTTATCGTTCATACCTTAACCCCTTCACCTCCGTTTCCGGAAAGCGGGGTGTCGGTGAAACCTACCTATTTTTTGAGATAGGTATTATTCAAGCTTGATTCTTTCTTAAACGGTTTCTTTGAATTACTACCCAGTTGTGCTACAAAGTATTCTTTGTGTTTTCTTGTTTCCAGTGTTGTCATGGCGGCGGTGGCCATTGCGCAGCATAGTCGCGTAGCGGTACGCAACCATCTTCAGACGTACCAGGTCCCGGTGGATGGGATGGCTGTGATTTTAGTGGTATGTGCAGATCCGGCGTTCCCT
The DNA here is from genome assembly GCF_964261635.1 of Lissotriton helveticus. NCBI lineage: Eukaryota > Metazoa > Chordata > Amphibia > Caudata > Salamandridae > Lissotriton > Lissotriton helveticus. The sequence goes on from NC_136070.1 coordinate 1,149,694,517, forward strand.
TACCAGTTGTTTTACTCTTGGGTTACGTTTCTGGCTGTGGACGCTAATTCTGGTTTGTTCCACTCCTACACCGCCTCGGCTGTCCCGGCTGAGTATACACCGTACAGGGCATTGGAAATACCTATTGATCATTGGCAGCATCGAGTTTGGTTTGATGGCGCCCTCCCCCACTCTTTGTCCGCTGCGAGGTTAGGTCCACTCTCAATTCCAGGTACAAATTGGCCTGCGTTGGGTGGCTTTACCCCGCACCCGAATCACGGCGCTTGTACCCTGCAGGAAATTCGTAGGCTGCATGTTGTTTCCATTTCCGTGATTCATGCATTAGTGCAATACATCGGTCGCCACCTGCCTGGTGGTCCCCAGGGGGGTGCGGCCGTTCCCATGGATCGAGGCGGAATGCGTCTCAATCCAGTGATGGTTAATTCGGTTTTTGGTGCTCGTCCAGTTGACAACGATGACTTCCCATTCTGGCTAGCTGAGAAGTTTGATCAACTGGAGGCGGTTTTTCCGAATTCTACTCCTGCTGATAAGCATAGAATGTTGACGATTACTTTACCGAAGGATTTAACTCCTGAACTTGTTGACTGTGAAAGCTGGGGAAAAACATTTGCGGCAGTTTATACAAGGTGCTTCGGCACCCCGTCTATGACTGCCCTGCCTGACATCATTAGACTAAACATGCCTACGTTTCCGCATGCGCTATTGTGGTTGGTGCTATGTTGAACGATGAATTCATTTCCAGGGAGGTACACACGTTGCCCCTGGGCGATTGCACTGCACAATTAGCTGAGCTTCGTGCTCTTTTACTAGCGTTGGAGTACGCAGATCCAAGTGTTACTACTCTGATTGTAAGTGATTCTTTCTACTGTGTCCAGTCTTACAATGAGAACTTGTTCTTTTGGATTCAAAATGAATTTCATGATTCCAAAGGTAGCACAATAAAACATAAAATGATCTGGGTTCGAGTGGCAGAGCTTAAGGCTATGTTGCCACTCGTTTATGTGATTCATACTCTCGGTCATCAGCGCGTAGGAGTTCACGCTGTTGGCAACTCGCTTGCTGATGAAGCAGCGAAATTAGCAGTATCTACATACTTAGTTGCAGCGGTTACTAGGTCAAAAACCAAGATTGATAGCGACATCTTGGCAGCAGTTGCTGCCTCTGAGAAGGGAAGTAAGCATCCTGCGGGATTCCCTTCGAAGTACAAATACCACTTAAGTCCCGAAAAGGTTCCTTTTGTGACAATTCCTGACGTTGGGGAACGGCTGATTCCCAACTCGGATCGCAGAGCAGACTTGATTACAGCGGCACATGAAGGTGTGGCGTCTGCGCATGCGGGCGTCTCGGCCACTGTAACTCAATTACAACAACGTTTCTGGTGGCGGGGACTGTACAAACAGACGCGTGATTATGTCCTTCTTTGTGACATATGCCAGCAGATTAAACCTTCAACTGCTACGCGTCCGCCACAGACTCAGTTGTACATTTCTAATAAACCACTAGGTTGTGTTTATTTGGATCACTGCGGTCCTTTTTCATCTGATACTGCGTATAAGTACATCTTAGTAGCAGTTGACTCATGCACACGCTTTGTGTGGGTATGGCCACATCGCAGCGCTGATTCACGGACTGTCATTAGAGATTTGCGTATCTTTATAGGGATTTTTGCCTGTGGTACCTTCCATTCGGATCAGGGTCCGGCTTTCGCCTCTAAGGCGTATAAGGATGCCATGACTTCGTTGGGGGTCCAAGTCAAGTTTTCGTCTCCCTACAGACCTGAGGGTAACAGTGTAGTTGAGCGAATGAACCGTGATTTAAAGCAATCTTTGACAGCCCGAGTTATAGGCACTGGCAGAAACTGGCTGGCTCACCTCTATGGCGTGCAGCGTGCTCTTAATAATCTCCCTAGAAGGTCTCTGGGTGGGCGGACCCCATACGAAATGCTCTTTGGCATCAAGATGTACGTCCCTGACCTTGACGGTCTAGACTATGTGGTTCGCGCCACTTCCTTTGACGCAGATGAACATTGCAATGTTTTACAGAATCTACAAAAGACCAGAGACAGTCTTGCAAAGGAACATTTGCCCTCCACGTCGGATGATGCGTTGCAGATCCCGGTAGTTGGCTGGCTACCCCAAGTTGGAGAACTGGTTCGGGAGAAGATCGATAACAAGAAAGAATTTGGTCCTTCCTATCGAGCTCCGGTTCCGGTCCTTGGAGTGAAAGGCACAAGAACTGTCATTTTACCACCACTTCCTGGACGTAAGGAAAACAGGTTTATTTCAATTGACAATGTCAAGATACACAGAGTGGCCGATTCTTCTTAGCATGACACCGGCTGTTTCCTGTCCTTCCATTGTGAGGAATTCAGTTATGCCCACTGCTTCTAATATTGAACCTGAAGTGGCCATCGAATTACCTGCTGTTTCCAGTCCGTTATTAAATAATTTACCCGGAACTAACATTGATGAGATAGACTATACCTACCCCACTGATTTGTCCATGCCTGACCTGCAAGCTCGTTTAGCCACGGAATCCAGATTTTCATTTGACTCTGCTTCCCTTGCCTCGAAGAAACCCTCTCGAATTGCAGTTTATGCTAGCCTGTGTAAAAAACATTTTTTGATACCCCCTTGGACTTACATTTGGCTGGTCCTTTTTTCAGTTTACCTTTTTATGTCAATTGGTTTTGTGTTTTTTTTTTTTCGAATTATGAATGGACACTATGTCGAGGAGAGAACTTGCATTACTCATTTAAATGGAACTTTGGCCCCACTTTCCTCTTCACATTCTACACACAGATTAAAAAGAGACTTGACTTTGGTTAACATCACAGCATGGCCTGTCCTTGATGGAATCGTGTGGGATGCAGTTCGGTTTCAGATTCATGGCCCAACGGAAGTCGTTAATGTCCCTAATGTACTTAGAGTGAATATGGGGGATGTAGTGAAACAAAACATTCGTTCTGATGACTGGGATGTCAAAGCTGTAGAAAGTTTATTTTCTGATTTGCAATACTATGCTGCATTTGATGCTGAGGATTTATATTTAGAATCTGCTAATTATGGTGAATTATTCTGTTACCAACATTATGGCAATCACTTCTTACACAAAACATCATCCAGAAGGGATGCTGTTAACTTTACTCAGTGGGAACATTGCCCAGCGCCTCATCAGGGGAGTTCTGAAACATTTCTGAGAAGGTATACTTACTTCACTGACTTTAATCAGTCCAATCCCGAGTCCTTTTATTTTAAGTTTCGAAAAATGCCAATGTCCAAGGTTAGACTTACCGATACTAAATTGTTGTATTCCAAGTCCTTCCTTGATCAATTAGTTACTGGAGGCTATGAGTTATGGAAGGATACGATAGACCTTAAATCAGTTTGTGGTTCAAAGGCCTGGCAGGTACAAGGCACTGAGGCTTTGCACCGTGCATGTCTCATCCCGAATGAAACAATTTCCCAGACCACATGCTTTGGATTGGCTACTTCTAAAAAATTGAACGCTCCTTCTTTCCCGGAGTTAGAGGAATATGATGGTTGGAGTAATTTTACTCAGTTATCCATTAGAGAATTACAGACTCTACTTCTTAATTCCTCCTTTAACATTTCCAGTGTGAATCCTAAGGGTTGGCTGCTTTGGCACCGTAGTGCTGATTCTTGCCAACATAGATTTTTGAATTGCACTGACGGTTTTAAAACTGTTAGATCTGATCCCCGTTTTGACTTAGGTCATACTGTCACATCGTATTCTGTAGGCAAATTGTGTCAAAACTGGCTGAAACATTCAACTTTACCTGCGGTTAAGAATCACCTTTCTAAACTAAATGCAGACGTGGACTTGAATGATTTCATTAAAGGCCCGGCTAGTGGCAGGTCGAAAAGGTGGTTATATGGGGTTTACAATGAAATTTGGAAGCTATCACAGATTGAGGCTGCTACACGCCTTAGGGCCATTGATCAAGCAAATCTTGAGAAAGTGCTTGCAGTTGTTGACAATAGCATTAATGTGCTTTCCTCTAGAATTTACACATTGGATAATATTGTGTCGTCAGTCGTCGATATTATACATGATGAAGTGTCAGTATTATACCATGGTCAAAATCAATTACGATCAATCATGCAGTTTGCATGGACCCTTCAAACACTGAAAATGGGTAAAGTTCCCTGGGGGTACATGAACGTTTCTTCTTTATTTGCACCGTTTAATTTGACTGACAAACAACGCTTACTTTCAATGCGTGATGCTTCCTTTTCTATGTTACATATTGAAAGGTTAGAATCTTTACCTTTTTCCGTGGCTGAAGCCACTGCTGCAACGTGGCTTATCCACGGTTTAATAACGCTGCCTTTTGCTTTATATAAGTTTTCAAATTGCATGAAATATGTACCCATAGGTCGTTATGAACCTTTAGGTAGCGGTTTCCTTCATGAAGTCTGGTCACTCCCATACACATACAGATGTTTTAAGGATGACCAGGAAGTTTATCTGACAGGGGAGGAGTGCACTGAGATGCCAGATCATTCTTTAATGTGTAGACATATACAGTTACACGGTTCATGCAACAAGGACCGACCCAATATGGCTTGCGTTTTACAGGGCACGCCAGTTCCTGCTATCATCCCCACGTTTAAATTATTAGAGAATGGTAGTTATTTAATGCTCAATAATGAGGACTGTTGTGGGTTAATTAAAGGTATTCCTTTCATAGTAACAGTAAGTGAGCGGGTTTTTTGCTGCAGAAATGTGCTTTATCCTCCCACACGTGAACATAAGGAGTCTTCCATCTGGCCACAGATACCGACCTTGGGAGCAGAATTCAGCGGCATGGCAAGAATAAGGGCTCTTTTGTCCCAGAAAGAGGTGGCCTTGAGCTCGGCCCGTGAAACTTTCGTGCTTCACATTGCAAACACCCGTACAGAGGTTCAGGCTCTTTTGAATACTGATTTGCCTTTGCATTTCGGAGCGATGGTTCGAACTATCTTTAACGCATCCTCCACAAAAGGCCTTGCACATTTTTTTAAAGTTGTTAGCAGTGGTCTCGTGACTTCCTTTGAAAAGATTTTTGGAGTCATCCCTGCTTTCTTCCATTCTATTTTTTCATCCTTGTTTGGAGGGTTCCCTTTTTTACTTGCATTAGCAGCTGGCGCGCTAGTGGTTTTTTGTCTCTTTAAATATGGATGTCCATCCTGTGCAAGACCCCGCGCAACAGCTACTGACGCGGTTTCGCAACCGCATGCTTGAATATTATGGCACACTGCCGTTGGCGACATTGAGCACGGCATATGGATTATCTTTTCGATTCTCCTACTTCACCTGTGTCCAGCCTGTATTTCACTGCCTGACCTGTGATTTCCAGTGGGCCATTGATTTGTGTCTCTGCGGACCGGTTTCTCCTGACGTCGATTTTAATCAACTGATGAGTCCTATCATTGCTCACGAGTTGGTTTGTTCTGACGAGAGGATTATGGCCTTAGCAGTGGCGCATGGACTAATTGGTCCCTGGGATGTGTTGTCGGCAGCACGGAATTTCTTGGAACTGAGTTTTCTTGAAAACCCACCGAGCTGTCCTCTGATGGTTATAGAGGATCCGGTGCTGGAGGACCACGTATGTTCCTTTCATCTTTTAAATTGGATGGCTGAACTGTTTTCGGATGAGGACAGTGACTTCATATTGGAGGCTGTTGCTACTTATTTTTCATATACAGTTTTGTCATAGACACTGCTTCGAATTGACTTGCTGATTTATAGCATTTCGTTGACTTATCTGTCATGAATTTTTAATTTTTCTTGCCTATTGGCTTGAGCCACATTATATTTTTGAGCTATTTTTTAGCATTACCTTTTTGATCTTTAGTTTCAATTCATGCTCGTTTACTGTTGAGTTCTGCTCTCATGAGATGGCACTTCTGTTATCATATTTAGTCCGTTCTTGGATCATGGGGGGGTGTCATATAGCTCCTGTATATCCTTATATCGTGTTTAAGTTAGCATAGGTACATTTGAGGTTTAAACGCCATTTTTCTTTCTTGCAACTTCTGCACACGACACTTAATTGTTGACTTAGCTTTCAACCTAGTAGTTTGCCGTGGTGTATGTGAGAATAATATGTTATTGCTCTGATATCAGCTTTGCTTAGTAAACTATGTCTGCACGAAGAGTGCTGAAGTTTCAGGAACAACACGATATGGAATTGTTATGAGGTCTGATCTCCACGCCTTCATAGTCATAACACAAGTGCAGCCTTTGCCAACTCTGGCTTCAGGCGGGATTGATATTGCTTTGCACGAGGCACATAGAACACACTTGATGCGGTGCACATGCAGAGAGAGCTGGTGTATGCTGATGTGATTCCTTCATGCTAGGACACTAAGGTATGGGCCCGCCCTGAAACAACCCAAAGAGACCTTCTTAGCTAATAATATAATATATGTGTTAGGGAGGGTGAGATATAAGTGTTGTTAACTCTTATTCATTACAGTATGTTAACATGCTGTCACCATTCGCTTTTTATGTCTTAGTAACTATGCTGATAATTTTGCTACTGATAATAAGTATACTTGTATTATCTAAGATACTGCGCCTGAGAAGACGGCATTAGTAAATAAACATTTCAAATGCACATGTGTGTTCTTTACTCCATGTTCTGGTTTGTAATGATAATATAACGAAAGAGTGTTCATGAGTCCCACGTACCCTGAGGTACTGTAAGTTCATGTTCTGGTTTGTCTAAACATTGGGAGTTTGATATGTCCAATGAGACACTGTAGCTAGCTCGGTAAGGGGTGAGTTGGTTGCTAAGGTGAGTTTTGGGACACCCTAATTTGCCGAGGTTCCACTCCTCTGTGCACAGTTCTGTGTGAGAACAGAAACCCTGCGACATACCTTTGGATTGATATGGTCCTCTACCACCTTGAAAGGTGTGTAATGGTGGCAGCCACTTATCATCGCCAAAGTGAAAGTGGATGGAATGTGCAAAATGCAATACCATCCGTGACCTCTTGTATAAGTGCCAACAACCTGATTTCTCTATGCTATGATTTATAAAAATTGAAACTGATGTTGGGCTTTATTACACTATACTTCTATTTTATTACAGAAGTAAACTGGGGGTTCCAGCTGAGTATTGTGTTTCCGCTCATGTTTTTAATTTGGCTTTTGTAACATTTAACAATTATTATTAAGGATATATGTGAGAAAAACATCAAACTCAAAAGTTTCAGAAAGAATAGGAGTTACATGTCTCTTATTGAATGTTAAACACATTTTGCAAGTATATATTGTCATTGGTAATTTGTACACTGAAGAACAGAATGACACCACAGATCAGATCTGACCAGGCACGGACAGATTTTTGTTGTTGTTGAATGAGGATATAAAATAGTAAAACAGATGGAGAGAGATTGAACTTTGGATCATTTTAACTAATTAAAGCTTACCATTCATCAGCCAAAGACACATCTGGATGTTCTAGGTCATGCAGCCCTGAAACAAGAATTAGTTTGGAGAGCATATGAAAACAGTTTACACAGAGAAGTGTTTAAAAAGTGTTGTAAACTCCTTTAATATTTTCAGCTAGTGCAATGAAAAAGGGATGGCCACTCACATTTGACCATCACTATGTAACAGTGCCTAATAATATTACACTCTTAGGTTAACATGCTTAGCTGTGCAAGAACACACATTTAATATATGTATATAGCTTGTTTTTTTAAAATGAACAAATTCACAAAGAGGTACTTTAGATAAACAGAAACAATATACACAAAACTTTTTTGAACTGAAATGAAGAGCATTACTAATGCATGCCATCCCGCACCAATATTTATCTATATTGTACTATGCATAAAGAAGAATAAACACATTCCTGATGTTTGGAGGAGGTACAAGCCAGATATAGATGGTAGGGTTGGAGGTAGGGCACTCCTGATCCGACATACTATTTCCCAGAGCCCTTGACTAAGTGAAAACTGCGACAACGACTCTTTGCTCACTTGCATGTACATGGCATAGCACTTTCCCCAATATTCCAAACTTTAAAATACTCAGTGGCAAATCTCATCATTCCAAACTTCACTTTGGGTCACTCCCCAGCAAACATTCTAGCCATAACGAAAATGCTCTCCTTATCTGTGATCTTTAGTAACTCAGCTCCCTCTCTTAGCTACAAGCTCCTAAACACAAGATCAGGACTTAACAATAGCTGGGAAATGCATGAATGTATCCTCAAAAATAAAAATAAACTTGATGCTTTTTTTAACAGAAACCTAAGGTTATGGGCTTCATAATTGTGTGTCTTGAATGAGCAGTATCATTTAGAGATAGGTAGAAACCAAATTTCCAAGGATACATACAATATGCCAGAAGCAACAATTTCCTCGATGTCGCCACACTATTCCAGGGTGGTGGGAGGGGATAGGGTAGTGAATAATATGCTAAGCATGTCTGCAATATTGCATGACCAATATTGCTCTAGGGATAGCTATGAATATGCCTCGAGTACCATGAACGTGTCTCAAAGCCAACTCATTTTAGATAGAGATCAATAGACATTTGAATGTGCGCCACACACAAAGGCAGAAACCACTCTCCTGAAATGCAGAAACATGCTCATACATACACACAAGTGACAATAGCTTTGCTGTGTTTCCCTCAGTCTTGGAAGCAACATTGTGTAGTCTTGGCCCTGGTGACAGATGTTGGGTAGTGGAGCCTATTAAGAGTGCAATTGCAAAGCCACACTCTCTTGCTCTATGCCTCCTCAGGGCTCAGAAGACTGCGAGCTGCAGGTTGCAACTCTCAGTCTCTGAGGCTATGGGAAATGTAAGCACCAGAACCCAGGTAAGCCAGGAAAGCAAGTGACAGAACAGAAGCTGTTCAGTTAAAGAATATATACAGGCAATGGCAGGGTCAGGAGCAGTTAAAGGCACTAGTGGCTTCTGCATGATCATTGTCCTAGAAGGACCCACCTTTTCTTATTTTTAGCTTACGTTTTATAGAAAATTAAATAACATTAACAGATCAATAAACTGTATATAAGTAAAGGAGCAAAATTTAAAACTTAAAAATTTAAAATGCTTGCAAATGTAAAGGAATTTTAAATGGGAGACTAATAATTTGTTATCCCTAGATTTATATTGTGGGAGCAGAGCAAGTGCATCAAACAGAATACAGTATGGATGATGAGTGGCCTCAATTGAATTTAGCAAATCTCCAACCTTTCCATTACAATGAAAATGTTGTATAGTTGTGTGTGAATTAAATAAAATATTTAATAATTTGTGTATTTGTTTGATAAACGAATATTTCCTATTTTGGGGTATTGCTTTGAGGTTCAAGTCATCAAAATTACTTAGGCCAGGGTCCTTGAATTCCAATAATGACTCAGTGGGGCTCCCTGGATTCCAAAAATGATTCACTGTACGTGCCCAGATTCCAGTAATGATTAGGTGGGGGTTTAGAGAAGTCACATTTTAAGAATCACTGTTGTACAACACACAGTATGCTTGTTGAAAATTAAAGCCAATCAACTCTTGTACCATAGTGCCTGTGCAAGGATGTGGTGCTATTTTGCTGCATACTACTAGACTCTGCCAGTGGAGGGCTGCAGAGTAGTCCACTGAGTTTTTACTCTTCTCTCCATCCATGATTAGTTGGTTAGTGGGGTCTTTCCCATGTGTCCCAGATGGCAAACCTCCCCTAATTTTGTGTAGTGTCTGCAGCTCAGTGCCAGCTTATTTGACATATATTTTTGCAACTGTGATTACTTTCACAGTGATGTGGATTTTGATGTAAACTGTACCTTTGTGTGCATAGCAAACATTTTGTTATTTCAAATGTATATTACTTTGCACTGTGTGGGAACTGTTTTTAGTGCCAGATTAGGCGTTGTAACTTTTGTATACTTTATTGACTGTTCTATGCTTTGGATTATGACTTTCATCAGCAATTTGTATATAGTTATTAATTACAAGCAAGTACAAGAAATGATTTATTTATTGATTGAATGATTGATTGATTGAACAAAACTAAACTAGGAATAATAGTTTGTTAACATGTTCTTTTCAGTGACTTCTTTTTTTCTATCAGCTGTAACTAGAGTAAAAATTACAACTATGCCGAAAACATTTTGGACAGTTCTTGGAGTTGGCACAAGATTGGTTCATGTACTCAATATCTTACCTTCTTCTATGCTGACATTCCCTCTGAAGAAATATTTCCCATGTCCTCTTGAGAGAGCCACACCTAAACTATATAAATGAAAGATAAACAAGTCAATTTCAAAATCACTGGCAAACAAGATGGCACACTACTTAAATTACATTTGGCACGCTGCTTTTCAAGTGTTTAACGTGGAACATTATATTTGTTTATTGTATTAATGCTTGACAGACACGATCAACACATAAAATGGTCTGTAAAACGCTCTCAGTTTTAGCCAAGTGAATTTTTAAACATACTTCTTTAAATCAGCTATGCATACACTTCTTTTAACTAAATGCAGTTTGTGTATCTTATACAAATATTAGCACAGTGGGATAGTCTACTTCTTAGCTTTGAAACACTCACCTGAATAAACTGAGAAACAATGTATCTGTCTATCCAGTACATTTTGCCACTGTCAATTGTCAAGAACTCAATAAGCCTTTAATGAATAAGCAATCACTCACTCGCTTGGTACATCTGCACATGGACATTGGTTCCTGAAACAGTTCAAACCTACACACCCTGTAGTCTGATATTGCAGAGCACTGATGACGTTTAAAGTATTCACAGTGGTACAGAATAATTTTGACCCCACCTTTACACGTCACAAATACCTAACCTAAACATGCACTTAGCACATGTTTCCTGTGTGGCCTAATGACATTAATAAGAAATGTTGCATTTCACATCATTATTAGAGTGCATTTACTGTCGAATTAGAGAATTCATACATAACACTGTGTGCCTTAACCAAATTAAATTAGCTAATCTTTGGAGACTTGTTGAATAACCCATCTTCACACATTTAGAATATGTTTACTCTAGAAACATTAATGGGTATATTTAATATACATTTTAGCTCTTAGCCATACTTACAAATGCTTTTTAAAAATTTACTGTATGCCACATGCAATATGAATCTAATGTACTGACAAGTCATATTTATTTTGTGTTTACAAGTGCACTTGCATATTTAATGTGCACCACTGATTTAATATTTTAAACTTGCCATTACTAGGCCTGTTTACCATTCTGCATAAAAAAGTGTTTCCATTTCTGCTTATATGACTTTTCATCTACAGGTATTCACACACATTGTTAGTTTAAGAATAGATACAAAACTGTATTAGTGATAGAGAGAGAGCCTGAGAAGAAGACCTTAATGTAAGAAAATGTTGAGCCAGAGCATTAACTGAAGAGTGCTATTCAGCAATGTTACAACATGGCTTAGTTGAGCAAGACATTTTACATAACAAGCATAATGAAAATGGTGGAAATAATACAATATTGCGCTTGAGTCTCATTTTTGGCAGAGCAGACACTTCTGAATACCTTAAAGGCCGGGATTTGAACCCGAATCTCTTCCATAGTGTGCAACTTAGCCAGTAGACTTCTTATGCCTCTTTCACCTGAACAAGGTCCATACTGACATTTGGGTAGTGTGAAAAACTGGCACTCTGAGGGGACTTTTAGGTGTTAGAGCTTTCGGTTGAGCACCTCTGACAAATACAGAATTTTTGCACTATGCTTACATAAGTATGCTGGTATTATTTTCCAAGAGAACACTGCTTGCTTAAATGTTGAATCAACTTCACTAACGTCTCAAAATTGTTGCCATAAAATAGGCTCTAAAAACACCTGAAGAGGATACTTTGATAAAATGTAGGTGTTATACAGCTCAGGATAGATACATGTACTCATGCATGCGTCCCAGCAAACAAGTCCTTAATCCTAATTATTATTCTTAACCAAAAAGTAACATTGCAAAGATACTCCATCAAGCTTGTCATATAATGGTTATGAGCTCTTCCTGAAGAGAATTGCATGATTACAATCCCTATTGATAGGCCTTTATGGAAAGTGATGACAAAACAGCTTCAATATAAAACAAAAACTGAAACTCCCAATCCTTGTCAGGTGTGACAACATGCTTAACTCAGTTCCAGTTTCTCCTTCTTCCTTCCAGTCATATGTGAATTAGTACACTGAATTCTGACATTGTTGGGAAGGACATGCTTAGTCTCAACTAAATTGCTGGAAAAGTGAAAATTGGCAAATAACCCCTCTGAATGCCAGAAGCTCATTTGAACTTTTGGATGAGTTATAACAGAAAACCTCAAACACAGTATAGAAGTAGAATGAGCGGGTGTTAGGGGCAATACACTTCTCTGAGAGTGGAATGTTTATTTGCCGTTAATAGTCACATATTACGAACATAAGAGAACATAGTGGCATGCCAATATTTCCAGGGCCGGCTCTAGAGCCGTGCGATCGGTGCCACCGAACAGGGCGCTGACTTGGGGTGGGTGCATCATTTTTGCAAGTATATCATCATTTAAAAAGCACCTGCTGCCACGTTCCTGCCCTCCAGATATGTTCCAGCATCAATTAAAATGTCAAGATAATTCAGGTGATTTATCGTCTTCCTGGAAAGGGACGGCGGTTTGTCTAGTGGAAGTTTTGGCTCATCCAAAGATAGCGCAGAGGGTTAAAATTGCTGCTGCTAAGAACGTGTACCATGCAGATAACAAAGTGCATATAATGTAAATAGGTCAGTGGGCTACTGTTTCTATAAGGGAGCTCCTTTTGTCACTTGTTGTTTGTAAGTCAAAACCCTATTATAGAACATTGAGCTATTTACTATCTTCAAAGAGCTGCGTGTAATTTGCAAGGTATGTGTTAGAGCTATATATTTTTTGCTCAGTCTTTAATTATCTTAATCCTGTGAAAAGGGTTCATTTGGGTAGAAAACGATTCTTGTTATTAAAGAGAACCTCTAACAATGATTTTACATTTTAAATTCGGAATTTGTGCTTTTCCAGAATGAGGACTCTTAATCTATATTGCCTATCAGTATCGATGACATGTTACTCCTACACTACACCTTGTAGTCCTGTCTGATATAACATTTTCTATACACTGATTTACACACCTATGATCGTCTCTGTCCAATGAGTGTAATGTAAAGTGCTGCGACACCTTACACTGATATGAGTGGTGCTATCAAACTAAATAAATCAGAGAGACTGTGGTTCTGGAGACTTGAGGGGCACTGTTAAAGGGAGGGGGTGAGGGAATCTGTGGCAGAGGTGGCCATTGGGGTGGGTGCTAACAAATATTGTTGCACAGGGCGCCACCAGTATTAACGCCCGGCCATGAATATTTCAAAACGAAACTCCTTTGCAGAAACAGAAAAAAAAAATTAAATATACTAATATATTCAGTACAGACATAGACTATGTAATTTGGGCTGTAATGCACTGAAATAAAGATATATGAGTCCTGATATTAAAAGCACTGACAAGTTCTGTATGTTTGCACTAACTTTATAATCCCACTAGGATTTGATTTGATTAAGTTAAGGTGAATGAGGTGGAAATCAGCATAAGGAATACAATTTGTTTTAAACATATTAATTTGTTGAAATAAGGGCATACCACCTGTAGTAATGTTTTTCTCCCTACAACAGAGAAGAAGGAGTGGGCAAAATGTGGATTCGCCCACTAACTTCATAAAGAAGACAACGTTTTTTAGTTTGTCACAAAACGTGTTTAAGCCAAAGCACTTTCCACCAATGCTTTTTGTTAAAAATTATCTCACTTAAAGTGAGTTTTTTTTTTTACAAAAACTACTTTTGCAGGATTTTGTATTTCAATTTAAAGACAGTTTAGAAGGGAGTACTAAGAATGCGATGTGTTTATTAAGGATAAACAAACAATATATGTTTCTAAAATTCGAGTTGAAAAATAGATTTTCATGTATAGCATTCTTAGCATTTTATTCATTTTGCTATTTTGTTTTCGTAATGAGTGCTAAGCCTCAGTTTTTGCACTTTGATGTCTTCAATTCTGTACAGCACAATATACCAACTTATATTGAACAATTATGGCTCATGTTTCTAATTGGAATAATAGATTGTGTGTTCAGTCTTGCACATACCTGAAAGGAGTACCCCTGATGTCGGTGTAATAGTAGTCATTGGTCATCATCAATACACGTTTCTTGGTTCAAATGTAAGTTAGGGAGAAAACAAAAGATATGGAGTCAATGTGATTTTTTAACATTAGAATGCAACCCAAGTGAAGCAAAACTTACAGAATAGTTTTATCAATGTACTTTTCTAAAGAACTTTTATCAGAATTGACACCCTGTAGCTTATCATAAATATAGAGCATCATGAAGTATAGTAAATAATAAAACGATACCGTGTGGTACATAACATTTCGAATAGACACCGAACACATTGAAAATAAAATAGAACCCTGAGAAATCACATTTACATAAATGTATGAGGATGTTATCAGACGCCTAGTTGAGGATTCAAATGAATCAAGGTGGAAATATATGTTTAAGCAAATTGCTCGACTTGGACATTCATTTCACCAGATATTAGTTAACATGTAGTAAATCTACGCAATAATCTACAATAGGATTTGAACTGTTTGAAAAACAGACAACTTAAAATGTCACTGAGATTGCACAGGGCCTGAAACTGAACACTCTACAGCCTGTAACTTGGAAAATATTGAAAAGATCTGTGTAACATGCTTATTGTAATGAAAGATCTGTCCTTTTTTTGAAAATGTGTAACTAGCCATAGCCTAGGTTTTGGATTAAAGTTGGTATGCTGAGATTTTCACTTTAAGCAAGGATTTGACATCTTCATATCTGAAAACAATTCTAATACAATTCCAAGAAAAATCTGAGCTAAGAATATAATGGCAATTGTTCACCTGAGGTCCTTTAAGAAGCCACATTACAAAAATTATGTGGGTCTGGACATTGGTTTTAGGTTTTATTCTAGTGTAAATTTTGCCTATAAAAAAAAAAGAGTTTGTTTAAATATTTGCCAAGAAAACTCCTAAAGCGTGTATCCCATTTATATTACATGTTGGTCCCACTATGTATGTGCAAGGGAAAGTAGCAAATAGTTTAGACCACCCTGGGAACATTTGCAGTATATTGTTTTAGTAAGTAAAAGGTTATAATGAAATTCAATAAAGGAATAGCTTGTTTTATTCAAAGGTTAAAACTGCTTCTTTGTATCCTAAGCACATATTAGAACCAAAGACATTCTTCACTGAAAAAAATAAAACAATTGTAACTTCACAGATAGGTAGAATCACATTTCTCATAGTCCATTTTAAAAAACAATAAAAACATCCTAACTTGACTTGTCTTAAGATTGCAGCTCAAACTCAGAAAAGTAAGGAAACTCAAAGTGTTTCAAAGATGCCAATCCAGTTTAGCTCACTTCAAAGCTTAAAACCTAACCAGTCATGACATAGAACGCCTGCATGTTTGAACATCTTACAAACTTCGGTTTGCCTTTCTTTTGCTTATATTAAGAGATATCTTGTCTGTGTTTTTGTTGGAATGAAGCTTGGTTACAGAAATTTGGTGAGATGGTCCTTTGCTGCTTTCCACAAAAACAGTGTGATTATAATTGCACCCTGGTCGCAAAAATCTTTTGACAAATTTCGACCTTTAGTGTGCAATCTGCCTTTAGTCCATCTGGCCCCAAGTGTGGTGGTTTCAAGAATGTTTGTCAATGAAAGGTCTGAAAACGTTGACCTGAGGCTGGGAGGCGAGCATCACTGCTATCATGCTACAGATTAAAACCTTTGCCCTACAGAAATAGCCTATCATACAGCTGGCTGGGTAAACCACCTGAAATATATATCACAGCTGAATAAACCACAAAGGTAGAAGAAGTCCTCTGAATGTGCATTTTACAATGCAGAGTTCTTCCACTATCTAATCATGGTGAGCTACAATTAAGCGAATTAGAAACCTATGACGTATACAACCTGCAACCAGCCTGCTAGCAAGAAGTGAACCGTTCTTATGGTGGGTAGGGGTGGGCAACACAAACAATGAGAGTGGGGGTGATCAACATTGACAATGAGATGGGTGGAATAGAAAGGGCAACAGGACAAAAATAAAGCCTTAAGATACGGGCCGCAGTGGCAGCATTATAGTGCTTTCTTTTTCGCATGGCTGTTGAAGGATTAATACCAAGGACAATGAGAGGATGGGAGTGGGAAAGGAAGGAACAACATGGACAACAGTGGGGACGGAGGAGGAGGAAGCAACAATGACAATGGGGGAGCCGGAGGGGAAGAGGCAAAATTATCAAGGGGTGGTAGGGAAAAAAGCAATACGAACAACGGGGGTGGGAGGGGAAGAGGCAGACAGGGTGAAGGGAAAAAGCAACAGGTGTAAGTATGACAGTGAAAGAATAAAAAACTAGTACCTCAATCACAGTGCAAATAGTGGAAGGATAACAATGAAGCTGAAACAATCAGTACTTAATCCATGTTCCAGTCGAAAGAAGGACAAGTGAAACCAGCCCCCGCTGGACAATTACAATGCAGCAAATAAGAGGTACATTGAAGCCAACGAATGATAAGCAATGAGCAGGTTGCTCTCCTTTCTGTATACATTATTTCTCGCAAGAGAAAGCACATGCATCACATGTGCTGTCACGGGTGAGACATAAAAATGTCACTTTGTCTACTGGTCAAACTTCAGTTGCAGTCAGATCTAGTCCGCTAAAACCTTGGCATGCCCACTTTCCACTGTACAGTTCAAGGACCCTAAGAGGCACCTAGAGGATGTGACCATCTTTGTACTTTATTCCAAAATGTAACATGGTCCTCTACTAACATTCATTAAGGCTGTAGCTCTAAAGTATTAATTTATAAAATAGTTATGTCTGTTTATATTTCCATTACCCAGTTTTAACGACAAGAGATATAGTTAATATACTGTCACTATACTTATATATATGCAATAATTTAGACATTCATATTATTTTACTAACGTTTGACTGTGTTGCTTTTTGCTACCTACATCCTTTAATGCAATGAGCACAGACAAGTCTGGAGTCTGGAGTCTGGCCATACAGAAGTCAAGTGCACCAAAGGCATTTCAGTCAGGAACTTTGTGTTGTCTATGTTTATGCACAATTGTTATGTTATGTTAAATTATGTTATGCTATGTTATGTTGCGTTATGTTCTGTTATGTCTATTTGAGGATCGAGCTAATCACTAGTGAGGGTATCCAGACACCTTGGAGGTGGGTAGGTGGCTGTCTTCCAGGAGAGATTATTTGAAAAGCCAGGTCTTCGGCTTCTTGTCATCTCAGATCAAACTGCTTATGACATGATTGATGATGTCACAAGTCACATTACACATTTAGGGCACCTCAGAACCCACATGATCACAATATGAATGAATGAATGAATGATGCACATTTGTAGAGCGCACGGCTACTCAGTAAGAGTGTCCCAGCGCTAATAGTACTGTCTAACAGACCTAACAACCACCCTTAACCATGGAAAAACCAAGTTTTAAGAAGTTTCTGAACAACCGCCAGGTCAGTCGTAGATCTGAGAGTAGCCGGGAGTTGGTTCCAAGCTTGCGCTCCCTGGAGCATGAAAGATCTTCCTCCTGACCAGGCTAGGCCTATTCTAAGGATGCAGGCAAGGCCCATGGAGGATAACCTCAGAGTTCTAGCTGGCAAGTCGTGGCTAACTCTTGCCCTGAGATATCCAGCATCCCTTCCATGAAGGGCTTTGAAGAACAGTACCCGGGCCTTGAATTTGATCCTTTTACTCATAGAGCCAGTGCAATGCCTTCAGGTACAAGGACATGTGAGTTCTGGGCTTGAGCATAAGAACCAGTCTGGTCACAGGATTTTGAACTATCTGAAGGCGCTGGAGGAGATATTCTGGAAGGCTTAAGTACAAAATATTGGCATAGTCATGTCCGGAAGTAACAAGTGCTTGGACCACAGTTTTCCTGGTGTCCAATGAAACAAGTGGAAGAAATTTCCTCTACATACGTCGAAGGCCAAAGCAGATACCAACTACAGACTGGACTTGAGATCTCATTGAGATAGCACTGTCAATATAGATGTCCAGATTTTTTACCGTGGTTTGAGCTGTGAGAGGTGGAGACAACTCCTCAGGCCACCAGCATCTATATATAGCCTTTAAAGTAGAAGACAAACTCCTATTGTAAGTAAAAATCAAGTCAGTTTATACCACAGTGTCCATTCTTCACAACACACCGGTCCCACCAACATAGCAAGGCAAAATAAAGATTCTGAACATTATTGTCATCACTGAAACATCCACAAAGTTTATAGTCTATCACTTATTACATGAAGGCACTTTTATACTCATTCCCACGAATACTGACATCGGATATGAACTGAAAATATATAAATATATAAATGGAAGAAAAAGAACTACATAAAAAGAACTTAAAATAAATGAGCACAAAACACAAAGTGTATTTCATCACATTGAAAACATTTTTAAGATAATGAAATTATGCTTTTCTTTTCATGTTTCAGAAAATACTTACTCCTTTGTCCACAGTTTTTTTGACTTCCATGGAAAATTTTCCGGTTTTGCGATTTACCATTGCATTCCGAAGCTAAACAAAGAAAATACATGTATTTATTTAAAATGTATTCATGTCCATTTTCTCAGATTCATTTTTGTCAAAACACTGCTAACCTAATCACTGGGGGCTCTTTCCTCCATATTAGCCACTCAAATTCAAGCGGACCGAATCAGGATGAAGGCCATCTGTTTTCCCAAATATCATAATTGGAATGACATCCATGTGAATCTTCCAACACAGGAAACTCGTCGCCGTTTTTAGAAGTGACTGGAATTATTTTAAGGAATTTTCATTTAACATTCAATCCTTTGAGTTCTAAGGTGATATTTTTTGGTCAATTTATGAGATTGGATCCCCTTACTTAAAGTGGCTTTTAAGACTTATGGGTTAAAGTTCTACATGCAACCACTGTCACACAACATGTGATATCTGCAGCATCTGTATCAAACCATTCCTCGAATAGGGCATTAAACAGTCAGTGAAAACATCCTCATTGAAGTAGAGGATGTAAAGTGGCATACATCTACATTTCACAAAATATTTAGATGCCTATCATTGTGATAAATACCAGAAATTCGGATATTTCAGCTGTATCTTTAACATTTTGCTTTTGGTAGTTCAAAAATGCGTCATCAATCTCCAAAAAGAACATCTGAAAATACTTTTACCATTTTATAAGCATGTCATACATTTTGAGGGAAAAGCCTAATATTGTGCCTTTGTGCTACTTTTTAAAAATTGTCCTTTATTAATTTTGTAGTACGTGAACGTGCATCATAACCATGACAATACATATTATCCACGATATTTGATTCAACCACACCCATACACTGATAAGACATCAGTTGCTACAAGTTAACAGCATGGAAACATTACTAACAAACTCCAAGCCCCCCCCCTCCTGCATACTTCGCAAAGTAGGGGACGCTACAGACATTTACATTTCCAGCTAAGTATGGCACCACATTTACAATGCATGAGTGCATAGACATTTCTAACAGCAACTGCAACATCATAAAGGGGGATGTGTGTCAGATTTAGCTTCCTGCATTGGAGTGTCATTCCTTCTCTTGAGGGATATTACTCTCTAGATCGCTGACCGTGTACATTTGGTTAGATCTTTTAACCACTTTCTCTCACTGGGAGCATGACCTGCCTTCCAGTTCATTGCTATAATCTCTTTAGCCACTATAAAAGCCAAATCAATGTATTTTCATTGTTGGTTGGTTGATTTAAGTCTGAGAAAATGACCCAGCAAACAGTGCAGTGGCATTATTGCGGCTGTGTATCCAGCAAGCTATTTTTAGCTGTTGCTAATACTGTGGCCATTATCCTTGTATCACAGGGCACTCCCACACCATGTGCTAGAGGTGTGCCTGGGGTTGGGCGCATCTAGGACTCAAGGACAACTGTACTTTTGTGCTACTTCATGTAAGATGTGGAGTTTCACTAAAATGAGTGAATATTTATGTTTAAAGAAAAGTCTGAATATTGTCAATGCCTAATGCAGATCTTTTCTTACTAACACTTTAATTCGTTTTTAGATCTATTTCTAAGAGGACTTTGGGTAATGAATTACTTTAGTTTATATTTGACTACAAGAACTGTGAAATACAGCAATATTCGAAAATTCGAAACTGAATATATATTCCTCATCAAATAACATGCTTCCTCATTTCACAGTGATAGACATAAGACAATGATTAGTGCTCAAAATTGTATGTAACCTAGGCTAACGATCCACCACCGATTTGTTCCAGATGCTCAATACAAGTCTTAATCAAATGATATTGGATGACAACTGTTTTTTCCTGTAACTCGATCAAAACGGTTGAAAGAATTTTGTTCATCCCCCCAGACTAGATGTATAGTTATATGTTCTGACATCAAATACCATCCTGTCGGTTTAAGACGCCTGGTTGTTTGGTCTGCCAGTGCGGTGTTCAGTAAAAAGATTTCTGTACTCTCATTTCACTACTCTATAATAATGCTTATCTACTCATATTAGGCTTATCAATACGTCTAGGGGTTGGGTTACGTTATGTTTTGTTATGTTACGCTACGTTACATTACGTCACAGTATGCTACTCTACATTACGATAAGTTACACTGCTCTACATCACAATACGTTATGTTAGGTTTTTCTATGCCCGGGAGTGTAACCCAGGCCACTGCAGCCTCTGCGTTGCAGGGGGAGGGGCCCAAATCTTTAAGCAATCCCTAATCCTTCAGAGGGCCTCCATTCAGTCCAAGGCCAATGATTATATTATTGAGATATGGGAGATACAGAGGCCCCTCATTACATTTTTCAGGGGGACCGTATCATTTTATGTTATGCTTTTGCTGTGCTAGGAGTCCCTGGCGGGGAAATATTCCAATGGTGGTGAACCGCACAAGTAGCTACTTCAATATGGCAAACACACAGGAAATTTACAAAGCCTTCGCTTAATATGTGCTGTGTGACTCGCCTGGCACGACACCTTCCCAAATACAGCACACCATACTGGAACGTGTGCAGGCAAACAAATTGGCCTGCCTCAGTCCCCTTACTGGAAGACACATGAGAAAAATTCCTTTGTTATGCATGCCTCACACCCCTATTTTGTTTGCCTGATGTCTGTTTCCTGGTTGGTGTGTGACACAGTAGACACTAAAAACTTCATTTGGCCATGTTTCTGCGGTGTGCGAAAGTGTATCCAGCCACTGATGGCATACAGGAAGCTTTCACTTAGTCTTAGGCTAAACTTTGTAGCAAGGGTGGTCAATAACTTTAGTTCATACCTGTTGTTTTTGTACTTCTTAAAACCATTTATTTACTAGAATGTGATGGTTTGTTGCCATTAAAGTTGTTTGTGCAACTAATTGGCAACTATGTATTGCTATTCTTGCCAACAGGTATTGGTTTATTTTTCCATGAAATAATACTTGCACAGACTCATTGATTATTTTCTATACTGACTAACAGTATGTTATTGCACAATTGATAACCCCCCCTTATTCCCTGCCCCTCCTTTAATTCAGCTTCACGATCAATCATACCGAATTTTCTAGGTATTGGTTATTGCATACTGTCCTTGTGAGGCTATCCCTGTTATGAGGAGCACATTTCTCCACAGTCTTAGTTATTTGCTGTAGGACATGGCTGCCAATATAAAGTTGTTTGTCTTAACTCTCTTGGGCATGACAGACCTCGGTTTTCATTTTGTAATTGCTCAATAAGGTGTTTCCATACACCGTTACATCTGTCTCATTTCCGGTTCTGTCCTATTTTGTGTTTGATTGCTAGTAATGTGGGATATCCAGTGCTGAATTTGAGCCAGTGGAGTCCAGTGCTCGGCACTGGCACTTAATTGACAACACCAGCAATTATGACAGTCTGTCACATGGTGGCGCTGGTTGTCTAGTATGGAGACAAGCACAACAACAGTTGGTTATTAATTCAATATACCTTAAATGGCTATTACCTGACTTCCAAGCCATTCCTGTATCCTTGGGAGCCCTGGAATAATCTGAATTGTCACACTTGTAGGAGCAGTGAGCTGGTGCCAGCTGCGGTGACCTCCTGACGAGGGCCCCAGCACTTATTTGTTCACAAATTACAGCACTGGGAATATGAGCAGGGCCGGACTGGCTACCAGGTATTTTGGCATGCTGCAGGGCTGGGGCTGTCACTGCGGTGGGGGCTAATTTCGTTGATTGAGACCTGCCTGTGCTTCAAAATAAACAAAGCAAAACGAATTTTGTTCAGCACACGCAGGTCCCCATCAAAGAAATCAGCCCCCAGCTCGGCAGCATGCAAAACGCCCGGTAGCCAGTCTGGCCCTGAATATGAGTGTCCAGTCAGTTGTTGTCGGGCACCCCAAGTTGTGTGGGCATATTCCAAAGACTGCTATTATGGGGTCACTGGGTATCGGAAAGTCTTTTACCTTTTTAATATGCCTTACAACCTCGTTCCAGAATACATTTTTAGTTCCCACCATGTCCATAATGCATGCAACAGGTCACCCTCCATTCCACATCTCCTCCAACACTTAACCTCTGAGTGTGGGTACGTTATTACGTTTTTAAGGAGTCATGCACCAGTTATACATTATCTTGTACCAGGTTTATCTTTTCTGGACACTTCATACTATCCATGGAATGTTACGCCATAACTTACCTCATTCAACTTCTATTTCTCTCCCCGCCATTTTCACCCTTTGTTTATTGCAAGCTTCTTTCACAGATCTGTTTAGAGAATGGAGGGTGTTGCCTGCACTGCTCCCATTGATTGTGACAATAACTTCCCACCATTGCACAGACCGCACGCAACCATGAGGGACTATGTATATGTGTGTGGATTGTAAACGAGGTCGAATTGGCCATTTATGACGCTGGGCATTTCCTGGAGTCTGGAGCCATTGGAGGCCGTGTTTGGCAGTTGAGTGCCACTGTCTTCAGCTCCCCAGTGTTAATGGCAGCAGTACAGCAGGTAAAAACTAGCATTTGCAATGCAATAGTTCTCGCATTTACGCAAGTTTAAGCTATTGGCATTGTAAATGACAATGCCTTATATTTCTGTTCTAAAAACCTAAACATAAATAAAAGGCATTGTCATTTACAATGCCAATAGCCTAAACTCAGGTAAATGCGAGACCTATTGCATTGCAAATGCTTGTTTCATTAGCTGCCTCGACAACAATTACCTGGATCTTCAGTCACTAGTACTATTTCACAGGGACCAGTGGATTACTTCTATTGTGACCTTCCTATTCTTATTCCACAGAACGGTGACTTCCGGTGAATACTTCCAATTGCGTAGCGGCAATTGTGCACGCACACACCAACACAAAAAGGTTAGGTATTCAATCACACACAAGTTTTTGGTATCAGGTGCCTTAACAAATGTTTATTGACAAATCTGTTTTGGCAAAAAGGAGCATTTTAAGACAAAGGCCCCTCTATCCACCAATTCAATAATTGTATTTGTATTCTTTGTTATTTTGCCACAATTTATTCGCAGTATTTATTTAGAGCACTGTGTATTCACTATTTTTGACAAAATATGATTTTATATTTGATTTTGTCTGACTCATTTTTGCACGAAAATGTTTTTTTCAATCAGAGAAACAACAATAATTTGAGACTATGTACTTTAAGAAAAACACGGCCTAAAGTGGATATTGAAATCCTCATTATTTCAAGGTCAGTCGGGTCTAGAAGTTCTTTCAGCATAAACTTTTATCAGATTTGGAAATGATTCGCACTGCAGAGACATCATTTATTACTCCCACTTCCACCCACAATATATGTAGAAAGCCCTGCAGACAGTATCGCATACAGGTGTTCAAATCTGAAGCTGCCAATGCCCACCTGGGAGATCGTCTTCTGAGCTGGAGCAAGTGTTGCATTCCAGAACATTCTGCTGATTTTTAAGGAATTTTTGGCTTTTGTGGGCACAGTTTTTTCAGAACATTGAGGCAAGGCCTCCCAACTGCACCCAGCACTCTAATGTTTACCACTCCCTAAACTTAATTTAAGCTCTGTAAATCTAGATGCCAGTTAACATTCTTGCTCTTCACTCAGTGGATGTGAAAGAATAATTCTAGCCCTAGGCATGCATAAAATAAAATGTTTATTTTACTTTTGATTTATTTTACCAACACAGACTGTGGTTGTCAATTGTGGACATGTTTTCCCATTTCAGCATTTGTGGTTTAGAGGTTTGGAGGCCTGGGCCTAGTTAGGAGTCTACATCCTAATGTACATGCATACTCCACATGTCTTCCTCGTGATTTAGTTTCATTTACTGCATGTAGTTATTCAGAGAGCCATACCCTACAAACGCTCGATTTTTTTAACACTGCTACTGTGCAGATTTAGAATCAAAAAAATATTTTATGCACCATCATAAAACATATGGATGCACTTTGTATACAGCAATCACGACTTAAGTGTCATTTGTAATATTTCCACTACCTTGTAAAATTGATATTGTACTGTTTGTGATGATCCTAAATAAAATGTAGCTAAGAAACACAGTGGTTATCTGTCTGGTCTACAGAGGAGTATAGGACTATAAGAGCTGGTGCAAGGATGACTGTCACTCGGAAGTGCAGGCATACTTGGCCACCATCTTTGAACACCATCATTTCGCAAACTCTAACAACTTCATGAGCCACCCCTATTTAGTTCCCACCCACTCAACTTTATCAAGTAATTCTTTAAATTATGCAGTCAATGCAGCATTTTAACCTACGGCTTGCCTACTATCCAAACTTAGCTGTATCAGGGAACCTAGACGACCATTTTGAAAAATAGAGGGTCTGGTAAAGCTGGTAGTGCAGTATGCAGCTCTTTGTGTAGGATAAAGCTTGAGCTTGTTGAGCTGCAGCAGTTGCCACGGCTGGCAGAAGGTGGGTTTGTTTGGGCTGCAAGGAAATGGGTGAGCAGCTAGCGATTGAGTGAACAGCAGAGGTTTGGGAAACCAGCAGACTGATGGTAAGGCAGAGCAGAGGTCGAGGTGGGCTGGATCTGAGGGGCAAGATGTGCCCATATATTTTAATTTGACAAAAACAGTTCTCTTGCTTTTTGGCAAACGACAACCGTCCTGGGCCCATACCTACTGACATTTGAGATGAGTGGAGAGGAGGAAGTCTCCTGCGCTGTGAAGCAGAGGGAGGACAGTTAGCTTAAAGAGAAACTAGCCTTATTGCCCGGGTGACTGCTATGTGAAAGAAATGTAAATGTGCACAATCTGCAAATGTGTGGGGTGCTTGGAAGTCGATAGTGCTTTAACTGATGGAGTCACTTGAAGCTTCATGATGACAAAGATTTAGGGCCTGATTACGAATGTGATGGTGAGGGAGCAGGCCCCCACTTCACCGCCCTGCTCCCACAATGTCAAACCCGGCCGCTGCCCGCCCGATTACAAGTTATTTTGTGGTCTTGGCGGATGGGCAGCGTTGCGGCTTTGTAGTGGTGCAGTTTAAAGGCTCATGTGTGAGCCTCAGTACTGCACAGCCACAGGATCACCAATGCACAGGGGCAACAGGGTGCCCTGTAGGACCCCCTTTGTTTCCTCATTGCCAGCGTTTTCATGGTGGGCTCACCACTATGAAACGGCTGGCAGTGAAGAAAGTCGTAATATGCTTGCCGGTGCCGGAGCGGCACCAGCAAGCATATTGCCTCCTCAGAACGCTGGTGGTTGTAGCGGTCCCATTTAGTTGTGACTGCTGTACTCATAATATAATGGTCAGACCACTGGTGTGGCAGTCTCCAACCACAACCACACCTCCACCGTGAGTTTGGCGGTCCGGTGGACCACATACTCGTAATCGCACTCTTATTACTTTTGATAAGCATCGTATGATGACCAACTGAGCTGTGAAGTGTGTGCTTCTAATGGACAGTTCTAAAAATTGTTTGCACTTGGTAGAATTTGCATATTACTAAAATCTATATTTTAGAAACAATTTTTTAAAATATTAAACCTAAATACTTTTGTGCACTTTGTGGCAGCCTATCTGGGACCTCATAACACTAAAAGCACACTAGTTGCTATACCCACTGCATCATCCAGAATTTAATTATGTGGCTCCTTGTCACGCACACAGACATGTGCTGTGATCACATTAACCAATAGAGTTTCAAAACATTAAACAGTGCATCTCTTGCTGATTAGTTTAACTTTCATTTATTTTTCATATAAGTTGTGCATTATTTTATATGCAATTACCTGCAGATAAACGACCAACAAAACAGTTAGAGAACATTGGGTTATATTAACCAATGTCTTTGATCCCTCCTCCACGTTCACTGACCCTACCTCTATTGCACTCAGGATCACAGTTCCCCTACTTTTCATGCACTTCGACCACTAGAGCTGAGCGGTAATGTAGCAAAGCTGTTAATGGGATTGGGCCTACTGGAGCTGCAGGAGTTTGAAAGAGCAGCAGGAAGATGTTAGTGTATTGGAGAGAAATAGTGGATGGCACAGCAGGTAAGGTTCCATATAGCAACAGAGTGTTCAGAAAGGACATGATCTGCATAGTAAGAGTATTACAAACTAGAGAGTGGCTTTAGAAAAACAAGACACCTGTTAGTATGTTGAGAGATGTGGAGCTGGGGCTGGTAGTAGAACAGAAGGCATATATAGCTGTCAGTGGTAGAGCAGAAGGTGCTGGTGATAATGTGTTGGGGTTATGTTATTGGAACAGAAGGTGGGAGCTGGGATTTGTAGAGCCGGGCTGGTTGAGCAACAGACAGTTGTAAAGCAGCAGTTCAGGCAGGACTGTATGTTGCTAAAGCATTATGATGTTGGTAGAGTAGCTGAGTGCTTGTGGGACAGAAGCAGCAGCTAGTAGAGCACCATATTGGAAGGAGAAGACTCCGGAATAGTGGTAGAACAACAGTGCTCAGATACTGGGGTCCGGCAGAGTAAAAATATTTGGATAGAGC
Source organism: Lissotriton helveticus (assembly GCF_964261635.1). NCBI lineage: Eukaryota > Metazoa > Chordata > Amphibia > Caudata > Salamandridae > Lissotriton > Lissotriton helveticus. The sequence goes on from NC_136070.1 coordinate 1,149,721,583, forward strand.
AAGGGCAATGTTTCTACAGCTGGTTCCATTGGAATAGTAGCAGATGGCTGGTAGAACAACAAAGAGCTTGTAGAGTTGCAAGGGATCCTGTATAACCTCAAGGCTTAAAAAACCAGCAAAGGGCTGGAGATAGGTACCATAGCCCGGCAGGGCTGGAACAATCTTGTGAAGAGTATCAGGACTGATAGCGTGGGAGGGGTGGTAGTGCTGGGGCTTTTAGAGCGACGAGTAGCTTATATCATTAGCAATGAAAGAATAGTAAGGGTCTGATAGAGAAATTTTGCGCTGGTAGAACCACAGGGGGTTATGCTACAGTAATGTGGGTGGTAGTTGTGAGACTCTAGATTGGTTGGGCAGAAGAGCAGCAGAAATACATACTGGACAGAAGAGTATGGTAGAGGTGGGGGCTGGTAAAGTTGTAGGTTGATAAAGTATCATGGGGCTACTGGAGCAGCACAATCATGGTGTGCTAAGACATGATGGACTTGGTGTGGCATACCCCCAGACATTTTGCCTTCACCAGTTGTTTTTTGCTGAACTTGTTTTTGTTTGCCATAAGGACTCTGGAAACTTTACCTCTGCTAACCAGGGGTAAGGTGCTTGTGCTCTCCCCCTTAAACATTGTGGGACTTATTTATGAGGCCTTACATTAATGGTGCTTTACTTTGTCTCTAGAGACAATTAGGATACAAATCTTGGAAGGACAGGAGAATTGGTCAGAATTAGTTTGGGGGTGGCCTTGGGCTTTACCCCCACCAAAAGACTGGCACTGAGGATAAAAGTTGGCACTCTCAGATCCCACAACAGAACACTACTGGCCCTGGGGAAAATCAGGAGGCCTGCCCTGCTGACAGAAAGACTGCCCTGCTGCCAGCAAGTCTGCCTTGCTGTGTGAAGAAAGACATTTGGATCTGCTCACTTGAGCACAGACTAACCAGAGTGACTCCAAGTTGGCCAGTCTCCTGTTTGAGCTGCAGTCAAATAAAAATCTTCCAGAACTCGGCCTTGCAACTGCCCAAATGAGAAGTGCCAACTGGACCTGCCTGAACCTCCTGCTGCCCTCTGCTGGAGTAAGTTCCTAAACCCTTGGATGGCATCAGAGAGCACTCCTTCCTGCCTAATTGAAGGCTCCATCAGAACCTGTGTAAAGCTATGCAGGGCCCACAAAACGGTGCAGCTCTGAATTTAAGGCTTCTAAGAACCGTCGCCATGTGATGCAAAGCATTGCGGGGCCACGCTGTTTAGATCCCAGGTGAAAGCTGCACTGGTTTCAACGCAGAGTGATGTGAAGAGCCGTAAAGCCTTGCTGCCCAGCTGAGAACTTCATTAGAACCGACACCAAGTGACTCCAAGCCCTTCAAAGCCTCAAAACGCAGCTGAGAGCTTTACTGGAACTGACACAGAGTGATCCAAAGCTCCACAAAACCTCGCCACAAAGATTAAAGCTTCATTGGAACTAACACAGAGCAATGCAAAGCCTCACAAAGCACCACTGTGCAGACCTCACAACAAGGACAAAGGGCACAATTCCCAGCAGGCCGAACTCAGTCTGTACCCGGCCTGTGATCTATCATGGTTAGCCTGAACTTGCTACTTTGTCCTGTTCCAGTGTGACCATATACCCACAGTTTGTGGTCTGACACTATTTTTACCGAAACATTTAAAATTCAATATATCCTGTTCTACTAATTGGATTGTTGTTGTTGCGCTATCATTTTATTTATTAAAATCCTATCTAGATTTCTAAAGTGTTTTGGGATGTTCTTGTGTTGTGTTTCACTTTATTACTCTTTGAGTTCTGCATTAATATTTTTCACATTGCCTCTTAGTTAAGCCTGACTGCTTTGTGCCAAGTTACCAGAGGTAACACATACACATACAAAAACTAATCAATCCTAATGGATGTGTCCACACCTGTTGGTTTAGTGACTGCAAGTTTTGCACCTTCTGAGAATATCAAAACACACTCTCCTAAAATCTACTACTGTCACAGAACATGTTTGATGGGTATGCTTGTTATCTATTTATGTATGTATTTATATGGTATTTATATATCGCAAACATAGCCAAAGGTCAGCGGAGCGACATGCAGGGTCAAATTCAACCATTAGGTCAATGGCTGATAGGAGAGGTAGCTGGTCTGTCATGGTTAAGGAATTGTGGTGCAGTGTTCTTTAAAGTCTAACTTTTCTGCTCACGAACAGGAGAGAGATCTGTGGAAAATATTTTCAAACATCAAAGGCCCTCGGGCACTCCCCATTCAATTTCTGATGAATGTTCAAGACTGGTAAATTGGAAGGTCCCATTTCAATTTTAGGTGCTGATAAGGGGTGCTGGGACCAGTCCAACCACTGCGCAGCCCATTTTCACTCACTCAACAATGGAAGATTCTTAGTTTGCAATACCAATACAGCTTCTATGGGGAAAGACAGTAAGTCTTTCAGGCAGGATGGAGCAGGGTAGGTGAGACAGCAGTGTCCGATCGAATAGCCAAGTGTCCCCCAGTGTGATTGGGACCATCCAGTCCTCCTATGAAGAATCAGACACCTCAATTTGAGATGGAGTACTTTACTGGCTCCCAAGCAGGGGATTCCGGCATACATAACTAGGTAGTCCTCGAGTAGCGGGGGGACACCAGCCCTATTAGGGGGCTGCACTGATTGTTTCGGTCCTGAAGAAGTGCCGCCCTATGGTTGGTGTTAGATGGCATGAAACATGTTGACTGCATGATACTTGTGCTATCCTGGTACCTAAGGACCATAAAATAACACCACTGTTTTTACCTAGTCGTGGGGCCCATATATGATTAAATTGATTGCCTGTGGGTTCCAGAGCCTATTTTAAGTCACATTTTGCACACTAGAACTCACCACTCAAACGGCCCACTTGCACTCATCATTTACGGCATCCTCAGATCAAAAGATCTTCACAGAAGCAGCCACCAGGCCTGTCAGGCATTGCTGCGCTGGCCTGACGAGGAGCGCCCAATGATGAAGCATGGCACCCCAACAGGTGTGTGAGGGCATTACGATCTGAACTACAGATCTCCCAGCGACACATACTCTGGCCAAACAGTACAACTATGTGCATCTATCTGACAGAGGAACTATTCCTCCTTGCTGATAATTATAGTAAGACTACAACCTCACATTTACCTATGCCAAATGGCAACTCAGAGATGTTTAATTGGGATAGGCTACATAGATGTGAGAAACTGGGTTGTTGGTTGAGGGAGGTGTGAGCCCGTCTCAAGTAAAAGCCACAATCCCTGTCAGGGTGCCATATAAGACTAAATCAAACTGTGCTTAGCCCTCTTGTAGCTTGGTACAAAGCAGGCAGGCTTAACTTAGAGGCAATATGTAAACTATTTCAAACACTAAGGGCCTCATTACGATGGTGGTTGAAAAGCCTCTGACCGACATTTGGATTCCCCTAGACAGAGTCAGAACCCATCCGCTCGAGTCAGTCGGAATCCAATCCACCCGACCGATTACGATGCTCGTGGTCAGAAGGGGAACCATTCGGACATTCCGTATCGATCCCGACTGGCAATCAGAGAATCCGAGTCGGTCGATGGTGACCCATACAGCTCTATTAACAGCGTTTCTGACCGACCAATTACGATGTCAGATTCTGCCAGCCTTTCCGACTCGGTCTGTCCAGCTGGAAAAGGCTGTTGGAAACTGACTTTGGGTGCCCATAGCAGGCCTCCCTTCATCCTGAGGCCTCCGGTTGGAGGCCACTGGTGTACCTAAGGTAACTCCCTGTAAGACCAGGCACAGTGTAGCTGGTACCATGGGGTGCCCGCCACAGGGTGCAAGGTTTTCCGCAGACACCCCTTTTCTCCATAGGAGCCTGTGTTGTCGGTCAGAACACAGGCTCCCATAGGTGTCAATGGGAGTCCTTCTTAATGGTGTTCGGAAGCATCGTAATCGGTCAAGAGGTACCGCGAGTCGGTTGGATCCCAAATCCGAGACGTGTCGGGCAGAACGTTTTTACCCAACATAGTAATGAGCACTAACAATATGAAAACACAACACGAGAAAAACCTCACACCAATTTAGAAAAATAGTAAAATGTAATCAAATAGTTGATACTAAAATGACAAAAATCCAATCAGTAGAAAGGGAGATTGCAATATTAAAGATTTTGGTAAAAATAGTGCCTAAAAGCACAAAGCACCAACTGTGATTATTTGGTAGCCCCAGACTGGGACAAAGTCACAAGTTCAGGCCCACTAAAATGGAACATGGGCCTGATACCGGGACCAGGTTAGACCCGCTAAGAATGACACCTTATGGGCCACACACATGAAGCCTTTTTGAGTTCACAAACGGGCTGATTCACAGAATCGTTCAGTTTGCAAATGCAATAAAGGCTTTTCACATGCATCAAACCCAAATTGCGATTCGGTAACCTGTTACGAATCGCAAATTGGGTTTTGCGATTCAGTATTAGGAGGGGGCATGTTTAGGGTGTCCCTTTTTATGACCGAATTGCATCAGTATGTATGAATGTTTTCTGACAGAAATGTATTAGCAAACCATTCACATTTTACCAGCTACTTCAAGTAGGTGGTAACCCATTCGCAAATGGGAAGGAGTCCCCAAGGGACCTTTTCCCCTTTGTGAAAGTTTGTAAATGCATCTTTTAAGAGCAGGCAGTGGTCCCAGGGACCACTGCCAGCTCTTAAAAAATAAAAGGAAACCCTTTCATTTTTCTTTTTGTAAAGAATCCAGTTTCCTTTAAGGAAACTGTGATGACCTAATTGCGATTCTCAGAAAATCGCAATTAGGTAATCGCAGTTTCCAATTTTGATACATGTAGCCGTACTTGATGCGAGGCATTGTGTTGCTCATTGTCGGTTCCGAGGAGCGATACAATGTCCTGCATTGCATGGTTTTGTGTCCGACTGCATCGGCTCCGAAGAGGAGCTGCAAGGGCTGCATCACACTGCATTGGTTCTGATGGGAATAACAGCTGGACTGGCACAAAGCTGTTAACCCTACTTCCAAGGGTCCAGGACTGGAGGCAACCACTTGATGGGTTAGGACTCACTGCAGGCAGAGTCCAGGTGCAGGATTCAAAGGTGTTGGAGCTTGTTGTGTCACTGAAGCTCAGAACAGGTGGCCAGCCTGCTAAACCTTGGAGTCACTCTGGTGGTCCAGGGTTCAAGGTACAGGTCCAGTCCTTCATCGTCAGGCAGCAGGACAGCAGAGCAGTCCTTCTTGTAGCAGTGCCACAGGCCAGCAGAGTAGTCTTGATTCCAGCAGGATCACAGGGCAGCAGAGCAGTCCTGCTTGGAGCGAGCCACAGGGCAGCAGAGCAGTCCTTCTTCTGAGAATTCCTTAGGTCATAGAGTTGATCTGAAGAGTTGGGTCTGCAGGTCCTATATGCATACCTGTTGCCAGATCAGAAATGGGAGAAGAAGGAATATTTCCTCCCACTCTCCCCTGGCCATAAATTGTCTGTGGTCATAATAGACTAGTATGACATCTTTTGGGAGTCTGATGAGGCAGCCCATTTGAGATGCAAGAGTGGTAGGTTGCAGCTCCACCACCTCAAACTGCTAGATCTGACCTACCCTGCCAACACCAGTCCACCTTTGTGATACTGTCAAAGAGGAATACACAAAGGCCAACTACACCTAGTCATGAGATCCAAGAAACAGATGAAGGCACCAAATGGTTAGAACAAGAAAAGTCAACATAGAAAGAGTATGCAGTTCCTTAGAAGAAACAAAAATGGGAGATCCCGTAGGTCAATAAAGGTTGGAGGAATATGATTAAAAAGAAGCAAGAGACCTCACCCACCCAGTTGGGTGGCATGTTTCATCATCGGGCAGCTCCTCTTTGGGCCGGCACTGCAATGCCCAACGGGCTCCTTGAGGGTGCTCTTTGCCGGAGATCATATTCAGATGTTGTTAGCTGTGATTAGCCGAGAAGGAGGGTGCTAAAAGTGTAGATTTGAAAGGTAAAGTAATGAAGTCCTACAAAAAGAACCAAGCTACCAACAACTAAAAATGGAACACTCAGAAACCCAAATTAAACCTAAAATTAGCAAATAAATGAATAGAGTATACAACATGCAACAATGTAAAGAAAACCTTTTAACAACAAAGGAGTACACTACTTTCAATCAATAGCCTAAACCCTATTATAAAATATGTAATAACCTGTTGAAGACCTAATAAATCAAAAACATAATCCAAAGCAGCATAACAAAAATAATTAGTAAATAAAAATGAAACATCATATTTGTATTCATCTCCTAAAAATATATATAAAAACAAATATCAAATAAAAAAAGATAAATACAAATATTATGTATATTAATTATATAAAAACATTAATCTCACGATCCCCAAACCGTCAATCATAACTAAATTTACTTTTAAAAATGAATTATAACACATAAGAAATTATTTAATACGTAACAATCACATACAATTCACATAATTAATAAAATATAATATTTCCCACCCAGAACAAATAACATACATATAAATTACTGTTTTGTGGCTGTAGACCCTCCTCCGTATCCCTGTGCTCAAAAAGTACAATCCACAAAAAATTGAAAAATACATTTGAAAAAGCCCCCCAAAATGCAAAAATAACACAATTACTATATACAACCATCAAAGCATTCCAAAAACTTCAAGAACTATAAAAATCCAAAACAAGTGTTAACAAAATGCTTCTTGGAAAATAAAACACAATCGCCATCCATAAAAAACAGTAACTTCAAACTTGGCATATATATTAAACCTAATCAACACAGAGCAACTAATATAATATAATATAATATAATATAATATAATATAATATACTCTAGCATTATGTAAACCTAGCCCAAAACATAAATGTATAAAACTACAAAAAGTACAACTAAATCTACCTAAAACCCAAAAATAAAACTATAACTACAATGTACAAGTACCCCTACATCTGTTGCAATGAACAGCAGCACCTTCCAACATAAAAAAAGGATTGCACAAATATATTAAAAAATGTAAAGTATAAATTAAAAAATGCTTTAAAAATTACTATAATTTATTATATACTAAAAAGTGCACAACCAACTCCCATGTGAACTATTGTTTCAGAAAATCTAGGGTACTAATTCAATGAAACAAACTACTGCTACTTCATACAAAACCACTTTAACAAAGGTGTTGCACTCTTTTGGGGTTAGATATACTATTTCCACTCCAAACTAAAACATTTTTGGGGAAGGTGTTGGACATTAAAGGGGTTACATTTACTATTCCAATCTAAACCATTTTGGGGAAGGTGTTGGGCATTAAAGACTTTATAATTACAATTCCCACTTCAATCTAAACTATTTTAGGGAAAGTGTTGGACACTAAAGGGATCACATTTTCTATTCCTGCTCCACTATACATCATTTTGTTAAAGGTGTTGGACATTAAAAATTAAAGGGGTAGACTTACTATTCCCATTCCAATCTAAATTAAATTGGGGAAGGTGTTCAACACTAATGGACTTAGATGTATAATTCCTTTTCCAATCCAAACCCTTTTACGGAAGGTTGTGGACACTTAATGGGTCACATTTGCTATTCACACTCCAATCTAAACCATTTTGGGGAAAATGTTGGATAGTAAAGGGGATAGACTTAATATTCCTCCCCTAACCTAAACTATTTTAGGAAAGGTGTTGAAAACTAAAGGGGTTATTTATACTATACATACTCCATAATCATAGTCAAAGTAAAATAATGTAAAAATATATATATATATCACTATTACCAATTAAAATATAACATTACAAATTAACCCATTAACTATTTTTCATTATTTAAAGATGAGCATACATTATATATCATATTTATAAAAATTAACAAAGTTTGAATATGTTATAACAAATAAGCACATAAGAATGTTTTTGTTAATAATAAAAACAGTTGTTTATTTGTAAAACATAATAGAAATACATTATTTTTCATACATATTAATCATAATTTCAGTAAAATAACATATACAATAGTATTCATGAATTGATTATAATTATATATATAGCAAAAATAAAATTATATACATTTAAAAATTTTAAATACTAAAATTGAGGAAACTTACATACATATTTACATTAAATAATACAAATATTTAATTTCAAAGTTAATTATTTCAAAATATGTTTAAAATGATCTATATTTTTTTAATGACTTTAAAGACACACACATATACATTTATGTTCTAATTAATTAAGACAAGTTTTAAAAAACATAGCACTTTTTAAAATGTTCACTTATATTAATAAATAAAAACATTATTTTAAATATTAAAACAAATTATTATATTTATAAAAATGTGGCATATAATCAAATTAAAATGTTCACATTTTAAAAATCTCTCCACATACCTAAAAACTCAACATTGAGCTCTTATAACAAAAAAACATAAACATCTATTATACACAGGTCTAAAAATAAAAATAATCTAATTTTAGCAACATAAATTAAACTATTTACCAAACACATGAAAAAATACAAAACTAAAGTAAAACACAGTCCAATAAAATACAAATAATATAACACATAAAAACAATGTTATACACAACAATATTTTCAAAAGTATTTTTTTAAAGATATTAAAAACAACACTGAAAACAATATTCTTACCTTCGATATTCCTGTTGACCACATTTTGCCATCCTGATATTCTTGACACAATATATTTGTTTCACAATACTTTTTTCTTCGATATTTTGTCCAAATACCTTTAAATTACAATTCTTTAGAGACCAAACTCGACAGTCCTGTCTACTCCCAATCCAAACGTTATCTCTTATTAAATGTAATCAGGTAACTCAATGTTATCCTACGGGAGAGGCAAGTCTTGCAGTAGGTGAAAAACTAATTTAAGAGATTTTCATTACCAGGATAATGTAAAGGATAAATGTACATGTCCACCTTTTAAAATACACTGGACCGTGCCCCACGGGCTGTTAGGGGCCACCCTAAGGGTGACTTAAATGTATGAAAAAGAAAGCATTAAGACTGGCAAAATGGCAGGACTGAGTCAGGTTTAAAAGGCTACTTAAGTGAGTCGCACAATCAGTGCAGCAAGCTCACTAGTAGCATTTAATTTACAGGTTGTGGGTACATATGGTAGCACTTTACTAGGGACTTAAAAGCAAATTAAATGTGCGAATCTGGGGTAAGCCAATTTCAGAATGCTTAAAGGAAATAGCACAAGCACCTTATCTCTGGTTAGCAGTGCCCAGATTCCTAGAGTTAACAAAAAATTATTCAGCAAAACAGGAGGAATGAAGACCCAATATTTGGGGGAATGCCGCCCTAAGGCTGACAGGTCTAACAAAAGTGATTTACCATCCTTCGATAAAAGGGGGAAGCTGCTATCCACCTTGACATTGAGATCCTAACACTCTAAAGACAGAGTTGCAAACCCATTACTGGGCCTTGTAATTCTAGCCTCAGAACAATTGGTCTAAAGATCAAATGTCAGGAATGAGTTTGTGAGCTAGATATTGAAGTTGTTAATTCAAGACCACAGGGCTCATTCATATGTCACAAAAATCACTGTTGCCACTTCAATGGTTACTCTGCATCATTTAGACATGGGCCAAACACAAGGAGGCACATTAGGATGGCGGGCGGACTTTGTCCGCCCTCCATCCTGTCGTAACAAGGGACCGCCTGCCATAAGGGCGGGGGTCCCGTATGCGCCATTAGGATGGGCCCGCCACAGTGGCGGGCGCATCCTGCATCCCTAACATTGTGGCGGGCGGTGCACTCAGCACCACCCGCCACAATGTTAGAGAGGCATGTTGTGCTCTTCCATGCATAACATGCCTGGCACCGCACGGTGTCTGCCATGTTGTGTATGGAACTGTATGGTACCCACCATGTGCACCCCCTCCCCCCCCGGAGTCCTTGGGGGCCTGCAACAGGCCCCCCTAGCAGACTCTGCATGCCTTTCCGGCATCCCTACACGCACATTGTAATATGGCTGGCGGTGTATGAAAGACACCGCCACCATGTTGCAGCCTTTCCGACCCTGTTGCAAGTCAACACGGGCGGAAATGTGGCGGACGGTCATTCCGTCCGGCGCCGACACCCCAGCCATAATAATATGGCGGGGTTCTTATCAACACGGATGGGGGCGGATTGCCCCTGCCGGGCCGGTGGTGACCACCGCCGGTCTGATGGGGGCAATCCGCCTGCCATCCTAATGGGGCCCTAAGACTTGTAATCTGGCAAGATGGCTTGGTGAGATAAAGATCTGGTCTGTAGGTCACAGGTTTGAAGCGTGTTAGGGCCAGCTCAGCCTTTCACCCTTCAGAGGTTGATAAACTGAGTACCACTAAAACAGGCAATAGCAATGTCTGCTTTTGACAGCACTTCCCAACAGCAAATCATTTGTAAAAGCCCTGAATAAAAAAAACGTTTTTATTGTGATAAAGACTGCAGGCCCAACCAGTTTGCTCATTACAAATCTTGACATTCAGACGGCAGAGATCTCCTTAAGAAGTTCTGTTAAGTGCATGATGTCTCACTGCACCCTCAACCCCCAGTGAAAGTTTGCCTGATTTTACACTAGCTGAGGGCTGAGCTGGATCTGTATTGGTGGCAATAAATTGTCCATTGCTGTCATTTACCTTATTCCTGCAATAGTTAAATGTGGGTAAACCTGTTGATTAAAACCTATATGTCTCTTCAAAGTGCTCATGTAGTTTCTTGGTGATATTCCTTGTTTTTGTCAGTATAATTATCTCTCCCTTCAACTTCCCAAAATTCTCTTCACACTAGGGGTGTGCAAAGAATTCCGTTTCCTGCCAGCGGAGTTTGTGATGTTTTGCCCACTCTGCTCTCTGCACAGAGTTCCGCAAAACTCTGTGAAGTGACGTGAAGTTTTGCTCCTGCGAGGCTCACCAACGTTAAGTTGGCAAGTGCTCACGAGAAAACAATCATGCTGGACCTTCTCCCAGCAAGATTTCTCAATGCGGGCAGTTTTGCAAGTTTCAACTGCTTGCGCTAAGAAAATCTGCTGCTCGAGTTGAGGAAACTGACTCTTGAGGAAAATGTCTCCTCGACCAACAGAAAGCAGTAATGCCATCTGGAGAGACGAGGAGGGCCCCTTGTGCTGAATTAAGGGCACAGAACAAACTCCAGTGCAAGCAGTGCAACCTAATAGACTACGCCACAGGTGGAACTCCGCGAAGCATGGCAGAGTTTTTGTGGCACTTCGCGGAGTTTGTCAGAGATGAACTCTACAAACTCTAACCAAACCTACTTAACAAAGTCCTAGTCTTCACCTAAGGACAAAAATAATTCTCTATTTTTAGACTGGGCCTCTTGTGACAGAGACCAAAATATCAAATCCAAAGAAATAGCCACAAGCCTGTGGCATCACAGAATGTTAATAATAAGAAAAATGCCTAGAAAACCACAGTGAATAAAGAACATAATTTTAGGGCACAGAAAAGATGAATCACAAGACTGTTTGCTACGAAACAAGACACATTTCAGATTAAATGCAGGCGAAGATCGACCAGTAACTAGCTACAAGGTCAGATATGTAGTAGGGTTGTATGACGGTACAACGCATACTTTTACAACGCATACCTTTACAACGAATTTTTTAAAACTACCTTTACAATGCATTCCATTACAACACATACTACCTTTACAACGCATACCATTACAACGCATAACCTTACATTGTATGTATGGTAAGTATTGGATAGTGTAGAGGTACAAATTACTATTCTAACTCCAGGGGGTGCAACAGTAGGGTAAGTGTTGGATAGTGTAGGGGTAAAAATTACTATTCTAACTCTAGGGGATGCAACAGTAGGGTAAGTGTTGGATGGTAATGGTATGTGTTGTAATGGTATGCGTTGTAATGACTGAGTTGTAATGACATGCGTTGTAATGGTATGCGTTGTAGTGTCATGAGTTGTAATGGTTGCGTTGTAATGGCATGCGATGTAATGGATGTTGCGTTGTAAATGTTTCATTGTAATGGTAGTGCGTTGTAAAAGTTGCGCTGTAAAGGTTGTTTCCCATGAAGTAGAGACCTCCACCAAGAGTGTGGCAGACTCATGCATTTCCTGCCTGCCTTCCAGCTCCCTTTGTCCTCATGTGGTCTTTGCCAGAGTCGGTTCCTAGAGGTCTACCTTACGGCCTTCTCTCTGCACCTGTTTATCAGTCTTGTGGCTGCCTAACCTTATTAACGCAGGTAGGACCTTTTCACTTTTAGATTTCTATCCATCCATCACCTTTTTTATGTCACAGCATATATTTCTGACACTCACCACATCATCTCTGTCTTCCCACTCCACTTCTGAAAGGTCAACGCTGCTATAGTTTGGTTTTCTTCGTTTCTTCCCTTCTTCATACTGTTGGTGGAAATAAACGATCAATAAATATATAAATATATATATATAAGTTATAAATAAAAATTTAAAACAGAAGGAGGGAGTTTCAGGCGCAAGCTGTTCCGTGTCACAATTAGATTCTAACGAGAGCAACCTTCAAAAACCTATCACCCTCAGGCAACTCTCCAGAGCACAGTTCATTAAAAAGTGTTTTTTCTTTCAACATTTCAAAACCCTGTGATGACTATAAGAGAGCTTCTATGCAAAACATTAAAGCGAAAACCATTTCTAAACCGTGGAACGAGAAAATATATAAACACATTGAGAAAGGCTTATTTGTATTTGCCATATTTTTATAGTTAGCTCGGCTACTTGAGAAGTTCTGCCTTCGACACATCTTTCATCACGGCAGCCACAAAAACCGTTCCCTTCCAAAGTTCACATTAAATCCTCCAACTTGGCAGCATCGGCAACACAGGAAGTTATTTCTCCTTTAATCTTATCAACTGTAAATTTACACTTTAAATAAGATTAGATGATTTTAGGGAAATCGGTGTGCTGTTTGTTTAACTGAAAAGATTTTTGTTTATTCTAAAAGACAATACCGGCAAAGGTAATTCAACATTTAAATCATAGGCGTTTCCGTTTCACTGTAAGTCTCGTTTTAGCTCCATAGCACCCGGCTAGTATGTGTTCAGGCTGGTAATGATAACATGGGCGATTCTGCCCTCTACTGAATATTAGAAAGATCTGACTGAGACACATTGGGTTACTGTGCTTTATTCAATAAGTCTTTTAAAAAATGTAATGCAGGAGAAAATTAATTAAAGTATCGGTTTTAAAATACACCAATACCAGTTATCTTACATCAGACACAGTAGTACAGAGAAGGGGTCATTTATTGATCCACAGCCCACCTCCCCACTTAACGTAGTCACTCCAGATCCCAGACTTCGCCTGGCATTTTAGCCATAGGGACCACTCTGCATAAAACCTTTAACCCAAAATCACCCTGGGAGGCAATATAAATCCACATGCATGTGTCTGGAATTTCTCACTAGCAGTTATCCAATCCTTTACCCCATCCTCCCCTGACGTTCATTCACCCCTCTCTAATTTTTTTCTTTCTTGCCCCCCTTCTTCTTCCACGTTATTTGTCTCCTCTTGGTCCTCATCTTCCCATAGACAATGTATCTATTATCTTTTCTCAACCTTTCTCTGATTTCTCCACTTACCTGTCCTTTCTTGTACCCTTGTTCCTTCATCGTGTAGTCCCACTCCCGTACTTCTTTTCCTCCATTTCCTCTTCTCTTCATTTCCTTTCACCGAGGCCTCCCCATCTTTTCCTCTCCTTACCTCATCACCCCCTGCCCCCAGCCCTAATCCCTTATTTCTGTTTCCCCTAGTCCTAACCCCTCCCCGGATTTCGTCCATTTTTTGCCCCCTCAGACCTCATCTCTTCCTTTCACCCGTCAGCCTCCCTCCTCCCCTCAGCACTCACCCTCCTCCCCTTACCCCTCAGATCTCACACCTTCACACAGAATCTGCAGGAAAAGTTGCATTTGCAGCAGATGCAGCCTGGAGCCAAAGTCACATGTCATGGTCTGGAAGCGGGTGTCCTTATATTTGATATAAAGCTTAATATGTGATATTTTATGAGGTAGACATCTTCAGGTGTGGCCCTCTATCTCCAAATCTGGCAGACTTGGGGGCACTGCCATGGACCCAGCTCAAAAGCATGTTGGTAGGGGAGGGCCTCATCCCTCCACCATGACACGATGGCAGCACATGAGCAGGCACTCTCCCCCACCACCCAAACAAGCTGTGAACTTTAACATAGTGGGGGCTACATTCACACCAAATGACCCGTCTACAGAAACAAACCGCTCCCATGACGCCATGGACCCAGTTCAACACCTTGGTGGTAAGGGAGGGGATCATCGCTCCATCGCGACACGATGGCAGCACATGAGCAGGCACTCTTCCCCACCACCCAAACACAGATGTGAACTTTAACACAGTGGGAACTACGTTCACTCCAAATGACGCAGTCTACAGAAACATACAGCTCCCATGAAGCCAGAAACACACTTATTTTACAAGAGCTAATCACAGGCACCAAATGTTACCCAGGGGTTTTACACTATTATGACACGATTTTTCTTTGATTCTTCTAACAGGTATTGATTGACAAGCCTGTTTTCAATAGAAATCCATCCTCTGGAACTTATCACAAAACAACTAGAAAGTGCATGTTATTTGTAAATTCTATCCGTAGCACATGGAGATTCTCTTCTGATGTCCACAGAGTCTAATAGTTCCAATAGTCCTTAGTTTAAAGTAAAACACCGCTAATGCAATCACACCTGACTTTAAAAACATTGTTTCTGCTAAATATTCTGATTATATTATTTTTCTGAAAGTCTTATGTTTTCTGAAAGTCTTATGTTTTGCACAGTGGCCTGTCCGCTAGGACCTCGCTACTGGTTGTATCTTGAATTGGTTTGTGTAAATCTGACATTTGCAGCAAAACCTCTTTCCAAGTGCACAAATGGTGTTGTTTTGGTTTGAAATGGACTAGCCTATGCTGCTTGACGTATTAATTTGGTCATTAATGATTAGAGTAGTGGTTCAGCAGAGACAGGATTATCCACTGAGAAGTGTCTCTTAAGTCATAAGTGAATGTAGTAGTTGATAAGGTAACAGTGAGCTCTGCACTGAACGTCTCTCACTTGTGTCTTCTTACTTTAAAAAATCTAAATGGTATTTAATGAAGCATAATGAGGTTTACTTTGCTGGATGATGTCATCAGTGATGTCATTTGAGATGTCGTCAGTGATGTCAATGAACATGTCATGAGTGATGTAATATGTGAGGCCATATGCAGTGCATTGTGGGGGATAAGTTATAGTTAGCTCATATACCTATAAATACTGAATTACTATGGTTTTGTATGTATAAATTCTGAGGTTAACTATAATTTCCCTTTAACCTTTGTTTTTTTAAGTGAATTTCTAAGGTTTATTTAAGCTATTTCCTAACTATAATGCCCCTGTAACCTCTGATTTTTTTGTGAATTTCTAAGGTTTAAAATTTTTTTATTTCCTAATTCTATTCTGTAGCCTTTGAGAGTGGATGTGTGAATGGCTGTATAGGTCAATTAGTGGGTGTATGAGTGGCTTTATGGGCCTGTCAGTGGATGTGTGCGTGGCTGTATTGGTGTGTGAGTGGTTTTGTAGGTGTGTGAGTGGCTGTATGGATCAGTGAGTGGGTGTGTGAGTGACTGTATGGGTCTGTGAGGGGGTATGTGAGTGGCTGTACGGGTCTGTCAGTGGGTGTGTCAGTGGCTGTATGGGTCTGTGAGTGGATGAGTAAGTACCTATGTGGATGTGAGAGTAGGTTTGTGAGTGGCTGTGTTGGTCTGTGAGTGGGTGTGTAAGTTGCTGTATGCGTCTGTGAGTTGGTGTGTGAGTGGCTGTATGGGTCTGTGAATGGGCCTGTGAGTGATAATGTGCGTGTGTGAGTAGCTGTATGGGTCTGTGAGTGGGTGTTTGAGTGGTTTTGTGAGTCTGTGAGTGGGTGTGTGTGTGAGTGGCTGTATGGGTCTGTGAGTGGATATGAGAGTGACTGTATGGGTGTGTGAGTGGCTGTGTGGGTGTTTCATTAGCTGTCTAAGGGCCATATGTATCAAGCCTTTTGCGAATCGCAAACAGGCTTTTTGCATGTTTTGGGATGTATGAAATATTCGCAAAATAAGGATTCTCAAAGTTTTGCGATTCCTTAAATGCTATGTATGTAGCATTTTTGGGTAGCGAATTTTGGTTAAGAATTCACAAATTACCACCAACTTGTAGTTGATGGTAACTTGCGAATTCTTTAAAAAATTCACATTTTGGCATTTTTGAAGGTGGAATGTGATGCACACACATGCCCATAGGGCATGTATGTGCGCCATATGCACACACTTGTACATTTCAGGGGTGCAGCAGGGTGTCTTTGAGACACCCCTGCACCCTTGAAATAATTCTCAAATAGCGATTAGCTAATTGCGAATTCGCAATTTGAGAATTATTTCGCCATCATTCCTATGGGCCTCATGGCCCATAGGAATGCATTGGAAATTATTCCTTAATTGCGAAATCGCAAAATGCAAATTCGCAAATAAGGAAGATTAAAGAATCACTAAATAATAGCAAATCCCTTCAAACATACCATTTTGCGATTCCTAAATAGCGATTCCTTAAAAATCGCTATTTAGGAATCGCAAAAGAGTTTGTTGATACATATGGCCCTAAGTTCCTGGGCCACATCAGAACCTCACCTGCCCATTTACCAACAAGACACCACAGTTTTGAACAAAATATCTAGCCAAATGGAGAACGCTCTACTGGTAAATTAGAAAGCGATACCTCGTTTATGTAAATGTCTAGGCATATTCCTTGCTACATCTGCGTAATGGGCCCTGAGTCCAATGTCCTTGTGTGCATTTAATTTCAGCAGTGTGATTTTTCATTGAGCGTCTTTTTTCAGAAATCTGTGATAATAAGCGCTTAGAGACCAATCGGTGATAATGCGCGATATAAATGTAATAAATAAATAAATAAATAAATAATCTGAGAAGACGACAAGACTACATAGAGATGAATTTTCACCAAATAAGGGTACTTCCTCTTAACTGTATGAAGGAAGTGCTTCTCAATTTGGTGGAGATGTCCTCATATTTTTCTGCATCCTGAATGCATCACCAAAATCAGAGGGAAATGCGCTTGGAGGGCCCTTAAGTAAGTTGTCCATCAACCTGGGAAAAGGTGTGAAGACATTTGCCTACTACTAAGGTGGATGGTGCATGTCCAAATGAGCAGAGCTTGCAAGATTTTGCGTATTTGCACTTGTAGTAATTGAAAGGGAGAAGCATGGACTCTGCTCTCACCAGGCCACGACAAGAAAGAACCCACCCATCACAGTCACTACAGAAGACATTGTGCTCCGATAGATCAATGATGCATTCACCTGACTTAAGGATTTCAGATTGTTTTTCAAGGTGAAGTGAGTAAGAAAACACACTTGCTTTGCCTTTGCCAAGCACAAGAAGTTAAGATCATTTGTCCTGGAGCTTCATCTGGAGCACCTGCCATGTTTATGTTTGTAAATGCTTCCTGTTGACATTTAATTTATGTGCAATGAGCATCAGGGCAGTGCTGGAAACTCCTCTTACCATTTATCCAACAAGAGTCCAAAGTTTGGCACATAATGCCTACCCTACTCGAGTACTTTCTCTTGGTTAATAAGTAAGTACTACCTCGTTGGGTAAATGTCTAGTGCATAGTCTAAGCTACAGCTGCGCAATGACTACAAGGAAATGTCTCCAGTGAGCTTGTGTGTGTTTAATTTCAGCAATGTGATTGTTCCTCAAGCGTCTTCTTCCAGAAATCTTTGATACCAAGAATCCTCACATAGAGAAGATGACTAAACTACAAAGAGGCCATGGGGGGGAGTGTCAATGCAATTTCAGTCCCTGCTTGCTCCAGCATGCAGGGAGCAGCACAAAAAATGCTGCTTCCTGTGGGCAGTATCACTTTTTTCACCTGTCTCCCTGTCTGCTCTCAAGCGGGCAGGGAAACAGATTAAAAGTCTTCTCTCAGCGTGTGGAAGAATTTTTCCTGATCCTGTCAACTGGGAGTAGACTTACTGTTTGCTCTCACTAATGCGAGTATGGTAACTGCTATACCCCCGGGGGTGGGTACCCTAGGGCAGAGCGTTGTCTGGCCCTGGGTGATGGGAACCCTCCTCCATTTTGATTGCACCACTGGACCCCAGGTGTTGAGGTCACTGGGCCTGAACACTGCACAGCCTCCTCCACCTATTTGTGTATGTCCGGGCCAGGGGGTGGTGGACCCTGAGGCAGAAACCGGACCAGGAAGGGGGCTGCACACACACCATCCCCCCATTTTCACAATGAATCCACCCCTCAAGACCTGGCCCAGCTGGGGAAGCATACAAAAAACAAGATCAGAAGCCTGCGCTTGCTTTTTTGTCAATTTTACAGCATATTTGTGGATCCTCCCTGAAATCTCAGCAAAAATTGAAGCAAGAAAATATTTCTGGCCCTCTGTGGGACACCACCACCAGGCCTAGATGGTCAGTGTATTCCTACCTTGCCCCCTATGTTTTTTTTGCCTTTCAATTGAGACTCAGCTGAGTCCGAGTTCAAAGGTGGCTGCCAATACTTATTGGTTGAAGTGTTGGCAGCCAATCAGATCCCAGCATGAGATCTGTCGGATCCAAGGATGGTCCAAATTCCTCGATATCGATAAATAATTTTTCTTTAATAACTCCCAAACTACTGAATGGGTTGTTATCAAATAACAAAAAGGGCTCTTTCTGGATCAAGAATTGGCTTTCTGGCAAATTTGGTGTAATTCTGTTCAGTGGCTGAAGTCATGTTCAAAATCCCTATGGGAAATTGCATTGGGAAAATGTGTTTTGGGACACCCCCTGTTTCTCTGCCCCCTCTTCAAGGATCACCACAAAACTTTCCAGACAGCAGCTGAAGTGACCAGGACACTACCTTTGAAAATGTCATCAAGATTTGTCAACCTGCGCCTAAGTTATTAGCAAAACAAAAAATGCTTTGTCTATGGGAATTAGGTCCTAACTATAACTTCTTACTGGCAAGTAGCTTTGATACATATGTCTATATTAGCTCAAAAAAACAAAGTTACAGCAATGTTATAGTCAGGGAATACAAATATAAAAAAACCTTAGTAATTCACTGAAAAAAACAAAGGTTATAGGAATGTTATAGGTGGACTCAGATTTCACTCATAAAACATCATGCAATTCAGCAGTTATAGTTACCTGAGCCAACTACAACTTACACCGCGCAGTTCACTGTTTATGACCTCACATAGTACATCGCTCATGACATCTTCAGTGACATCACTGAGTGGAAGTGGTGGTACCCGGGGCAGCCTGATTGAGTAAGATATATATATATATATATATATATATATATATATATATATATATATATATATATATATATATATATATATATATATATATATATATATATCTATACTACTATTATAAAGCAAGAACTTTGGACCTTTGAGGCGGGTAAACTCGGGAACCACAGCGCCAATCCACACACCCGATACATCATTGTAATCGTCAGGGTGTGCAGATGGACATAGGCTATATAAATAAAAGAAATATACGTTATTTAAAAAAATTGACGATAAAAAAAAGTAGTCCCTTGCAAGTAGCGCCGGCCGCGACCTGCGTGGTGACATCAGGAGCGCGGGGAGGAGTGGTGTGCAGGAGCGGAAGAGGAGCGGTGGACATCAGCGCGGGGAGGAGCGGCGGACATCAGCGCGGGGAGGAGCGGCGGACAAGCTGGAAGGAGCGGTGAAGAGCGGCGGACAGGCTGGAAGGAGCGGTGAGGAGCGGCAGACAGGAGGTGAGGAGCGGCGAGGAGCGACGGGGAGGAGCGGTGAGCGGCGGATGAGGTAGGTTATTTATTTAATTGGGGTAGAGTCAGTGCGGGTGTGGCAGAGTCAGCTAATAGTAGTATAGATTTATTAAGGAGCGGGGAGCAGCGGATGAGAACATGAGAACATTACAAGTGGGCAAAAAACAAAAGAAAACGTTACATTAAATGAAGCAAGCGGATGAGGTAGGTTTTTTATTTATTTATTAAGGAGCGGGGAGTGGCGGATGAGAACATGAGAACATTACAAGTGAGCAAAAAACAAAAGCAAACATTACATTAAATGAAGCAAAAGCATAAATGACAATCGTGAGCCAAAAAAATACAAGAGCTAGCAAACGGTGCATTACAAAAGTGACAATCGTGAGCGTAGCAAACGGTGCATTACAGGAGGAAAAAGTGACGTGTGCAGGTTCCAAAAGCATACAAAGTAAACATAGAGGTATAATACTGCAATATATGGAGGAAGGCTCCAGGGGACCCACGGACAACGTCGGGGCGGCGGGGGGCCTGAAGCCTAATTGCTCCCGGACAACATCGGGACGGGCTGCTAGTATATATATACATATATATATATATATATATATATATATATATATGTATATATCAAAAGACCTAAACATTTGCAAACGTGTGAGGTCTCACTCTTTGCACATGTCCTTAACATTTCCCTAAGTTAATTGAGTGAGACTTCCAACATTATTAATTAAAAGCTCTTTAGAACTCGTGGGCTCAATATATCCAGTAAAACAAATTCAGTTGGCATATTCCACTTCCTGTTTCCTTATGGTACACCTCGTGCAATGAGTTTGGGACTGTTACTTTTGTCTGAGCGCAGGTTATGCATACTCAATGCAAACTCCCATCTAGAAGATAAAGCCACACATTCTACCGGACTGCAAACTACTATTCAGTCAGTATATTAGAGTGATATAGGGCCAAATGTATGACCATGACAATTTGCGACCCACAAATTATGCTCAATTGCGAGTCTCAATTTGCAAGTCTCAAAATTGCCATGTACAACTGTGACTGAGACACTGTTTGTGATTCCCAATGGGGTAGCAAATTGCCTCATCAATATTCATGAGGCACTCACAATTTGAGACCCCGTCAGGGGCGTAACACAGGTCCCCGCAGCCCACGCGGTGCGGGGGGGCCTGAAGCTCCAGGGGGCCCCCTCGGCACTGCACTCTGTCCAGAGAGCTCCTAATTGAGTCCGGAGGGGGGCCCTCTACATACCTTGCAGGGAGGCCCCCTCAATTTTTGTTATGCCAGTGGACCCCATTGGGAATGGCTGGACCTCCCAGAGATGGTGCCCTGCTGGGCTCAGCAGACTACCTTGTCTGGGACTGCTTTTAAATAAAGCAGTTTTTTTTTTCAAATGTAGCCCGTTTTCCTTAAAGGACAACAGGATGCATTTAAAAAAAATTGTTTCATTGGTTAAGGGCAGGTAGTGGTCCCTGTGACCACTGCCTGCTCCTCAAAAATATTTTCCACTGCATTCACAGAGTTTCCTTCCGTTTTGCGAGTGTTTTACTACACACCTGAAGAGGGTGGTAAACTCCAAGTGTTTTGCGAGCGCAATTGATGTCGCAAAACATTCTTACATTGCTTATTGGGTCGCTATTAGGAAGGGAACGCCCCTTCCCAATATCACGTCACAAAACACTATTTTGCGAGTCGCAAATTATTTGCGACTAGCAAAATAGTGTTAGTACATGGCTCACAGGATTTTTGCATGCGCAAACAGGTCACTACCCCGTTTGCGCATGCAAAATTGGTTCGGACATCTGGGCCTTGGCTTGTAGGGAATCTTGATATGTCCTACCCCAAAGCACAGATAGGCTTCTTGACAACAGCAATGAACAAAAAACCACCAGGCAGGGAGAACAGCAACGTTCCTTCCGTGTCCACGTAGCAGCATGCCCCATTCCTCCTTTAACCTTCCAACTTCCTGCCTCCATTTCCGGGCTCGACAGCAAGATAGGCACATGACTCTGGGTCTGACAGCCCTTTGAATCACTCTCCCAAAAGCTGATAAAAATGCCAGTAAATTTCGGTTAATTGCACACGGAAGTGAGAAACAATGAGAACCAGTGTGACTTAATGTGTGTCAGCGATCATCGGGAGAAAACGTCATTGCACGTAGCCTTGTGAAAAATACCTTATTAGGAACAATTCGTGGCACGAACATTAACCAAAATGAGCCAGGATTGCTCCACGCAACACTGATTCTTCAGACATGTGGCTGTATTTAGAGGAGAGCGGTCCTAATTGCAACTGAGACGTCCCGTTATCCAGTCAGTAGAAGTTGCCACAGTTCAAACACGTCAAGTGCTTACAGCAATGTAAGACTCATATTTGTGTCAGTCGTTTAACGATGTTACGAAATGCCATGTCTATTAAACTGGGACTTAACAGGAGAACACGCGCTACAAAAGACCAGATTCATAAAAAACAAGCTAAAAGACTCTTTGATCATTTCACTAAAGCAAGGGTGTGCATATATTTACGTTTCAAGGTATTGCACCAGTCACAGCTTTCCAGGCATACTTTGGGAACGTTTCATACGGGTGTATGTACCAGCATTAGGACAATGCACAATTTCAAACAGGAAACAATTGTCAGTGGCCTTGTGCAATGGCACTTTATTCAGTATTTTTTTCTGCACAGATAAAAAAAATGTATTGGTGGAGAATTTCTTTCACCTCCCCATTCCCTCCGGGTATTCCATTCTCCGTTTCACCATGGAAAGATATTGACACCATTCCTCGGCTGTAGTATATTTCTGACCACTTTTCGGGGCGAAAACATGTCAGAAGAAGGTTTATGAATGTCTACATTTGTGCAGTGCCAATTAAAGGCATGGGCATTGGACAGCTGTCCAAGGAGCCTTCCTTACAGGAGTTCCCTGAAGTCATCAGGAAAGTCAGAGGGCAAACTCTCAGGACCCGCTACACAAAGGTAAATGCACATATGTCGATTTCTTCATATGTAAATAAAATCTGCCAGGGGTAAATGTATGCTTTTTTGCTATTTATCATATCAGAATGTTGATTTACATCTAAGTGACTAAAGTGTGGGATACGTACACGTCACCCCCATGGTAGATCCTCTTACAATGGAATTATGAGTGTAAAGTTATTATTAGTAACTTTTCAAACGTAGGTGGAAAACTCGGTCATCATGTGGAGGTCTTTCTATGGCAAAGTATAGGAAAAAATATAAAAGTTTAATCTTTTAAAACATTCTAATCTGAAATATAAATATTACTTAATTAAAAATATTGATTATAAACCTTGAACTATTAAAATAAAATCTTAGAACACATTAACTCATTACATTTATAGTAAATGATACACTAAATAAAAAAGTTTCATTTATTAATATAGTTTCTTAAATATTAATTAAAAAAGAATTCCCACCCACAGTAGATTTTTTAAATGTAATATGTATTAAGGTTTGCAAAAAGTTACATGTAGAATTAATTGAAATTATTTCTAAAGTTCTTAACAACAGTTTGCAAATATCATTTAACTGCATTTTTAATTGCCATTTATTAATATTTATTTTAAATAATATAATCCTTTTAAAATAATCCATACTAATATTATAAAGAGAGAGACCAAACCTGTGAGGTGGGTAATCTCAGTAACCACAGCACCAATCACAACACCCAATACAGCGTTGGAAAGGGCAGTTGCAGCAGAAGGACATAGGCTATGCAGACAGCCACCATATATATATTTTTTTTGCAGAGTTTTATATAGCGCGAACTTGACCCGAACTGAATCAGGTATCAGAGCGCTTTACATAGCACCAGTTACGTTACATGAGGACACACATTCATTTTTGTTAGACACGGGGAGATTAAGTGATTTGCCCAAAATCACAGGATGTTTGGCGTCGTTACCAAGACTCGAACCCAGATCCCCAGGTCCGAGGTCGAGCGCCTTAGCCGTTAGGCCAACTTCTCTATACATTTAAAAGGTAAAAGGACCGTGCCAGCAAAGTAGTCCCTTGTGGGCGTGTCTGCGTTGTGCTGTGGGCGTGGGCTGGGGGCGTGACTAACGCTGGGGGCATGTGGTACGGCCATCACATCGTGGGCTGTGGGCGTGTGCTGGGGGCGTGAAAAATGCTGGGGGCGTGACAAACGCTGGGGGCGTGTGTCCGCCCTTCATGCCATGTGAGTCGTACATACAAGCGCCAATTACGTTGCTGCGCAGCATCAAGGGGCACGCTGGGGGTGTGAGAAACGCTGGGGGCGTGTGCTACGTTCCGCCCTTCATGCCATGTGGGTCGTACATTAATCAGAAGATCGTCTGCTGTGGCCGTGTGCTGGGGCGTGACAAACGCGTTCACCTGGAGGTCTGGAAAGTAACGTTACTGCAGCCTCTCCTGCGCGCTGTTACTGAACTCTCTCATTCAACGAAATTACACGCGCCTGCTACCATCAACCAGGGCTCTAGCCGGGCTGAGGCGGCGGATCAGTACATTAATTACACGTGCCTGATAACATCAACCAGAGCTGC
This sequence comes from Lissotriton helveticus, assembly GCF_964261635.1. Classification (NCBI taxonomy): domain Eukaryota; kingdom Metazoa; phylum Chordata; class Amphibia; order Caudata; family Salamandridae; genus Lissotriton; species Lissotriton helveticus. The sequence goes on from NC_136070.1 coordinate 1,149,745,975, forward strand.
AGTTGGGCCTCAAGCGGGGGAACACGCGACTGCTAACATCAAACAGGCCTGCATCTGGGCCTCAAGCGGGGGAACACGCAAATGAGCGTGTCTGCGGGGACAATTACTGCAGCCTCTCCTACTCGCTATCACTCAACTCTCTCATTAAACGGATTTACCCGCGGCTGATAACTCTCTCATTCAACGACATTACACGTGCCTGCTAACATCAACCAGGGCTGTAGCAGGGCTCAGGCGGCGGATCACTACACCAATTACACATGCCTGCTAACATCAACCAGGGCTGCAGCTGGGCCTTCTTCGTCCCTATTCTAATGAAACAAAAAATGTTGTCTATCGGGAGATTTTGAAATAAATTGCCCTTGCCAAATACACACATTACACACATTCTATTTCATACCCGGACAACGTTGGGACGGGCTGCTAGTTATATATATATATCTTTAACAGTACACTGATATATATGTGTATATCTTATGTAAATAAAAGATGGATATTTTGAAGTAAAAACAACTTTATGTAGTTAACATTTCATATGGCCTGTTATTTTAAACCTCTGCATTCATTATATGGCAGTATCTGTAAATCGCCATGTGTGGGGACTGACTTACATCAAGTCTGGGCTAGAGTACATTTACTACTGTTTAGTAATCTCTAGAGCTGTAGTAACTTTAGAAGTGTCATTTGTAAACAGCAATATACATACACTTTTGTTAGTGAGTAGTTGTAGTATCCCGGCCCTCTTAAAACCCCTCCTTACCTTTGGATAGACCCTTTACATTTTGTAGTATTTCCCATTTTTCAGACTCTCCCTCTAACAAAACATAGGCATACGAGTGTGGAGATCTCTGCCACCATGGTGGAGATCTCCATAGAGAAATGATAGGATAGACAGAGGAGGAAATCCCCACCCATAGGTTAGTGAATAGCATTTGGTAGTATGAGTAGTTGTTTTTCACATACAACAAAATGCAGTTTGTGAAATGGCTCCATAGTGTACCAATTGTTTTTCAATTTGACAGCTGAGCATGAACATCAAAGAAATGAGTGTGCAAGACCAGCCCTCACACTTTTAATGCTTACACTCTCATGCAGTTTATGAAATTAAAAAATAATTTTTCTTTCCCCCTCCTTACTCCACATCACCTTACCTCTTCTACCTCATTCCTCTTTTTATCACTTTCACTCTCTATCTGCATGTTTATGCACTGTACATACACCCTCACCCTATCGCAACTCTCCCAGCTTCATTTATTTCTCTCTCAGGACACTGTTCTCTACCTCACCTTTATGTACCTCTCTCTCATAATATAACCTCCATCTCTACTACTCTCTCGGCCAAGCTCTACATTTTGACTCCACTCTCTCCATAACTCTCCTCTCTGAAGCTCATGGTTCTGTTTTGTATCTCTCTCTCACATACTCCTCTCTCTTCAGTGCATCCCTTTTATCTCTCCTCCCAATTTCGCTCTTAATCTCTCTCTACCTAACCTCTCTCTTGCCCCTCTCTTTAACTTACCAACTTCTAACTAACCTCTCTAACTAGCTCACTTTTCTCTCTACCTCACATCTCTCTTCATACATACCTTTGTTCTCTATCAAATTGCTACACTTCCTCATTCTTTTTCTACCTGTGTTTACACTACCTCATCTCTCTCACTACCTTACTCATTTCTTGCTACCCATATTTCTTTCACTGTATCTATTTATTCTATCATTACTTCCCATCTCGCAGTCCCTTTTCCATCTCGACCTCCTTCTGTATGTCAACTCATCCTCTCTACTTCACATTGCTCTACCACTTTCTCTCTTTATTAATCTTTGTACTTTGCCTCATTCTCTCTATATCTCTCTAACATACAACTCTCTCTCCACCATACCTGTTTTCTCAATCTTAGTATCACTATTACCACTTCACCTATTTTCTCTCTGTACCTCATTTCTCTTTCTACCTTACACTCCACTATTTCTACCTTTCTCTCTGACGGGCCTTTATACAACCTCTTCTCTCTTTCTCACTGCCTTACTATTTTTCCTATCTTGCATCCCTTATACTTTTCATACTACCTCATCTTTCCATGTTTTCACTTCATTGCATACAAAACTCTCTACCCCTACCTCTTCCTAACTCTCTTTTCTTTCTGACTTACAGTAGTACTTTTGAAACACAACACAAGGAAAATCTGACACCAATGTAGAAAAATAGAGTAACATTTAACAAATTATTTGGCACCAAAAGGAGAAAAAGCTAATCAGTAGAACCAGGGATATGCAATGTCAAAGATTTAGGTAATTATAGCACCTAAAAGCACAAAGTGTCACTCCGCTATCATCTTTTTTTTTGGACTGGGGGAAAGTCACAAGTTCAGTCTGACTGACCACGATGGAGCATGACAAAGATCCAGGGACCATGTTAGTCCCGTTGAAAATGTTATCATCTCAAAGACTGATGCAAATAATCTATTTTGCAGCAGAAGAGGGCACGGGGAGCAAGGACAGCATCATAGATGGTTGTTGCTGTAGTGTGCAGAGCAAGCTGGCATCACAAATGGTCACTGCTGTAGCACGAAGATCCTCTGGGGTGTTGCGGAAGGTCATTGCTGGAGATTCGCATTGGCCGTCTCCAAGGACTGTGGATGCTGTGGGGCAAGGTACAGATTTAGCACTGCCAGTCCTTTATGGTGATAGCTGTCGCATAAAGAAGTGAGTCCACCAGAGCTTCGCGTTGGCGGTCGCAAACGGGTAGCGAGATCTCAGCGTGAATGGACCCATTTGTGATCGCGAAGAGCCCAAAACTTCCAGATTTTTCCTTCTTCTTCAGAGGAGTGCATTTTGATGGCAATCAAGTGCCCAGGACCTAGGAAGACTCCTTTTTGGGATAAGGCACTCACTCCTGAGGAGGCCAGCAGTGCTCTGGCAGGTCTAGTTGCAGGTACAGGCAGGTACAGTTGCACCAGGTCAGCTGGACAGTTTCAGGGAGGCCTCTGGAGCTTGTTATGTCCCTGTAGCTCTGAACAGGAGATCAGTCTGCATACCTTTGGAGTCACTTCAGGTAGTCTGGGATGAAGGAAGTGGATCCAGTGGTTCTTCTCACTCAGAAAGACGGACAGTCCTACTTCTGTCAGTCAGTCAATTAATACATCAATCAGGGGTTTCTATAGCGCAGCTACTGACCCGTGGGGGTGTCAAGGCACTTAGGGGGGGAGCAGGGCTGTTGATCCATCTGGGTTCCGTTGAAGAGCCAGGTCCAGAGATCCATCCTGAATTGGGTCAGCGATGGGAATTGCCTATGGTGTAGGGGCAGGCTGTTAAAGGTTTTGGCGGCAAGGTAGGAGAAGGTTCTTCCCCCGGTTCTTGTCTTCCGGATCCAAGGGACGGAGGCAAGGGCAGCTGGGAGGAACAGAGGTGTCTGGTGATAACGTGAATTGGGATGCAGTGGTTAAGATATGCTGGATAGCCTCGTGGAGGGCTTTTTAGGCATGAGTGAGGAGCTTGAAAGGGATTCTTTTGATGACTGGAGCCAGCAAAGTTCACAACGGTGTTCAGTGATGTGACTGTGGCAGGGGGTTTTCAGGACCAGTCTGACTGCAGTGTTTTGAACGTTCTGTAGTTTCCTGAGGAATTTCTGGGTGATGCTGGTGTAAAGTGCTTTGCCGTAGTCGAGCCGGCTGGCGATGAGTATGTGGGTGACCATCTTTCTTGCTTCGGTGGGGTTCCATCTGAAAGTCTTTCAAAGCAAGTGTAGCGTGTGGAAGCATGAGAAGGATATGGTTTTGAATTGGTGGTTAATTGTGAGTGAGGAGTCCAGTATGATGCCTAGGTTGCTTATATGGCCCATAGTGGTGGGTGAGGTTCTCCATGCATCAGGCCACCAGGAGTCATCCCAGGCAGAGGAGGAGGGTCCCAGGATGGGTACTTCAGTATTGACCAAGTTGAGTTTGTGGCAGCTGTCCTTCATCCGGGAGGCAACAGCTCACATCCCACTGTGGAAGTTGATTCTGGTGGCCGAGGGTTCGTTGGTGAGAGATAGGATCAGTTGGGTGTCATTGGCGTACAAGACAATGTTAAATCCATAGTTTCTTATGATGGTGGCGAATGGAGTCAATCATCAGGGGAGCTGGTGGTCTCGATGGAGCAGTTGATGGTGCGCTGGAGTTCTGGGGCGATGGAGGGGGAGTATACTGACAAGTTGGTCTGAGGGTCCAAATTTGTACATGGTGCCATCTTTAAAGTGGGGGAAACTTTTAGACTCCCCCTACATCTAGTTCTGGGATTTCCTTCCTTCCTTCCCTGGTTCCAGGATGTCTAGAGTCACAAAAGGCCAGTTCAAAGTACTTTGTTTGTGTACTGAAGTAGCTCCTTTGAAGTACAAGTGGGGTAGGTGATAGCTCTGCCCCTCACAGCAGGTCAGGATAGCCCATCCTGCCAAAACCCATTTTCACTTTGGGATTTTGTCTGGGAGGAACACACCAAGGCCAACTGCCAACTACGCCTTGTCTTGTGACCCAGGATACAGGCTGCAGACACCAAATGGTTTGGGCAAAAAAATGCCAACTTTCTAAAAGTGCAAAAAGAACAATTGATGGACAGAATGCTGCAAAATATCAAACATTCATCCCAGTACAGAGATCTGGGCCTAAATCCATTGTTGTTTTGCTCCCCATGCCTTTCCAGTTCAGACCCAGCCATATGCAAATCAGTTTTGACCCTGTTCCCCATGGGAACAGTCCAGCCTGAACTGCCAGGCCAGGTTCTCCCTGGACTGGAAACAAGCATCCTGGAACCAATTTTGGGGCATCAGCCCTCATCAGCCAGGCTAGCTTAACTCCAGTTGCATGAATGATTTGTATATGGTTGAATCCAAACTGGGGTGGCGTGATGAGAAAAAGAAAGATGGATTAAACCCAGTTCTTTGTGACTGGGGGTGAATGTTTGCATTGTTCAGCATTCCGTCCATCATTTGTTGCTTTTGCATTTGTCGTCCTAAGTGGGAAGGGTATGCCCAGACGTGGGTCTCGTGCTCACTGCGCCACTTGATTCAGGTTAGCCTGGCTGATGAGGGGTGATGCCTCAAAATCAGTCCCAGGATGCTTGTTTCTGGACCAGAGAGGACCGTGCTTGGCACTTCGAGCTGGACTGTTCCCATGAGGAACAGGGTCTAGACTGATTTGCATATGGCTGGGTCCAAACTGGGGTGGTGTGAAGAGCAAAATAATGATGGACTAAACCCAGCTCTTTGTGAGTGGGGGTGAATGATTGCATTGTTCAGCATTTCATCCATCATTTTTAGCTTTGCACTTTCCAAAAGTGGCAGTTTCAAAACTGTGACTTTAAATCCCACTTTACTATTGAAGTGGGCTTTAAATTACAATTCATTAGAGACCAAACATGACATTTCAACCTAGTCTGAAACAATAGTTATCTCTTATTAAATGTAACAAGGTAACCTAATGTTAACCCATGGGAGAGGTACGCCTAACAGTAGTGAAAAATACATTTAGGAATTTTCAACTACCAAGGCATCTAAAACTTAAAAGAACATGTCCAACTTTTAAATGCGATGGACCCTACCCTATGGGCCTACCTTAGGGTGCCCTATATGTTTCAAAAAGGAAGGTTTAGGCCTGGCATAAAGAGTTATTTTGGCAGGTCGAAATGGCAGTTTAAAACTCGACACAGGAAGAAATGGCTGACCAGAGGCATGTTTAACAATGCTACTTAGGTTGGTGACACAATAAGTGCTGCAGGTCCATTAGCAGCAATTAATTTACTGGCCCTTGGTGCACAGAGTACTACTACTTTATATGGGAGTTATAAGTACATTAAATGTGCCAGTTGGGTGGAAGTAAATTTGACCATGTTTAGAGGAGAGAGCACAACAGACTTTAGGACTGGTTAGCAATGATAGCCTGAACAGAATCGTAAGGCCTACAAAAACGAATTCAGGAAACAGGAGAAGAGAGGGCAAAAGGTTTGAGGGTAAAACCACGGCAATGATGTCCGGTGTAGCACTGTACATTACCTCTTTGACATCCTGTCTCTGCCCCATTTCTCTTAGTCAGAAGAATTGATATCAACGTTGTAAAACAGGAGTTTGTATATTGACAGGAGAGATAGGGTAAGGAAGGAGAATTAGGCAGAAAACTATGAGAATTTAGCAACGAAACTGTGAAAATCATTAGAACAGTGTTAAATGTTCACTGTTAAAGCGAAAAAAGCAGTTGTGAAGGGGGATTAATGTGTGACTATGAATATAACCACAAAAAAAAGAAATTTAAGTTCTATGTTCAAATGTCGTGTTTCAAAACTAACCACTAGTCCAGTAAACATTGAACAAGTCACTTTTAACCTGTCTTTCCTACTACTGAAAGTACGGTCTGAGTAAACAATGCATACCACATAAAATATTGCTCTTGCAAGACAATAAAAATATTAGCTCAAACCTCAAGGAGTATTGGCAAAGCTGATACATCTGGAATGTGCAGCCAACCTTTTGACTTTGTCAATGTTTGTTTTGTATTGGCATCGTTTTTGAGAAACTTTATTGTTGTGGTGGTTCTGCCGCAGAGACAAAACTAATGTCGTGCTTTGCAGAATGCATGTGCAGAATTAAACAATAAATGTGATGAAAAAGTGATGATCCATTGTACTTTTGAGATGCAAAATGCACCCCTCTCCCATTGCAATATAAGCCATTCTTTGGAGGTGAAATCATACACCAAACTTCCAATTGCATATGGTTGAAATGTTTAGTTAGCCCATTTATTTAGCCCACTGTATGTATTTTCTTTAAAAGAGTAGTTACACAAGCACTCACAAAAAGCTGTGCATTCAAGTCAGAACTAAAAGATGCATTAACAATGGGTTACAGCTTGCAAAGTCAGTGGCATAATAGTCCATGTTTGCTTACTGCCATCACCACACAAACCACTAAAGGGCAGTTTCAAATCATTATACCTCTTTTTAACTTTACAAATGAGAAGTTGTAAATGTATGATGCTCCCCTTGATGTATCTGACACTGGTAGCTCACTGGTTCTCATTTGTTACTTCATCAAAACTGTAAAGTGATATAACTCTCTATGTTTATACCTGCACACTCTCACTTGCCCACTTCATCTCTGTTTACAAGAGCTTTTTTAACAAAAGCTGAGACTTACTTCAAAGTAACAAGAGTTAACTAGATGCTGGTTGGTACATGGCCCACATTGTGCCATGCAACTACTTCAGTTCTGCATACCATTTCCAATCCCTTCTACATGGCGGTACATGTAGATGTACGTATATGTTCCCCAATGTGCACATGTAGGTCAGCAAATTCACAATTGTGTATGAGTGTATATTTGTTTGTCTTTAAAGCCCCTCTTTTTCCATTGGTCTGCACTGTTTGGTCTCCTATTTGTAAGCAGAGTGTAGGACTGTTTGAATCATGTCTGAGCACCCTGCTTTTATTCTACTATTTACATCAGTTGTGTCCCTCTTACATATCGTTTAGTACCTTTTAGAATGATGTTAACTGAATTAGGCTTTGCATTGTCAATAGGAGACGTGTTCATTCACTGAAATCCTCACGGTTGCAGAATAAAACAAGGAATGAGTAAATCAAGCAAGCACAAGCAACTTCTGTCAGTGGAATTTGGTGGACTTTGCTTACCATAATAAAATTGTGCACAGGGTAGAAATAATAAAAATGTTTGAGTCAGATGACTCATACCATCTCTTTTCTATGGTATGACCTGTTAAACTTGGTGTCCTTGGTGTGGTTTCCCCTGACGTTTTGTCTTCTGACCTCCTGTTTTGCTGACTTCATTTTTTCTGGCTTTAGGATTCTGGGTGCTTTACCACTGCAAACCATTGCTAAGGACATTTGCTCGGTACTCAAAACGGGGTAACATTGTCTTATCTACAATTGGCATATTTATTTAGTTATTATTCCCTAGTAAAGTGCACTATATGTACCCCGGGCCTGGGAGATGGAAAGACTACATGCCCGACAATACTAGGAAGTACAGTCAGTAGTATTCCTCAATGGACAGAGGGTGAGTCCCTGAGAAACACAGGAGCCAGAATAACAACCATAAGATGCCCTCTTGTGGCTTCAGAGCAGGTAGTCCCTAACACGTTCCACCAAGTTGTTGCTACTGACAACTGTGAGAGCCACTACCCTGAGGAGGCTCTGGTTCCCTTTGAGTGGGGGATCTGTCCTCAAGTCTACCGAATGTAGCTGTGAATCTGTCCATGCTGGTGGAGCACACCATCTAAAAGGAGATGGAGCTCAAGTCACACTTGGAGATGATGGAGTTGCCTGAGTGGGTATGCCTGACCAAACTGTCCAGGGCAGCTTGTGAGGGTGGTCAGAAGGACCTGGAGCCTGTAAGAATGGCCCAGGCACCTGCCAAAAAGAGGAAGGGCAAGGGGCACGGGAAACCCACTCCTGAAATTCCCATTGTCTAGGAGAAGGTGGAACCTGGGAGAGATGCCCCGGTACCTAAAGGGGATGACTGAACTGGAAAACCTGCCTGAGCTGATCAACTGACAGCAGGAAAGAGGTCCCTGCTTCTGCAAAGAGCAGAAGGAGGGTCCTTCTCTTGTGGGTTTTTGGGAGCAGGCTGAGGCCCATGCAGTTGGTTACGCCTCTGGGCAACACCTGATCTACTGGGAGAATGAGCTCCTATAGTGCGCCTAGCCCTGAGCCTAGTACAACCCATTTGGTGGTGGTTCCCCAGAACTTTAGGACCTTCCTACTGGGTCTGGCTCATGATGTGCTACTTGCAGGTCATTTGGGGGGCAAGCCAAGACCTTTGCCAGTCTTGTTACCCACTTTTATTATAAATGGTTACAAAAAAAGGGAATACAACAATACTTGGAAATACCCTGGACTGAGAAAAATAAACAGATGCTTCTTAAAGCGAGATTTGGAATGCTGCCGGGACTTTGTCATCTTCCCCCGTGGAAAAATACTGAAGAACAAACTACGTTTGGATTGTGTAACAAAGGTGAGGAGAATATTCTCCACCTATTATGCATTTGTCCCGTACTCCTAAAATGAGAGAAGAACTTTAATTAAATTACTGCTTAGGGTACGTGGAATAAGGACATCTAGGCAGGTCCTGATACGGTGTCTACATTCAAACGATATAAGTTTAAATGCTGCCTTCGTAAGATTCCTATAGATAGTGAAAAAGAAATTAGGAGAATAATCATTTTTAAAAAGTAATTTATTATGCAACCAAATGAATTTTATGGTGTTTTGGCATTTTAATTGTTTTTAAATTATTATAGCAATTTATATGTTTCTTTTTCGTATCGCATGTGCAATATTGTAAGATTTTAAATAATCAATCAATAAAATGTACTTACACTTTTATTAGCCTGAAACGACAAAGGCCTCAGATGTCTTCTGCAGGTCCGGTCCTACCTGACAGGCAAGTCAGGGGGAGGTGCAAGTCTCCCCTGCAACCTTTCCCTGTCATTAGCAGCTTTTTTGAGCGGATAGGTATTGCTATTGTTGGGCCTCTGGATTCCAAGACAGTCATGGGCAGCAGATTCATTCTGGTCTTGGTGGACCATGCCACCCGGTACCCAGAAGCTATCCCTCTGAGGACAGTGGCTGTGCCCGTCATGGCAGAGGCACTGATGGGGATCTTTACCCATGTGGGTTTCCCCAAGGAGGTGGTATTTGAGCGGGGTGCAAATTTCATGCCCTACTACATGAAGGCCCTGTGGAAGGAGTGTGGTGTGCCCTATGAGTTCACCACTCCTTACCACCCCCAAACCAATGGGTTGGCTGAAACGTTCAACCATACACTCAAAGGTATGATTGTGGGTCCACCTGAACCCATAAGGCAGAAGTGGGATGTCCTCCTGCAATGCCTTCTGTTCGCCTACAGGGAGGCTCCACAGAAGGGGAGGACCTCTCAGTTTGGTTAAGAAAGGCTGAGAGCAAGCTCCCCAGAAGCCACCCCATGATTTAGTTAGCTACATGTTTGCTTTCTGCAATCAGACAGCCTGCCTCCAGAAGCTCGCACAGGAGAATGAAGAAGCTAGCCAGGACAACATGAAAAGATAGTACGGCAAGAATAGCACTCTGGTTGAGTTTTAGCAAGGTCAAATACTGTGGGTAATCGAGCCAGTGGAGCCCCGGACCCTGTAGAAACAGTTGAACTGGTATGGGCCTTATGAGGTGAAGAAGCGTAATAGTGATGTCACCTACTTGGTGGACCTCAAGAATCTTAGGAACCCTTTGAGTGTCCTGCATGTGAACCGCCTCAAGCCTCACTTTCAAGGGTCTGAGATTACCAGGCTTCTGGTTACTGATGATGGGGTGAAAGATGAGAGCGAATCCCTAAGTTAGGCCCTAGGCAGCCCCAAATTAATTTTAGCTACTGCAAGGCCTTTCTCTTCCATAGGTTAACATTGGGATTGCCATAAACACCTTTCAAGTGTAATTTCTAATTGGGAGCAGATAGAAAATTGGAGTTTGGTGTCTCTGGTCTCACAATTAAAAATCACAATTTACAGTGAAGTCTGATTTTAAATTGTAAGTCTGAAAATGCCACTTTTATAAAGTTGAACAAAATCCGCCCGGATACATGTCCGGGAGTTCAAGGAGCACTACAAAAGTGTCACTTTATCCAAAGTATAATAGACAGTAGCGAAAATACTTTTCATGTATTTTATCAATCATAAAACTAGTAGTCATAGGCTAAAATATTTAACAGAAAATGCTCAAAACTTCACTAAAAAATTCCAAACGTAAATGATGAATCAAAATCTGCTTTTATTCAGTCTTTTGCAGAATTTTTCAATAAGAGCATAATGATGCTTTTCTCAGCATGGTGAATCGGGTAACAGTAATACTTTCATTTCATAATGCATTTCGGCCAAAATTCTCCCCTTCGTCAGGGGGATCTACAACGTTAAATATTACAATGGATATCATAAGCATATCTTACTCAAACTTAAATTAATTTTATAAAGTTGCCATTTTCTTTCTTTAACCATTCTGTGCCTCTGCCTGTCCCTGACTACAAGTCTGGGTTGAGTGACAGCTGGGCTTTATGCATTCCATCTAGTCACACAAAGGGAGCTGGGGTGTGACATTTGCAGCCTGATTGCCAAACACCAGGCTAATGGGCCTTCCTGAGGTAGACTGGGTGGAAGGAGCTGACACTTGCACCTAAATCGGGCTGTGCCTATCCCCACACAAAGACCAGCATACCCCTTGTAGTGTATCTTTAGCCAAGATAAGAAAACAGGGACCTTGTAATCTTCAAAGGCCTCTTTAGAGGGACTGTCGCTTTGCTACCTGCTCTACTGTCTTGGCCTGCTGCTTACTGCTTCTTGCCTGGGAGTAGGAGTGACTGGGCCTGGTCTCTATATCCTTGAACCCTAGATTCTCCAAGGGGTTGTCGGCTTGCCTCCTGTTATCTGTAGTCCCAGGAACACAAAACACTTCTTGCAATTCTGCTGGTGCTGATGGACTTTGCAATTAGAGAGTCCTACCCTTTCCTGAGGTGCCTTCAGATCGGCACTTCAGAAATGGTTTCTGCAGCTATTTTCTTCAAAAATTGAAGCAGTGGCCCTAGTGCGCCAATCAGAACCGATGCAGTGTCCTCATACGCAGTGCAGACTTGACGACAATGCGGGTCCCCTTTGCAATGTTCAACGATGACGTATCGCCAATCCATCAACATCATCTGCGAGTCTTGACGACGACGCAGCACCAATCCTCAACATTGTCTGTGAGGCTCAACTCCGACTCATTGGCATGACTGTGTGGAAAAGACCAACGCATCATGCTCTCGACGTCGACAATGTGTGCCATACAAGGTGCATTTTAAGCAGACCCTACATGGGTTCTGAAGCCAGCCTTCCCTCCATCAGGGTAGGCCTGAACTTTGGCTTTGTAATTGTCCTTCGCGACCTCAAGTAACCTTTTGACCGCTACCGACTTCTAAGCACTGTTTTTGCATTTAGTATTTAAAAAATAATATCTTGATTTCTACTTATTGGATGTTTGTTGTTTTGGTCATATTTTACTTAGATACATATTCTCTTTCTTTCTAAACTGATGTGGAGCCTTTTTGTAGTGTTTTTACTGTATTACACTAATAAAAGTGTGCATAAATACTTTAGACATTGCCTCTTATGTTAAGTTTGATTACTCTGTACCAAGCTACCAGAGGGTGAGCACAGGTTAATTTAGATTTAGTTTATCTGACTTACCATGTCTAGGATTGTGGCTCCTGCTTGGACATGGTGTATACTCTACCAACCTGATACCTCATTTGCTAACATGACCCAAGCAAGTAAGTTAACCATATATACCATACAGACTAAAGATGATGGGAGGAATACTTGCAAATAGCCAGTTTTCTAGCTGTAATAGGTTGCATCACAACATGACATTGCACCATCATCATGATGCAAAGGTTGCCTCTACCAGTGGCACAGACTGCCTGTCAGCAAAAGGACAATAGCACGGGTTGCAAATGGGTGGAGTTTCAGTATTATCACTATTATGTAGAATGGGACAAGACTTTCTGTAGTAGAGGATTTCCATGAACTGTCTCAGGATGGAAGACTAGAGACTTCTGACATGTCTCACCAGCAAGCTAGGAGTTGAAGGTGCAAGAGCGAACATTGAAAAAGCAAACCATTTGTCCCCCAATGATCTCCAGGTTATTTTATTTTAATCAATCTGGTTTTAATTTTACAATCTTACAAGGAGTATATGAAAAAAGAGTAGGTCTCTTCATCTATAGCCTTCTATTAGGGCCAGGGCCATATTATATATACAGCTCACTTTCCCTGGTTGCGCTCTGATGCACTTTTAAATAGGTAAAACCCTTTTTTTATGTACAAATGCCCATTTAGCTATTCAGTAACCTATTACCACAACATGGGTTAGCAATTCGGTATGAAAAAAGCATGTGTTAAGGGCATCCCTTCCTACCAGTAACTCGCAGTGTTATGTACAAATGTTTTGCGACCAAAATGCAGTCGCAAAACTTTTGCATTTTACATCCTACTTCACTGCCACTTCGCCTACCACTTTAAGTGGTAACCCATTTGGAAAGAGGTCCCCATGGCACGCCTTCTCCTTTGTTAATGGTTGTGAAAATGTATTTTAAAAGCACGCAGTGATCCCACGGACCACAGTCTACTCTTAAAAAATATTAAAGAAAACTTTTAAGTTTTGTCTTTGAAACACATCCTATTTTTTAGGGCTGGCTGAGCCAGCGCATGCGTTGTCTGCGAGAAATTTAGTGAGTGGCTTTTGAAAGTGCTACTACAGGCTTTTCCTGGCCTCAAGCTTGCGTGCGCGTGCACGCGTGCAGCCGCCATGTGGCTTTCATGGCTCAATAAGCCTTGCTCTCCCAAGCGCCTCGCTCTGCCCCTCCTCCACCACAGAGGGCGTTCCTGCCATCAATTTTGCTTTCACGGCTGCACGGCCATGTTACTTTCACAGCCGCGCAGCCAATGCTTGTTTAATATGCTTGGGGAAAAACAGGAAAGTTTACAGACTGTGTTACCAAATTATAGTGCATTTTAAGAATGACATTCGATACCATTTCTTTAAGGCATCGTTTAATCATGTTTGATGCATGCCAATATTTCAAAAACTAAGAATCGGGGTAAAATATGCTTTTTTTAATTTGATCTGATGAATGACTGACAAGCCTGACACCCGATTCGCTGAGATTAGTAGAAACGACACAATATTTACACGGCGCGTGACAAACAATTATCCTGCCATCTATCTCTGAGATTATCTTTCTGATTGAAAACTACTCATGCATGTAATCGGAATTGTTTGGAATTAGAAGGGAATTTATGACCTTGCTCCTACTGTCCCGATCCTGTCCTCCCTCTTTCTCTGTCTCATTAGCCCTTTTTTCTCGCTCCCTCCCCCTGAGTCCTCATATAAGCACCTTCCTAACTCCTTCCTTCCTTTCTTTTTTTCTTCCACTCTTCTCTCCTTCCTTTCTTTCTTCCCTCCTTTCTTCCCTCTGTTCATTTCTCTCTATCCTCTGCTCTCTTCCTTCCTTTCTGCCTTCCTACATTTATTCGTTCCTCCTTCCCTCCTGCTTCATTCCATCCTTTTTTTGCTTTCTTTCCATCTTCTCCTCTCTTCCCTCTTTTCCTACTTTCCTTTCTTCCCTCCTTCCTTCTATCGTTCCTCCCTCCTGCTTCATTCCAACCTTTTTTTGCTCCTCCCTCCCTCCTGCTTCATTCCATCCTTGTTTGCTCTTTCTTTCCATCTTTCCCTGTCCTCCTCTATTCCCTCTGTTCCCTCCTCTTTTCCTACCCTCCTTCCTTCCTTTCTTCCTTCCTTCCCTTCTTCCATCATTCCTTCCTTCTATCGTTCCTCCCTCCTTCCTTCCTTTCCCTCGCCTCTCTCCCATCACTCCCTGCCCTTCCCTTTCTACCCTCCTGCCTTCCTCGTCTACAGAGTACATTGTGGACTGTGTAGTCGTGCATCTGTGTGTTGGGAATCCTGGAACATCTCCCTCGCAGCAGACACCGCAATAAGTCACAACGATTACTAACCCCATAAGACTGGAACCTGGATAATTAAAGGCTTGTGGTATCTGATGCGTGCAGCACTATACTAACATGTCGCATCTCAGGAATTAGGTCGCTACGTAGGTGGGCTTGAACTCGGAATGCCCAACAGATAGAGAGCTTGTGTCATACTCTTCTGAATAGGACATTTCACAGGATGCACACTACAGGGTAAGACACTGCATGCTTGCCATTGTTTTAGTTGCACTGTAAGAGGAGCCACATACAGCAGTCAAGGATAGATTGTACACTGTAATTCAGACGCAACGTTCTGGATCTTTAACCGCTACCGCGCTACCGCGTTTTCCCGCGGTACGCAGGAATTTTTAAAATGGCTTGATCGTGACAAAGCCAGTTCGTCATCCGCGCACCGCAGGTAACGTTGATGACGAGCTGGCTTTGTCATCAGCATCGAAGGGGTTAAGCCGTTCAATAATTTCCTCATATCTTTCTCTGGAGTTTGCTTCTCAGAGATGATGGTACGGTGAGGACAGATAATGTACATTGGAGGCATGCAAGACATGTTTTAAATTGAAACCTATATAGAAGATCATAAGAAAGAACAAGCATTGGCATAGCCAATAGGTCTCGCCTTTGGGACCTTATAAGTGTTTAGTTATCCAGCACAATATCCTTGGTGCAACAACATCAAGTGTTGCATGGCTAAACACTTATAAGGTCCCAAAGGCGAGACTTATTGGCTATGCCAATGCTTGTCTTTTATGGAGAACGGGCTGCATTTAAAAAACAAAACATTGCTTTATGTAAAAGCATATAAAAGACATGGTGGTCTTCTGACCCCAAAGGACCACCATTTTTGTGTTTTTAGCGATTCCCAATGGGTCGCAAAAGTGCGACCTAACTGATAAATATTAATGAGGTGGGTCCATTGTGACCCCATTAGGAATCGCTAAGTGTGTCAAAGACACCAAGGGGCAGATTTACAAGCCCCTTGCGGCCCTTTTACGGCGCCGTTGCATCACTTTTGTGACACAGCAGCGGCGCAAAAGATGCGCCATGGTGCCGGGTACTTACAACGTGACGCATCTGGGCGATGAGTCACGTTGTAAAGCCCTGCGCCAGAAGGAGGCATTCCTGCGCTGGGGGGGGGGGCGTTCTGGCACAGGAACGCCTCCTAAAAGTGGCTGAGTGAAATCTGCAAGATTTCACGCAGTCACTTTGGGCCCATGCTGCGTCAAAACCCTGCGCCTGCTTGAAGCAGGCGTAAGGACTGACACAGAATTAAGAAGATAGGGCCCCCCAGAGCCTTGCTGGAGCTGCGTCGCACTTGCGACGCAACTCCAGCAATGCGCCGCCTTTACTGCACAGATGCGTCACGCATCTGTGCCGTGTTTGCCCATTGGTGCGCCGCATTCTAAATGCGGCACATCAATGGTGGCGGAGGCATGGCGCACTATAAGTGGCGCATACCTGCTGATATGCAGGGATGCGCCACTTATTGTAAAATCTGCCCCGTAGTACATAGGTGTTTGGAATAACCTAATAGCGAACCACAAAAATGAACTATTATGAAATCGCAAAATGAAACCTACGGACATATGGCCCAAAAATCTTTCATAAATCTATCTTATAATTTCCAAAATAGGTGTAAAGTTAAATAGCTGCTGATACGATTATCGGTCTTTTTGGAGAGTGCCTGGGACTAATACTTTATGGATGACGGTTGTCTGTTTTTGGTGCCGTTGGTTACAAAGCGTGCAAAGAGAGAAACGACATTACTACTTTGGTGGATATTTTTGAGAAAATGTAATTTGATAACTGCGTAAAGGAACTATGTATAAATCGAATTATATGTTTTAGACTTCTTCTGTACCAGTGAGGTTTCACGTAGGGATTAGCAAGTAGAAACCTATGAGTGGGCTTATGTCTCAACAGTATAAACTATGAAACTCTCTCTTACTCAGAGCCGACGATATCAGTAGTTGACTTCTGTCATTAATTTCCTTCTGGCTAAAGGACTGTATTGGCCCATGACGTTTGTGCGTGGGAACTGCTATGACTACCGTCCCATGTAATTAGACCCATCTAGGTAAAGGCAAACAGAGAGAGGATGACACATACGGCTGGAAGATTACCAGTTATGTTGTCTGAGTGGCACACGTTCCGCTGGAGAAATTGTGCATTTTTTACAGGTGACTAATATTACCACATAGAAGTTTTAGAGGCGATCAAAATGAGCCATGAGCATGAAAGGGGCTAATTAAGCAACAATAGGAAATGTTAATAGAAAGGTCATGGTTCTATTGGTCATGTGGTTTGTAGAATTTACCACAAACATGACAACCCAGACCAAGACGTTAACTGCAAATCTGTTCTGCCCTGATACAACAGAATACGTGATCTCAGGCTTTGGAATGTACAGCTCAAACAGGCCTAAAAAAACAATTGTTGCTTTCTGGTGAACATTCAGCAGTTTAATACTACACATCACATGGGTCCATAAGATGGGTAGTACAGGTCTACTCCTGGTATGAGGCAGACAGCACATTTTGTGAAAACCTGTTGAAAGGACATTTGAAGAGAATAACCGAAGAGTGCATGAAATATAAAAGACGCAATAGTGCCCATTATGGGTAGGGTAGAGTAGTATCTCTCGGTGCAGTACCACTATGCCTTAGCAGGAGAGGTTAAGTGTTTCTGCACCTGAATTTACTGTGCAAAGGAATACTAAATCTAAATTTACCAGCCAGAAAACCCAGCAAGTAAAATTTAGTCTGGCTCATGCAGAGACTGTGGGCACATGCACAGAGGAGGTGGTCTTAACATAGGGTGATTTAACTATCTGGAATCTTTGACATAGAGCAGACTGACTTATACAGTAGAGCCCAGCTCATTAGGAACAGAAACAGGTCCCTCGCAAGGTAAACATTGAAGTGGTCAGAATATGAATAAGTCAAGGATATAAGTAAATGGTCTGATGGCTCAGTGGAATAATGCATCCACTCCAGGAAACTGTGCCTGACCTCATGATCACAGGTTCAGAATTTGGCACATACACACAGTCACATCTCAGTGAGGTCGATAAAATGTGAACTATTGAGTTGGGTAACAATAATCATCCGTTATTCATCAGCAGGATGCCAGAAAGGGGTGTGCATGTGCTTTACAAATAAAATAAAGTCCACAGAATAAATTCCAAAACAGAGAAGGGAGTATCCATTACAATGGATGGGCGTGGCCATGACGAGGACCATGTAGCCTAGTCCTCGCTGAGAATATTTTGTGTTTTGGCCCCATACGCCTGGTGCGACAAGTGAACAGAGAGGGTAGCAGAATTACTTAATTGATAAGGTAGAGGAGCTTCTTCACATCCTGTTGTGAGATCTGCACAGTCCCAGAGTTCCAGGATCGTAGAGTGATGATGCGAGTCTCAGACCCCAGATGGTGTGGTAGCGATGAAGGAGCTCCTCCTGCAACTAAGGAGGCCTACAAGGTGACTTGATCAGCATCTTCTGCGATTCCTGCATGGTGGCTTGGGGCGTGACCAGGGGCGGATGACTTGAGATGTGTGCTTGCCCCAAATGTGATGCTGGAACATTACTTCCTGAGGCCTGGTCGTCCTGTTGGGCCACATCCCTGAGGGCACCTCATGGTGCAAAGGTCACCTGTGCTTTGGCCGCAGACTGCCATTTGTCCCCTTTAGACATGTGGAGCCCTATGGTGCATGAAGCGCAACCACAGCTGCACAGGTACCATCTCCAGCCTAACATGTGGTGAACTGGTGGATTGACTGAGTGCCAGCCAGAGCAGTGTGAGCAGCAATCAGAGCGAATCCCCTGCAGGGGGCCACTTGGATGACTGACATTGAGTTTGCCTGGTTGTGATTGCCATTTGCATCATAGGGGAGAGGGGGGTCCATTTACATCCACAGAAACAACCATTGCCATGCCATTGCCCTGAGAAGTGGTTCCTAGCTTTCTGGAGCAGATGTCTCGAAGGGAAGCTTCTCTGATGCTACAGATCTACACTGCAAAATGGTGGGTTGACTTCTACTTTGTCTTCCGAGCGAATGTGGCCTGCCATGCACTGCACTCCCTGGAGTGATCACCTGGAGGGTGAGTTGGTGCTGTAGGTGCTTTAGAACATAAGAAGCTTTCCAACATCATTCTTGTGTGGGACTTTTCCTGTCCAATGCCAGCCAAGAAATCAAAACTGCCCAAAGGAGTAAGAATTGTAGAACTTCTTTAGCAAACTCCAAAAAGTAATGACTCTATTACTTGCATGATGTCAACTCTAGATCACACACAGCCGGGACCACTTGATGTTGAGGCCCTGACATCCAAGGCCGATATCCAAGAGATGATAGGTGGATTTTGAAGGGATCTGGAGGGA
Organism: Lissotriton helveticus; assembly: GCF_964261635.1. Taxonomy (NCBI): domain Eukaryota; kingdom Metazoa; phylum Chordata; class Amphibia; order Caudata; family Salamandridae; genus Lissotriton; species Lissotriton helveticus. The sequence goes on from NC_136070.1 coordinate 1,149,764,898, forward strand.
TTAAAAGAGAATTCCAGAACGCAGTCGCTAAATTGGATCATAGCTGACAGAACACTCATTGTAAGGTGGAAGAACTCGTGACAGTGATGGCTGAAGAAAAACAGGAAACTGATGTCCTGAACATCCTGCTGCACGAATTGAAAAGGAGCTGTGAACTTCTTCAAGATAAAATGGCTGGCTGATAATAAAAATGGGTTCCACAAAAATAATGACTGTATCCGCAAGAGTCCGGAGGCTGTTGCTGCTTCCGATCTGATTCAGCTATGTTCAGGGCCTGTTCCACTCCCTACTGTCATCAGCAGACAACCAACTATTGAACTTGATAGAGTGCACAGAGATATGACTGCTCACCAAGTCCACAACAATGTTCTTGCTTGGGTCCACTTCTATAGCATCAAAGATAACATACATAAAGCAGCCCAGAGTCAAGACACTTTGGTCTCTCACAGAATGATGTGACAAATATATCAGGGCATATCTCAACATACTCTATTTAAATGCAAATAATTTAAGCCTATTACAGACAACCTCCAGAGTTATAATATCCTCTATCACTGGGGCCTCCTGTTCAAGATTCTTTTTCAATACAAAGACACATCCATGGCACTTTCTCCATACACAATGCCATGCACCTCCTGGGGCTGTCTCCAGATGGTGATGACTCCACGGCATTGTAGTCTTCTACCTAGCTTAAATAGAGTAAGCAGCTTTTCTTGGAAATCAGAAATTATGCTAATGTGAGATTAACAGCCCACCGTGAACACCGGCCTGTGGCTTGCTCTGAAGGTGACTTATACTTCTCTAATGGAAGTTGCCTTTTTCCTCCCCCTTTTCCCTTTTGCTATCTTACTTGTTTACCTGTGTTGCATTGACAGCCCGGGGCCTGCACTGATGTCTTCTGTATTCCCAACTGGACTCCAATGTACAATAAGATGTTTGTGGATCATGTTCTTGTATTGTATTACTGTACTCAGTCAGTCAAATTGGCTTTATTTCGATATACAAAATATCTTAAAAAGCATTGCATACATATTACAATAATGATAAAAGGATAAAAGCCTGGCCATACAATACATTTAAGTAGAATGCCAATAAGATACAATTAAGATGGCAGCAATAAATTATCTAAAAACGATCAGACAAGATAATCTAGATTAAACAATGTACAAAAGCCTATTTGACCTAATAAACCATGCCCAGCCTAAGAACTTCGCCATACCAAAAACAAACAGGGGCCGCATATCAGACTTTAAAATTCTCAGAGCCACACTGTAGTGTCTGGTACCCAACTCTTAACACAATGGTTTTAAACATCTGTTTTGAGGCGCTTTATAAGCAGGGCATTCGAACAGAAAGTGGGGCACTGACTCAATCCTGGAAGGCAGAAACGACAAAAAGGAACAGTTTGAGCCGGAATCTTCCAGCGTGCCGTTAGTTCTCCCACAGGAAGCACACCTAATCTGAATTTAAAATATAGGGCCCTATCTCTAGATTTTAAAATAATGTCGAGATAGGGTTCCCGGAGGGCTACATCCTTTACCATTAAAAAATCGCTAGAGGATTTACACAGATAAGGGTCATTATTTCTCTTATTCATTACCCAGTCCCAGTACACTCTTTTCAAAACCACCTTAGGAGGTGCGGACTTAGAGTGCCAAGCCTCTCCGAGGCCCAGCTCTTCTAACAAGTTTTTTACGTCCACTAACAACCTTATTTTTGGCCAAGCGGACATGGATAATATTTCCTTCAGCCCCTCTGCATAACTACCAAGTTCAGGTACAGTATTACTGTACTATACTACCACTGTCTCAAATTAATTTTGCCTATATAGCGATGCAAGTCGATGGGGCCCGACACTGTTGGGGCTTACCCCCTAATGTTTTTTTCAGTTAAACAGGCTACTTCTAGTGAGGAGCTGCGTTGTGAAAGACTCTTTTTGTCTTTTAATGTTGTTTCTATCCATACCACTGTTAATAAGCCAGCTGTTTTAGAGATGGTCCATAGCGGCATGGATGTGTTGCAGTTTTCTGTGACAATGTCTTTTTTTTATTTATTTTTTTTATTTTTTTTATTCAGTTCTTGACAATCCATTCATAACGTACATGAAAAAACAAGAAAGTCCATAAAACAAAAATAGAAAAAAGGCTGCAGACCCATTAATATAATATTACAGCAATATTGCAGCATCTTAAACGAAGAGGAGAAAAATTCATTACAAAAAGATTTACTCGAAATACGTCCCCCAAATGATATCGAATTTACGCAGTGCCCCAATCCTTTGTGCATATTTCATTTCATTTTTCCTCACTCTTTTCATTTTCTCATACCATTCATCTATAGACGGAATTACATCTGACTTCCAATACTTAAGAATCAGAGATTTGGCCACCGCGACTACAATGTACACCAGTTTCGCCTGCGGCTCGGCTAGCTTAAGGTCTAAATCAACCCCAAGTATAATCAGGCTTACGTACTTATTAATCGTACAATGTATAAGAAGTGTAAGCAAAGAAAAAATGCCCTTCCAAAAGGCCCCTATTCGGGCACAATAGGCTATTATGTGGGACCAGTTGGCCTGATCTGCTTGAGAGCATCTGAAACAGGAGGATGACGAATTGCTAAACATTCTAGAAATGGCCGTCGGTGTATAATATAAAAGCCATTTACTAAAAAATAGCATACGCCTCCAATTGGCACCTCTCAGTACTGTGAAATTAAACATATTTAGTGTTCTCCACGTATCAGGTGTAAAATTAAAGCTTTCATGCTTCTGCCATTTTATAATTGCTTTTCTGCATAGGTCCTCCTCTCTGCTCTGCGCCAGACTTCTTCTCCATTTTCCTGGTTTCATTAATAATGAGGACCAAAAAAGATCCTTGGAAAGGCTTGAGGCCGCGCATATCAATGTAATATCCGTTTGAACAAAAACTTTATACAGTAAATTATATGACCCCATAAGCAGAAAATTTCCCCCTATTCGGGAAAACATCTCGTTGAGCGTTAACCAGGCATTGTTTTCAATGAAATTCTCGAGATAGACAAACCCCAATCTAACCCAATTCTGAATAATTTCTGGCCCCATGATTGCACCAAAACCTAAAATTGCATCACTCAATGGGGTCTTTCCGCTAATGAGAGAAAGAGAGTATCTCTTCAGCATGGGGTCTCGTTTTTTAAAAAACCACTTCAAAACCTTATACCTAACTAATTTGGGTGATTTAGGTATGGACAATGGAGAGGAGATTTTAGCTTCCTTACATATTATATAAAAAAAAAAATTTAAGAATAAGGGCTGACTCGATATTAAATATTTAAATCTCGACAGGTACTGCGCAAAATAGGCAAAATAATAGTCTCGAAGATTTGGGAGACCAAGACCACCTTGTTCCTTTTCCTCATACAAAGTCTTAATCGCAATGCGAGAAGTCTTTTTAGCCCAAACGAAGGCTGAAAACATGGATTCTATTTTTGAAAAGAAAGTGCCCGGTAGCGAAAAAGGAATGGTGGAAAACAAAAAATTAAATAGGGGAAGTATCGACATTTTAATTAAAGCCACACGGCCAAGAATGGACAAGGGTAGTGTGTTCCAACGTGTAAACAGATCACGCACCTTTTTAATTAAAGGTTCAAAATTCAGAAAATATAATTCACTTACTAACGGCGTAAAAAACACACCCAAATATCTTTTAGGTCTATTATTAATACAGGATTGAAAGTCCTGATGTAGTTCGGGAGTCATATTGCCGCAAATTAGGATCTCGGTTTTCTTCCAATTTATTCGATACCCCCCTAATGCTTCAAATTCTGCAAATACGGAGAGGGCCTGTACTTGCGAATGCATCTCAGGTTTGAGGAGAAGCATTATGTCGTCTGCGTATAGTTTGATTTTATCCATAGAGGCCAAAGGGGGTAAAATGTCTATAGAGTTCCTGATTGCAGCAGCCAAAGGTTCTATGAAAAAGGCAAAAAGAACCGGGGATAAAGGACATCCCTGTCTTGTCCCTCTTTGAACTGAAATTGAGCCCACCATTGATTTATTAATAAGTACATGGGCTTTCGCGCCTTGATAAAGATTTTTAACTAGAGTTATAATTTTTGAGGGGATTCCAAAAAATTCCAAAATAAAGAAAAGAGTGTCCCATACCACCAAATCAAAAGCCTTTTCTGCATCCAAAAGAAAGACTAAAGCCGGCACCTTGCGTGTTTCAAAAAAATCTAAAGCCTCCACCAAATAATGAGTGTTGGTAATCAGTTGCCTGCCAGCAATAAAACCATTTTGATCTGAATGTATCAGTTGCGGAGAAATATGATTAAAGCGTAATGAAAGTAACTTAGTGATGATTTTATAGTCTGCATTTAACAAAGTAATGGGTCTATAAGAATTGGGGTCGTTTGCATCCTTCCCTTTTTTTAGAAAACTAACCACGGTCCCATCAAAAAATGTAGATGGGATTGGGCCGCCTTCCAACATAGTATTAGACAATAAAAGTAGTAATTTAGAAATGGATGAAAAGCATATTACAAAAAATTCTGCAGGAAGCCCATCTGGACCACATGCCTTGCCATGTGGCAGGCTTTTTACTACAGCCTTTAATTCCTCGGTCGAAAACGCCGATGCCATCACCTCTTGATCCAAATGAAAAAGAGAAGGTAAATTATGCTTAACTAAAAAGTTGTTTAATCTATTTTGATCGGTAATATGATGTGAAGTATAAATTTCCAGATAATGAGACAACATAATCTGACCAATCTCAGCCGCCTCTGAGGTAACAGTATCGCTAGTTGGGGATTTAAGAGATCTAATTAAGTTCGCAGCCGCTTGTTCTTTAACCTGCCATGCCAGAAATTTCCCCGTGAAATTGCTATTTTCATACATTCTTTGGGCTTGTCTACAAAAGATTTCTTCACTTTTCTCATAATAGTGTAGACTCAACTCATGTTTTGCATCATTTAGTTGATTATGTACCATAACCGATGGGTTATGATACATTTGCTCCACCAGGTCCTGAATATTCTGCTGTAGTGAGTTCTTTTTATCCCTGAAGGCAACTGACTCCCGCACATCCCTCCCAATCGCGACCCCCTGTATAAACGCCTTAAGGGAGTCCCATACCACATGGATAGGGGCGGTCCCCAAATTTCGCTCAATAAAATCATCGATTTCATTTTTCAGAAGGGTTATCCACGTTGCATCAGTCAAGTACGATTTATTAAACACCCAACGCTTTACAGGCTTGGTATTCTCCTCAAGCAAAAATTCTAAAATTAACATTGCATGGTCTGAGAAGCCATTATGTAAGAATCTTTGATGGCTATTCTTGAAATTCGAAGAGATCAGAAAAAAATCAATGCGTGAAAATGACCTATGTCTTCCCGACCAGCAAGAATACTCTAATTTACGGAGATTTGAAGATCGCCACGGATCTACAAGATCTACCGCTATATGTATCAACAAACCATTTTGCATTTCCTAAATAGCGAATTTTAAGGAATCGCTATTTAGGAAATGCAAAACGGTATGTATGTACAAAATCGCTTTCCAATAGCGATTCCTTAGCATTCCTAATTTGAGATTAGCAAATTGTCATTCGCAAATTACCCCTTCATTTCCATGGGCCAGGAGGCCCATAGGAATGAAAGTGCAATTTGCAATTAGCAATTTGCTGATCGCAAATTAGGGATTTTTCCAAGGGTGCAGGGGTGTCTCAAGAACACCCTGCTGCACCCCTGAAAATGACTTTTGGGGGCCTATGGCGCACATACATGCCCTAAGGGCATGTATGGGCGTCATATGGCACCTTTGGTTTTTTTCAAAGAAGCTTTTTGATAAGAATTCGCAAATTACCACCAACTAGAAGTTGGTGGTAATTTGCTAATCCTTAATGGCATTTTTTCCATAATATTTGTTTGATACATTGCATTTAAGGAATCGCAAATTTTGCAATTCCTTAAGTGCAATCGCAAAATAAGGATTAGCAAATTTTGCTAATCCTTATTTTGCATCAAACTTGTTTGATACATTCCATTTGTCTATTTAGCATTCGCAAAGGATTTCGGCCTTTGCGAATGCTAAATAGCTTGATACATATAGCGGCTAGTGTCTTAATATTATTAGACATTGCCTTAAACGCTGTAGGTTTTGATAGTTTTTTACCGCCCGTACTAGAGTCTAGACTAGGATCCATTAGAATATTGAAATCTCCCCCAATCACAATATCCCCTCCAACCGTCAACAGAGATTGAAACATTTCCTCGTATATTTCAGGAGTATCAGTAAGTGGGGCATAAAAACTTACAAATGTGATGGGGGAAAGCCTGTTCTTAAATTTACACGTTACCCAACACCAACGACCCCGACTCCCTGCTTTTGATTGCACGATCTCTATCTCCTTATGCTTATTGATAAAGAGCGCAACTCCCCTCTGTGACTCTGAAAAGAATGAGAACCCCCTATACGAGGCCCATCCTCTAAACATTGAAAAGTTGTCAGCTTTTGAGAGAGGGATGTGTGTCTCTTGAAGAAAAATGACTTTGGGGTTTTCCGTCAAGACCCACTTCTCTATTGCCCGCATTTTACTTTTATTATTAAGACCGTTCACGTTAAATGATACAACTTTTATACCTTTTTTAGCCATTTATGCCATTTGATCCATTCTTGTGAAATTTAGTCAAAATGAAACTGTGAATACTCCCTCCATGCATCTCATGCTTCAAAACTACACCGTGTTCTAAATGCAGAGCCAGATCAGCTTTTATCCTAAACAAACATACTAAATCGAAACAAAATTCTGCCAAGAACTGTACTTTTTCCATAAAGCCCCCCCACCCTCCTCCACCTGTGACACCCTCCTCGCTCTAACTCCCTCCTCCCACACGTGTCACAGGAACCTCTCCCTTCCAAAGGAGGTGTCGTGTTATTACACCCCTTCAACCTTCCTGCCCTGTCCTACCCCCCCCCATCCCACCAAAATGTTAACCATAAATCAAGCGATGGAAAAGCTAACAACTAAATGAAAATCACGTACAAGAATTCAGTCTTATGCCCCAGCCTAGCCATTTTGCATTCCTTGTAAAAGCTCCTGTGCAGCCTCAACATCCGAAAGCATATAGAATTTGCCTTTAAAAAGCACCCTTAATTTAGATTACTGAGCAATCATTGCTTGAGCCCCATGGGCTTTGAAAAGATGTAGTATTTTAACAAATTCCTTCCTGCGTCTTGCTGCCACTGCAGACATATCGGAGAAAATCCGACATTTCACAGTAGCATTCACCGGAAACTGTCGCTGACGAATTGCTCTGGATAGGATTTGCTCCTTTACTCTAACATCTGCAAAATTTATAAGAATAGTACGAGGAAGCGTGGAGTTTGAGGGGAGATGCGCTGGAACTCGGTGCGCTCTGGTGATGGTCAAATCCCGTTTAAACTCCGGAATCACCCCCTGTTGGAGAAAAGATGAGACCCACTGAAGCATATCTGACCCCTCAATTCCTTCCGGGACCCCCACCATCCGTAAATTTGATTGTCTATTGTAATTCTCCAAGTCATCCAACTTATTCTCCAGAGACCTAGAAGATTTGAGTGTATCTCCAGATTCCTTCTTAACTGCGACCATTTGATCCTCCAGTGAGGCAATCCTTTCCTCCGCCTCCGATAAACGAGCAGGAAATGTGGACACTAGTTCTTCAATTTTATCCATTTTGTTTAGCCTCTGATGGATTGCTGACAGTTCCTCCGTTTGTGATCTTTTTATCTCCCTTAGCTCATCGAGGATTAAGTTAAGCATGTCTTTTACGGACATCTTCATTTCTCCTTCAGTTTCTGTATCCATCTCTAATAATGGAGCAGTAGAGCCTGCTGCCTCCTGTAGCAGATTTTTATCTGATATAGATGTCGATTGGACCATTGTATTCATAAGGTTCTTTCCACCTGAAGCCCCAGAGTGTAATATTCCAGCTGTATATTGTAATGAATCTCTTGTTGATGTTTTTTTTGCGTGAGACCCAGCTTGTCATATCCACCCCAGAAGCTCCTAATATTCATAGCCTGATCAGGTTGTTTCAGGGTGCCGGCCCCTCATTGTACTTCTTCCAAAGGTTTCTCCTGTAGGGCAGCAGATTCAACACTCCATTTCTGGTTCCTCAATGTACAGGGCCTTAATTCTTCTTGCAAGTAGAAGGCTTTCATTGGTTGGCTTTCCTCCAAGCGTACTGATATGATACTCCTCCAGCAGACTCAGCTAACAGTGAAAGATGTCCCTAGGCTTCTCTTCCAACTATACCCCCGCCAAATCTAGTCTTCTGCTTCCAATAAAACCAATGGGGTAGCCATTCTTATACCGGCCTATGTCATACTTCAGGTGGCGGCCTCACACAGGGACAAGGAGTGGAGATGGGTCATGATTCAGGCCTCAGACTCTACCACTTCAAATACTATAGCCTCTATTTATAGACTTAATGACCTCAAGGCCTCTTTTTTTGCTGATTTGCTTCAAACAGTTTCTACCGTCTTCGTTCATCATACATTACTGGGTGGGAATTGCAATGTGACACTTAACCCCACATTCGCCACTCAACCACTTCGTGGGGGGTGGCTCATTCCCACCTATCTTCACTGCAAGGTTTTGCTGACCTAGGTCTACTGGACATATGGTGACATAAACACCCCTATGATCGCGACTAGGCATTTATTTCCAGATTATTTTATTTTTTGGTTTCAGCCACCTTACTTTCCATCTTTCCGGTCTGGAGGGCCCCCACTATGACTATTTTGTGGGCTATGACTTGGGACCTATATGCCATAGAAAGCTCGACTGCCATAGTGTGAGACACAAGGCTTCGATTTGATAAGATATAGACCGCCTTTCTAACATATGTAAATAATAGATCCACACGGCAGACACTGACACTCTTCTATGGCCTGATAGCCATACCAAGAGGATGATGGACTATATTGACATGTGATGGGGTGCGTGGTGGTTTCTTAGGTATTCATGGGGTCTTTTCCTGGGGTCCTCGAGGCCCACTTCTAGTGTTTGCTCTGCACTTGGATGGGGATGCCGCATACTCATTTGGTAAGACTGCTGGAGGCGCCAAATGGAAAATTCACTGAAGCTGGTAACTGTTTCGCTTTTTCATCTGATTTTGAGTTACCTACCCTGAGAATATCAATCATGACCACTGTATATTGTGTTTCTTTCATTATGTATGAAGCTAACCGATGATGGGGGACATGTTATTGCTTTTGTTTGCTTTGTTTATTAGGGATTTCTTTCTCTATAAAAATATTTGTTTAAAAAAATAAAGAAAGACCAGGATGAGATCCCTTTAAAAAAAAGTAATGTTTGTAAATATTGTGAAATCCTTAAGAAATTATGTTTAATCCGTATTGTTCAATGAGCAGAATATTCTAATAAAACTAATAAGATTCTCTGCCAAACTTAATTTAGAAGGGGATTGTTGTAGTCACCACCCCGGGTTGCAACTACGGCCCCAATACTCCAATACTCTAAAATGCTGCCATTATCAAGGGCGTCTGCAAGACTGTCAAAGATGGCTGTCCCCTCAAACCCTAAGGTTGTGAATATCAATAGAGCATCTTCCAAAGCTCAGAGCACACTAGAGTATCCCTTAGAGGGAAGAGCTGTGCAGTTTAGTGATCTGTCAATGGCAGTGGCTATGTCAAACCCAGATAACCCAGATAAAATGAAAACAAACACAAAGGAAACCCGGTGCAAAGTTTCATTCTTACAGAGGCATGAGGATAGTTTGAAATGCCTTATTGAGCAACATGAAGTTTGCAGTTCTGAGCAAAAACCACAAACACATTTTTCCTTGTAGGAAAAATGCCAGCTCTAAAAGGAAGAACAAAATACAAAGCAAATCATAATCACCCTAAAACAGTCAGTAAAAAATGTAAGTCATGTGTCACATAAAAAACTGTCGACAACAAAAGAAAAAAATAATGACAGCAGTGTAGAATACGGTGGTAACAAAAGCCCTACCGTGTTACAGCTAAATATAAATACAGCGTCTGTGTATTATGTATGGACAGCTACACCATTCGCCATGAGCCATTCTGCATGTGGAGTCCAATTATTGGTATACATTGAAGAAGACAGGGGCATACATGTGGTCACAAGAATAATAATATCATGTATCAGTCACAAAATAATGCAACCTGCTCAGAAGACCACCAAGTTTCTAGACTGTGTATTAAACACCCTGTAGGATCAGATTAAAGCTCATCATCTGTTTGCATTTCATTAGGAGGTCACTTATGTATAATGCATGTGACTGAGACGAGTGCAAAAGTGCAAGGTCAGACATTGAGCACTATCTGGTGTTGCATTTGATCAGTCAGAGTGAGCCAGCGTGTGATTCAACAAAGTAATGGATATGTGATTATCTTATGTTGGTGTGGCGCTGCAGCATTGCTATGACCCAAGAACGAACTCAGAACAACTACCCTTTTCAACAGCAAAGAAATGCAAGCTGGCACAAAGGATTCCACACAAATGTGTCTGTGGTCACACCTAAATGCAGGATTCTTCAATTACCTAAATGTGAACAATTGTCTCTGGGGTACTAATTAGATTCTGGAGAGTGTTAATGCAGGTTAACTCTTTAGGCTACATGGTAAGGCCACATGTGAAGGCTATGTGTCATCTGTGTATGATGCCTTGGTTTATCTTCTATAGCTCGCATTTGATTTGTAATCGTTAGTTGTCAGGGACCACTTCACGGGGGTGAGGGGGGGATGACTATGTTTGCACTGAACTGTACAGGAGGTCCTGGGATTAACAGAGATTCTAGTCTCAGGATTTATCAGTGGCACCACTGTAGGAGATTACTTGTACACCCTACAGGTTCATCCTACAGGTAAACCAGCCCTTGGTACTTGGAACTCGAACACTGGAAATTGGTGGAAAGGCAACTTGAGGACAGATCAGGTCATAAACTCATAAAAATATGATAAAATTACCTAAAAATCTACTCTATCCTTTGCCCCTTTTCAAATTCCTCATCCTAAAAATCAGCCTTATTTTAGAGACTTTCTATCCTTCACGTGCAGGCCTTTGTCTCTATCCCTTCCTATTTTTAATAACATTTCAAAAAAATTCCATCCTCTTTTCATTTCTTATAATTACCCCAAAGATCAATTTTCCATTTGGTATATTAATCTTATTCAACTTCAAAATAAGACTCTCTTTTGGAAAGATTGGCATGCAAAAGGTCTTCTTTAGGCAATGTTTGCATTTTTTGCCACTGCGCAAACAAATTTCTCGTTACTTTCTTCCTGGAATTTAAATTTAACTCCTTAACAACAAAGATTCAAGATACTTATAACTCTCTGCTATCTTCCAATGCATCTTCTTTACCCCTCTCTAATTTACCTGCCCTTGTGGAATCTTCCCCCTCAGCTTCTCAGCTATATAAACGGTTTCTCCCTGAACCATCTACTAGAGAGAAAATTGAGGTAGCATTATTATAGGAGGCAGATTTCCAATCTACTTTCCCTATTCACATTTGGAATAAGATTTGGTTACAAATAAGAAGATCCTCCAGAGCAGCTAATAACACTCAAACATTATTTTATATATATAATAGACTTATTTTTACTCCTGTTTCACTAAATAAGATAAATAAATCTCTCTCTCTCTTTCCTGTTGGTCTTGTTCTTCTGACAATGCTGATTTACAACATGTTATTTGATTGTCAAAATATTTTTACTTTTTGGACACAGGTTTGGCAACAAATAAATACCATCTTTCATGCACACGTCCCCCTTACATTTATTAACATTTTCCTAGGTAGAATTTCCGAAGGTTGTTACTCTCAAACAACCATTTTCTACATAATAGATCTTCTATTGGCCATTATCTTTAAACAAATCACAAAAAATTGGAAGGGAAATCCTCTGCTAACATATCTTATCAAGCCTGGTGGTATGCGGTTTGTTACAACCACAGTTTAGATAGGGCATATCTCTCTCCCATGTCCCTCGCAATTAAAAGTGACACCCTCTGGCAACCCGTAACCACTTTTCTACATACCTCTGCCACAAATGCTTCCTCACACAATCCATGAATTGAGGAAGTTCCTAAACCTCCATGATTTGTGTATCAAACCATATACCTATTGTGATATATTAGTTATTGTTTTGCAGTTTTCTTCTCGAATTTCGATGTTATTTTTTCTTTTTTGAATTGTGATTATGAGGATTTTGTTAGATTTTGATAATTGTCTCTTTTCTCCCCTTCCTCCCTCACCCCCCTTTTTCGCATATTTTTCTTAACCCACTCACTAATATGCATGATATGAATGATTTTATCTTGTTTTGTATTCTATTGCACTTAATTATTAGCAAATACAATCACTTAAACTTAAACAAAATCAACATTATATGCACATCTTTTTCTTAAACGTGTCTAACTCTCTTCACCTGCCCTAAAGCCACATCTCTCTTATCCCCTTAGTTTATGAACTTGAAGCAATCTCCTTTCTTTCTGGTACTAATCTCACCTTTCCCTCTTTCAGACTTCCTTTGTGCTCTCTAGATGTCTTCAGTGCCTTATCTTTTCTTTTGTTACATTACTACTCTCCTCTTTCATCTGAGACCTTCCCCGGTTGATTCAAAATTGCTTCTGAAATCTTTCTTCTCTAAACTATTTGTAAGATCTCTTCCGGTTCCTCTTACAGCATCTAGCCTTTTGGGCAGACATTTCAGAATTATGGTTGACGTTAAGCTGTCTTCTTACCTTGATTGTCGTTTTTTATATTCTCTACAACCAACAGCTCTCCTGCCTGTCATGTACCTCCTGAGTGTTACTTGCCAACATAATCATTCCTGCATATCTATCTGGTTTTACATGTTCTTTGTTTTCCACACCATTGATCAAACATGTTTTCTTGCCACTCTTCTTCAATGGCTATTTCGAAAACTGTCATTAAGTTGATACCTTTCCATTCTTTTTTGTGATATATGTATTACACACGCAGCTCCAGCTCAAAAACGGTTGTAGACAGGTCTATTTTTGTCAAGTAACGAGGATGCACACATCACTAATCCTTACATTGTCTTGGGATAATCCAACCAACAGGGGATACATTCCTCGTATATGCGGTCTGTTTTAATACACAACTCCACATGGAGACAGAGAATAGCAGTCCAGAAGCCAAGACAACATCCCTTTATTTATATCAAATAAAGACCACCCAACATGCCAGGAAAGAACACAAACCAATAAAGAACAGAGGTTCATGATGTATTCATTCCTCAGCAATTAACTTAAGTACTGGAATGTCAATTAACCCAGCTCGGCACTGAAGGAGAAGAAGAAAAGGCCAGCTAAAATTTCATTTATAAGAAGAATGCATAGACAAACTTTATTCATAGTTAAGGAATACATGTATGGCATGAAAAATGTCGCTTGTTTAATTGTGCTCTTTTGCAATGTGCTATAACCCATTACCTTCAACCTGTCTAGCCTAAAGGGACTCCTGGCCACTCACTAAAATGGTGTTTCGGTTGCCCTGTCCCTCATATATTCTCCTGTCACACAAAGCAGCACTTTTTGCGACTTTGACCGGGGACAGCGGGGTGACTCATCCTTCCTCTGCCATACCATAGTATCATTTAAATTGTTTCCAGATGGCATATGCATAAGGGATATTGGGCCATATGTATCAAAAAGTCATATTGCGATTCTCAAATAGCGATGTTTTGCGAATCGCTATTTGAGAATCGCAGAATGCTATGCATGTAGGATTAGCAAATATTTTTGCGAATCCTACATATTCCTTAATTGCGAATTGCAAATAGCGATTCGCAATTAAGGAATACCTCCCCATTCACTCCTATGGGCCTAGAGGCCCATAAGAATGAAAGGGGAGATATTTGCAATTTGCAATTCTCAATTAGAGAATCACAAATTGCAAATGCAAATTCAAGGGTGCCAGGGTGCCAAAAGGACACCCTGTTGCACCCCTGAAATGTACATGTGTGCGCATGTGGCTCACATACATGCCCTAAGGGCATGTATGTGTGCCACATGGCACTTTAAAAAATGCAAATAAGTGCATTTTTTGGCCAAAAAGCACATTTTCTGTGCCTCTTACATTGCATTTAAGGAACCGGAATTTGCGATTCCTTAAATGCAATTGCAAAATAGGGAATCGCTATTTTGTGATTCCTTATTTTGCGAGGCTGTTACATCCCACTTACCTGAATTGCGATCACAAACGCCGAAATTCGCAGAATGAAATTTAGTTTCATGCATATGGCCCATTATCTCTATTCTATTGCTCTGTAACTACATTGATGAATGTGCCCACAGCCAGTATTTATTATTTTCCTTCTCCTTTGGCTGACTTCTTCCATCCTTGAGGGAACATCTGGTCCATGTTCTGATTTAACTATTGCGGAATCCCTTAACATTATTACTCTGCACCAATTTATTTAATTTGGTGACTCTACTGGGACTATTTGGCCCACACTTGTTAGTGCTCTTTTAACTCCGAACCTGGTGATGACTGTTTAATTAATAAAAATGCTGAAACACTGCTAACTTTTATAGTGTTGGACTCTTGAATCACCTTATTTGATGCACATTACATATATTATGAACTATTCATCTTTTTCTTGCCCCTAAGTTTTGCTTTAGTATGCATACACACATTTCACTTTGTCACTTTTTATACCATGTGATCACTTTCTGAGCACTACATTAATTCATTTGTGTGACTAAAGTTTGTCTATGATTTTTTCTCCTAACAGATTGCAGAAATTTTGATTGGTCTTTCCTTCTGTGCATTTGCATTCAGTGCATTACTGGGTTAATTTTTAATAAATTATTCCACTATGAACTAGCGGTTGATGTTACTTACGTAATTTGCTGTTTTGTAATTACTCTAAATTGTAATAAAGATTGCTCAGGATTACGCAAGAAGCGTAACCCAGCTTTATGCACTACTGCCTTAGTGCAAAATGCACCCTCACAACCAAAAATGTATTTGAGGATGCAATTTGTTCTAAGGAAATCGTGCTAAGTGCAACAGAACATGAACAGTAGCAGCCTGAAGCTACTTACACTCGCTAAATAGATTGTTCCTGTGCTGCTGTGGGTAGGACTTTGGTGCCAAATTACTCATAATTATGTGAATGGGCGTAATCACGTAGTTTTCATTAATATCTCATCAAAAGATTAATTCAAATATACCAAAATTACTTTGATTTCTCAGACATAATTAATACTTTGCACAATACTACTATGAACTTCTGTGCATATTTGGGAAGCATTCCTATATTTAATATGGAAATCACACAATGTTGAGCAGACACCGAGTCTCTTTGCCCCCATGTTGAGTTTAAAGTGATATGATGTGGCCTGCACTGGCTGCATCATATCACTTTTTCAGTGACTTTCAGCCATGCTGAACAGCAGGTGTGCTACAAGACTTTGGGCCCGATGTAGGTAATTTTATTTTACCACTTCTTAAATACCGAATCATACCGATTCGGTATTTAAGAAGTGGTAAATATGAAGGGGGGAGATGTAGGTATTTCCAGATGTGGAAATACCGAATCGTTAAGATTCGGTATTTACCGAATCTGGAAATACCGAATCGGTATTTCCTATTGATTCCTATGGGCTGTGAAGCCCATAGGAATCAATGGGCAATACCGATTCTGTAATTACAGAATCGGTAAATACCGATTTTAGCAAGGGTGCAGGGGGTGTCACTTTGACACCCTCTGGCACCCCAAAAATAGGCATGTGCGCCATGTGGCACACAGACATGCCCTAAGGGCATGTCTGTCTGTCACATGGCTAGGTGTGCATGCACACATGTGCATGCACACCTGAATTCAGTATTTTAACACCCAAATGGATTGGGTGTTAAAATACCGAATCTGAAAGGCCTGCGGCACTCAAAGATGTGCTACGTACATATGCTTTTACAGACTCGGTATTTTTACCGAGTCTGTATTTACCGATTCGGTAATTTTACCGAATCTGTAAATACAGATTCGGTAAAATACCGATTCTGTAAAGCATGCTCCTACATCTCAAAATCCAATTACCGGTCGGTAACGGCCGAATTCGGCCGTTACCGACCGGTAATTGGCCACCTACATCTGGCCCCTAATGTCTAGAAGACATTCACATTGACAAGACCAATAGCTTGGGCATTGTCAAGATATATTGGCTTTGTCTATGCTTGTTCAGTGTTTATGGGGTCTTGCTGAACAA
The DNA here is from genome assembly GCF_964261635.1 of Lissotriton helveticus. Lineage (NCBI taxonomy): Eukaryota > Metazoa > Chordata > Amphibia > Caudata > Salamandridae > Lissotriton > Lissotriton helveticus. The sequence continues at coordinate 1,149,781,151 of NC_136070.1, forward strand.
ATATGGAAGTGACAGTGAGAAACAGTTGAGGAGCTTTGAAGTGAAGTGGGGATGTGGCATAACGACCAGAGCTGCCAACAGGGCATCTGGGGAACCAGGTTCGAATCCTGGGGTCGGATGAGCAGGTTGTCCTTTTGGGCAAATCATTTGATTCTCCCTGCATACGACAATAAATGTGTCATTGTGTAATGTAACTGGTGAGCACTTAAAGTGCTCCAATACCATTGGCTGGTGTTCGACTACGGCAAGATGGAGGATGGAACAAGAGCTCCAATACCATCGGATTATGCACAAAAAAAAATATTTAAGCAGCAGCAATGAGAGAGGTAGTGGGGGGAAGGGTCAAGCAGGGAAGCAGGAGATGGGTAAGCAACAACTGAAGAAGGCGGGAGGAAGTAACAATGAAGGGGGAAACAATACCTTCATTGACTCAGGATCCATGACAAAAATGAATGTGTCATTGTGGAATGTAACTGGTGAGCATTTAAACCGCTCCAATATGGTCGGCTCGTGTTTGTATTATGGAAAGACAGAGGACGGAGTAATCGCTCCATTGGATCATGCAAGAAAAAATAAACAAGTCCTGATCACGTTTCAACAACTTTTTAAGACATGCATATATTTATGTACACGTGCATGCATTTTAGTGATATGTGTGTATGTGTACAAGGGAGACTATGGCAAGAAGCAGGAGAGAACAAGCGCTCCAATACCACTGGATCATACAAAAAAAAAGCAGCTGTGATGAGGGAGGAAGTGGGGGTATAGGTCAAGCAGGGAAGCAGTAGGGGAAGGGAAGACGGGCAAGCAATGATGGGAGGGAGAGGGCTTAGGGAATCAAAGATGAAGGGGTAAAAAAATTCCTTGACTGAAGCAGGATCAGCAACAAAAATGAATGTGTCACTGTGGAATGTAACTGGTGAGCCTTTAAAGTGCTCCAATACCATTGGCTCGTGTTCGCGCTATGGCAAGAAGGAGCAAGCGCTCCAATACCATTGGATCATGCAAGGACAAAATAAACAAATGCTGTTCGAGTTTTAACAACCTTTTGAGTAAAGCATTTGTTTATGTACATGTGCATACATGTTAGTGGTATGTGTGTATGTGTACAAGGGAGATGGCTGAAAACACAAATATTCCTATGGAGTGCTTGAAAACAAAGCGAAAATAGCTGCGCAAACCGGGAGAGAAAATGAAAGCAATGATAAAGTTTACCAATGGTAGCAGAAGGGTGGCCTGTAAGCCTACAGCTAGAACACAACACATCTCTTGGAGACAGCGCATGCGTTGTCTAGCAGAGATCTAAAAACAATAGATTTTGCACAGGCGAAACGTACTGGCTTTGCTGATGCTTGTTGTGTTTAGAAACGGGGGGATTAAGTGATTTAACCATAATCACAAAATGTAGAAATGAGGCAGAGGATAGGGAGATGATATGGCATCCTTTCCGGAGAGGATGTGGCATAATGGCAAGAGCTGCACACTATGGAGCCAGTAAACTAAGTTTGAGTTTCAGCGTCAGCTTAATATCTTTGATTTTGGGTAAATCACTTAATCTCGCTGTGCCTACAGAAATGAATGTGTTCTTGTGTAAAGTAACTGGTGTTAATGTAAAGCACACCAATACCTTTGGGTGGTTTGGGAGCTATATAAAACTGCACTACAAAATGTAACTCTTGCTAATGTAAAGTGCTCTAAAACCTTTGTGGTTTTGGCGCTATATAGAACTGCACAAAAAAAGTAACAGGCGTTTATGTAAAGTGCTCCAGCTACATAAAACTGCACAAAAAAAAGAAATTGAAAAAGAGAGCTGGTGGAGGGGATCCGTGCAACGGAGTTCAGTGGGGGCAAGCAGCGACGAGCAGTAGGTGGACAGGCAACCAACAGAAAATGCGGGCATCCGCGGGGAGATTAAGTGATGTACCTATAGTCAAAAATGTGGAACTGAGGCAGAGGCTAGGGAGGCGATGTGGTGTGCTCTTGTGAGAGGATGTGGTGTAAGGGCCGTAGCTGCCGAATATGGAGCTGGGAAACCAATTTCGAGATTCAGCATCAGTTTGACATCCTTGATTCTGAGAAAAACACTTAATCTCCCCATGCCTACAAAAATGAATTTTTCCTTTTGCAAAGTAATTGGTGCTAATGTAAAGTGCTCCAACACCTTTGGGTGGTGTTTGGCGCTATATAAAACTGCATAAAAAATGTAACTGGTGCGTATGTAAAGCATTTCAATACCTTCAAGTGGTGTTGGCACTACATACAACTGCACACAAAAAAAACAAATGTGAAAGGCAGAGTCATGGGAGGAGGGGATCTGGGGGAATATGGGATCAGTGCAATGGGAGTTTAGCATGAGCAGGCAGTGATGGGCTGGAGGTTGACAGGCAACCAACAGCAAATGCTGGCTGCCATGAGGAGATTAAGTGTTTTGCCGAAGTTTACGGTGTCCTCGAGAAAAGTATCTTCAGATGGTGTTGGCGCTATATAAAACTGACCAAAAACAAATGTGAAAAGCAGAGGCAGGGTAAGATGGAATCTGTGCAATGGCATTAAGTGGGGCAAGCAGCGAATGTCAGGAGGTGGGCGGGCACTCAACAACAAATGCAGGTTGCCACGGGTAGATTAAGTGATTTGGCCATAATCACAAAATGTGGTACTGAGGCCGAGGCTAGGGAGATGATGTGGTATTCTCTTGGGAGAGGATGTGGAGTAAAAGACATAGCTGCTGACTATGTAGCTGGGAAACCGGGTTTGAGATTTGGCGTTGCCTTGATTCTGGGTAAATCACTTAGGTTCTCCTTACGAGTTGGCTGTCCTCCTGCAATGCTGCTACCATGCAGTCCTCATGAGGACCGCCAAAGCTGTGATGTGCTCACCCACTGGAATACAAGTTTAACCCATGGCGGGCAGGCGTTGCTGCAGTGGTTTCACGGCTGTGGTCTGTTAGGCTTACAGGGTGAGCCTAACACACCGACCGCCTAAGTAAGAGTGCTCATTAGCACGTTTCTGCATGGTGTGGCATGCACCATGTCATGCATGCCATACCGTGCAGGAACAGGGTGCAACTCCAGGGGGACACAACATGTGAGGACCCCGTTAGTTGCCTCTCTGCCACCCTTTGCATGGCAGGCTCACTGCCAATAAAATGGTGGTGGACTGCCAACTCGTAATATACTCTGCAGTGCCGCAGCAGCAATGCCAACATATTGGTGATCCTGACCACTGTGCCACAAACACAGGATCTTGGATCCCCAGCAGATGCAGAGGTCCAACCATCAAACTCCTAATGCTGTGGACGGGGACACACTGTGTCAGAGGTTGGACAGCCACCACGAGTATGGCGGTCCTATGGACCGCCGTACTCGTTATAAGAACCCACTAATCTCCCTATGCCTATATAAAACTGCACAAAGTTACTGGTGCTAATATTAAGTTTTCCACTACCTTCGGTGGGTGTAGGCCCTATATAAAACTTCACCAAAAAAACTGAAAGAATCACAATGTTAGGCTGATGACAGGAGTGTACCTGAGGAAATACATCACATCGGAAACCACATTAAAAGAAAAGCTGTTGCCACGGACACTCAGTCAGACCTTGATAACTTCAAGACTCAGCCTGGCTCCTCTGAAGAGAATTCAAGTTAAGCAACAATGGCGCTTAAAACCTCTATACCAGTGGATGAGAAAAAAGAAAGTGTCCTAATGTGATAAACTTGAAGAAATAGAGTCGGCCCTATGAAATAAGGAGGAATAAGTTAAGATATGAATAGTTCAATCATTTCGCTCAGGAGAAATGTGGCTATGCAATTACAGCAGAAGACACCGGTACTTTAGAAGTTCTGACAAGCCCTATGATTACTTATACCTGATTCACTGGAGCTCCGATTTTCCAGCTATAAACACCATTGCTGAACGACCACATATGGAGTAAACACACACACCTAGCACCCAAACATGCAGAAAATAAACAGAGACCACATGTGTGCCAAGTAATAGCAGCCATGCACACATGTCCCATTCATCACATCAGCTATACACTAATAGGACATTAAAATGCAGAACACCACCACTTACTGGAACGAAACAGACTATAATGGGGGATTAAGCAGTGCTGGGGTAGAGGGAAGGGATGAGTGGTGGATGGGGCAAGCACCAGGAAGGAGGAGATGGGGAAACGGAAAGCATCAAAGAAGGGAAAAGAAGGGAGGCGGAGGGGCAGGGGGTGATCTGTAGAAGGAGCATAATGGTGGGTGGGTGGGAGGAGATGGAGCTGGTAAAAGCACAATCACTGTGTAGAGTGATGAAAAATAAATAAAAAAGTAGGTCCTAAAATGGTCATAAAAAGGGGAGCTGTGGATGTTTAAAAATACTTGGTCCATGCTCGGTGGAGGTCTAAACACAAGAAGAGGCATGACCATGCATTCCAGGCACAGGTGGTGAGGAAAAATATGAGATGGAAAATGGAGCGAGCACATGGGAAGGGATGCGCTGTCTAGCCGAGTCCTATAAACTGTCATCCCATGCACCCTAGCATCACCTCTGATCTATCATAAAAGCAAAGCTTCAAAACAATAATATTTGAAGGTAGATCTTAGAGTATTTGAAGCTAGGCTACTGGAAATATTTTCTTTGAGTAGAACCCAACATCTGCAAGTCAGCACCACCTCCCCTTACCCTAAAACCGAACTGCACAGGTACAGGAGACTGTAACAAAAAAGAACAGTGACTTAAGAACACTGGGTAAATGATCACACTCTGTATCCGATTAGGCTCTAGGTATCCCTGCCCAGCCGTCACTGTAGAGCCATAGATGCATCTATATTGATTACAAATTAGGGATAAAGTTATGGTGGATAGGTAGGAGTGAATACGAAGGAGTGACATTTCCATAACTTACATCAATCTTCCAAACAAGTGTTTTAAGATAAAAGATTTAGGGCATTTCTAAGAATCAGCATACATCTTTTGAAATGTGGTCAGAGAACAACACTTCTCTTACCAGTGACGCCTCCCATGTGAATATACCCAGATCAAACAGTGTTAGCAGTAAAGATCTCATTTTAAATGGGCCAGTATTTGGTGTGATTATACTGCTGAGGAGATATTAATACAGTGGGGTTCAGTTTTATCTCAGTGATGCATTTTCAATTCCGATGGTCGAAATGGGGGCTAATGCTGTAACACTGCATGTTGTACAAATATTTTACCTCCACATTAATAATTAACAGTTATAATTAATATGAGCTGAAATTCCTTTTATGCATGAATCAAGAATATTAGTAAGAGGGCCTAAATCTTTCTACTAACATTCACTCAGACTCTTACTAATTGGCATGTCTTAACTGTCATGACATGTGGCTTATTTACTCTGCTGCATTTGGCCCATGGACAGTGTATCTGGGCATTTACACACATACATGTTAGCTTGTGTTCATTGTGCGCTACATGCCGTTTGGATATTACCTATAAAAACACATTATGCATTTGTGCAGTGATATATGCAGCAGTGCATAGTGCTCCAATTAATGTTTTTTTGAGAATTATTGTCAATATGTATTCATACATACCGTCATAGTTAGCAGAAGACAGAACTTTCCACTTGTTGGGAGCATTACTTCCTGTTTTTTTAGCAGGAAGAAATATCATGGATGATATTAAACACAGAAAAGTCTAACGAAGATTGGAGTGTTCTGACCTCAGCATAGTAATGCAAGGGATCCTTGTTATTCTTATATTTCATTAACAAAGCAGGTGCTTTCTTAATTCATCAAAGAGTGCCAGACTAAAACAGTCTCACATAGAGTAAATCACTCCTTTTATAATTATTTTGAATTTGCTCATGAAAATGACAGTCTAATTGAAAAATTAGGATACCGATCACACCTTGCAAAGCACATACTGTCTCATACCCATTTATTTCAATTTAATATTGGTGTTGCACTGAAGACCAACAGTCTGACAGACTGAACAGTCTCACATAGAGTAAATCACTCCTTTTATAATTATTTTGAATTGGCTCATGAAAATGACAGTCTAATTGAAAAATTAGGATACCGATCACACCTTGCAAAGCACATACTGTTTCATATCCATTTATTTCAATTTAATATTGGTGTTGCACTGAAGACCGCCGTTACTTGAATAAAGGGTAATGTGCAGGTGTCTCTCTTGTTGGCCTACTGGTCTTACAATAAACCTGCTGCTGGCACTCACCAATCGAATGGAAAGAGCTATAACGTCAAGATTTATATAAAGTGGTGGTCAACAGCTGTTGGATATAAAAGTAAGTAAAGGGAATACAGGATATTCTTTAAGTTTCAAAGCTGATCATTAATCCAATAGTAATGCCTTTGGAATACTTGACATTCTAAAGCCCTTTTATATTTAATAGGCATAGGCACCTGGAGGCCTGGGACATGCCTCCTTGTTCTGTGTGGTTTGGGGTAGAGCCTTAGGTCTCTGACTAAGACCCATTTACTGTAAATAATGATCTCAGGCTTTAACTCGTATTCCTGCTCATTCTCATGTAATACCAAACATGTTTTTGTGACTTTATTGGTCTCAGCATGACTGGGCTTTTCGCCACTAAGGTGTTTAGTCATAGAGAATGCTTATAGATGCAATTCTCCTGATTAAACCTAAGAATGACAATGTTTAAGATCTTTTCTTTTAAGAGGATACGTAATACCACAATCACACTGGTAACTGTGTTATTAGTTTTTAATCCAGACATTCCTGGTTTTGGTTGGCAGCCCAAACAAGTTCCTGTTGATTCACTCTAAAAGGTACAGGCAATCTAAACATATGAAATGCTTTGACCTTTTGAAGGAAATGCCAGACATTTTTGCCATGAAACACATGTACTTCATTAGTCTATTAAAAAGTAGAATCCAACAGAATCCTTTATCTCGTGCAATGTGGGCAACTGGTAATTTATAGTGGTAATTAGCTAGGATATTAGGCTGCAGTCTTTTCTCATACAGGGCAGAGTTGTTAATATTCGAGACAATGCATTACAACAACCTTAGTTGTCATGCTGTGATGCTTGAGAGGGAGAGAGCAGAACGGCAGCATATCTGCTAGGACATGGTGCTGCTGCTCACATCCTCTGCACTGGTTCACAATTAATCTGTTTTGTGCCCTGCACTCATCTTTGCACCATAGTGCAAAGGTGTGGCTGTCATGTCTAGCTTATTTGTAGTACTATACTATGCTCAGACATATTTTAAACCTCCTCCCAATTTATATGGGTGCTGCTCTATACAGCACACATATAAAGTGGGAACAGTTTTAAAGTATGTCTGAGGATAGTATAGTTTGACAAGTCTGAAGAAGAAAAAAAATTCTTCTACTTTGTGCCTTAAGAGATGTATTTTTCAGTGTACATCGCTGTCTATCAATATTATAATGGGCTTTGCATCAAAATCCATTGCTAATAGCATGGGGACTCAGATGTACCACCCATGCAATGCCCTTTCACAACAAGTAACACAAGGCACAAAGTGCTGCTTTGCATTTCTCTTAGACAACTTTCTAGCAATAAACAACGTTTGTGCTGGAGTAAATAACTAAGGGCCATATGTATCAAGCTTTTTTTCAATCGCAAACACTGTGAATCGCAGAAAAACAGTGTTTGAAATTGCAAAACATAGTGTTCCTATGTATGAAAGGGACCTGCCGCGCAAAAACGTAATTCGCAATTTTTGCAATTAGCAATTTTGCGTGTCTGCGAATCTGCGAAAATTCTGTGAATTCGCTACCTGTGACATGCTATTTGCGATATTCGCTAATGAACTGATCGCAAATTGTGAAATCGCGAAGAGATGTTTGTAAAATTAGCAAATTGCGATTATGCGAATTTCGCAATTTTGCACATTGCAAATACCACCAACTCTGAGAAGGTGGTAACCAGGTGCAACCTATTTAAACAGGACCACAATGCCACAGGGGGTTTCACAGTGGCTGCGCTGTATGTAATAGCCAGGAGGCTGAGAATCAGAGCTGCTGCACAGAGAAGGAGACACCAGGAAAGGATCTTCAGAGCGCGCATCACCCTGTTCCAGCAGACGAGGAAGAGATCCATGTGAAGTATAGTCTGGACGCAGCCAGCATCATGAACTTAATAGAGGAGCTCAAACCCATAGTAGAACATCCCACACGCAAGGCACGCACCATTCCCACACATGTACAGGTCTTGTGCTCACTGCACTAGCTGCAGCAGGAGGGGTCTCCCAGAGTTCACAGTCACACTTCTTTCACGCTTTCCTGGATGAAATTGTACAGAGGTTGCATCACCACATCCGATTCCCCAGCACACAACAGGCACTAGATAAGACTAAGCAGAATTTCTACCAGATAGCCCAATTCCCCCTACGTAATTGGCTGCATAGATGGGACCCATGTCGCACTCTCACATCCATCACAGAATGAGTATGTGTTCAGGAACCGCAAATCCTATAATTCCGTGAACATACAGGGAGTGTGCAATCCCAAACATGTCATCACTGATATTGTTGCTAAATACCCGGGCATCACACACAACCCATTCTTGTTTCGCCACAGTAGAATATACTGATGACTCACAGATGGCGAGTTTGGTGAGGGCTACCTGCTAGCTAAATGCATGGCTTCCATTCACACAATCAGTAAAGGTCTGAAGTGGTAGGACAGTGTTTAACCTAAGGTGACAGTGCGTATGCTGTACGTGACTTCATCCTGACTCCATACCTGAATCCAGCCACTGCAGGGGAGCGGAGGTATAACAGCGCTCACAGAGCCACACAATGTGCCATTGAGAGAACATTTGGAATTCTGAAGAGCCGTTTCCAGTGGAGGAGCACTACAGTACAGCCCCGAGACGTGCTGCGAAATCGTGGCCACATGTGCCATGCTACACAACATCGCCACCAAGAAAGGCACCCCAGTGGAGCTCACAAATTCCGAGTCATCAGATGAGGAGGGCCCAGCTCCACGGTGCAGGCCAACAGGTGGTGTCAGGGCGACTGCCAGGTGCCAGAGAGAAGATGAGATCACACAGAACTATTTCTAGGTGAGTAATGATAACACAATGCTACAGATTGGTGTACAACTGTGTTTTTATTCCCTTGGGTGCAGGCAGGAACATATCTGTCACACAGCCTGATGTACACCCAATGTGTGTCACAATTACTTGCACATGTTAGACCCACGGTGCAAGGATGTCGCAAAAAGATAAGTTAACATGCAATGTGTTGCCTCACTCATTGCCATGTTCCACTGATGCCACTTCATCTCCTGTGGGCACAGCCTGTTGCCCCTCGCTCAGGGTGCTCATTGCCCTCCCTTGAGTCATCGTGTGTTCTCCCCTGCCGTACACTCAACTGTCTGTCTGGGAAATTGGTGGAGTGATATGCTGCTCCTGCTCAACTGATCCTTCCTCTCCAATGAGCTCAGGGGTCCTTGCCACCTGTGGCAGGTGCCTGCAGCTGGTCCACGACATTCGTCACCTGCACCAGGCCCTTGGCCACATCCTGGCAGGAGTGAGCCATTTCATGCTGCATGCTTACACAGCGACGTGCCAGCAGGGACGTGGCAGTAGACCGGCGGTTCACAGGTTTGCTGTACATGTCCAGCCGGCTGTCGAGACATTGTCCCTCACTGCGCCTGGCTGCCCGGTCTCTCTTCATCTCGGCACATGGTGCTTGTAGTGCACCTGTCATGTCCCTAAACCCATCCCTCATCTCGCACATGTTATGGTTGTGTGATGCATGTTGACCGCAATGCTTTTGCTTGCAGGCGCTGGACTTTCACCATGGTGCCTTCAAGCCCGCCAAACACGGTGTGTTCATCTACGGCAGCAGCGCTGGAGGACGGCTGTGCCCTGTGTCTGAACCCACTTCCTTCACTATGGTGGTCAGGGGACTGTGCTCTGTGCTGTACTGCACGCTGGCCCTGGACTGGTTGGGCTTCTCCACTTGTGTCCTGTGGTCCTGCCTCCATCAGTGGGAGTGGTGACACTATGAGGCGCTGTCTCCGTGGCACAGGGATTGTCGATGTGTTTTCCTCCTGCTCCTCTAACCCTGCCTGGTCCTCATTGTTGGCTGGCTCCTCACTTCCTGTACTGTCTTCATGTGTTTCAGATGGTGCTGTGAATGTAAATGCATTAATTTGGTGTCCTACCTTGCATTGGTCACTCAATACAGTTTTTAGATTTTGAGTAACATGAGTACTATCTGTCTGTTTTTTTACTTTTCTGACTTACTCATCATGATTCTCCCTTGCTGGGTCTCACTGCTCCACTGTTTGGTGAATGTGACTACATCTCCCACAATGCAATGCTAGGTATGCTTGTTGACATGTACTGGAGTTGCATTTCTGTTTAGTTTCTGGGGGTTTGCTGAGTGTCTGAGTGAGGTGGTGATGTATCAGGGGAGTAATGGCATGCATCTTACCTTGTCTGGTGTTTGGAGGGTCAGAACTGTCCAGGTCAGCCACGCCACTGACACTCTTTGGCTGAAGGGTAGCCTCCACCAACTCCTCAAGGGGCGTGGACTCTGTTGCAGTGGATGTTCCCCCACCAGTCTTCTTCATCTCTGCCAACCTTGTAGCCACCCTTTCCTTCGATCTGAGGCGCATGTCATACCACCTCTTGCTCAGGTCCTCCACAGTGCGGTGGGTCACGCTGATGGCATTCACTTTCTCCTGGATGTCCTGCCATATTTTCCTTTTACGTGCCTGTGGCACACGTATGGATTTCTTTCCAAAGAGGAGCTCATGCCTGACTACCATTTCCTCAATGAGCACCTCTTGCTCCCTCTTACTAAACTTCTGCTTTCTTTTTCGTCCAGACTCCACCTTCTCCTTCTCTTTCTCCTGGGGATCCATTTCTCCTTCTCTGACCAGCAGTGAACAGTTCTTTCCCTCTCCTCCCAGCCTCTCAATCAGCTTCTGGCAATCAGATGCAGCATGGGCAGTCACATTTTATGGTTGTGATGTCATCAAGTTGCACATGAATAGGGGATTCTCTGAATTGCGATTCCTTATCTACGAATTCGCAATTAAGGAATTTCAAAATGGGTGTTTGCATTTAGTTTAGCGATTTTTTGAGAATCGCTAATATTTTGCGATGTTTTATATACATCGGGTTTTGCTTTTCTGAAATTGTGATTCACTGAAATTCGCATTTTGAGATTCACAAAATCCAATTTTGATACATATGGCCCTAGGTGTCGGTCAAGTTTTTTTATTCTGCCAGCAGAATTGTAAACATTTTGTAATTCCTTGTTACTCATTAAGTATTACTGCAGTGCACATACCACTTGGTGCCCGTACACACCAATGTAAGGGCACAGAGGGGTAGGAAGTGCACTGCAGTGCTGCAAATACCCCTTGTTGCTCTTACATAAGTATGTAATGTCACTGAGTGTGATGCACTGCACTGGGCTAAATGTAACATTGGGTGCATTGCAAAAGCTGCAAATCTTTAATGCTTGTGATGTAAGTTGGATAATTCTTTGGTCAGTTCTAGATGTATCAGTGTGGAACACATCAATATTCAATCAACCATATTCATATTTATGAGGCAGGGTTTTTTCTGTGAATCCTGGTTTTAACAGCAGGGCCCAGATTTATTATGATTGTGTTGTCCTTGCATGAGGCAAGTCATTGCAAGGCAGCGCAAGTCCTTAAATGGGATTTACAAAGCCAAGCAAGGGCAATTTGTGCTGCCTTGTGTGACTTTGTAAAGAAATGTAACACAATGCAGCGGCTTCAGCAGGTTTGGCTGGTAACATTACAAAGTGGTGGGGTGTGGCACGATGCCGAAAAACTCACCGAGATGCTGCAGGCCTTCTTTCTGTTGGCTCTCCTCTACTGGGATCATGAGGGTGACATGCATGAAAGGGAAAGAAGGTTGTTGACTTCCTGCCAAGTGCAACGTGAATCCAAACAAGCCTTGAGCTGCTCTCCTGTTTTTGAGAGATGAGAGAAGCCACAGGGTTGGTTCGAGCAGGCCAATCCAGCTCATTTTGAGGATAGGGCCCCGTGACTGCAATCCCACAGCAGTTTCGCAGCACTGTGATTTCTGGGTCTGAAGTGGGCATGCCAGACTGCCCATCGCAAGCAGGCCAGCACATCTGACATGCACACTCTGCACTGGCAGTTGCAGCAATGATCCTGCAATCTGCAGGAATCAGCTCCACCCCCACTCTCACACTTGCGCTATAACAGCGTGCGCCAGTGGCACACAGATATAATAAAATGGTAATCAGCATTTTATTAATCTGTGTTTACCTGCTGTGCTTGCAGCAGGTGGGGCGACTCTCCTCTACCCTTTAGTGGGCTTGACCTGTGGTACATAAAATTTCGAGCTGGGAGCCATTTCATGGGTGGAGCATGGGCATTCCCGCGCTCCCATCCAAGGATTGGATGCAATTTCAGATTTACAAATGTTTGTAAACCAGGAATTGCGTTAATTCAGTATGCCTCCCAGATGATGGTGTAATGTGGAGAAATATATTTGTTTCTCCTTGTTACTTCCTCTTTCGATGTGTGATGCATTCCACGTCACATATAGAAAGAGAAAATGCCTCTTTGGATTGGTTTTGTGCAGAAAGGTATCCCTTCCTGCACAAAAACAATCCTGGTCATAGCTCATGCACCCTTGCGCTATTGTGCAAGGGTGCCAGCATTGGCGCTTGGCAGCACACAATGCACCAGCAATAGGAGCGAGCAAAAATGCTCCATATCTTTGTAAATATGGAGCATGTCAGTCCTCTCCCTTTCACACAACACAAAGCAGAAGGTTCTGTTGCTGTGCTGTGTTGCATGAATTAATACTAAGTTTGCCCCTACATATTAAATCTGGTTATTCACTGCTAAGATATAGCAACAGTGGATAACAAAAGTTGTTTACTGCTCTTGCTATGTCAGAAAGGAATCTCTGGCTGCCCTACAGAACATTGTTCTCTGAGAGCCTGTCAAAGCATCACTGGATGTCTGCTCTGATGGAGGAAAAATTGACAACCTCAGGAGGGGTTGACATGGCATTGAGGGTGATGGGTTGGTGGACTGTAGGCCAGTAATTATCTTACATTTGGGTGCAGGGAGGAGACACCACGTTATGAATGGTCCTCCATTACGCCTCTGTCCCAGGGTAGAATTGCAAAGCAAGGGTAAATGATTATGGGAGCTATATCGAACATAAAATTATACTGAGCTCTCTATTACTTGGACCCCCATTCTATGGGTTGCTGGAAGGCCACTTTGAGAGTCAACCTTATGAGGGACTCTGCATCATGCAACAGGGAGACACAGGAGAAATTAGGCACAGTTAAAAACCGAGAGGTGTATCCCTACTGGGCAATCTACAAGCCACCCCACTCCCCACCTTCTTTGGCAACTAGAAACGCAAAATATGACTTAAGCGGAACGCTCTTTGCCTGGCCTTAAGTGGAAACACTATGATCAAGGGGAGAAAGAGGGCAGGCTTCTGGAGGCACAACTGAGACAGAGCAAGACACGTCATGCCATTCCTACGATACAAGATGAAGGATGAGGAGGCTGGTGACACACCCGGTGAAGATAGCGAATGCCTTTGCTTGCTTCCTCATCTACTACTCTGATCGATCCTGTGAGCAGGCTGTTTTTGAATGTTTCTTGTCGACTACTAAGAAGCCAGCAGACTACTCTTAGATGGAGACATTACGGAGGACAAGATTTCGGACATCATTAAAGACTTGTCCACTAATAACGCACGTTGAGATGGCGGATTCCCCATCGAATTTTATAAATGCAATAAGCATCTAGTAATACCACTACTTTACAAAGTTTTCAAGGAGGCTAAAGTGTCTGGCTCCCTGCACATGGAATTTCACAAAGCCCTTTTTAGCCTTACACTGAAGCCATACTAAGACCTCTTCCAAAGCGCTAGCTATTATCAGATTTCACTGATCAACACAGACATGAAAGTGCTTGCAATAGACCTCATCACCCAACTGTTAAAGGCATTCTGAGCTGTATTCATGCATCACAGGTGGGTTTGTGAAGGGTCTTTCATCCCAAGCGCCTTCTCTCAATATACTTTGACAAGTACATAATGATCCTGAAGACAAACTCCTGTTGTCATTGGACATGCAGAAGACTTTTGACCGGGTTGAATGGGGATACCTTTTCCACATAATGGGCAAAGTAGGGATGGGTTCTAATTTTTCAGCCAAGGACTGATGGCTGTATACCACCCACATGGTGCAGTTTGACAGAGGAGGCCATGTGTTACAGACCTTCCCTATTTACTGAGGGATGAGGCAGGGTTGCCAAGCATCCCCCTTGCTGTTCCTACTGGCCTTGGATCTCTTGGTGCCGGCTATTTGTTGATCTGATCACATTCAGGGACTCAATACACCGGCTAGGTGCAACAAAAATTATGTTCTACGCTGACAACATTTTGCTGACCCATAGTTACCCTGAAACCTTGATCCCTCATCTAATAAGTGTGATCAAGGCCTTCTCTGTTTTCTCTGGTTATAAAATAATTGGTCTAAAGGGAAAGAACTGCTGCTGACAGCACACTCTTTCAAATCCCTGTATAATAATTTCAGCTTGACTTGGAAAACCTCTAAGTTGAAATATTTAGGTGTCCTGGTCTACAAATGTCTCAAACATATTGTGGCTGATAACATACAGCTCCTGATGACAAAAATGGAACATGACTTTTAACAATGGTCTCCCTTACAAAATTCTTTCTGGGGGAGAATAGAGATGATGAAAATGATGGTGGCACCCACATCGAATTTTGTTTTTAGTATGCTACTTTGAGAAATTGGGTTACTCTTTGGGGGGAGGGCTGTTCAAGTAGCAACCACAATCCTTGTCAGGGTGAGTCACAAGCAAACAATAAATTGTGTGCTCATGCTCCTGGTAGCTTAGCACAGAGAAGTCAGGCTTAACTTACAGGCAAACTATAAAATATTTATGCAGCTCTTCAAATCGTAATAGATAAATACATACCACAAGAAAAACCCAACACCATTTTAGAACAATAGAACAAAATTGAAATATAAAAAACAAGTCTATAACAACAAATATCCACTCAGTAAAACCTGAGATATAAAAGTTTAAAGATTTCAGGGAAAATAGCGCCAAAAACCAAAGTTATCGGTTTGTGCCGGACCGGAAAAAAGTCACAAGTTCAGGCCGACTGTATTGAGTGTGGGCCAGCTACAGGGACCCACTTTGGCCAGCTGAACAAAGTACCTTAAAGCTGGTGCACAGTCTGGGTTGTGTTAATTTGCGAGGCTTCGCGTCATCCAGTATCGGCCCAATTAAGCTGTGGGGCAAGTCTTTGCGGGCTTCGTGCCACTTTGCATCAATTCTGTTGAGCTTTTTGGTACATCTGGTAGGGCTTTGTGTTGCTTTGCGTCAATTTTGCTGAGGCTGGTAGTTGTGCAATGACCCTTTGTGGGGCTTTGGGACATTTCGTGCTACTTTGATGAGGCTGGCAGCTTTGTGGCGAGGCTTTGCAGTGCTATCCAGGACTTTAAATTGCTTCACGTCATTTTTTATGAGAGCCACACTCGGGCTTGGCAAAGCACCTTTAGGTCTACTTCCACGGGTCCAGGACTGGAGTGGCACCCCTTGGGAGGGCGGGACAGACACATGGCAGAATCCAGGTTGTGGTATACGTGTTATGTCCCCGAGGCTTCTGATCAGGAGGTCAGTTAACTAGCCCTTGGAGTTACTCTGGGGTCCTGGGTTCAGAGTTGCAGGTCCAGTCCTTCTCACCAAAGCAAGATGATAGCAGACAGCAGGTCAGCACAGCAGGGCAGTAGTCATTCAGAGCAGCAATGCTTCAGAGTAGCAGTCCAGCAGAGTGGTGGTCCTTTCACCAGCACAGCAGTCCTTCTTCCTGGCGGAGTATCCACAGGCCCAGAAGTGTACCGAAGATTTGAAGTCTGAAGTTCAATATTAATACCTGGGCCTTCCTTTGAAGTGGGAGAAGCTTTTACAGGTTTCAGTTTGAAGTCCACAGGCATCCTTCCATGCCTGTCCTGGCTCCATACTAACTACATGGGATATGCAGACATTGGTGTGGAGGCAGGGCACAGCATATTCAAGTGTCAGAAGGGCTGTGCCCTGCTCTACCCGCCCATTCTACCATTGATGGCACATCCAGGCACATCTATGCTCTCTATTGTATGTGTCTGCCTAAGAGGAATAGACAACGCCTAATTGCCAACTGAACCCAGTCATATGACCCAATGACAGGCTGCAGGCACTAGTTGGCTAAAGCAGGAAAATGCCAACGTTCTAAAAGTGGCATTTTCAAAATTGTGTAATTTATAATCTGACTTCACCGTGTGAGGAGATTTTTTATTACAGTTCCAAAGACACCAAATGTGAACGGGTCACCTGCTACCTTTGGAAATTATCGCTTATAAAAGGTAGTAAGATAACTCCAATGTTATTCTATGGGAGAGGTATTTACAAGCTTTTCACTACCGGTACATGTAAACATAATCGTACATGTCAAACTCTTTAAATACGCTGCACCCTACCCTATGGGTTGTCTAGAGCTTGCCCTAGTGGTGACTTGTATGGATTAAAAAGGAAGGTTTGGGCCTGGCAAAAGGTTAATTTATCCAGGTCGACATGGCAGTTTAAAAACTGCACACACAGGCTGCAATGGCAGACCTAAGACATGTTTAAACGGCTACTTAGTGGGTAGCACATTCATTGCTGCAGGCCCACCAGTAGCATTTCATTTACAGGCCCTGACACACGTAGTACCACTTTACAAGGGACTAAGTAAATTGAATATGTGTTCAGAAAACAGAAGGGGGAAGGCAAAAAGTCTGAGGATGACCCTGCAGAAAGGGTCAAGTCCAACAGCTACCAATTTGAATCCCCAAAGTACTGCTACTCACTGTGGACAAAAATATCAAAACATTTATCTGGGCAGAGTGGAAAACTCGTTTTAAGGCATCATTCTCACATACAGACACCCGAGCTGGGGGGTTGGGGTTACCCAACATGTACTTTAAATATTGTGTGCACCATCTATCACAATTGGTTTATTTGTTAATACCCGTGGAGGACCAACCAATGTTGGTGACCCGGGAATGCAACCCAGTGCAGGCCCTAGCAGGCATGGGTATACTCTGTGAAACCATTGCTTCTAGGTCTGATTTCTGCTTCCCTACACTTACGGTGATGTGGTAGACTTGGAAAGGTTCCCATAGACTCTTGGGCATAAATATTTCCATACACAAGGATGCACCACTATGGCCTAACAGGGGTATTGTTACAGACAATGAGATGGTCTGTTGGCCATAATGAACTGAGATGGGGATCCGGACGATCGGCAACCTACTAACTGGAGATAACATTACGACCTTTGGGATGCTGCAAATGAATTTTGAGTTATCTCATTCACAATTGTGGAGATACTGGCAACTGCGGCACTGTCTGTGTGGTGCACTGGGGGACATCATCCTCCCAGACTCTTCTCTTCTTTTTTCTATCAGGAGATGGGTACTTTCTGGGGACAACTTGCACTCCTGTAGTACACAGTTAGTGCTTAAGTTATACTGGCAGAACTATCTTATGACCACTTACTGTGATGAGGGTTGAGTCGAGCTTGTAATCCACCAACACTGCCCCCTTCAGGAAGCACAACTAAATAACAGGTCATTTTAGGTCCCAAATAATTGGTACTGGTCCCCTTAACCTGACCAAGGCTAAGCTAATACAGCATGACATCTGCTGGAGATGTCCAGTAGAGGACCGTGATCTTTGCATATCATGTGGTCCTGCCCATGATTGACTTAGTACTGGAGAGATATCTGACAGACACTTTATAGCACTAGCATTATCCCTTTCGCTGGTTATGGCAAACTTGCTCTGCTACACAATTACTTACACATTGATGATACAACCTCACACTGGCACAAGTGAATGGCGACAGCCGTCATGGTGGCAAAGATCTATATATTGAGACATTCAAGCGCTCCGCAGGTGCCTACATGCTGGGAGTGGGTCACTGAACTCTACTGCGTAGCTACTTAAGAATTGCATATTTACAAGCTCCAGAATCGAATGCACTTGTTGATAATGTATGGGGTCCTTTGTATGTCGTCAGGAACCCTAGAACTTTGTAGCTGGGGAGTTAATGCTCCTCCACACCTCAGTCACGTAGCTTGGAAGTAAAGGCCGTCCGTATGTGCGTCTATGTCTATATGCATATGTATTTGCGGTACTTGGGGGTTGGGTCGCTGGGATGACTGGAATGAATACATTTATTAATAGGCAGTTCATGTTTGATTTTGGTCTTGCTACTCATCGATTCTTCTACTGATAAATGTGATTTGGGGAGTGGATTCAGATCTGCTAAAACACGTTTAGGTTATCCTCAGAGAGACTGCTAATATCTGTTGCAGAAATTGACTGGCAAATCAACAGTGATCTTCTCTACATATATAGATTATGGGGTGCCATAATAACACCAAAATTACTAAATTCCAGTCAGTAGAATGGGAGATATGCATTTCTAAATTTCAAATTGTTAAATAATGCCTAAAAGGTCAAAGCTTCAACCTCATACATCTAGTCGTGCTACACCAGGGCAAAATCAAAAGTTTTGACCAACCATGATGGAGAGTAGTCTCAAGCAGCAGGGCATTCCTGCGACGGCACTGGACAGGTTTCAGGCAGCAGGGCAGTCCTATTGGTACAGCAGAGCAATCCTCTCAAGAACACAGCTGGCCACAGGCTGTAGGGCAGTACTCTGAGGTCCAAATTCAACTGAAGAGGGTCCTGATTTTATGCCTTGCCAACTCTGAAGTGAAAGAAACCTATGGAGTTTCCCGCCCCCACAAAAGTGCCTGGAATTTCCTGCCTTCCTGCAAAGGCCCAGGCTATCAGAACAGGCTAGTGTGGATTTCTTTGTGTGTGAGCTGAGGCAGTGTTTTCAAAGTACAATTTTGCCCCTCATCCAGCTAGAATTGCCCATCCTGCCACAGTTCCAGTCCCTCCATTGTGTGGCTGTTTAAGAGGAATACATTCAATCAATCAGGATTGATAAAGTGCAGCTAATCACCTGATAGGGTATGCAGGCGCTTGCACGCATTGCAGGCTTATTTGAACAGCCAGGGCTTGAGGGCCATATGGAATTCCAGAAGTGAGGTGATGGTCCAGAGGTGCGTGGGAAGGCTGTACCAGATCTTTGTACTGATGTGGTAGAACGAGAGTCCTCCACTTCGACTTTGGTAGATGCAGGGAGTACGGGCAAGAAAAAAAGCCTTGTGTGCATGGGTCAGCAGCAAGAATTGGCATCTTTTTCAGAATGGGGAGCCAGTTCAATTTCCTGAGGTGGGCTGTGATGTGGGTTCATCTGGGAAGGCCGAGGATGAGTCTGGCTGCGGCTTTCTGTATGGTCTGAAGTATCTGTCACAAGTCTGAAGTCATAAAGGCCAACTGCCAACTACATCTAGTCATGTGACACAGGAAACAGGCAGCAGGCACCAATTGGGTAGGACAAGAAAATTCTAAGAGTGTCATTTTCAGAACTGTGACACTTAACATCTGACTTAACCATTAAAGAGGGTTTTAAATGATAATTCCTTAGACACCAAAAATAAATTTCTACCTGCTCCCAAACAAACCTTATCTCTTAATAAGTGTAATAAGGTAACCAAATGTTATCCTATGAAAGACGTAGGCCTCACAGTAGTGGAAAACACATTTGAGACTTTTTCACTACCAGGACATGTAAAACTTAAAAGAACATATTTAACTTTGTAAATGCAAAGCACCCTGCCCTAAGGGCTGTATAGGACCTACACTAGGGGGGACATGTATTAAAAAGGGAGTTTTACGCTTGACAAAGGTTTTTTTTTGCCAGGTTGAATTGCCAATTTAAAACTTCACAGCGGATGCCATAGCAGGCCTGAGACATGTTTGAGAAGCCTACTTAAGTGAGTGGCACAATACGTGCTTCAGGCCCGCTAGTAGCATTTAATTCATAGCCCTTTTGTGTATATATAGTACCGCTATTCCAGGAACTTTTTAAGTAAATGAACTGTGCCTATTGGGTGTAAGCCAATTGTACAATGTTTAAAGGAAAGAGTACAAGTACTTTAGCACTGGCTAGCAGTAGTAAAGTACACAGAGTCTTAAGCCCAGAAAAACAGAAATACCAAATAAGGATGGGGGAAAGACAAAATGTTTGGGTGTGACCCTGTAGAGAGGGTAAAAACCCACATTTAGCTGCCCCAAGTTCGCTGCAAGACTATTCCTTGAAAAGTATGAAATAATATTTATAATATAACACTTGTTCCTTTATTGGTACTGTTGAACGAAAGGATACATACAATTGCTTCTTTTACCGAATGGGTGATCTGATTATCAGAGCCCACTTTATCTGTTTCTAGACTTATGACTGATTATCCCAGTAAAATAACTTTAACTTGCAAGATCTGCATCATGTTTATGAAAGTTTAAGAAGTGACAGTGAAATGTGCATTCATATTATACTCAAATGCGCCTAACTTCCACATTTGTGATTTGTCTCTCACGTTTCCCCCGTGGCAGCCCATGGAGTCCCTAGGTATAGGAGTAGTAAGAAAAGTCCTTTCCTATTGTATTGAACGTATACTCAGGTGTAATTTGGTAGGGATTATAGGCATCTGAAAAACACATCTCACATTTAACTGTACACCAAAATTACAACTGAAATGTTCAACATTTCTTGCTGGAGAAAGTGTGGGAGAGAGAAAAAATAGTCCACTTTTTTACAAGATTGTGGAGCATTTTAAAAGTTGATCAAACTGTCTCTTATTTTCTGACTCTATACTAGCGTATTGGTGTAAAATGCACAACTATTCTAAGAAACAGGTGTTTTCTTTAGAAAATCCAGTCAACATGTTTGTTGCCAAAACCAATCATGTTTGCGTAGGGAAGTATAATAAATCCTTCAACAGGTATAACATATCGCAGTTATGCTGACCTTTGAAAATGTAACCTTGAGTGCCATTACAACCTTATTCAGCAGTTATCTCTCATTCTGAGGAATGAAACTCATAATCTAAAGGGGATCCCATGTCCTGTAATTACTTCACCTTGTATTAGCAGTAATGCTATGGTGTGTACCTTAATTAGCAGTTCTAGAAGTGTGGAATATATAATTGCTATTATGTGCATTTATTTTTGAAGCAGCGAGTTCTGCCTCTGGAGCAGGCTTTTGCCTGTAGACTGGGTTATTTTACAGCTAGGATACTCTGTGCACATTCTCAATGGCAAAAGTAACCTCTGTAATGATTTATATTAAAACATTTAACAAGCTGTGCTTGCAAGAAATCTCACGAGAACTATTAATGTCTTCATTGTGACACTACAGATTCAACATTTGTATTACATTATTTGCTCCCAGATGATGTCTTTAATTAGAAGCAGAAAGAAACCAAATATCTGATGGGGTCAGATGGAAGGGCGACATTGACCATTTAGTAATAGGTGTAAAGCAACCCCTACAGCACATTCGGAGGATATTGGAAGTCACCTCAGAATTCAAGAACTTTTAAAGGCACTCAGCCTTCAGCTTATTCGTATGTTTGGACACAGAAGTCCTTGATAACCTGCAGTAGCTGAATAATGTACAGCAGTGGGTCCTCGACTCTGTCATCTGAAATCCCTGCATTCTAGTTTTGCAAATACTGCCCAATTCCTGTCCACCCACATTTCATTCTGCCTGATGTGCTTTAGGATCAAAGCTCCTTGATTAGTAATGCTGGCTCAGCTTCCTTGTTATGTCTGGTTAGCCAGTAAAGCTTTCATGATACAAATCCTTTTACAGATTTTATCTCTTGTACACTTCGTTCTGACTAATCTTTGGCTTTGCTCTTATGCAATACAAGCCCTGCCCATGATGTTATTTATCTTTCCACACGAGTGACTGTTCTTGTCCCTAGCAGACTTCTAGGCTAGTTTGAAGACATTCCATTTGATGTCATCTCCTGACCTAGAATTATTGGCACATTCCTTTATCTTAAAATGACTAAACTAATGACACACCCTCTTAGGAGAGCATCCCCTTAATCTGACCGAGACACTCCTAAAAGTAGTTACACAAACACTTTCTGTTTATTTCTTTGATCACACATCTAACATTACTACTGCTCTGCAATGGAATTCAACAAGGGTGTGCCTATGTGAGTGAAGGCTGACGATATGAGTTTCAGATATCCCAACAATCACTATGGTGTTCCCAAATAAAACAGAGACTGCAATGAGTGAAGTGGAGATGAGGTTTACTGGGATGGTGGATGGTGGGGAGGGGGGTAGCATAGCTGCCAGTGGGAGGGAAAAGGGCAGCACACTGAACTAATAGACAACATTCGTGAAGGAATAATAATCTAATCAAGCACTGAGCTCAATTGTGTGAACTTGAATAAAACTTGTAAAAGGCCAGTGAGTACTGCACATGGAACAGAAGCTGCCATCTGAAGATAACAAATCCTAATAAAATAATTGACATTAGTGCAGTCATGTGCATGTGTGTGTGTGTGTGTGCATGCATGTGCCTGTGTGAGAACGGTCAACCTCTTGGTGGTCTTCCCCAAACGTTTTGCATTTGCCTCCACTTTTTGCTAAAAAAAAATTCTCTTGGGCTTACGACTTTGCTCACTTTATCACTGCTAGCCATTGCTAAAATGCACACTCCTGTAAACATGCTAGAGTTGGCTTACACTCAATTGACATATTTAATTTACTTATACAACCCTTGTAGAGTGGTATGCTATATACCCAGTGCTTGTAAATTAAATGCTACTAGTGTGCCTGCGGCACTTATTGTGCCACTCACATAAGTAGCCCTGAAAAAAATGTCCCAGGCTTACCATTGCTGCCTGAATGCAGTTTTAAACTGCCAATTTGACTTGGCAATATAAACTCCTTGTCAAGCCTTTAATTCGACTTCTATTACATATACGTCACCCCTAAGGTAGACCATAGACAGCCCTAGTGGGCATGGGCAGTGTAAACAAAAGGTTGGATGTGTACTTTTATGTTTTACATGTTCTGGTAGCGAAAAACTCCTAAATCTGTTTTAACTACTGTGAGGTCTACCCATCCCATAGAATAACAATAGTTTCCCTAACATATATAAGTGCTAATATTTGATTGGGTAGCGGTAAGCATTTCGTGTTTGGTGTCTGAAAAATCATAACTAAAAATCCACTTTAATGGAGCATGGTTTCTGCGCCAAACAAGATGCAGGCCGATCGCTGAGCTCTGTTAAAGCACGGAGCTCTTCAGCACTAAACCAATACTTTTTGTGTGTATTTTAATGCCGGGATTTATCTGTATGCTGCCCATCATCCCCACTGCATTTTGAGCCGTCAATTAGCCCTGTCCAAGCTTTCTCTTAGTTCTGGAGCCACAGTGGTGAGTTTCTGTCAAACACAAGCGGCTGTCATTTCATTAGCACGCCACTCGCATTACTGGAGAACTGACACCTCATGTTGTTTCTTCTTTAAAAAACACTCTAAGGATGCCTGTGAGGATACTGGGAACCAGTGCTGCAGATACCCCCGCTCCTATGTTTAATGAGGGCTGATTTTTCATATTTGCCATCTGCATCTATGTCAAATATCTTGAAATGAGCAGCCTCCGTTTTGTCTGCATGCAGCTCGTTCTTCATAATTTTTTTTTCTACATGTCACTCCCTTTTTTAAACATGCTACCTGCATCCCAGCATTTCCAGTGGCACTCTTACTAAGAGTGACTCTCTTCTGCTGCATTTTTCTAGTTTCTCCATTTTAGTTGCTTAATTTTTTTGCCTCACATCTTACATGTCGGAGCTGGATTAACTATTGCCAGGTGGCTTCTTTGGTCCTTGGGCTACGTTAGTGAACTGTCAAATATTTACGTCTTGGAGGTGGCTGCACTTCATTTTAATTTACCAACATACTTTGCCTTCATAGCGTATGGGAAAGATTAGATCACTCCAGAAAATGCACTACTAATGGCCAGCGATCTTCTTGCTACTTCTAAACTTCCTTCGTCCGGCACGAAAACTAAGAGGGTAAAAAATTATCCTCTATCATCCAAAATGTCTTCTCATAATCCTGTTTTGGATACTATACTTGATGAGTTGAGCAGCCACGGCTGGCAGTGGAAGTACCTGCAGGGCGGTGACGTGGGGAGGGGGAGGGGCAGGGTGGTGGGTAGTAATGTATGGATTATGGAGTTTTACAGGTAAGTAAACATTTAAATAAATAAAACGAATTTCGTTGCCTGCATTGTATCGCATTTGGGGATACAGTGCACTCAACAAAATTAATTTTATTTATTTAAATGTTTACTTACCTTACCTGGGAAGCTCCGTAATCCATACATTACCCCCCCTCTGCCCCTCCCCCTCCCCACGTCACCGCCCTGCAGGTACTCCCACTGCCAGCCACGGCTGGAGTTGAGGGGTCTGAAACCTTTCATGAATGCTACTAACGAAAAGCTTCAACAAATTGAGGATTGGTGGATTGCTATGTTTGACATGGAGAAACGTATATGTGAAAAGATCAGTCTTCTGAGACCTCTTATAAGTTGAGGTTTATTGTAAATGGCATCTCCATCACAGAGCAACGTCCATATTCATCAAGTGCTCTCCAACTGACATTACTAGAATTCTAACAAGGGAACACTTTGCAGTAGAACCTCAGCAAATTCTATGACATCTCTACATATCTTCCTTTTTCCATAACAAGAAAATGTAAACATATTGATAATAATGATACTTAATAAATAGTACTAAACATGTTTACAATACAATCTAAATATAAAGAAAATTAACATAGCATACACAATCAGGCACATGCATCAAGCGTTTAGGAAGTCGGTAAAATAGCGAATCGCAAAAATATGGCATTTGCGATCGCAATTTGAAGTGTAGAAATGCATGAACCTCAAATTAGCGAAAATTCTTAAATTTTCGCAAAATTAAGGAATGGCAAACAAAATCTGCAAAAAATCATTGCGATTTTCCATTAGCGATTCGCAAGCAAAGAATCGCAAATAAGGAATCGCAATCCAAATGCATAAAAAATCGCTATTAGCGATTTACTGAAAAATCGCTAAATTGCAATCGCAATTTAAGAAGGGACACAACCAGGTGGTAAAAATGAGTGCAAATCAGAAACAGCTGAAAACCAACACAAACATACCCACAATGAGGTCCCAGTTTCCAAAATGGCTGCCCTGTACCTGATGGCGAGGAGGATGAGGCTGCAAGCAGCTCAACAGAGATGGAGGCAAATTAATGAGCGCATCTTCAGAATCTGCATAACTTTGCTTGGTCAGGAGGATGATGAAATATATGATAAGTATAGGCTGAATGGCCAAATGATACATGATTTAATCCATGAATTGGACCCTATCCTGCAACGACAGACTCATAGGACCAATGCAATCCCTATGTATGTTCAGGTATTATGTTGCCTACATCTACTGGCGTCAGGCACTTTTCAGGGAGTCATAGCAGTAGCAGGAGGTGTGTCTCAAAGTGCAATGTCACGAATATTGGCCGATTTCCTAGATGCTATGATGGTACGGATACACAACCACATACGTTTTCCTACCACAGCCCATGAAATAGCTAGGACCAAGCAGGAGTTTTATCAAATGGCTGGCTTCCCCCAAGTCCTGGGTTGTATTGATTGCACCCATGTGGCGATATGTCCCCCTGCAGCTGATGAATATATGTATCGCAATAGGAAAAGTTATCATTCCCTGAATATTCAGGTGGTGTGTAACGCAAAGAACATTATAACGGACATTGTGTCACAGTTCCCTGGCAGTGCACATGATTCGTATATCTTCAGGCAAAGTGGCATTTAGACCCGTCTAGCAAGGGGAGAGTTTGGAGAGGGACACCTGCTAGGTAAATATGTGCAATACATCTTTCCATTCCTTGTACAAATGTAAAACTCAAACAACCACTGACAGCCTTTCTTCCCTCACATGTAGGTGACAGCGCATACGTCTTGCGAAATTACCTGCTGACACATATCTAAATCCAGCCACAGCCGCACAAAGGAGATACAATGCAGCACATATCTCTACAAGGAACGTGATTGAGCGCACATTTGGCCTACTCAAGAGCCGATTCAGATGCCTTCATAAGACCGGAGGCGCTATGAAATACAGTCCCGTCAAATGCTGCAAGATAGTGGCAGCATGTGCCATGCTGCACAACATAGCGACAAAGGGAGGTTTGGAACTGGAGCTGTCTGACAGTGACTCGGATGATGGACACCAACAAGTGCCACACCACCCTGCCCAACAAGGCACAGGCGCAGCAGAAGGCCGCAGGCGCAGATTGGAGATTACACAGAATTACTTCTGAGGTGAGTAATGAAGACACAAACACATTAAATGAAATGCTAAGTATAATTTAAGTAAATGCATTGTGACCAGGGAACAGAAGCAAACAGCCAAAGTGACTAATGTCACATTACTCATTGGAATATGAAAAATAATATAAAAAGTGAAATCAAATGTACTTGAGAGTCAGTGATTAGGCCACAGCGTGTCAATGGTTAAATCACCATTTTAAGCAAAATGCCTGGATGGGAGACTAGCGTTTTTTCCCTCGAACACCCAGACGTCTGTCTGCCACAGCATCTTCTTGCCTTTCGTTGGTAGTGGATGGGGTAGCGCTGCGAGTAGTGCATCTCACTGCACTTGTAACAGGCAATGTTGTACTGCTCATGCTTGAGGCACACTCACTACTGTCATCCTGTGCAGTCATGTGCACTTGACTACCGGATGCATTCATCATGTCTACTGCATTTGTCACTTGATGTAGTGCTTTGGCAACATCTCCACTCCAGTGAAACATTTCCGTCTGCATAGTCACTGATCTACGCGCCAGCAGTGTCGCGGCTGTGGCCAGCTTATTGTTGGTCTTTCCTTGGTGTTTGCGTTGCTGCATCAGTTGGCGGTGCTGTCTGTTGTGCGATGCATGCCCCTCCTGCATGACCTTTGTGATTTCCTGGACACTACTGGCCAGTACCGCAATTTTGCCTGACATCTTAGCAATTTCCTCCTTCACTAACCGAGTGTTCTTGCTCTGCAGGCGATGTGAACGCAGCATCTGTCCCTCCAAGCCACCCCAGACTGGATTTGTTGCCAACACCTGCTGTGGTCTGCGTGCTCTGCATCTTCTCCTTTGCGATCTACAATTGCATCTCCGGATCTGTGTATGTGTGGGTGTTGCAATGACTATTTGCCGTACACTGACTGCAGGTGTAGCATTGCCCTCATCATCGGAAGCCATGGGACGCAGTGTTGGGACAGGTGACCTACGGGAATGAGGCACACGTGACTGGGTAGTTGGCAGAGCTGGTGTGTCCTCATGTTCTGATGCGCTGTTGTGGTGCATTTCCGGACCATCACTGTCCCCGGCCTCATGAAGTTCTGCATCTGTGAGGTTAAACAGTGCAAAACTGCATCAATGTATGCTTGTGAGGTCATGTCACAGTTTACAATTAATAAATATCATTTTCTTTTGGACATTTGCTACACTATTTCAAACAGTTTTTGGCATATCTGTGTGTGTGTCATTGTCAGTACTTAGCCTGACTACAACTCCCATGATGCACTTCCCTCAGTAATGTGATAGTATACAGGCTTTACAGTGTGTGCTTTTGCTGTGCTCTGCTGACATCCTGACTTATGTACTTGGGGCTATTTAAACATGCATTTCTCTTACCTTCAGACGTGTGTGCAGCTCCAGAGGTGTCCAGCTGCGTGACTCCAACAACTGCTTCAGGCTGAATGGTTGACTCCACCAATTCCTCCATGGGAGTGTTTCCTGTGTCTGGTGGTGTGCCCCCTCCTGTCTTCTGTGCCTCCTTCATACGCTCTGCAATGTGTGCCTTGGCACGACTACGTAAATCGTACCATCTCTTTTTAAGTTCCTCTGTAGAACGGTGAGTGACCCCAATGGCATTTACTTGGGTCTGAATCCAGATCCATATTTTTCGTTTTTCCTGCTCAGGAACCTTCAGTGAGGCTTTCCCAAACAGCTTGTCATTGCTGTGCACAACACCCTCAATTAGAGTCTCTAATTCTTTTTCAGAGAATTTAAGTTTTCTCTTCCTTGAACTTTGGCTGTCCTGTGCTTGATTGTCAGCTTCCATTTTGCTCTTCTTTCCAGATGTACACAGTCTCTCTCCCTCTCACTCTCCTCTGCTCCCAGAGCCAGCTCCCTCCTCCCCCTGAGCCTCAGCAAAGAAAATGAGGCTTGGACAGCACATTTCCTGGTTGTGATGTCATCAACATGCATCAATGTGCGACCTCCCATTTTGCGAAATCGCAAATAGCGAATTCGCAATTTGCGAGTTCGCAAAAAAATGATACCGCAATTTTTTCTGCGAATTTTACCAATTCCTTAAAAAATCGCTATTTTTATCATGCATTCCCTTTTGCGATTCCTTATTTGCGATTCCTTAAAAATCGCTAATAAGGAATCGCAAAGCCATTCAATGATGCATGTACCTGTAGGTGCACATAAAAGTCTAACAACTAGAACATAAGCAACAGTTCAGATACAACAACATTTATAGTCCAAATGCATTACATGACACATCACCATCTGGACAAAATGTCTTATCCTTTATCAATAATTTGATCTTATGGTTCACATAATTTGCATATATTGCCTAAACTCCATGTAGTAACATCGTCCAATTTTAAAACACTTCCTTTAATATCCCTAACCTGGAGAGCTCCCAAATATTTACTCTCACCCTTCCGAAGCCACTCATTTTTCCAAGCTATCACCCAATCTCCTGTCTGAATCCATATCTTCTTTACTCCTCTCTTAAAATTATATGCTATTTCCATTTTCCCTTGACTCCTTTCAACTCTCTTTTTAACTTCCGTACGATCAACCCAAATTCTGTCTTTCTTATTCAACCACACAGGACATTATTTCTTCCCAAGTTCTCTCTCTTTCAAAGATACAAACAAAGGTACACCAGTAGCTGAATGTGGACTTACCCTATGGGTCCACATCATCATCTTTCCTAACTCTTCTTCCCAAGACAACTCATTTGCAAGAGAAAGCTGGATGTTGTCCTCTCTCCACTAAACCATTCGCCTGTGACCTAAAAAGAGCCACTCTTTCATGTTTCATTTCCATCCTTTGCAAGTACTCATCCATTTCTCTGGAGACAAATTGCACTCCATTATCAGACACTAAGGACGCAGGTATTCCTTCCTCTAGGAAAACCTTCTCCAAAAAACTCACCACACTCCAGGTATTAACTTCACTCATGGTCTCCACCACAAACCACTTAGAATGGTAATCCACCAGCACAAGAATATATCTAGCCCTGTACCCTAATTTACTTACAGGCCCAATAAAATCAATGGCCAATCTTTCCCATGGTCTAGCCGGGAATTCAGTACATACTAGAGGAAGTTGTCTCACAATTTTAGATTTGTCACTATTAGCACATATATGACAATCCTTTACTAGAACCTCCAAAATGATTCTCTGACCCTACGTTTGGACATATATCGACCAGGATGCCCTTCATGAACAATATTCAGAATTCCCCTGCGTATATCCTTAGGAGGTACTAGCTGGTGTCTTCTGACTTTTTCCTCACTTAGTTCATGATCTGTGCCATCTATAATATTCCAACCTTGAACAATCTTCTTTTCTACTTCCAATAACACAAAATCACATTCTCTTGCTCTTTCCCACTCCTCAAAATACAAAGCCATTTCTCCACTGTTAATCACATCCACAGAGTCATTGTTAATTTCATCGCACTCTTCTTCCAATTGCATCCTCAATAAATAATCTATAGCGACATTTCTAATACCTTTTACATACTCAACTTCAAAATTAAATTCCATAACAGATAACAACCACCTTGAAATGGGGGTATAACACTACCTTCTAACCCTCTTCCTCCTTTGAAAATATAGGTTAAAGGTTAATGATAAGTTCGGACCTTGAACACCAAACTCCAAACATAAAACTTAAAATGATTGATCGCCCAACAAGCCAGGGCTTCCCTCTCTATGACCGAATACGAGCGTTCTGCACCTTGCAAACTTCTGGATGCGAACCCAATGATGCGTTCCTCACCATTCACTACTTGTGACAACATCGCTCCTATTCCTACTCGACTAGCATCTGTAGCCAAATACGTTTTTCCTGCAACATCAAAACGCCCTAAAAATGGTGCTCTTGATATAGCTTCCTTAACAGACTCAAACACTCTTTTGCATTCATCATTCCACTCAAACGCCACATTCTTTTTCATTATTACTCTCATAGGTTCCACAAGTTCAGTAAAGGTTTCAATGTACGTAGCACAGTATTCTGCTAATACTAGGAAATACCTCAGTTTGTCTTTATCTGATGGTTCAGAAGCCATAGTCACTGCTTTTATAATAAAAAAAATGTTGGCATTATACCACTAGCAGTAACTTCATGACCTAAATATTCCACCGGTTCTTTTCTCACTTGGCATTTCTCCATCTTTATCGTCAACCCATGCTTTTCTAACCTGCTCATCACCTCTTCAAACATTTTGTCATGGTCACAAATATCATTCCCCACAGTTAAAATGTCATCTTAAAAATATTTCACTTGTTTCAAATCTCCCAAAATCTTTTCCATCACATTTTGAAAGTCAGCGGATGCCGATGCCAGTCCAAAAGGCATCCTCTTATACCTGAACGCACCTAAAGGAGTGGCAAACGAAGTTAGATGTCATGATTCTTGGTGCAAACTGATTTGATGACATGCAGCTGACATATCAAGGACACTAAATACACTCCCACCTCCCATAGTGGATAACATTTCAGATATATTGGGAAAAGGTTGTCTATCCACCCAAATGTTCTTATTTAAGTCACGCAAATCAATGCAAAGACTAATTTTCCCACCATCCTTTGGAGCAATCACAATGGGAGCTAACTATTCTGATGCATCGATAGGCTCAATTATGTTTTGTTTCGGCAAGTTCTCAATTTCTTGACATAATGGTTCAATCATCAAATTTGGAAAATGTTTTGTCTTGTGTACCACAGCCTTCTCATTTTCTTTTAAAATTATTTTGTGTGAATACCCTTTTAACAAACCTAAATTGGAGTTAAAAACCATAGGATATTTACTCATTAACTCAGCATGATCTTCCACTTCTCTCACATCCACTCTATCCAATACCATTACCGGTTCCTTAGCATTGGGATCTATTATGATATTCAGATCCTTCTGATGTCGCCAACCCAAAAGGTCAGAACCAAAATAAGTAATGTAAACTCTCCCTTTGACAGCTTCTCCCTTAAACGTTATAATTATCCAACACATCCCTCTGATCTCAATACTTTTTCCTGCATAGCCTATAGCTCGAATATCTGAATTACACAAGGGTGGACCATCACCTTTCAGCCAATTTTGAACATGAGATGCATTCAAAATAAGTGTGTATAAACTCCCAGAATCTGCTAGCACTTTTATCTCCTTCCCTTAAAAATAAATTTAGCAGTGAGGTTTCTCTAATTTATCCTGACTTTCCATTTTTACTCTAGAATCTAACCTGGTCATTTCTACAGTATTATTTTCACAACATTCTGTGATATCATTATTTGTTGACACAATTTCATCCACATTCTCACAAGTATCATCAACTTCTTGTATATTATTCTTTTCTGCCATTTTAGTACGACATAGCTTTGCAAAATGTTCTCTTTTCCTGCAATGCCTGCACAGTGTACTTCTAGCCATACATCTTAAACTCGATGCAATGTGTCCCAGGGATCCACAACGGAAACACTTAATATTTCTAACTGAAAAAAAAATCTTTTCATTTGTGATCCCTTTAAATCACTACTAGATTTAACATCTATTTTTTATTCTCTTTTTTTTCCAACAACCTCCACCTTCTCACTTTTTGTAACAGTGGAATTTTCCATTTCCTTAATCCATAACACAGTGTGTTCCATCCCTTTAGCCATCCGAACAGCCTTGTCTAAAGTATATTCTTTCATCAACAAATTCTCTTTTATATTTTTGTTACTAGTATATCTAACTATCTGGTCTCTTATTAAAGAATAATTCAATTGTTCAAATTTGCATGTTAGTGCTAAACCTCGTAAAGAAGATACGTATGAAGAAATATCTTCATCTACTTTTTGGCTTCTACTAAAAAACTTGTGACATTCTAACACAACATTGGTTTTGGAGTAAACTGTAGTTCTAGCATCTTGATGGACATATCATATATATTGTTAGGCTCTCCATCACCCATTGCTAAAGAGATTTCAGGTACCTCTTCGTACACTCTTCTTCCTCCAACACCAAGGTGGTGAAGAAGTATTGCTTGTCGTCTCACAGGACCATATTTGTCTCCACCTGGTGCTAATAAATAAGTTATAAATATTTTTTCCACTGTTTTCATGGTATGGTTGGGTCACCTGGTGTTGCTAGGAAAGGAGGAGGAGAGGACATACTTTGATCAGACATATTACCTGCAAAGAAAATAAACAAAATAATCATCTAAAATAAAAATCTAAAACAACAATTCAAAATAAAAATCTAAAATAAAAAATATACTTCTTGTGTAATTTCCTTCTTTTTTTCAATTGGTATAGAACAGTGCTTCACTCCTTATAGTAGTGGTACTTTGGATAGTAGTTCTAATATGTATAGATGAACTTCAATTCAAATAATTTGATCAATGGTCCACAAGGTGGCAGAGTTCAACTTTCAATCCAATTTTGCATTTACTTCAACCAGACGAATGGAAACAGATGCTCCAGACAGTTACAAAGCACTTCAGATAATATCAGGAAACACGAGCTGGTAAAGACTTGCGCAGAAACGTAGAAAGATTTAATTTCTTGGGCAAAAGTGTAAATCAGATACCTAGTTCAACGTGTGGCAACACGAGTAATTGGGTAGCTCAGCAACGTGAATAAATACAGATGTCACGAAGAAGGAGAAATCGAGTGCACGGAGCTCAAGATGAGTGTGTGTAGAAGCTCGAGACTCGTTGGTTGCTCAGCAATGTGAATAAAATAGATCACAGTCATCACGAGGAAAGAATGATCGCATGCAGAAGCTTGAGCTATCTAGTTGCTTGGCAACGCAACTAAATATTAATGGCACAAGCAAAATTTGACGCACGCTATACTGACAACGCAAATTAAATAAAACATAAAAATGTATACATTGAAAAGGCAGAGCACGATTCTTTAGCACAAAAATATTTTTCTCCTTCCCGCTCCAGTCAATCAATTGTCCGGATCGCAAATTCAACAAGAGAAAGAGGTCTTACTCACAAGGTAGATGAAAGTCTTCAATAAAACAATCATAAATATTCCAAGGATGAAGATGCCAGTAACTGCCCCCTGCACAAGAAACTCGTCACCATGAAAAGATCAGTCTTCTGAGGTCTCTTTAAGTTGAGGTTTATTGTAAATGGCATCTCCAGCATAGAGCAACATCAATATTCATCAAGTGCTTTCCAACTGACATTACTAGAATTCTACCAAGGGAACACTTTCCAGTAAACCCTCAGCCATTCTATGACATCTCTACTGATCTCCAAGATGCTGCCACTAAGATTCCATTGCTGGAACAAGAAATTCAAAAATGTAAACTATATGGAAGACTTTGAAACCAGAATCAGACATAATAACCTTCATTTATATGAACTATCACAAAATCTTGAGGGCCCTGATCTTTTTGCCTTTTTGAACAAATTCTTGCCTGAACATCCAGATCTTCAGAACACCCCATCTCAGAATCTTCAATTGGTCAATCTCAACCTCATTCGACTAGACCTAGGGGTATCATCATGCAATTTTTGTAATTTCATAGACCTGAAGCGTGTCTTGTGGGCAGCCAGAGAAAAACGTCTCCTTGTCTGTTCCTGCCACCATATTTTCATCTCTCCAGAACTTTCCAATACCACAAACACCAGAAGAAAAGAATTCATCACCCTCAAATGAGACAATTGAACATTCGCTATGGCATTCTGCATCTTTCCCTGCGTAAAATTACCTACAAAGGCATTTCACGATCCTTTAACGATCCTGTCAAACTAAAATTGTTCATTCAGAATATCTCATCTCAGTCTATGGATACTACTGTTCAGGGCTTCTAATTATTTTGCTATGTACATGTTTTTCTGATTCTCTTTCTTTTTCTATGTCTAATCTATATGGCTGCCTTTTACATATTCTATTGTTTTCTTTGTGCTGTTATTCTTGTTTTAAGTGCTGATACGTCTCATGCTCACTTTCCATGCTCTTCGCTTAAGATCTGGATTTCTCTCCTTGATCTGGCTCTTCATTTTACTGTGCTTTTCTTATCTCTTCTTCCTATTCTTTTATTCATTCTCTTGTTTTTTTGTGAGAGATTTTTTTCTCTATTGTTATCATGATTGTACTGCTTACATGTTATGTGGATGTTAATATATGGTGTATTTTTGTTTCCTTTTACGTTTTTGCAGCTTGTCATCCATGTTCCTGTTTTCCTACTCCTAATTCCCAATATGTTAATGTTGTCTTGTGTACAATCTATGGATTGGGACATCCTGTAAAAAGACAAAAGATACTTTCTCATTTGTCAAATTGTAATTCACATGTTACTTTTTTACATGAAACTCACTGTAGTAAAGGTGAATCGCATAAGTTAAAAAAGCAAAGGGTTGGCCAGGTTGTTTCTTCAGCTATTAACCATAAAGGTGGTGCCACCATTCTTTTTCATTAAATGTTACATGCACAGATTTTATCAACTCAGGGTGACACTGATGGACGATGGGTACTGGCTACTATTATATTTAAGAACAAACAGATTTCTTTATTTACTATCTATAGTTGAGTCAAACTTAATCTTGATTTATGGAATAATATTCAAATAAAATTGGCTTCAATTGACTATCCCAATATTATTATAGCAGGAGATTCTAATCAATGGTTAGATCCCTTTACTGATAGGAAATGTAAATATAAATGTAATCGTGACAAATCTCATAAGGCATTTCACTTGTCCATTCTTTGATGTTTGGAAAACTTTGGAAGCATCCTAGTTGTTAGGAATCCAAATCATTCTATTTCAAACATTAGAAGGAAAAGGGTATTATATTTGTTTGTCAACTTGTAAAACATAACTCTGTTGTACATTTTCCCCAAATACAAATACAATATATTCTACCAAGCTCTTTTATGGCAGGAATACAACCTAATATCGTATGCTCTTCAATATTTTTTAATGACTAATAATTTTCCTCCTGACACCACCACTCATACCCTTGACACCATTATATAATATTGCTCACGATTCTATCCCACAACTGCTTATTTATATAAAGGTTTACCGTCCCCAGCTACTGTATAATTGAAAAATGTCACTGAATTACTATGGGAAACTCACCTTTCCATGTCATTCCCTGTTCATATATAGGACAAAATATGCTTAAAATATTGAAAACCTCTAAAGCTGCACACACATGTCACACAATCTCCATTTTTTGTGTATAAATCGAGCTGTTATTACTCCTGAATTTATCTCTAAATTTTCTCCAACTTCTTCTCTATTATGTTGGTCTTGTTCTACCTCTACTGGCACTTTAACTCATTTACTCTACTATTGTTCTCATGTGTTTAATTTCTGAAAAGATGTAACGTCCAAATGTTTAAAGATCTTTCAATGTAATATTCAATTATCGATTCAGAATGCTTTCTTTGAATCTATGTCAACTGACTTTCATCAGCTTTCTCCTAAACTATGTTGTTTGGTCTCTTTATTGCACTTGCTTTTAAGGATATACTTTTATATTGGAAATATACTTTCAATATATCTATATCAAAATGGTGTAATTTTATTTGAAACAAACATGTTTCTTCATTATTGGTTCATCAGAAGAGTAAATCATATTTATATTGATTACCCGTTTCTGCATATCTATCCTATCACTCACCTGAAGCTTAGTTTTAATTTTTCTTCCTCACCGTTGTCTAATACACCCTTTCCTCTCTTTTTTCTTCTTTCTTTTTTTATTTCTTTTCCTTCTTTTTCCTTTTTCTACTTTTTTTCTCTCCTTGCTGTTTTTAAATTTTTTTAAATACTATGTCTAATTTATACTCATAAACTTCTGTTACTGGTTTTAATACCTTAGTAATGTATAGTAGGTTTTCCGTCATTGTTCTACATTTAGTATTTATTACTATTGTTGATTTTTTAACTCTTCAAAAAAAATATTTAACTGACAAAAAAATCAATTTTAATGGTAAAGTCAGTTTTTAAATTACAATTGTGTAAATGCCACTTTTTAAAGACCAATTGTTTCCGGTTGTGACTCTTTGATGGAACCTATTTCAAAGTATGCAGATATCTTCTTCAAAGCCATTTGTTGAAGAGGTCCCCTCTTATTTAAGGAACACAACGGAC
The DNA here is from genome assembly GCF_964261635.1 of Lissotriton helveticus. Classification (NCBI taxonomy): domain Eukaryota; kingdom Metazoa; phylum Chordata; class Amphibia; order Caudata; family Salamandridae; genus Lissotriton; species Lissotriton helveticus. Next base: position 1,149,817,602 of record NC_136070.1, read on the forward strand.
TCTATTAATAAAATAGAAGGCCTAGAATTCAACCACCTAAAACAATGGATGGTGACTTTTGATGTGATCTCGTTATATACACAGATCCCTCTGGATGAGGCATTACAGGCCATTTCATTCTATTTGAAAACCAGAATAAGGTCCCATAGAGTCCCCACAGATTTCATACTCCAACTTGCAGAAATAGCACTTTAGAAGAATTACTTTAAGTTTGAGGATACCTTCCACATTCAAATGAAGGGGACCGCGATGGGAGGTCCCTTCGCTCCGGAGATGGCGGTACTCTATATGGCCAGATTTGAGGAAAAGTTTATTGTCAATGGGAATCCATTTCAAAAACATACAACACAATTGTATTAATACATTAGAAAAAACTAACGAGGGTTGAGGCCAAAGACCCGCACCTGTTACTGCAAATTGGTAAGGAATTGGGTGATGGTGCTTAGAAACCAGAAAGTGCACCCCTCTACACGTCCTACTGGGAACAAAAACCCAAAGAACAAAACAAGAATGGAATCAGCACACATCAAAATAGAGTTGTCTCTCTTAGTACAAATGACATCAGAAATGTCCATAACGTATTGTGGAGAAATATCAGGTCCAGAAGGTTCTTTGTAAAAAGAATTTTCTTTATTGAGAGATGAGGTAAACTCCAATATTTACACAATCCATTCTGCCATTAGCCAATGAGTTTCATCTCCAAAGAGACTTCTTCAGGGCTCTAGATAAAAGTGAAGTGTTACCTCAAAGAGTCCATGAGTTGAAGAGTCAATCAACAAATTGTCCAGCATCGTTCAAGGATTAAAAAACAAGTCCTGACAGCTCCAATGGTAGCAAATTTTGCGGAAAAGAAACACAGGTAAAAAGAATTAAAATGGACGGTATAAGCAGTAATTAAAAAGAACACTTGAGGAGGTGACTTTGAAGTAACCGTATTACTAGGCCTGAATGAAATGTCCGAAATATCCAGGACATAAAAGCATCTATTGTGAGCATTGCAACACCTAACAAGTGAAATATTACTGGTTACGCCTAAAGTTACTTAGGATAACTACTACCCCCAGCATGCAACACAAGTTTGCCAGGCAATGAATTCAAACTTTGCTCTAGACAATAAGTAGTCCAAACTACCACCAGCATTACTTTTACAAAAATATATAATATGTGTTAGGCTTGTCATAATTGACTAAAACACCCATGAACCACTTTGCATCACACCCTGCAAAGAAGGTTGAAAAAACAGCCACAACCGGAACGTATCGCATCTGCTGCGGTATGGAGTGAGACAGGCTGCAGTCCAGGTCGGCAATCAAAGAGAACTAATGTGCAACAAAATCTCTAGACTTTTTCAAGTAAGCCCGGGCCTTTCAATCGGGTGCCGCGAGGCATAATGGCAAGGGGTTGATACCTCTAAGCCTCACAAGCTTGCTTGTTCTTTTGAGAAAAAAGGAATTACATGCAGAAATCATCTTGTCGGCGAACAAGACGTACCAACGTGCGAAAAGGCTGCCTGATTGAAACAAGTAAGCTCGTGTCATTTAATCGAGGGCGGCGCGGCAGAGCAGTAAGCTCACAATACGCGATTAATCTTGCATACTGGTTTGTTTGCCTGTTTTCCACAATAGAAAGAAAGTCACTGACAGTGGAGAACTACCTCTAAGTGATACAAGTCCGATAACAGGAACACACATAGGCACTCTAAAGTAAGATGTGATAGCGACTACATCGCAACATTGGAGTTTTATAAAATCTTGACACTAAATGACTGCATTTCTCATCCGTTTTTAGTGTGATTATTAAACAATAAATGAATTCCCTTTTCCAGAAAACATAGGTGAGGAAGAACATGCCAGGTTTGAAATAAAAGAGCACACTAACCTGGTACAGTAGAGCATTCATGGCAACTACATAAAGTTTTAAGAGCAAAGGGTCTGAGTATGTATATAATAGCGGCCATATCCAATATCTTTCAAATAACACCAAGTCACAGGCCCTGAAGAGAGTTCCACGAGTGTCACTGGGATTCGAAACGTGTTGGCAATTCTTTTACCACTGAGGAACTGCGATTCAAGAACGCAAGCAGTTTTAAGGGAAATGTAGCATTGATTTAACCCCAACTGCATGTATGTTTGTTCCCAATGGCTAGCATCCTTTAAGAACTGTATGAATTACACACAAAACAATTGCCATATGTTTGAAAATTCAGAAACAACTGCTTGGTGTATTGTCTTTTGCCATATTTAATGTTAAATCTCCTTTACGTTTTATTTGTTAAATGGTTTGTATAGTATGTTAAAGTATGTCACGTTCCATGCACATGATTCATTGTGTTGCACTTGTCTGAAACAAATAGTGCATTTCCCATTTCAGACATGTATGAAATGATATAATGAAATGTGAAGCAATGGTTAAATAAATAACCAGGACCAATGAAATCAAACAATTGGCCCTTTGTCTGTTTAAATAGATAGCAGCACATAAAATGGTAGCTATGTTTTTTGGTGTGTTACTTTGATTAGGCCCTACCTAGCTACTGGTTTTGGGCCCACCTCCGTTATATTGCACTTTTTAAAACTTAGCATTTTCCTGTCCTAAAACTATTTGGTGCCGGCAGCCTCTCCTGGGTCACGTGATTGGGTGTAGGTGGCACTGGCAGTTGGACTTTGTTTATTCCTGCCAGATAGCAACACCATAGAGAGATTAGGTGTGCCTGGGTGGGACATCAACTGCCGGGAAGGAAGGCGAAGCTGAGCACAGCTCCACTTGCAACCAAATAGGCTGTACTCTGCCTTCACACACGGAACTTGTCACCCAAGCATTGTTCATGCAGCCGGCTTTGGAGCCAGGGTAGGGGAGTCAGGAAACTTCTCCTACTTCAAAGAAGGCACCGTGTATAAACAGAGGACCAACTTTCACTTTCTGGGCCTGTGGAAGGACTCTCAGATAACTGCCTGCTGTTTTGGCATGCTAGGTACTTCACAAGATTGATTTGCTGCACCAGAAAGGACTGCTTCCTTGCCTGGAGCTTATCTTAAACCTTCAGAAGCCTGCCGCACTGCTTGCGCCTTGCTTTCTCACTTGGACATAGGACTACCAGACTGACTACAAGGGCCAGATGGCTGGTCTTCTGTACAGAGCCACAGGAACAGAAGAGGCTCCCTCCATGTTAAACCTGCACCTGGTCAGCTATAGTCTCCAGCTTCGTCCTGCGGAAGATTTTTGACTTCCCAAAAACTGACTCAGTCAGAACTTCGAAATTCTCACGGCGGCTTAATCCAGCGACTCCCCGATGAGGATGCTCCCTCCTCTGACACCACCTGCAGGCTTACCTTGACTGCTGACCGGATTTGTATTTTAGGTACTAGATTTTACTAATCACTTTAAAAATTAATACCTCCAGTTTTGCTTTGGTGGATTTTTGTAATTTCAGTGTCAAATAATTTATGAAAATGCATTCTATCTTTCTAAATTGGTTTGGGCATTTTCTTCTGTTTTGTTTTCACTTTAGTACTGTTTGAGTACTACATAAATACTGTAAACATTGCCTCTAACTTAAACCTAACTCCTTTTGTGCCAAACTATATGCGGGCAAAGCACAGAATAATTTAGTGACTTCTGTGGTTTAACCTGACAGAGATGATGGCTGTTGCTTGATGAGGGTTAACTCCCCAGTCAACCAAAAAACCCAATTTCTCACAGCCCGTGTGTAGCTGTGTGTGTGACTTCAATATTTTCTTTATCTTATGTGAGGTGGTTAGTAATGGTATGGCACTTAGGGACAAAGTGCTTTAAAAAGAACATGTATGTGTGCTAGGACAATGAAAGACTTGAGGGCATTTCAATTTGGTAATATTACAAACTCTTTCTTGAACAGGAGGAAGGGCATCTGAAAATAGGTGTTTTTTACTATTCAGTTAAATGTATTTTTACAGAGAATTAAGGAGTAATATATATGCACATTTGACAACATAGAGCTGAAAGTCAAAATTGTTTTGGTAAAAAGGACTATTTGGGTAATGCGAATAGTCATATAAAGGTCTCTAAGCAGAATTCCAACTTTACTCTATGTGAAAAAGAAAAATACATGGTAGAATGGCAGTGTGGTCCTCCACTCCACCTCAATTTCCTGAAGAGCTGATAAACAGAAGCCCATTTTCATTTATCCATCTTTCTCTCTCCCAATAAAGGCACTATGACATTGTATGTGTGATCCTAACAGAGCAAAATAAACAGATTAAATCATTGCACAGAAGTTAAGATGCATTGTTTTGAAAAGTTAATTACTTTATTTGTATTCTATCACCATTTGGTGTATAGAAGGGATGGTTATAAAAAACCACTTAAAATGCTCAGGGGAAGAGGTGGTTAAGCACTGAGCCTTGCTCATAACAAGTGAAATCCAAAATAGTTTCAAGCCTGACTTGAAGTTCCACATCTTGACTACCACATTGAAGTCACTTTGTATTTGCAATGGGGAGGGAGACAAACCACAGAGATATGCTCTTAGGAAACAGTGAAGATCAATGTTTAATGTAATCTAAGATGTCTCTTTTGTTTTTGGGAAAATATGCGTTGTTTACATTGTGATGACTCATAAAAGTCAGACCGACAGGTTATTGACAAATTTCTCTTTTAGTCTTGATGGTGTCTTTTGTTTAGCCATTTGTGTATCAGTGAATGATGATTGGGGGACTTTACTTCACAAACATGAATCTCCTTGTAGCGGGCCGTCAAAAGATACGAAAAATACTCATTTTGGAGATGTGTGGTAAATGCACAGTACATTAGGATCATATTTCGTCATGGAAATCCATGACTGGTTGCCACCAGTAACAAGATGGTGGACAGCACATGCCTTAGAAAGCAGGGAACATTTGGTAAAGCTGTGATAGTATGCTTTTCTAAATTTGCTTTGTGAAAAACTCCGTTACTCAAGGCAATATAGTGAAATAACATTGACTGAGTGCCACAATGGTTCCCACCTGATTTTTGTGGGATAGTATATATTTCTTCATTTGCCTTCAACACTGTGACAATTCCCTTAATTAGTATGACATCAGTATAACATGGATATTCCAACCATTTTTCATTTCATATAATTTAACGTTGCTGCAGGTAGTATAAGAAGTGATTGTAGTTGTATCTTGGTTAGACATCCTTCAATCCAATGATGTTAAAATAAATGAATAATAACTAATGAAAAACAATGTCTGTTACATTTCAAAGCATATTTTCAAATATTATTTTCTAAATATTGCATGCCACAACCTTTACATTGTGCAAAACATGTTTTAAGGCATGGCCGGCCTTCATAGTCCAAAGTTGGCAGATGTCAAAATAAGAATCAGAAAATGCTTTCTGGTAGTGAGATAGTTTATAGAAGTTGCAGAACAGCATCAGGTGGGTGTATTGTGGACTGGGGCGAGCAGGTATCATATGGGCATGGGGGCTTAGTGGCACAGAGTCAAGGCTCAGGAAAGGCAACCAAAAACCAAATAAATGTAGGATCTTCAGCCTACAGCGGGTAAGAATTTTTGACAGGTTTAACCTGACGAAATCTAATGATGGTTGAATTATATAACATAAATCTCAATTAGGGCTTAAATCTCTTTACATCCTCCATATGCCTGAGCAAACCAAAGAGGCTCAACTCTTTTCATCCGGAAAAAAAATAATATATATATATATATATATATACATATATTATAATAATATAATAAAGAGAGAGCCCAAACCTTTGAGGCGGGTAATCTCAGGAACCACAGCACCAATCACAACACTCAATACAGCATTGGAAAGGATAGATGCAGCAGATGGACATAGGCTATACAAGTGGCCACCATATACATTACAAAGGTAAAACACCCTTAGGGGTAAAGTAGTCCCTTGTGGGCGTGGGCGTTGTGCTGTCAGCGATGGGCACGGCAAACAAACCTTCACAGGACTCCTTTGTGGGCGTGGGCGTTGTGAGAGGGGCGTGGACAAACAGCAAACACCAATAGGCGCGGCATTCACGGGGCGCGCCATTCCCCGTCATTACTGGTAAAAGCGAAAACGGCATTGTAAACAAAAACCTTCCCATTACTCCGTTGTGGGCCTGGCCGTTGTCAGAGGTGCATGGCAAAACCAGAATGGGCGCCGCATTCACGGGGCCCGCCTCCTGGACGTTGTCAGAGGGGCGTGGCCAAACACCAATGGGCAAGGCTTCACGGGCTGCGGCATTGCTACGGTGCTCACGCGGGGGCTCAAGCCACTCAGCCTAACAGTGGGGATCACAAGGCTTTGCATACTGCTCCGGTGCTCAGGCGGGGGCTCAAGCACCAACTTCAATAAACAGGTACATAACGACGTGTAAGCTCAATGATAAATAACGCTCCGAAATAATCTTACATTTTGTGATACTTACCTAATGCTGCTAACCTCACGGTTTACTTTTTTCCAATGACTACAATGAAAAGGCTTTCAGAGGCACAGTTACTCACACTTTCATTATAAATCAGGTATGTCACAGGGAGTGGATTGTAAGTGATGTGCCACACATTCTATTTCTGCCCCGGACAACATCGGGACGGGCTGCTAGTATATATATATATATATATATATATATATATATATATATATATATATATATATATTACCTACTGGCGGTCGCCAGTAGGTATATATAGTTAGGATTTTTTCTCTATGGGTTTTTTGAAAATTCTATGTCTAATAACTTTGGCGTTTGTGGACGGAATTGGCTGAAATTTTCAGGAAAATGGCACATTTTGTTTCTGAGCAGCCCCTGAAAATTGGGGGGGGTTTCGTCCAGGGGGGGTCGAGAAAAAAGGGGGGTCCCAAAACATGTTTTTAACATTGAGTTTTCCATAGGGCGGTTGGCCTCACTTTTAGCCCGAACGGCTGAATGGATTTGCACGAAACTTGGCAAAATTGTAGGGACTGGTAGCCCGATGTGCCTTTTGTAGGTCTCAATATATGTGCTCCAGTGGATTTTGAGAAATTAACGTTTAAAAAAAGATATATATCTGTAACAGCGGACCGGGCAGCGTCCCAGGACGCGTACTTTTCGCGCAATGGAGCTTTGTGAAGCGAAGCTGATTGGTTCTCCGGCGTCTGTCAACATTCCAAACAGTCCGTAGTGGCCGCCATCTTGTCTCTCGGTAGGATCGAGAGACAAGAGGAGGCCAAAGCGAAGGGGCAAATGACCATAAGGGGGAATAGTAGATCCTCGCTGACCCCCTAGGTTTGATGTGGAGGTTTTAAAAGGGCCCCGCGGGGCAAAAAAAAAAGAATAATAATAATAATCGAACGGCTGAATGGATTTGCACGAAACTTGGCAAAATTGTAGGGACTGGTAGCCCGATGTGCCTTTGCTAGGTCTCAATATATGTGCTTCAGTGGATTTTGAGAAATTAACGTTCAAAAAAAGATATATATCTGTAACAGCGCACCGCTTCGCGTACTTTTCGCGTTACGGAGCTTTGCGAAGCGAAGCTGATTGGCTCTCCGGTGTCTGTAAACATTCCAAACAGTACGTAGCGGCCGCCATCTTGTCTCTCGGTAGGATCGAGAGACAAGAGGAGGCCAAAGCGAAGGGGCAAATGACCATAAGGGGGCATAGTAGATCCTCGCTGACCCCCTAGGTTTGATGTGGAGGTTTTAAAAGGGCCCCGCGGGGCAAAAAAAAAAAATAATAATAATATTATATCTGTATTACCTAGCTGTTGCTAACACCAGTTAGCGACGGCTAGTAGGAGATAGCGACCATCTTGGGCCCCACTTTGCATGTGAGTGATATTTATCACTAATGACATGCAAAGTGGGCATGCCAAGATGTTAGCGACTGGAAACAGTCGCTAACATCGCTATCTCCTATTATCAACTTTTGGAAATATTCGAGATAAGCGCGAATATCTCCAAAAAGTAACAGCTGCCCTGAGCAGTTCTTAGCCATGTTATCCAATGGGAGGTGGATAACATGGCTAAGAGCATTAGCTCGGTAATGCATGAATATCGCTGAGTTTTCAGCGATATTAATGCATTGCGGTCGTTTTTTATCGTATTTGCGATAAACCTTGATAATAGCAAGGTTTATGTGCGATAATTTCTGACGGTAAAAAAATCTTTGCAATGCATCGTTAGGGATAAATATCGCTTAACTTTGGTAATATGCCCCAACGTCTGTTAACGTTCGATTCGAAGGAAATCAGGAAGTGTTGAAAAACATTGTCTGCGCCATCTTGTCTTTTTTCAAATGCCACACTTTTGTCGTGCACGGCAGCCATTTTAGATGCCTTGACCAGACCCACTCTGTGCACGCTGTCGATCCTTAGCATGGCTCCCCACCCTCGCAAGCATCTCACCCAGGCAGTGGTCACCCCCGCTCTCTGTCTTATGCATGGGTAATAAACCTCCCCCCATCTGCGCTGCTCTTCCCTGAGAATCACACCCTGTGCCCGCCCGACACCTCCCTTTCGCCCTATTCACTACCGCACCCTCTGACACTCCTTTTCCTCTGTGTCCGATTGTCCAGGCCGGTCCTAGGCTATCAGCTAGCCCTGCAGATGTAGTTTATGGCCCCAGCTGTAAAGAATCACCCCTCTTCAAAGGAGTTATAGTAGATCAAGGCCCACACTCGATGAGATCTGTCACAGCAGAAGCGTTGCTATTATCTGAAAACCATCCTGTATTGTGATTGGGGAGGGGACCGAGCGTGAAGCGGTAGATTCCAGGGATGACTCTTTGTACATCAAAGTTTTTACAATTATGTGTCACATTAAAAATATATAGCACTCCGACAAAGTAGTAAGATTATAAAACTTTAATAATTTATAAATATATACAAGAAAACAAAAATAGTAATAACATATAAACATTTTTAGGGAAAAACAACGAAGTAGCGGTCGGCTGTGCGAATAGTCCCAACGCAGCACAACGTCCAGATTTCCGGCGTGGGGCGTCGCGGGGGGTGGGTCATCAGTAGCAAACTGTTGTGCGAATAGTTTCAAGGCAGCAGAACGCGCCGAAATCTAGATGACACGAAAGTGATGTCTAGTAAGTTGCCACCCAGCAAATAACGGCGTGGGGCGTCGCGGGGGGTGGGTCATCAGTAGCAAACTGTTGTGCGAATAGTTCCAAGGCAGCAGAACGATGGCACCAAGGTGATGTCCAGTAAGTTGCCGCACTGGTTTTGGTATCCTACAATGCTGCTCCGAATAACAGCGTGGGGCGCCCCGGGGGAGGCGGTGTGAACGGGCCTCTCCAGGTGGAGTGTCATCTGTTGTAGTGGGGCGCCCCTTTACCGTTTCAGTTGCCATTCCGTCCGTTTTTGGTCCACTGTGTCAAAAGCCGCAATTCAGCTGAGTTGCGCCCACTCTTGCGGTGCAGCGATAGGCGGCTGTCACAGGACTCTCAAAATGGCGGCAGGCTCTTTCCTTTTTGGGCCTGGTCCACTGAAATGGCCCTGGGACACCTTGGAAATCGGACGCTTGTCTGCTAGGTCTTGGACCCCATTCTCGAAAGCGTCCCCTCCGCGTTGAGAATTCATCAAAAGTTTTGGGGGCCCCGACTCCTGCAGGCTTCTGGTGGGGAGCGGCTGCCATGATTGCTCGCGGAATGACCACGACGGAGCTACGAGATGGTGGTGCTCTCATGCTGACGCCAGCTTCAGTCTGAAACATCCAGAAACAAGGTGGGGCTTTCATCGTTTGGGAAAAAAAAAAAGTTTTCATCCAATGAAAAGTGTTGTTTTTAGGTCATATGATCAAGCCTTTCATCATTAGGAAACCAAAAGTAAAATGAACCAATGAAAAGTTTTATAAACAAGTCACATGACCTGTTATGCGGCATAGGGTATAAAATGCGGAGAAAATACGTTGGCACGTGAGGCGGCGTCAGTAGCGGACCGATGTGCGAATAGGCTGAAGGCAACACAACGCGCCAAGATCCGGATGGCACCGAGGTGGTGTCCAGCAAGTTGCAGCACTGGTGTGGCCATCCTACAATGCTGAAAGTCGGCGTGGGGCGCCCCGTTGGCCTGTGAGTTTGCGTCAGTAGCGGACCGATGTGCGAATAGGCCGAAGGCAGCACAACGCGCCAAGATCCGGATGGCACCGAGGTGGTGTCTAGTAAGTTGCCGCACTGGTGTGGCCATCCTACAATGCTGAAAGTCGGCGTGGGGCGCCCCGTTGGCCTGTGAGATGGCGTCAGTAGCGGACCGATGTGCGAATAGGCCGAAGGCAGCACAACGCGCCAAGATCCGGATGTCACCGTGGTGGTTTCATAGTTGAGAGGCACTTCATCTGCAGTGGGGCGCCGAGATCCGGATGGCACCGAGGTGATGTCTAGCAAGTTGCTGTACTGGTGTGGCTATCCTACAATGCTGATAGTCGGCGTGGGGCGCCCCGTTGGCCTGTGAGATGGCGTCAGTAGCGGACCGATGTGCGAATGGGGCCAAAGGCAGCGCAACAATATATTCTGAATTGAAGACACCACAAGGCGCTGAGATGCCAAGTTCCAGATGGCACCGAGGTGGTGTCTAGCAAGTTGTGGCACTGGTGTGGCCATCCTACAATGCTGAAAGTCGGCGTGGGGCGCCCCGTTGGCCTGTGAGATGGCGTCAGTAGCGGACCGATGTGTGAATGGGGCCGAAGGCAGCGCAACAATATTTTCGGAATAGAAGACACCACTAGGCGCTGAGATGTCAAGATCCGGATGGCACCGAGGTGGTGTGTAGCAAGTTGCCGCACTGGTGTGGCCATCCTACAATGCTGAAAGTCGGCGTGGGGCGCCCCGTTGGCCTGTGAGTTTGCGTCAGTAGCGGACCGATGTGCGAATAGGCCGAAGGCAGCACAACGCGCCAAGATCCGGATGGCACCGAGGTGGTGTCTAGTAAGTTGTCGCACTTCTGTGGCCATCCTATAATGTTGAAAGTCGGCGTGGGGCGCCCCGTTGGCCTGTGAGATGGCGTCAGTAGCGGACCGATGTGCGAATGGGGCCAAAGGCAGCGCAAAAATATTTTCTGATTTGAAGACACCACAAGGCGCTGAGATGCCAAGATCCGGATGGCACCGAGGTGGTGTCTAGCAAGTTGTGGCACTGGTGTGGCCATCGTACAATGGTAAAAGTCGGCGTGGGGCGCCCTGTTGGCCTGTGAGATGGTGTCAGTAGCGGACTGATGTGCGAATGGGGCCAAAGGCAGCGCAACAATATTTTCTACAATATTTTCGGAGTAGAAGACACCACAAGGCGCTGAGATGCCAAGATCCGGATGGCACCGAGGTGATGTCTAAGTTGCGGACCGATGTGCGAATGGGGCCAAAGGCAGCGCAACAATATTTTCTGAAGAGAATACACCACAAGGCGCTGAGATGCCAAGATCCGGATGGCACCGAGGTGATGTCTAAGTTGCGGACCGATGTGCGAATGGGGCCAAAGGCAGCGTAACAATATTTTCTGTATGGAAGATACCACTAGGCGTTGAGATGCCAAGATTCGGATGGCACCGAGGTGATGTCTAGCAAGTTGTGCCACTGGTGTGGCCATCGTACAATGGTAAAAGTCGGCGTGGGGCGCCCTGTTGGCCTGTGAGATGGTGTCAGTAGCGGACTGATGTGCGAATGGGGCCAAAGGCAGCGCAACAATATTTTCTGACTGACACCACAAGGCGCTGAGATGCCAAGATCCGGATGGCACCGAGGTGATGTTTAAGTTGCGGACTGATGTGCGAATGGGGCCAAAGGCAGCGTAACAAGATTTTCTGTATGGAAGATACCACTAGGCGTTGAGATGCCAAGATTCGGATGGCACCGAGGTGATGTCCAGCAAGTTGCTGTACTGGTGTGGTCATCCTACAATGCTGAAACTCGGCGTGGGTCGCCCCATTAGCCTGTGAGATGGCGTCAGTAGCGGACCGATGTGCGAATAGGCCGAAGGCAGCACAACGCGCCAAGATCCGGATGTCACCGTGGTGGTTTCATAGTTGAGAGGCACTTCATCTGCAGTGGGGCGCCGAGATCCGGATGGCACCGAGGTGATGTCTAGCAAGTTGCTGTACTGGTGTGGTCATCCTACAATGCTGAAACTCGGCGTGGGTCGCCCCATTAGCCTGTGAGATGGCTGTTCTTTGGATTTGGGCCTGGTCCACTAAAATGGCCCTGGGACACCTTAGAACTCGGACGCTCGATTTTTTTTTCCTTTCCTGTACATGCAAAAAAAGGTAAATGCCCGGTACGTTACACGCTTCATCTGCCACGATGAACTCTCCAGAGGAACCGAAAAAAAATATAGTTGTGGTAACTATACCATGCATCGTCATATGGAGAGGTGGCACCAATTAATTATAGTGCTGCATAAAAGAGAGATTTGGAGGAGAACCCCTGACCTGCTAGTACATTCATCAAAGAAGTGGCACTGAGAGCTTCAGAGGCAAGGGAAACGGTCCCAAATACTTAGAAGAACTTTGGAAAGATTAAAATGACATGTTTAGATTGTGGCAAATTAATTTCATGTGGACAGATGAGTGTTACTCTAATAAATACAGCATATGAACGTCATCATAGTCGATGGTTGGTAGAGACATTTTGACTATATCCTGGACCTGCCCGTCCTCGCCCAAAATGGCGCCGGAATAAATGGGACTCGTAACTCCTTGTTGTGTACTGGTTGCAGAACCTTGAAATCACGAGATACGTATGCAGTTTTGAAGCACATGGCGGGCGGGGACGAGAATTGATTGAATATTTCGACATCCTTATTGATATTAAGTTCTGATGTGTTATTGATTACTGTACTGTTGAAAGTTCGAATTAACGTCACCCATGGTACTTGCCCGCAAATGTATATCTAGATAATTTTATTGTAACTGGCCCTGTCGTATTTTAATTATAAAATGTACGTCCACCGATTCCGTAACTGTTAGACACCTTAGTTCTTGCAACCTAATGGCCCGCCCGTTACGTTCTTCTACAGTGTAAATGTCTATTCATCATATACGATTACAGTTTGCTCTGTGGCAGGCCCACGTGGTTATAGGCTCGTATTTGTATAATGAAATTTTCACAGTAAAGGTTTTTAAAAGAAAACATGGTAGTAGTATATACATTGGTAAAGTTTTTAATAATAGTCACTGTTTTAGAATCATTAAAAGGCAAGTGAAATAAAGCAGACCAATTACATGAAGGGTAAAAGGTATAATACGAAGGAACGTAGTAAAGATAAATGGTCAAGGGCTGTTGTGTTTTCTATTCCTGCAACATAAAGTGATCGATAAGAATCTCATATTCAGGCGTATCGGCGACTAAGACAGCAGGTCGACCCTCTTTTGCTCAACGGCTCCGTCATGGGACGAAGAAACGCTCTTTTTCTCGAAAAAAGAATATATTTTACTTGCAGGACAGTTGTAAATTTTCCGGGAAAGTACATTAGCCTGGAACATTATAACATATATTTAAGAAAAAATAATGTTCGGAAGTAATAAAAAGCGTAATTTTTAGGTCATATGACCAAGCCTTTCATCATTAGAATAAGAAAAGTAAAATGAACCAATGAAAAGTTTTATTAACAAGTCACATGACTTGTTATGCTTACGTTACGCACTGCGCGCCCCGGATGACTTCCGGATGCGCTAACGCGGCGCGTCATATGACGCATTACGCGACAACGCAGGTCCAGAATATAGTCAAAATGTGTCCACCAACCAGCGGTCGGAACACAACCCCTTTCAGCAGGCTAAATAGTTCTGTTAAATGACAACAGAAGGGACAGGCAACAAGAACCATTAGTCAAAGAGGGGAGGGCTAGTTCTTCTCTACCGGGTTACATTGGGGCGCTACCAGAACTGATCGAATTGGTAGTCTACAGTGTTTCTGGATGTTTCAGACTGAAGCTGGGGTTAGCATGAGAGCAGCACCATTTCGTAGCTCCGTCGTGGCCATTCCGCAACCAATCATGGCAGCCGCTTTTTATCGTTATTTTGGGCGGGGTGGGTGGCGGAGCCGAGCTGTTTTGCAGCCATCATTGTGTGGAGTTCAGTTCATTTCACTAGTTTTGTATTTGTCATGAGGGGTTGTTCCTAATGTTTCTATTTTAGCGAGGTCAAAAAGAGATCCCATTAGTGGCCTACTGATTTTGCTCGATTCCTTTTCTTTTTTTTTTTACACGATTTTTCGTTATCTGCAAAGACTAAACAGAGTATTGCGACTCTGTGTTTGTTTGTAAATAGAGAATGAACCAAAGAGAACCAATTCTAAAACAGTAAATACTTGGATAACAATCAATCAAATGGAGAGAGAAGCAGGCACGACGTATTACAACGGGGGCAAAGGCCTGCGTTAACTACCCTTCACTATGTGCAAAGAGAGAGTACTCCTAATAGAAATGAGGGGGGGGGGCACCATTCAAAGCAGATCAGTGTGCATAAACACGAAAATGTTTTCACTTACCACGTACTTGACATTCGACAGCTTATGATATTTGCTATTAAAAAACCATTGAAATTCACTGAAAAAACCATAGGTTATAGACCATATATAGTTAGGAATTAGCATTTACAAAACCTTGAAAATTCACTGAAAAAACCATAGGTTATAGACCATATATAGTTAGGAATTAGCATTTAAAAAACCTTATTTTACTCACACAAAACCATTGAAATTCCATATATAGTTAGTTGCACTAACTATATATCGCGCACCCGCAATCCACTGCTGATGATGTCACATATTACATCATTCATGACATGGTCAGTGACATCACTGATGACATCTCAAATGACATCACTGATGACATCACTGATGACATCTCATTTGACATCAATGACCACATGACTGATGATATCATTCATGTGACAATACAATACATCTCCTCACACTTTAATATAACCTCTGTTACACCCAGTGTTAAATACAGAGTATAATTTTTGAAACCATTGACACACCAATACTAGTTACTACATACGCACTCACTGATTCCTACGTCTACACACACATTCACTCATTCACCCATACAATCATTCATACATACAATCACTCATCTTTACAACACTATCATATGCACTCATACACCTATACAGACACTCACACTCTGCCACTCATACATGGAGTTACTCACACACCTAGTCAGTCCTGTAAAGAATCAATCACACTTCCATTTTCTAATCTACACAGTTAAACATAGAGTACCTTACATTTTCAAACATATACTAACACATACTTACTCTCTTATAGAATCACTGATACAAGTACACATTGATCTGCACAGAGTCACACACCTCCCAGCCAGCCATACACACACTCAGTCTCCCATACAAATACTTGTGCAACCAATCAATAACCCATATAGCTACTTATATAGCTACTGATCAACACATGCAGCAGCTTGGACAACAACAGACATACTGATGCACACTTTCAGACAGTTTAGTCACTAACCCGTGCATTTAGTAAGACGCATTTAATCACTCACTCATACAGTCAATCACGCACCTACTAAAACCTTCATTCAGACACTTATACATCCACTCATTCTTCAATATGTAAAACATATTTAAACTTTACAGAAACACATAATCACTGGATGTTGTCATCAGTGATGTCATCAGTGATGTCACTGACCATGTCATGAATGATGTAATATGTGACATCATCAGCAGTGGATTGCGGGTGCGCGATATATAGTTAGTGCAACTAACTATATATGGAATTTCAATGGTTTTGTGTGAGTAAAATAAGGTTTTTTAAATGCTAATTCCTAACTATATATGGTCTATAACCTATGGTTTTTTCAGTGAATTTTCAAGGTTTTGTAAATGCTAATTCCTAACTATATATGGTCTATAACCTATGGTTTTTTCAGTGAATATATATATGCGTGTAACGCTCCCTGGAGCACCGAACAAACAGCACAGCCAGACAGAGAAACGGACACCACTCCGGTAGATTCAGCAGCAAAATTCTTTTTTTTATTTTATCATTTTCAAATGCAGTGTCAAAGGTGCCGCGATCCTATCTATATATATATTATTTTTTTTGCAGATTTAAACTCGACCCAAAGGTATTGGAGTGCTTCACATGAGCACCAGTTACTTTACACAAGGACACATTCGTTCGTGGTAGCAATGGGGAGATGAAGTGATTTGCCCAGAATCACAGGATGCTGAGCTAATGCCGAGGCTCGAACCTGGCTCCCCAGCTCCAAAGTTGGCAGGTCTGACCGTTAGGCCACATCCTGACCCAATATTGACCTAATTCGAGGTTATACTAACGTGTTCTTTAAGAATACCTTTCCAAGTTTGGCTGGAACAAAACGTGTTTTTGTTCCTTGCTCTGTTGGAGTCGCAGTTTGGTTTCACCTATACCTACGTTGTGTGCATAATCAAACAGGGATTCATAGGCTCTTGCCAAGCAATAACAATGGTGGCTGCACGAATCACTCAATAAAATAAAAAAAACTTCCAAAGAATACTGAACTATATAGCTCATATGGTTCCATGCTTGAAATCGAGGAATGGACATGCATCTAACAGTGTCTTTTGAGGACAACCCTCGGTATGTGCTTGAAATCTCCATCTAGAAAGGCGCCCCTAAGGCTATTTGTGGGGTGTTTGAATCAAGTTGTCAGCTGCATACAATCACAGAGATTTTGAACAGACAACCAAAACCATCTGTCCTTATCTCACGACTGGCCAGGTTTGGAGCCACATCCGAACTTCAAAGCAGAGAGCTCAAGGACGAAAGAAAAGCAAAATGAAGCTTCGCACGTTGCTGACAAATTTCCACCGATTCATTTACAATGTGCAGCTAGTTAATTCAATAGGCTTCAACCTTTCATCATCTTTAAAATAAATGCATCGTGGGACTGCTAACCCGATGCCCCGCAGGTAAATAAATAGAACATTTTTAATGGGAATTAACTTAGGCATGCACGCTGATTGCACTTTTCAGTTATTTAAATGCATTTTTCGCATTTACGCTGTGAGACTCTAAATATCTGGCGGGCACGTACATGTGTGGATCGTGAACCGTCTGAAATGAGCAAAGGGTATGTGTGGGTTATCTAACATCCCAGGCAGGACTCCCCAGAGAGAAAAGGGATTTGCTGCTCATGAAAGGCTAACATTGCTTAAGTGAGGAATTAATGTTTCCTCTGGGACTTGGATTATGCAGTTTTTCTGTACTTGGAGAAACAAATTTTACCAGAATTTACGGCCACGGAAGGCTTAATACCTCTTCATTAATCTTAACATACTTTGGACTTTCAGCTTTATGCAATATGCTGTGTCAGTTGACATTTCTATTTAGGACAAGGAATGTGTTCAGGCAGCCAGCTTGCACACACAGGGAAGGCAGATGGAAATATATCTCTAGTTTCGTGTGACTCTGTTAAAATCATATTTTATGTTCCTTCTTTTAATTTGTGGAGGCGTGCATTAACATCATAATACAGATTTTATAAAAAAATAAAAACAGTTAACCAAGTTAAGCATAATTAACCTGCATTTACACAGAATTCTTCTGGAGAGCATCGGGGAGTATGGGGGCATATTATCAAGGGGCTTTATCTCCGCTTTTTTGACTTTAAAAGCCAAGAAAGCGGAGATAAAATTATCTCCCTATTACCAAGCTGTCGCTAACACCAGTTAGCGACAGCTAATAGGAGATAGTGACCATCTTGGGCCCCGCTTTGCATGTCAGTGATATTTATCACTAATGACATGCAAAGTGGGCGTGCCAAGATGTTAGCGACTGAAAACAGTCGCTAACATCGCTATCTCCTATTACCAACTTTTGGAGATATTTGCGCTAAGCGCGAATATCTCCAAAAGCTAACACTTGCCCAGGAGCAGTTCATAGCCATGTTATCCAATGGGAGGTGGATAACATGGCTAAGAGCATTTGCTCGATAATGCATGAATATCGCTGACTTTTCAGCGATATTCATGCATTGCGGCCGTTTTTTATCGCATTTGCGATAAACCTTGCTAATAGCAAGGTTCATCTGCGATAAAAATCGCCGATTTGCGGCGATAATTTTTGTCTCTAAACAAGTTAGAGACAAAAAATATCTCTATTGGTTGGTAATATGCCCCGATAGTGCGTTAATATTTTTTACGATACAGGTTTCTGGATAATACTACAGAGAACATTAATTGTTACATTTGAAGAATAGTCTTTTTGACACCTGGGAAACATTCAAGAGACAGAAGGAATGCTTTTGAATTTACAACTTATGCTTCGATTTTTCCATCAGTAAATGATGTACAGGTCGGATCCAAAATAAATGCCTTTTCCACGAATTCTATTAGCAATGCCATAGGAGAAAAAAGAGTCTTCCAATTAATATGTTTTTATCGATGACTGGTAGGAAATCAATGGGAGAAAAACTGCAACGCAATAGCAATAGCTTTTCGGAAGTAATTTTGAATGCCAAACAAGATAATAAATATATTCAAAATAATGTCCCTCCTATAAATTACAACCCCCAATGATGTCTACAGAAATTATATTGTCTCTTTATTAGACTACACAGCGCAAAATCAACTTTTAAACTGAAAATAAGTAATATGCAAAATAACATTCTTTAAAAATTACAGGCTGGATCGGAGATAACTTGAATAAGGAGGTGAAATCTATACTACTATTATAAAGAGAGAACTGGAAACCTTTGAGGCGGGTAAACTCAATAAGTACAGCACCAATCACAACACCCAATACACCATTGTAAAGGGTAGGTTCAGCAGATGGACATAGGCTATACAGCTGGCCACCATATACATTAGAAAGGTCAAAGAACATAGGGAGTAAAGTAGTCTCTTGTGGGCGTCTTAAACTCCAGTGGGAGTGTCGTGGGTGTGATCGCGGGGCGAGGTGGCGTGGCGTGTGGCGTCTCATCAAGCTCCACGTTCACTACCTTAGCTACAGTGAGCGTGTAGTGGGCGTGGTTGTGGGGCATTATGCTGTGGCGTGTGGCGTTTCATCAAGCTACAACTTCGCCACCTTAACTCCACTGGGCGTGGCCGTGTCGTGGGAGTGGTTGTCGGGTGATATGCTATAGTAAATGTCCGCGGCATGCCGTTGGCCACGTACTACAATCAATCAATGTGGGCGTATCGTGGGCAACCATCATATGGGCGGGTACATGGAAGTGTACTATAAATGAAGCCCAATTGGCGCATACTACAAATGAAGCGCCGCCGCTTCAAGCACAACTTTAGACATAGGCACAAGAAAATATCCAAGTAGTAACAACAATATGCAAGCCCCAAATCATGCGCAACGTTAATCATATGGCCCTGTTAATCGCCACGTACTATTCATTAGCATAAAAAGGGGCAAGGCAAACAACACCAATCACGCACCAACATACCTATCTCATGATTGGACGCGTCCCCGAATACAAGGAAGTAAGGAAAAAAACACGCGCCTTCCGGAAACATTGACGAACCGCCATAACGGTAAACTTTCACTCTGTTTTGGGCACTTGGCGCTTTACTCTAAACGCCTCCGTCGCAGGGCTACGCCGACCAAGGCTAATATTCAACATCATCACGCACGCACTTTCACGCCAGAAAACCATTCACAATCAGCACAAACACACAACGAACAAACAAAAGATACGGGCAACGCACACGCACTCAAAGAAGCCCTCACCCAGAACGTCAAACTTTCACTCTGTTTTGGGCACTTTGCGATTCACTCTGAATGATCCAGGCAAAAATTAAAAAACATCACCCACGCACATTCATGCTGGAAAAACAATCACCATCAGCACGCACACACAACGAAGGACATAACGATATGGCCAACGCGCACGCACTCAAAGAAGCCCTCGCTAATACAACGAGAAGGCACAGGCAACGGAAAAAGCCCTCACAAACGCACATTCACACACTCACCGGAACAAACAAATAAAAAGATATATAGAACAACAACGCACAGGCACTCAAACCACCGCTCAAAACAAATCTCAAGGTCAAACTTACAAAGTCATAGGCATAGACTTACGAGAAGACTGCTTCACTCATGTACAGTTATATGTAGCACTCTCTAGGACCGGCAATTTACTAAATCAATTTATTCTACGGCCACATTCCAATGAAACCAAAAATGTTGTATACCATGAAATCTTAAAATAAATTAAACTTTGCCATTACAAACATTACACACAATACTTTTTATATCCCGGACAACGTCGGGACGGGCTGCTAGTGTTATAGAAAACAATATATTTATTTGAATTTGAGAATTATTTAATGCGTTAAATGTGAACAAAACAACACAAACACATACATATTTTGATGGAAAAAAACAAAGGCTCTTATTTTACCTTAAAAAAACGAGAAATTTGACTGGAAAAACTAAAGGTTAAAATGACAGTAAAATAAGTTGAAAATGTCAGTTGTAAATGTAAGTATTTGTAAAGCACGAACAATTACCCGAAGGTGTCAAGAAGCTGGGGGCCATCAGGAAGATTAAGTGAGCTATTGCCCAGTCACATGGTGCTGGCCCATCTGCCACCGGCGCCGGGGTTCAAACTGTGAGCCACCAGTTTCTAGAGTCAGTCGCCCTGGCTGCTGTGCCACACCTCTTCCACTTTAAAACGCAAAGTATGGAATTCACCAGTTATAATTACCTCAAACAAATATAATTTGCATCCAAGCCATGCGCTCAGTGATGTCACCAATTATGTAATGTCAGATTTCATCACTGATGCTATCAATGATGCCATAGAACGTGTCATGAGTGATGTAATATGCAAATTCATAAGCAGTCCATGAAAAGGGTGCAAGTTATAGTTACTTGAGTTAACTATATTTGACGAATTTCATTGACACTTTTTTAGGTTGAAATGTTATGTTTTAACAGATTTTTTAATCCTGCTGGACTCTCACGGGGAAAGGGTGTCATACTGTCTTTCGTGAAAGTCAAACTAGATCATGGCAGCTCCAAACATTTTTAACAAAAAGGTTGGCGGGGGAGTGGCTCTGGGACCCACCTCGGTTCAGAGTCTCAGGGAACACCTAACCGGCTCCCTCATACGTTATTGTTTTAATTTTCAGGACATTCAAAACAAGTCAGTTATGCAGATTTGTAGCAATACAGTGACCAGAAAGAAGAGATGCATACTATTTACTAATATACTGAGAATGCGGGTGTTAGAAATGGGGGTCTCTAGTTGGCAGAGGTAGGTTCCTTTGTCCAAATAGGGACACTTGTTTCAGGTCAGGGTAAGGGAGATATACTTCTAAAATAACCCCTGCTCACCCCCTTGGTAGCTTGGCACGAGCAGACAGGCTTATCTCAGAGGCAGTGTGTAAAGCATTTGTGAACACATACAGTAATACAGTGAAAACACTGCAAATTAACACCACACCAGTTTAGAAAAATAAGTAATCTTTATCTAAACCAAAACAAGACCAAATGACAAGAATTCACAATACAGTAATAAACATATGACTTTCAGAAGGTAGAAATAGTTCAGTTTAAAGCAAATTGCAGATGAGACACTTTTCACATGAAGTCCGATGGATGCGTCACGCAGACCAAACAAGTGGTGCCGCCGGGAAGGTGATGCGTCGGTTCCTTACACTCAGGAAAGGTGATGCGTCGGTTCCTTAATGCTGCGCAGGGGAGGAGATGAGTTGGTTCCTTGCTCCTGGGCAGGAAATGACTTGTTCCTTACAGCTGCGCAGGGGAGGTGATGCGTCAGTTCCTTATCAGAGAGGAGGTGATGCGTTGGTTTCTTACTGCGTGGGGAGGTGATGCGTCAGTTTCTTACTGCGTCCCCCCAAAGATGCAACAGGCTTGGCGGCTCAATGCGATGCGACGATCAGACGAGGTGTGAAGTCTTGCAGCTGCTCAGCAGGGCTTGCTGCGGAATCGGTGCGGTGATCTCAGACTTTGGAGATCATTGCATTCGATGCGGCGTACGACGATTTCTCGAGCCACAGCAGGCGCTGCAACAGTTTCTAAAGCGATGTATCAGACACAGGTACGGATGAGTCACACTTCTCGGTGTTGCATGGATTTTTCAGCTCCCAGCGGAAAACAGTCTCTAGAAGGCCAAACAACAACAGGCACCTCTTTGCAGGTCGGAACTCCCAGCAAGGAAGTCCAGGGGAGCTGGTGGTGAAGTCTTTGTGTCCCTGAGACTTCAGAACAAGAGGTAAGCTCAGTTTCAAGCCCTTTGAGATCTTCTTCAAGCAGGGGATTCTGCAAACAGCAAAGTCATTTCTCTTTTCCTTTGCAGCAAGTAGCCACTGCAGGCCAACCCCAGACAGCAACCAGCACAGGGGCAGTGTTCCTCCAAAGTGACTCCGGCTCTTCTCCTTGGCAAATGAGTCCCAGAAATGATCTAAAGTTCTGGGGTCTGGGCCCCAATACTTATACTACAAAATCCTTTGTTCTCTGGTGGCAGAGAAGCCCTGTGCTTGGTCAAACCCGGTTCTTTCCTCTCTGGTGCAGCTTCCTGGCAGGAGGTGGAGACAGCATTGTGGAATGCATACCAGGCCCATTCAGATGAAAGGAAATCTCCTCCCACTACTCTAAATGCAGCCCAGGTCTATTCAACCCAGCCCTGACTCATCAGGCTCTCTGGAGCCACTGCTACTCCCTAGCCCCTGTCATCCAGAAGCCAGACATACAATACACAATGCAGTACTAGACTGCACACATGCTCAGTAATGGCAGAGCAGAGTTATATTTACAGGCTGCTTATGTGGGTGGCACAATCAGTGTGCAGCCCACTAGCAGCATTTGATTTACAGGCCTTGGGCACACACAGTACACTGTACTAGGGACTGACTAGTAAATAGAATCAGCCAATCACGGAAACACCAATTCATTGCAACAATTTACAAAGGGAGCGGTTGCACTTTGGCACTGAACAGCAGTGGCAAAGTGCCCAAAGCATCTAGACAAGCAACACGAAGTCCAACACACAGCAAAAACACAGGAGGTCAAGGTAAAAATACAGGGAAACCCACGCTAATGATGCCAGGTCAAACAATGGGGAGGAGGTCTAGATATATTTTTGAATGTTTCTACAGAAGAATGACACAAATTTTGGAATGTGAGGGCTAGAACTTTCTGCGGCTTACAATAAAGCTTATTGCAATTTTCACATAAGAAGGTGCATCTACACACCTATTAAAAGTTTCCCTTAAAGAAAATGAATTACTAATGTGGAGTTGATGTGTATGCTGAAGTATTGTAGGCATTCTCTAAATAAGCAGGTCATTGCACTGTTGAATAGCATGCACTGAAATGTGAGTGCAAATGCATCGGTGCAGAGGTAAAGAACAAACACTAATGATACCACATTTGCAGATCACTATTTTGTGTAACTGTGCTACTGGCAGACAGGCATCTCATGATTATACAGTTAAGTTGCTGAAACCATTTCTCATCATTGGCTTATGATTGATGCATGTCTGGGCTTAAGGCAAAAAAAAAAGGATGCCACTAAATGACTTATTACATGCATCCACACCATTCATGGCAGTGGGTCTAGTTGTGATCTGACACAAGACTGAGGTATGTATAATCTGATCCAAAGTGGTATTGTGCAACACACAACAGGCTAAGACAATCTTCCACATTTTATAATGGGAGAGTAATAGAAGTACTGCACTGTTGTGATCCATGCCCCTATAACATGGCTACTAAATAATGCCATAGATATGCATGTGTGTTCTTCTCTGACTCTGTTGAGGTTTAGTAGTAGAATGTCTAAAGGGCATCAGCAGCTTTTGATAAAGATGAATTGCAATACTAATTCTGTGGAGAGGTTCAAAGGTTCTGCAGGACCCCTAGGAACACATTCTGACTTCTGTGGCTTCATCGCCCCACTGGCCATCAAGTCCAAGCACTACATCTTCCTCGGAGACCTCAATTTCTACCTGGACGACCCAACAGACACTAACTCCACCAACTTCCGAGCATGTAGCTCGATGTAGCATGGGCTACATCAGCCTGACCCAGCTGGTCACCAACCCCACACTCAGAGCAGGACAAAACTGGACTCGGTTTTCACATCCAGTGACAGAATCAAATGCAGCCATGCCAAAGAACTCACATGGACCGACCATTTTATGGTCCGCATTCATCATCCCAGGTTCACCATGTACTGCCACCAGTCCACCCATGGCCTCCTTCCACAGCTGGAACAAAGTGACACAGATGCAATGGATGGACGCCCTAAACAGCATCAAGCCCAACCCCGCAATCAACTAGACACAAGCAGTTCAGAACCTCACCACGTGGATTACTAACGCCACTGAATTTGTCCCCCCAACAAACAAGCCAAGACCCACAGATCCATCAAACAAGCCAGCCAATACACACCAGAACTTAGGACAATGAAACACAGCTGCAAACAACTGGAGAGAATATGGTGCACCACAGACCAAGCCACCTTCAAGTTGGCCCTCAACAAATACCGCCAATGACTCATAGATGCAAAAAAAGACACCCTAGCAAACAGCATTGAAGCAAGCACCAACCACATCAAGGCATCATTAGAGAGTTCTCCTGTTCTACGGCCACCAAGAACATGATCCCCCCTTCACTGGAACTCAGTGATACTTTAGTGGACCATTTCCATAAAAAGATATCCACCATCTACAGGAACTTTGAGCCCCAACCCACCGACCCTCACATCCTCTTCATTCCAATGTAAGCCTCCCCTGACCAGCCATTCACAACATGGGAACGGCTCACCACACAGAACACCACAGCCATGAAGAACTACATACATTCGGGAGCAGCCACGGAGCCCTGCCACACCGCCTCGTCAACCTTGAAGGCAAAAGTATCAGCCGTCCACTCATCACTATCCTCAATGCATCCATCAGTGACCGCCCTGACTGGCTCAGAAGCGGCCGCTCCCTGCACTGGTATCGTAGCGCTCCACTACGTGTGCTCCTCGCACCCCGTAGTGCTTCCCTGATCCAGCATTGCATTGTTAACCCTTCTATTATTGCTGATTGATCTGATCGTAGCGCAGAATTGTTTTTATAACCCTTCACTTATTTCAGCTTGATCTGATCGTAGCGCTTCTCCGCTCGTGCATTGATACATTTAAGTGCAGCTTGTTTACATTGTAGCGCTTCTCTGCTCGCACTTAGAAATATTTAAGCACAGCTTGATCTGATCGTAGCGCTTCCCTGCTCGTGCATAGATATATGTAATTGCAGCCTGTTTACATTGCAGCGCTTCTCTGCCCGTACATAGAAATATTCAAGTGCAGCTTGAGTTGTCCGTAGCGCTTCTCTGATCCCAACTACCCGCTCTGCTTAACGTGTGTTAATAACTGAATTGGATCGTAGCGCTGACTGTATAGACTTAATTGTTTATTCCTGCATAGCCCTGATTGTGTTGTTGCATTTGTTGTTGACCTGGTCGAGTTTTTGCTGCCACCATTTTGTTGTTCAGCCTCTCAGCCCCTCTTCCCACCCCGCCCCCGCCTCCCAGCTGACCCCACCTCCCACGGATAGTATTAGCTGGACCTGCCTGACCCCGCGCTGTGACCGCCCTGACTGGCTCAGAAGCGGCCGCTCCCTGCACTGGTATCGTAGCGCTCCACTACGTGTGCTCCTCGGACCCCGTAGTGCTTCCCTGATCCAGAATTGCACTGTTAACCCTTCTATTATTGCTGATTGATCTGATCGTAGCGCAGAATTGTTTTTATAACCCTTCACTTATTTCAGCTTGATCTGATCGTAGCGCTTCTCCGCTCGTGCATTGATACATTTAAGTGCAGCTTGTTTACATTGTAGCGCTTCTCTGCTCGCACTTAGAAATATTTAAGCACAGCTTGATCTGATCGTAGCGCCTCCCTGCTTGTGCATAGATATATGTAATTGCAGCCTGTTTACATTGCAGCGCTTCTCTGCCCGTACATAGAAATATTCAAGTGCAACTTGAGTTGTCCGTAGCGCTTCTCTGATCCCAACTACCCGCTCTGCTTAACGTGTGTTAATAACTGAATTGGATCATAGCGCTGACTGTATAGACTTAATTGTTTATTCCTGCATAGCCCTGATTGTGTTGCTGCAGTTGTTGTTGACCTGGTCGAGTTTTTTCTGCCACCATTTTGTTGTTCAGCCTCTCAGCCCCTCTTCCCACCCCGCCCCCGCCTCCCAGCTGACCCCACCTCCCACGGATAGTATTAGCTGGACCTGCCTGACCCCGCGCTGTGACCGCCCTGACTGGCTCAGAAGCGGCCGCTCCCTGCACTGGTATCGTAGCGCTCCACTACGTGTGCTCCTCGGACCCCGTAGTGCTTCCCTGATCCAGAATTGCATTGTTAACCCTTCTATTATTGCTGATTGATCTGATCGTAGCGCAGAATTGTTTTTATAACCCTTCATTTATTTCAGCTTGATCTGATCGTAGCGCTTCTCCGCTCGTGCATTGGTACATTTAAGTGCAGCTTGTTTACATTGTAGCGCTTCTCTGCTCGCACTTAGAAATATTTAAGCACAGCTTGATCTGATCATAGCGCTTCCCTGCTCGTGCATAGATATATGTAATTGCACCCTGTTTACATTGCAGCGCTTCTCTGCCCGTACATAGAAATATTCAAGTGCAGCTTGATTTGTCCGTATCGCTTCTCTGATCCCAACTACCCGCTCTGCTTAACGTGTGTTAATAACTGAATTGGATCGTAGCGCTGACTGTATAGACTTAATTGTTTATTCCTGCAGAGCCCTGATTGTGTTGTTGCAGTTGTTGTTGACCTGGTCGAGTTTTTGCTGCCACCATTTTGTTGTTCAGCCTCTCAGCCCCTCTTCCCACCCCGCCCCCGCCTCCCAGCTGACCCCACCTCGCCCCTTCCCCTCTTGATCCGCCTATATAAGTCAAACACCTCTACGCGCAGCGTATACGCGCAGCGGTCGCGCCCCATGCGCGCCGAAGGTGCGCCAAAGGTAAGCCCGTCTACGCCCGTCCGCGCCTGGACCGCACCCAGCACCAAACCCCCTGGCCCCCGCAAAATCAACTCCGCCCGCATAACGTACGACGCCGCAACCCTCTCAGCCCTTAACCCCGGTCGTCTCCCCAATTGCGCCCAAGCCGCTCCTGGACGCACACATGGACCCTTCACATGCAACTCCTGCAAGTATGACGGCACCATGACCAACTCCTCATCCACTAACACCAAACAGAGTTCTGACACCAACCACCTAAAATGCATCCTGCTCAACACCCGATCGGTCCACAGACACGCCATCGACCTTTGGAATCTACTAGACACCATCTCTCCTGACGTCGCCTTCCTAACAGAAACATGGATGAATGCTTCATCAGCCCCAGACATCGCCACAGCCATCCCAGACGGCTACAAGATCTCCGTAAGGACCGCGCCAAACAAACAGGAGGAGGCATCGCCATCGTCCATAAGAACACCATCCGCGTCTCAACCAGCTCAGAGGACAACCTCGCTACCGCCGAACACCTTCACTTCCAGATCCACACCGACCCCAAGACCACACTCAGAGGCACCCTCCTCTACAGACCACCAGGACCCCGTGCACAATTCAATGAAGACATCACTGACTTTATCACCCCACACGCCCTCCCCTCCAAGGACTACATTCTATTGGGGGACCTCAATTTTCACCTGGAAAAGAGTAACGACAGCAACGCCACCACCCTTCTGGACAATCTCGCCAACCTCGGACTCAAACAACTTGTTAATACCCCCACTCATTACGCAGGTCACACACTCGACCCTATCTTCACCTCCAGCAAACACATCTCCTTCAGTCACACCACAGTTCTCCATTGGACGGACCACAGCTGCGTTCACTTTACCTACAAAAAGACCACAACCCACAACCATCCTCAACCTACTCTGCGAAGAAACTGGAACAAAATCAGCATCGACCAGATCTCCTCATCGCTTCTTCAAAACCCCCCTGCTCACGCTTCGAACCCCAACCAAGCAGCCATTAACCTCACTCAATGGCTAACCAACAGCGCCGACAACCTAGCACCTTTGAAGAAATGTCAAATCAAACTAGGCAGCAAAAACGCCCCCTGGTTCAACGAGGATCTTAAGAAATCCAAGAAACTATGTCGCTCCCTTGAGAAGACCGGGAAAAAAGACCCAAACACCAGCACCAGGGACGCCTTCAAAAACGCCACCCGCATACACCACCAACTGATCCGGACTGCCAAGAAAGCCGCATTCAAAGACCGACTAGACAACAACGCCCACAACAGCAAGGAACTATTCAACATCGTCAAAGAGTTCACCAACCCCACTGCCAACTCCAACGACATCACTCCCTCTCAAACCCTTTGCGACTCCCTAGCTTCATTCTTCCACGACAAAATCGCAGACATCCACAACAGCTTCGACAACAAACCCGGATACCAAACCCACCCAACCTTCTGCCATACCTTCACCCCCCTTGAACATCCTTAATGACTGGAACCCAATCTCCACTGAGGACACCATCCGCCTGATGAACTCCATCCACTCAGGATCCCCCACAGACCCATGCCCTCACCACATCTACAACAAAGCTGATTCCATCATAGCTCCACACCTCCGAGACGTCATCAACTGCTCCCTTAACTCCGCCACCTTCCCAGAAAGTTGGAAACACGCCGAACTCAGCGCCCTTCTGAAAAAACCCACAGCTGACCCCACCGAACTCAAAAACTACCGCCCCATCTCGCTTCTTCCATTCCCGGCCAAAGTCATCGAGAAAGCTGTCAACAACCAGCTCGCCGCCTTCCTCGAAACCAACAAATCCCTCGACCCCTCACAGTCCGGCTTCCGAGCCAAACACAGCACTGAGACCGCACTCATCGCAGCAACAGATGACATTCGAACTCTACTGGACAACGGAGACACAGTCGCCCTCATCCTCCTCGACCTCTCCGCAGCCTTCGACACAGTCTGTCATAGCACCTTGTTACAACGCCTCAGAAACATCGGAATCCAAGGAAAAGCACTGAAATGGATCACCTCGTTCCTTGACGGAAGAACCCAGAGAGTCCGCCTCCCACCTTTCAAATCAGAGGCCACTGAAGTCATTTGCGGCGTGCCACAAGGATCTTCACTCAGCCCCACCCTCTTCAACGTATACATGAGCCCCCTCGCGGCCATCGCGCGCCAAAACGACCTCAACATCATCTCCTACGCTGATGCCACTCAACTGATCCTCTCACTCACCAAAGACCCTAACACCGCCAAAACCAACCTACATGAAGGAATGAAAGAAGTAGCCGAGTGGATGAAGCACAGCCATCTGAAACTGAACTCAGACAAAACAGAAGTCCTTATCTTAGGTTCCTCCCCCTCCGCCTGGGACGACTCTTGGTGGCCAGAGGCCCTTGGAAAAGCACCCATCCCGACGGACCACGCACGGAACCTGGGCGTCATCCTGGACTCCTCACTCTCGATGACCAGACAAGTCAACGCTGTTTCATCATCTTGCTTCAACATCCTCCGCATGCTTAAAAAAACATTTCGATGGATCCCCACCGAAACTAGAAAAATGGTCACCCACGCACTGGTTACAAGCCGCCTGGACTACGGAAACACCCTTTACGCCGGTACCTCCGCAAAACTTCAGAAAAAACTCCAACGCATCCAGAACGCATCAGCCAGACTCATACTAGACATCCCGCGTAAAGACCACATCTCTGGTCACCTGAAAAACCTCCACTGGCTCCCCGTCAATAAGAGGATAACATTCCGCCTCCTAACCCACGCACACAAAGCACTTTACGAACTTGGACCAGAATGCCTCAACACACGACTTTCCTTCTACACCCCCTCCCGCCAGCTGCGCTCTTCCAATCAAGCCCTTGCTGCTGTACCTCGCATCAACAAAACCACCATGGGAGGAAGATCCTTCTCCTACCTAGCGGCTAAATCCTGGAACTCACTTCCCATTCACCTTCGCCTTACTCAGAACCAACTAGCATTCAGAAAGCATCTTAAAACATGGATATTCGACAAGTAATTCCCCCACCCTTCCTCAAGCGCCTTGAGACCCTCTGGGTATGTAGCGCGCTATATAAATGAATGGAATTGAATTGAATTGAATCAGCACAGCCACCTTTCCCGATGCATGGAAACATGCAGAATTCATACCTATCCTCAGAAAACTCTCTGCAGAGCCCGGCAAACTCCAGAACTACCGCCCTATCTTTCAGCTCCATTTCCCTGCCAAAGTCCTCAAGAAGGCCTTCAATCAGCAGCTCACTGAACACCTGAAGAGAAACAACCTGCTATACGCCCCCAATCCAGTTTCCATGCCAGCCACGGCACCGCTGATGACATCTGCACCCTCCTTGACAGAGAATTGGTGGCCTTGCTCCTCCTCAACCTTTCCACAGCGTTCAACACCATATCCCACCACACATTCATCAAGAGACTGCACCACGTTGGCTGGATCACATTGTTACTTACGGGAAGTGCGTAGTCATGGAGATGACTATAGGGAGGCTGACAACTAGTCTGATCAGGGTGAAGAATCGCACCATAATACCAGTACGGAAACAAGAAGTGGTTTTCATCATGCATCAGAAGCATGATGCACGAGTAAAGTTCTGTTGTTTAGAGACCTTCATTTTTAATTGCGAGTCGAGACAATAATTTGGCAACTTTTACACGTCCTTCATTTGAGTGAGAGGTTGCTCACCGAGCAGGAACTTCGAATACTTTTTGTGATCCTTATTATCTGTTATTATGATGCTATGCTATTTGATGCCACATGCGTTATGTGTTTTCATGTTGATTTGTGTATGTTTATTTTCTTATTTTGCTGCCATGTTATTTGATGCTGCATACTATTTATTCTTATGTTGATTAGTGTGTGTTTGATTTCTTGCCTTTACATGCTTTAGCAGAGGTTTGAGAATGCTCTAAATTCTCTATATGTATTGCACGCCATATTGCATGCTGAGTGCTTGTTTATGGTTACTTACATTGATGTCCTGCCTACTAGTATTAGGCCATGCTTTTAAGGGTCCATTGAGTTTTAGCCCATTTATTTTAAGGTCACGTATTCAGTTTTTTAGTTGTAGGGTTGGGTGTACCCTAGTGCAGAGTTGTAGGGTTGGGAGTACCCTAGGGTCGCGATGTAGGGCTGTGTGTACCCTAATACCGAGTTATAGAGCTCGGTGTACCCTGGTGCCTAGTTGTATGGTTGTGTTTGCCCTAGTGCCGAGTTGTGGAGTTGGATGTACTCCAGTGCTGAGTTGTAGGGTTCGGTGTACCCTTGTGCAGAGTTGTAGGGTTGGGAGTACCCTAGTGCCGAGTTGTATGGTTGGGTGTACCCTAGTGCCGAGTTGTAGTGTTGGATGTACCCTAGTGCCGAGTGTAGGATTAGTTGTACCCTAGTGCAATGTGTAGGGTTGAGTGCCCTAGTACTGTGTTGTGGGGTTGAGAATCTCAGTGCTATGCTGTAAGGTGTGTCCCTTAGTACAATGTTATAGGGTTGAGTACCCTAGTACTGTGTTGTGGGGTTGAGTATCCCAGTGCTAAGTTGTAAGGTTTTGTACCTTAGTACGGTGTTGTAGAGTTCTCTACCCTAGTACGGTGTTGTGGGGTTAATTACCCGATTACTGTGTTGTGAAGTTAGGTACCCCCAGTGCTACGTTGTAAGGCTGCGTACTATAGTACAGTGTGTAGGGTGAGCACCCTAGTACTGAGTTGTGGAGTTGGGTGTACCCCAGTGCTGAGTTTGACTGCTTGAGTGCTGTATTGCAGGTTTGGGTATTCGGTTACAGTGTGAAGTGTGTTGCCTGAGATTCTTGTTGGGTCAGAGGTATAGTGTGTGTGCTGTATGTAACACCCCATCATTTCTGGTCACGGTATGCTTGTATCTGTATGCTTCCTAAGGAAAGCGGATGGGTGAGGCTTTACTGTAATTATTGTTTTAGGAAGTGTTGATTGCTTTAGGAAGTATTGTTTGCTTTAGGAATATTTTATCAATTCTTTTTGTGATTTTAATTCATTTATGCATTAGGAATGTTCTATCAATTATTTGTGAATGTATTGTATTTAATGATTTAGCAATGTAATTTTATCTTCTATCTTCTTTAAGGTTCATATGCATGCCTTCGCGTTTCTGTCAATAGTTTTTCTAAGGGAAGGCGATATGTTGTGACTTAAATGTTGAAATACCTTTTCCTTAGCTCACCTTCCCTGATGCTCAGCCAGGGAGAGGGATGGAGTGCTTGGTGATGGGTGAAATGCTGAATGATTGGTGGTATCACAGAAAGTATGGGTGCCTGGTGATGTGCTGAGTGTCAGTTAGAGAGTGCAGGCTGAGCAGCATGAATGCAGCTCTTGGCGGGCTATCTACTATCATCTACTTACTAACCTGAAACTTACCTTGTAACTTAGTATGATAAATTAATCTTCTACAAACATACTCTATGACAACTTGGACTTCTTTTGCTCATGACAACACCAGGACTAAAGGTCATGTCAACTACATTCTGTGATTGAGTTGTAGTAGCAACTTTTTTCAAGATAAAGAACGCCGTTGGTTGATGTCTTTAACTACTGCACTGATGTGCGGAGCACATAGACGTTTACAGTCACAAGGCTTGCACAAGTTTATTACTTTCAAAGGAAGGTGGGGATGGGTACTAAGGCTGTGTGCCAGTCAAAGGGTAAAACGTTGTGGGTGGTTGCTCTAATGACTAGAAGTTCAGTTGTGACCCTATGTCACAGAGAGCAATTAGATACACTCAAAAGAGTTTGTGTTTTTTGACAAGGTATTTTTATGAAGAGTTTTAAATATTAAGTGGTTAAAAGTCAACTTTCAAAGAGAAGACAAAGATCCAACTTTCTCAGTTGGTTCCTGCTCAACCACCAACTTAACTTCACCCCCACTGCAGATAAATGAGAGCACACCGTTTAAGCATTAGGGGCCAGATGTAGGTAAATCTGATTTACCGCCTCTAGAATACCGAATTTTACCGATTCGGTATTCTAGATTCGGTAATTCAGATGTAGGTATAAATTTGGTAATTTTTACCGAATCTGTATGATTCGGTAATTACCGAATCGGTATGTACCGATTCTGTAATTGCCATTGATTCCTATGGGCCATGACGCCCATAGGAACCAATGTCAATTACCGAATCGGTAAATACTGATTCGGTAAAATTCCCGAATTTACAAGGGGGACAGGGTGTCACTTTGACACCCTGTTGCACCCCTGATTCAGGCTTGTGTGCCATGTGACACATATACATGCCCTCAGGGCATGTATGTGTTTCACATGGCACAGGTGTACATGCACAGATGACCATGTACACAGGAATTCGGTATTTACCATGCAATAGTATTACATGGTAAATAACGAATTCTTAGGGGCCTGTGGCACTGTTTCCTGTGCCACCTACATATGGATTTACCGAATCGGTAAATATACCGATTCGGTATTTTACAGAATCGGTAAATTTACCGATTCGGTAAATTTACAGATTCTGTAAAATATAGGCCACCTACATTTCAATCACCAAATACCGGTCGGTAACGGCCGAAATCGGCCGTTACCGACCGGTATTTAGTGACCTACATCTGGCCCGAGGTGGTTTTAGATACAATGTCTGGTTTGTTGCCTAGATTGAACTGGGTTTACAAGTCTTTGATGTATATTTCACATGGACCAAGCCACAGGCCAAAATTTTGTTTATGATACATTGACCCAATCCTGAATGCTTTGGTTGCATCATCGGATCCACAGGAAAGAAGGTCCAGCTACACAGACAATTGCTCTGGCTTTTCCAACAAAATTTGCTGTCAACAGAACCATAGACAGCGAATAGGTTGATGCACCACCAGGGCATGCCACTTTCAAGGTGTTCACTCTTCAGTCCACAGACCTGATCTGTGAGTGATAAAATAAGGCAATGTATCACTTACTCATGTGATTGTGCTACTCTTTAGAAATGAACAGATTACCTTTTCATTGGCGCCCTTTAAAGATACATTTGACATACCAGAACACCATTTGGAATTTGAGCATTCTCACTAGCATGCTTTGGACTCCAAAGGTATTCTAGACAAATATCACAAATTGCTTCAGAAAAAAAGATTAAAAAATATATGGTGGTTATGAATGCTGCTGTACAGTCAATTTAAAAATCTGGATGACAGAGCTCCCTCCTTTGGTAATTGGTGGCAAAATCTGAGCCAAGTTAAGGATTATTCCTAGACTGCTAACCTGAGACAGATAAGAGTAATAAGATAGATTTTTTCTAAGAAAGAACCGAGAAAACCTGGCGAATCTGGTGAGATTCCTGAAAAATATCCTAGATGTCTTTGATTTGGTACTAGTTGATGTGTCTATCGGGGATATTGGGTTCCATGGGACTTCGACTCAATGAGATATAGGTTTCTCGAAAATCACAACACTTGTCTACAATGCAAAAAAACATTGAGCAGGGTCTCTTTTTTGGGGATACAATTTGATAGAACTGTCAAGTTTTGTGTTAGAAATGGGATTTCTGGTTGGCTAAGCTTGCACCAAAGCTAGGCAGAAACCACCACTATAGTCAGGGCAAGGAAGTTACACGCTGATGATAACCCCTACTCACCCCTTTGGTAGCTTGGCACGGGCAGTCAGGCTTGTCCCGGAGGCCATGTGTAAAGCATTTGCGCACCCATGCAGCAACAATATCCCAGGCAAACTACAAAAGGAACTCCACACAAGGTTATATCAAAAATAGCCTTTGTATTCTCATAACACATTAGAGTAGTAAACATATAACATACATCGTGCCCTCTGGCACTAGGTCATATTTACCAGGGATTATTTACACCTGACAGGGCCTGCTGGATCACTGTCAGAACCAACACAAAGCGAACTTAGTAAAAAAAAGACATATCATGAACGTACAACCAGGAATCACTGGTAACTACTGTACTTAGCATCATCCTGTCACATAAACCACATTATGCACAGTATCACATTAAGCGCCAAACGCATTATACACCCATAATCTCAACAGTCTAATATTTTAGACCCTAACCTCCTAAACATAATTTACATTATTAAATAATCTCAGTGGAACATAATCTCACTAGCATAAACTATAATATGCAAACCAACCTCAAAATCATAAAAAACACATTTAGAGGTATAGCACAGGGTGCGTAAATCATACTACATGAATCACATTTCCTAGCACCACATAAATCACATTAGGGCCTGGCGCCCTACAATCCTAACAGTCCCCCTGGCCAACTGGCCTTCTCTTAGGGGCTCAAATTCCCTATGTCCCAAAGTCAGGGCGTGCTGCCAATGCAGCAGAAGTCAAGGGTGAGCACTCTGCACAGGCCTAAACGTAGCAGCTGGCACTAAGTGCTGCACAGCTGTCAAAGTATGGGGCAAAGGAGTGCATCTCTCTCTTAACTCCAAAGAAATGATGGGCTAAACGTGGCAGCTGCCCACTACTTGCTGGGCAGCTGTGAATAAAAATGAAGGCCGGCCACTTACTGTGCCCTCTGAACAAATGTGCACAAGTGTGGCAGCTGCCCGCGCTTGTGCAGCGCAGCTGAGGACAAGACAAAGTAAAGGGCCCTGGCACATCTGTGCCTCTTCAGCCCCTCTGGGCCCTTCCAAATCAAATGTCCCCATCGTTGCAATTGCCCAATGTCTAGCGGGGCAACTGTGACTATAGCTGCAAAGGGGCCCCCAAACAACTTTGCCCCCATGTTGGAGCCACACGGGCTCTCACAATAAACATGCCCCACGTTTGGAGAAAAATGTCATGGGCACTACATGTGCCATAGGAGTCCCACTCCGGGACTCCCAGGACAAAGAAATGGTCCCAACGTTGGAGCAGCCCCCTATCAGGCGAGGGCCTCTCAGCACATGGGCAGTGACTCTGTGCCTTGACCGGCACACTCTCCTCAGACACGGGAGCCCCGCACTACTATCGGCGGCCTCGGCCGCCTCTTCGGTTCTTCAACCGGACCCCCTCCTGGGACCCGGGACTTGGAATGCTGCACTTCATCTATGGCACCGGGGCTCCCTCTTCACCACAGGAGCCCGGGAAGGGAAAAGGGACAGGTGCAGCCTGCACTGGCCACTTCTCTTTGAGGCATCCATGAAGGCGGGGTGGGCTCCCGCCGGACTTCCTGCACTTCCGGCCTACCATGAGGCCCCGCCCCAACCAGGCATGGTCGCCAGGCTTCCGGGTCACTCCCGGAAGCGGTAGCTTCTTAGTCTTCTTCGGGGGCACCATGCGGGTAGGCACCCGCTTTAGTAAAGGCATGAAGCGGGGTGGGAACCCGCCATAACCCAATAGCACACGTGGCGGGGTGGGCACCCACTCTATAGGACACGAATGCGGGGTGGGCTCCCACCAGGAGTAAACAAATGCGGCGATGCCGGGTGGGCTCCGGCTTCGTTAAATAGTATCGATCCAGCGGCAACTGCAGGGTGGGCACCTGCTACTCCGCAGCTGGGGGAGAATCCCTACGCTGTGTATTCCCTCTTCCTCCTCATGCAGCACAGCGCTGCAGAAGCCCACATGCTCTTGCCTGGGAGAAAGGTCAAATAAAGCGTAGCTCTCAAGAGGCGCTAGAAGCAGGCAAAAGTCCTGCAGCAAAGGAGAACAAGTCCCAGCCAAATGATCTTCCAGGTCCTGGGGCCGGCTGGGCCCAGGGATGCCAGCACACAGGGCCCTCCAGCAGGGAGGCAGACCCCATGGTGGTGCTCCTGGGCCTCAGCAGCATCAAGCCCCTGGCACATCAGGATCAAGAATAGAACAGCACACTTTAACGGGGTCTCAGCCCCTATATTTATATTACAAAATCCCTTTGTGTTACAGCACCGGGCTTGGGGATACGAGTCAGAACTGGTTTAGGGGGATTTGGAGCACGTTGTTGTGCCCAGGTCCTCTCCCTTTTCAGGTGGGGGCTCGGTGATCAGGCACACCACAGGGGACCGAGCCAGCATTGTGGAGGGAAGGCACATCCCTATTCAGGTCCCAGGTACAACTCCTCCCTCCCATCTGCACGCAGGTCTCTCTGTTCATCACTGGGCTGACTCACCCTGTCTCCTGGAGCCACCCACACCTCTCAGCTCCTGTCAATCACAAGACAAACATGCAATTCACATCAGGCAGGCAGACACATAGCACACAGAAATGCCAACTTCTAAAAGTTAAAAAATTCACCAGTCACCATAAATACATACCAAACTTCCCCCTGCACTCCTCTCATACCAGGAATTACCATGGACACACATATCCCCCATGCGTTCCTATGGGAGGGCAGGCCAATCTCACCACATACCCTAAGAGCGCGCACGCACTTTACGCTGGGCCACAGTGCTAAAGTGCCCGTAGGCCTAAAATCACTACCACCATGTCAGAGCTTAAGTCAAAAAGTTCAGAGGTGAACCTGCCAAAAAGGTCCAAGTCCAACAGTTTGTATGTGCCTTCATTGCCTCTCATAAAGCTCAAGCAGCAATGCTTGCCTCAGGTTGGGGGTCCTATGGATCCATTGCAGTCTTTCAACTGCAAATGCCCCAACTCATTTGTTACATCCTAGCCAGGCAAGGCCATAAGAGAGAGAATCCCATTCTTCCTGAGACATAGGAGATCAAAGTCAAATTGAAAGAAAGGTGGCAATGTCTATTTGGGAGCAATAGCACCTCAGAGGTGTACCTTCTAATAATGTCCATTCCTTCCAAAGTAAAAGTAGTTTGAGATTATTGCAGGCCCACGAATGCTAGGCCTTCAGCGGTCAGGCTTATGGGGAGCCTTTCTAATCTTCTTCTGCGGACCAAATCTATTTATTTTCTGCCTGCTCTAAGCAGGCATGATGTGTAAACAGGAGGGCCAGTGCAGTGTGGATTGATGATGAGCATAGGCAGCAGGGCAGGTTATGACCTGGGTGGAGGGAGCCCTGTCTGCTGTTCCAGACTTCTGCTGGGGAGGAGGGGCCAGGCAGTGCTGCTACCCACAGTCTCTGTGCCTGCAGCATCTGAAAGGCTCAGATTGTAAAGTGTTTTTACGGCCAGGATGTTTTTTTTGCAGGAAGACACAGATTCCTGTGCAAAAGCAATCCTTAAAGGCACTTCGTCTTTCTATGCTTACTGCAGCATGCAGTACACGTGGAAAGGGGAAATAACAAGTAATAAATATATTTTTCGTTGTTACTCCTCACTTGGGAAGGCGTAGCATCTTCACGTCCAATTCGATAATGAACTATCTTTCAAAACCCAGATTCAGAAAGTTACTTCCTCTTGTTTTGGTAAACTCCGCATGCTAAAAAAATCTCCCCCTTTCTTCCCACTGAGTCTTTAAAAACAGTGACGCATGCCTTAATCACTTCGCATCTAGACTATGCGAACAGTCTGTATGTAGGAGTGCCTGCCTACCTACTACACAGGCTACAGATCGTGCAGAACGCCGCCGCCAGGCTGATCTGTAGAGTCCCTTATCGCCATCCCATCTCACCTCATCTGAGAAAGCTACATTGGCTTCCTATCACCGCTCGTGTCAGATTCAAGGCCCTTGTACTAGTCTTTAGGGCGATGAATGGAAATGGCCCCAAGTACCTCAGAAACAGACTAAAATCAGTCAAATCAGCTCTTATTCTCAGATCTAACCACCTCCGGCTCCTACTCCCACCCAGATTCCGTCTTGCGAGGAAAGGGGGTAGAGCTTTTGCAGTGGTAGTCTCTAAACTCTGGAATTCTCTTCCCATCAATCTCCGTTTCATGGACACTGAATCTCAATTCAGGAGCAAATTAAAGACCTTTCTATTCGCTGGATGATAACTTCCTGCCCCTGCTGCCTGCAATCTTTAGCGCCGGGACACCCCCGTTGGGGGTAGCCGTGCGCTTAACAAATATCAATAATAATAATAATAATATGCATTCACAGGTTTACCAGCCTTTGTAAATCTGGGAATGCTGTAAAATTCATTGGTGGATGCCTGGGAATGCCCATGTTCCGCACATGGAACGCCTCCTAAGTTGAAATGTAATGCAACACTGCACAAGCTGCTGCTTTACATTATATTTCTTTACACTCAAGGACCCGGCAAATCAGGCCTTGTGTGGCTTTGTAAATGTTACTGAAGCCCTTGCATTTTCCTTGTGTTACCTTGCAGGACTGTAGGACAATGCAAAGGGTTCATAAATATGGCCTAAGTGTCCTTTCCTCAGGCCAGTAATGGCTCTTGCAGCTGTTTTATGAGACAGCTGAAGTTGTGTATTTAAACGAAAAGTGGTTTATTTGCATATCAGGTACTGCCATAATCAATCACACAAAATGTGATGAGAGGAATGGTTGCAAATAGTTTAACCACTGGAAATCCCTTGTGATAGCATTCCAATCCATAATGTTTCACCCAATGTGACATGAGTGTTTAGGTTTTACATGTCCTAGCAGTGAAAAACTCCTAAAGTGGTTTTTCACTGCTGTAAGGCTACCCCTCACATAGACTGACACTGGGTGGCCCTATTAAACTTGATAAGTGCTAACTTCAGATTGGGAGCAGATAGAGGAATGATGTTTACATTCAAATTAATTGCAATTTAAAATCTTTGGTGGTAAAGTTGGATTTTAAGTTACAATTTTGAAAATGCCTCTTTTAGAAAGTTTGCCTTTTTCATCTCAAACCAACTGTCCCTTTCTAACAGTACCTTGGGTCACTTGACTGTGACTTTCTCTGCTATTGTTGGTTGTGTAATGCTTCTAGACAGTGTGACAAAGGAAACCTAGACAAGAGAGGAGAGAGCATTCCTGACAAGATGGCTGGGGTGGAGGTGTACCTTGTCCTGATTGCACTTCAAAGAGCTGTACCAGGGGCACACACAAAGGAACCTGACACCAGGCCTGCCCTTAACATTGTCACTCTAGGCATTTTGGAGCCAGGACCAGGGGAGGGGGACAACCTGACCTGAACAAGTTTTGGGGCTAGGTCAACAGATTTCCACACACAAAGGCTGGAACGAGGTATAAAAATTGGACTTTTAGAACCTCTCATCAAAACACTCCTGGACCGCTAGCAGATTCAGAAGAACTGCCCTGCTGTCTCAGAAAGAAGTTGACTGAAGAAGGAAAATGGAACCTGCTTGTCTTGACCCCAGGCTCTCCAAAATGACTCAATGGGTCAGTTGGCTGAGCTCCTGTGTGAACTACAGGGACACAACTAGCTTCTAGAGGACTGTATTACAAGAGCTCAGCTGACCAGCACAAACTGGGCCTGACTGAGCCCTGCTGCTGGCCTCTACTGGAGTGAGTCTGATTGTGTCCCAATCCCCAAGAGATGCTCCCGAGTCCTGAACTCTTTGCTAGCATCAGTGAGAACACCTCCTGAAGAGAAGGGAGATTCGACTGCCCAGGAAGGTTAGGGCCTGACAAGTGGGTGCACTTTCCAAGTCGACATGGCAGTACTAGACTGCACACATGCTCTGTAATGGCAGAGCAGAGTTACATTTACAGGCTGCTTATGTGGGTGGCACAATCAGTGTGCAGCCCACTAGCAGCATTTGATTTACAGGCCTTGGGCACACACAGTACACTGTACTAGGGACTGACTAGTAAATAGAATCAGCCAATCACGGAAACACCAATTCATTGCAACAATTTACAAAGGGAGCGGTTGCACTTTGGCACTGAACAGCAGTGGCAAAGTGCCCAAAGCATCTAGACAAGCAAAACGAAGTCCAACACACAGCAAAAACACAGGAGACAAAGGGAAAAATACAGGGGAAACCCACGCTAATGATGCCAGGTCAAACAATGGGGAGGAGCTCTAGATATATTTTTGGGACAGTTGAATGTTTCTACAGAAGAATGACACAAATTTTGGAATGTGAGGGCTAGAACTTTCTGCGGCTTGCAATAAAGCTTATTGCAATTTTCACATAAGAAGGTGCATCTACACACCTATTAAAAGTTTCCCTTAAAGAAAATGAATTACTAATGTGGAGTTGATGTGTATGCTGAAGTATTGTAGGCATTCTATAAATAAGCAGGTCATTGCACTGTTGAATAGCATGCACTGAGATGTGAGTGCAAATGCATCGGTGCAGAGGTAAAGAACAAACACTAATGATACCACATTTGCAGATCACTATTTTCTGTAACTGTGCTACTGGCAGACAGGCATCTCATGATTGTACAGTTAAGTTGCTGAAACCATTTCTCATCATTGGCTTATGATTGATGCATGTCTGGGCTTAAGGCAAGAAAAAAAGGATGCCACTCAATGACTTATTACATGCATCCACACCATCCATGGCAGTGGGTCTAGTTGTGATCTGACACAAGACTGAGGTATGTATAATCTGATCCAAAGTGGTATTGTGCAACACACAACAGGCCAAGACAATCTTCCACATTTTATAATGGGAGAGTAATAGAAGTACTGCACTGTTGTGATCCATGCCCCTATAACATGGCTACTAAATAATGCCATAGATATGCATGTGTGTTCTTCTCTGACTCTGTTGAGGTTTAGTAGTAGAATGTCTAAAGGGCATCAGCAGCTTTTGATAAAGATGAATTGCAACACTAATTCTGTGGAGAGGTTCAAAGGTTCTGCAGGACCCCTAGGATCACATTCTGACTTCTGCGGCTTCATCGCCCCACTGGCCATCAAGTCCAAGCACTACATCTTCCTCGGAGACCTCAATTTCTACCTGGACGACCCAACAGACACTAACTCCACCAACTTCCGAGCATGTAGCTCGATGTAGCATGGGCTACATCAGCCTGACCCAGCTGGTCACCAACCCCACACTCAGAGCAGGACAAAACTGGACTCGATTTTCACATCCAGTGACAGAATCAAATGCAGCCATGCCAAAGAACTCACATGGACCGACCATTTTATGGTCCACATTCATCATCGCAGGTTCACCATGTACTGCCACCAGTCCACCCATGGCCTCCTTCCACAGCTGGAACAAAGTGACACAGATGCAATGGATGGACGCCCTAAACAGCATCAAGCCCAACCCCGCAATCAACTAGACACAAGCAGTTCAGAACCTCACCACGTGGATTACTAACGCCACTGAATTTGTCCCCCCCAACAAACAAGCCAAGACCCACAGATCCATCAAACAAGCCAGCCAATACACACCAGAACTTAGGACAATGAAACACAGCTGCAAACAACTGGAGAGAATATGGTGCACCATAGACCAAGCCACCTTCAAGTTGGCCCTCAACAAATACCGCCAATGACTCATAGATGCAAAAAAAGACACCCTAGCAAACTGCATTGAAGCAAGCACCAACCACATCAAGGCATCATTAGAGAGTTCTCCTGTTCTACGGCCACCAAGAACATGATCCCCCCTTCACTGGAACTCAGTGACACTTTAGTGGACCATTTCCATAAAAAGATATCCACCATCTACAGGAACTTTGAGCCCCAACCCACCGACCCACACATCCTCTTCATTCCAATGTAAGCCTCCCCTGACCAGCCATTCACAACATGGGAACGGCTCACCACACAGAACACCACAGCCATGAAGAACTACATACATTCGGGAGCAGCCACGGAGACCTGCCCCACCGCCTCGTCAACCTTGAAGGCAATAGTATCAGCCGTCCACTCATCACTATCCTCAATGCATCCATCAGCACAGCCACCTTTCCCGATGCATGGAAACATGCAGAATTCATACCTGTCCTCAGAAAACTCTCTGCAGAGCCCGGCAAACTCCAGAACTACCGCCCTATCTTTCAGCTCCATTTCCCTGCCAAAGTCCTCAAGAAGGCCTTCAATCAGCAGCTCACTGAACACCTGAAGAGAAACAACCTGCTATACGCCCCCAATCCAGTTTCCATGCCAGCCATGGCACCGTTGATGACATCTGCACCCTCCTTGACAGAGAATTGGTGGCCTTGCTCCTCCTCAACCTTTCCACAGCGTTCAACACCATATCCCACCACACATTCATCAAGAGACTGCACCACATTGGCTGGATCACATTGTTACTTACGGGAAGTGTGTAGTCATGGAGATGACTATAGGGAGGCTGATAACTAGTCTGATCAGGGTGAAGAATCGCACCATAATACCAGTACGGAAACAAGAAGTGGTTTTCATCATGCATCAGAAGCAT
This sequence comes from Lissotriton helveticus, assembly GCF_964261635.1. NCBI lineage: Eukaryota > Metazoa > Chordata > Amphibia > Caudata > Salamandridae > Lissotriton > Lissotriton helveticus. Next base: position 1,149,860,692 of record NC_136070.1, read on the forward strand.
GATGCACGAGAAAAGTTCTGTTGTTTAGAGACCTTCTTTTTTAATTGCGAGTCGAGACAATAATTTGGCAACTTTTACACGTCCTTCATTTGAGTGAGAGGTTGCTCACCGAGCAGGAACTTCGAATACTTTTTGTGATCATTATTATCTGTTATTATGATGCTATGCTATTTGATGCCACATACGTTATGTGTTTTCATGTTGATTTGTGTATGTTTATTTTCTTATTTTGCTGCCATGTTATTTGATGCTGCATACTATTTATTCTTATGTTGATTAGTGTGTGTTTGATTTCTTGCCTTTACATGCTTTAGCAGAGGTTTGAGAATGGACTAAATTCTCTATATGTATTGCACGCCATATTGCATGCTGAGTGCTTGTTTATGGTTACTTACATTGATGTCCTGCCTACTAGTATTAGGCCATGCTTTTAAGGGTCCATTGAGTTTTAGCCCATTTATTTTAAGGTCACGTATTGTTTTTTAGTTGTAGGGTTGGGTGTACCCTAGTGCAGAGTTGTAGGGTTGGGAGTACCCTAGGGTCGCGATTTAGGGCTGTGTGTACCCTAATACCGAGTTATAGAGCTCGGTGTACCCTGGTGCCTAGTTGTATGGTTGTGTTTGCCCTAGTGCCGAGTTGTGGAGTTGGATGTACTCCAGTGCTGAGTTGTAGGGTTCGGTGTACCCTTGTGCAGAGTTGTAGGGTTGGGAGTACCCTAGTGCCGAGTTGTATGGTTGGGTGTACCCTAGTGCCGAGTTGTAGTGTTGGATGTACCCTAGTGCCGAGTGTAGGATTAGTTGTACCCTAGTGCGATGTGTAGGGTTGAGTGCCCTAGTACTGTGTTGTGGGGTTGAGAATCTCAGTGCTATGCTGTAAGGTGTGTCCCTTAGTACAGTGTTATAGGGCTGAGTACCCTAGTACTGTGTTGTGGGGTTGAGTATCCCAGTGCTAGGTTGTAAGGTTTTGTACCTTAGTACGGTGTTGTAGAGTTCTCTACCCTAGTACGGTGTTGTGGGGTTAATTACCCGATTACTGTGTTGTGAAGTTAGGTACCCCCAGTGCTACGTTGTAAGGCTGCGTACTATAGTACAGTGTGTAGGGTGAGCACCCTAGTTCTGAGTTGTGGAGTTGGGTGTACCCCAGTGCTGAGTTTGACTGCTTGAGTGCTGTATTGCAGGTTTGGTTATTCGGTTACAGTGTGTTGCCTGAGATTCTTGTTGGGTCAGAGGTATAGTGTGTGTGCTGTATGTAACACCCCATCATTTCTGGTCACGGTATGCTTGTATCTGTATGCTTCCTAAGGAAAGCGGATGGGTGAGGCTTTACTGTAATTATTGTTTTAGGAAGTGTTGATTGCTTTAGGAAGTATTGTTTGCTTTAGGAATATTTTATCAATTCTTTTTGTGATTTTAATTCATTTATGCATTAGGAATGTTCTATCAATTATTTGTGAATGTATTGTATTTAATGATTTAGCAATGTAATTTTATCTTCTATCTTCTTTTAGGTTCATATGCATGCCTTCGCGTTTCTGTCAATAGTTTTTCTAAGGGAAGGCGATATGTTGTGACTTAAATGTTGTAATACCTTTTCCTTAGCTCACCTTCCCTGATGCTCAGCCAGGGAGAGGGATGGAGTGCTTGGTGATGGGTGAAATGCTGAATGCTTGGCGGTATCACAGAAAGTATGGGTGCCTGGTGATGTGCTGAGTGTCAGTTAGAGAATGCAGGCTGAGCAGCATGGATGCAGCTCTTGGCGGGCTATCTACTATCATCTACTTACTTACCTGAAACTTACCTTGTAACTAAGTATGATAAATTAATCTTCTACAAACATACTCTATGACAACTTGGACTTCTTTTGCTCATGACAACACCAGGACTAAAGGTCATGTCAGCTACATTGTGTGATTGAGTTGTAGTAGCAACTTTTTTCAAGATAAAGAACGCCGTTGGTTGATATCTTTAACTACTGCACTGATGTGCGGAGCACATAAACGTTTACAGTCACAAGGCTTGCACAAGTTTATTACTTTCAAAGGAAGGGGGATGGGTACTAAGGCTGTGTGCCAGTCAAAGGGTAAAACGTTGTGGGTGGTTGCTCTAATGACTAGAAGTTCAGTTGTGACCCTATGTCACAGAGAGCAATTAGATACACTCAAAAGAGTTTGTGTTTTTTGACAAGGTATTTTTATGAAGAGTTTTAAATATTAAGTGGTTAAAAGTCAACTTTCAAAGAGAAGACAAAGATCCAACTTTCTCAGTTGGTTCCTGCTCAAGCACCAACTTAACTTCACCCCCACTGCAGATAAATGAGAGCACACCGTTTAAGCATTAGGGGCCAGATGTAGGTAAATCTGATTTACCGACTCTAGAATACCGAATTTTACCGATTCGGTATTCTAGATTCGGTAAATCAGATGTAGGTATAAATTCGGTAATTTTTACCGAATCTGTATGATTCGGTAATTACCGAATCGGTATTTACCGATTCGGTAATTGCCATTGATTCCTATGGGACATGACGCCCATAGGAACCAATGTCAATTACCGAATCGGTAAATACTGATTCGGTAAAATTACCGAATTTACAAGGGGGACAGGGTGTCACTTTGACACCCTGTTGCACCCCTGATTCAGGCTTGTGTGCCATGTGACACATATACATGCCCTCAGGGCATGTATGTGTGCCACATGGCACAGGTGTACATGCACAGATGAGCATGTACACAGGAATTCGGTATTTACCATGCAATAGTATTACATGGTAAATAACGAATTCTTAGGGGCCTGTGGCACTGTTTTCTGTGCCACTTACATATGGATTTACCGAATCGGTAAATATACTGATTCGGCATTTTACAGAATCGGTAAATTTACCGATTTGGTAAATTTACAGATTCTGTAAAATATAGGCCACCTACATTTCAATCACCAAATACCGGTCGGTAACGGCCGAAATCGGCCGTTACCGACAGGTATTTAGTGACCTACATCTGGCCCTAGGTGGTTTTAGATACAATGTCTGGTTTGTTGCCTAGATTGAACTGGGTTTACAAGTCTTTGATGTATATTTCAAAATTCATGTGGTAATGATCAAATAATTGTGCCAACCATATTTAACACAACACACATGGACCAAGCCACAGGCCAAAATTTTGTTTATGATACATTGACCCAATCCTGAATGCTTTGGTTGCATCATCGGATCCACAGATAAGAAGGTCCAGCTACACAGACAATTGCTCTGGCTTTTTCAAAAAAATTTGCTGTCAACAGAACCATAGACAGCGAATAGGTTGATGCACCACCAGGGCATGCCACTTTCAAGGTGTTCACTCTTCAGTCCACATACCTGATCTGTGAGTGATAAAATAAGGCAATGTATCACTTACTCATGTGATTGTGCTACTCTTTAGAAATGAACAGATTACCTTTTCATTGGTGCCCTTTAAAGATACATTTGACATACCAGAACACCATTTGGAATTTGAGCATTCTCACTAGCATGCTTTGGACTCCAAAGGTATTCTAGACAAATATCACAAATTGCTTCAGAAAAAAGATTAAAAAATATATGGTGGTTATGAATGCTGCTGTACAGTCAATTTAAAAATCTGGATGACAGAGCTCCCTCCTTTGGTAATTGGTGGCAAAATCTGAGCCAAGTTAAGGATTATTCCTAGACTGCTAACCTGAGACAGATAAGAGTAATAAGATAGATTTTTTCTAAGAAAGAACTGAGAAAACCTGGCGAATCTTGTGAGATTCCTGAAAAATATCCTAGATGTCTTTGATTTGGTACTAGTTGATGTGTCTATCGGGGATATTGGGTTCCATGGGACTTCGACTCAATGAGATATAGGTTTCTCGAAAATCACAACACTTGTCTGCAATGCAAAAAAACATTGAGCAGGGTCTCTTTTTTGGGGATACAATTTGATAGAACTGTCAAGTTTTGTGTTAGAAATGGGATTTCTGGTTGGCTAAGCTTGCACCAAAGCCAGGCAGAAACCACCACTATAGTCAGGGCAAGGGAGTTACACGCTGATGATAACCCCTACTCACCCCTTTGGTAGCTTGGCACGGCAGTCAGGCTTATCCCGGAGGCCAGGTGTAAAGCATTTGCACACCCACGCAGCAACAATATCCCAGGCAAACTACAAAAGGAACTCCACACAAGGTTATATCAAAAATAGCCTTTGTGGGGGAGGAGCCTAGCTCACGGCCGTAATGGTCGCCCTTTAGCTCGGCTCCCGCAGCCCTCCGTCCTGATTGCCTATCCTGTCTTCTATCCTGTCCGGGGACGACACATTTTTGGGGCATTGGAAACATAACGGCTTGTTTGTACTTACCATCCGACCCCGGGGTCTCGGTGTGCAGTGGCTCCGGAGTTGTGGCCTCTGAGAGATCGGGGCCTCGGCGAGACTTGGACCGGGACCTGGCCGGTGGGATCCGACGGCTCTCGGCCCCGGCCGAGAGCGAGAACCAGTGTTGGGAGCCGATGTGCGAAGATCCCGGCGATCCTGACCCGGGCCTGCCCTGGTGGCCGCGCGGCCGACGTGGGTGAGAGGCCCGGGGACCTGAGTCTGTGAAGGGGTCTCTACCCGCCGCTGCTTTGTCCGGCGGCCCTGGTCCTCGGGGCCCGGACTCCGCTTGATTGGGGCACCGGTGCTGGTGCTGGCGGAGACCCGTCTTGGGCGGACATCCTTTTGGCATCGAGGCCGCCCTTGCTGGGACCCCCGGAGCTTGTAAAGTCCTACATTTGAGAACTGTTCTTTCCGGGGGTCTTGGTGAGCGGCGATTGGGCTGATTTACGAAATGGCGGCCGATCCTCTGAAACGAGAATCATCCTGTGGCGGCGGGCCCGTGTTGCCTATTGGTGTGGGGAGCGGATCTGGTGGATGTGAGTCGACGGTCAGAGATATCCTGGAAGCCCTGAGATCCCTACACGCTTCCCTGGCCCTGGGCGTCTCGGTGGGTACGCCACGATCTGCCGCCATTTTGGGTGGCCATTTCTTCTTGTCGCCCTCTTGTTTCGAAGACTTCATTGCCTCGCCCCCCTCGATTGACTTGAGTGTCTCCGCCACTGATCGAAGATCGTGTAGTGTGTCGGTGACTTTGGGGCGCCCTGCTTTTCAAGGTTCGGACCCCGGGGACTTGGATGCTGTACTGCGACCCTGTTCGACATTGTTGCCTGAAACTATTGGTGGACTGCCTCCTGTGCCTGCTTCGATGACTTTGCCTGTGTTTATAATTGGGGCCACCTCGCCCGCTCCAGTGGCGCAACTGAACTCCTGTTTTTCATTGCTCGTGCTGCGATATCTGATGCATCGATACTTTCTGTTTGGACTATTGCTCCCTTGTGGATCTATCTACCCCCCACGTAACTATGCTAGTCACCATTCCACTCGATTATATGCTGATTTAGTTTTTAGTATGTGGTTTTACATTGCCATGTGGTGGGTGGGGTTTGTCGCTCGAAAGGGTTGGGGGTGAAATGTACGACTTCCGTTTGATTCCCGGTATACGATTTAGTAGCATAATTGTTTTTAATCGTAGAAAGGTGGGAGGTCCCCTTCTCCTAATGTTTTGTGGCGCGTGATGGGGTGTCGTCCTGGTCTGTTTTTGACTGTGCTTGTCTGGTTGGGCGGTGGGCTGCGGCCGCCCGTTCGGATTATGTTTATTCTTCTCCTCCCTCCTGTCTTCTTTTCTCCGCTTTTGTTGCCTTTTTGTCTCTTTCTTCTTTCTTACTTCTCGCTATATTTCGGGTTCTGGTTTAGGGCGACAGGCACGCTGTTTGAAGGGTGGGCCATAGCCTTCTACAGGGGTGCAGGGTGGGACGGGTGGGTTGGGCTCTATTTTTTGTTTGTCTTCTGGTTCTATGGCCCTTTTGTATCTCTTTTTCGTGAGGCCGCGTCTGTCCCGACCTCCTATGGTGTGTTTCGGGTGGGGGGTGTGGCGTCGTTAATCCTCCTGCTATGTTTCGGCTGTCTTTCTCCCCGATCACCATACCCCCACTTGGGCCGCTACTCCTTTTGTCTCCTGTCTTCCCGCCACGGGGGGGCCTGTGTCGGCGTGTCTTCTTCCTTTCGTTCTTCATATTTTCTTATTTTCTTTTTATTGTTTTATTTTGTCTTCCCTCCATTTTCCTTTCCCTTCCTCTTCCCCTTCCCCACTTCGTCCCCCCCCTTTTTTTCCTTCCTGTGTCCCAGAGGTTATTATGACGGGCTGGTTTTGATGCATTGTTTTTCCGATCCCTCTGTTCTGGCTTGGTAGTGTCTTGGGTGGCGGGCATGTTACGAGGATAATGCTCAGGGGCTGATTGTGTCTCACGTATCCTGATTTTCTTGAATGCATTGTATTGTCCCCCCGATATTTTGCCCCCATGCCCCCTTATTAATGTTGAGGTTGGTTTGGGATATCGGATGCCTCCGTATTGAAAGTGAGCCTGTCATATGTCTTCTCCCCATATTATAAAATTAAGCCTTATTTATTCCTGTGTTTTAGCCCTTTGGTTTCTGTATTTTTTTCTCCCCTTCTGCGATTGTACGGCCTCTGCTTTGTATTGATTGATTATGTAATATTTGCCTGGTGACTCCTGATTATCTTGCACATTGCGGCCGGCTGGCTTGGTTGTAGGCCTCGACTTGTCTTTCCTTTTGATGTCAATAAAGGTTTTCAAAAAAAAAAAAAAAAAAATAGCCTTTGTATTCTCATAACACATTAGAGTAGTAAACACATAACATACATCGTGCCCTCTGGCACTAGGTCATATTTACCAGGGAATATTTACACCTTACAGGGCCTGCTGGATCACTGTCAGAACCACTGTCAGAACCAACACAAAGCGAATTTAGTAGAAAAAAGACATATCATGAACGTACAACCAGGAATCACTGGTAACTACTGTACTTAGCATCATCCTGTCACATAAACCACATTATGCACAGTATCACATTAAGCGCCAATTGCATTATACACCCATAATCTCAACAGTCTAATATTTTAGACCCTAACCTCCTAAACATAATTTACATTAGGAAATAATCTCAGTGGAACATAATCTCACTAGCATAAACTATAATATGCAAACCAACCTCAAAATCATAAAAAACACATTTAGAGGTATAGCACAGGGTGCGTAAATCATACTACATGAATCACATTTCCTAGCACCACATAAATCACATTAGGGCCTGGCGCCCTACAATCCTAACATTCCCCCTGGCCAACTGGCCTTCTCTTAGGGGCTCAAATTCCCTATGTCCCAAAGTCAGGGCGTGCTGCCAATGCAGCAGAAGTCAAGGGTGAGCACTCTGCACAGACCTAAACGTAGCAGCTGGCACTAAGTGCTGCACAGCTGTCAAAGTATGGGGCAAAGGAGTGCATCTCTCTCTTAACTCCAAAGAAATGATGGGCTAAACGTGGCAGCTGCCCACTACTTGCTGGGCAGCTGTGAATAAAAATGAAGGCCGGCCACTTACTGTGCCCTCTGAACAAATGTGCACAAGTGTGGCAGCTGCCCGCGCTGGTGCAGCGCAGCTGAGGACAAGACAAAGTAAAGGGCCCTGGCACATCTGTGCCTCTTCAGCCCCTCTGGGCCCTTCCAAATCAAATGTCCCCATCGTTGCAATTGCCCAATGTCTAGCGGGGCAACTGTGACTATAGCTGCAAAGGGGCCCCCAAACAACTTTGCCCCCATGTTGGAGCCACACGGGCTCTCACAATAAACATGCCCCACGTTTGGAGAAAAATGGCATGGGCACTACATGTGCCGTAGGAGTCCCACTCCGGGACTCCCAGGACAAAGAAATGGTCCCAACGTTGGAGCAGCCCCCTATCAGGCGAGGGCCTCTCAGCACATGGGCAGTGACTCTGTGCCTTGACCGGCACACTCTCCTCAGACACGGGAGCCCCGCACTACTATCGGCGGCCTCGGCCGCCTCTTCGGTTCTTCAACCGGACCCCCTCCTGGGACCCGGGACTTGGAATGCTGCACTTCATCTATGGCACCGGGGCTCCCTCTTCACCACAGGAGCCCGGGAAGGGAAAAGGGACAGGCGCAGCCTGCACTGGCCACTTATCTTTGAGGCATCCATGAAGGCGGGGTGGGCTCCTGCCGGACTTCCTGCACTTCCGGCCTACCATGAGGCCCCGCCCCAACCAGGCATGGTCGCCAGGCTTCCGGGTCACTCCCGGAAGCGGTAGCTTCTTAGTCTTCTTCGGGGGCACCATGCGGGTAGGCACCCGCTTTAGTAAAGGCATGAAGCGGGGTGGGAACCCGCCATAACCCAATAGCACACGTGGCGGGGTGGGCACCCACTCGATAGGACACGAATGCGGGGTGGGCTCCCACCAGGAGTAAACAAATGCGGCGATGCCGGGTGGGCTCCGGCTTCGTTAAATAGTATCGATGCAGCGGCAACTGCAGGGTGGGCACCTGCTACTCCGCAGCTGGGGGAGAATCCCTACGCTGTGTATTCCCTCTTCCTCCTCATGCAGCGCAGCGCTGCAGAAGCCCACATGCTCTTGCCTGGGAGAAAGGTCAAATAAAGCGTAGCTCTCAAGAGGCGCTAGAAGCAGGCAAAAGTCCTGCAGCAAAGGAGAACAAGTTCCAGCCAAATGATCTTCCAGGTCCTGGGGCTGCTGGGCCCAGGGAGGCCAGCACACAGGGCCCTCCAGCAGGGAGGCAGCCCCCATGGTGGTTCCTCCTGGGCCTCAGCAGCATCAAGCCCCTGGCACATCAGGATCAAGAATAGTACAGCACACTTTCACGGGGTCTCAGCCCCTATATTTATATTACAAAATCCCTTTGTGTCACAGCACCGGGCTTGGGGATACCAGTCAGAACTGGTTTAGGGGGATTTGGAGCACGTTGTTGTGCCCAGGTCCTCTCCCTTTTCAGGTGGGGGCTCGGTGATCAGGCACACCACAGGGGACTCAGCCAGCATTGTGGAGGGAAGGCACATCCCTATTCAGGTCCCAGGTACAACTCCTCCCTCCCATCTGCACGCAGGTCTCTCTGTTCATCACTGGGCTGACTCACCCTGTCTCCTGGAGCCACCCACACCTCTCAGCTCCTGTCAATCACAAGACAGACATGCAATTCACATCAGGCAGGCAGACACATAGCACACAGAAATGCCAACTTCTAAAAGTAAAAAAATTCACCAGTCACCATAAATACATACCAAACTTCCCCCTGCACTCCTCTCATACCAGGAATTACCATGGACACACATATCCCCCATGCGTTCCTATGGGAGGGAAGGCCAATCTCACCACATACCCTAAGAGCGCGCACGCACTTTACACTGGGCCACAGTGCTAAAGTGCCCGTAGGCCTAAAATCACTACCACCATGTCAGAGCTTAAGTCAAAAAGTTCAGAGGTGAACCTGCCAAAAAGGTCCAAGTCCAACAGTTTGTATGTGCCTTCATTGCCTCTCATAAAGCTCAAGCAGCAATGCTTGCCTCAGGTTGGGGGTCCTATGGATCCATTGCAGTCTTTCAACTGCAAATGCCCCAACTCATTTGTTACATCCTAGCCAGGCAAGGCCATAAGAGAGAGAATCCCATTCTTCCTGAGACATAGGAGATCAAAGTCAAATTGAAAGAAAGGTGGCAATGTCTATTTGGGAGCAATAGCACCTCAGAGGTGTACCTTCTAATAATGTCCATTCCTTCCAAAGTAAAAGTAGTTTGAGATTATTGCAGGCCCACGAATGCTAGGCATTCAGCGGTTTTGGGATATTTATGGGGAGCCTTTCTAATCTTCTTCTGCCGACCAGATCTATTTATTTTCTGCCTGCTCTAAGCAGGCACGATGTGTAAACAGGAGGGCCAGTGCAGTGTGGATAGATGATGAGCATAGGCAGCAGGGCAGGTTATGACCTGGGTGGAGGGAGCCCTGTCTGCTGTTCCAGACTTCTGCTGGGGAGGAGGGGCCAGGCAGTGCTGCTACCCACAGTCTCTGTGCCTGCAGCATCTGAAAGGCTCAGATTGTAAAGTGTTTTTACGGCCAGGATGTTTTTTTTGCAGGAAGACACAGATTCCTGTGCAAAAGCAATCCTTAAAGGCACTTCGTCTTTCTATGCTTACTGCAGCATGCAGTACACGTGGAAAGGGGAAATAACAAGTAATAAATATATTTTTCGTTGTTACTCCTCACTTGGGAAGGCGTAGCATCTTCACGTCCAATTCGATAATGAACTATCTTTCAAAACCCAGATTCAGAAAGTTACTTCCTCTTGTTTTGGTAAACTCCGCATGCTAAAAAAAATCTCCCCCTTTCTTCCCACTGAGTCTTTAAAAACAGTGACGCATGCCTTAATCACTTCGCATCTAGACTATGCGAACAGTCTGTATGTAGGAGTGCCTGCCTACCTACTACACAGGCTACAGATCGTGCAGAACGCCGCCGCCAGGCTGATCTGTAGAGTCCCTTATCGCCATCCCATCTCACCTCATCTGAGAAAGCTACATTGGCTTCCTATCACCGCTCGTGTCAGATTCAAGGCCCTTGTACTAGTCTTTAGGGCGATGAATGGAAATGGCCCCAAGTACCTCTGAAACAGACTAAAATCAGTCAAATCAGCTCTTATTCTCAGATCTAACCACCTCTGGCTCCTACTCCCACCCAGATTCCGTCTTGCGAGGAAAGGGGGTAGAGCTTTTGCAGTGGTAGTCTCTAAACTCTGGAATTCTCTTCCCATCAATCTCCGTTTCATGGACACTGAATCTCAATTCAGGAGCAAATTAAAGACCTTTCTATTCGCTGGATGATAACTTCCTGCCCCTGCTGCCTGCAATCCTTAGCGCCGGGAAACCCCCGTTGGGGGTAGCCGTGCGCTTAACAAAGATCAATAAGAATAATAATAATAATATGCATTCCCAGGTTTACCAGCCTTTGTAAATCTGGTAATGCTGTAAAATTCATTGGTGGATGCCTGGGAATGCCCATGTTCCGCACATGGAACGCCTCCTAAGTTGAAATGTAATGTAACACTGCACAAGCTGCTGCTTTACATTATATTTCTTTACACTCAAGGACCCGGCAAATCAGGCCTTGTGTGGCTTTGTAAATGTTACTGAATCCCTTGCATTTTCCTTGTGTTACCTTGCAGGACTGTAGGACAATGCAAAGGGTTCATAAATATGGCCTAAGTGTCCTTTCCTCAGGCCAGTAATGGCTCTTGCAGCTGTTTTATGAGACAGCCGAAGTTGTGTATTTAAACGAAAAGTGGTTTATTTGCATATCAGGTACTGCCATAATCAATCACACAAAAGGTGATGAGAGGAATGGTTGCAAATAGTTTAACCACTGGAAATCCCTTGTGATAGCATTCCAATCCATAATGTTTCACCCAATGTGACATGTGTGTTTAGGTTTTACATGTCCTAGCAGTGAAAAACTCCTCAAGTGGTTTTTCACTGCTGTAAGGCTACCCCTCACATAGACTGACACTGGGTGGCCCTATTAAACTTGATAAGTGCTAACTTCAGATTGGGAGCAGATAGAGGAATGATATTTACATTCAAATTAATTGCAATTTAAAATCTTTGGTGGTAAAGTTGGATTTTAAGTTACAATTTTGAAAATGCCTCTTTTAGAAAGTTTGCCTTTTTCATCTCAAACCAACTGTGCCTTTCTAACAGTACCTTGGGTCACTTGACTGTGACTTTCTCTGCTATTGTTGTTTGTGTAATGCTTCTAGACAGTGTGACAAATGAAACCTAGACAAGAGAGGAGAGAGCATTCCTGACAAGATGGCTGGGGTGGAGGTGTACCTTGTCCTGATTGCACTTCAAAGAGCTGTACCAGGGGCACACACAAAGGAACCTGACACCAGGCCTGCCCTTAACATTGCCACTCTAGGCATTTTGGAGCCAGGACCAGGGGAGGGGGACAACCTGACCTGAATAAGTTTTGGGGCTAGGTCAACAGATTTCCACACACAAAGGCTGGAACGAGGTATAAAAATTGGACTTTTAGAACCTCTCATCAAAACACTCCTGGACCGCTAGCAGATTCAGAAGAACTGCCCTGCTGTCTCAGAAAGAAGTTGACTGAAGAAGGAAAATGGAACCTGCTTGTCTTGACCCCAGGCTCTCCAAAATGACTCAATGGGTCAGTTGGCTGAGCTCCTGTGTGAACTACAGGGACACTACTAGCTTCTAGAGGACTGTATTACAAGAGCTCAGCTGACCAGCACAAACTGGGCCTGACTGAGCCCTGCTGCTGGCTTCTACTGGAGTGAGTCCTGATTGTGTCCCAATCCCCAAGAGATGCTCCCGAGTCCTGAACTCTTTGCTAGCATCAGTGAGAACACCTCCTGAAGAGAAGGGAGATTCGACTGCCCACAATTTCCCCCAACTCAATGCTCCAGATGGACGTGCTCTTCAGGCTGACTGTGACCATCCATGACACCTGCTTCCTTTGAAAACAGGATAGGGTCATCTAAAAGTATATAACAGCCCTTTAGAATGACCCATTGAACTATGGCCATAGCCCAAATACCTTCTTGATAGTGGAGCTTGGAAACATACTGCTAGTCGCATAGTCTAAGGGAATCTAATGATTGGAAGTTGCAAAGGCCAGTGTTTGCAATGATCCAAAGAAAGTTTGAAGTTTGATTTATTCACTTCTCAGCTGAATTTGGCATCAGCGTCCTTACATCCGAGTGCTGGCCTCACTACCACTGGAATATACATGCCATCCAGAAGTGGCCGGCATAGGGAAGACTGAGGCAAAGTGACATGTGAGAGCTGGCGATCGGAGTACTATCGCGCCGCCTGCATAGACTGTTGTTGCTTGCACTTGCTGATAAGGCAGAGAGTCCTGAAGGCGGGTGACTGGGAACGGGCCCGCGTATGTGCGAGTCTACATTGCCGCAACCTGTGGAGACCGAGAGTGCCAAGAGTGAATCTTTCTGAGGGTGCACTTGCCGGGGTAGCTCTGCGGTGCTGGTGAATTTCCTCTTAGGAGAGGACGACCCCTGCAGCGACCCATTGCCGAGCTGCTCGAGTGTGCGCTGCAGGGAAGGTGTGCACTGCGGATGTCTCACGCAGCACCTGGGGGCCCCTTTTTCCATGGTTGCTCCTTCGGCTCTGCTCTGGAGGCCTGGCAGATGCATAGGGGCACAGTGAAGACACCAGTGTTGGACATCGACCACCTGCATCCTGCTCCAGAGGTGAGATGGGGTTGGAGCGATCTGTACTGAATGAACTGCCCAGCGGTGCTGACCCCCTAAGGGGCTGCAGTGGAGGCAGCGAGGTGGAGGGCAGGCTGTGAGGGCCCTGCGGAGATGGCCATCTTAAGCCATAGACTACCTACGGAGCTTCTCATAAAATCCCCTCAGGGAGTGGAGAATGTCACCGGCCCTGGTGAAGCGCTGGGGATTATTCCGGCATTGGTGGTCTGCTGCGCAGCCTGAAGAGTGAAATTACGAGAGCCGCCTGCAAGTTGGTGCTTGCTTGATGGTAACCTCCACAACTCGTCGCCAACCTGTCCAGTGTTCAGGGCTAATGGCGATTTGATTAGGGAGGCGGAGGCCCCTGTCACCCCTCGTTGCAGGTGTGGCCGGCGGTTTCCTAGGTGCCCCAGAGCAAGGCCTGGCCCATACAAAATTCAGGTGCGAAGTCGCTCAAGTTGGTGCTTTAAATTAACTGTGTGCATGGGCAGGTCTGCTCTTACGTCAGCCACCGAAAAGGAGCAGCAGGGGGTATCTGGGTCTGACGGGGCAACCACACCGCTGGGACTACCATTGAGACCAGCGGACCACTGGACAGGGTTTACTTTGGTGAGGCCACTTGGCTCACAACGGGCACAGCGGAGAGGGACACTAAGCGTAAGTGCGCCAACTAGCACGTGCAATTGGGAAGTGCCCAGCAGCAAGAAATCCGGTAGACTGGGTGACTCTCCAACGTACTTACCGCAACGAGTACTGCAGCTGCCCAGACGACAAACTGACGCATAGTGACATTGAGATGGGGAGGACACAGAAGAAACGAGGGTTCACTGTCCTTAGTGTGGACACGCCGCAAACCCACTTTGATGAAGAAGACGACACACATGAGAAAAACAGAGACCTGACCTCCTGGAAACCCACCTTGTCCGATATCATGCAGGCAATAACGGCCACCAAGGAGGCACTGGAAGGGAAAATCTACGCCATTGGTACGGATCTTAGCTCGCTAAAAGATGATCATCGCAAGCTTAAGGACAGAGTGTCCAGCAATGAGAAAGAGATGAGTGGCCTGCCGGAGTCTGTCCACGAGCTGCTTTGTTCCTTCACTACCTTGGAAGCTGAAGTAAAAACCCTGGGACTACGGGCTCGGGACAGTGAAGGTAGATCAAGAAGGAACAACATCTGCGTCATCGGGATACCTGAAAAAACTGAGGAGGCAAACATGTTCCATTATTTGGAGGATTGGCTCCGAACTGAAGTGGCTCCCAGGGGTCTGTCCCCCTTCTATGCCTTGGAGGGGGCTCACAGAGTCTCAGCCAAACCACTAAAACCGGGGGACGTATTGTGGCTAGACTATTACACTTTCGAGACAGAGACCATAGTCTACAAAGCGCCCACCTCCACATCGAAAATCACAGGGTCATGATCTTCCCAGACTTTACCAGGGAGGTGCAGTGCAGCAAAGCATCCTTCGCCATGGTCAAGGCTAAGTGACGACAATTACACCTGCCATATGCCATGATCTTTCCCGCCCGACTCCAGGTGGCAGACCCGGCCGATGCTTGCTTCTTTAACTTGCCACAGGAGGCGTGGGACTGGTTCAAGGCCCATGGCCCGACCGACCATCATACCTCAGCTCCTGGAATCCCACAACGGAGCCCCCCCATCCATGGAGTCGGTTCCGGGGCCCCTTCGCCCAGGGAACTCAGCCTGGAATGCCGCAGATCCCTGCAGGTGGTGGCGGCACACAGTATAGGAGGTCCTGGTTCTTCTCCAATAAGGGCACTGGTCTCCGATTTGACAAGTCTGAAACCGCACATGACTGCAGTGACAATGAGAGCTTAGAAGCGGGCCTGCCGCGGGTTACACCCCAAACGGCTGACCACCATGGGGGCTCCCGGGGACTCATCATTTCTATATCCATGGCGTAGTTTCTGAGATCTTATGGCTCCTCAACCACGAACTCTGAGGAACATTCATTTGACCTGGTGCTAGTTGCCTAGATCAGATACTGGAGAGGAGGCACTATGGGACCGTCAGCAAGGCACTAGTCAGGTGACCAACCCTACAACTGTCACTTGATGATGATTTGCTCTCATAAGGTCTAGACGGGGATTCTCGTTGGATACCTGCCCTGGGGAGGGGGAGTTGGGATTGTTACTGCAGTTTTTATTTTTTAAGGGGATCCATGTGTGTCTCGGGGGGACAATTTTTTAACAGATGTGTCATGGGGAAGGTGTTTTAGAGGTCACACATGTTGGTTTCGCCAATGGGACCCGCGTTAGGATTGGCTTGTCTATCCTGGAATGTGAGGGGAATGCACTCCATGACCTGACGTCATAAAATACACTCTTAATTGGTACGCAGAGGCATCCAAATCTTATTCCTTCAGGAAACACACTTGCTGGCACCAGAAGGGAAGGCATTACAACGTCGAGGGAGAAGTCAGGCATATTAAACTACCTACTTCGCTTTTGCAAGAGTTCTGATATGGGTTAGGGCCGGTGTTCCATTCCAATGTACATCACAGCTGATTGACCAGGACAGTAGATACGTGGTGGTATCAGGGAGGCTAGACGGTCGAGACCTTACCCTAGGAATTATTTATGCACCCAACACAGACCAGCGAGCCTTCTTTACTCATTTATCGGGGGAATTGGTGGCCGTCCTCACAGGCTCGATTTTACTGGGGGGGCGACTTCAGCTGCACTTTCAACATCACATTGGACCGCTCACACCCTCCCTTCCAAATGCACCCGCACACAAATTGGCAAAGGCACGCCATAGTTGGCAACAGAAATGGGGCTTACTAGACACTTGGTGGGCGCAACACCCTGACACCCGTGATTACTCATACTTTTCTGCCCTTCACGAGTGACATGTCAGACTAGACACCATTTTAAGTTCACCTCCTGTTCATGAGGGGATTGGGTGCAGCGAATACCTTGCCAGGTCACTCTCCAGTCATAATCCGGTCCTAGTGAAGTTACAATAGTCACATGCTCGCACGGAAATACCCACCTGGCTACTGCGGCCTGAGGCCCTAGAAGACCAAGTCTTCTGTGCTGCGATAGGCTCAGCCCTCACCACCTACTTCCAAGACAATGAGGGTAAGGCCACATCCTCACTGGTAGAGTGAGACGCATGTAAAGCAGTCATTAGAAGGAGGTGGATATCTCAGATGGTTGGGATTCGAAGGTACTCCTTCAGGACATAAAAAAGGATGACGAACGCCTACGTGCCCTGGAAAAAGACAGACCTGGCAACCCAGACAGACAGCAGGAACTTCTCGAAGCTCGGGAGGCCGTAGCGACGCAAGTAGAATGATTGTGGTGCTTCAACTACAAAAATTACATTACTTGGGTATACTCGGAGAGGAACAAGTCGGGAGCCCTTCTGGCTTGGCTGGCCAACCCAGCCAGACGGTGGTCGGTGATTCTAAAGCTCCGTTGCCAGAATGGGGTGCCCAGATACGACCAACAGGGTATCAAAGACCTCTTTTTAACATACTATACTGAGCTTTACAGGAATCAGCTGTCCCCACGGATGAGGAATTACATGCCTTTACACAAGAATTAGATCTGCCAGCCTTAGATGACGACGGCGCGGCCTCACTGGGGCGGGAGATTGAAATTGGGGAGGTACGGGGGCTATCAAGAGCATGGCCCGCAACAAAACCCCAGGCACTGATGGGCTGTCAATTGAATTTTACCTCAGTGGCACCCAAACCAGTTCAGTTATATAATGACGCCAACCGTCTGGGCAAACATAAAGGTTTCCACCAGGGAAGCAGTTATTATTCCCCTGCTCAAGCCGGGCAAGCAGGCATGGTATAAGATGGCCTGTCGTCCGCTTTCCGTGCTCAATTTCGATTATAAAATATTAAGCAAAATTTTAGCTACCTGGCTGTTCCCCCATATGACCACCCTGGTTCACAAAGACCAGTCCGGGTTCATCCCCACCAGAAACACAGCACTTTCAGCTAGATTCATTAAGCAAAATTGCGATCGCAATAGTTGCGAAAATGCAATTGCGACCGCAATTTGATGAAAAGGAATTCAAGACAGTGTAAAACCAAGAATTGCGAATTCGCATAAAAAAATTTGCAGAATCCTGGAAGAAGCCCATTAGCGATTCTGAATTTGCGAGAAACCATGGATTCTGCGAATAAAACTGCGAAATCGCAAATAAATCGCAATCGCAATTCATGTAAAATCGCAGATTGCGAAAAACCCGAAAATAGCAGTTTGCGAGGCGCAATTTAAGGAGAACCCAAACCAGGTGGTAACCAGTAAGGAAAAAAAAAAGAATTGGAAAAAAACGTTTCCTAAGTTGCAACAGGTGCAGGCCTGACCAAACACACTTAAGGAGATGCAGCTGCAGCATCACGACTCTCGCAATGCCAGGACTCTACATGGTGGTCAGGCGGCGAAGGCAACAGCGAGCAGCACGGAACAGACGTAGGATCCAGGAGCGGATATTCCGCCAGCAGGTCACCCTTCTGGGCCAAACCAGGGAGCAAATATACGCTAAGTACCGCCTGAATGGGCCAATGATCATCAAGCTAATCCAGGACCTAGACCCCCTGATGCAGCACCCAACAAGGAGGACCAATGCCGTGCCCACACATGTCCAGGTATTGTGCAGCCTGCACCTTCTGGCCTCCGGAAGCTTCCAGGGGATAGTCGCAGTTGCAGGGGGGATATCCCAGTCCACCATGTCCCGCTGCCTAAGGAGTTTCCTGGATGCAATGCTGACCCGGCTACACCACTACATCACATTCCCCACCAGCCAACAGGACTTGGATGAGACCAAGCATCAATTTTACAATGTTGCACAATTTCCCCATGTGATAGGATGCATTGACTGTACCCACATCCACATCTGCCCACCAGCACAAACGGAATACATGTACCGCAACCGCAAGTCCTACCACTCCGTCAACATCCAGATGGTGTGCAATGCTAAGACATACATCACGGACATAGTGGCACAGTACCCGGGGAGCACACATGACTCCTTCATATTCCGGCACAGCGGCATCCACACACGACTGGCCAGGGGAGACTTTGGCGAAGGACACCTACTAGGTAAGTACACATGCCCCACAATGTTACACTGTGATGATGTAGCTGCGCAGCACAGGCACTCACCCTCTGCTCCTCTCATTCAGGTGACAGTGGCTACGCTCTCCGTGAGTACCTCCTCACCCCATACCTCAACCCTGCAACACCACAGCAACGGCGTTACAATGCAGCACACATACGCACAAGAAATTGCATTGAGAGGACATTTGGCCTTCTGAAGAGCAGATTCCGCATACTTCACAAGACTGGTGGGGCCATCAAATACGAGCCTGAGGTCTGCTGCCGCATTGTGGCCGTGTGTGCAATACTACACAACATTGCTACCAAGCGCCGGATACCTGTAGAGATATCTGGCAGTGAGTCGGAAGGGGACCACCGCCCACCTGCACATGCGTGTCATGCACGCGGGGAAAATCCCGCCGAAGGACACAGACGGCGCAACCAAATCACAATGAACTGTTTCTAGTGCACCCACTCCCCTCACCCAACACTTCACTCATGCATGACAATGTAAATAATGACATGAGTCTGATGTACTATTATAGAATAAATATTATTGTTGGTTGCACAATAATATGGCATTATTTCAAACAGTAACATATGAGGAGTATTGCGTCATACTACTCAAGATTTTGTAGTGGGCCTGCTTATGTCAGCAGCATGTCCCTGCCCTATGAGCATTAATGTCATTGGCGCCTCCGGCGCAAAGCTCCCAGTCGCCTCTCGAGCTCTTCCTCCGGCTGAGCACTAGATGCCGCAGTGGCCTGCTGCTGGGCGTGGAACATTAACCTGTGACGAAGACAGGCTGCTGTGACTAGATGTCCCCTCACTTGTGTCATCCCCTCCTGCATGGCCATGGCCAGTTGGCTGCAGAGCCTGAACAGCAGTGGTTACCTGCTCGAGTGCCCGTGCCACGTCCTGACAGCATTGGACCATCTGGAGTTGCATGGCCAATGATCTACGGGACAGCTGGGACGTTGCGTTGCCAATCACATAATTGGAGCGCGTGTACGCCGAGAGGCGTGTGAGGAGCTGGCGGTGGCGGCGGCGGGTGAGGTTTTGCTGGCTAACCATGGCGGCAGTGTTTGCCTCCATAGCTGTGGTCATTCTGTCCATCCGGTCGGACAGATGGGCTACATTCCTGCCTGTGTTGTGCAGCTGCAGGTGTATAGCTGCAAGGTGTCGTGCCTGTAATTGGTGTACGCGCAGCATGCGGCGCTCTATTGAGAGCCCTGGAACACGCACAGTCATCCCCCTCCTGCCGGTGCGTGGTGTACTTTGGCGCCGCTCCCTGACCTGCCTGCTAGGCTGGGTAGGCACAGTAGGTGTGCGCTGTGTCGGTGGTCTTGCAGCTGCTGGTGTTGACGATGCCACTGGCATGGGTCTCACAGCTGACGATGGTGGTGCTCCTGTTGTAGCTGGCATTGCAGGTGGTGGTACGCCTGCTGGCACTGGTGCTTGGCCAGATGGAGCTGGTTGTGTGGATGTATCTTCCTCACCCTCAGGATCCTCATGTGTTTCATCAATTTGCAGCCCCTGACTGTCGCTGCTGGTGTTATCAGCGCCACCTGTGATGGAAAGTGGACGTTGATTAATTACATGTATCTTTCACATGGAAGGTTGCTACATGCATGCTGGCTACCATTCCCTGACTGGCTGTTGCATTGACTAAGTTAGGACATGTATGGCTGTATGGGACTTTTTGTATATTGTGGTAAGACTACATGTCCCACAATGCTATAGGGATATTCTGGTGTGCATGGGCTGCATGACTGGGGTTTCTTATGGGTAGCTATAGGGTCATGGCCATTGTTAGGGGACAGGGTCGCAGTCACATGGCACTTACCTTTGCTGTCTTGGGTGGGTCGGGAGGAGTCCAGCCGGGTTACCCCCACGCATGCCTCAGGTTGCAATGTGTCCTCTACACGATCCTCCAATGGGGTATTGGGAGGGACTGTAGGCTCTCCCCCTCCTGTTGCTAGGCGCTCACCCAGCCTCTCGGCCACCCTCTCCTTGGCACGACCTCGGAGGTCGTACCACCTCTTTTTGAGATCGTCAATTGATCTCTGTGTGACTCCAACAGAGTTCACTTTTGCGCGGATGTGCAACCACAGTCGCCGGTTCTCGGCCTCTGGCACCCTCCTGGAGACCTTACCAAACAGTATATCATGGTCTTTACAGACTTCATCAATGAGATGTTCCAGCTCCTGTTCGGAGAATTTAATTTTGCGCTTTCTCCCTGTGTCACTGGGCCCTGCTGCTTCCTGTGACATTGCTGCAGTCTGCAGTATCCAAATACAATAACTGGAGGCGGTTGGAGTGGAGCTCTGAGCAGTGCTGCTTCCAATTCTGCCTCAGTATTCAGAATGAGGGAGAGAACTGCCTGCTTCCTGGTTGTGATGTCATCACAGTGCTCGAAAAGCGACTTCCCGTTTTTGCGATCTCGCTAATAGCGAGATCGCAATTTCAACATGGGATTTGACCGATTTTGCGATTTTTCTGCGATTTCAGAATAATCGCTATCAGCTTTTGCGGCCGAATGCGAATCGCTATATTTTCTCGCACATTTACATGAATCCCATTCTGCGAATTCTAAATTGCGATTCGGTATTAATCGCAATTTAAAATTCCCAGAATATGGTTTTCATGAATCTGGCAGTTTATGTCCGGAGGCTTCTGCAGTTCTTGGAGGTGGACACTTACAGGCACATGCATCAATGTAGGCTTTTGCGATTCCTTAATTGCCATTATAAAGGAATCGCAATTAAGGAATTGCAAAAGCCTGTGCATGTAGGAATCGCTATAAAATTAGCGATTCCTAAACATTCCTTAATTGCGACTTGCAAATTGCGAGTCGCAATTAAGGAATGCCTTCCCATTCATTCCTAGGTGCCTACTGGCCCATTGGAATGAATGGGAGATTGCATGAGCAATATGCGAGTACCAAATTGCGCATTCAATTTCAAGGGTGCAAGGGTGTCAAAGGACACCCTCTTGCATCCCTGAAATTAATCGGTGCACGCATGTTGCGCCCACACATGCCCCAAGGCATGTGTGTGTAACCTACAACTTTTAATTTTTTTAAAGCGTTTGCAAATTACCATCAAGTACAAATTGATGGTAATTTGCGCCCCCTATTAGCAAAATCATCGCAATTTGCGATTCCATCATGCATTGCATTTAAGGAATCGCAATTTGCAATTCCTTAAATGCATTCACAATTTAAGAAATCTCAATAATTTGCGCTTTCCTAAATTGCGAGAGGCTGACAGGTTGATGCATCGTCGAAGCCCTTTTTGCGGGCACAAACGGACGATTTTTGCGAATCTCACCGTTTGCGCTCGCAAAAATGGTTGATACATGTACCTGTTACTGCGCTATGTCGCAGAGATATTCGCAGTGGACATAGAAAAATCCTTTGACAGCCTGGAGTGGGCTTTCAAGCTTATGTTATGTGACTGCTCATTCCTTGATAGTTACTGGGAGGAGATAGCAACAGTCCTTTCAGACCTCCCTCACAGGGAAATCGACCTGATCATGGTGCACTGCATCTTACTCTGGTTTCCACACACATCCAAGAATAAATTTACTAGCAAATTCATCGACCTGGGCCCATTACTAGCCAAGCAAAACATCACTACACACTGGAAGGCTAAACAAAGTCCCACCATAGCAAGGTGGGAAGCAGAATTCATAAAATGGGCTGAATGTGAGGGAGTGATCCGGCTGCAGTTAGCGCATCGAGCGGGAATGATAAGGCCCTGGAAGGGGTGAGAGCATGGAAAGCGCTGGTTGCTGCACTCAAAGCTCCCGAAGAGATAGATGATAGTGACCCCCAAGACGCCCTTGGCGAGGATGCAGTATAACATGCGAATAGTCCTCTGATCCCCATGACCTGCCATCTTGGATACGGGGATGGTCCTAGACAACTTTATTGGATCACCACACCGAAGCCATGCCCCCATTCCAACACGTTCCATTGATATGGGCATTAACCTGTTGGCCCCTTCTGCTACCTCAACTTAGTGACACGCCTGGGCGGGAGGGAGGGAGGGAGGTTAATTTGGGTTAAGGTTTTCTAATATGTGCATTTATTCACTGAGCAGTTTGCATACTTTGCATAATTTGCCTGACAGGATGGCTTGGACACTTAATTTTGCCATCTGATTTCAATGTCATGCTTGTAACTTTGTCTGCCACTGAGAGGTGTTCCCGGACCCTCTGACTGTTTCTGTGCAAATCAATACAAATGTGTTTTTTAAAAAAAAGAATGGACTTGATTACCGTTTTTTTCAGCTCTGGGGCTTGTTGGGCGATGCTCCTCCTCTCAAACGGAGAAGCCGCCCCTGCCTTACACCATGGAGCAAGGGTGCCTGCGTTGCAAAACGGATTGTTTTTGTGAAGGAATAGACACCTTCCTGCAGAAAAACAGTTGCCTGAGGCTTTTTCCTTTTTCTATGTGTGCTCTAGCTTTCTTTGTTTTCTGCAGAATGCAGCACCCATTGAAAGAGGAAACAACGAGGGGAAAAAAAGAAATGTCTCCTCATTACGCCTTACCTAGCGAGGCATAGTATTTTGGGGCATTCACAGGTCTACCAGTGATGGTAAATCTAGGAATGCACCAAAATCCATAGGTGTTGCGTTGGAACACCCACACACCACCCATGGAACACCTCCCTGGGGCAGAGCAACACAACGCAGCTATTTGTGCTGTGTTACGTTACTCTAGTTTTAACAAGCCACTCAGGGCCACGCAAGGTGGCCTTGCATGGCTTGAATAATTGCACTTAGTAATTGTGTTGCGCTTGCACCCATTGCATGGCACAAGTACGATGCAACTACTTGATAAATGTGGCCCTAAGTGTACCACCGTGTCTACTCTTAAAGGATCTGGGTCTGCAAAATCAAAGCATTAATACAGGTCAGCCTCGGCAAACTGCATTCATTTAGCAGCCCAGAAGGAAACATAAATGTCCTCGATGACCTTTTTCAGAAAAGGGCTGAATATTGATGCCCATAATATCATGGTACAAGAACACTAAGGACAGAACATCGAGGGACAAAATATTGAAAGGTTAGTGCACAGAGTGAAGTACAGACTTACTTTTCTTAACTCCACATCTACATACGATGAAAATATACATATCAACAAGGTATATATATGTGAAATTAGGTATAGTAAATATAGAATTACTTGCCTGTCAATATTTTATTTTTTATATTTTGTCTTCGATATTGTATGTCATTGATATTGTGGTTTCGATATTCAGGGTGCTCATATCAGAAAGGCAATGTGTACACCGAACTGAAGAGTACAGAAGCAGCTGTGGGCTGTCTTGTAAATAATATTTCTTTATGGATGGGTAACTTGGTGAGTAGCTGCATGCAAAATATTTAAAGGAGACCACCAATATCAGGATATCACAAGCTAAAGCACTAACTTGATGTTGAGGCTGTCAATGCCTAGTCTGGCCATTCTTTGAAACAGTTGTCAGATTAACTGACTATGCCTATGTTTTTTGATTTTCTTTAGAAAAGTTTTGAACACCGGAGCCCTCAACCCTTCAAAGTATTTGCCAACACGTGTTTTCATTCCCAGGAGACCAAAACAAATTTAGGGGCACATGAACAAGCATTTTACTGGTTGCAAACAAGGCGATTTGCAGAATCGGCCTGTTTGCAACCGGTAAAAAGCCATTTCCGATGCATCAAACCTCAATGCATTCGAAAAACAGGTAATTATAAAAATTGCAAATGCATTTAGGGATTCACAATTTGCGATTCCCTAAATGCAATGCATGAAGCATTTTAAAAATGCAACTTTGCATTAGGGATTCACAAATTACCTTTAAGTTAAAGGTAATTTGCAAATCCTTAAAAAAAATCACAAAAATTAACTTTTCAAATTGCCATGTGGCCCTTAGGTCATGTGTGTGCGCCACATGTGCACACTTACCTTTTTGGGGGTGCATCGGGGGGCCGTAGGCTCCCTAGCACCCTTGCAATTGCATTCTCAATTTGCGATTACCTATTTGGTAATCGCAAATCCCATTCATTCCTATGGGCCTCTAGGCCCATTGGAATGAATGGGAAAGCATTCCCTAATAGCGAATCGCAATTTGCATTCGCTATTAGGGAATGTGTAGGAATGCGCTATTCATTTTGCTATTAAGGAATCGGATTCCTTATCTTGATGCATGCGCCCCTTAATTTTGGTTAATTGATCTTTTTTTTACTGATAACCCGAAGAGGTGCCTACTGTGGTATCTTCGGTAGTATACCTCAGTGATATAAGGCCAAAGGGTCCAGCTTCCTCTCTTCTTTGATAATCACCAGTTCACTGCTTTTCTTAAGTGATCAAATGTGCTGGGCTACGTGAGAAGTCTGGTACGAAATTTCCTCCTTCTGATGGTCATCCTGCTAAATAGGCAATAACCTTGATAACTTTCATCGCTAATGTTCGTATGGAGAACAATTTAAAAGTAGTGGGTTCATGCAGAGCTTTCACTGTTGTGGCTTTTAATTTCAATCCTTTTGAACATCCCATCTCACAGTTTTTTCAGTACCTCCTAATACAGATTGAATATGTATATCTAGTCTTTGTCTAGTATTGGGATTTTCCTAGCATTGCACAGAAATATTCCAGATTTTATTAAAGATACAGAAGCAGATATTAGTCACAAGTCCCAGCTTGCACCCCTTTCATTCACTACACACACACATAAATACCCTTGGCAAGAAATCTGGGCATCTAGCAATTGTGAGAATGAGAAGTATCAGTGCTACTGTTAGTTGGCTGCACCATAACTACACCATGAAATGGAAGGACCTTTAGCTTGTCTGAGCCTAGTTTTTTGTCTTGGTGTCGATGCCACATATCAAATAATCTCTTCTGTCTCTCTCTGCATCCAACAGATTTTGAACTTAAGTATTTCTGTGCCCCTGCTCTGCCATCATCCTTTGAATATCTATGTTACCTCTGCCTCGCTAAGCCTCTCTATCTCAAATACCGATGGCTCTGATTCTTCCTCATATCTTTACTGGAGATAAGGAAAACATTGGGCAGGATAGATTTAACCTGGTTATTGTATGTAAAAAAAAACTTTAGTATTATTGAGCCAGCTTTGCTGTGAAAATTAAAGCAAATAAGTGGAACTTTGAATAGTCTCTGCTCTCTTGCTAAAAGTAGGGGGTGGACGATGAACTCCGCTCCACTGGCAGAGTTCACTGAGTTTTTACGACTCCGCGCTCCGCTCAGAGAGCAGAGTTCGGTAAAACTTCACCAACCGCGGCAGAACGGAGTTTACTGGTGCACGCTGAAGGGCGCACTCACCCCTGGCTAAAAGTTCAAATCACATACCAGAAACAAAAGGACCCAATAATTCATGATAGGGACCTCATTCCCAATCTGCGGCCCACCTTTACAGACATTTAAAGGTTACAAACTTGCCACTAAGGGAGTCTGGTGCCTATTCGGCTTCCGAATTAAGTGAGGGTGAGTTCTACCCAATCCAGTTCTGAAAACATGACCAAATGATGGGTTATATGATGTTACAACGCAATCTTTTAGATCGCGGTACATCACAACGTATCTTTTACAACGCAAGTCGTTAACACGACTTGCGCTGTAGGGTGCTGGACTTAGGAATAGTAAGATTTACTATTCCAACTCCAGCCTACGTACAGTACGGAAGGTGTTGGAATAGTAAATCTACTATTCCTTGGTCTAGAGCGCCCTCTAGCGCAAGTCGACCTGCGTTGTAAAAGACGCGTGGTAATGGCAGCGCGGTGTTTTGACCGCGTTGTCATGGATGTTCCCCAAATGATGCATTGTACACCTCATTTCTCCAAAATGTTGGCAAATTGTTGGCAAAAAAGGGTGATTTTCAGAGAAACGGTCGAATGGGCTCTAATGAAAAAAATCTGATTCATCAAGGAACTCCTAAACCTCTTCTTCCGAGAAGTTAAGGGGGCAGGAATGTATTCCTTTTAATAAACACATTCTTAAAAATGGGGCCACATTGAGCTCTCAGCAGCAATGCACATGTGGCTCAAATGTCTACACTGGGACTTACTTTCTAACGCAAATTAGGAGCGAGCTTAAAGTAACGAAAAGTAGAACCATTTGCTACTTATAACTACTTTGCATCAAAGGTTTGTTCCATGGTAGGTGAATGGGCATTCCCGATGCAAACACCCGTGGGTTGGGAGGCAAATTCACATCTATTGACAAAGGGTATACATAATTACCATCAAATCCTTATGCCTCCTAAAGGCGGGTATACATTTTAAGAAAAGTTTTCTTTTCTCATACCCTTTTAAACACTGCATGCTGCACTTTACAGCACGCATTTAAACTGTGAAAAGTGGTGAGCTATGTCAAGGCAAAGTAATATGTACTGAAAAGGTAAGCTTTCAGTACAAAACCTATGCTTGACAGTTGACATCACACACACACACACTCACACTCTGATGCCTGGGAGCGAATATTAGTGCCTTAAGTGCACCAGCACAGGGGAGAGAGTGACAGCACCACCCCCACCATATTTTTGTAGATATAGCACTGGTCTGTTCTCTCCCTTTCAAACAACACAACATTGGTGCATGCCAATTCAGTAAATGTGGCCCCCGTTCTTTTAGCAATTCAGAAATTGAAAGCCAGTCACAAACTTATTTTTTCCATAAACTCTATCTTGAGGAAGTTACAGCATGGATGGAGTATACCTCTCTCAAGGGAAAAGTTGTTGGATCATTTTGAGGAAAGAGCTTCAGCCAGTCTGTCTGGAACAGGCCTAGGACGACAACACATACACAATCTTGAAGGGAACACACAGACTCAGACCTAATGACATACAGAGGACTTTGGAAAGTGGAACCAATCACTCACCTAGCGACTAACCACTTCAACATTCTGACCCAGTCAGTGGCCATACACGCCCCACCCGTGCACCTGGCCAGCCCCTCCCGCCCCCCTCCCCACCTCACCCCTCACACACACACAGCACCCCACCTGCACACTGGCAGCCGATCTCGGCCGTGCATTCCATCGCAACTCCGTCTTCATGCACATGGAAACTAGTTGTAATGCCCCCTACAGGTACCTACAGGAGCATGCACGCAGAGCACGTGCCCTCTAAGCATGGTCCCTGTTGGGGCTGTGCCAGCCTTCATAGTTACAAGTCTCTCTGTTGGGTAGAAAGCATTTCATCCAGCATATTAATACTCGCCATCTGGAGGTAATCATTTGCAGACAATGTTTTACTAGCGGATTTTACTAGTCCTAAATTAGAGGGTTAAGCAAACAAACAGCGTTTTCATCTTCGCCATATATATTGTTCAGTAAATGTCTGACACAAGTCTGGGTCACCTCGCCATGTCACATTTCACAATAATAATGCATGTATTATTGCAGAACGACATTTTTACAATATAGTTAATAGTTCAAATTGTTCCTACAATCCAATCATTTGCCACCGCTTACTGATAAAATATAAAGTGCTTTTTACATTTTTTAAACTTGCTTTTTTATTCAATACTTATTTTCGTGCTGTAAACCAATGTTTCTTTCTGGAACACGTTTTGGAGTTTGCCTTCTACCAGTGCCTCAAAAGCCTTCTGAAAATACATTTCACATACGGAAATATATTAAAGGACAGTATTATCTTCCACTTTGCATAAACACAACAAACTCAAACCAGGAACGGGTTGTTTTGAATAACTCACAAAAACACGGACATTATGGTTCTCGAACAATGTCGCCAGACATAAAAAACACACTGAAGTGCAACATCGCCACCGCGTGGTAAATCAAGTTCATCACTAGAATGAAAGACATTTTAAAGCTAGCGATGAGTTATTGAGAAGCAGCTGCAATTCGCGAATAACAGTATCTTTTGCTAAATCACTTGCGACAGTGTCATAACTGTGTGACAATTTGTATTATGTATATTGGATGCTACTTTCAATACTGAACTGTTTCGTTCTTAATTAAAATATGGTGATTATTACTTGAAACAAGTATATAAGACACTTGTTAGGAGAACAATATTTAAAGTTACGAAACCCTATTCAACTGGGCCACATAACCTGTGTAATTAAATACTTCCGTAGAGGGCAATCTAGCTATCAAGTGTTCAGCTTCTATCCTGAATATAGCTAGATTGCCCTCTACGAACATTTTAATTACACAGGTTATGTTATGTTATGTTATACATATATATATATATATATATATATATATATATATATATATATATATATATATATATATATATATATATATATATATATATATATATATATATATATATATATTACCTACTGGCGGTCGCCAGTAGGTAGTTATAGTTAGATTTCCATAGGGAAATCGCAACATTCTATTGGGAATAACTTTGGCGCCGGTTGAGGAATCTGCCTGAATTTTTCAGCAACTTTGCCTCGCGGCTCTCCGCTCCTTCCCTGAAAGTTTGGGGGGGATTCGTCAAGCGGGGGCCGAGATAAAAGGGGGGTCCCAAAACGTGTTTTCCCCATGTTAATTTCCATAGGGCGGTCTGTCGCACTTTTAGCTCGAACGGCGGAATGGATTTTCACCAAACTTGGCAAAATTGTAAGGACTGGTAGCCCGATGTGCCTTTGGTATGTCTCAAGATATGTGCTCCAGAGGATTTTGAGTAATTTAGGTTCAAAAAATGTTATATATCTATGGCCGCGCCCCGGTACGCGCACCGGCGAGCGCTCCGGGCGCGCCACTCGACTTGCGCATGGGAAGCTGATTGGTTCTCGGGTGTCTGTAACCATTCGAAACAGTCCGCAGCGGCCGCCATCTTGTGTCTCGGTAGGAGTGAGACACAAGAGGTGGCAAAAATCAAAGGGGGAAATGACCAAAAGGGGGCAGGGTAGACCCCCCTTGACCCCCTAGGTTTGATGTGGGGGCCATTAAAGGTGTCCCGCGGGGCAAAAAAAAAATCTTTTTTTTTTCGTTTTTCGCGGGGGGAGCGCCCGGTACGCGCACCGGGAAGCGTACCGGGGAGCGTACCATGGGGAAAAATAGTGAAAAAAATGATATAATCATAATAATAGATAATAAAATAATCATTTTGAGTGATCAGAGGTAGGGTAGCTCTGAAAAGAGCTTTTGGGTTCTGTGGCTGTTTTAGGTACCTACAAGTACGTCCCACACACACCCACACGCACACAACCCCACACCCCCACACCCACACACTCCCCACACACACCTCACACACGCACACCTCCACCCACACCCAAACACCCCACACCCCCACACCGACACCTTACACATCCACACCCACACCCACACATCCCACACACACACACTCACACACACACCTCACCCCCCCAACACACACACACGCACACACAGATACCTCACAGACACACCTCACACATCCCACACGCACACCTCTCCCCCACACACACACACACACACGCACACCTCACAGACACACCCACACATCCCACACATACACACACATCCTACACACATACCCCCCACACCCACACACACCCCACACACACCTCACACCCCCACCTACACCCAAACACCACACACACCCACACCCACACACACACCTTACACACCCACATCCCCACCCACACCCACATACCCCACACACCTACACACACCTATACACCTCATCCCCCCTCAGACAAACACACACACACACACCTCACAGACACACCCCACACATCCCCCACACACACCTCCCCGCCCCACACATGGGGAAAACTCAGTGAAACACTAAAATAATAATTTAAAGTGCTTAGAGGTAGGGTAGCTATGAATAGAGTTGTTGTGTTGTTTGGGTGTTTTAAGTACCGCCATGTCTTAAATTTAATGTACACCATTTCCGATGTAGATATCTTGCATGTTGTTACAGAAGTTGTGCTATATGGAATCCATATCATAGTCTGTCAGGAAAGCAGAAAGAACATGGAGGCAGGAGATGAAAAACAGATGTCAAATACACATTGGAGATAATATAGTGGGAGAAAGGAAGTATCTATGAGCAAAATTACTATGTAACATAAAAAAGTTGCACAGTATACTATAAGTCTGACTTTACATTATAATCAATTTGGTACTAGTTTAAGAATTACATATAAAAATGAATAATGTCTCAAACAATTTTAGAATTATTAACTATAAATTTATTTTTCAGATTATTTTTCCAAATTAAACATAACTTCTATCATTTGACTGTCAGAAATGTCCTCATTTTGAATGAGCAAATCCACTGATTCTACACATTGTAGTAGTTCATAGTCCCTTGATTCATCCATGAATTCCAAGTTATCATTGGGTTCTATAATTTCTTCATTGTTGCTCTCTAGGACAATTTCAAAGGAAATGTTTTGTTGTCCTTCCATTTTCGCGCTGAAATTTGCATAAAAAATAAATATATCAGTAGAGATAGGGCACTGTTGGGTTTAAGTTCAGGCAGGTAGTTTGGATTTTTTAACAGTGAATTTATCTTTGGGCAGTGTATGGTATCAGACTGGAAGTAGAAATATAAAAAAGTGTATGTGATGAAGCCTAAGTAAATTCATAATTATACAAGACAAGCCTAAATCCATCCATAACTATAACAGAGAAGTCTATCTCAATCTATAACTATTACAGAGGGATAGTATATAATTATCAGAAAAAGTTTTCCAAATTAACTTAAAGTGCACAACATACTTCAGTTTTCAAACTAACAACTTACCTTTCAAAAAGAAGTTGAAGTTGTCAGTGAAAATGCTCTTGAAATGTACTTCAGGAAGTAGTAGTCAAAATGGCTGTGTTTCCCTCTCTTTCTTTATATATATTCAGGTACATAACCAATCAAATGTCATGAATAATAGTAGAAAATGAAAGTAACTTTTTAATTGGTTGTCAATTCTAATACTTCAGATGTGTTTTTGTGAAGTAATTTACCTCAGGATATTTAGAGAGGTCTACAGGCTAAATGGCTCAATGGAATTCCACCAAATTTGGGAAAATGGTAGGGATTGGTATGTAGTATGAGCTATTGTATATTTGGTTGTACAAGTTATTCTATACTTTGGATTGTGTAAATTAAATTGTATTCCCATTCTCTGACACTCACTTTCCTTTTTCCATCCTCTTTCAGCTCTTTTTACTCACTTATAATGTCTTTCTCTCACTCTCTGTAAGCCCCGTTCCTTTACTCCACTTCTTTGACAACCCCTCATTCTCATTTCAACTGTGTGCATCCCCTCTCTCCCTTGCATAACTTTTCAGCTTTCAGTCTCTCTGCTTTACTTCCCTTTTCCGTATTTTCCTCCTTTGCTCTTTTAGTAATTCCTGTTTACTCATTCAGCAGTATTATTGCACTCTATCACTATAAATCACCCACTCTCCCTCGCTTATCTTTGTTTGCTCCTTACTTTTGACCTCTTCTCTCTAGTTTTCGTTTACTACTTCTATGTCCTCAGTGCCTCACTCTCCTTGTGTTATGTTCAGTTGTGTTTATCTTCCTTCTATCACTTCTTTTACAATAACTTCACTGCACCGCTCTCATCGTTTTTCATCCCATTTCTTTTACTCTGGTTCCATTACTATCCCTCATTTCCTTTCTTTCAATGTCCTTCTCTTTACTTTCATCACCAAATTATTTTCTTTCAGTACCACTGTTTAAGTCGTCTTCTCCTCTCATTCCTTTTTTTTGCTCTCTTACTCATTTCCTTTTCTCACTCATTGTACTCCACCTCACTCAGTTTTTCTCTAGTGTGTCTGCCTACTAACTTCCTCAGTCCATTTCCCTCAATCGTTGTATATTATTCTCTCTCCCTTCATCCTTTCACTCTATGACTGTTCTTTACTTACTCTCAGTTATCTTCTATTCCTCATTCTTCTAATTGCATCCTTAATTAGACTGTTTTCTGTCTCAGTCAATATCTTTTTACTTACTTCTGTTTCCTGATTTAGTTTTGCTAACTCACATTGTTTTAGTATCTTTCTTACCTTCAGTTCATTTCTCTGTTCTTCTCTCTCTCTTTGTCAGTGAATCTATATGCCTTACTCTTTGTAATTTGCTCTCCTTCTATTTCTTTTTCTCTCTTTTTGTCCTTCTACCTTACTTTATTTCCCTTTGTGTGTCCTTCACTCTTACTTTATTTCTAAATAGTGTTATGATTTTTAACCTCTTCATTTGTATCTTTTAATTTAAAATACCTATTTCATTAATTATAACTTATTTTTTCTTCTCTCTTTCACAGATACAAACTGTAGTAAAAAAATTAATTAAAGTTACATTTATTATATGGTAAGTATGACTAAAAAAATGTAGTTTGTCATCACCCTTTGCTTTAAGCTCACTAACATTTTCTCAATCAACCTCACTCCTGTGTCTTTACTCTGCTTCCCTTACTTATTCTTATTCTACATGTTTATTCCCCTTTCCCTATTTTCCCTCTCATATTCTACTTCTTTCAATCCATATTCTTTCATTCACTTACCCTCTGTTCCCTTCCTTTGCTTCTTCACTCACTCTCTTTTTCTTAATTATTTACCTTACTCCTACACATACACCTCATCCCCCTCCCAACACATACACACCTCTAACATACACCCCCCACACACACCACACACACACCTCATACACACAAAAAATCCTCCTACACACACACCTCAAACACACACACACATTCCACACACACACATACATCGAACACATATACATCCCACACTCATACACTCCTCACACATATTTCACACACCCTCACCTCCACCCACACCGAAACACCCCACACAGCCACACCCACAGACACACCTTACACACCCACACCCCGACCTACACCCACTGACTCCCTATAAGTCACACACACTGCATTACTTATCTTTCTTTGCTGTTTCACTCAAGCCCATTCAAGTACTGTTTCCTTTACTCTCTTTGTCCTTTCTCTTTCTCACTCCCCATGTCTTATCCTAATTCAATTTTTCCCCCTCTTTCACCCCTCTTTACTTATACTACCTGGTCTTTTCTCACTTTCCCTCATCGTTCTTCATTTATTCCGGTTCCGCCACTACCCTTCATTCCCCATTTTTTACTGTCCTTTCTTTTTCTTTCAACAGCCAGTCACATTCTCCCACTATCTCTACTTTAGTCTTCTTCCTCTCTCTTCCTTTCTTTCGCTCCTTTAGTCACTTTACTTTTCTCACTTTCACCCTATTACACCTTCTCTGTTTTTTACTATGTGATAAACAATCCCTCTGTGTTTCTCCCTGTAGCTCTCTTTCTCTTAACATTACTCTCTTTGTGTTCTTCCCTCATGCTAACTCCTTCATTAATTTTTTTTTTCTATGTTTTTGGGGGGCGCGCCCCGGCACGCGTACCCTAAGAAAAAAAAATTGACAGAGATTCATTAAAAATATAGGTTTAATTTTATATATGAAAGGTAGTTCTAAAAAGAACTGTTTTTTTTTTCTTTTTGTTGTTTTATATTTTTTTTATTGTTTTTTGAACATTTTGTACTTTTTTTGGCTTTTCAAAACAGTTTTATATTTTTTTTGTATTTTTTATGGGAAGAAACAAAGAGAAAGGGAATTGAAAATGGCTCAACTAGAGCAAAAAACAAAAAACTGAAAAAATTACTTCTTTTTTTTGGGGCAATCGTGATTGTCACCAGCAATGACGATGAGCTTTACACTCTTTTCTCCATAGGACATAAGCTTGCCACATCCAGTACAAGTGACTTTAAAATCACCAAATCGTTCCTGGATACAAGGCATCACCTCTGATGTTTCTGGTCCCGATTGAGTGGATTGCTTTCTTTTGGAGCTGGTCCTTGAACACTGGGGGAGGTGACTGGCCAATTCCCTGACCTCTGCACGAGAATAGTTAGCAGGATGCTTCCGGGTCATATGCCGAATCATGGTATTATTACCAAATGAATATTTTTTATCTGGATTGCCCCTTGAGAGTTCTGCACCACAGATTCGACATGTTACCTTAGCCGCATTAACTTTTTTCTTGCCCTCTGGAAGTGAAAAAAACTCCCATACAATGTGTTCTTTTGGCTTGTATGGGGTATTTTCTTCAGGCAGCCATCTGCTCCCCTCCTCCTCTTCCTCTTCCTCCTCCTCCTCTTCTTCACCAGCAATGTATTGTTGTGGTGGTCCTCTTGGTGGTTGTGGTGGTGCAGATGCTCCAGCTGTTGCTGCTACAATAGCCATTTCAAAGTACAAAAGAATTGTCTCTGTAGATGAAACAGGTCTTCCTCAGTCAAAGGACAAAGTCAGAGTGAGGAAGAAAGGTGGGGTTTTTTATCATTTGGAAAAAAAAACTGTGCTGAACCAATCAGAAGTGTTATTTTCAGGTCACAAGACCAAGGCTTTACTCATTTGGAAACCAAAAATGTTCTGCACCAATAGAAAGTGTTATTTTCAGGTCACAAGACCCAGGCTGGTCACAAGACCCAGGCATTACTCATTTAGAAACCAAAACTGTTCTGCACCAATAGAAAGTGTTATTTTCAAGTCACATGACCCGACGCACTTACGCTACGCGCCCGCGGGTGCGTAGCGTAAGCGCATCAGGACGTTTCACGATCGTAAGCGATCGCGTGCTTTCGGTTGCGATTACGCTGGGCGTCATATGACGCATCACGCGTGTACGCGATACGTCACGATGTTGTTTTCATTCGCGGCAATAGCGCTCCCGGGAGGCTCCCCGGTCCGCGCCCCGGGGCGTGCCGTAATATTGTGCTTAACTGTGCATTCACCGGTGAGCGCCCCGGGAGCGCACCGGGGTTAAAAATAAAAAAATAAAAAAAAATTAACATATTTATACAATATAAAATTCGTTTTAAAATTTTTCACTTTCTCTACCTATAAATATTTGCTATTAAAAAACCATTGAAATTCACTGAAAAAAACATAGGTTTCACACCAGTTATAGTTAGGAATTAGCATTAAAAAACCTATGAAATTCACTGAAAAAACCATAGGTTTCACACCAGTTATAGTTAGGAATTAGCATTTAAAAAACCTATTAAATTCACTGAAAAAACCATAGGTTTCACACCAGTTATAGTTAGCTGAAAGTTTT
This sequence comes from Lissotriton helveticus, assembly GCF_964261635.1. Classification (NCBI taxonomy): domain Eukaryota; kingdom Metazoa; phylum Chordata; class Amphibia; order Caudata; family Salamandridae; genus Lissotriton; species Lissotriton helveticus. The sequence goes on from NC_136070.1 coordinate 1,149,896,042, forward strand.
ACTCGCATAAAACCATTGAAATTCCCACGTTATAGTTAGTTGGACTCACTATCACTTGCGCGAGCAATGCACTGCTGATGACGTCACATATTACTTCACTCATGACATGGTCAGTGACATCACTCATGACATCACTGATGACACCTTCCTTGTGACAGAGTGACAGACCTCCTTTCACTGTACTGTAACCCTTGAAACACATATTGAAAAATAGAAACTAACATTTTCAAAAAAATGGAGATACCCATACCAGTTACCACAACCAATTCAGTAATTCCACCATCTATATACACATCCACTCATTCAGCAACAGTTCTATGTAGTCACTCATACATATACTCACTCATCATATATAGAGATACACCTATATATCCTGTTACACAACGACAGTGATCCAAAAGTTACTGACACACATACTCACACATGCAAATAAACAATTGAACATCCATTTATTTGCATATACAGCTATACACACACTACCACCTTACTTCTAAGAAAACATACACATATTTACTCTATTAAACAATCACTTATAGAAAAACATAGTTCTTTAAACAGGAAGTCTTACAATCCCTCACTCTCACATATACTCACTTATATACATCAATATTCACATATACTAGATTAAAACATATCTAGTTACTGATAAAGACACTAGTGAGACAGTCATTCACTCACTAACACACACATATACACACTCATCCACCCATACAGTCCTGCACATATGCTGTCTTCAAAACACATACCAACAGTGAGTCAGTCATTCATGCATCTATGTGCTAAGTAATACCCCCACCAAACCATACAGACACTCATACTGATACTAAAAAAACATCTATTAACCCATATACACACATGTAGCTACTCAGCAACCCATGCAGCCACTTATACACAAAGTGAAACACTAATACATATATTTTAATATTTAAACATTATTCTCTAATATATGTATTCACTAAGATATACTTAATAAACCAGTTAACCAATAATTTTTTTTTTTAAAACATCCATGTAAACATTTATCCTTCCATCAACTTTTACATATACATATATAACACATATTTATTTCTCGGAAAGACATACATTCACTGGATGGTGTCATCAGTGATGTCATGAGTGATGTCACTGCCCATGTCATGAGTGATGTAATATGTGACGTCATCAGCAGTGCATTGCACGCGCAAGTTATAGTGAGTCCAACTAACTATAACGTGGGAATTTCAATGGTTTTATGCGAGTAAAACTTTCAGGTAACTATAACTGGTGTGAAACCTATGTTTTTTTCAGTGAATTTAATAGGTTTTTTAAATGCTAATTCCTAACTATAACTGGTGTGAAACCTATGGTTTTTTCAGTGAATATATATATTATATAACCTACTGGCAGTCGCCAGTAGGTAGTTGTAGTTAGGACCTAGTTTCCATAGGAAATCCGCAACATTCTATTTGGAATAACTTTTGCGCCGGTCGACGAATACACGTGAAATTCTCCAGGAAAATGGCTCCGCTCCTTCCCTGAAAGTTTCGGGGTGATTCGTGAAGCGGGGGCTGAGAAAAAAGGGGGGTCCCAAAACGTGTTTTCCCCATGCAATTTTCCATAGGGACCTTTAAGTGAGACTACAGCCCGAACTGCTAAACGGAATTACACCACATTTGGCAAAAAGGTAGAGTTTGGTTCGCAGTTTACACTTTTTGTTAAATGGTGTAAATCCGTTCAGTAGTTCCTGAGAAAATCAAAAGTAAAATCATAGATATATCTAGAGACGAAGTACCGTACGCTTACCTTCCCTAGCACGAGCTTTATGGTGATTGGCTGTCAACACTTCAAACCAGGAAGTGTTGTCAGCCATCTTGTGCCTCGGTAGAACCGAGGCACAAGAAAGCAGTGAAACAAAGGTGCAAAACACACAAAGGGGGCAGGGTAGAAACACCCTGACCCCCTAGGCCTGCTCAGGGGGTCCCACAAGGACCCCAAGGCCCAAATATTTTTTTTTTTAAATCACGGGATACGCGTAGGTACGGGTACCCCGTGAAAAAATATAAAAACGGTCTGATTTTTTTTTTAAATAGCCCCCGGGGGCTTTATAAAAAAAGTGTGGGGGGGGCCCCAATACCCCCACACTGCCCCGGGGACTGCCACCTCCCGGGGCTTGCATATGAATGATGGGGAGCCTCTAAGGCCCCCCGAGCCCCGGGGACCGCCACCCCAGGGCTTTACTATGGAGTATGCGGGGGGCTCACGGCCCCCCCGCAGCCCCGGGGACCGCCCCCCCCCCCCCCGGCTTCTTTTTTTTCTTTTTTTTTCTTTTTTTTAAAACTGTGGTGGGGGGCTCAAGCCCCCCACACGCCCCAGGGACCGCCACCTCCCCGGGGCACTAATATTTAAAATAGGGGGTCCGTGACGGGCCCCCAGCCCCGGGGACCACCATCCCCCGGGGCTTTTAACTGGTGGGAGCGGGCCCGCGCAGCCACCCTCCTGGAGCCCTTTTTGGCCCTGGGGACCGCCACCCCCCCAGGGCCGGCCCCTCAGTGTCCCGGGGTGCCTACCCCCGGTACACTGCTGTTTGCTATGGTAGGGCGGGAGCCTCGCAGCTCCCGCCCTACCATAGCAAACTATTGTGGTTTTTGAAAGAGAGAGCAGGAAACCTGCTCTCTCTTTCAAAAATCAAAGCAGATTGCTTTTCTGCATGGGGAGCAGCATGTTAGCTACTCCCCATGCAGAAAAGCAATGCCGTGGGGGTCTTGAAAATCCCCCCACGGTCCCCAATGGAGAGGGTAGGCCCCGGGGGATGGGGTCCCCAGGGCCATAAGTTGCCCAGGAGGGGGGCCACGCAGCCCCCCTCTACCTTTAAAAAACAAAACCATAGGCAGGCCTCTGGAGATGGGGTCCCCGGGGCCTTAAGGGGGCATTTGAGATGTCATCAGTGATGTCATGAGTGATGTCACTGACCATGTCATGAGTAATGTAATATGTGACGTCATCAGCAGTGCATTGCGGGTGCGCGAGTTATAGTTAGCTGAACTAACTATAACGGGGGAATTTCAATGGTGATGTAGGAGTGAAATGTCCAGCTAACTATAACATGTGTGAAACCTATGGTTTTTTCAGTGAATTTCTAAGATTTTTTAAATGCTAATTCCTAACTATAACGTGGCTGAAACCTATGTTTATATATATATATATATATATTTATATATATATATATATATATGTATATATATATATATATATATATATATATATATATATATATATGTGTATATTCACTGAAAAAACCATAGGTTATAGACCATATATAGTTAGGAATTAGCATTTACAAAACCTTGAAAATTCACTGAAAAAACCATAGGTTATAGACCATATATAGTTAGGAATTAGCATTTACAAAACCTTGAAAATTCACTGCAAAAACCATAGGTTAGAGACCATATATAGTTAGCTGGACATTTTATTGACATAAAACCAATGAAATTCCATATATAGTTAGTTGCACTAACTATATATCGCGCACCCGCAATCCACTGCTGATGATGTCACATATTACATCATTCATGACATGGTCAGTGACATCACTGATGACATCACTGATGACATCTCAAATGACATCACTGATGACATCACTGATGACATCTCATTTGACATCAATGACCACATCACTGATGCTAATTCCTAACTATATATGGTCTATAACCTATGGTTTTTTCAGTGAATTTTCAAGGTTTTGTAAATGCTAATTCCTAACTATATATGGTCTATAACCTATGGTTTTTTCAGTGAATTTCAATGGTTTTTTAATAGCAAATATCATAAGCTGTCGAATGTCAAGTACGTGGTAAGTAAAAACATTTTCGTGTTTATGCACACTGATCTGCTTTGAATGCTGCCCCCCACCCCTCATTTCTATTAGGAGTACTCTCCTTTTGCAGATAGTGAAGGGTAGTTAACGCAGCCCTTTGCCCCCTTTGTAATCCGTCGTGCCTGCTTCTCTCTCCATTTGATTGATTGTTCTCTTTGGTTCATTCTCTATTTACAAACAAGCACAGAGTCGCAATACTCTGTTTAGTCTTTGCAGATAGCGAAAAATCGTGTAAAAAAACAAAAGGAATCGAACAAAATCAGTAGGCCACTAATGGGATCTCTTTTTGACCTCGCTAAAATAGAAACATTAGGAACAACCTGTTGAAAATAGCAATGCGTATGTACATAAGCGGCGTTCATTTGTGTTCACAGTACCCCTTGTTGATTGTTTCAATCGAGCATTGAATTGTTCGAAGTTGGTTCTCTTAAGGATCTTCTCTGCCTGCAAACGAGGAAGAATAGGAATATTCTCTCTCCCTTTGCAGATAGTGAAGGGTAGGTAACGCAAGCCTTTAACACGTCGTACCTATTTCATTCCTCATTGATTGATTGATTGTCCGAACATTGACTGTTTGGGAATTAGTTCTTTTTGGAGGTATTCCCTGTTTGCAAATAAACGTAGGAAAATCTTTGCAAGTAGTGAAAGGGTACGTAATGCGGACCTTTCTCCCCCGTTGTAATCTGTCATGCCTATCTACTCCCCACTGATTGATGCACCTGTTTCACCCGGACCATTTACTAGAGATACGTTATCTGGCCCGACCAGAGAGCACCCCTAGTGAAAAGGACATATGCAATAATAACGAAGTGATCACTGTATCCTGTTAACAGAAACTTTAGCATGAAACAACCTGGAAAGAAAAGAATAGGAAAACGAAAATCAGTAGGCCACTGATGAACATGAACTTTTATTAAACAACGAACAAAGAAACGATAACATAACGTAATGATAAAACCTATTAATGTCCTAGAAACAAGAAAACGTTAAAATATTCCAGTGGTGAGAGACCAGAAAAACAGTAAGAGAAACCAAATCACCCCTCGCTGTCCCACCGCCTGCCACGCCAAAAAAATCGATAGACTAGGGAAAATGCAAGTCAGTAGAACATCCGCCCCCACTCTGGAAACTTCCAAGGTGGGGCAGGGTTGCGGCTACGCCCAGCCGGGAGCAGCCCATATAAGGCAGGTCCTGCTGCCACGCCTCGGCCAGGAGATCCTAACGTAGGGTGTAGCCGGAGGAGAGGCCGAGGCCAGCGGGACCCGGCCAGGGGATTGCCTTTACAACGCTGAACAGTTGCAGGGGGGGGGGATGTCTCCTCGACCCTCCCGTCTCTCTCCCAGTCCGGCCGCGGTGGCCCTTGAGAGTTGCAGGTACTCCCGCCACATGCTCTTCCGGTCCGGCCACCAACGGTCGGGGGGCCGAGGACGACGGGATCCGGCTGCAGCCGATAAACCAAGAAACCCGTTCATGGGGCCAGAGCCAGGGGCGTCCGGCCGACATCTACCGGAAGCCCGGCCCGAAGACGGACGGGACACTTCTTCTTTCTTGAATAATGGCTGCGACAACACTGGGGGGGGGATTTCTTGCACATGCCTCCGACCCCCCCCCCCCCCCCCTCGTCCTCATCGCCTGGTCCGGCCATAACAAATCTCAAGCGAGACGCCGTGGGGTGCACTGGGAGGGAGAGACGGTGCGAACAGGCCTCTCCCGCCTCCCCAGGTGGATGCTTCCCAGCTGCACCCTCAGCGCTCCAGGCGCCCGGAAAAGGGTTCTTCCACTGTGGCCATGCTGCAACGTCTCGCCCGGCAGGGTGGAGCCCGTCCGCTCATTTGACCCCGCGATCGCCAGTAGCTACCGAACTCTCAAAATGGCGGTCGACCTGGCAAGAGCGGGCCCAGCATAAAGAAATGGCCCGGTCACTGCTTGACTCCACCACCGTAGTCCTCCACGACCTTGAAGATTCTAGAGGAGCCGCGGGAGTCTCCGACCCCCGATGGGGAATGACTGCCATGATCGCCCGTGGAGTGACGAAACTGTATCCGCGGGACGTCGGCGCTCCCATGCTGGCGCCAGCCTCACTTTGAATTACTAGAATCCTGCAGACCTCAGTTCCGGTGAAAGCACAGTGTGACCCGGTAGGAAAAATTGTTGCACCCCCTCCCCTTTTTCACTGATAGTTCAAACCACCGATCCTTTCCTTTGCCCTTTTAACGGAACATTGGACTGCCTCCCCCTCTTTTACATTTTCTAGAGAAAACAAAACATTAACCACTACATTAGCATAGCAGTTGACACCAGAACTGTTTTCAAATTTAAAACCAACAACATCTTCAACAAAATCCTTTTTGTTTCTGCTGTGACCCTGCTACAGCACAGGCATTGTCCCCAGCAGTAATTCTGCGATGCCGGTAAGAATAGCTGTGGTGCCTACTGGACTCACTCACCCCCGCGGCGCCCCACGCCGTTATTTGCTGGGCGGCAACTTACTAGACATCACTTTCGTGCCATCTAGATTTCAGCGCGTTCTGCTGCCTTGTAACTATTCGCACAACAGACCGCTACTGACAAGAATATTTCATTATTGGTGCTGTCAATTTCAATAAATCTATTGGATAATTCAAAAGAAATTGCCACGGTCTCTTCGTTGTTTAAATGTTTTTACTGTTTTTGTTTTGTTGTATATATTTATATGTTATTAAAGTTTTATATTCCTACTACTTTGTTGGAGTGCTACATATTTTTAATGTGACACATAATTGTAAAAACTTTGATGTACCAAGAGTCATTCCTGGAATCTTCCGCTTCAGGCTCGGTCCCCTCCCCAATCACAATACAGGATGGTTTTCAGATAGTAGGAACGCGTGTGGTGTGACGGATCTCATCGGGTGTGGGCCTTGATCTACTATAACTCCTTTGAAGAGGGGTGATTCTTTACAGCTGGGGCCATAAACTACATCTGCAGGGCTAGCTGATAGCCTGGACAATCGGACACAGAGGAAGAGGAGTGTCAGAGGGTGCGGTAGTGAATAGGGCGAAAGGGAGGTGTCGGGCGGGCACAGAGTGTGATTTTCAGGGAAGAGCAGCGCAGATGGGGGGAGGTTTATTGCCCATGCATAAGACAGAGAGCGGGGGTGACCAGTGCCTGGGGAAGATGCTTGCGAGGGTGAGGAGCCATGCTACGAATCGACAGCGTGCAGAGAGTGGGTCTGGTCAAGACATCTAAAATGGCTGCCCGTCACCACAAAAGTGTGGCATTTCAAAAAAGGCAAGATGGCGCAAACAATGTTTTTCAACACTTCCTCATTTCCTTCGAATCGAACGTTAACAGACGTTGGGGCATATTACCAAAGTTAAGCGATATTTATCGCTAACGATGCTTACCAACGAATTTTTTACCGCTAAGCATCGTCAGAAATTATCGAAGATAAACCTTGCTATTATCAAGGTTTATCGCAAATGCGATAATAAACGGCCGCAATGCATCAATATCGCTAAAAACTCAGCGATATTCATGCATTACCGAGCTAATGCTCTTAGCCATGTTATCCACCTCCCATTGGATAACATGGCTAAGAACTGCTCAGGGCAGGTGTTACTTTTTGGAGATATTCGCGCTTAGCGCGAATATCTCCAAAAGGAGATAGATATCTTGCATGTTGTAATGCAAGTTATTGTGGTATATGGAACTCATACCATAATCTCTCAGGAAAGCAGAAACTGATCCTTTTGGGACCGCCTAAAAAGGCCTAGGGGGTGAGGAGTACTCTACTTTGCCCCCTTTTCACGTTCCGAACTATTTTATTTTACTCTCTTCTGTAATTACACAAAATAGCAGCGATAAGATGCATCGGAGACACAGTGAGAGAAAGGAGGCCGGAGATGAAGAAGAGATGTCAAATACACATTGGAGATAATATAGTGGCAGAAGGGAAGTAAATATGAGTAAACTTACCATGTAACATAAAAATGTTGCACTCTATACTATAAGTCTCATTTTATACTACAATCACTTCGCTACAACCTCATAAATTAAAAATAAAAATGAATAATGTCTCAAACAATTTTTGATTTCTAAATATAAATTTATTCTTCAGAATTTTCTAAATTTGAAAGAACTAGTAACATGTCCTCATCAGCAATGTCCTCATGAAAAGTCTGCAATGATGATTCTTGTAACTCTATGGTCTCCAAACATTCGATAAATTCGCCATCAAGAGATTGATCAAAAAAATCATTCAAGTCATCTCCTCCTTGTGACAATATTTCATTATTGGTGCTGTCAATTTCAATCAATGTAGTGGAATCATTCAAGTCATCCCCTCGTGACAATATTTCATTATTGGTGCTCTCAATTTCAATCAATGTAGTGGAATCATTCAAGTCACCTCCTCCTTGTGACAATATTTCATTATTGGTGCTGTCCATTTCAATCAATCTAATGGAATCATACAAGTCATCTCCTCCTTGTGACAATATTTCATTATTGGTGCTCTCAATTTCAATCAATGTAGTGGAATCATTCAAGTCATCTCCTTGTGCCAATATTTCATTATTGGTGCTGTCCATTTCAATCAATCTAATGGAATCATACAAGTCATCTCCTCCTTGTGACAATATTTCATTATTGGTGCTCTCAATTTCAATCAATGTAGTGGACAATTCAAAAGAAATTGCCACGGTCTCTTCATTGTGAGCCATTTTATTTTGAAATTGCTTGCTGTAAATTGCAGAAAAAAATAATCACTTTCATTTATCGTTTTTAGTAATACATAATATAAAACTAACTTTATCAAGTATTTAGTATAACAGAAGGACTGCAAATAAATAACAGAAAACATTTTTCAAATTATCTTCAAGTGTACAACATAGTTCCCCTTACAAATTAACAACTCACCTTTTTAAAAGTAGGAGAAGTGTTAGTACTGTGTAAATCAAACACCAGAAATTCACCACCAAAAATTCCTCACAAATGTACCTCAGACAGTAGTATCACAAAATGGCTGTGGTTTCCTCTCATTTGAAATATATACATAACCAATTAACTTTCATCACACACAAATACAAAACCAAACTAACATTTTAATTGGTTCTAAATTTCAACACTTTCAAATGTGTTTTCCCCATGCAATTTTCCATAGGACATTTACATACGTCTACAGCCTGAATGGCTGAACGGAATTACACCAAACTTGGCAAAATGGTACATCAAACCTAAGAGGTCAGGAAGGATCTACTATGCCCCCTTATGGTCATTTCCCCCTTCGCTTTGGCCTCCTCTTGTCTCTCAATCCTACCGAGAGACAAGATGGTGGCCGCTACGGACTGTTTGGAATGTTGACAGACGCCGGAGAACCAATCAGCTTCGCAAAGCTCCGTAACGCGAAAAGTACGCGAAGCGGAGCGCTGTTACAGATATATATCTTTTTTTGAACGTTAATTTCTCAAAATCCACTGGAGCACATATATTGAGACCTAGCAAAGGCACATCGGGCTACCAGTCCCTAATATTTTGCCAAGTTTCGTGCAAATCCTTTCAGCCGTTCGATTATTATTTATTTTATTTTTTTTGCCCGGCGGGGCCCTTTTAAAACCTCCACATCAAACGTAGGGGGTCAGCGAGGATCTACTATTCCCCCTTATGGTCATTTGCCCCTTCGCTTTGGCCTCCTCTTGTCTCTCGATCCTACCGAGAGACAAGATGGCGGCCGCTACGGACTGTTTGGAATGTTGACAGACGCCGGAGAACCAATCAGCTTCGCTTCACAAAGCTCCGTTGCGCGAAAAGTACGCGTCCTGGAGCGCTGCCCGGTCCGCTGTTACAGATATATATCTTTTTTTAAACGTTAATTTCTCAAAATCCACTGTAGCACATATATTGAGACCTACAAAAGGCACATCGGGCTACCAGTCCCTACAATTTTGCCAAGTTTCGTGCAAATCCATTCAGCCGTTCGGGCTAAAAGTGAGGCCAACCGCCCTATGGAAAACTCAATGTTAAAAACACGTTTTGGGACCCCCCTTTTTTCTCAGCCCCCCCTTGACGAACCCCCCCCAAATTTTCAAGGGCTGCTCAGAAACAAAATGTGCCATTTTCCTGAAAATTTCAGCCAATTCCGTCCACAAACGCCAAAGTTATTAGACATAGAATTTTCAAAAAACCCATAGAGAAAAAATCCTAACTATATATACCTACTGGCGACCGCCAGTAGGTAATATATATATATATATATATTTATTTATTTATTTATTTATTTATGTGTACTGGATCCACCAGAGCTTGTATTTTCCTAACCTGTACTAACAGAGAGGCTTATTTCGTGCACGCTCCAATTCAGACTTTGCATGCACACACATAATAGATACGTGCACTAATTGCCTTTACACGCGTATTGTTGGCTCCACTCTAATTGCAAATTGCATGCAGGCCAGTCGTTGGCACACATGTAGATTCCTGCTCATCTCTCATACAGAGAGATGGCTGGTAACTGCACATTGTACGTCTGCCAGGGTTGCACACTATCCCAGAGCAGACCTGGGGAACTGGCACAAAAGTAATATTCCTAGTGGTGGGAGGGACACTCTACAGACTCTAGAAGGGAGTGACAGGGAGAGGTGTGCCCCCATGGAGGAAGCCCTTGTAGAGAAGTATGTAGACACCCCCAAGTTGATGTGAGGTACTCTTTCAAGGCACTAGATGGTTGGGTGAAGGGTAGTATGTTGAACACATTTGAGGGACTGGACAATTTGATCGCTGGAGAGCATATGTTCTGTCGCGGTTTACCAGAGCTATCCCAGCACCCGGTGGAGGGTGAGTTCTCTGACCCCTGGGAGCTTGCACTTGGGATCAGACCATTTGGTGGATAGCAGAGGGTCTGGAAAGGCATTTGGGAGTGATCCTTAAGTGAGTGGCTCAGGTTTCCCCGAACCAAAGGAGGCGGGGCAGGTTTACAGTAGTCCAGATAGGTCCCAGTGCAGAGGGTTGAGAAGAGGGTCCCATTAAGCATGGGCGGATTTTGCGAATTGGCAATCCACGAACTTGCGTATTTACGGATTCGCAATCCGCAAAATCCGCGAACTCTCACGAATTTGCGGATTTTTTATTTTTTTTGTGTTCGCAAGGGTTTCTGCCAGTTCGCGAGGGTTGTGTACCAGTTCGCAATTGCGAACTTACTTGTCGGCTCGCAACGGCTGCGACTATGTTGTTTCTACGTCTGGTTCATCATCACAGGTTCACAGCACCCTCTGTTTCACCACTGCCACCCTCTGGTACACCCATGCCACCCTCTGGTACATCACTGCCACCCTCTGGTTGGTTTATCACTGTAGATTATGGGGGTGAAAAAAAGCAAGCACACCTGCCCTGCTTCAACTGACATGAATTAATTTGGGGTTGATTAATGTGTCACTGAATTTAAACTTCCAGTCTGGCTGGCATCTGCTTCCTTATCTGTAATTTGCTTTCTGTTGCAGTGCAATTTTTTTTCACAGGACCTTTGTGGCCTACTTGTAGCTATTCTCTGAGCCTGCTGTGAGGGTCAGAGCAGGGTCATAGAATAGTTGCAAGTAGGCAACTGAACTCTGAAGGGGCCCCTCAGGAAGCACTACAGGGAATGGTTACTAATGATAAGATTGAACTTTTGCACCTGCTGAGTGCTTTCAGTTTTGTCTGTAATTGCTTTCTGTTGCAGTGTAATTTTTTTAACAGGACCTTTGTTGTATACTTGTAGCTATTCTCTGAGCCTGCTGTGAGGGTCAGAGCAGGGTCATAGAATAGTTGCAAGTAGGCACATGAACTCTGAAGGGGCCCCTCAGGAAGCACTACAGGGAAAGGTTACTAATGATAAGATTGAACTTTTGCTGAGTGCTTTCAGTTTTGCAAAAATCCAAATATCCAGCAGCATCCACAAAAAGTAACCCTTCCAGGTCAAGATCCAAATCAAAGTGACCAGCACATGAAGAAAGCACTGGGAGGAGCCTGCTGTACAGGAACAGGAAGTTGGAGACTGTGGGGCACTTCCTTCCTCCAACCCCCCCTGCCAAAATGGACTCCTTGCAAAGAAAAAGTGCAGGCAAATGTCAACCTGAGGAGTTATTCTGAAGGTTTATGCTGCCTGCTGGTGGATTTCATGTGCGAAATTGCAAATTTTTCAATCTCGCAATTGCGAGATTGTCGCTGCCCGCCGCATCTACGTGTTCGCAAGTGTTTACTCCCGCGAAATTGTATAGTATTCTAGTTGGCAAGTGCGACCGAGCAAAAAATCCGCTTCGCACGGATTTTATGAATTTTCGGCAAGTTCGCGAGAGTTCGCGGATTGCGAATTTGCCGAAAATCCGCAAAATCCGCAAGCGGAACGGATTTTACGCCCATGCTTAGGTCCCATGTCCATACTCAGGGTAGGGGAGAGGAGGTGGGGATGAGCAGAGGCCATGTTTGCCAAAACCCAGTCCCAGAGCCTGGACGGTTCCCTGAGGGAGCAACAAGAGGGATGATGGTCTGTACCAGGAGACCAGCCATGGTGGGGGCCCCATATTGTTAGGAAAACTAAGGGGGGAGGCTGTCACAAGTTGCCCACCAGTTCTGGTGTCTGCATTACCACCCCAGATAAGGGGAGTGGAAGGCTAGATGAATGGGTGAGAGGGGAAGGCAGTACCCAGTGGGAGAACCACCAGAGGGTCAGGGGCCATCTCTGAGGTCTGACCCCCAGGAATGACCCAGGTGATGCCACTTCTTTTCTTGGGGTCTTCATGCTCTGTAAGATAGATAGGATTCAGGAGACCAGAGCCAGGCAGTCTCTCATGCAATGCATGAATAATGCATTTCCCTTGGGGGGGGGAGTAGTTGTACTCCCATGGAAGTCCTGGCTTGCCAGGCACATGCTCAGCCTGAGGGCACAGACTCTGGGTTGAGGGACTGAACTGATGGGAGAATTGTGCAGGATGGCTGACACAAGTGCCCTGACAGTTCTAGAATCTGGGAGTACCACTCCCAAAAGGAGGGTACAGACCCAAGAGGAGGTGGGCAGGGGAAGGAGGGAGTCACCCCTGACACCTGTGTGGCCTAAGAGTACAGAACTTGGGCTGTAGGACCAGTCTCAGGACACCACCCCATAACTGGTGGGAAGGAGAGTGGACAAAGGGTGGCAGACACCTGGAGCTACCGTCCCCCACTCTGAGATACCACACAGGTTGGAAAGCCTTTAAAGTCCAGAGACCTGGCTCTTGTCACTGGCAGCTGTCAGTTGCCACTGTGGGTTGCTGTTCTTGTGGACAGAGTTGCCCTTGGGTTGGGGACAGAAGTCAGACCCCAGGGATGGAATGGGCCACACCACTGTGTTGGCCAGGGTGTTACTGTTTGCCTAATGGGATACATCTGTGAGCAGAGTGAGGTATAGTGCTGCACAGATGGGATCCATAGGTGAAGAGAAGAATTCCCCAGATGTTAGCTTAGTGGGCCCTGAGAGTATGGACAGAGGATGCAACTGGGTTCAGAAAGGCCTAGAGCTGCAATGTGGCCCAGCTGTTGCAGACCAGGGTCCATGTTCTATGTATCTAAGCAGGGAAGATTAATCTACCCTGGCTTTAGGCTAGAAGGGGGCAATGCTGGACCTGGCCCTTCTTCCAGGGTTATCCCTAAATGTTTTGCCTTCTTATTACTATTATTGTCTGGCCTGCCTTTGTTGGCCTTAGGACTCTGGGCACTTTACCACTGCTAATCAGTGCTAAAGTACATATATTCTCTGTCTAAATTGTGTTGGTCATTTGTTTATCCATGTTTGGCATATTTGAATTACAAGAAAGTCTCTAGTACAGTGCACCAGGTGTGCCCAGGGCCTATACATTAAAAGCTACTAGTGAGCCTGCAGCACTTGATGTACCACCTACATGAGTAGTCCTGCAAACATGTCTCAGACCTGCCACTGCAGTGTCTGTGTGTGCAGTTTAAACTGCCAATTTGACCTGGCAAGTGCACCCACCTGCCAGGCAGAAACCTTCCGTTATACTCCTTTGACACCCCTAAGATAGGCCCACGGCAGCCCCATGGGAAGGGTGCAGTGTATGCAAAATGTGGGACATATACTGGTGTGTTTCACATGTCCTAACAGTGAAATATTGCTCATTTACATTTTTCACTATTGCAAGGACTATCACTCCCAAAGGGTAACATGGGGATATCTTTTAAGTGTAATATCCCATTGGTGGCAGATAGAGATTTGGAATTTGGGGTCTCTGAACTCACAGTTTAAAAATACATTTTTGGTGAAGTTGGTCTTGTTTTATTCAGATAGGTATTGGCTATTTTTAGGTCCCGCCTGGCGAAAGCAGCGCATGCGCTGCTCTCGCCATGGAGAGGACCTTTTGCAATCAATTCTCCCAAAGCCTTACATGCACGCGTAGGGATGGACAAAGATGGCTGCTCTCGCCATTTGTCCAAACCTAGCAGCATGCACGTGCTTGTAAGGGCAGTGGACAGTCCACGGCCATCTTGTTAAACAGGCGTGCTTTCACTTTAAACGCAGTTTAAAGTGAAAGCATGCCGCCATGCGCGCGCACGTGCACTGCGCGCCTGCCCGGCCGGCCTCCCTTGTGCATAGCCCCATGAGAAGGCAGTGGCGCACCCCACATGATCCCAGACCTGCCATCACCGTGTCTCTCTCTGGGCCGGAGCAGAACCCCGCCACTCCCTAGACACCATGGAGCTGGGGCTGTACCTCAGAAGCGTCCTGGTTTGCTGCATCGTCGTGTTCAGATCAGGTAAGGAAAAACACTTCTAACGTGACATACATGAGCTGGGAACTTACGAACAGGCACGTGATTTGCCATGTGCGTGTGGCTGCGGACAGCTGTGCGCCCTGCTGATGTTGCTATGCTCACTGCTGGTGTGTGTCCTGCTCCCTGCAGATGGGTGCCCTGTTGATGTGTGCCCTACTGAGGTGTACCTTGCGTCCAGCTGCAGTGTGATTGCTCCTTGCCAGAGTGTGCCCTGCTCCCTGCTGGTGTATTCCCATCTCCCTGCTGGCATGTGCCCTGTACCCTGCTGGTGTTTACCTATGCCTACTGCTGTGTGCCATGCTCCCTAATGTTGAGCGCTCTGCTTCTTGCAGTGGTGTGCCCTGCTCCCTGCTTTGTGTGCGCTGCTGGTGTGTGCCCTGTTCTCTGCTGGTGTGTGCATTTCTCCCTGCCGCCCTGTACTTCTCGCCGCTGACGTGTGCCCTGCTCCCCGACTCGTGTGCCTTGATCCCTGCTTTGGGTGCTCTACTTTCTGCTTTGTGTTCCCTGATTCCTGCTTTGTGTTGTCTGTACCCTGCTGGTGTGAGCCTCAATTCGTGCTTTGTGTGCTATGCTCCCTGCCGTGTGGGCCATGCTGGTGTGTGCCCTGCTTCCTGTTTTGTTTGCCCTGCTTTTTATTCCCTGCTCCCTGCTTTGGGTACCCTGCTGGCGGGTGCTCTGCTCTCTGCTAGTGTGTGCCCTGCTCCCTGTTCTGTGTGCCCTGCACCCTGCTTTGTGCACCCTCCTCCATGCTGGTGTGTGCCCACTCCCTACTGGTGTGTGCCCCGCACCCACCCTTGTGTGTCCTGCTCCCAGTCTTGTGGGCCCTGCTCCCTGTCTTGTGGGCCCTGCTCCCTGCTTTGTGCACCCTGCTCCATGCTGGTGTGTGCCCTGCCCCCTGTTTTGTGTGCCCTGCTCCCTGCCTTGTGTGTCCTGCCCCATGCTTTGTGTGCCTTCTCCCTGTTTTGTGTTTCCTGCTCCCTGCTTTGTGCAACCTGCTCCCTGCTGGTGTGTGCCCCGCTCCCTGTTTTTTGTACCCTGCTTGGTGCACCCTGCTCCATGTTGGCGTGTGCTCTGCTCCCTGATGGTGTGTGCCCCGCTCCCTGTTCTGTGTGCTCTGCTCCCTGCTTTGTGCACCCTCCTCCATGCTGGTGTGTGCCCCGCTCCCTCCCTTGTGTGTCCTGCTCCCTGTTTTGTGTGCCCAGCTCCCTGCTTTGTGCACCCTGCTCCATGCTGGTGTGTGCCCCGCCCCCTGTTTTCTGTGCCATGCTTTGACTGCCCTGCTCCTTGCCTTGTGTGTCCTGCTCCCTGCTTTCTGTGCCTGCTCCCTGCTTTGTGTGCCATGCTCCTTGTTCTGTGTGCCCTGCTCCCTGCTTTGTGCACCCTCTTCCATGCTGGTGTGTGCCCGCTTCCTGCTGGTGTATGCCCCTCTCTCCCTGCTGGTGTGTGTCCCGCTCCCTCCCTTGTGTGTCCTGCTCCCTGTTTTGTGTGCCCTGCTCCCTACTTTGTGCACCCTGCTCCATGCTGGTGTGTGCCCCACCCCGTTTTGTGTGCCCTGCTCCCTGCTTTGTGTGCCCTGCTCCCTGCCTCGTGTGTCCTGTTTCCTGCTTTGTGTGCCTGTTCCCTGTTTTGTGTGCCCTGCTCCCTGCTTTGTGCACCCTGCTCAATGCTGGTGTGTGCCCCGCCGCCTGCAATTACTGGTGGTACATCACCCAGCATAATGTACTGCATGGCTAAACACTTATAAGGTCCCAAAGGCGAGACCTATTGGCTGTGCCAATGCTTGTTCTAAACTGGTGTGGACTCCGTTTGTTGGGTTTCACTGCATTACTGTGTGTATGTATAAATGATTTACACATTGCCTGACTGCTCGTGCAAATCTACCAAGGGGGTGAGCTGGGGTTATCTTAGTTGTGTGACTCCCTTACCCTGACTATAGTGGGGGTCCCTACTTGGACAGGGCGCAAACCCCTGCCAACTAGAGACCCAATTCTAACAATTATTAATACTGATATATACATAGAGTTCAAAACCACTGTATGTGGCATTGATTTCGCACAAGGCACACCAAATTCTAGGGCAATCCTTTCAAATATACCACCTGCCTTTTTCTCCTTCTAAGGAACAACCATCCAAATGACACATTACCTTCCTCCAGGCACAAAACAAAAACAGAGGCACCAATCTGGTATTGTGTTTTCCACCACATCTCGACAACATATGAACAGCTGCATTTCCATTAACCCCATATACAACACCATATATTGTAACCTGTCTAGGAATAAAACTAAATACACGTCACAACCTCTTACCAGAGGTCAATCCTTCTCCTAAATACAACCCATTATCTGGCATTTTGCCATCCCCACTCAAAAATACAGAGCACAAACCCCTACCTAGCATTATACATTTCACTAGACCCAATAAAAACATACATGGTGCCCTTTGATTTTTATAGTTAGTCTTGACAATTGACCACCACCACCCCCAAATAGGTGCCATGCCTTAATTGGTGGTCAGATGAGCTCCATTCCCCATACCCTATTCCTGGTGTCTTACGTTTTCCAGGCAGAAACACATAGAGCACCTCCATACATTGTGTCCTGACTTACATCAGGCATTATCCTAAACATAGCATCCTGGTCTTTACCCCGGTGCACAGACATAATATCGACTCCAAAATATCGTTTGGACAGAATATCGAGTTTTAAATATCGTTTGGACAAAATATCGACAGGACAGAATATCGACAGTCAAAATATCGTTTTTAAGGTAAGTGAAGTAATATCGACTGTAAATAATATAGAAAGTGAAAATATCCAAGTATATAATCTAGATAGTAAAAAATATCGTTTTTTAAATAATATTTAATTATTTATAGTGTTTTTATGTTATAATATGTGTGAAAAGTGTCATTTTATGTTATAATTATTTTTAATTCATGATTTTTTTTTATTATTGTGTAATTTTATTCTGTAGCGGGTTGTGGGTTTATAGGGGAATAGGGTGGGAAGTAATTTAATTATAATTAATTAAATATGTAAATTTATTAATTGGCAGTAATAATTAATTAATTGGTAATTAAATAATATTTGTTAATTATTTAAAATTTAATTGGTAATTTATTTAATTTAATTGATTAATTGCTAATTATGTAAATTAAAATAATTTATTTCCTGTAGCGGGTTGTGGGTTTATAGGGGAATAGGGTGGGAAGTAATTTAATTATAATTAATTAAATATGTAAATGTATTAATTGGTAGTAATATTTAATTAATTGGTAATTAAATAATATTTGTTAATTATTTAAAATGTAATTGGTAATTAATTTAATTTAATTGATGAATTGCTAATTATGTTAAATTAAAGGGGTATTTTTAGGGTTCAGGGTCAGTTTTTGGTTTTTGGGTAAAGGGGTATTTTTAGGGTTCAGGGTCAGTTTTTAGTTTTTGGGTAAAGAGGTATTTTTTGGGTTCAGGGTCAGTTTTTAGTTTTTGAGTAAAGGGGTATTTTTAGGGTTCAGGGTCAGTTTTTAGTTTTTGGGTAAAGGGGTATTTTTAGGGTTCAGGGTCAGTTTTTAGTTTTTGGGTAAAGGGGTATTTTTAGGGTTCAGGGTCAGTTTTTAGTTTTTGGGTAAAGGGGTATTTTTTGCGTTCAGGGTCAGTTTTTAGTTTTTGGGTAAAGGGGTATTTTTAGGGTTCAGGGTCAGTTTTTAGTTTTTGGGTAAAGGGGTATTTTTAGGGTTCAGGGTCAGTTTTTAGTTTTTGGGTAAAGGGGTATTTTTAGGGTTCAGGGTCAGTTTTTAGTTTTTTGCGTTAAGGGGTATTTTTAGGGTTCAGGGTCAGTTTTGGGTTTTTGGGTAAAGGGGTATTTTTAGGGTTCAGGGTCAGTTTTTAGTTTTTGGGTAAAGGGGTATTTTTAGGGTTCAGGGTCAGTTTTGGGGTTTTGGGTAAAGGGTTTTTTTAGGGTTCAGGGTCAGTTTTGGGTTTTTGGGGTACAGGGGTACAGTGTAAAAATAAAGTAAAATTAAATTTACATTAATTTAATTTAATGAAATGAAATTAAATTAAATTATATTAAATTAATTTTAAATAATTTAAATTATAAAAATTATTATATACTTACCAATACTTACGTTGTAATGGTAGTGCGTTGTAAAAGTTGCGTTACTATATATATATATATGTTTTAAGAAATATGATTAAAAGAATATTATTTTTTTTACTTTCATTAATTATTTAATTATTAAAAGTTATTTTAAGTATTGTTAAGTATATTTTAGTAATTAATTTTTTATATTAATGTAATTAAACATTGTTTTTATTAAAGTCGATATTTTTTACAACTATATTTTTGTAAACGATATTTTTAACTCGATATTTTTTTACTTACCTGTTTGTAGATAGAAACTCGATATTTTGTCTCTCGATATTTTGTCAACGATATTTTTGTTGGTCGATATTCTGTCCCTCGATATTATTTCAGTGATCCCTTTACCCTACCACGAAACTCAAGGCGTTCAACACAACACCAGATCTGTCATCCTAATTGCAAGAACAAACAATCTTCTACTAGGCATCATTCTTCTATCAAACAACCAAAACACCCAGTAATTGTTTGGGGGAGGGACGATGCATCCAACTTCTTTCAACCACTTTGAGTTTCATTCTTTCCTCATTGTGGGACTTGATATACCAGAGATTACCACAAATGGGCAATTGCCTATGAATGAGCCCTTATTTGGTCTCTTTGAGACCAGTGAAATTTGCTTGCACCTTTTGTGTCTAACTAGGGAGGATGCTTGCATTGACAGCTCTTTTTTCTTTCATTCCATTGGTACCCTCTTCAGGTTCAGTTCTTTTGTATACACCAGAGATTTGAGAGTTTATTCTTCTTCTGAATCTTAGTGTGGCAACTTCGTCCATGATTTATTTCATTGTGTGGCTGCAGTGTGCGGTTAGCTCATGTACATTCTTTGTCTCCTTGAGGAATAGGTGAATTCTCTGGAAGAGAATTGATAGATCATTCCTGTTGACATATTTGGTGTTTCTTATTTAGTGTTTGGGTTTTATGTGTTTGTACTTTGGGCCTCTATTTGAAGATGGTGAGGTGGAACAGGATTTGGTGGTGGCCTGACCAGTCACTAGGCAGAACAGAGTTAATGATCTGTGTTCCTTCTTTTGATATAATGAGGCAGAACATTCCCCCTTAGATGTGGGTAGGGCCAGCATATGATTTTTTGAAATTATGATTAGGCAAGAAGGGTTTTAGCAAGGTTACTTGTGTGTCACCTTGATTATTCCAGTGGATGTTGAAATCCCTTAGAAAAGTGGTATTGGGTGTGAAGATAAGAGTGTATTGTAATGATCCCCATTAGCTGGTCTGTAAAGAGCTGGTTATCTCCAGGTAGATGGTAGAAGAAGCTGGATTAAGAGGCCGATTAGGATTTACGTCCACCGGCCACCTTATCAAGGATTGGGAAGGCCCAACAGGATTTCCAGCAGTAGGCATTACAATGCGACTACCACCACGGTGGTCGTAGTGCCTATATTTTGCAGTGCAGCAGGTGCTGCTAGCTGCAGCAACTGCCGCAATGTAAAAAAGGTACCCTGTACATATCCCTGCACTACGTGGCAGGCACCATGTGTTGCCTGCCAAATGGTGCAGGGATATGTAGGGGGGCACAATAGGTGCCCCCTAGGTCCTGTGTCTGGGGGCCAGAGGATGAGGGGGGCCCATTAGGGGCACCCAATGTCCCTTTCCACCAGTCGTTTTATGGCGAGTTCAACGCCATGAAAGGGCCGGCAGGAAAGGAACACTGTAATGTCATTGTAGGCATATAGACCGTTCGACGGTCTGACGGGCTCCCTGAGCCCATCGGATTAGTGTCCGACGGTCTGTCCAGCCCGACCGTCTGCCCGCCATCCTAATGTGGTGGGCAGTATTCTCTGCTGCGATGGCGGTGGGACCGCTACCGATGGGCTGTTGGTGGCGGCTGCACTGTCATTGTAATCGGGCCCTTAGTAATAGGTTTACTCGCTAAGAAGAGTGCAGCTCCCATCTACTCACTGAATGGGATGTTCTCTACAGTGAAGTGGAGATGTTCAGGGAGTTGTGGTGAAGGGCACCACACCACCTCCTGGAGGGACGATGCTGTCTATTCGTTTAATGGAGACCAAAAGATCCATGAAGGGGGTAGAGGAATGATTGAGCCATGTTACTGCTCCAAATATTATGTCTAGTTATTGCGGGATGATAGCTTCAGAAAAGTCAGTATCGTGCTTGGAGGATGATCTGCAGATGTGCAGCATGCATTTGAGGACATTATCTGAAGCCTTAAAAGGAGTTGTGGAATCTGAAAGTAGTGGAACAAAGATTAAATGGGTTCTAACCACATGTTTTTGTGCTCGGTGTGTGTGTGTTGGTGTTCGCAAGTCATTTTATATCCCACACTTGTTGTATGGGTTGGCTTATGGGTTGGCTGGAGGCCTCCTTATGACTGTAGGAGGAGTTTAAATCAGCCTCAGAGAGTCAGCTATTTGCTTGCTTACATTGTTGGGTGTTTGTGTGTGCTTGTCTGGCAGTCTGGGGAAGTTTGACTACTAGCCTTCCTGGTGACGATGTATCTAAGTGGTCCAGGTGCTTCTGAATGAGGTACAGCAATAGCGTATTCTTGTTGCAATAAGTGGATGTCTGTTCTAGCTCCTCTTTTATTTTGTCTTGGTGTTTATCTATGCAGTGCAGATGAGGATGTGAGGAGGAGAGGGTCGAGGGGAGTTTGTAATTTGCTTTGCCAGGGCTTTTGGGGCATGTACTAAAGGGCTGGTGGGTGGTCCAGAGAGGGGCCCCTTTGGGTTATCTGTGGTCCCTCAATGGGTCAAGGATTATGACATTACTAGTGTGGTGGACAGAGGTGTAATATGTGTTCTTGTATTCAAATGAGTTCCTGTTCAGCTTGGTGATGATATAGTTATTTGAAAAATTATAATCAAAATATTCTGGGCCATATTTAGCACTTTGAGGATGTAGGAGATCTGCCAAAAAGTGGCAGATGTCCGATTCACCCTACTTATGGGGTATGCTAGTCAGATACTCTCTGTAGAGGGCAGACGGGATATTTCCCAATTTTTGGCTGTTGTATTCATCTGCCAAACTCAAAATAAGGCCATCTGTCTTTAGGAGAGTATTGAATTATGAGCTATTATAATTAAGTATAGCTTTATGCATCCACTTCGGAAGGGTGAGCATTTTTCTTTATTCATGAATGTCACTATGAAGAATATAGGGCCAGGTTTACAAGGCAGTTGTTGGTTGCAAATGCTCCAATTTGGAGTTGGTGACCAAAATACAGCTTTTAGCAATGTACAGATCCCAATATAGGAGTTTGTAACTTGCTACAGACTCCTAAAGTGGGTTTAGAAATGGATAAGGAATCTCTACTTAGAAAAACCATGTTGTGGGCGTCCCTTATAAATCGTGATTCCTATTCATATGTATCAATAGCTTCGCCCTAAAATAGTCATTGAGAAGTTACTGACCCCCAAGTTGGGGTGTTAACACATTTGTAGAAGGGAAAAGGTGCCTTGGACAGCCACTTCCTTTTGTGAATGCTAACAAAAGTTTGTTTGGGAGGAGGCAGTGGTCAATGGGACCACTGCAAACTCTAAAGCAAACAAGTAACAGCAAACTGTTCTATTTAAATGCAGCTTAGTTTCATCCCTGTGATTGCATGTAATTGTAATGAATTACAATTTGTGGCCGACATCATTAATAATAATGAGGTAGGCCATATTCTGACCCCCTATGATTCAGATTTTTGAGAATCTGACCTATTAGCACATAGGACGGTTCTTAAAAGTCTTTACTGGGTACACAATCACTATTTTGGTTCTAAAACATTCATACATCGGGCCCATATTTACGTGAATGATCACATAGTTTACATATGAATCATGATTTTTCTTTCTATTTTTCAATATTAATAATTATTAGAAGTGCAGCACCATTTTTGTGCATGAGGATATGCAATACATCTCAAATGTAATTTAAAAACTAGTCCTTCCCTAATGTGTAGCAGTCTCTGTGTATTGTGACCAGAAATATGACACTGGCATGTGGTTCGCTTATAAAATTGAATTGACTACATAAACACTACTCGTTTTCTCAACAATGAACTCCATCCATATATGCTCAAGGTACTCTCATCAAAACCAACAACAGATATTGTTTTATTGCAATTGACACACAAATAATGTCCTAATATTTCCATCTCCCTAACAGTTGAAACAAGCTTTTTCATACCAAGCTATTTGCTTAATGTAAATAAGCCCCACCACCCCTCTCACCTACCTACATGATGCATTTATGTTCAATATATAGAATTATAGTTACTTAACAGTTCTGAGTGACATGAAATAGACAACCAGAACGAAGCTTGAGTTATCTATGATGTCAATCAGAACCCAGAGGCGAAAAACTTTGCTTTACTTCACTTTTTAACCCCTTCAGTGCTAATGACAAGGGTAACTCGTCATGTAGTTCCCATTGATTTCAATGGAAAGTCAATGGACCTACATGCATACCCCTTAGCAGCCAAGTGGTTAAACATCTAATAGTTCTTTGGCCCTGCTTTCAACTATTACGCAGTTGTAGAGGAGTAATGGGGAGCCTTACATAAAATTGTCCGGCCCTGCTTCCAACAATTATGCAGTTGTAGAGAAGTAGTGGGGAGCCATTCATAACATAGCCTCTCCTTAATGTCTTAACCCCTTTGCCGCGGGGCTATATCCCCCGCTTTGCTAGGGAAAGGGGGGCCGCGCGCTGCG
Organism: Lissotriton helveticus; assembly: GCF_964261635.1. Classification (NCBI taxonomy): domain Eukaryota; kingdom Metazoa; phylum Chordata; class Amphibia; order Caudata; family Salamandridae; genus Lissotriton; species Lissotriton helveticus. Next base: position 1,149,919,493 of record NC_136070.1, read on the forward strand.
CCGCAGTGCTCGTGACGAGCTCAGCTCATCACGCAGCACGGTGGCGCTGCGCTCATGACGAGCTGAGCTCGTCATGACCACGCCCGTTTTAATAGAACGCTCAGCACAGCAGGGGAATTAGCCCCGTGTGTGAGCGCCGCGCGTGTCATGATGTGCTCAGCTTGTCATGAGCACAGCGGCACCGTGGCTCATGACGAGCTGAGCTCGTCATGAGCACGGAAGAGGTTAAATAAAAATACATAAATAGCCTCCTGTCACCCACCCCCACCACTCTCTGTGGCTTCCTTCTCTATGCTGCAGCAGCTGTGCTCCCTCCTTTTCAGCACTGCTTTGACAGGCTCTCAGTGAGCCCAGCCAGAGCAGCCTGGAATACCTTTATGATGTAAGAATAGTGGGTAACAACTTTTGTTAGCAACTGTTGATGGCAGAGCAGTGAGTTACTGGATTTGAATCCAGTTATTCATGCTAGTGGCTCTCTACCAGACCATACATAACTTTAGGATAATACACACTTTGGCATCAATTATGACTTGAGTAGTGCAGAATTTCCATTTCAAATTCCACTTCTCTCAAGAATTTGTTGGCCAGTGTTCCCACACCCAGATTTTCCGGGTAAGGGATCAATGGACCCTATTTTACCAGGCCGTAAAATTGCTTTGAGAAAATGCTGCACTGTAGCGGCCGTCGGCCAATCCTCTGCCAAGCAACCGGCGAGCATGTAATACGCCCCTAATCACATTCACTTCCTTCCATTGCCATCCGCACCCACTTCTCCCCCTGCACTATTCTCAGACATCATTGCACACATTTACTGTCTGCTCAGGTCAGGTGGTAAATGTGTGTAATAAGCCTTGGAGAATTGGGAATTCGGTATGGATTTATGCCTGCAAATCTGTGTCTGAACTGTCATTCTGCATTCCGTTGGGGTTAATTTATTGTTTCAGGAATTTCTTATTGACATTTCAGTTGCTACCAGAAATTGTAGCTATCTGGTAGCTCTACATGGAATTATGCAGTACTCATGGTCAGGCCTTTAGTTCCTACAGGCCCCACAAAATACAGAATTGCATCCCCTGTAACATGGCAGTGACATAGAATGATAGACATAATTGTAGTGGTCTCCACTGTTGCCTGGTTTACAGTAGAACACATTTCATAAACTCCTATGCTGGCGACCAGGTGGTTTACGACCTTAGTTTAGAATCTAACCAAGTACAATGCAATAATGTTTTATTGACTTTAAATATGTATCCAACTGTTGCCAGTGCTACATGGTGCCATAGGTTGACCGTCATTCATAGATCCAACCTTCACAATCAATCACATAAAGTTTACTTGCAGTAAAGTACAGAAAAAAAGGCCAGAGTTCTACTTACAAGCATTAGGCAGATAGTTCGCAAAATGTCTGCCGTGGAAGCATTAGTGTTTTGGTGCTATCATATGCTAATCTGCCAATACACACTTAGGGTACAGTAGTTTAAATTGATTTTCATGCAAACATTTTCAAACATTCCATTGATTAGTAGTATACAATGAGCTTCTTTATCATTTTGCAGGAGCTCATTGTACATGTTTCAAGATTGTGCTTACCAATGGCCTGAGCTCTGGATGCGTCAAAATATATCCATTGTTGGTGATGGCAAAAGCATAACCATGTATGCCCAACTGTAATATGAAGGAGAAAGAAAAATAACCCATAATTAGGTTGGGCTAAAAAAAATCTGAAAATAAAATGTATTGCAACAGGTATAGTGCCAATTTTAAAAGTAGAGTTTGATCATTTCTGGCATAATATAGCAAGATTGCTAAGCCTAAAACAATGATTACAACTCAATGAGGGCAATTTATTATTTTTTTTAAATAATTTTTATTAGTATAATAGTAAAGTACCAAAGTTAGTAGAAAAACATAAGATGGAACAGTAGAGTGATAAAACGTATATCATCAAAAGATATTATAGCAAGGAACAATCTGATACAGAGATAATGAGAAAAAGGGGTAAAGAAACCATCTTATGAATGAGAAAATGAGGAAGAATAGTTAAGGGTACATATTAAAACAGGTGGTAATGGAATAACAATTTTAAAAGTAAGGAGTGAGAAGAAAGTAAAATGGGGAGAAGAGAGAAGAAAACAAGAAAAGAAAAGGAGAGAAGAGAAGAGGGGAAGGATGAGATATGTAATTAATGTATGGAAGGGTTGGAAGATAGGAAAGTAGTAAAGGGAATCCAGAGTAAGTCAGACTTGATTTTCTGAGATAACGTTGATGATGAGACAATAGAGATTCTATGTTCATTGCAAATAAGGTTCCACCACGCTAATGTACACATTTTAGAATTATCTTTCCAACAAGTTAAAATAACTTTAAATGCAAGTGAAATGAAAAGGTCAAACAGTTTCAACTTTGGTGAGGAGTCCGAAAGATCATCGGACATGGACCCTAGAAATACATTTTGAATTGATAAGGGGATATTACAATTAAATATCTTAGAGGATATAGACCAAGTGGATTTCCAAAATTTAAGAACATTGGGACAGTGATATATTAAATGTAACAATGAGCCATCCGAGGAGAGACAAGACCAACAAAGGGGAGAATAAGAGGGATTAATCTTATGAATATGAACCGGAGTGCAAACCGCTCTGTTGTTGAGAAAAACAAAGATTGAGTGATGTTAGCAGCTTTTGAGGTAGTGAAAATGTTATGCCATAGTTTATTCCATCTGTTAGTAAAGTAAAGTAAAGAAAAGTCCACATTTGTAAAGCGCACAATCACCCGTAAGGGTCTCTAGGCGCTGGGGGCCGTCGGGAAGATTAAGCGAGCTATTGCCCAGAGTCACATGGTGCTGGGCTAATCTGCCGCCGGAGCCGGGGATCGAACCGTGATCCCCAGATTTCAGCGTCAGTCGCCCTGGCCGCGGCGCCACACCTCTCCCAGTTAGTGGAAAGGGATATAGAGAGGTCTTGTTCCCAAGCTAATTCTATAGTGGATGTTGGTCTATCAGATATGGGAGTAGACAAAAGCTTATATATAACAGAAGCTTTGGGAGTGGAGTCGGGTAGAATTGTGGTCAACGTGGTCAGGGAAGTAAATGGAGTGGTATCATCAGAAAAATGTGTGGATGACAAGAATGGCCGTAGGACATTGGATATTTGTGAGTATTGGGGAAAGTAGGATAGCGGTAAATTGTAATGTTCTTGTAATGCAGTGAAGGGTATGACAGAGTTATGGGATACTAATTGATGAATATAAAAAATACCCTTTTCTTTCCAATGTTTGAAGTAGAATGATTTGTGTCGGAATTTTATGAATTTATTATACCAAATGGAAGAGACAAGAAAGGCTTGCTGAAAGGTAGCACCATCTGTAAACAGTGAATGTATCAAATGTTGGGAGTATTTTAAAATGGGGTTTTGAGAAATGAAGGTACAATTGAACATAGAGTAGATGTCGGAAAATGATAATTCATGTAGTAAGGAGCGCTCAAAAGCAATCCATGTGGGTAGTGGTGAATCATGATCCTGCTTATTATAAGCATAGAATTGTCTAAGTAAAAAAGCGGTATGATATACTTTAAAATTAGGAAATCGTACACCACCTTCCGTTTTTGGTTTAATTAATTTAGATAAGGCAGTACGAGATGCTTTATTATTCCACAAGAATTTATTACAAAGAGAATCAAGTCGTTTAAAATAGTAATTGGGAATTTTAAATGGTAACATAGAAAGTAAAAAAAGAATGAGGGGAACAATCATCATTTTGATGGTATCCAATCTACCCCAGCAAGATTGAAAAAGAGGAGACCAGGAATTAAATACATTTTGGATCTTATGTTTTAGTGCATTAACATTGTCTGAAAGAGTGTGAGGGATATTAGAGGGAAACCATACAACCAGGTATTTAATTTTAGAGGGACACCACTTAAAATTGGTGTCAGAAAACTTGTATTGATAACAGGTGGAGTTTAAAGGTAAGAACTCAGTTTTGGAAACATTTAGTTTATAGTCAGAAACTTTTGAGTATAAATCTATTTTGTGTAAAGACGGAGGCCGAGAGGTAGGAGGGTTAGAGATATAGACCAGGATATCATTTACATAGGCAGATAACTTGATTTCGTTGGATTTATGTTGAAAACCAGTTATTAAGGGGTTATGACGAATGCGTTCAAGGAAAGGTTCAAGACATAGAAGAAATAAAAGAGGGGAAAGTGGACAACCTTGTCTAGTACCTCTATGTAAATTAAAATATGGGGACAAAAGATCATTGACAGAAAAAGATGCCCGGGGTTCAGGATATAATAATTTAATAAGTGAAATAAATTTAGGACCGAAACCAAACCAATAAAGAGTTTTGAACCTGCATGGCCAATTTATACGATCAAATGCTTTCTCTGCATCAAGGGATAATGCCGCTAGAGGATCAGGATACCTTTTCCCCAATGTAAGAACATTGGAAAACATCCTAGCGTTATCTTAGGTAAGTCTATCTCTAATAAAGCCGGATTGGTCAGGTTTGATTAGTGGGGGTATAACGTTATCCAATCTAGAAGCAAGAATTTTTGCATACATTTTACAATCATAATTGATTAATGGTATTAGGCGATAATTTTGGCATAGGGTATGATCTTTATCTGGTTTGGGGATGTTTATAATAAGAGCATCTAAAAAGGACCCTCAGGTTTTGATTTAGATATGAAGGAATTAAAAAGTTCAAGTAGACAAGGAGCAAAAGTAGAGGAGAAAGAAGAAATTAGTTCAATGGAAAAACCATCCGGGCCAGGTGCCCTGGCCCTCCTCAAAGATGTAATGGCATCAAGGATCTCCTGAAGAGATATATCTTTTTCAAGGAGAGACATAGCATCAGGCACAGACGGGGGAGAGGGAAGATCATCAAAAAAAGACTGAGTATCACATTCAGAGGGATGTGTATCATCTATATATAGAGAATGATAATAGGATTGGAAAGCATTAACAATATCAGAATCAGAATGAAGTAATGTATTAATGATAGTGTTATGGAGAGGACCGATGGTTTTCTTTTCTGTTTTAATTTTTAATTAGTTGGCCAACATTTTACCTGCTTTATTTTGACCCCCGTGATATTTGGATTTTACTTTAAGTAAAATATTGCAAGCATCAGCTGTAGCTAGTTTATTTAAATCTGACTTTGCCTTTATATGGTCTCGGAGATGAGAAGGATTATTAGATGTGAAGAAAGAGTGTTCGAGAGATTTATTATGTTTAAGAACAGAGAGATATTGGGAGTTCAGTAATTTCTTTTTTTTGGCCGTGTATGCAATGATGAAAGCTCTAAAAGATGCCTTAAAGGCATCCCAGTTGTTATGGATTGAAGTATCACTGGCTTTATTAAATAGAAAAACTCATTTATGAAAGAGGTAGCCTCAGACATATAGGATTGGTCAGACAAAAGTGAGTTGTTAAATCTCCACCGGGCATGTTTAGAGTTGGTATGGGATAAATCAAATGACGAGGAGACAGGGGCATGGTCAGAAATAAATATGGATCCAATTTCTAAAGATTGAACAGAGGGTAAAAGGGATTTTGAAACCAAAATATAATCAATACGTGACATAGTATGATGAACATTTGAGAAAAATGTAAATTCATATTGATCAGTATTGCAGGTTTTTCATACATCAAAAAGTGGACGAGAGGCAATAGCAGATTGAAATGATTTGTGAGACTTATCAAATGAGGGCAATTTAAAACTGTGTTTCCTTGCAGATAGTGCTGTTAACTCTTTCAATAAATGAAACATGAGACTATATTACAGGAATGTTTAGCTTATGTAGCCTTAGCTTCACATTCCATATCAAAATGCTGACAAAAGTAACACAAACTAATGGTATTAACAAATTAGTTGAAATATAGTTCAGTAGTAGCAATTTGTTATTTGCTTGTTCCAGTAGAGTGCATTCTCTAAGGAACAGTACAGCCACAGCCTAGAACAAAAAAACATGTTGTTTAAAGTTCCTACCACTACATAGCAATGCAAACAATACAATTAAGTGATAAAGCACTTTTAGTGGGCCAAAACAAATTAATAATGAGTAATATATTTAGAGATATTAAGTAAATTTCACAAAATAAGAAAACCTTGAGATTCAGGATGACATTTCTGAGATAAAATCAAGCATTCTAAAAGTAAAAATTGGAAAATAACCATATAATTGAAGTCAATCTGGAAAGAAAAAAACATTGAACAATTATTGGCAATGTCAACAGGTATGTTCTATATATGAGAATGCCTATTCAGTCATTGATAGGCTTAGGGACTCATACATTGTTTCAAACATGCACTCTATCACTCATCCTTACACTCCTGCACTCATTCATCTACCCACCTAATCATTTTTCCATTTAGTCAATTGCACAACCACGCTAAAACGCACACACAAATGCAATAGCATATGCAAGATAAAAGAACAAAAAGTAGAAAAAAGTAAAGATGAATAAATGGTAACCAAGTGGCCTGTCAGGACTGTCTGGGTAGCTGTAATATGCTTTAAAATGACAATAAAAACAGGAGAAGTAAATGAATGGCATGAAATGGAATCTATAAAATCAGAAAATGGAAAACTAAAGGACTGACTCTCCAGATCTGGCACTGAAATGCACTTATTTTCAGGTGGATGTGTACATTCGATCAATCGCAGGACAAGAAAGTCAATGGTTTAAGTGGGTTACCCATTGCCACTGCTGTATAATATCATGGATGTAGTAGAGTGTACATGACACTCATGCAGACCAATGGCAAAGAGACCCAAAGCCCCTCTATTTAGGTATATCTATATATTTTACATATATGTGCCTATTTTAAAGGTTTATTTGATTACAAGATTTAGGCAGACAACTAAAGGCCTGATTTAGGTGTTGGCAGGTGGAATCATCCATCACAACAGTGACGGATAGCCCGCCTGCTGAAATATAAGTTTGATGGGATATAGTGGGATTTATATTTGGGCCAGCGGGATAGCTGTCACTATTGTGAAGGAGTAACCTGTCCTCCAACATCTAAATCAGGCCCTAAGTCTGTGAGGACGTTGAAAGGGATTCTACCAAGAATTTTTATAGTGCAAATATTCTATAGTTTGTCAGAAGGTATACTAAACTATACACATTATGCCTATAAAGGTAACCTGTGAAGTTCATGTAACAAATACAAGTCTGCAAGCTTTAACATGGTGCAAAGGCAAACCACCCTTAAACGCCTATTGGCTTTATCGTATGTGTTTCATAATTTAAAAAAATAGCCCTGCTACCTTTGTCATAACTTTTCATACCAATCAGATCAGACTTATAGCATCAGAAAACTTTTTTTCCAATGAACCAGTAAGAATGATATCCTTTCTCGCTGGCTTGACACCATAACTGAGACCTACTGTATTGAGCATAAGCTTTCCCAAAAGCCAGCCATAAGGTAGACTGTAATAAAACTGTAAATGTATAATAACAATTATTGTCAAAACAATATAAAATCCCTCCTGAGAAGGCCAAATAAGGATTACCATAGTGCAAATCGTCTATTGCCACTGTTTGTTCGAGCGGGTAAAAAGTACCAAAACCCTTCCCTACTACAGTAATCTGTGAGGTTCCATATAACAAAATGTCTACCAACATGATTTAACACTGTGTGTTAATACTAACAATACACCCTCAGAAGTCTATTGCGTTCAGCATATGAATTTTATGATATGTAGATCTGGCCGACTGGCTTTGTCATAACTTTTTATAACAAACTGATCAAACTTTTGGAATCCGACTTAACTTTTTCCAATGAACCAGTAAGGCCTATAGCCTTTAGCATTGTCTTGACACCATACCCAACACTGACCAACTAAAGTGTGAATACATTTGCATCCATCATGCATAGTTGTAAAATTACAAATATGTACAAAACAGCGGTTAACAAAACAATACACAATCCCCCTGAAAAGTGCCTGCCACAAGGATTATCACAGTAAACATCTCTACCCAAGGGGTTGTCAGAGGGATACCAACACCAAAGCCCTTGCCTGCTATGATAATCTCAAACATCTCATGAAATAAAACACTTCTCCTTATAACACATTCTAATAAAAATCCACCCTTAAAGGCATTTTGGTTTTAACTATTACTTTTCAAAATAAATAAGCCTACCTTTGGAATAACATAAGACCTAAGGCATTGGACATATCTTCACTGAGAACCAATCAGGCCAGTTTCCATTATCAAAGATTTGTCACCATACACAATTCAGGCCTATTTTATTGAGAGTACGCTTTCCTAAACGTCAACTACAAGTATACAGTCATAAAGTTACAAATATATCACATTTGATTTGGCAAAGAAAAATGCTATTTCTTCAAAGAATTCCTAACAAGAACTGCTACAGTGAAAGTCTACTGTTCACACAGTTTGTCAGTGGGGCTAACCAACACCAAAACTCTTGACTATTACGGTTACCTGTGAGATTCCATTTAATAAAATACCTCCCTGCCGCCGTTAGTACATAGAAATAATAATCCACCCTTAAAAGAATATTGAGTTTAACATATGCTTTACCAATACATACATAATGCCGCCTGTCTTTATTATTACTTTTCACAATAAATAGATTAGGCCTAGAACTATCATCATTGGCTTTCCATTATAACCAGCATAGATCTACTGTATTGAAGATAAGCATTCCCACAAGGCAAAAAATATTATACAATCACTCTTTTTCAGTGGAAACACACAACCTCTCAAAACTATACTCAAGACAACCTACATCTAGTCAGAGCCTAAGATCCTTTCCCAATGGTCCTTCTGAAAGTTATTTGCTCTGTTGATCATGTGAGGTCTTGTGACAGCAGCCCTGCCAAGCCAGTCCTAAAAAGGATAAATGGTAGCTTTACCATTTGCAATGAGGACCAATAAACAGCTGCGGTGGAAGAGGACCTGCCTCAATAGCTCCTGCAAAAAACACAGTTGATGGACAGAATGTAGAACAATGTCATACATTCATCCCAGTACAAGGATCTGGGCCTAAATCCATCGTTTTTTTGCACTCCACACCACCCTGGGTTAGACACTGGCTATATGCAAATCAGCTCTGACCCTGTGCCTCATGGGAACAGTCCAGTCCGAACTACCAAGCCATGTCTTTCCCAGACCCGAATCAAGCATCCAAGGACCGGTTTCTGGCTATCAGCCTTTATCAGCCTGGATAGCTTGACTCCAGTGGTGTGGAGAGCCTGGGACTCACGTCTGAGCATACCCAGCCCACTCGGGGTGAAAATTGCAAAAAACACAGTTGATGGACAGAATGTAGAACAATGTCATACATTCATCCCAGTACAAGGATCTGGGCCTAAATCCATCGTTTATTTGCACTCCACACCACCGTGGGTTAGACACTGGCTATATGCAAATCAGCTCTGACCCTGTGCCTCATGGGAACAGTCCAGTCCGAACTACCAAGCCATGTCTTTCCCAGACCGGAATCAAGCATCCAAGGACCGGTTTCTGGCTATCAGCCTTCATCAGCCTGGATAGCTTGACTCCAGTGGTGTGGAGAGCCTGGGACTCACGTCTGAGCATACCCAGCCCACTCGGGGTGAAAATTGCAAAAAACACAGTTGATGGACAGAATGTAGAACAATGTCATACATTCATCCCAGTACAAGGATCTGGGCCTAAATCCATCATTTTTTTGCACTCCACACCACCCTGGGTTAGACACTGGCTATATGCAAATCAGCTCTGACCCTGTGCCTCATGGGAACAGTCCAGTCCGAACTACCAAGCCATGTCTTTCCCAGACCGGAATCAAGCATCCAAGGGCCTGATTGAGAATTCAATACTCTGTTTGTTAAGGTGTTGGAGGACATTATCTCTGCCATCCTTACAGGCTACAGTGCATCAAATTTAGTGAGTACTACCAGACTATGTGGAAAATTAGTGCGTTTTGGTGAACATTATCTGCGCCATCTTGCCTCTTCCCCTGATGCCACACTTTTGTCGTGCGCGCCCGCCATTTTAAGATGCCCCGATCAGAACAAACCCTTTTGCATGCCGCTGGCCCCTGACATAGCCCTTTGCCTTCACTAAGCCTGCACGCTGACCACCCCCTGCTTGCACCTGCCTTGAGTCATAAACCCCTCTTCGGCGCTGCCCTGCCCCCGGCCCTCATCCTGTTCCCAGCGCGACACCTCCCTGCTTTCCTTTCATGATCTCCGGCCCTTAGATGCAAACCCCCTTTTTCCCCGTGTGCCCGTTTTGTCCTCCCCGTTCCCAAGCCGACACCCAGCTCTGCCAATACCATCCTTGCCCCTCCCCGTACAATAGAAAGCTTCCCCCATCAAAGAATCCCCGGGTTGATCAAAGCCCCCCCCACCCCATGAGATCCGATCAGACTCCCCTCATTCCGTGAATCGGCGGATTATCCAGCTGCGCGATGCTCATCACCTGTTGTGACTAGGGTGGGAACTTTAACTGTAAATATGTGTGGGAACGGGCCCAAAGGGGAGTTCCGAGAATGTCTTTTCCGCACATCAAAGCGTTAAACATGTATGTGTAATCTGCAATAAAATCATAAATGTGGATATAAGAGGCCAGGCCTCAGAAATACAGTTAGAGCACCTCAGAACGATACCTTCTGTCCGTTTCGTTGTGTTCTCCTCCGGAGAGAATAAAAAAACCTTGTTTCCTGCTTTCCAGTCTCCAGCGCCTGCCTCTTCATTGATTTAAATAACTAGAGGGTCACAGAGGCAATACCGCCGGGCAAATATCGATTGTCCCCGACCCGATTGAACTTTTTACAATTGGCGTCCCTGGGTGGGCCCATCAGCGACTCGTGGATCCAGTGGGAGAGGTCCCGACGACAGAGTGAACGACTGCAACGATCGGGAGAGCTCTTGCCCAATAGACCCTCGTCTGGCAGCCGATCATCCGAACTTCACTAGTTCCGAACAGACCTCTCTCGAGTGATCTACGGTCCTGACTGGGAACCATCAGGAGTGCCGTGAGAAATACGAGAAAAAGAGGACGATCGGGCGCTGGATTCGGAAGACAAGAAACTGTCCACATGGTCCGGGTAAGGTCGTGTTGCCACGACAAGTTGCGAAAGAATTTGTTTTGATTGCTTGATTGTTCAAAAATACTAGTATTGCCTTGTTTATTTTTATTTAGAGATTCACTGTCTGCAAACGGAGAAGCAACAGGCTCTCTCTCCCTTTGCAAGCAGTGGAGGATAAGTAGGGTAGCAGCCGTGCTTGTTCTTTTTCTCCCCCACTCAATAATTGCTTGAAACTGAACTGTTGTTCACAAACTATTGTTTCCTGGAGATTCTCTGTCTGCAAGCAGGGAAGAGACCATCCTTTTTGCAGATAGTGAAAAGGGTAGGTAACGCAGATCTTTGCGGTCCTACTCATTCTCCCCATTGTTATTTTGTTGGTCTTTTGGTTTTTTTGGATCCATGAGGTATTCACTACCTGCAAACAACGTAGAATAGAAATATTCTGTCTAGTCTTTGCACCTAGTGATAAGATAGGCAGTGCTGACTTTTTAGTCCCTCGTTACGAGCCGTCATGTCTGTCTTCTCCCCATTGATAAATAGCCTGTTTAGCCCGGACCGGGTGTTAGAGGTGGACCATATGGCTCCACTAGAAGGCACCCCTAATAAGGACATGTTCATAAACTATGGGTTAGTCACCATAGCTTATAATAAATTATGGCACAGGTATACCGAAGATAGCCAAGACAAACAGTGGCCACTGGCAGGATCCTTTGACCTTGATAAAATAGAAACGTTAGAAATAGCCCTTCGAAATAATAAGACGACGCCAATTATGCTCGACAGTCTCGGTATGTGGCGCAGAGAGGCTACGAAACGACAGAGAAAAGACGAGGATAAACCAAGTAGGGAAATATACCGACAGGACAACCCCAGGACACCGCTACCCACAACTTATCCCCCGACACTATACAAAGGACGACCAGACTTAGGGTCAGACCAATGCGCTTTTTGTAGGTATGTCGGACACTGGAAAGCCCAATGCCCGACTCTACTGAGCGTGAGTAAAGGCAAAGGGCCGACAAGAACGACAGACCGACAGTACGAGAAAAGGCGCGAGACAGAGAAGAACCCGACTTACATAGACAGACCAGACAGAACCACCACGTTTGATTATGCCCGATGGCACAGATTTCGCCAGGAAAATCTCAGCGGCATGATCAAGTTCTCCTAGGTCGGGCAATGTCAAGACGGGAACCCAGCCTCGTTTAAAATTCACAGACGGAAAGAGATAATTATGACCAATAACTGTTTTTATATTTGTCTTGGGTCTTTGTATGTCGTACTTGTACTGTCCCCCGTCTGAGTTCGTGTGTATGTAATGTACAAATCTGCGTCATCCCTCTACACGTATTTCCGTGTTACTCGACCCCTGTTAGCAGAAACTTAGCATAAAAGCAACCTGGAAAGAAAGAAATGATAAAACAAAATCCGTAGACCATTAATAAACTTGAACTTTTAATTTAACACAACAAACAAGGAATAATAACGATAAACTGTAGAAAATGAAAGTCAAACAGAACATTCGCCCCCCCCCCATTCTGGAACCTTCCAAAGTAGGGCAGGGTTACGGCTACGCCCAACCAACGGCAACCCATATAAGGCGAGCCCCGCCGCCAACTCTTGGTCAGGAAATCTTAACGTATGGGGGAGCCGGAGGAGAGGCAGGAGCCCGCAGCCTGGGCATTTGCAGGTAGTCCCGCCACGTGTCTCCTTGGCCGGCCGCAACGGGCCTGGAAAGACTAAGGTAGTCCCGCCACATGTCCAGAGGAGAACGAGGCACCTCTTCCTTTTCTCTTCCGTCACAGCCGCAGCAGTCCTGGACGGCGGGATGTCCTGCACGTACCTCCACAACAATCTGTCCAAGTTGGGCTGGGAGGGAGAGGCGACGCGGACGAGCCTCTCCCACCTCCACCGGTAGGAGGTTTCCCAGCCCCCAGCCCGACGCCGAACACCCCCAGTCAGGCGATGGTGCCCATACTTCCACAGCACCGGACACACCATGGTGGCACCCCAGTACTTGCGCAGCACCGAACACACAATGGTGGCACCCCAGTATTTGCGCAGCACCGAACGTACAATGGTGGCACTTGGGGAACACCGGATGTGGAGAGGCCTTCATGCGGGGCGATGAAAAGGAGCGGCATGGAGTGCACCGGGAGAAGGAGACGATGTGAACGAGTCTCCCTCGCCCCCCAGGTGGGGGCATCACAGCTGCACCCCAGCTGAACGTCCCGCTCTCACAAAACAGGGACCTCTTCCTTTCACTCCGAAGGGTCTCTTCCATTCTTGCAGACTCAACGAGAGTGGCCCCTGTAGGGCCTCAAAATGGCGTCTGGATCCGCTGGAAGGCGGGCCCCGGCCACTAGAGTAACTTTGGCCAGCCATACCACTCGAACATTTGTCCCATGGAGCACGAGCCCCCATCTCCGACAGCATCTCCGCAGCCTTGAAGATCATACAAAGGTCCCCGGCGGAGCCTTTGGCCTTTGCAGGTTTCCGGTAAGGGACGGCTGCTTCGATCGCCAACGAAACAAACATGACATTGCCACACCTTCTGTTAGCGTGAATTCTAGAACTGCCGAAAAGGACTCTGGTCCAAACTGCCAGTAATGGAAACATTTCCCCCTGATGCTGCTTCCGGACTGTGCCGGCCCCGCCCAAAATGGCGCTGGTATCAATCGGAACTTACGAACACCTCGTGGTGTTCCTTCGCACTAATATAAACTTGATGTTCTGAGATTTTTGTGATCCTTTGTACACTTGGCTAGAAAAGACAAGGAGAGCTCACTCGACGAACAGTATGAAAAGATCCCCGTTACAAATGTTGATTGCGAATATACAATGTATTATATTTTTATAACTGATGTAACCCTCATTTACGATGCACACGTACGGTATGCATATAGGAAATCTGATTACAACTGTTATGATTATGTTTCTAAATTATGAAAATATATGCCCCCGAACCCCCAGCCAATTAATAGACGTTTTAGTCTCTTACAAATGAATGAGTAAAACTTTCCGATGTTTTTATTGTTGCAAACGACACCCCCCACTGTACGCACTTTAGCCATTGCCACGACCGACCAAATACGACCACACCCTCCTAAACCATATGCTGAAATGAATCTGCAAAATAAAGTCTTTGAAACTATGGACGGGTATTGCATGCTTTATTTTAAAACAATATGGGATGGGTAGGAAAGTTCTTTTTCTGTGCACCCTACTCTGCTCTCTCTTTAAGGTTAAAGGAAGATGGTTGCCCAGCCCTGGAGGACGGATCGGATCGACAACACGACACTCCGTCTTAAAAGTACGCGACTGACTCATGAACTCTCGCGTAGAGGAAGGCCGTGACTTCCAAGGATGGGTAAAACGAATGGTGTAAATGAGGGAATGTAAAAGGAGGGTGAAATGAAATAATGTAAATATTGTAAAGTACAACGTTCCAAAGTAGCAGGGACCCAAGAACCGAAGAACTTTAGAACGCCACGGCGTTGAAAGAGGTTTAAGGATCCCGACAGTGAGATATATCCTTTGACTAGATACCTCGCACTAGGCCCCTCTGGTTTCCTTTTTATGTTTCCCCGCACACGCCCTACATGAACACACTACCCCCCCCGACTCCGAAAACTATATCCCCGGGGACCCCGCCCCAAGGAGGAAAGACGAGTAAGAGGTAAGTAAAGGACTTATGAATCCATGTATTTGAATGCGCGCGAATGCTGTCTCCCCCACCCCCCCCCTCTTTTCCTCCCTCTGCAGGTTACGTCAGAAATTACAGCCGAGGTGTGGCGAAGATCTGAGACCTTGCCATGTCTAAATACGCGAAACGGACTAGCGCCGCAGGGTGGTGTCTAAGCACGCCTGCAAACTACTCACGTATCGAACAAACCCGAAAAATTAGCACAACCTGATAAAAAGTGATCACCCTTAAACCAGACCGGACGAATGAACCCACGTTACGTATGATGCGAAACTGTGAGGGAATGTGTGTGTGTGTGATTGAGGCGTTGACCCAACTGGCCAAAGGACCGAGAATGCGAGAAAGTGCGACAAAATGGTACCTCCTTTTTCTTCTTTCCTTTTCTCAAAGCACGTCCCCTCTACCCTGTCTAATGCTCAAACTGCATGATTACAAGATTCTAACGCGGACTCGTGAATACCCTTTACTGTGTAATGCACTAAATAGCCTTTCTTGAATGCACTGCCGCCCTCTCTGTTGCACGTGTACTATTTAGCCTGCCGTTGCACTCTTTCTCTCTCTCTCTCTCTCTCTCTCCCTCTCCTCTCTCTCTCTCTCTCTCTCTCTCTCTCTCTCTCTCTCTCTCTCTCTCTCTCTCTCTCACTCTCTCTCTCTATTTTTTTCACTACCACTCTTCCGAGTGGTTAGCCCCGAAATTGGCAGATTGCCACCCCTAGCACACCACCTAATTGGCTTCAAATACCGTCAGTATTTGCACAAACGCTTGTCTTTAATACAACCACCCTGAGGCCGCGTCATTACCTCTCCTTTTCCGATAAGAAGTCAATGAACCCAGGTTGGGCCGTAAGGGAAAGGACAGGTAAGACGACAGAGGTTCCCTAATCTGGCCCGAAATGAGGGAACTACATGTCAACGGCTCCTATAGTATAAAACAAGGACCTCAGAATACGCGACCCTCCCCTCCCCGAAACGTCGCAATACCCAAACCAGAAAAACGATCACCCTCGTTACCTCCCCTGTCTATGTCCCTGGTTGTTTCCCATAAAACCCCTGTCCTTCCTAGTTAAGTAACCGGGCTGTAAAAGGTTACGTAGGACCCAGAATGATGTTTTACACGGTTAACAGACTAGACCAAGGTAAAGAAATCATCAAAATGAACCCCGCAGTAGTTGAAAAACAGGATGCACCGATAGAAAGGAAATGTTTAGCCATGTTCGTCTCTCAGCAAAATACCTGTGTAGTACCATGTTGACGACTCACTGTACCCTTTTGTAAATGTGAAACTCTAGAGAACGGCATATCTTTGCCAGATTTGTCTCCCGAAGGTGGGTTACCATCAGATGAACCGTCATGCCTGTAATAAATGATTATGAAGGAAAGTCATAGTAAATCCAGCAGGTCCGCCACCGGTCATTCATATGCCAGTTGTGAACGTTAAATATAACGGACATTTTCATTCTTTGCCTGGAGCTGGGAGAGAAATAGACTTTTTGATTATCTTCATCCGCAAATTTTCTAAAAGACTGTCTTTTCAAACTTGTTTAAGGGTACTGCCGTTGGAGGAGAGAAGGACCGGATGTGGGAGCACGAGGCCTGACTGCAGACTAAGGGACTCCTGCGACATTAGCCAAGGCGAGACCACGACTGAAAAGAGCTGCAGGACGAGGCACTGTTTTCGACAGCATGAAAAGAAAGGGTCGACCTGATGCCCCTGCTCGACGTCCAGTGCCTGTTGACAAGTCCCCGCTCTCTGAATTCCGTCACACGCCCGCCTATTTGAAGTCTCTCGTTCCCCTAGTTTGTTCCTAATTTGGCCTTGCTCCATCCCCCTTTTTCCTCTGACCTACCCTATGGACTGTTTTGAACGCTCTTCTTCCATCGGAACTTTCTGACAATCACCTCAAAGGACACAGGGCGAAAAGGACCTTCCCGACCAGAAACGCGAGGAAAGGGTCGTGCCCTGCAACGCAGAACTTAGAACAGAGCTGGACTTGTAGCTCCACCGCCGGTGCTCAACAGCGCCAACGAAAGACCACAAAGAACAATGAGAACTCGTAAACTTCGAACATTTGACATCCTCAATCACCGTTTTTTTTTGCCTCATTTCTCTCCCAGCCGCCATTGTATTGATCCTGCTCCAAACCGAATCTGAAATATGTATTAACCTGCCAGTTCACGTTATGATATGTACTTGCTGCTCGCCGTTTTTTGTATTTCATTCCTATGACTTTCCTGCTGAACAAATTTATCAAAGTTTATCAAATAGGTGCACCTCCTAAAAACTAGAAACCTCAAAATGTATTGTTTACAACTCTTTTTCTAGGGTTCCTACCGGTTTCTTTCTCATGCCCACCACAATAGACCCGAGTAGAAAATGAACCAGCAAGATGTCTTGAATATGTTAAAGGGAGGACTGTGGAAAATTAGTGCGTTTTGGTGAACATTATCTGCGCCATCTTGCCTCTTCCCCTGATGCCACACTTTTGTCGTGCGCGCCCGCCATTTTAAGATGCCCCGATCAGAACAAACCCTTTTGCATGCCGCTGGCCCCTGACATAGCCCTTTGCCTTCACTAAGCCTGCACGCTGACCACCCCCTGCTTGCACCTGCCTTGAGTCATAAACCCCTCTTCGGCGCTGCCCTGCCCCCGGCCCTCATCCTGTTCCCAGCGCGACACCTCCCTGCTTTCCTTTCATGATCTCTGGCCCTTAGATGCAAACCCCCTTTTTCCCCGTGTGCCCGTTTTGTCCTCCCCGTTCCCAAGCCGACACCCAGCTCTGCCAATACCATCCTTGCCCCTCCCCGTACAATAGAAAGCTTCCCCCATCAAAGAATCCCCGGGTTGATCAAAGCCCCCCCCACCCCATGAGATCCGATCAGACTCCCCTCATTCCGTGAATCGGCGGATTATCCAGCTGCGCGATGCTCATCACCTGTTGTGACTAGGGTGGGAACTTTAACTGTAAATATGTGTGGGAACGGGCCCAAAGGGGAGTTCCGAGAATGTCTTTTCCGCACATCAAAGCTTTAAACATGTATGTGTAATCTGCAATAAAATCATAAATGTGGATATAAGAGGCCAGGCCTCAGAAATACAGTTAGAGCACCTCAGAACGATACCTTCTGTCCGTTTCGTTGTGTTCTCCTCCGGAGAGAATAAAAAAACCTTGTTTCCTGCTTTCCAGTCTCCAGCGCCTGCCTCTTCATTGATTTAAATAACTAGAGGGTCACAGAGGCAATACCGCCGGGCAAATATCGATTGTCCCCGACCCGATTGAACTTTTTACACTAAGGGTCATCTCTGTACATTGAAAGGAACTGCCATCCCTGTCAACAGACAGGGGCATGTTGAGGAACAGAGTATCAGAAAAGCAAACATTGCCTAGTACTAACTCTCTCTGCTAGAGAAAGTGAAACGTATTACTCCTGAAAGCTACTTCAGAACTGCTGTTCAAGCCCATATATTTTTGTATCTATGTGGAGGTAACACCCTGATCCAGGTACTATAAGACTCCACACTGGCATCCTTTACTTGAATCTCCCAAGTCACAGCATTTCTCATCCAGGGCCTGAAGATATATGATCTCTTCACCCCATTCTAATGGAACAGCGTTGGCTCCCCTTACGAACCAGCACCATCATCACCATGCATCATTTACTAAGTAATCCCGTCAAGCACCCCCATGTATCCTGCAGATAAGCTCACCATCTATGGGGGTTCTCAGCTCATCCACTGCTGTCAGGATACAATCAGACTGCACACTAAGAGGTATAACAAAAAGAAGAAAAAAAAAGCCAGCAGACCTTTTCCAACTATATACCCAAGATCTGAAACATCCCCATTTCAGGACCTCCAAATCCCTATTAAAATTTAGGAACGAGATGAAGATTCACCTCTTTAAAAACATTACATCACAATGCTTTAATAGTCCATACCCCCCCTCCTATCATTTGTTGACTTTATTCTACTGTTTTACTTTACACTGTTGTTTGGCCAGGTTCTCGCTAAAGAAATGCCACATACATATCACATACATAAAAGCAATATCCTATAGCTATGCACCAGTAGCAACAGTGAAGTTTTCTAGATACATATTGCATCTGGATTAAACTTGTACCTTGTGACTCTACTCACCATGGTTTATATTAACATAAAGCTGAGAATTAGTTATCTTTTCCATAGTAAGTGATTGGGTGGCCAGAGTGCTCATATATGTTTTCTGTAGGGACATAATGAGCTGAAGGATAAATTGATATTATCTATCTGACATTGGTAATGTTAAAAACGAAACCAGTGTATTTTCATGTGTTTTCTCTTCTACTTTTTGAGGTCCAGAAATATTTGCAGGCACAATGATTCTTTCAAACTCCTGCTATGTTCTTAGTTTTGGATCATTACTACAACTATTTGCCTATCAGTAAATATCTGCACATTCATCAAATCTAAAAAATGTAATCCATGTGTCCTTCCTCAACAAAAGCCTGTGTGAAAAAACTGTTTTCAACTCATGGTGTGGAAGGTAGAGCATGGCCCAATTAAAGCATTAAGAAAATAACTAAGGTTTAAATTAGCACGCTTGCTGTAAAATGTGTTTTATTCAAATTGAACAGAATGTATATACCTGTAAACAAAACATATTATCTGTTTATTGTAAGATGACATGTAGAAAATCAGATTCAATGCAGCAGTAAAGTTTGGGCGCAATTCTTGTAGTATAAGGCGACACATGAAATTTGTACTAATACTTTACCTTATATTTAGGAATCGCCTTTAAAAGTTCTTTAACTGGAACATCTGTGCCCACCACACCAAGAAGCACGCCTCTTGATCTCTGTGGTAAAAATGAAAATATATACATATACTTTAACATTGCACAATCACTTATAGAACTTGTTTTTGTTTGTGTGCTGTGAAACTCCATCAAAATGTACAGTTAGCAAATTGTCTAAATTAAGCCACATGCAAAGTTTAATAATAGATTTAAAAACAGTATCGGAATATTGTCCACATTTGCTATGGTTCCTCAGCGCTTCAACACCACTTCAGGTGTAGGAAGTGCTATATAAATGCGATTACAATTACAATCTACATCAACAGTTACAACTTCTTCAGTCCAGGTTTTAAATTGTAATTCGATTCCATAGGAAACATCAGGTTGAAGAGCTATTTTCTGTTATTGTTTTTCACTAAAAACAAATTATGATGCCACTAAAGAGCAAAGGTAAATGGTGTATATGTGCATTATTGTGTATTAACGCCTCAAATGCATAAGACAATCATACTTTGCATGTCTAATAAAAAAATTGCACATATGTGAAGGGAGTAAAGCAAAAATATATCAAATGAAAACGTAACCAATAAAAATGGTAAACTTTTTCAATAGATGGAATGACCAAGGGTTAATTTTCTACTTTGAAAACATGTTGTTTTTGTTAAATAATATAATTAAAGATGGAAACTGGGTATCAGTGTAGCCATGTTGCCATTGAATGCTGTTAGCCAGTGCCAAAATAGGTACCAAAGCAAACCAGGCAAAATATTCAAACCTGCCTGGTGCCTTCCTCCCGCTCTTCCCCATACACCCATTATCTGGCTATCTCCTTCTCTCCCTCTCTCTCTTTCTCTTTCTCTCCCCTTCCTATTGTTATTTTCCCATACCTCTATCTATGTTCCTTCTTATGCACCTGCTGAGACTGCTGCACTGAACCCCTTGGGAGCTTGTGGGAGTGACAACGGGGTGAAAGAGCTCTGGGCCTTAAACGTTAATCTCTTAGTCAAGTCATTAAAGATTTTTCCCCATTAGTTATATCATTCGGTATTGGTTGACATGAAAAATTGAAAGGAAGAAGACATCAACAATATGCTTCTGACTTATGCAGCCAATGTAACTACACAATAAGGACCAAGAGTCACCAAATATGGTTAACAGGTTTTATTTTTGATTACCAATCAATCCAATATATATGCAAACTAAAAGTAAGTTAATTAGGTACAGTAATACAGCCTATAAGCTGAAATATATGAGTAGATTAAGTCGCAATAAATGAGATACAGAATTGTGAAAGCCACAACAATAAAGAAACTTCCCTTCTTTCTCCTCAACATAAATCAAATATAGGGCCATCTACCGATGAAAGGAAATAGGTCTTTAGCATAAAGCTTCACATTTGTAAGAAGTCTAAAGGGAATTTCATGTCTTCCAACTGTGAGAACATCGATTTTAAATTAAAAGGAGATTCAGCAACACCCTTATCTCCTTTCACACCACCAGGAACCAACCAAACCATTACTCTAGTGCATCTACAATATCCCTTCAGATTCCCATCACATTGACATCACATTGACTGGGACTTTAGTTTTCATCCTTGAACATCTCTCCATCCTGGTACATATTGAACAGAAGGCCCCTTTCGACCATTCATTTTCCTCGTTCACTGTCAATTTCTTCCCACCTTCCCTCCAGGCCTCACTATCAGCAGTCTAATACAAATAATAAACCTTTCGGTAACTAACACAAATCATGATAGTACACCTGTAAAGAAAGAGAGAAAATGCTGGCAACGCAAAACACATTTCAATTTTACCTGCAGTCATGCTAATTTAACAGAACATTTCATATGCATTTCAAATACATGGTTATACAAGCACACGTGTAACATGTAGAATAAATGTAAAAGGTGATTAAAAGAGTACATTTTCATACGTTTCAAAAGAACATTAGGGTATACATGTATACATCTCTAATCCCTACAATGGTTACATTTCATTAATTAATTTAAATGCTCCACACATAATAATGAAGTTGAGGCACACAGTGAATATAATGTCAGTTAAGAGTACATAATTGCATAATTGTGACATATAAGGGTGGAGCCTAAATGTTGCTGCTCCGACCCCTCCTCTGATGGCGATGTTAGCCAACATGATCCACATATGAATCTTATCAGAAGAGATCAGCTTAAAACTGATGTTTATAAAACAATTATCTAGAGTTTCCAAGGTATTTCATTTCATCATAAAATCTACACTGACTTTTCTCTAGTTCTACATCTTTTCTCCTTCTTCTTATTCTCCTCCTTTCCCGTTCCTTTCTTTTCGCTTTTATACACATGCACCCCTTAAATATCACAAACAGACAGATTGCACAAAAGGTCATTATCACAAGGGGTCTCAAAATGGAACCAAATATTTCACTTTCTATATGTCCAAACCATGTGCCTACTGCAGCAAATCCATTTCCAATTGCTACCCAAGCACCTGTAGCTTTCAACTCTTTTAAATCTCCCTTAAGTTGTAATATTTTTAATTTATTTCTTCACCTCCTCACTCTTATCAGGTATATAGGTGCAGCATTGCTGAACCTTCAACATCTTCCAGACTCTGCCCTCCTTCATGAGATGAATGTCTAATACAAGTTGATTCTGTGTTACTGCAGACCATATAGGCATCATTTCAATGTCCACAGCTAACACTGAATTTGCAGTACTAGTAGCTAACTTATCAACTAGAGTGGACAACTTTCCAATTTTGAGACCATTCAAAACCACTCCTACTGGAGGAATCAATGCACCAGATATATCTCCAAGTATTTCAGTATCACTGCTGCTTCTTTTGGTCCTAACTTGTGATCCCCACACTGGATCAGCTAAATGTTCTACTTAATATATCTTGAGCAAGACTATTGCTAAATAACATTTGCCATACCACCAACGGGACAATGTAAAATATATGTGATCCACATAAACATAATAAACTCCAGGAATAACAAGATACTGGCCTCTCATGAAAAATAGGCTATTTCCCCCATATTCAAAAATGTGATCACAATCACTCTTTTGCATAAGTTTATTGTGAACTACAGATGTACCTCTAAGAACACACCATTTTCTCTTATGTTCCCACTCTAAAGTTAATACAGGCATAACTCTTGACTCTGGATGTTTTAATTCCTCCTTTGGCCACTTATTTCTATATGTTTAATCCTTCCCTGTTTTCAATCTATCATCCATTGCCCTTCTCATGTCTTCTACAGAATCTCGAAATTTCTTTTCAACATCAGTTAAGAAACAAGTCACATTGTGCTTATGAGCATAAGCAGTATCTAATGTTACTATGAGTTTGAAGAAACAATTAGCTGTATCCATCACTTTGGCATTGGGGTGATGATAATAAATGCTTACACACTGGAGCGTCCGAAAGTACTAAATCATAATACGAAAAATAATGCTGAAAGTGTCCCCTTCCATATATAAGACTCATTAAGAGGCTACATGTAATACCATATGTAAGAGGAATTGATGATAGGTAATCCCTCCTGCAGCTGAAGCAGGGTTAGCATTCATGGTGTCAATGTATTCATAAAGAAACTAAGCATTGATAAATCTACATGTAATGTCTTGAAATCAAATAAATGCAAGCTACTGTCAGTAGGAATCGGGGATCTAGGTGTAGTCTTAGATCTATGTTCGACTGAATTGGAAGTGTGGGTGAATATTGTCTTCAAAGCAAAACAATTTCTCTTACAATTATAGCTATTAATATTTCAACTAATATAAGACAGTGTCTGTTAGGGTTACTCGTTTCTTTGACTTCACTAAAATTAGACCATTGAGTAGAAAATATCAGCAAACATATTTCTTCAGTACAGTCTTGCTTGTGCAACTGGCAAAACAAAAATAGTATGATGAAATTATTTACAATCTTTCTTTGTGAGTCTTACCTAACCCTATTCGTCACCTTCTAAATGATACCCTTACGCTCCTTCTGCAGCCTCGGGCCTAGGGCATCTTCTTAATTCTTTTTAACAAAAGCACAGGGGATAAGTACCTCTGAAAAGGTACCCTAGCTCTTTTTGATCTCCTGAGGGCAGATCGTTCATCCTTACTGTCACTGAGATCAGAATTGTCAGTGTCCTCTGGGATAATGCATGGCAAAAGCTCTTCAGGCAGACTTAGTCTCTCTCCCTCTTGCCATCTCAGCCAGCCGTCTCCAGCTTCCATTCAGCTTGCCACAGCACTAGGCCCTTCGTCAGGGTCTGATTCTGGCTCAGTCAGTGCCACAGATCAGGTTCTTGCTGATTTTCTGTAACTTGTTCAACCTCTCCCCACTGCCTTTCAGTTGTGGTCTGCACTTCTGGGAGAGGCATTGTCACATCATCAAGGGACACTCCACTCTGCGAGTATGGCCAGCGTGGATCCAGTTGGGAAGACCTCCACACCTAACAGCACTGTTTTCTTACAAGGATTACTTAAAAAAGGTCCTTTCCATCGAGATTCCAAGCATATATTCTGAACATTCTTCTTCACCAAAACCCAGTCACCAAGACTGAGGTCATGACACTGCTTCATATGCAGTGGGGCAGTAGCCCCAACCTGGTGAGAGACAGAACGCACCACATTAGCTAGCCCTTTGCAGTAATCGAGAATCATGTAATCTGTAATGTTCACAAGTGCATTTGCAGGCACTGCTGGCATTCTTTTTGCTAGTCCAATGATGATTTCATCTAGGACAGTTCTGTCCTCCAATCGGGAATCCTGGGAAGACTCATTAATGCAAGGGGCAAAACATAAGGCCACTTCAGAGACATTGACACTGACACTTAAGCCAACCTGGATTTCAAAGTTTTGTTCACCTTCTTGACAATGCCTGAAGCCTCAGGCTAAAAACTGCAATGTAGTCTTTGCTCCACTTGTAATGATGCACACAACATTCTCAGGACCTAATTATTGAAATGAGTTCCTCGGTCAGTAAACACTGATAAGAGTCCGTTCTCACTGTTGGAGGGTCCTGCCTGAGAGACGATGGCAGAACCCTAAGAGCTGCCTACACAGTCTGTACAGTCATAGGGGTAGTGGAAGCTTCCTGGCTTTGAGGAGTGTCTTCTGCACCAGTGGCTGAATTGACCGCTCTAACTAGAGCTTGCAATGTGTCTAAACAGATGAAAGTGATGGTTTTTATTGACAATCAATATGGCTTTGGTTTTGTTCATGACTTTAGTCAGTTATTGTCACAGTGGGGATTCATGACGTCAGGGGGTTTAGCGCTGGGTAGTGGTAAAGGGAAGTATAGAGTAAATAAAAAATTGAGGTTTACCTCAAAAAAGAAAACATGAAATTAAATATTAAATTAATAGATGTCTATATGTATCTCAATGGATGGAACATTCCATTCTATGGATATATTATATTGATGACTTGTTCGTAGTTTGGAGGGGAGGATATGAAGTAGGAGACCAGTCTATTTCCATGCTGAATCAAAATACTCTGAATTGTCTTTCCACAAGTCATATAAGGTCAATTATTTAGACTTAATATTGAGTATCAGTAATAACACCATCCAAAGTGCTTCATTTAGGAAACCTACTTCGGAGATTAGTATCCGCCATGGGGACAATAGTTTTCCCAAAAACCTGAAGGGTTACAGGGAGTTACTCTACCCCAAGTGCATTTGGAGTAATAATATGGATTTGAAAAAATATTCAGGGTGAGATGACCACAATATTTCTGAACAGAGGAAGAGGTATCCTCCCACTAGAGAAAGTGAAACAGAGAGTCATGGAACATGCACATCAGGAATTGCTAGTGGATGAAATTAAACAGTAACATGAACAGAGGACTAGGTTTGTAACCACTTTTTCAGTAAACAGGACCAACGTATGTCATATTCTTGGTAGAAATTGCTATAAACATAGGTTGGGTAATATAGGAAATACCTTAAATACAGAAGTACCTCTCTATGGGACCATCTGGTACACAGTAATTTCACAGCCCAAAGTAACACCCGACAGAACATTTCAGACAGAGGTTTTTGCTGCCCGTGCGCACAAAATTACAATAGCAAGGTAACAACAATGTACCAAGACGGACTAAGCAGGAAAAGATTAGCATATTTCTTAACTGCAATTCTGATTACAATGTGCATTGTTGTTTGACCTGTCACTGTGGCAAAAAATACATTGGGGATATAATACATCCTACTAAGAAGTGAATTAAAAAAAATATGTGGGCCGCAACCAAGGGCGACTTATCACAGCTAGTGGCCAGAAGAATTCCATGGGAACAACTGCAATCTTCTCAGGTTTTACTGCCTTGATCACATTACTCCTAATAAGAAAGGGGGTGATAGGGTCATAGCCTGATGCAGACTTGAGTGCAGATATATCATTTATCTGCAGACCCAGATTCCACAAGGGCTTAATAGTGATAAGGAATCAGTGGTACACCAATATACGCTGCTTATAAGTTTGAGGCACGAAAGTTCATTGAGAGTTTATGATATAAAAGTGTTAGTAAGTGTTTGCCCATTAGGGATTTATTTTGCAACAGTTTCCACTTGCTTGCAAAAAGATTCAAGGAGGCATGAATGATTTTGGATTTCGTCTCAGGAATTTCTAATTCTTCAATAATTAATTTAATTTTCTGTTTACTTTTTTCATTTGAATTTATAACATTGTTAATGATTTATAATAGCCCTGGTGAGGTGGCGTTTTGTCGGGGAACCGGAGGAAAGCAAGACCCCATTATTACTTATGCATAAGCCCCAGGGAGGTGGTGGTAACTGGGGGGGTCTGCATTTGTTCCATTTGTTTTAAACAATAATGGCTACATGCCTCTGGACCAGGGCAACCTCAAGGCCTAATAATAGAGATGGGCAGAAGCCCACGCTTCTCTTTTTTTTCAGATGGGAGCCGCAGCTCCAGCGCAACTCCTGCAGAAATAATTTAAAAAATAAAACGTTTTTTGCCTTGATGTGGTCCCTTTGTTACCTCCAAGAGGCCAAGGGGGTTAGGTCATTCACAACCTGTTCCCTTCTTTTATTTTTTAATGTTATTTGTGGGATTGGGACAAGCCAAATCCCAATATGGCTGCCAACACTTCCTGGTTGAAAGTGTTGACAGCCCACCAGATCTCAGCATAAGGTCGGGAGGGATAGCGGAGCCTTCGCGTCCCTATATATACAAATTTGGATTTTGGTTAATATCTCTAAAGCTACTGAATGGATTTACACCAAATAACAAAACAGCACTTCCCTGGACCAACATCTACCTTCCTGCCAAACTTGGTAAAATTCCATTCCGTAGATCGGCCTGTAGCCATGCAGAAAATTCCTGTGTGCATGAACATAGGGAAAACGCATTTTGGAACCCACCCTTTTTTTCGGCTCCCGCTTGATGGACACCATAAAACTTTAAAGACAGCAGCTGAAGTGAGCGTCGTATTTGTTTTGAAAATTTCACGAGGATTCTTCAAACGACGCCAAAGTTATTGGCAAAGCAAAAAACTTTATCTTCCTAGGGAAACTAGGTTCTAAATATAACTATCTGTAGGTAATAATAAAAAAAAAAATATATATATATATATATATATATATATATATATATATATTTCCGAAGCAAATACCCTTCAAAAAGAAAGATCGCCGCACACCACTTCAAAGGTTCTTTACGTTTGCCTAACAACATTACACATTATCTTAACAATTGTGTCACATGAAACACAACCATGTCTTTACTGGATTCGAAAATGTGAAACACAGGTCTGACAAAGGTTTTGGTTGATTCCAGAGATTGGTAACATATGTTTGAACTACCTAACCCACAATGCAACGTAACTCTGCCACGTGGTGATCATGGTACAAATAAGTGAAACAAACAAGGGACAAATGTTTGTTAACCGTGAACAGGGACATTGTTTGTCCGAAACGCGTAGGGTGGGGAAAACCCTAATGAAATAAAATGTAAAGAACCTTTGAAGTGGTGTGCGGCGATCTTTCTTTTTGAAGGGTATTTGCTTCGG
The DNA here is from genome assembly GCF_964261635.1 of Lissotriton helveticus. NCBI lineage: Eukaryota > Metazoa > Chordata > Amphibia > Caudata > Salamandridae > Lissotriton > Lissotriton helveticus. Next base: position 1,149,947,055 of record NC_136070.1, read on the forward strand.
AAATTAACTACAAGGCTGTCCTATCCTTGCTGCCAGCACCAGCTATCAGTAGCTCCCCCCGCCTGGGACAATTGCTCGTGAATCATTAATGACACGGGGGAGAGCCCAGCATTCAAGCATTTTCAAACGCTGATACTTTGTAAAACAACGTGAAGTATCGATATCGGGCTGGATGCCAAACGGCGCTTTGCAAACTAATTCAACACACACGCCGTAAATGGAACTTGCATCTCAGCCCTGAAGTAATGCGTCTTGATTCGAAGTGGGAAGCCAAACAGCCTGAGTTAACCGGTTGAGCGACGACTGGTAGTGTCGGAGGACACCAACAACGACGGGAGTCTCCCGGGTGAGTGAAAAACATTTAACTCTAGTGCTAACGTTCCCATATTCGATAGAATGCTGTAGCGAGTCTTTTTGAAAGATCACGTCTTTGACTTACAAAAGCTGTTCTGATCTGTGCTGCCAACAATAGCCAGAATAAGACTCACTTCAATTTACTATTTCATCGAAGTTGACAAATCATCATCTTCAAACTGGGTTAACATCAATTCCCTACAATCTTAACGAACTTGTCACGTTTTAATACCTGCTAGCGTGTGTTAAACATCTACAATAAAGTTGAATAGATTTTATTTTCCCAACAACTCGACCTTATTGATATCACAATGGAAAAACGAGCAGCCCTACGTTTGGAAAAAGCGGAGAGTATGTTTACAATCAATGCTACAACATCAAATGCAACAGGAGGTAAACAAACAAGCACTTCCAAAACTATCAACCCCAATGCTAAACAACTATTTCAACAGATGGAAAAATTACTGCGTAAAGAAATTTCGCGCAGCTGGGAAATAATCACCCTAGAAAAATACACGGAATTAGGCCTGGTACCACGAGGCTTATGGATATTTACTCTGCCTAATCACCCAGATACCACTGCAGAAATGTTGGAAGAGTGGGGTCAAAACAATATGGACTGCTCGCGTAGAATGATCCTTATTATAATCAAACATGCAAAAAAGAATGTGGAGGTTCTGCACATTAAAATAAAAGAATTGGAAGATCAAATACAAGCTTTAGGAGACAGTGAAGAAGCAAAGAAAAATCTACGTCAAACAAAAAAATCTAGACAAACATGACGAAGAGATACAAGAAAGAAAACAACGAAAATTCAGACGTGACGAATCTGACTTTGCCAATGGGACAATCTTCACTTTCGCGAAACGCTTTGATGCTCTAAAAAAACAACAACATGTGACCCCTCAATCTTTTGAAAATGATACCATCCCTAGTGAGACAGAATCAGAAGCCAGTGATGGAGAACAAAGAACAGAAGTAGTGAACAATCTGTCTTTTTTAGAGGAGATGCAGATCCTCTACAAGGATGAACAAAATCCAAAATCAAGGGGAAGAGGACGGGGAAACTTCCAAGTGAGCGGAATGGGAAGAGGTCACATGATGAACCAAAACCAAGGAGGAAAACCAGGAGAAGTCGCAAATCAAAGGTATCCTCTGAGAAACAGGGCAGTGCTAAAGAAATAATTTCAAAAAAATCGACCAAAATGGATTCAAATGTGATCATTAATTTATCCAACTACACCTTAACAGAATCGGAAGTCACGATACTCAAAAAGGGTCTAACCTTTTGCCCTGACAAACATCAGGATGAGGTCGAAACGAAAATAGATGTATACAAATACATCAGAAAATTAAAGTTAAAAAAATTCTTCTAAAAAAAAAGAAATTGCAAAACCAATGAAGAAACATCAATTGAATGCAATACCGATATCGACCAAGAACAATTTACAGTGGGTGATGTACCAGGATTACGAACAGCTTACGAACTGGCCCAGGAACTTGAACAAACTGAGCAAAGCGACACTCAAATAATATCTGACCTGGGCATATCTACCAACTCCAGTTCTAAAACAAATTTCAAAAGCAAATCTCGATTCTGTCCTGTTTTATATCCTGGCAACCGCATTGACACATATCATGACCTAGTTACAACGGAATTAGAATCAATGAACAATACATTGACAAAAAGAGAAAATGTAACGAAAAAGGAACGCCTTGCCCTAAAATCACTAGAAACAAATCCTTTAATTGAGATGAAGCCGGCAGACAAAGGCGGGAACATAGTCATCTTGAACAAAACAGATTATGTAGATGAAGCTAATCGCCAATTAGACAATGTTTTGAACTACAAAAAACTACTACGCAATCCAACCGTAGAAATAATGATCAAACTACATAAACTAATTAATGAATGGCAAGAAAAGGGATTGCTAAGTAAGGAAGAAGTAGATTATCTTACTGTCAAACATCCAATTACTCCCACCATATATTTTCTGCCAAAGATTCACAAAACATTAATTAATCCACCAGCCAGACCCATAAAATCCAGTTGTGGCTAACTTTGTGAAACTATAGCATTGTATGTTGATCACTTTTTGGCACCAATAGTTCCCACTTTGAACTCTTTCATCAAAGACACCGGAGACTTTCTTAGGATTATAATGGAGACTGAATGGCATTCTGATTATTGGCTCGTTACTATCGATGCAGTTTTATTGTATACTTCTATACAACACGATATAGGCATAACAGCGATCAAATACTTTTTGAAACAAAGACCTATATGTGATCTGAGACATACCAACATGTTGTTAACTATGATAACTTTTTGTTTATCTAACAATATTTTTCTGTTTAACAGGAAGTTTTATCAACAAACTTGCGGGTGTGCCATGGGCGTTTCCTTCTCTCCAAGCTATGCTAATCTCACCATGGGGTGGTGGGAGAAGAGCATAGCTTGGAGAGAAGAGAACGAAAAATACACCACGGACGTGGTGCTATGGCTAAGGTTCATCGACGACCTTTTCCTCATTTGGAAGGGTCCAAAAGCAAAATTGATTGAGTATTTAACAATACTTAATCAAAATGAGGTGGGCTTAAAATTCACCTCCAACATCCAGAAGGCAGAAATTGACTTTTTAGACACTAAGGTCTATGTCAAAGACAACAAATTGGAGACAACAGTCTTTAGAAAGAAAACATCTACAAACAGTGTCCTGTATGGCACTAGCTTCCACCCAACATCACTCAAACAAAGCATTCCATATGGCGAATTTTTACGCATGAAACGCAATTGCTCAGAACCATTGGAAATGGAGAAAAAATTCAAGGAAACAAAAGAAAGATTTACCGACCGTGGATATAAACAGCAAGACATACTACGAGGGGAACAAAGAGCAAGGGTAAAAACCAGAACTGAGACACTTATACCAAAAGACAAGAATCAACCAATAAATGAAGATAAACCACGTCTAGTTCTGACTTACTTAAGGAGAGCTTTAAAATAAGACAAATCCTGACCAAATATTGGAGTGTTTTAAAAAAGGATACAGAAATTGGATCACTAATAGGAGATAGACCTTTGATCACATTTCGCAAAGCCCCCTCAATTCAAGACACATTGGTGAACAGTCACTTCAGAATAGACAAACCTGCAACATGGTTGGAAAAAAGACAACTGGGTTTCACTAAATGCCAAATATGTAAAGCCTGTAAGATTGGACAAAATCTAAAAAGCTTGAAAGATCGCAAAGGAAAAACTTTTGTAATAAAAGACAAAATAACATGTGATTCGCAATTTGTGGTCTACCAACTCCAATGCTGCTGTGGCTTAAAATACATTGGCTCAACCATATGCCCTTTGAAAAAAAGAATACTTGAACATATTCGAGCAATCGAGAATAATGACAACAGCTATGCGATCGCCAAACACCTAAAAAGCCATCCAGGCAAAACATGGAAAGACATAAAATATGCAGGGATTGCGATAATAAAGGAAAATGAACGTGGTGGGGACAAGAACAAGAAACTAAGACGACTTGAATCCAAGTTAATAATCAAATTCAAAACTCGTAGCCCGTGGGGAATGAACGCGGATGAAGAACTGTATGTACATCTTTGAGACTGTATATAATCATTATTAATTTGAACATTTGAATTATATCTTTTGACATTAATCTATATATGGCTTTCTGCTACAATTACAAACTAGGACTCAGAGTGAATCAAGAATCAGTATATGATGTAATTAAGATCCACAAACTAGCTAAATGAAACAAAAAATTATTTTATAAAAATACCAATCATCCATAACCAGCGCGGACCAGTAGATTAACATAGCCGTATCAAGTGGACAATCTATATTAATTCAGGCACTCAGCCATGAATTCATTATGACACACGTTTGAATTGCTTGATAAAACCCTAATTCTCAATTTGATATTATAGGGCACTCAGCCCAACAACATTACACATTATCTTAACAATTGTGTCACATGAAACACAACCATGTCTTTACTTGATTCAAAAATGTGAAACACAGGTCTGACAAAGGTTTTGGTTGATTCCAGAGATTGGTAACATATGTTTGAACTACCTAACCCACAATGCAACGTAACTCTGCCACGTGGTGATCATGGTACAAATAAATGAAACAAACAAGGGACAAATGTTTGTTAACCGTGAACAGGGACATTGTTTGTCCGACACCCGTAGGGTGGGGAAAACCCTAATGAAATAAAACGTAAAGAACCTTTGAAGTGGTGTGCGGCGATCTTTCTTTTTGAAGGGTATTTGCTTCGGAAATTAACTACAAGGCTGTCCTATCCTTGCCGCCAGCACCAGCTATCAGTAGCTCCCCCCGCCTGGGACAATTGCTCGTGAATCAAAAAAGAAATATATATATATATATATATATAAACACACAAACGTTAAATTAACGTTATAGTTAGGTGAAAAGTTCAGTGACAATGTAACATAATAAACCAAAAAAAACACTGAAATCCACCACTTAAAGTTAAGGTCAATATAACCTGTGCCCCCTCCATGAACACTGTTGTCAGCATTTATGTCATTTCAGATGTTGCACTCATGTTATAAATGATGTTTTTAAAATATCTTTATTGATTTTTATTAATCAACAATAACAATGAAAGTCATAATGCGACATCAGTTGTACTGAAATGCCATTATAAGCATAGTGAAAATAGCTCTTCCCGCCCCTTTCTATTCGCCGACTTCTGCAGGTACAAAGAGAAAAGCTCAAAGTATCACCTATCTGTGGTCTATAACCTTCACACTTCTTGGTATTATATTAAAAGAACGCAATGAACCATACTTTGCAAGATAATAGGCACATCACAATGCAATATCACAATTGTCAGCATCTAAAAAGAGCAGATGGTGCATACATTCTTTGCATTCTCCCTTTAAGCTCTATCAGGGGCAGCCAATTGCGGGGCGGGGCCATCTAGGTGGTTTTGGACATTTAATGCCGGATGCAGCATGAGAGCGGGAACTAGAGGTAACACTGCTGCTTTGAGCATTGCTCATTCAAATGTTGCCTGTGTTTTAAATATGTTTTAGTTTGTTTTCATAATCGCACAAAAGTGTATTGAAGTGCATTGAATTTGATTTGCTCACCCTTTTGAGACTCGCATATCCGCATTCTATCAGTTTACATCCGCCCCTAACGCCGGTCGCATACTTCCTTTAAGCTCTATCAGGGGCAGCCAATCATGGTGGGCGGGCCATTAAGCAGCAACCGGACATTTAATGCCGGTTACAGCCCGGTGCGGGAACTAGAGGTAACGCTGTCGCTTTAAGCATTGCTCATTTAAATGTTGCCTGTGTTTTAAACATGTTTTAAATTGTTTTTATAATCACACAATAGTGTATTGAAGTGCATTGACTTTGATTTGCTCACCCTTTTGAGACTTGCATATCCACATTCTATCTATTTCCCTCAGCCCCTAACGCCGGTCACATTCTTCCTTTAAGCTATATCAGGGGCAGCCAATCACGGTGGGTGGGACCGGGGCCATCTAGCTGCTCCTGGACATTTGATGCTGGTTGCAGTGCGGGAGCGGGAACTAGAGGTAAAGCTGCCGCTTTGAGCATTGCTCATTTAAATGTTGCCTGTGTTTCAAACATGTTTTAAATTCTTTTTCTAATCACACAATAGTGTATTGAAGTGCATTGAATTTGATTTGTTCACCCTTTGAGACTCGCATATCCATTCTGTCTGTTTCCTTCAGCTCCTAACGCCGGTTGCATTCATCCTTTAAGCTCTATCAGGGGCAGCCAATCACAGTGAGCGGGGCGGGGCCATCTAGCTGCTCCCCGACATTTAATGCTGGTTGCAGTGCAGAAGAGGGAACTAGAGATAACGCTGCCGCTTTGAGCATTGCTCATTTAAATGTTGCCTGTGTTTCAAACTTGTTTTCAATTCTTTTTATAATCGCACAATAGTGTATTGAGGTGCGTTGAATTTGATTTGCTCACCCTTTTTAGACTTGCGTATCCGCTTCTTTCTATTTCCATCGGCCCCTAAAGCCGGTCGCATTCTTCCTTTAAGCTCTATCAGGGGCAGCCAATTACGGTGGTAGGGTGGGGCCATCTAGCTGCTCCCGGACAATTAATGCCGGTTGCAGTGTGGGTGCGCCCAAAGGCAAGCCCGTCTGTGCCCGTCCGCGCCTTTCCATAGCGAGGGGCGAGCCACCATGCCCAATTGTTAACTTACTCTGCATCTCAACTTAAACAACAATACTCTAACGACTATCCACTGAACCCTGAGACTCAAGCTAGGTTCACCGAACCCCAGGAATATTTGTCCGGAACTTAACTTAGCTCTCCATATGGGTAACACCACACAGAATAAATACACTCATGAACATAGGGCTCAAGACCTAACTCTGATATAGCTTAAGACTCATTGTGAAACATCAATTGGAAACATTTCACCTCTTAGACTCCATCAAACCAGATATACTCCTACTTACTGAACGTGGCTTACCCAAGAGCCCATCTCGGACATCCTCGCTGCTCTTCCCAGCAACTATCATACTATCCAAGCAAATCGGCCTTCAGGGAAAATTGGGGGGGAGTAGCGGCCATAATTCACCATGAGTTGAAATTCACTTCCCTAACAGCAACAGATATTACCTTGGTGGACTGATTAGTCCTCAAACTTGATTCCCCTTCCACCTTCTTGATTTATGTATTGCTGTACAGACCCCCTCATAATATTGCTCTTTCCCCCAATCTTTGGCAAAACAAATGTCCCACCTGCTAATTCATCATGCCAAAATACTGTTAATTGGGGACTTTGACTATTGGGACAATAACGAATCGGACGGTTCGACCTCAACAGAAATGACCAACCTTGTTAATGTGCTAAACTTCACACAACATGTGAAATTTGGAATACCAATCTTACAGTGTCCAATCTGATGGTACCCCCCTGTACTTGGTCCGATCATTTCTTCTTGCGTTCTCGCTTAACAATTTTATCAGAACTAAAACCTTTGTTAAAATGAGTCTGACAACACAGTCTTGGAACCATATTAATATCAGTGCCTTGTGTAACTCGTTGCAATCCACCCCACCCATATATCAGAACTCTATTAATATAAGTGAAGAAAACATTAGATCTCGGCTGACAGATGCCAGCAACACCTTTGCCACCCTGAGGAAAGTTGACATGGCTAGGAGTCATGATGCACAGAGGTGGTTCTCTGATGACTTGAATCTTCAACAATTGACTTTACACCAGGCAGAACACACTTGGAGATGGAATTACAGTCCTGATAAAAAAGATAATTTCAAGCTCAACTTAAATAAAATAAAAAATCTATTCTCCAAACTAAAGCAGCTTATTTTTTTAATAAGATTCTGAATTCTACAAATAAATCTAAAGATATATTTGCGATTGTGAATGAGCTGTCCAACCCTGACAGAATTGCTGCTAAACTAGCCCCTACTCAGGAACTATATGATTCCCTGAATATTTTTTCATCGATAAAATCAGCTCCATCAAAGCTAGTATTCCGGATAACCGATCCTCTGATTAACAGGAAGTAACGCCCAGGAATCCTTACTGGTTATACTAGTTTCCTGCTATTAGCAAGGAATCCTTCTCGGACCTGTTAACCAAAGTGAAATCAGGCTCTCCGGCTGACAGTTGCCCCCACATATTTTAAGAGAAATCTTTTTAGCATGTCCCTTGCCGGCCATATCCCTTCGAAATGACTCACTTAACCAGAACTTGGTCTCCAGATTCTTTAAGAAAGCTGTGTTAGTCCCTTTGATTTAGAAAACTGGTGCAGATCTCTCAGTCCCCTCGAATTATCTTCCCATCTCATTACTTCCTTACCTGGCCAAAGTACTAGAAGCCCACGTGGCCAACAGCCTTTGCTCCCTCATAGAACAAACTCACTTCTTACATTCATGCCAAGCAGGCTTTCGGCCCTTTCACTCTACTGAGATGGTAACTCTGAGTGTACTGGATGAAATGAAGAAGGAGACGGATAAAGGTACCAACCAAGCATTAGTGCTCCTTGATCTCTCTGCGGACTTTGACATGGTCGACTAAAGCATTTTGGTGGACCTTGTCAGGGATACAGGGGTTCAGGAAGCCGTCCTTCAATGGCTGACGTCCTTTTTGGACGATCGCTCACAGTCAAATCATTCTTGACCCTGTGCCTCATGGGAACAGTACGAACTGCCAAGCCAGGTCTTCCCTGCATATAGCTGGGTCTGAACTGAGGTGGAGAACTGAGCTAAAGAATGATGATTGATTCAACCCAGATCTGTGACTAGGAGTGAGTGTCTGAAAAGTTTCAGCACTCCGTCCATCATCTCCTTGTGTTTTCTCTGGTAATCTCATACCTTGATTACGACAACTCCACTTACTTTGGCCTTCCTGGGTACTTGATGAGAAGACTGTGTATAGTACAGAATCAGACAGCAAGACTTATCTATCACCAGCCAAGATGGCACTATAAACTGCACTGGCTTCCAGTAACCCAACGCTGTGCATACAAGGTTGGATGCCTGACATTCAAATCACTCCATGGCATATGCCCCGAATTTATCTCCAATCTTATCCAGAAGTATGTTTGTGCCCGAGCCCTTCGGTCCTCTAACCTGTCCCTATTAGCCACCCCCTCTTTTAAGCAGAAAATAATTGGTGGATCCCGCTTTGCGGTATTAGCACCCTCTTTCTGGAACACACACCCTCTCAATATTAGATCTTCTCCATGTTACTCGTATTTTAGTAGAAAATTTAAAACCTGACTGTTCTCTCAGGCCTACGAACGATTGATCCCATGAGCGGTAGTTCACTTCCTCTTTAAGCACCATGAAACCAATTGGTGTACATGCGCTATATAAATTCTTTTAACATAACATAACATACATGGGCACATAGGCAGTGAGGCAAACTGAGTGATAGTGGTCATATGGTATCAGTTCAGTTTGCAAGTTGTCACCACCATCCCATCTCCGGCATCCTGAGGATGGATTAACAGATAATTATGTAACGGGTCCCATATGCCTATGAGTCAAGAACAAGGTGGCATTAGTTCTGCATCCAAGGACAGTTGATCATTACAATAAATAAGGTTAGAGAGCCAGTCCTTGAACTTCAGCACGCTCCCCCACCCCGTGCAATAGGCAACTCTTCTCTTTCACCAGGAGGAGGGCAAGCACCACATATTTCCTGATGCTTGCCTTGACCTCCCTGTATGCCCCAAGAGAGGGGTGAACATCAGATCCTGACCTATAGTTGCAGAGAGTGGTGTGGAAACCTCACCCCAGAAAGCTTGTATTGGTCCAAATGAAATGAAATTAAATGAAAATACCATTTGTAAAGCGCGGTGGCTACCCTTAGGCGTCCCAGCGCTGCAGAGGTCACTCCTGTGACAGAGCCGATAAGAACTACTCTGGTTTGTTAGGAGTTTGCGAAAGGCGAGCAGTTTGGGCTCTGACCTAAGTGAGAGAGGGAGGGCATTCCAGAGTTTAGCGAGATTATGGGAGAATGAGTGGCCTCCACACCTAGCTCTCTTGAACCTGGGTATTACGGCAAGGAAGGAGGACCCTGACCTGAGCTGTCTGGTGGGATGGTAGGCGGTTATCAGGGGGCGATTGATAAAGGGGCCTGTTCCCCAGTAGGATCGATGTGCAATGCACATTGCCTTGAATTCTATCCTTGCCCTTACTGGGAGCCAGTGAAGGTCCTTCAGTCTGGATTTGACCGAGACTCGCCGGGGGATTTGAAGGAGGGTTCTAGCGGCACAGTTCTGGATTATCTGTAGCTTGTTTAGGGTGGCTTGGGGAGCCCCAAGGTATAGGGCATTCCCAAAGTCTAACTGGGACAGAATTAGACCTTGCACCATTATCCGTCTAGCGTGAAAAGGTAGGAGAGGAAGGATTTTGCGCAGGAGTCTTAGAAGGCCGAAGCAAGTGGCTGATAGTTTGGTCGCCTGGTGGTTAAAGTCAAGTGACTTGTCTAGCCAGATGCCCAAGCTTTTGATCGAATCTTTGGGTGCAGGGGGTGGTCCCAGACAGTGGGGCCAGAGTGGATAGATGGGCTTATTAATGGAGTTCCCAAGGAGCATGAGCTCTGTTTTGTCCCAATTAAATTTGAGGCAGGAGGATGTCATCCATTCGGTGACTGCTTCCAGACAGTTTTTCAGACCATGGGGAGAGTTAGGGGGGGATTTAGAGCCACCACTAGCTGAGTATCGTCCGCATAAGTGACGATTTTTACTCCAAAGGGGCGGACGATCTTGGCTAGTGGGCTCATGTAAACATTAAAAATACCCATGCAAAGTGAAGAATATCCACCCCAATCATGCCACATTTGGAGCATTTGTCATCAGGGCAAAGCCAGTAGCGGTAAAGTCTAGGAGGGGTATAGTATACTCTGTGGAGAAACTTATAGTGGATAATACAGAGCCTACTACTAACGACAATCCTCCCTGTTTGTCCAATAGTAGTATTTCCATTGATCGTCGGTAAGGATAGTCCATGTATCCACTTCCCACTGGGCTTGCACCTGTCCCGAATTGTATGGGGCCTCAGTTTGTGCTATGCAATATAAAAGGGAAATTAGATGACGTGGAGTTTCAGCCTGAAACATAGGGTATCCAAACTAGGAGGTTCAAGAGGGAACTCCTGGGAAGCAGCTTTAACATTATGGGGTCGATTATGATGTTGTTCAGAAAGGCTCCGAACGGCTTTCGATTAGTCCGAATCTCATTCAGAACCTGCCTTTCGACCAACTCGAACACTTATCTCAACAACCGATTATGATGGCTGGAAAGCATTTGTACTGTCCGACTTGGTTCCAAAAGGCATTGGGAGTAACCAAGTCGGTCAGAGCCAAATCATAGCAGTCTACGGCCCCTGTTTCCAGTCGAGCGATTAGGATGTTAGATTCAGACAGCCTTTCCAAATCGGTTGTGCCGACACGGATCGGTTGTCGGAATTTGACTTTGGTTGCCTGTAGCAGGCCCCCTTTCACCTGAGGCCATCCAAATTGGGTTCCCCCTTCCCATGCATGCATAGTGTGGCAGGCACCATGGGGCGCCCACCACAGGGTGCAAGGTTTTCCCCAACCACCTCTTTTGTCAATGGGAGCCTGTGTTCTCGTTGGGATTTCAGCCCCCCATTGAAGTCAAAGCGAGTCCTACTGAACGATGTCCAGAAGCATCGCACTCGTTCGGTCGGACTCGCAGAACCCGATTTTGTCGGAAACGATTCTTAAACCGATTCAGTCGGAAGAGTTTCCACACAACATCGTAATCGACCCCATATCGTAATCTAATGTACAGAAAGATATCTAATCAGGATGGTGCCCCGCCACTAAGAAAATCAGCACGGGTCACAATGGAGCCCTCTTGATAAAGATCGCCCCAGTGTTGAAATCTACGTTTCTGGAGTAATGTCTGCAGGCATCCTCGTGTGTGACCGGCACCAGTGGATGATAAGGAAGTGGAATAAGGGGGAATACAGCACCAGTTTTCCTAGTTTTCGGGCCAGTCTATGCCAGACATCAGATGTACAGGCGACTGTGGAGGTCGCCAATGCGGTTGAGGCTGATAGGAACCCCAAGTATGATGATGGAGGGATGGGGATTATAAAACCCTGTTCCACTGCCAGATGTGGAATGACGTGCCTGGGCGCACAAATAGAACTCCATATCTGGCGCCTCAAACCCTCCATTAGAGAATGGCAGTGTGAGAGTGTCCCATTGAATATGGGGTTGTTTGCCTGCCCACGCTAGTCTTACATCTGAGTTTTAAGCGCCTGATAAAAGGAAAGCACCAGTGGGAGAAGTACGTTGAGGAACATATATAAAAATGTAGGTAGTATGATCATTTTGGTTCACTGACAGAATATCGACCTCATAAATAATGAGGTAAAAAATATATAGGATAAAAAAATATCGACTTACTATACTTGTAAAGGTAAGTACAAAAATATTGAGAAAAAAGTATTGTTTATAATAATGTAGTTGTATTAAATATCGATTTTCAAATATACTTAATTTAAAATATTAAAATAAACGTATATTAAATAAAAACATTAATTTATAAAAAACTAAAATTCATTTAAAAGTATATTTAAACAAATATACAAAAAATTACTTTTAAAAATGTGGACATTATATACACATATTTGCCAGTATATTTCCCCTGAGAGTGCGTTTTACTAGCCTTTGAATACAAGTTAAATACACCCGGAGTGCTCCGCCGGCATTACGCACCAACTACCATGGGCCAGGAGATCAGAATGAGAAGAACATGAGGTGTATATATATATATATATATATATATATATATATATAACCTTCTGGCGGTCGTCAGTAGGTAATTATAGTGAGAACCTATTTTCCATAGGAAATCCGCAACATTCTATTTGGAATAACTTTGGTGCTGGTTTACAAATCTTCGCGAAATTTTCAAAACTTATGGCCAGCTCCGGTACGCTCCTATCCTGAAGTTTCACAGTGATTCATCAAGCGACGGTCGAGAAAAAAGGGGGATCCCAAAACACGTTTTCCCCATGCAATTTCCCATGGGACCTTTAGCCACAGCTACAGCCCAAACTGCTGAACAGAATTATGCCAAATTTGGCAAAGAGGTAGTCCTCAATTCAGACTTGTGCCTTTTGCTTAAATGGTGTCAATCTGTTCAATAGTTACTGAGAAAATTACAGTTAAAAGCATTTATATATCTATGGCCACGGTGGATCCGCGCAGCCTGAGCGCACTATGAGCGCACCCTTCCGATCACACGCTGAATGCTAATTGGCTGTCAAGTGGTTGTCAACAATCGAAATCAGGAACTGTTGGCAGCCAGTTTGTGCCTCGGTAGAAGCGAGGCTGAAGAAGTCCGTGGAATATGTGTGCAAAACATAGAAAGGGGCAGGGAAGAAATAGTTTTACCCTCTAGACCTGCTTAGGGGGTCCCAGAAGGACCCCCAGGGTCAACATATTTTTTTTTTTAAAAGACCCGGCAGGTGCGTGTAGGATGCGCAGACTCTGCCAGAAAAAAACAGGAAGAAATAAATAAAACAGCTTTTTTTTTATAATTAGCCCCGACATTAAATTGTATGGGGGCCCAGAGGCGCCCCCAGCCCTGGGGATTGTCACCCCCGGGGCTACAAAAAAAATGGTGGGGGAGGGGTCCAAGGTCCCTAAAGCCGCGGGGACCACCACCCCCCGGGGCTTTATGTATTGTGAGAGGGGGACTGCGTGGCCCCCCTCCTGGAGCACTTGAGGGCAATGACACCCCCGGGGCTTAAAAGAAAATGGTTGGAGGGGCTGCAAGGTCTCCAAAGCCCCGGGGACCACCACTCCCCTGGGCATTATGTATTGTGGGAAATATGTTCTCTCTTTCAAAATCTAAATCAGATTGCTTTTCCACATGGGGAGCTGCATGTTAGTAGCTCCCCATGTGGAAAAGCAATGCTGGCTCCCAAACGCGTAGAAGTTGTGCACGAAAGGCGCTGGAGTCGTGTACCCTACAGATTATGAGTCGTGCATCCAGCTCGTGCACACAAGGGGGCGGCACTGAGAGCCGCGCTGGGTGTGCGACTTCTAATTTTACCGTAAAAAAATAGCCCCTATCAGTCACTTCTAATATCCCCGGGGACCCCACCCCCTGGGTTTTATCAAAAATGTTGGGGACCGTGGGGGCAGCCAAAATGCCCCCACGGTCTCGCCGGCTTTAAACATTTCTGAGAATTAAAAACATCATACCATTACAAATAATATTACTAATTAAATGCAATATTATTTCACTTATGTTATTCTTAAAAATGATTTATTAATACATTCATAAAATAGATGTAGTTATCATTTCCTTCCATCATCTACCCCTGCAAAACTTACAACCAAAACCTAACACTAAAATAAAAACACACATATTTTACAATATTAACATATGTATTACCAAAAATATATATATATATTTAATAAAGAATTATTAAATATGCAATTACATTTATGTAACTTTCCACAACATACTGCCACAAAATATACACAATACTCCTAAATTGTAATAATAAAGTCAATACACATTTACTGGACCCTCAAGGTTTGTCTTCACGTGACTGTATACAGCCTTTTTTCAGGCAGTATGGGGGAGTTAGAGCAGTCTCTACAGTTTGAATGGACATGATGGCATCATGCAGATACTGCCACCTGGGGTTGCCCTGGATCTTGAAAATGACTTTCAAGTGGACTTTTAGCAAGTTGGCAGGCACCTTCAGGACATATGCATTATTCAGGATGTATGTATTATTTTAGTATAGCGGACTTCTGTGTTAGTGTGAGTGGGACCAGACCCCTACTAGTGCTGCTTATCCCCTGGAAAGGGACCACGATCGCCCTATGCCACAGCACCTGGAGGCGCTACATCATTTCCAGGAAGGGGCAGGGCTGCCTTTCAGTAATGCACTCAAATCATGCCTTGGTTCTCCCACAGCACAGGACTTCTGTGTTAGTGTAGAGGGACCAGACCCCAACTAATGCTGCTTGTCCTCTGGAAAGCAATCACCATCACCACAAACCACAGCACCCAGAAGTGCTGCTTCGTTTTTAGGAAGAGGGTTGGGCCGCCCTATACAAAAGTGCTCAAAGTGCACCCCCACTCTCCTGCAACATTGGACCCCTGTGTTAGTGTGAGGTGGACCAGACCCCACTAGCAATGCTTGTCTGCTGCAAAGGGACCACCATCCACAGTGTCCAGAGGTGCTGAATCGTTTCCAGGATGGGGGCAGGTCTGCAATTTATCAGTGCACTTAAAGCCTCCCCCCGGGCCAAGGACGGGCTCATCTGTGCCCGTCAGGGGCCCGACTAGACTGGGCCAACCCCCTAATATCAGCCTTTTGGAGTAAGCAACTTGTCCTCATATATATCGCTTTGATGTGCATAATTTGCCCAGCTACTGTCCATCACAGGAGTCATCACCCAGTATACTGTTGCCCACTTAGGAGGAGCCTGGCAGCAAGTACTATTTGCTTAACGTGGTCTGCACTCTTGTGCCCTAAAAGAGGCCTGGAAGGATGTCTAAGCAGAAGTTAGAATCCAGAAAGGGGGTTCATCAGCCAAAAGAAAGGCTACTACTCTCAAGGGTTACATTGAAAAGGTAGTGGAAGTAATAAATAAAGAAATCTTGAGCACAGGCTCTCCCTTGTTCCCACGGCCTCCAGTGTTGATGCAGACACAACACCTAATCCTGCTTGGCCCCTATAAGCCATCCAGAAGAGGCTGCCTCTGTGGCCAATAACATTGGGATTCAGTCACAGGCACAGGCCTAATCGCTTCTAGTTTTGTCCCCCAAATTGCCCCCCAACCAAGACTTCCCTTAAGCCAGCTAAATACCCAAACCATAAACATAAAAAAGGCAATACCCGCAAAACAAGTAATTCCAGATCTTACCTGGGGCTCTAAGGGGAGCAAGTCTGCAAATGGTGGTGGAAGTCTTGTGGACAGCACTGAGGGCAAGTTGGACTAACTTGGTAAAATGGTAGAAGCGATTCTGGATGCTAAATTAATAGGACTGTTTGATTGCCTAAAGTCCATTGAGGTGAATGTAACTAGCCTCACTCAAAGGCAGGACCCAGGATGTACCGGACCGGACACACGAATGCTAATAATCCTATACCCAGTGTGCAGCAAGGTAGCCTCCAGTTCAAAGCTGGGAACTTGAGTAAGCTCTTAGTCTTTGGCGACAGCATATGCAAAGGTGAGCAGCTGTATCCCATGCGGCATCCGATGCTACATCAGCCAGTCAGGTGCAGGGATGCTGAGAGGGGCGCTGGCCTGCACGCAATAATACTCCCACCATTAGTAGCTCCTCTGTTCGGGCCGCTGGTACTACTTCTAGGTGCGAACTTCCACCTATGGCCTTCCCCTACGTTATTGTACTTGCATATGTGCAAACCCTTCGACCTGGTGTAGTGGGGTCCATAAATCTACCCATTGGATTCATGCTAACATTTGATGCAGAGACAAGCTATTTAACAGAGTGCTTGTTGCCAGAAGGGTGGGCTGGGTAGGGAAAATGCAAAAAAGATTCTCGGATGACTGTGTCATTTTTGCTTTTTGAAACACGAAAGTTGCAGGGAAATTGATTGAGGCTTTTTCCCAAGGCCGGAATAAGGCAAGTAAAGTCAAGATCTTACCCCTTGGCTACTTCTTTAGGCTCTTGGTCACTTAACCATCCAATGCAGACAACTCGGAGGGTGCACAGGGCACAAATCAAGTCCAGCCCATTTGATAAGAATCTCGTTCAGGATCACTTTGGTCCTTTGGGGAGCCTGACTGATGTGGATTGACTCGGGAACGGTCTGAATATAGTCAGTGTGTGCATTGCAAGATTTTGACCATGGCCTGGGCAGGCACCCTGAAGGACATGCCAAGAGAGTAGACCGTGTAAACCTACTGCACTCCATTCCTCCCTCTCCGGAAATTGGTGGTTCTCCCTTTGGAGAAAGCCCTGCAAGTTTATCGCATCCTACTCTCCCTGCTGTTGAAAATGACACGGTGATCCTGGTTAGCCCTGTTGACACTACCCACCAGCTTAAAATATTGTTTTGGAACGTTCCTGGGTTATCTAATGGAAAGGATGATGATAGCTGAGCTGTGCTTGTCTTGAGCCGCAACATTATATTTTTGCAAGAGACTTGGGTTACAGAAGCTGTAAGCATGGATGGGTTTATTGCATGTATGGTCCAGACAACACTTTCCCAGTCTGGCAGAGCCAAGGGAGGATTAATGGCCTACTTTTGATTTATTAATTTACATATTAAGCTCTAATTTTGAAGTCTACTTTGTAGTTACTAATTTTCATAATGAGCTCTTTGGTATAGAAGTGTGCACCAATATTAACATATTGTTTAATTTTATACTGGGTCTCATAATTTAATTAGCCCACTTGAACACAGGGTTCCATATTGTGATGTGTGGTGATTTTAACATTAAACTTGGCCATACGTATCAGTCTAATGAGCTAGCTATCCTGGAAAAAGCTTCTACAAGGGGTGTTTCCCAGCAGTGGGACCAGAAACCTTAAGGCTCTTTTAACCATGGTTAATATGTTTGATCTTATCAACACGTATGATGCCAATGACCCCGCCTATCTCACAAGTGTTACCTATGTTAGGGGGGGAATATGGGTAACTAATTGACTTTATTTTTATGTCCAGGGCTTTAATGGGGAGAGTCCCAAGAGGAAGCACCATTGTAAAGCCACTAAGTGACCATAATCCCCTGTGGTTGAGTCTAAGGGGGTCATTATGATAGCGGGCGGATCGCCACCGCCCGTATGGCGGTGGTGATCCGCCCACTAAAATCCACCACCCGCATTACTTTTCCCCCCGCCACATTACGATGGCGGGACCCCGGCGGACGGGAAGACTTTCCGCTGGTTTTCCACCAGTAGGCAATCCGCCCGATTGCTTACCTGGCGGAAAAGCCCAGGAATATGGTGGCGGTGCCTTGGCTACTTCTTTAGGCTCTTGGTCACTTAACCATCCAATGCAGACAACTCGGAGGGTGCACAGGGCACAAATCAAGTCCAGCCCATTTGATAAGAATCTCGTTCAGGATCACTTTTGTCCTTTGGGGAGCCTGACCGATGTGGATTGACTCGGGAATGGTCTGAATATAGTCAGTGTGTGCATTGCAAGAGTATGACCATGGCCTGGGCAGGCACCCTGAAGGACATGCCAAGAGAGTAGACCGTGTAAACCTACTGCACTCCATTCCTCCCTCTCCGGAAATTGGTGGTTCTCCCTTTGGAGAAGGCCCTGCAAGTTTATCGCATCCTACTCTCCCTGCTGTTGAAAATGACACTGTGATCCTGGTTAGACCTGTTGACACTACCCACCAGCTTAAAATATTGTTTTGGAACGTTCCTGGGTTATCTAATGAAAAGGATGATGATAGCTGAGCCGTGCTTGTCTTGAGCCGCAACATTATATTTTTGCAAGAGACTTGGGTTACGGAAGCTGTAGGCATGGATGGGTTTGTTGCATGTATGGTCCAGACAACACTTTCCCAGTCTGGCAGAGCCAAGGGAGGATTAATGGCCTACTTTCGATTCATTAATTTACATATTAAGCTCTAATTTTGAAGTCTACTTTGGAGTTACTAATTTTCAAAATGAGCTCTTTGGTATAGAAGTGTGCACCAATATTAACACATTGTTTAATTTTATACTGGGTCTCGAAATTTAATTAGCCCACTTGAACACAGGGTTCCATATTGTGATGTGTGGTGATTTTAACATTAAACTTGGCCATACGTATCAGTCTAATGAGCTAGCTATCCTGGATAAAGCTTCTACAAGGGGTGTTTCCCAGCAGTGGGACCAGAAAGCTTAAGGCTCTTTTAACCATGGTTAATATGTTTGATCTTATCAACACGTATGATGCCAATGACCCCGCCTATCTCACAAGTGTTACCTATGTTAGGGGGGGAATATGGGTAACTAATTGACTTTATTTTTATGTCTAGGGCTTTAATGGGTAGAGTCCCAAGAGGAAGCACCACTGTAAAGGCACTAAGTGACCATAATCCCCTGTGGTTGAGTCTAAGGGGGTCATTATGATAGCGGGCGGATCGCACCGCCCGTATGGCGGTGGCGATCCGCCCACTAAAATCCACCACCAGCATTACTTTTCCCCCCGCCACATTACGATGGCGGGACCCCGGCGGACGGGAAGACCTTCCGCCGGTTTTCCACCGGTAGGCAATCTGCCCGATTGCTTACCTGGCGGAAAAGCCGAGGAATATGGTGGCGGTGCCTTGCAGGCACCGCCATCCATATTAGCATCATGGCGGTGGAATGCCTTTCCATGGCAGAGACTTCGCCATGGAAAGGCATGCGGTTTTGTCTTTGGGAGCCCGTTGGGGGCCCTCAGGGTGTTGGTGCGGGTGGGGGTTGCACATGAGGGGTACCTATGGTAATAAAGTTAGGACACCTAACTTTAGGACTCCTAAACTGAGAAAAATCCTAACTTTAAGACTTTCGGTATTCACAGAAGGCATTTAGGAGTCCTAAAGTTAGGAGTCCTAACTTTAGGACTCCTAAACTGAGAAAAAAACCTAATTTTAAGACTTTTGGTATTCACAGAAGGCATTTAGGAGTCCTAAAGTTAGGAGTCCTAACTTCACTACTCCTAAACTGAGAAAAATCCTAACTTTAAGACTTTCGGTATTCACAGAAGACATTTAGGAGTCCTAAAGTTAGAGAAAGTGCCTTCTGTGAATACCAAAATGAGTAAGTGCCTTCTGTGAATACCAAAATGGTAGTAAGTTTAGGATTTTGTCTTAAGTTAGTTCTGTGAATCGGGCCCAATGATCCCATGTAATACACAAAGTTTGTTAAACGTTTGCAGTTGAAAAAGAAAACATAGTATTACAAAGCTGTACCTACTTAAAATCCACGCATATTTTCAGTGCAGTGTATTTGTTATGCTTTAATTGGTAAGTTGCTCGTGGGAATGGCAAAATTGCATTGATGTATTGTTTACACTAACTAAAATGAATTGTACACAGGCAAAATGCTCAATGTGCAACTTAACCTTCTAGCAACATTTATGAAATTTAAGGATACAGCTGAAATTAAGAAATTAAAATGCCACATTTAGCATTTTTGTTACGAGAGCAAAACCTTTCTAATCTGCAGATTCTGGCCAAACTCTGTACATTATAACCAGGACAGTGAAATTGTGCGGCCTCTGAGTCTTCCACTTAATTATGGGTTTGCCACATTTGCCATATAATCCTCTATCGGTCGGATAGTCTGCATAGTTTAACAAAAAAACTATTTATTTCTATCTCACACTGTTCAAAAGTTACTAAAAACACAGCAACGCATGTTGCCGCACAGTGGGAGGCCCTTTTCAAAAGTTAACTGTCACCTTTCCGTTGCTTTTTGCTAAATTTGAGTGTCACACTTCTATTAATGAACAGTGTTAATAAGTGTAAAATGTCAAAATAATTGAGTACTACTGTCACAAAATGTGCCAAATTACGCTGCATAATTTGCCTTTTTGTGACACATGATTTAATAAACCCTGCCGCATAATTTGGCACTCCACTGTTGCATAATTCCAGTGGCCCTGATTATAACATTGGAATGATGGGAGCTCAAATGAAAACAACTGAGGAGCAGAGGTCTTATAATGGCCAAGAGTGCTTTCAATGTTCCAATGTATCTATTTTGTTTCTTTCTGTTCACATTGGAACATTCTGTCCTCAGTGGGTGGAAAGTTCAAATAGCACTATAGCCCTTATGCTTTGGGCTGTAAAGGTTGTTAAATGCCATCTGTCTCTCAAGGCGAGAGCAATAGGCAACCTATATAGCCTTTCGTGAGCAGGCTACAATACTATATTATTCCACAGCATTATTCAATTATAGAATCATGTTCCTCATACATGTGGAAAATCATTCTATGATTATCATTATTCCCTTTTAATGATGGCTTTCTTCTAATTTCAGATGTAGATACATATTATGTTTCATGGAGAACTGCAACAGAGATCTACGCATTACAATGCATATGATGTGAAATGAGGTTTGAATACTTACGGTCTCATTTTGTTTACTAAACACTGGCATGGCAACAGTTGTCATCAAAACCAATCCTTGGTCATCTGCAAGCTAAATTTGAAAAAAAAGGCACTTTACTAAAACATTATGTCAATGTTCACTGTTATTGCTTTACAGAAATGTCAACGTATCCTCAGAGCTTCTGACAAAAATAGCTGTATCAATGTAAAATTCCAATTATATTTTGATGGAAGCACTTTCAAATTAATGGATAGTAACTTCTAAGGGAACATTAAGCTTAATGGATTTAAAATAATTGCAAGAGTAAGAAATTACTGAAATAGGAAGGTAACTAATGACCTTTGTAATGAAAATGTACATGGATTCATGTAGAATATGGGATTTAATAAAAGCTAGTGACTGACGGCTCATCTTAATTAATAATTAAACAGCTGACAAATTGTATCTTTTATCATTAAGGTCTAAAACAGAACTATTTGGTATTCGCTTTAATGAATTCCTACACATGGACTCTAAGCTTAGAGGACTGAACATGCTGTGGAATGAAAGAATATTACACATCATGGTTCTGCGTTGTCTATGCTCTGGTTTAAAAAAAATGTGTTTGCCTCCATTATTGTCATTTGATTCCTGTCAGTTTTCAAAATTGCAACATTGCCAAACAAGAATTCTTTGATTTTAAAGCAAATCACAGGGAAATATTGTACTTGTAGATCGAATATAGGGTTTCTGGCTCCGTCTTAGGAGAATTTAAAGATTAGCAGAATTCAGAGGCATTTCCTTTTTGCACACTGTTGATCTGTGATTCCTGATGCTTTCTAACTATGCATGCAACATGTTATTTAACATTTATAACCAAAGCGTGTTTAGCAGTTCAAGTGGCAGCTAATTGAGCCTGAAATTTCACTGTTGCTAAAGTTTCAGAGTAACATATTTAGAAGATGATTCGGCCATTAGCATCCAAAATTCATTAATATTATATATTTTCACTTGGTTTATTTTAATTGACTTACCTCTTTATGTTGATCATACCTCACAACAAAAAAGAAGTATCTCAATTAAGCGGATACACTGTTTTAAGATCTAACATCTTTCCATAACCTTACACATTGTGAAGAAACAGAAGCTCCCCTTATCATTAGCCAAGCGGTGAATTTTTATCATTATGTTTAAGCCTATGAATTACTGTATGAGTGCCTCATTGAGAAGGTCACACAACATTGAACCACACAAATACATAGAATCTGATTAGTGATGACAAGTTCACAAAAGGAGGAAAACAAACAAAAGAAAAATACACGAAAATGATGCATTTTGAACTTTGAATGATAAACACTGTCATGCAAAATAGATGTACAATCATACATGTGTGTTTCTTTAACCTTTCTCAAGGTCTTTTTTGTAAACATAGGTGTTAGACACAGCAGTATCTGGCTGGCTAGGACACTTCGAAGCTAGACAGAATTCACTGTCCCAGAAAGGATGAGTAAGATACACTCATAAGATAACCTGTGCTCACCCTTTGGTAGCTTATCGCAGAGCAGTCAGGCTTATCGTAAGGATCAAAGGATAAAGTATTGGATAGTCCCCTTTTAAGGGAGCATGAAAATAAACTAGATATGAATTCAAACACCCCATCCCAGAATGGCACAACACATTTGCAGTATAGACATGTGTTATTGCACATTTTGCTATTGAATGTATGGAATTAATGTCATCACTCCACCCCTCAATGTAATTTTTTTTATTTTTATGTCTGTTCTTTCCGTTCTTTTTGTTCCTGTTTCGGTTTTTTAAGAAAACAACCAATACAAATATTTGAAATTAAGTGTAAAGTATTAGCACAGCACCGACCTTCTAAAACACGGATTACGCTACAAAAAGACTCCACACTATTTGTATAAATAACTGGTCTTTGTACTACACACACATTCAAATCAAAACGACATACACATCCTATATAAACATTTCAGTTAAATGAAATTGTCAAACTCTCCAATAAGCAGCAGAATGGCATGAGCATATATGTACCAGTCATAGGTATTCAGTTGCCCCGTTATCCCCTCAGCCTCGAAAGCAACATAAACCCCTGCCTGTACTTTCCAGAGGTAGTCACGATCCAAGCTATCTCTCCCACATCAAAATGAGAGAACATATATGCAGGCTTTTGCAGATGTATTCCACTTTCCCCCATCACAGCCTAGAAATATCCCAATATTGCATACTGCCCACAGCTTGTAATGGTCAAGAAGTCAGAGTTCTCTCCTACTCCTCATGACCCAACCCCACAGTCACTATAAACTACACCAGTCAATTATATACTTGTACCCTACCCACTAGAGAAACTTTGATTAGATTGTCTAGAACACCTAAGCATGAGAAAATGGTTACGGTTTTGTTTGTCTGGATTAGGCCATTGAGGCATCCCGTGGTACCTTTAACAGTGCAGGATCACTATCCCTCCCATAAGTAAAAGATTGTGATGCTGGAAGATGGTGCGCTTCCACTTTGGGAAAATGTTTCCCCCCAGACAGAGGTGTGAGCCACAGTTGCTCCAGACAGACAGCTGTGGGTGCACACAAGGCACAATGATGACGACACTCAGGTCGAGTCACAATGTTACCAAGAACAGAGTACCTTCTGGCGTGGGTCCTGGGGGAGGAGCAGGCAAACTTGGATGGAGCCTGTGATGTCAGGCACTGTCGTCCTCCCAATCTGCAGGTCAGAGACAGCCCAGTTTCCATCTCAGGCCCCTCAGAGTCAGCAAACATCCTCCGACACCCCAAGGACACCACACGCTATGAAGTGCAAGTGAACACAGGTTTCTGGTTGCAAGCTTGGTTCCTCAGACTCTGCAAAGTTCCCCAGTACTTCTCAAACTCTTCAAGGTGTGGCACTACAGGTGGGCCACTGATCTTTAGGAGAACCCTCCACTACACAGTGTGAATACTACAAATGTTAGGATGGTACTTGTCCAAACTTCCAGCTGTTTCCGCTGCACCCTGTGTGGTCCTTATGATTTCGTGGAAATGGGGAGATCCTTTCTATCCCTGGGATCTTGTAGACAGGAGGCAAGCCACCGGGCCCTGCTTAAACCTATGGGCCATGCCAGGAGGTGATTGACTGCAGGCCAGCAACATGCAGGCAAAAATCCACCAAGGGATAGTCCCATTCCTGGATAATCCAGTTGCCTATCCCTCCTGCCCCACTGTTTTTTCTGGTCAATGTCGCAGCGTCAAATCAGCGTAGAATGGTTCCAGCCCCAAAAGCATCTCTCCACTCCTGAGGACAGAACCCCAGTAGAGTTACCCACAATGACCTTAGAAAATGAGATTAGTTCAAAAGCCCACCCTTGAAATTCACATCCCTCCTCTAAATTAAGTCCTGTCTGCCATCCTACCCTGGGAAGTTTAATCAGTATCCTTAGTGGGGCCATAACCCTGCCTCTTGGAATGCAGGTTCAAATTCCACCCCTCTTATCCATGTCAGAAGGCCCCTCGCAGGCAGAGGTCTGTAGTTTCCGTTTAATGCCTCTAGTTTA
Source organism: Lissotriton helveticus (assembly GCF_964261635.1). Lineage (NCBI taxonomy): Eukaryota > Metazoa > Chordata > Amphibia > Caudata > Salamandridae > Lissotriton > Lissotriton helveticus. Next base: position 1,149,971,544 of record NC_136070.1, read on the forward strand.
TGGCCGTCTATCAGGAATGCACATATGTAGTGGTTCCCTCAACACCCATATGTAGATTGGAGACAGACTGTGGAGACAGACTGACAGGCATAAAGAGAGCCACGAGCACAGAAATGCCCCTTTCCCAAAGTGGCATTTCTACATTAGTAATGTCAGATCCACTCTCACTACCGGAGAGGATTTGCCATTGCTAATACAAAAATACTAAATACCATACTACGATTCTTCTACTTACAGCTCAATAGCCTTTCCACAAATCCCCCATGTTCATCAATGCAAGAATCAGGCCTAACAGTACTGAACCCATGTTATTCACTACAAGGGAATGTAGCGCATACGCACATGCCCTACCTCTTCTCTACACCACACCCTGCCCCAAGGGAGTATTCAGATTGAGAGAGACAGGAAGAACTTGGAAAGTACCTTTTTAAATGCCAAGCTGAGTAACATTAACCTGCACATGCAGGCCCCGCCATGGCAAAACTGTTGTACATTTTGAAGAGCTATCTCTGTGGGTGGCACAACTAGTGCTGCAGGCCCACTTAGTGTAATTTGAGTTACATACCCTAAGTATATGTATTACCACTGGACAAAGGACTTACAGCTAACTCAAATCAGCTGATCATGTCTATTCCAATCACCAGTATGTAAATGACAAGCACAGCTCTTTGCAACTGAAAGGCAGTGTCAAAGCACTCAAAGTCCTACGGCTAGCATGTAGATCAGAGAAAAAACAGGAGGGACAAAAGCAAAAAGTCGAGGCAAAGCACCCTAAAAAGGTCAATTTCCAACAATGATATACAGTAATTATTTGAGCTTCATTTTTTTGACATAGCTGCCCCCGCAAAAATAGAAGTGTTATGCAACTGTGTATACCTGACATGTGCATATAATCTGTCAGAGCCCAGAACAGCACTATTCTGCAAACTGCAACTGAATCCACTCTAATATATTTTTTTTATTGTTTGGTTACTCTTTGTGCTAAGCAATTAAATCCTTATTTTATTATTTTGTTAAAAAAAATATTGTACTGTAAGATTTTGCAATTTGTAAAACATTTAACACTATTTTACCGTGCCTTATTTTCAACATAAACATTTCAAAGCAATTCAAGCTTGAAAATTGTCCCAATTTGATGAAAATTTCCATCAATATTTTTCTGAAATGTAACACTTTCTAACAAATGAACTAATTGGGATTTTATTAAATCGCTACAATGTGCCCCTGCCTGATTGAAGTTTTGGAAAAATGTGCTTAGATCTGAATATCTAGCTATGAATATATATACAGGACCATTACATACAATAAAGCAGAACTGTCAATTTGATAATCAACATCATCTATTAAACATTGGGCCAGATTCGCAAAGATTTTATAGTGACTTCCGTATTGCATACTCATCAATTCCAGTAGTAAGCCATAACTAATGGAAGATTACTCGAGACATTCATGAATGAACCAGCAGAACTAGAAGCGTAAGTCACACCTATAGTCATGCACCAACATTTGAGAATCTAGCCCACAATCTTAGGTACATTTTGTATTAGCACTAGTGTTTCAAAATGAGGAATGATTTATGCACCTCGAGCCTTACTATCTCTTACCTTGTTCAGAGGTATCTGTGTGCTTGATTTTACAGTAGGAAAATGTGGAATCAATAAACAATTTGCCATTTGCTTCCAGTCTATATTGTGACATGCATAAGTGAAATGTCAAATGATATATGCTGATCTGCAATAAATACTTGTATCTCAATTATCAGGTTATTACTTCTTTAGCCAAGTGCCAGACCTTAAATTCTGTACAATATTTAATGCACAAACGTTTGTGAGTATGGTGAATTAGTTATCCAGTGCCATTAGATATTGTAACTCTTGATGGATGTCCCATCACACTTTTTAGCAATCCATTGAATAGAGAAAGCCGGGGTTCCAGTCAAAAGGAACATGGACTCATGTGCCATGTATGAATGGGTACTATAAGAAAATACACACACCCCTATATCACCAAGGTGATGTGCATATTTTCATGGAGTTGGCTCTGTCGTTCATTTATTATTGGATAGCCAAGTACTACAGAACATAGAAGAACTGGATGTGAATTTGACTCCTACAAGTTCATCGTTTAGGCCTACTGTTAGCCTATTGTTAATGGTCGAGTACTACTAAATACAGCAGGCAGCATCAGTACAAAGGGGAAAATACTAAACCGTATTTCCTTAGATGAAAGGCTATCATTTGTCTGCCTATACAGGCGTAACACAAGTATTATTGATCACAATTTAAATGCACATGCTCAATGGGAACAGTAGCTTGAGAGAAGGCTGTGTTTATAGCAACACAACTGCACTTCTCTTGTTGTCATATTGAAGGTAATGCTAGTGCAATGTAACCAAAGTGGTACAAAGTAGCAGTGATCTACTACTTTCTATGCAAATACAAAATAGGGGTTTTCCACGTATGTGCAAATTCCTCTTTGTGACATAACAAAGGTGGACCCTCTACCTCCTTACACGCCAATAGTTGATGCTGTTAGTATGTGGAAGAGTAGTCCTTCAGCTAAAGGAACCCCTCTATTCATACTTGTAGCTGGAAGTAAAGTCTGACATTTCCTCTGAGGCCCAAATATGCCCCATACTTTTATTTACGGCTGGTTTTGGAAGTTCACTGAAACTATATGGATTTCAGCCAGGCCATTTACAGCCGTACTTTGAAGAGGTCAGTAGTAGGACCATAAAGAAGGGATAGTTAATCAAAATGAAATGTGACAAACCAAAGTTAGAAGTGTGCATTGCATTGGCTAATTGAACTCCTCACTAGTAGAAAAAAAACGTTGGTTGTTTTTTAATACCACATCATACTATAGTAGAAGAGGTAGGCTATTTGAAATATAATTGGCAAGGGTTTAATAAGGTTTAAGGTAGCTATAGATTGGATATATCCCTCAAATGACAACAAGATGATTGTTCTGTAGAGGAAGCATTTAGCTAAACGTAGTAGCTACCCTTGATATTGCATTTCTGCTTCCACAGTAGAATCTAAAGTTCTCTTGTGATTTTGTGATGGTCCATCTCAGTTAATAGAAGCTGGCAAAGTATTTCAGTTCCAGGAAATCAACATCCTTATTTTGAATACATTGTATTCTGAATTAATTCATGCTTATGCCATAAACTAGCATACGATTGTATGATAGGAGTTTATGCAATGTCTTCTTTAGAAATTTGATTGAGTGCTGCTTGTTGCTTTGTCTGTTGCCTGGTAGCCCCTCAAGAGCACTCAACTGCACAGTCAGTCATAAACAGAATGCACTTCAAGGGAAGGTTGAATTGAGATGGAAGCACTGAGAGAGTCTCCTTTTATCATTCCTTTTATCATTCCTTCAATCAATGGCACTGTAAGGCTTCTTGAACTCATGGAGACAAATGGACACAGTGATGTCCAAGATCTTATTATTCTGTCCAGTCTTTTATAATGGTGATTGTATCTCAATGAGCTACAGCCCGTGTCTGTGTTTAAAATCTTCCTCACATACGCAGTTTTAAGAAAACAGTCTGAACTGTGCTTACTTCGAGACTCAATTTTAATAATCTTATTAAGGTAATTTGCACTATTTGTTGATATTCATGGTGAAAGGGCCTTCTTCCCTACCCGCCCTAGACAGTGAGGCAGCTGTGGTGAACAAAAACATAGACTATACTAATATTCTGGGATTATTAATGTGAAACATCCACTACTTATAAAGGTTGGAGCATGATGCATATATGTAGGTATCTGCTTAATATACTTAATATATAACCCTGGGCGTAGTTCGCATAGTAGCGCTACGCGTAGCTACGCAAAGTGCACTTCGCACTACCCAAGCTACGCGTACTGCGTAGTGCACTGTGCAAAATGCTGTTCGCACTGATTGCACAGTGCCGGATGCTTGTCCGCACTGTGCAATCATTGCAAACAGCATCTTGCACAGTGAAAGCAGTCGTTTTCTACCGCTAGAGTAGATTTGCACTCAAGGGGCAGCTTTCTCAACGCGGACTGGTAGTTTCTCATCTCGAGCGGTCAGAAGCATACGCCACCACTTGCAATGAGAAACCTGACCTCCCCGCATTGGTGTTGCTGATCGCGAACAAGGAAAAAGTCTTGCCGGGATGTTATTTTGCTCGCTCGCGGTCGCCAACTTGACGTTGAGGGCCGCGAGCAAGCAAAAAATGCCCGCTACGCGTTTTTGCACTGAGCTACGTAAAATTGTTGATGAGGTCATCACTGTTAGTTAAATAGTTTCACTTTTGTTTTAATGTACATGGCTTTTCTCATTGTACTGGTTTAAAAAAAATGTTTTACATGGACTTATTCTTAAACTGTGTCCTATGCAAGAACATTTACTCATTCTCCTAAGTGTAACAATTTATGTTATTCTTCATATAGTACCGTACACTGCACTGGTGAAATAATATAACAATACCATATTTGTGATCTTCTTATTCCGGACTCAATGAAATGAGGCAATGGAAGGTGCCAGTATGTCTGTGTTTATGGAAAAAGTGTAGTTCACCAAAAATGGTATGACTGCTCGGATAAACTCAGTCCACTGTTACATGTTTTACATAGCCTTAGGTGATGATTGCTATATGTTATTACCTTCAATGCTTAACTATGCAGGGCATGGTTCTATTCAAACCTGAACACACATTTTAGACCAATGTCGATGTCACTGGAGGGAGCCCCATCGTTGCCTGCCATTCACAATAATACGCAGAAGGGGGTCATTCCTCCAATCAACCTAGTCTCCATGTTAATCCTTTTTACTGTCTCAACCAAGCACGCTCATCAATAAGGTAGTCTTGCACAACTTTACCACAATCCCAGCCAATCAAAACTATTATATGTCTATCATCCGTCTTCATCTCAAACCCATGTGATCCCTGACAGTGGTTCTATATATATGTTTAAAAGGACCGTTTATAAAGAATAGCTTAATTGAATCAACTATGTAGAGGGGTGGTTTCCCAAAAACAGGAAAATATCCGTATTCCCTGCATGTTTTCTCTACCAAGCTTTTCCATAAGCACTGCCGCCTAACAGTGCATGTAACATGTGTTAAATAGGTATTTGCAACACTTTCTGCACAGTATAATACCAATGTATATCATGATGAGCAAATGGCACGGTATAGTATTACGTGCATTTAAATGAAAAATGCATCGTCAGATCACTTTTGTTATGCAGGGAAAAATGGCAGCTCCAAACATTTGCAATAACCCATCACAGCAGAGCATCTGACTAAAGTCTGCATAGAGATTCATATGAGTATATTATAGTCATAGGCCATATAGTCATAATCTATAGGCCCATGCGCATGCAGAGAGACACAGGAAAAAGCAGCTGGGGAAAGTGGAAGAGGTGCACATTTACAGAGTGTGAAAGAGCAAGAGAAGGGGCGCAAAAGATAGCGAAGGATAGTATGAGGGAAAACTGAGGGACAGGGTAAGCGTGAGGGAGCAGGAAGGAGTATAGACTAAAAGGCATGCAAAGAGTATGCGAGAAAATTGAGACATAGTGGGCTGTATTACACAAAAGGCACATTTTCACTGTTTGCACTGGGCGCACCTTTTAAAAGGTGAGCCCAGAGGAAACAGTGAAAATGCGCCGTATTATGATGAATGTGCTGCTCCTAAGGCAGCCACAAACTCACGCTGCCCCCAGGGCAGTGCATTCAGGTGAAAAATGGAGGGGCTGCCTTAAATCCGTTCCGTGTATTCACAGTGACCCTTGACCCGGTCACTCCACTACAGCACGGCCCCCGTGTGCCCGGATTCTGCTGCCGCTGCCTGCTTGGCCCTCTTGCTGCCGTCTCTCCTCAGGGTCCCTGCTCTCCAGGCTTGCCCTCACTCTCCAGGCTTGCCCAGGCTTGCCCTCGCTCTCCAGGCTTGCCCAGGCTTGCCCTCGCTCTCCCCCGCTCCGCTTTCCCGCTCTTTCCAACCCCCCCTCTGCTCCCCGCTGCTGCTCTCCTGCGGCCCCGCCCCCTTCTCCTGTCTCCCTCTCCCCATTCGCCGCCCCGCTCCCGCCACCCAGCTGCTCCTCCCTCCCACTTTGCCATAAATGGCGGGGACCGCGCGTACGCGCAGCAGCCAGGCGCAGCGGGTGCGCCGATTCCGTGCCAAAGGCAAGCCCGTCCACGCCCGTCCACGCCTGGACCGTGCCCAGCACCAGAACCCCTGGACCCCGCCAGAGCCAGCCAACCCGAATGAGCTACGACGCCGCCACCCTCCACGCACTAAACACCGGCCGACATCCAGCCTGCTACCAAGCCACCCCGAAACGCACCTACGGAGCCTTCACCTGCCATGCCTGCTCCTTCACCTGCACTCGGTCCTGCACTGCGCCAGCCAAAACAGCTGCCAACAACAACCACCTCAAGTGCATCCTGCTCAACACCCGCTCCATCCACAGGCACGCCGTCGAACAATGGGACCTCCTGGACAAAACGGCACCAGACGTCGCCTTCTTCACGGAAACCTGGATGAACGCCTCCTCAGCCCCCGACATCGCCATTGCCATACCGGACGGCTACAAGATCATCCGGAGGGACCGCGTCAACCAGACCGGAGGAGGCATCGCCATCGCCCACAGAAACACTATCCGCATCACGACCAACACCGACGACACCCTCGCCACCGCAGAGCACCTGCACTTCCAGATGCACACTGACCCCAAGACCACCCTCAGAGGAACCCTCATCTACAGACCCCCGGGACCACGCTCACACTTCAGCGAGGCCTTCGCAGACTTCATCAGCCCGCTCGCCCTCGCCTCCCCCGACTACATTCTCCTAGGAGACCTCAACTTCCACCTGGAGAACGACCAGCACAACAACACCACCGCCCTACTAGACAACCTCGCCAACCTCGGATTCAAGCAACTGGTCAACACCCCCACCCATTATGCTGGCCACACGCTCGACCCCGTCTTCTCCTCCAGCAACCACATCTCCTTCAGCCACACCACCGAGCTCCACTGGACCGACCACAGCTGCGTACACTTCAACTTCAGGAAAACAACGACCCACCACCGCCCTCAACAAACCCCCCGAAGATGCTGGAGCAAGATCACCACCGACCAACTCACCACCTCCTTGAGCCTAAACCCTCCCACCAACACCATGGACCCCAACGAAGGAGCCCGCAACCTCACACGACACAGCCACATCTCCGCCCACCTGAGGGGCCTGCACTGGCTCCCCATCAGCAAGAGGATCACGTTCAGACTCCTCACCCACGCACACAAGGCTCTCCACGACTTGGGCCCCGAATACCTCAACAACGCCTCACGTTCTACACGCCAACCCGCCAGCTCCGCTCCACCAGCCTCGCCCTCGCCACCGTCCCACGGATCCGCAGAACCACCACAGGAGGAAGATCCTTCACCTACCTGGCAGCCAAGACCTGGAACACCCTCCCCACCCACCTACCACTCACAAAGGACGTTCTCTCCTTCAGGAAGCAACCCAAGACCTGGCTTTTGCGAGCAGTAGCAGCCCCCCCCCCCCCGCAGCGTCTTGAGACCCTAGCGGGTGAGTAGCACGCTTTACAAATGTTCTTGATTGATTGATTGATTGATTGACAGTGCAGATGGCAACCCGCCTGCACTTTGAAGTGGGTTTAGACGGGTAAACAACCATTACAACGCAACTTTTACAACGGACTACTTTTACAACGCAACTTTTACAACGCAGGATCCATTACAACGAACTACCATTACAACGCATTTTTTTACAACGCAATACCTTTACAACGCATACCATTACAACGTAAGTATTGGTAAGTATATAATTATAGTAAAAATGTTTTATTGTTGGGTTTTTGGGTAAAGGGGTATTTTTAGGGTTCAGGGCTAGGTTTGGGTTTTGGGTAAAGGGGTATTTTTAGGGTTCAGGGCTAGGTTTTGGTTTTTGGGTAAAGGGGTCTTTTTAGGGTTCAGGGCTAGGTTTGGGTTTTTGGGTAAAGGGGTATTTTTAGGGTTCAGGGCTAGGTTTGGGTTTTTGGGTAAAGGGGTATTTTTAGGGTTCAGGGCTAGGTTTGGGTTTTTGGGTAAAGGGGTAATTTTAGGGTTCAGGGCTAAGTTTGGGTTTTTGGGTAAAGGGGTATTTTTATGGTTCAGGGCTAGGTTTGGGTTTTTGGGTAAAGGGGTATTTTTATGGTTCAGGGCTAGGTTTGGGTTTTTGGGTAAAGGGGTATTTTTAGGGTTCAGGGCTAGGTTTGGGTTTTTGGGTAAAGGGGTATTTTTAGGGTTCAGGGCCAGGTTTGGGTTTTTTGATAAAGGGGTATTTTTAGGGTTCAGGGCTAGGTTTGGGTTTTGGGGTACAGGGGTATTTTTAGGGTTCAGGGCTAGGTTTGGGTTTTTGGGTAAAGGGGTATTTTTAGGGTTCATGGCTAGGTTTGGGTTTTTGGGTAAAGGGGTATTTTTAGGGTTCAGGGCCAGGTTTGGGTTTTTGGATAAAGGGATATTTTTAGGGTTCAGGGCTAGGTTTGGGTTTTGGGGTACAGGGGTACAGGGTAAAAATAAATTAAAAATAATATTAAATTAAAATAAATTAAATTAATTTTAATTAATTACATTAAAAAAAATATTATATACTTACCAATTTGGGGTACAGGGGTACAGGGTAAAAATAATTACTTACCAATACTTACGTTGTAATGGTATGCGTTGTAAAAGTATTGCGTTGTAAAAAAATGCGTTGTAATGGTAGTTCGTTGTAATGGTTCCTGCGTTGTAAAAATTGAGTGGTAAAGGTAGGTGTTGTAAATGTATGCGTGGTAACGTCATACATCCGTTTAGACGTCCCCATGTGGGTAGGTGCAGTGAGTGACTGCACCAGCCTGCAAGGGGCTGTCGGGGGGGGGAGCTTCTTTGCCTCTGTGCCCGTGTCTGTAATACGGCGCGGGTGCAGAGGCAAAGGGATTCCCTCATTTGCATGGGGCATACCACCATGCTAATAAGGGAAGGCCCTCTGAAGATAGAGCTGGCACTTTATGTGCACCACAATATCGGTATTACAGAAGGCCGCACAAGCGTCTGTGGCCCCTTCTGTAATAGCAAAGTGCTCCAGGGGCACGCAAAGTGGTTGCAAACGCCTGTTGCGCCCCCGTGGCACTTCTATAATATGGCCCATGAATTGGAGAAAGGAAAAAAAGCAGGGTGAAAGACTGAAACGGGCAGACAAAGTAGGAAAAACGACGGTGAAAGAGGGAGAGAGAGAAAAAATTATAAACTGAGAAAACAGAGTGAAAGGAAAAATAAAGATCAGAACGAATGGGAAATTAAGAAAGAGATAAAAAAGATAGAGCTCAAGATAAAAAGGAAGTGAAATAACAACGTAAAGCTTATGTGCACTTTAATAGGACCTTTTTCTTGCTCTCCTGTCCTGGAATCTATTCGAGCTCCATTAATTTCTGCAGACTGGCTCAGTGACAGTTAATACAAAACGTCGACGTGCACAAGGTGAATGAGGTACTGTAAGATCCATCAGCTTCAGTTGTTTGGACGTAAAAGCATAAAACTAAAGGAAGTACACCAGTTCACTTACTCGGACAACCAACAAGAGAGAGAAGCAAAATGATGTGGCATTGGGATGCTTGGAAAAACACCTTCAAACCAGACACTATATAATATGTATATTTAAATGAAATAAAATCCGTTCAAGACGAAACCCGAGAAAGTGTCAGTGTAGTTATTAAAGAAAAACCCACTGTTAAAATACCGCAGAGAAAGTTCTCTGGAGGTGCCCTAAATCTATAACCCTATGCATCTCTGCTTCCCCGTGAAGGGGAAGCAGCAGTAAACATTCCGGCAGGAGACGAATCGCAAAGCGTGAGCCCCGCTGCGTTCATTTAAAAGGGCAAGTATCTCTAATGCTGCAATTGGCGGAGGCTCTCTGGTGGATTGTTAAATGGAATTACTCCGCGGAGCTGTGGGGCCCTCCGAGCATCCTGTGATTTTGCGCGGTATGGAAATCACGATTTCGAGGTCAAACGGGCGATTAAAAGTGTTATTTCTTGGCAGAAGTTTTTAAACTGTTCTGCAGTGTTTCACATAAAGAAGGCAGCGTTCTTCGGTAAGACTCACCGTTTTATGCCTTTAGTTCACACTGTCAAAATTAGAAAACTGAGTTAGCACCTACATTCAGCTATAATGTGGGTTATTCATGATAGCACCCAGTTTTATGGTATGTTGTCACATTTCTGACAATATATCTTATTGTCATATCTGCATTCATTCATATTCATTTATGTTTTCTGGGAAAAGCTGAGTTTCAACTAGTATGTTTCCACATTAAATTAACCAAAAATTGACACACAAACTTGTAGGTTTCAGAGCAGCAAGCAGCCCTATGTAACCAGGGCCGGACTGGCCGTAGCGGGCACCGGGCAATCCCCCGGTGCGCTGCACGGGTGGGGGGGGCCGGTTTTGGGCCCCTGGGGGCCATTTTTGTTACAGGACCGTTTTTGCAGCATAGCTGCAAAATCGGCCCTATAACCAAATAGGCCGAAAAACGGCCCTGGCAAAGAGCTCGGTGGCACCCACAACCCCCGGGGTGGGGGGGGCGGCCGAGCACTTTGCCAGGGCCAGTTTTGGTTCCCAGTCCGGCCCTGTATGTAACACAATACACCCAGCTGAAAACATTAGCATTATACATTTTACACTATTGCAGCTGTTTTAGCTTCATAAGGAAATCTGGTAATTCTTTTATTTTCCCAAAAGCAGTAAATCTGTACATCTACTGGCCTGGCACTTATGATTTGTACATCTACTGGCCTGGCACTTATGATTTACTACAGTGGGCAGTGGAGGCTCCTCCGCAATGGTGGAGGAATGTCTGCCTCACTGCCTGGCTCAGAGCCAGCAAATGTAAAATGAAACGATGTTCTTGCATCGTTTTATTTTACATTTGCAGGCTCTTGGCCAGTGGCGTTAGAAGGGGCGGGGCTTAGGCAGGGGAGGGGTGAAGAGCAGCCTTGGTCGGTAGGGGAGTACCTGCCGGGGCGGTGACGTGGGGAGGGGGAGGGGCAGGGTGGGGGTTAGTAATGTATGGATAATGGAGGTTTGCAGGTAAGTAAATATTTAAATGAATCGAACTAATTTTGTTGCGCGCACTGCATCCCCAAATGCAATGCAGTGCGCGCAACAAAATTCGTAGCAGGTACTCCCCTACCGACCGCGGCTGGTTAAGAGGAGTGCTACTAGTACTCCCCACACTAAGCGCGCATATGTGTTTTAGCCGGCCGTTTCAGGCCGATCAAAAGACATATACACACTTTTTTCTCCAGCCAGCTGCATTGTGCTGCCGGGCTAGAGAAACCCCACATACTCCCTTGTCTGAGCAGGGTGTCTTTCTTGCCTGCTCAGACCAATCCTCATGCTGCTCTGCAGCACGGAGATTGGATAGGAGTCTGGGCCCCAGTGGCTGCTGGGACCCTGGAAGTGGAAAGGTAGCGAACCCAATGCTGGAGACGGCCACGGCAGCAAAAGGTACTTTTTTAAAAAAAAATATTGCAATCCCTCCCAACCTCCCCACCACCTTTTGCTTATGGCAGCCGCAGCTGACAGTGGGAGCCACATGAATACCAATTTTGTCCAATTTTCTATTTTCCAAAATAAAAGCAAACAATAATCTGCTGTTTTCTGTGCTCATGTGTGCATGTCTAAAACATTGGAAAACTGGGGGCCCTATTTAAAATCCAGCGCAACAGCATGATGCTAAATTCATGGAGACAAAGTTTACATGATGACGCCTTTGTTTTCACTGATGAGCATCATGCATGGGTCTCAGAGACATACCTAGAAGAACCTACTGCACCAAAAACACTTAAGTACACCTGGCATAAATACTTTGCAGAGTGGATTAATCTAACAAGCACCTATTTAATACAACCATTATTACACCTATTGTAACTGAAATAGCAAGTTATAATCTGTTGAAACACTAGTAGCAGAAGTTAATTGTAAGGATTTCTACTGAGACATTTGGAATATTATGCAATCTCTTTATAGTATGCCCTCCTGATCAGCAGAAAAGTAAACATCTCCTCCCTGCACTGGGACCAAACCCCCATAAGCTAAGAAAGACTATGAGAACTCTTGAGCTATTTAGTGTCCTATCGTTTTCAGGCTCTTCATTAAGTCAGGGAGGTAACCATTTGTTTAAATGAAATTTAAAGTCTACTTAATGATAATGCCCATAAAAGTAATTTCTGTTATCACCTGTTCACTGGTAAAACCCTACAATAACTTATCTTCTATGTTGTTGATAAAATTACAACATCCATTTCCATGCTCCTCGATAAAAATGACTACTTTCACTTATAAATATTAATTCAATTTGGGCACTATCAACACATTTTATCGTACATCATAAGAATTCATTTTTGTTCTTTAATCAAATAAATATGATAAATCTATTGATATGTGCATGCAAATCATTGAAGTTTCACCTACAGGGTCAACAATGTACTGCATGTGACAGAGGAGACAACTGTTTTGCTATTTGACTACCTGATATAGCACCTTGCTGCAGGAAGCAATGATATTTCATTACATTTTGCTACGGTTCGCAGGTTTCAGGTGAAGTATTTGAGATTCCAAATTTATCATTGCACAGTCTGAGTTATTATATCCTAAATAGACAATTGTCTCATATAATCCAGCAAAAAAATTATCCTGATGTGAAAAGTGCAACCCATACCATTTGCTGAAATGCACACGTGTATGTTCATACAGTCCCATGATAAGAACTCTAACATCACATTGAACCTGACTAAAACATACAATGGATGCAAAGATGAAAATACATTTGATTATAAGGTGTGACATTTACAGACCTATTTCAGAAACATGTAAAGTATCCTCCTAAAATGTATGCTGAAACATTAAAATCGGACATTTACATGTTGAAAAAATCAAATGGCATTGTCTGACGCCATCACATTTCAATGAACCATATAGTAACATGTTATAAATAAATTCATTCATGTCCAGAGGATTGAATCCCAGAATAAATAAATGAATGCCAAGGATGACTGTCTAGCTTTTGGATAGCAGGCACTTAAGAAATTCATGATATTACTAAAATGGATCTAGCAGCAGCTTACTGAAAATATATGCCTGAATGAACTGTCAATAACTTGTAACCATGGATTTTGTTTTCTTGATGCCTTTAACCGGTTAAAATGACATAATGAAAATAAGTTCAAGGGCCAAGTGATTTGCGATTGCCCCAGAGCTTTAATAATTTGTCACAAACAGGATGGATATGCGTCTGATGTATTACAAATGCATTATATCCTGTGGCACTTGCAATAAAGGGGACGGGATATCCGTCACTTTTATGACAGAGTATCCCATACACCAAACTCTAAATCAGGCCCATTGTCTCTTATTGCTTGCTTAAATTCCAATGTTGAGATTTTATTCAAGAACCCTATTGGTAAAAAACCCAATTATTTCATGGAATGAATTATAATCTTATTTTTGGAGCACTCCTATGAACTATGCGTTTTGATATAGTGCTGTTTCTGGAATAATACAAAGAAAGAATATCATATATATACTAGAAAGCCTGACTTTATTCTCACTGTATTGTGTTGTACATGACATCATGTTACCAGGATCATTACAAATACAAATTTGGAAAATGAAAAGTCAGTGGTGACACATGGCTATGGCATGTTAGTTTAACGACATTGTGATTGAATGGGATGCATTTATTGTGTACTCATTTAGTATATTTTTATAATTCTTTACTGACACAGTTAGGGGCTGTACTTTAAAGAGATTTGCCTGTCTCTAGAATGGGTACACAATGCATCTTAGTCCTTAGTACAAGAATAATTTTGAAATATATTGTGGATCATTCAATGTTTGGACTGCATTATAGATTAATAAGCATCTCTATTATTTTGAAAATGTTGAGTAGCATCTGTTTCATAAAATATTCAAATTTATAAGTACAGAAAACTCTTTTGTGATGCACTAATTTATTCATTCCCAACTCATGATGCTCAAAGGTTGTGTGACTGTCAATTACAATAATAGAATCAAGGGCCCACCTCATAGAAATTTAACATGGTTATATTGAAAACAATATTAGTGTATTTAAGGTAAGATACAAATATTTTAAAACATTGACAAAACATCATTGCTACTCTGCACATGAAAATTGCTTTGAACAACATATAAATACATAAGTAACAGCACACCACTCATATCAAAACACAATTGAGACACATATATGGACCTCAATGAGCAGTTCATTAACAGGGGTTTTAACAAAGGATGACAAATTTCAGATCCATAGCAAAATCAACCTTAACCAGTATTATATTTATGAGCCACTGCACAATATTCTTTTGGGAAGACCATACTGTGTTTATAAAACCAAGTCCACAAACCCTTCAACAAAAATTGAAGAGTTTGTAAACCTTTAAAAAGGAACATTAGATTATGATAATTTTGCATTTTAGGTGCAAATGCATAGGTGGTATTGCCAATGCATTGACAATGAGAAAGCATTGGACTGAATCTTGTATATAGCTGTTTATAGGCTTCAAACAATGGAAAAATTCACACTATCTTTAAACGACTTATAAAAACTGGCAACGATACCAGTTGCAGCTTTCATTGAGTTGAACTGGGCAAGTCAAGTGACATGATGGACCATTTCATGTCTTGCCGCTGTATCAAATTTGTAACATGGTACACATGCATCAATGCATCAACCTTGATTTCTTGGAACGAGAAACAGTTCATTGAAAAGTGTTTACCTTTTGAGCCTGAGGTAGCTGAAACAAAACAAAAAAAAACAGAAAGGAAAATCAATTATTATATTTAAATATATGTTAAATGTGAAACCTATTTTATGTGTTTTGATTCATTATATTATCTTGATTTGAACTCCCACTTCGTACATTTACTGACAGCAGAGTACAAGACTGTATGACAACAAAAGGTGTCAAAATAATGGGATGAAATACTTTTAACACAATATAGAGACAGGTGTGCTTTTTCATAACAATGCATCATTACCGTCTCTTCTTCATCAAAGAGATTTTCAAGCAAACACTAACTATACACCTGCAACTGCCTGTGGATGCAATGAATAAATCGAACCTAAACTCAAGAGGGGACAAAAATGTTCAGTTATTCTGAAACCTTTTAGCACCCATTATTGTACCTTATTCAGTCTAAAACCATACAGGCAGGTACAAGTACTGTAGTCTCATCATGAGGTCAAGTAGACATTTTGTGTAGTTTGGTGCTGATACACATCTAAAAGGTCTGCATTCATGCTAGATTTTCATGGCAACCACCTAAACATAAATGTCATGTATGTATGTGTATCTTATAATGATATTCTAAAAAACCTGAATATAATACCATCCTCTTGGGTCTACATTGAACATCCTGGGGGAGTGATTCAATTATGTCTGTAATTATTTAATACTTATGATAGGTCCAGGGGAGTTAGGTTCATGCTAAATCTTCAGATTAACAAATGAATTCTATTTAGAACAATTATTTAGAACCACTATGTATCAATTATACATTAATGTATCTGATAAGGGAATCCTGGATATCTGGCATAGATCTGGTCCTTCACATCCAAAGTTGAATACACCTTGCATATGGGTTCTCACCCATTCTAACTTCACATATCTCATGTTATTTTCTACGCAATATTGTGTCATAAGCTATGTTGCTTAAAATATTATTCATAAGAGCATTCAAAATGTTTCTTAATTTTTTTAAGTTCTGAAAAAATTATATTCTCAAGTTTTTTCCGGGACCCTCCATCATGATATTTCCTAGACAAGTTTGCATGTGAATGACAATGACATATATCAAGATATTTGATTTAATCAAAATATGAAAATCAACAAAACATGTTGAGTAGAGCTATAACATGATAACCACAAGGTAGGCAAGAATATTATGAAGAGCTGTACTCTGAATACAGGAGGAGTCAACTTATCTAATCTATGAAGGTAAAGACATCAGATAATTGTTAACATATCCAATTAAAGAATAATCTCGTTTTATCATTTTCAATGTGTCAGGAACACTACACTATTTTAGACCGAAGAGAAATTGAAAATAGATTTTGGATTTGAAATTGAAGAGTTTTGCATGTTGATGAAATTAACATTTTGTTAGGAACTGGTGATAAACAAACAATTCTATGTATAAGCACTGCTTGGTGTCATTATTGAAGCAATTGTGGTAAAACCTCTAGTCACTAGTTCTGATTATGACAAAGTCTTGGAACTTACATTTTATCAGATAATGCTTTAGTTATTTTCAAATTGAATTTTTGATGTTTTTACATTGAAGACAAATACATTTCCTATAATGTCAACATAATGCATCTTGACAATTACATTTGTAATGATATACAATTAGTTTGTCAATGTCATTGACATACGCTAGATTTCTATATGAATACATAATAGTAAATTGGGTTCTCAAACTGAATCATACGAAAGCTAATCCTCACTTTTGCATATCTGTAAAACAATTACACTTGGTACAGTGTACAAATAAATATAACACATTATTCTCATTTAGATTTATATTCCTTAGATAACTATTTAAAGAAGGAAATTAGAAAAGTTCAATTGCATACCGTTTATAGTACTGCAAAAAATATGCAAAAAAGAAAGATTCAATCAAAATACAATATTTTTTTCACAAAAACAGGCTATTCTTTCTGCATAGATACTAAGTGTAAGTAGAGGAAGATGTAAAAATAGATTTATTTATACAAAGGTTTCCTTTTACAGTGTTTTCTCTTACCTAATCTCTCGCCTTTAATTTGTATTGCAATCTCAGCTACCTATATTATATGCTGCCTGTAAATCTGTATTAATGGGTACACCCCATAGAAAAAAGCTACTTTTATTTCATGTTAATTGCTTCTGATTCGAAACATAAAGTGAATGTGAGTTTGCTGATGGCAACTGTAGTAGAACCCCACCCTGAAACGATATTTCACATTGTCAACTGTACAAGAGGTGAACACATACCTACAAGTAATTGTTGGCAGCGTGTAAGATTTCATTTTAAAGTGAAGGGTAAATGTTTGCTGAGACACTAGCCTACGATATGAGTGTGAGGAGAAAAGTGACTAGAAAAATATTAGCAGAGTTACATACATTGTTACAAATAACACCCACTTCATATATTGTCATTTGGTTTTGGCCTTTTTAGCAGGGTCAACTATAGTTTTTTTTTATTATTTTGCTGATCCTATCTGTGTTAGTATTAGGACTTTGTGCACTTTTTCACTGCTAACCAGTGGTAAAGTGCTTGTGCTCATTCTATAAAACATGGTACAACTGGAATGAACCTGATTGGTACATTTAATTTAGTTATAAGTCCCTAATAAATGGTACTACAATTGCCTAGGGCCTGTAAATTAGATGCTACTAGTGGACAGCAGAACTCTATGTGCCACCCACTAAAGTAACACTGTAAAATAGCCTTTTACTGCAGCCTGTAGTGCAGATTTTAACTGACATTTCAGTCTGGCAAAGTCAACCTTTTGCCAGATCTAAACTTAATACATATAGTCACCCATAAGGTAGGTCCTGAAAGGTCATAGTGCAAGGTGAATGGGATTTACAAAGGAGGGCATTTGTAATTTGGTTTTGCATATCAGTGAAAAACTCCTACAGGCCTGTCTCTCCCATTGACTAACACTGTGCTATCTTATTAGATTTAAGAAGTGATAACTTTGGATGGAGAGCACATATACATATGCTGCTTACACTCAGATGAATTGTAATTTAACATAATCTTTAATGGATGTGAAAGTCTGAACATGCCACTTTTAGAAAGTTGCCATTTTCTTGTCCTAACCATTTGAACTTTCTGCCAGTGACTTGGTCAGATGACTGCAAATGGCTCTGCTTCAAGACAGTAGCACACATGGGAGCTTAGGTGTGGATAAGATGGGCCGTCCTGACAGGATGACTGAAAAGGGCTGTGCTGAGTCTCATTTACACTTCAAATGACTTTGCCTCTTTCACACAAAAAGGAATCTGACAACCAAACTGCCCTGTCTTTTGTCACTGCAGACAGTTTGGAGCCTTGACAGGGGAAGATTGTCCCAGAACCAGATATGGGTGCAGGCCAGAGAGTCCCTCCACACAAAGGCTGGCACCAGGTATAAATATTCAAACTCCCGAGCCACTCTTCAGAACTCTCCTGAACTTGTGGAAGTTACAGAAGAAGGACTGCTCTGCTATCAGAGGATTGCCCTGCTGCCTAAATGATTACTTTGCTGTCTGAGATGAAAGACTGGACCTACTTGCCTTCAACCAAGGATAATCAGAGAGACTCCAAGAGTCAGTTGGTTAACCTCCTGTATGAGCTGCAGGTACACAACAAGCTTCAGGCCTCCCAGCAACACCCCAGCTGACCTGCTGCACTGGACCTACCTGGACCTGCAACTGGACCTGCTTCACCATGCTGCTGGCCTCTGCCTGGAGTGAGTCGCGGTCAACAAGTGGTGCCCCCCTCAGGTCCTGCACCTTTGGCTGGCATCAGAGTGCACTCCTACCTGCTTAACTGTGGGCTCTATCAAATCTGACAGCGCGACGCAGCTGAACGTAGGACTTCCGATCGCGGCCCTCACAGATCATGATCAGAACTGATGTTGAGTGACGCGAAGACTTGCTTCATCGAATAAGGTACACAACTGTCAGTGGGACTAACCTAGCCCCTGTATAAGTCCCACGCTCCATCGCAGTTGGCCTGAACTTGTAACTTTGTCATGATCTAGAGCAACCATATAAGCACAGTTGACTCTTTGTGCTTTCGGCACTATTTTTACTAAAAACTTTAAAAGTTAATATCCCCATTCCAATGCTTCGATATTTTTCAATCTGTTAGCATTTTATTTATTAACATTTGCTCTATTTTTCTAAATTGGTTTGCTATTTTCCTATGTTGTGTTTTTACGTTATGACTGTTTTGTGCTGCATAAATACTTTACACATTACATCTAACTTAAATCTGTCGGCATTTGTGTCAAGCTACCAAAGTGTTAAGCACAGAGTAATTTTATGACATTTTATGGGTCTCCCTAACAAGAATTGTGGTTATAATTTGAGTGGGGCGTTCACCCCTCCCAACTAATTGTCTAATTTCTTTAAATCCTACGCTCATCTAAATTTTATATTTGGCCTACCACATTCTAATTTTGGAGATGCAGGCTGAAGATACACTGCTTGGCCATGGTACGTGGACCAGCACTGATAAACTTTGACCATTCAGCCTTTCTTAGAAAACTAGGGCCATTAATATAATCAATGCGGCACACAAGGTGGACAAAAATGGGGTTGGTTTGGGGATTCATTAAGTCATTAATAACAGAATCTCATAGTCCAATGCAAGGGACCTGAGAAATTTGTAGGAATACCAACAGTTAGCGGAATTTTTACATCAAAAACAAGAGGATTACTTCTTGTACCACAAGCAGTGGGGGCAGGTTGAAATTAGATTATTTCCAAATTTTATACTGCTAACACCAGTCTATATATGTATAGATCGACTAAGTCCATTATTGTTGTTGTAGAGGTGTGGAACCCAACAGTGACATTATCCTTTATCTCTGGGAATGTAGGAAACTGAACTGTTACTGGACTAGTGTCTGGGAGGGAATGAAAATGGATCTGGGGATAGAGGCACACAACTTAGAGGCAATGTGTAAAGTGTTTCTGCAGTACAGAAACAGTAATAATCTGAACACACATGAAAATTAATTAAACCCCATCAGTAGAACCCGAATTCAGAATTTTCAATATTTTCTGAAGCAGGCTATCTTTAAGAAAATACTGGGCTGAGTTAGACAGTAGTCCCACTCGCTCAGCCACACATGGGTACACATAGACGTGAAAAATGGTCACATGGAAATATCCTAGAGCTTATCACCCCCAATATACAGCAGCAGATTTTATTTCAACTTGCTGTTATCACTCAAATCTATTTTACCAGAGCTTAAAGTAAGTGAGATCCACTCACAACAGAGCTTGAAAAAAGGTAGTCTAAATGAAAACAATATAACTGGTTCCAAAATTGTGTAAGAACCTAATTCTTCATTAGAGCGCTAACACATTTGGAGAATTGAACAAAAAAACATGATAGGGAAGATAATACAACATATCCTGAGTGGATAGAAGCTGCAAACGAGGTGCTATTTCTTTTTACGATCTCTTTTTAACATATTTTAACTCATTGCTGCTGTCTTTTGGCCTTAGAGGGATTTAAATAATAAGCATGGGGATCGTTTGCTTTCTGGTACTGCTGACTGCTGGAGAAAGAAGCCGGTCTCTACTACTCCCCGGTCCACCGCAGCACTTGCATTCTGTTTGAGTGGAGGGAGGGCTAACAGATTTTACCCTTTTCCGCCTTACCTGTTAGAGACGCCATTTTGGGAGGGCAGCGGTATAGTTGTTTTCCTACTCCACTTCCTTCCAGGATAAAACCAGAGAATTGCGCTCATGAGCAAAGTATAGAAGCTCCTAACAAGGTGCCATTTCTTTTTACGGTCTCTTTTTAACATATTTTAACTCATTGCTGATGTCTTTTGGGTCTTAGGGAGATATAAATAATAAGAGTGGGGATCTTTCACTTACTGGTATTGCTAACTGCTGGAGAAAGCAGCCGGTCTCTACTCCTCCCCGGTCGACCGCAGCACTCACATGCTGTTAAAGTAGAGGGAGGGCCATTTTGGGAGGGAAGAGGTATAGTTGTTTTCCTACACCACTTCCTTATGGGGAAAAAACGGATGATGGCGCCGCTGTGCAGTGTACGGGCTCAGTGGGCCCGCCAAAGGCAAGCCTGTCTGCGACCGTCCACACCCTGGACACCTGGATCATGCCCAGTGACAACCCCCTGGCTGTTTTTCCCCAGATCTCCCTCAGCAGCTGAAATCTACATGAGAAGTTTTACTAAACCTTATCACCACGAATGAGTCAGCTATATGTTCTCCATTGAGTCCTTTAGACTTGTCAGAATCAGCATTTATTGTCTGTCTTACTTGTAATAAAATCTTCCAAAACATGTGTTCACCTATGGAGGGTACTATTTGCAAAACCTCTGCCAATAGCATTGTTCCTCTAGCCGATGGCTCAACTTTGCTTAGTGCCCTTATTTATTCTAGATCATTAGTAAAACACCACATGGAGGTTTCAGTCTTGATCTCTAATCAGCATTTAAATCTGCCTTTTTGTTACAGAAACATGGGCAGATGATTTCTCAGGCCCTGAAATCATTGCTGCTACACCTGCTGGCTTCACTGTAATTCGTCTTGACAGACCTGTCAAAAGGGGCGGGGGCTTACGATGTTCTACAGAGAACATTTGCAAGATGTGTTCACCCTAGTCAGCATTGAAGGCACAGAGGCAGTAATCTTTAATATTGAGGTTTCAAAAAATCCCATCACTCAATGGCCTGCTAATTTTTTGCCCACCGGAGACTAAAGCTCTGTTTGTAGATAAAACCAGGCAAGTACTGGAACATGTCTACTGAAAAATGATTTTACAGTCTTGGGGGACTTCAATTTCTATTTGGAAAATTGGTCTGACACTGAAACAGAACATCTGACAAATACACTGTCAGGCCTCGGTCTAGCCCAGATAGTGGAGGGACCCACTCAGTACTGTTGGCCATCTGTTGAATGGAATCTTCACTAACCCCAACATTAATTTTACTCATACCTTGTCATTAACCTGGACAGATCATTATGCTGTAATGTGGAATCTAAAACTACATTACAATTCTCCCCCAAGGACTCAGATATGTCACCAGACATTTTGCGTGTGCAATACAATCTAAACATCTGATCTTGACTTTCAACTCTCTCACTCACTTATAATCAAGGAATGTAGTCCAGATCAGATGGCAGAGGATTATCATAACTGACTCCTTTCAGCCCTTAACATCACTGCTCCTGCCAGAAGCTTGAAAATGAATTATAGAAAGTTATCTCAGCCATGGTTCAATGACTAGCTCCAAAAATCAAACAAGAATGCCGGAGACAACAGCGCAAATGGCAGTCTAAATATATCAGAGAGGAAAGAGATAAGTACAAAGCCTGTCTAGGCAGCTACAATCAATCAATTTTAGATGCTAAAACCAAATATTATACATCACAGATAAACTCAGCTAACAATATTTCCAAAACCTTTTTCCAAACCATAAAAAAACTGACCACTCCGAGGGGAGCAGATACAGCAATCCTCGCTCAAGGCTATTGCATCTCCCTGGCCAGTATCTTTCAGGAAAAAGTTTTGAATATTTTTAACCATTTACCAACATCTGCTCATCAAACAGATCTATACATTCAAGCCATAAGCTAGCTAGCCATAGTCATTTTGGTACTCCTTCAGTGGCACAGATTATCAAATTCATTCCAAAGATCAAAGCAGGAACCCCTGCCGCCCCACGATTGTTCACATGGTCTCTGAAGTCATAGCACAACACCTTTCTGTTATTTTCTCCACCATGTTTAACATTGACATTTTCCCCACCATCTGGAAAGCAGTGTCAGTGCTTCCTCTCCTAAGGAAATCTACTCCTAATTCTCTAGATCCCAACAATTACCGACCCATTGAAAGACTTCCATTCCCTGCTAAATTAGCAGATTAAATTATGAATATCCAACTCTCCTCCTTTATGGTGGTTAATCATCTTTTAGATGACACGCAGTTCGGCTTTAGAGAAAACCACAGCACCGAATCCACTCTGCTTACAGCTACTGGGGAAATTAGATCATCTCTCGATATAGGAGGTAATACAGTCATGATCCTGCTGGACTTCACAGCAGCTTTCGATATGGTCAATCATGAATTATTAGTCAACCGTCTGTGTGATTTAGGGATTAGAGACTCAGCACTGGTGCTGTTTGAATCCTTTCCTTTAGGAAGCCAACAAGTGTTGTCACTTGGTACTTTTGACTCAGTGAGACTCAGAAACCTTTTTTCTTGCCCTGTGGGGTTCCTCATGGATCTGAATAGGAACTAAACGGTGATGGGAGGGTCCAAGGGGATGTTTACCGACCTTACACAGCTACAACCCCCAAACAAGACTGTTTACGAAAACACAAAGTAGCTGTGGTCACAAGAGATTAATAATAAAGACTAACTATGTACCTGACCAAAAGAAAGTGTTAAATTAAATACACATATTTAGAGAATATGTGTGAAACAAAATATGGCTACAGTGTGAAAAGGTATTATATGATTGTGGAAAAATACCCATCAGTTGTCGACCGGAACCGCCCTTGTCATCATTTGGGATCCTTCGCACAGGAAAGAATAGATGTTACAACCATTACAAGATGATTTTACTTCTGGTTGTACAATGTAAGTGTTCCAGTGTATTAAAGAAGGATATGGGTGTGTGGTGACAACTGTAAAGCAGTGCGTAAATAGTGAAGTGAAAGAAAGTGCTTAGAAATAGAATAAAATTGGAGAGAAAAGAGGACAAATAATTTTAATCGTTACCTCTCTACTTCCAAATCATGAAAAAACCAGTGCGAAATTGTAGTTCAACCAAATAGCTATTATGTGTGTTACTAGGTCAACATGTTTCTGCAGTCTAAACGACCCTAGTAGGTGTCTGCTGCATTCTTCAGGACCGATGTCACTACTGCTTAATAAGTGGTGAGAAATAATGGTAAAAAATAATTTCACCTGGGTTTCCTATGTGTATTCATTCTCCTATTTTGCAGGAGAGAAAAGCTCCACCTCACCTGGCTGCGGTGCAGGTAAATAGAGCACCGCTCGTCCAGTCGGTACTCCGGGCGTCCCTCTGGACCGTCTCGGGGAGGTGTTCCTCATGGATCTTCTCTGTCCCCCCTCTGTTTAATATTTACGTTACACTGCTTGATGCTTTGATTAATTCCTTTGGTCTGTTCTTGGCATTGCATGCAGATGATACACAAATCATAGTCTCACTGGCAAAAAATGAAAACAGTGCTGGTGATACGTTTAACACCTGTATGAGTGTAGTGAGTAGCTGGATGGCCAACAATTGCCTAAAGCTTAACTCCTCCAAAACAGAGGTTATTCAGTTCGGCCATAAACCAGCCATCTGGTTTTCTTACTGGTGGGCGTCCAATATGGGTATGGTACCCATGTCAAATTCCAAAGTTAAAAATATGAAGTTTCTCCTGGACAGTGAACTACAATACTAAGAACAAGTCAACCTGACTACTTCCTCCTCTTTTCATCAGCTCAGAATTGTAAAGAAAATTGAAACATTTCTTACGGCTGATCTATTGAAAGAAGTTCTATCGCGACTGGCTATTATAGCAGTCTCTACATCGCCCTTCCAAAACGTCCTCTTAAAAAACTGCAGACCATCCAAAAAGCAGCCGCACAATTTCTCCTAAGAATTCCCAAATATCAGTCAGCTAGGGCTTCTATTAGACAGTTTCACTGGCTCCCGGTCTGCCATCATATTACCTTTAAGGCTCTTTGTCTAGACTACAAAACCCTTCATGGAAATGCCCCAGCCTACTTCAAGAAAAGTTTTGTGCTGCATATTCCTGGCAGAATGTTGCACTCCTGCTAAGTTAATTTGGTGGGGGTTGCTTACTTCAAACGCGCTATTTGGGGGGGACTTCCTCAGGATCATAGCTCTTCATTGAAACCTCCTGCCACTTGAACTGAAAACAGCGCATTTACTCTCGGTTTTCAGGAAGAGCCTCAAAACCTGGTCATTTAACCAATGATCTTCTCGCTCTCAGCTCTCGTCTGCTCCCTTCTGATCTTAACAACACCAAGACGCCTCCGGATATTTGTGCACTTTATAAAATGTTTCATTCATTCATTCATTTATTCATTGATATAAGCAATATTATCTGAGAGGGAGGCTAATCTTAGATATTTGTTCATCAGGGTGAAGTCAGAGGGTCCTGAGGTGAAGTGAAATTCTAGGCCTCTTATATAATGGGTATATAATCATTCAAATAGAGTATTATACAATCTCCATTGAATGGGAATAGCTTATGAATAATGATAAATGTCTGACATGTAGAATAATGTCTGAAAGTTACCTGTGCCTAACCTAACTGTAGCAAATAAAGCTGATATGTTTTGCAAAATTGCTACGGTCACAAAAAGAAAGGCAGCCTTGGTTATTGCGGATTGTAAAACTAAAAAAACAATGTAACAACCATATAACTGTGAACAATAAAATGCGCGTCAATAACTGCAGGTTCCAAAACAATTACATATCAGTTTGGATATACTTCTGTATACACTGTAAAGTACACAAAAAACAACAGCCATTTTCAAGGCTATGACCTTTTCATCACTCAGTTCTTAGAAACTTCCACTGCTCTCACATTCATTCATTGGAGCTGAGAAATCTGCTATTTATTCATAAGATCTTGAAGGTCTCCGATATGATATTCCGCCACATCATCTTGATAGTTGTGACTACTTTCCAACCTGGTTAAACAATTGTGATTCTCACATTCTCGAAATTCCAATAGCAGCGGGTCTTGAAGTACTCATTTGCCATTGAAAAGTTGAATCTAGCCCCCATGACCCATAGATGTTTGTTTTAACTGAATTCAGCCAGTTTATACAAGAACAATCGTCCACTTGCTGTGCTCAGCTGAAGTTCCTTTCACACCATTTAACATATACTGTTATTGTATTAGGTTTTTTCTCCCAGTAGCTCCACAAATTTATTAGACAAATATCCTGTCACTAGTGCTGTCTTCATCTAAGAATGCTTCTGTTATTTCAGGTGGTGGTCAATTATTTCTTTATTCTCATTGTGCTTTTTGTTTTATTAAGTTGACTTCTGTCATGTTAACTACAACACTCTAATACTTTTTTGCAAATCTTTAGTCGAATTGCTCATTTACAAAAGGTTCTAACTTCGTTCTTTTCTCTTATGTCGAGGAGAAATTAGTCGCTCCTTGTTTAATTGTTTAATTCATAACAGTTATGATATACTTCAAAGAGCCCCTATTGTATTCTTTCTCAAAGGGTTCCGATGACTTTGACCCACCTTTAAAAGTGAATCACACTGGACATATTCTCAGAAATATTTCCACACTTCGAATTCACTGAAGTGTAATGTCATGTGAGAGTGAACATGATACAGCCTCATATGCAGATATTTTACACTTTTAGATGACTTTTGTAACTCCAGAAAAACCCCCAGATGGCCCTATTATAAGATGTTGAAAGTTAAGGAAAGGATGTACTTGCTAAAGCCAGGGACAGGTTCCCTGTAGATGTTGAGGGCACCCTCTGACGTAAATATTTTGAGCATTGACAAACATCCCTAATGCATTATCTTACCTTAAAGGCATGCATAGACGTACAAAAAAAAAAGGATAGAATACATCGGAATTCAGGGTAAGACAGTGCCCAAATTCCCCCTTATTTTAAACTGGGCAGGGGAAGAGAACACTATGGTGAAACAAAAAAATGGAAGTGCACATGTCCCCTTTTAGCAAATCTACCGCTTCTCCAATCATCAGCCACACTGTATAAGGAAAATCGTTGTCAACTGTGATTTTCAAGTATGGCAATTGGAATTTTGCGTGAATCGTAAATGATGAGTAAATCTACAAAAAGTAACTGAACTTAGTAGTCCTACTTATTTCCTTAACAGTGGTGTGACTTGTTTTTAACCTATATTAATTTATTTGCTGCTGTATGTTTGTCATTCCATCTGGAATGTGCATCTATTTAATGCTTTATTAATAAATGGCTCAACGGCATTGAAGTGCTTTCTGTAACTGAAAGCTGAAATTAATTCTTGCCATTATCATTCAATAAACAATTAACTGAAAGTTGCTGATTAGTTCAATGGTGATTACATAACTATTTAATATCAAATTCAATTAAGTTTAAAATGATCTAGATTAACATGAGTGTTATTGTAACTTGAAGCATTATTCATTAAAGGGATACAAATGTTAAATAACGCTAAACGTCTTGCTTTTAGAAATAATTTAATTATCAGTTTAGTATGGTTATTAATAAATAATATTTATATCTTCTAAGTAACTCTAATCAATCAATCTGAATTATGTAGAATTGGAGACACAGATGAATATCTATCCAGCTGAATCGTGATAAACATTACGTTTAAGCTGAAAGAAAAGTGTTCATTTTTGTTGCCCATGGTCCAACTCTAAAAGGGTGAAATAATTCAACACAAATTACCAATGCACAAGAGCTTGGATTTTAATTGTTACTTCTCGATTCTTTCTTTTGTTTTGAATTTCTTTCATATATTTGTTTGAGTAAACCAGGGCTTCAAAACACTCCATGTAAGACTAATGTTAAATGATGTATATCAGGGACATTTAGTACAATAAAAATGCCTGTCTGAAAATATTAGATTACCGATGGTGACAAACTTGCTTCGGTGTCCCTGTCATGCACACTTAGGGACTGATTCACAAAGTGTTTGACGTCATTACCTGAATTTAACCACACACAACATTCTAATTTAGGAAGACTATATTAACATTAAGAATGTACTTATACACTCTTAGTCCCTGCTTGCTGCTTTGGATTTTCTGCATTGCAAATGGGGAGCTATGAGCATACCGGGAAATGTACAACAACATTTTGGTGCAAACTCAACACAAATTGGAGGCGTGTGTCTATAATGCAAACATGTCCACATTTGTTTGTAAATCTGACAGTATTCTATAGCACGTATAGGCTTTAAAATAATACTGTTTCGGGAGGAGCTTAGCGCGCACCCAAGATGGTCGCGTGAGCTCTGGGCTCCCGGACCTTCGCCACCTCCACCGACTATCCTGTACCCTATCCTGACTTAGAGGACCGGTTATTATTGGCACGTCCCTGCTGATCGTTTATCCGTTTTCGGACTTCGATTCGGACTTCGGGAGCCGAAGATATGGACTCTCGAACTTTTCCGGCCTGCTCCATGGTGCTGCCCCTGGTTCGGTTTCTCTGCCAGCCGGACAGTAATTGTATAATAACGTATCATGCGAGCCTCCCTTGCCCGGTCATCTACTTTCAGTTTCGTTTCTTGGGCTTAGACCTATCTGACTTTGTCTCGCTCGCCTTGGCTTGCTGCTTTCGACCTACCCACGCCTCAACAACTGGCGACTCGGCCTCCTGTTACTCTTCACCTGGTAATAGGTCCCCATCTTATTTTCCACATTGCAGCGGGCGCATCGAGTCTAGCCATTTTTACTAGGTCTCAAACTACCCTTCGGGGCGCACGAACTAAGATGGCCGCCAAGCCTGAGGGTGAGAAACACAAGACCAGACCAGCAATGCAAGGGGGCTCCGTGCAATCGAATGTCATGGACAGGTATACCCTCGCTAAGGGCTCTCCGGGCGGATCAACTAAATCTCCGGCCAACATTGGGGAAGAATCCCCGATGGATGAAGATCTGTCGTTGCGGGACGTCATGGGTGCCATTGCCGGGATGAAGGCCACACTGGGTCAACAGTATGATGCCCTGGCCCACAAGTTGGATACGGTCGCTATCGACGTTACCCTGATCAGGGCTGATCTTGCGAAAACCAATGAAAGGGTCAAATCCCTCGATCTAAAGACGTCTAGCCTTGTTACTGACGTCGCCGATTTACAGGCAGAGGTTGGTAATTTGCGCGCCGCCCGTGACTATCTCACTCGACGCTTGGACGATTTTGAGGGCCGAGCGAGACGGAACAACGTCCGTTTGGTTGGTGTCCCGGAGACATCGGAAGCATCCTCGGTGGACCTGCTGGTGGAAGATCTGGTCCTGAATCACCTGGCACCCAAGGGCCTCAGCAAGTTTTTTGCTGTAGAACGTGCACACAGGATCCCGGGTGGCCCGCCTAAGCAGGGAGCCACTCCGCGTCCCATCATTGCTCGTATCTTTAACTTTCGGGACAGGGATGTGATCCTGCAAGCGTCACGCCTCTCTGGTCCTACAGCTTATGAGAACACTACTGTCAGCTTCTACCTGGACTTTACCCAGCAGGTTCAGAAACAGCGACTGGGGTTCCAGGGGGTGAAAAAGAGGCTGAGGACTAGAGACATGAAATATGCTATGCTTTTCCCGGCCCGGCTATGTGTGGTGTACAATGAACAAACATTTTTCTTTGATCATCCAGGGGCGGCAAGTGACTGGCTGGATACGCTGCCTCCGGGACCAGATCATCCTGCACACTCTGGACACTCCGGTGGAGCCGAGGGTGGCCCGGTGGAGCTGGAATAGGGGTCGGAATCGGCTCCCGGTCCGTTGTATTGACTTTCGGCTGTGGTCTGGTGTTATACCACTATTGCTTGCTAATGTGCTATCTTATTGGGGTGTGAGCGGAGGGGTGGGTGAGTCTTCCTCCTCTGGGGTTCTTCTCGTAGAATAGTTGAATGTTAGGGCGACAGGCACACTGAAAGTTGGGGTGGCTTTTGAGTCTTACGCAGGGGTGCGGGGTGGGGGGTGTGTTGTACGGGGTCTTTTGGGGGGTTGGGGGTTGTGGTTTACGTTTCATTGTTTTCTTCAAGGCATAGTATCGATGATCTCCTGCTGTACAGTGTCGCATCGGGTGTGGGGTGGGGATGGGGCTGATCTTTGGGATGGGGGTAGGGGACTTAAGTTACTGTGTTGGAACGTTAATGGGTTGGGGGATAGGATCAAGCGGGGCGTGGTGTTGCAGTTGTTGCAACGTTTGTCCCCTGATGTGGTTTTGCTTCAGGAGACGCACTTGCTTGGCAATACGTGCCATGCCATGACTAGGCGTGGCTATCGTCTCATGGCGCACTCAGGTTTCACTTCTGGCTCCAGGGGGGTGGGCATTTTGGTTCGGAACTCCCTCCCTCTTGCTGTTGACGACATCATCCTTGATGATAGGGGACGGTACGCCGCCATTGTGGGGCGCTGGGAGGGGAGGGTTATTACCCTGCTCTCCGTATATGTGCCGCTGGGTCTCCAGACTACTACCTATGCGGATCTGGGAAGAGTGATCTTGGGAGTCCCCGAGGGTCTACTTGTAGTGGGCGGGGATTTCAACTCTGTAGTGTCGGGGATGTGTGATCGCTACCCCCCCCTGTGAAATTGCAAAGTCACAATCCTGGTTGGGGGACTTCCTGGAGGCTCTAGGGCTCACCGACTGCTGGCGCCTGCTTCATCCTGGACGCTTGCAGTATACCTTCCACTCTGGGGCCCACGGCAGTCTTTCGAGACTTGACTATGTGCTGATGCCCTCCTCCCAGGCCTCCTCCATAAGGGAGGTGAAGCATCTAGCTAGGGGTATCTCGGACCATTCCCCGCTTTGGTTGGTAGTGGACGCTCACTTGGGGTCGGAGGGCAGAGTGGCCCCGATAAACCCCTGGTATCTCCACGATCCCAAGGTCAGGGTGGAACTCATTAAAACGATTGACCAATACTTTGCTGAAAACGTGGGTTCTGTGTCCTCCTCTATCACGTTATGGGAAGCGTATAAAACTGTTATTCGGGGCCAGGCCCTCTCCTTGATTGGCGATGTTAAGAGGTGTAGGCGGGAGGAGGTTGTCCGACTTGAGCATGATATTACTGTTCTTGAGGGGGAGTTGGTGTCTGTGGTCACCCCGGAGAGGCTGCACCTTTTGGGTCTAAAACAATTTGAGTACAGGGCGATGATGACAGATGCGGCGAAGGAGATGAGCAGAGAACAGCAGGGACGTTTGTATAATGTGGGTGATAAGGCGGGGAAATTGCTCGCTTGGCTGGATAAGAGAGAATGTGCGAGTCGAGTGGTTCCTGTGATTGTGGATGTGAATGACGTGAGTATCACCGACCCTGCTGATATTGTTGAATGTTTCGCTGACTATTTCAGGGAAGTGTACTCCCCTGTATCTGATAGACCTGAGCAGGACTCCCACTTGCTCCTGCGCGATATCTCGCTGCCACGTTTGTCCGACCCTGAAAGGGATCTCCTAGAGGCTCTGCCTACAGTTGATGAGGTCGCGACCGCCATCCGCTCGGTGCGCTCGGGGAAGGCCTCGGGCCCTAATGGACTCCCTATAGAGCTTTAAAAGCTTCGTCCAGATGTGATAGCACCGTATCTGCGGTCGATGTTTTTAGAATCACTGGAGGTAGGCTCCCTCCCTCCTGATCAAAGATTGGCTTCCATAGTGGTGATTCACAAGGACGGCAAGCCACGTGACCGCTGCGCCTCCTTTAGGCCCATATCATTGATTAACGCTGAACCGAAGATCCTGGCCAAAGTGCTTGCTAACCGCTTGGTCACTGTCATAAGCGATCTGGTTCATCCGGACCAATCCGGATTCATACCCCATCGCAACACGGCACTGAATCTCTGGCGCTTGCATGGAGTCCTCGCGCGGGCGGCGACTCTGCGAGAACCGGCCGTCATGGCGTCTCTAGACGCCACCATGGCGTTTGATACGTTGGAGTGGCCATATCTTTGGGCGGTTCTCTCTAAATTCGGCTTCAGCCCTAACTTCATTGACTGGGTGAAACTGCTCTACACTGACCCCTTAGCCCAAGTGGTGGTAAACGGTCGTGTCTCGGCCTCCTTTGCTCTCAGAAGGGGAACGCGCCAGGGCTGCCCCTTGTCTCCTCTCTTGTTTGCCCTTGCTTTGGAGCCACTGGCGGCATGGCTGAGATGGGAACCGTCCTTGAGGGGCATTAGATGGAACCCGGAGTTTGAAGATCGCGTATCCTTATACGCAGATGATATACTCCTGTATCTAACGTCGCCTCGGAAATCGTTGATTGTACTTTTTGACATCTTGACTTCTTTCCGTACAAATTCCGGTCTTGTCATTAACTGGTCGAAGTCTTGCGTCTATGTTTTCTACGGTGAGGCTCCTCTCCTGCCTCGTGGATGTCCTATCTCGGTGGTGCGGGAGGGCTTTAAGTACTTGGGAATTTTTATCACCTTGGACCCTGTGCTTCGTTATGAACGCAATTTGTTGCCCCCTCTCCAGCGCCTCCGTGCTGATGTGACTGCGTGGGGTAGGCTCCCTCTCTCTCCTCTGGGACGGGCGGCGTTGTTTAAGATGATGTCGCTCCCCTGGTTCCTTTATGCGCTGCAAAATACACTTGATATTGTGCCAGCCCGCTACTTCCGTGAGATTGAAAGCCTACATAGACAGTTGATATGGGGGGGCCGTTCTCGTATCGCTCTTGTGAAGCTGACGCTCCCGTGGTACGACGGGGGTATCGCGCTCCCGGACATCCGCCGCTACTATTGGGCCTCTCAGCTGGGGGCCATCAACCACGGAACTTACGGTCCTTTGCCGAACCCGGCGTTTGAGATGGATAGATGGCTGCTACCCGGTGGAGACTATAACAGGGCTCTGTACGCGAGATCTGTTGGCAAATCTCTCACGGGCCCCACTAGGACGGCAGTACAGGTGTGGTATCGCGCTACAGCGGCCCTGGGCTGGGCTGATAAGCCGACTCGTGCTACCCCGCTTTATGCGTCGGAAAAACTTGGATCCCTCTGGAAGTCGAAGGGTTTCGATAAGTGGGATGTGATCGGTATCAGCAGGGTGAATGATGTGTGGACCAAGGGTAGAATCAAGACGTTTGAGGAGCTGAAAGTGGAGTATGACTTGACTGATAGAGAATCCTTTCGGTATGCGCAAATTCGACATGCAGTTTTGTCCGTCTTTCCCCTGGGCTCGGATATTCCGGAGGCGTCCCCGCTTGAAGATCGGATACTGGATGGGCATGTCCCTGATAGCACGATCTCGCTCATTTACAAAAAGTTGATCAATACCAGAACCGACTTACTGAGTAACCTTCGAGAGGTATGGACTGGGGACGGTCTGGAACTCGATGACGAGGATTGGCAGGCTGCGATCTCTTCCCCGAAGGAAGTGGCTATCCCGGCGCGCCTCCGGTTTGTCCAGCTCAAAATTCTTCATAGGGTTTACGTGACTGGTCCGCGACTGGTGCGCATGGGATTCTCTGTGGATGGTTTGTGCAGGCGTGGTTGTGGTTTGGTGGGCACGTTTCTCCATATCATTTGGGAATGTCCTGTAGTGATGCGCTATTGGACTCGCGTGCACGAAGTTATGAGTGAGGTCACGGGTGTGCAATCGATGCCAGAGGCGAGACGGTGTCTGTTGAATGTCTGGGAGCCGAATGATTATGACCTGGCGCAGCTTCGATGAGTGACCTTGGGTAATATGATTGCTAAGAGAGACATTGCTCAGTTATGGGGTGCCCAGAGGCCGCCGACAGTTCTGGTGTGGCAACAAAACATGGACTGGTGCATGTTTCGGGAAAAGACAGTGTATGTTTCCCGTGGCACGCCCCGCAAATGGGGGAAAATCTGGAATCATTGGAACGCATACCGTGGTGATATATGTACTCCCCCCCCCCGTTCAGAATTGGACACTGACCCGTCATCCCCCCGGCCTGATGTTTCCTCCACGGGAATCTAGATGTCTTGCTTATTCCTGGTCTCCTCCCCCCTCCCCAATCTCACCACATGTTTCTGGTATTTGATTTGAAAATGTATCCCCCCTCCCCCGGCACCGAGCTGACACATTTGTAATGTACTGCCTTGTTTTTTGTTTTCTTTTCTATGTTTTTTGTTATTTGAATTCAATAAAAAGATTCAACAAAAAAAAAATACTGTTTCAGAGAGGAAAGGCTAATGTATCTGCTGGAATATCTGCACAAAGCAAAGTCAAAGTTCACTCTCATCCCAAAAAGCTCACATTCAGGGTTTGAATGGTAGGAAGTAGCTAGCTACTGTGCCCCTTCTCTGAGATGCAACATCTTGAATCTTGTTTTATAAATAATTTATGTGGTAAATTTTGTTTTTGGTACAGGAAAATGTTTTAAACATCCGAGCATTCAGTTCATGCTCATGTAAACCATAAAAGTTGCTAGAAGATTATATTAAAAAACGCATTTTTTAATTATTGAAATTTATTATAAACATTAAAAAGTAGCAGTTTGATGGTGATGGTGGAAGCTTCAAAAACACTCTCTCTCAACATTTTAGACAATGGAATGCTCAAATGCAGGCCAGAAATGTTCCCTAAAACCATACCCTAAGCAGTGCCCCATGTCATGGCTAGTCATCATAATTGTAGTCAACTAAGGTGTGGCATGCCCCCTCAGTGAAAAAATAATAAAATCATGTAAATTTAGCCAGTGCTTGGTTCGTGGGTCCCAGAGTGGCTCCTGGGGTCGGCAAATTCTGGCCAGGAGTCGTAAAACTGGTGCAAGCTTCGCAAGCAGGAAATAGGAATCCCTAAGAAAGCTTTATGGGCCTATATTCGGCCCAGAGTCTTTGAATCTGAAGCCATATCCATGGACCCCCCAGGAGGTCTAACACATACCCATACAGATTTCAATAGATTGGGGGCCCATGGCGTCAAAGCTCTCCATGGGTTTGTGAACCCTACAATGAGTTCTGAAAACCGGAAAAAACTATCACTGCCTGGCTGAAGCTGAGGACTGCACAGATATGTTGCCCACAGTTGGTGGATGAATCGCCAGTCACAGGGGTTGGGAAACTGTTTTTGAAGGGATTGTGACTCTCTAAAGGTGATTCATCACTGCAAACCGTGGCTGCCGTCAATTTCCTGATATGGTTTTTTAGTGGATTGTGGCAAAAGGGAGATGAGACAGAAAAGTTATCTAGAGTTTTACATTTCAGGGTAGGTTTTTAAGAAGTAGTTCAAGAGTTGCCATTTTATTTTCAACTGGTACTATGCCTCGCTCCAAGGCAAAATGTCAATGAGGTCTCTCATAAGAAGAGGAGTATTGATTTCAAATGTTTTTCAGGACATCGATCACGCAGGGTCAAGCAGTGAGCTAGATGAATGACTAATTGCCAGCAGGCAACTGAGGTTCAGTAGCTTGCTGAATTTGACAAGCTAAAGGGAAGGTGCAAATGGAGTTAATTGGGAGAACATTGACCAAGGTGAATATGTGTTCTGTTTCATGTCTGGTATTAATCATCCTTATTCAAATGCACTGGAACAGTGGTTCCACTTTAGTGTTCCCTATTTTGTGCAGGTGAATGTATTTTTCTTATTCTAAACATAAAATGAAAATAAATACTAAACAGTTATTTAGTGACTAGCAAGGCAACTTCATTAAAAAGGTAACAAGAGCCAAAATTGTTAATTAAGGCTGTATATTGCACATGAACACCATATATAATGTAATCTGCCACATACATAGTCATTTGACTCCTCGACTGGATGTCTTAGTCATGGGAGGAGGCATTTTGTGATTGAGATTGCAGAATTTGTGCCAAACCTGTTGATTATGGTTGGGTTTCAACAGCATATGCAGGTGTTTGGAATGTAACCTCATATTCTGGGTACATGGGCATTACTCAAATTGAAAGTCTGGTTGGCATGCTGGGGTATTTTCACCGGATGTATGACGTTACAACGCATACTTTTACCACGCATACCTTTACAACGCGGTTTTTACATCGCATACCATTACAACGCATAGCGCTTGTGGGTGTTGGATAGTGAATAGTTTAATTTACTATTCCAACTCCAGTCCCCATGGACACTAGGGAAGGTTATTGGATAGTAAATTAACCTATTCCCTATCCTAGAGCGCCCCCCAGCGCAATGCGTTGTAATAGTTTGCGTTGTAATGACCGCGTTGTAATGGTAGTGCGTTGTAAAAGTTTCGTTGTAAAGGTTGTTTACCATTTTCACCAGCATACTATTGACAGTGGTATTTCATGGTGACAATACCCACAAACAGTGAAGTAGTTGTTCTAGATTCTAACTCGTAGTTTTTTCTCAGCTTCATGCTTATTTTCCCAGAGAATATAGGGCCAAATGTACTAAGTTTTTTGCGGTCACAAAGGCTCTGATTCTCAAAATCAGACCATTTGCAACCGCAAAATTGCCTTTTTGTATATACAAAACCCAAATTGCAATTTAGTAACTTGTTACCAAATCGTAATTGGCATTTGGTACTACATACAGAATTGGTTTTTAGAAGTAATCCCTTCTAGATAGTGATTTGGATTCGGATGTATTAATGTTTTGGGTTGAAATTCAGTTGCAAAACATTAATATTTCACCTACTACCGAAAGGTAGTGGCAAACCATTCACAAACTGGACCCTTTCCCCTTTGTAAATGTAGACAAAAACATTAAGGCAGTGGTCCCATGGAGAGTAATTCCAGATGCCTAAAACAACAATGACAATGTTTTTGATGGTAGAGAGATCAACTGTTGGGCATAGAACTAGTTTTATTATGAATCTCAATCAAATCAAGTGAAATATAGTAAACATTTATAACAATAGAAAGGAAAAACTGTCTCTCATGAGCTGTCATTTGGAGGGTAAAACCCATGGCTGTTGTGCTGAATAAAGAAAACAGGATATATAGGTAAGAGCATCTCTTGCTTTCACATTTCCTACTCCGCTGATATTATCACACTGTTGACATTTAGGACCAGATTTAGGGCCTTACGAGATTGGCAGTGTGGGAGCGGGCTGCATGCCACTGCTCTGCTTCCACACTGCCAAACTTGACTGCCACCCATTCACCCATTTACGAGTTAATACATGGTCTGGCAGGTAGGTGGTGTGGCGGTCCCGCAGTGGTGCAGTCTATAGGCTCATAAGTGACCCTAGAACTGTACCGCAGCAGTTTGGCGGCGTGAGAACTGCCATGAGACTACTGGCAGTGAGGAAACTTGTAATATGCTTGGTGGTGCCGCAGTGCCACCACCAAGCATATTGCAGTCTCAAACCTGCAGCGCCAACACCAGGGATTACGGATCCCTGACAGTTGCAGCGGTCCCATGGAGGTCCGACCATCGCACTCGTAATACAGAGGTCAGACTGCGGGTGAGGCAGTCCCCGACCACCACCACACATAGACCGCTAGTTTGGCAGTCCTAAGGACCTCCAAACTCGTAATTAGGCCCTACGTAAACTTTGAAGCATAACACAGCAAGTGTAGTTGCTGTGATGTGTTGATTCAAAGGGAGAGACTAGAAATGCGTATATCTAGTATTGTAGCATACAGTTTTGCTCTTTCGTCGAGCTGGCACACTTCTAGCTGCCTAGCACCGACATAGGGCACCCTTGTGTCATGAAGCATGTCTCCTTTGTAGTCCTTCCTAAAAAACTATTCTTAGAGGCTTATTCCACTTTATGTGTGTGCTGCAGAATGAAATGCACATGCAAAGAGGAAGTAACAATAAGAAATATATTTCCTCTCATTACAACAGCCAGAGGTATGCGCACCATTTTTGCATTAAAAAAGAAGGTTGGAGGGAAGGGAATGCCCATGCTCCTCCCATGTAATGCCTCTCTAATGCAAGGTAACACAAGGCAGTGCTATGTGCTATGTTCCATTATTTATGAGATAAAGTCCTACTCTAAGACATGTTAATTTTGTGTCGAGCTGTGGCACAAAAGTGGCGCAAACCTGACCCAAAGTCTCAGCAAATCTGTGGTTTAGTCCCCATCACCTTCAGATCTCACTGCTATTCACAAGGTGAATTGTAAAATAACATTTAGGAGGGTGCTGTTTCCTCTCAACACAGCGTTTATAAATAAAACTACATTAAAACTAAATTAATCCGAAATATAGACACTATTCCTCTCGCTTAATTAACAGTATTCTCCATATGCCATGCATTCAAAAATACACACAATCCACCCTCTCACATTCTATGTATTTACATTACTGCGCATCAGCAGAGATTATCACAACAGTAATGCGTTTCAATGGAAATAAAGTGCTGTAATGTTTACAGCATGTGCCAGAGATCTAATGATCGTAGGGTAAGATGTGAAGTGTAACAGTATGCTCCACATGTTTTTTTAGCACCGCTTCTAAAGGCTCAGGGGGCTATTAGCTTTAATGAACCCATCTGCTCTGAAATGGAAGTCCAAACATAATCTCTTTTCTCGGTTGCCATTTTATACAGATGCCGTTCCATGTTCCTCATTCCCAGCAAGAGAGGTTATGTTCTTCACCATATGTGTACGGTTTCTGCTTTCATGCTTAGAACACAGTGAACTCTTGCATTTCATATTGCACACACATTACACATCAACACAGAACAAAACTGAGTAATCATTCTCATGCAAACATTTTGTTTAGATTTCTCAATATTGTATAAATTGCAAGGAGTAATAATAAATAGGTTCTGACTGATGTGACATAATCTCTAACCTGTGCCCAGTATTAAAAATAAATATTCTCATTGGTTCATCAAACATAACTTGCTGCATAGGCGGTGCCCTTGATAATTGCATAGAACTACATTGACATTGTATATTTGCATCTATTGAGAGGACTAGCAGAAGGGAGGCTGTAGACAGCTAATTGATAGTCATTTCACTTGGGTATATTTACATTTGCTTATGCAAATTTAGTTCCTTTTGTCACGATTCCTAAGTCGTTCTTGACAGGTTTTATTTCATTCTTTAAATGGCACCACTTTTTAGTAAGACATATGTATTTGTTTATTATTCTCACTTTAAATGGCCGATATCTATAATTAGGGACGGAGGTCTGGGGCCTTATTAGGAGCCTGTACTACTTCTCTGCACTGGGCTGTTCTGCATCTCTGCACTAGACGATTTTGTTTTTCAAAAGATTGCTTAACCTTTCTCAGAAACAAAGAGACGTGCTTGCGATAGATCGGTTTCTGATCTGTGCTGTTTGCAGCTCATAAACTAAGGCCCTGATTACCATGAAAGAGTTAAATTATGATCCTTGTGCAAACACCAGCGGGAGCACTGTTTAATTTGTAAAAGAAAGAATGCGGATGTGAAAGCTCAGCTCAGAAGCCCGGCGGCACTATTACATGTCAGCATGGTGTGTTATCTTATATCCACCCCAGACCTCTTTAATACACTGTCAGATACCCCCTGCCCCTTTATCTCACTCTTGTGGGTTCCTGCTGTCTCCATGTGTGATGGTTTTACGTCTTTCTCGTCGTCCTTCTTTCCCCATTGTGCATTTTTTCACTCTCTGGCTCTAGGGAAATGTCGGCAAAGGTAAAATAAGTGCCTGTTCTCAAAACTGAGTGCTGGTTGCCCCCAGTGGCAAACACCAACTCAAATTAAGTACTGATTCGTTCAGGGATATACAGATGCTGCCTTATTTTCATGGGAAAATCTGGAATATGAGGCTTTAATGCCCCTGGAAAATACCTCACATTGGTTCAGCAAATATATGACAACTTTCTGACCTACTTACAAATTTAGTGCATATGCTGCAGCCAATATTATTTTGTCGTAAAAAGGCACCCTGCTCTGTACTGAGCCTTTACAGATGCAAAGGCTGAATCTTAATTTTTAAATCTTATCTAACAGAAGTGAGAATCAGGATTTTATGTTGAAACTCTAAGCTTTTACATTCAAACGTCTTCGGAAATACCCAGAACCATTTCCAACTTATCTTCTCTTCATTCCAACCTGCAACTCTTTAAACCTAGGTTCCCTCTTAGGAAAGGTATATGATATTTTTATGATGATGAAATATATAAGATTTTCAGCTGAATGTTACTGTAACAAGGGGCCAAATACATTTTTAGAAATGCGAATAGGGCCACGCAGCCCCCCTCCCAGGCTACTTTTGGCCAAGGGGACCCCCATTCCCCGGGACAGGTCCTACTATAACTTTACTTCAAGCAAACCGCATTTGCATGGCGAAAAGTTCCTTGCTGGATGCTTTTCGGACCTCGCGGTCCTTGTTCACAGGCATGAATTAATCTGGAAGCACGTCGGCACCTGACTCCCCGCTGCATGCTAACTTGTTGACAGTCCTCTGGTGGGCCTCTCCAGTGAGTGTGTCCTCCCAAATCATGCTGGAACTTGAACTAGTTTATTTCTGTTCTTGGAGGGGCATGGTTGCCGGACCACTCTAAAGAACTAATACCCGTCCCTATCTTAATTATTTACTCAGCAGGAACACCATTATGGCGCACAGCCCATCACAGAAATATTAGCTATTTTATAAGGAAGATTTAGCAGCTGTCATTTGATATTGCTGATAATGCCCATGGATGTGAAATATAATATAATTAAAATATTAGCTACTTTAATTGTATCTACATTGACTCTATGGCAGTACTTAACCCTCATTTGCCTTTTTTGAGACACTAAACTTGTTTACACTCTGTCTATCTGTACCACCCTCCAGTACATGTGTCCTTCTTAGCTGCTGTCAAGTATTTAATGTCCTTCCTCCTTTATTACTGTTTGCAGCTTTTTATTTGATTAATTACATCTTCTTAACATTATTTTAAATGTTTTAGTTCAATTACAATACATTTTATTTAAATAAGAAAGCAAACATGACAAGAGTTCCAACTATATCCATTACTTTGATGTTAGAAGTTTTAATGGCAAAAAGCATTGAGAAACACTGATTCTAGATTGGATGACCCAGTACCTCTCCATACACTAAGGGCCTAATTACGATGTTGGTCGGCCTTTCCGACCGGCATGGTAGGTTTAAACTCCAACCGCTGCATTAGGATGATGGTGGTTGTAGTTTAAACCAGCGGAGGAATTCAACTCGGTTCCGACAGCTCAAGGAGGTCATCGGTCAGTCGGAACAGCACCATAATCCCTTAAGGACATCATTTCCAATGTCAGGATTAGGACGTGGTTTCGACAGCAAACCATGTCGGCCTTTCTGACATGAATCGACTGTCGGAAATTGACTTTGGTGGCCCATAGCAGGTCTCCCTTCCCCTCTGGCCCTTCACATTTGGGCCTGGGTCACCTTATGTGCCCCCCCTCAACATCTCTGCACCATGTGGTGCCTGCCACACAGTGCAGGGATGTGTGCAAATTTCAATTTTTCAATGGGAGGTTGTGCTGCGGGTGGTTTCAGCTCCCATTGAAAAATTGAAGTTTACAACTGCACCATGTGCATCCTAATGAGGTTCCTTCCTTGAAATGGTATCAGTCAGAGGCAACTGTGACTGATATCACAATTAGGCCCCTAGAGTATAATGAAAAAGACACAAAATCTATTCTACAATTGACAAAAAGTATAGACTTATAATGCTCTTTTGCCTATTATATTAATATTATTTGTGTTGCCTTACTGGGTGTGTTCCTTAATTGTACATTTGTAATTAATGTGAAAATAGTACTAGCAAGGTGTACTTACTGTGTTGTCAACATAAGCTTCAGTCCACACAACATCATGCTCTTGGTCAATAACTTTGGGTCGACTTAGAACATGTAGATATTCCATAACATTTTCTTGTACATCAGCCAATGTAGAGATCTGAGTATAAAATCCTACAAGAGATATTTATGTTTAGGAATTGGATAGAGAAGATTTCCGAATACAGTCTTGATAATCTTTACTGCAGGAATATAAATAGTTTATACCAAGAATGTATATACATTTCTGAAATTGTATTACATTCATTATTTTTCCTACTGCGCACATTTGTAGTTGTACAATATATCTTGCTGGAGACTCTCAACACATGATATATTTTACAGACTTTGAATATTAACATTTGGGAAGGAAATTGGGTATGTACTTTGGTTTAATCACATTTGTTTTATACTTTGTAATTTACAATATTTCAAAGTGCACCTACTACTGTGATAAAATGATATGTGGTATACCATTTCATCAGTGGGTTAGATAGGAACATAGCTGCCAAGTCTTCTCTGTACTTATGAATAGCATATTCATGTTGTAATGTGTGCATGTTTGACACTGCAAGAC
The DNA here is from genome assembly GCF_964261635.1 of Lissotriton helveticus. Taxonomy (NCBI): domain Eukaryota; kingdom Metazoa; phylum Chordata; class Amphibia; order Caudata; family Salamandridae; genus Lissotriton; species Lissotriton helveticus. Next base: position 1,150,013,281 of record NC_136070.1, read on the forward strand.
AAATTTTCACAATTAGAAAAAAAAGTTTGTCAATTTAATCGCGTATAGTAGATCTCCATACCTGCCTCAGCTTGACAAAGTCAAGCTTTCAGAACTAGGTTTAGAATATGTCACCGGAGTCACTTTCCCAATCCTCCTGCACTTGCTTCTCTGTCTATAGCCTATTGTCATGTTCTATCTTTTGCTGATCATCAATCAAACTCTATGAGGAGAGAAGCCTGTGCACTTTGTGACACATATGTAATAAATACCTATTCTAGGAAACGTTGATCATCTTATAATCTAACTGTGCATATCATGTGCAAAATACTATATATAAAGGAGAGGGTTAATCATAAATCATTATCTGGCTAATGAATAAGAAATTATATTTAGTGGATTCCTTAAGAGCTTCACTACTCCTATATATTATCCCCGTTGAAAAAATAATGTGCAGTCGTTTCTTGGGGACTATTGTGAGGTATGTACTACACACTGGACATTGTCTCTGGGAATTATTCTTTTATAGTGAATTTGACAATATAATATAATTGATTTTACAATATCTTCAAATCTGAGCATGGAAAGAAAATCCTTTGTACGCTGGAACTAGAAAACATCTCTCTTAATGAGTGTCTATTTGCAAAGACCAAAATGAAGGAAATATTTACTTCAAACTGTGAAAACATTTAGTAGATAATGCGGATACACGGGAGAACCCATAATTATAAATTGTAGATAATACTGTGGTTGAAATAGGGTTATCAGTATGCAGTATTGGGTCCACGCATTTCTTTAATAATTAACTACTATGCTTGGTAATGTATGTGTTCAATTAAAGCAAACTGCAACTACAAAAATGCATTGGTTTAAAGGCCTGTGGTGGTCCTAGTGACACAGAGCCATCAAATTGTTTAATGATCATTTTGCAGAGAAGGGCTTTGTTTAAATACAGATGTTTAAAGCCCATTTTACAAGATGACAATAGGGTGCCACTGCAAAGATGTTTTTGGAAGCTAAAAGGTGAATTTTTAAAATATTCTAAAAATGTTAGAAATATGTGATTGTTTTATATTTCCATACAGTGCACCAGTGATTTATACAACTAAAAGACAGCACCCTTAAATATTGGACTCCTATCTGAGGTGGGCAACTGCCTGAGAAGTATAGGCAAAATGTAGGGACAGACATAATTTGCCACAACAGTCCTGGGTGGATCGTGTGATTTACTTTTCCAAGGCACTGGATTGTTGAGTGAAGAGCACTGATGTGAAAGATTACCAAGGGCTGTCCAATTTATTTTCCATGGAGCACATGTTCTCCAATTGTTTTCCAGAGCTGAGCCAACACCTAGTGGATAGTAAACTCAATGACCACATGGAGCTTCTGATGTAGGTGGACAACTGGCTCAGCACCAAGGTCCTCAAGAAGACACATGGGAATTATGCCAAAAAGGGTGGTTCTGGTTTCCCTCCGCAGAGTTAGGGGAGGTGCAGGGAGACACAGACAAGTCCCAGAGTAAGGTGAGGACAAAGGATTCCAATGACCCTTCTGAAAAACAGGGGGAAGGTTCTGGTGTAATGTAATTTGTATTTGTAAAGCGCACCAATACCCCAACTGGGGTGTCCTGTCGCTGTAACGCATACCGCTTTGGAACCCTTCCTGGCTTTTCTCTGTGAAATGTCCACTCCTGGGCACCCCCAAGGTGAAGCCAGGCATCCCAGCGCTGTTGGGGCCGTTGTGGAGATTAAGCAAGCTATTGCCCAGAGTTGCAGAGCGGGATCCATGATTAGAATAGGCACCGAGGCGAGAATTATCAGGTCCGAGGAAATTGAGCCCAAGACTCACCGAGGCGGGAATTGAACCCTGGTCCCGGGCCAGATCTCTGCATCAGGGTCTGCCGCTCTAACCATTGAGCCACACTGCGGTGGACCTGAGCATCCCATTTTCAACTCTGCTGTTGTAACTTTGGAAAAAAGTGCTATAATATTCATTAAAAATCTAGAACATTATGCATTACAGATTTCATGCAGGAGCAAATGACAACTTAAACAATATGAAGCATATTCTTGTAGACTAAAAAATAGGAATTGGCTAAGAAATGGAGATTAGCCTCTGAAAATACCATAATTCTCTAAGTTAATGAACTGTAAATTGAAGGGAACATTTGTAGAGCAGTGACAAAATATTTATTTAAGACCTTAAAGTATTTGGTTGACTGAAGCTTACAGGTTACAGGCCGCTCCATGTTGTCTAATAATTACACTAACTTGCACTTCATTACAATGCCATTGATAAAGGAAACACCACCTTGTTGATACTATTCAACCTATTATTCACATTGAATGTTCTCAACAACCTCCTTGCGATTACTAGAATTAGGGAGGCACTGAGGTTATCTGAACAGGCCAGTCAATGAATCTATGTCTGTACACCTGCAAAACTGTTTTGGGCCTAGTCAGGCTCGTTTGTAAAACATTAGGCTCAACCCTGGGTAGCTGTGGCTTTGAGCAGCAAGGCTCAAACATAAGAACTAGAGTAAAACAATGAGGAACAAAAAATTGTATAAGAAAGTCACACAGCATGAATGAAATCAACACCAATTTATAAAAATAGGTTTTTATTTCAGACACCTGTGGTGACTTGACCACCATCCCAGGGCATATATGGAAAACCGTTCACGATCGTAACAGATCATCAAGCGCTAGTGACAATCTATGGAAACCCAAAGGCAAAGATACCACCAAGAATTGAAAGATGGGGAATAAGGTTGATGGACTACAACTTCACGATTGTCCATAAACCAGGGAAGGATCAAAATCCAGCGGACTACATGTCACGGCATCCGCTTCCCTATCAAAAAGGGGGCACCACGATGGCAGAGGAATATCTGAACTTCATCGTGAGACAGAGCACTCCGGCATCCATAACAAATGAAGAACTAGAGCGAGAAACAAAAGGAGACCCGACACTGAAAGCCGTTGGAGTGGTGGTACGGCAGCAGAGGTGGAGACACATCAACAGCAACACCATCACAGAGGAAGGAGTCAATAAAGAGGAACTGCTGGCTTTCAAAAAGATAAGCGAAGAGCTGTCGGAAACAGAGAAAGGAATATTAATGAGGGGCTTCAGAATTGTAATACCACGTCGGCTCAGAAAGAGAACAGTTGAACTAGCACATGAGTCGCATCGAGGCATTGTGGCGACAAAGAAGATGCTGAGAGAAAAAGTCTGGTTCCCGGGTTTGGACAACATGGTAGAGGAAGAGATATCGCACTGCCACACCTGTCAAGTAACAGGACCTCCCGCCAAACAGACACCACTGAAGTTGTCGGAACTGCCACCTGCAGTATGGACAGAGCTGGCAACAGACTTCTATGGGCCACTGGAGAATGGAAAATACCTACTAGTGGTCATTGACGAATTCTCGAGGTTTCCAATAGTAAGAGAAGTATCGTCGACGTCGGCAACTGCTACGCTACCAGTGCTAGATGACATATTTGCCGCCTGGGGCTCCCCACAAACACTGAAAACGGACAACGGTCCTCCATTCTCGGGAGAGGAATTCCGCAGATTCCTGGAATACCTGGGGATAACACATCGGAAAATAACTCCCCTGTGGCCACAGGCCAATGGAATGGCAGAACGATTCATGGGGACAATAAAGAAAGCCATCATGCGGGCGAAGTTGACGCAAATATCTATTGGACAAGCGCTCTGTCAAGTACTCAGAGACTACAGGAACACCCCTCACAGCTCCACCGGCAAGTGCCCAGCAGAGCTGGTGCTGGGGAGATCGAGCAGAACAAGGTTACCTCAGATAGAGGTAACGGAAAACACGACCAGAAGTGACATTGCGGCCAGAGATCACAAAGCAAAACAAAAAATGAAAGAATATGCCGACAAAAGGAGAAATGCAACAGAACACCAGCTGGCTGAAGGGGATCTGGTGGTAGTGCGACAGAAACAACAAAGGAAGTCGGACAGTCCATTCTCAAGAGACCCGCTGGTTGTGACTGATGTGAAGGGGTCAATGGTGACTGCAGCTTCAGACAACAGGAAAATAACAAGGAACAGCTCCCACTTCAAGGAATTGAAAGTGGAGGAAGAAGAAAGTGAAATAACAACTGAAGACAGGGTACAAGAACAAAGACCAAAAAGGGAGACAGTACTAACAAAAGAGGAAAACGGAGGACAAGAACAGAGCAGAGAACAAAGACCAAAAAGGGAGTGCAAGAAGACAAGAAGACTACTGGAAGAAATGTAGAGACTTCTTTTCTCTCTCTCTCTCTCTCTCTCTCTCTCTCTCTCCCTCTCTCTCTCTCTCTCTCTCTCTCTCTCTCTCTCTCTCTCTCTCTCTCTCTCCCTGGGCCAAGGACTTGCACATGGGACAAAGACATTCCGTTTGCAACAAAGGGGGAGATGTGGTGACTTGACCACCATCCCAGGGCACTAGGACCCTGTGGGCCACGGGGCAGCATCCAGGTCACTGGACACGACTTCCTGTGGGCAGACAGGAAGAGGACACTTAACATCGGAACGACGAAGAGGACGGACGCAAAGGGGCACCCTGAGCACACATAGAAATAAAGAGATATAAACCGGTACCTGGCTCCTGTGTATTCATTGCCGAGCTAAGGCACTAATACACGACAACACCAAGATGAGCAAAAACCACTGGAGGGTTCCACATATATAGATTTTCAAGTACATCATACATCTCATCTTTTTAGCCCAAAGAGAAAACAAGCATTGGTAATAGTAAAGTTTAGAAACTTTTGAAAAGTGTGGAACAATTGTGTTAAGCTACTCTGGGCCAAGTGGGACAACCAAATCCAACAAAGGTCAGCAGAGCTATTAAGGAGTATTTGAACAGTTACCAGGTCACCAAAGCTATCTCAAGTCCAATTCCACACTTTACATCAAGACCGCATTAGGCTTCAATGGAGTGGTCCTGATACTGGGAATGCAGGATGCTGAGGATATAAAAAAATCCTCTGGGTGTTGTGCAGTCGAGGGGGTTTCCTTGTGGTTATTTCTTGGTCCACGGGTAAGTGGGGTGACTTTTGGCCACAGGGGTTGAAGTCACTTGAAGTCTTCTTTAAAACAGTAGAAGGCCAGCAGGCCCTTTCTCCACTTCTGTTAGGATATGAGGTTCAGGGTGCCAGGGTGCCATACTTACACCCAGAAAGTGCCCTATGGGCATGATGTGGTTACTAGTCAATGGGTGACAACTTCCAGCTATGTGTGGAATCAAGCAATCCTAGAGTACACTATTCTGCCCACACCCAATATATCTGAACCCTTCCATGGATTTTAGGAGCTTGGTATCCCACACTAGAGGTGCGGCTTCCTGTGGGCTACACGCCTACTACAAAACAGGTGCAGTAGGCGTGAAGCCCACAGGTAGTTACTGGTTTCCACTCTCTGTTTCCACTGCCAGCCTGCCTACATGAACAAAGGGGCAACCCTTCAGGAGTGTGATCACCCTCTGCTCATCAAAGGGGGTTTTGCCTTTGAAGTTTGCTTTTGGGCCAACACCCTGAGTTACTTCCTTTAAGGGGGACGTAACACCTCACCTTGTAGCCGGCTTCTATTGCTCATGAGAGTTGTTCACACTACCCCCAGGATGGCAGAAGGCTGTCTCATAGTCAGCAACTGTGCAAGGCCACTGGACAAACTGGGCAACAGACTGCCAAATTTCTAAAAGTTGCCTTTCCCTAAAAGTGACATTAAATTTAACTTGGGCATCAAGTAATTCAGGTTTAATGTCATGATTAATGTGATATCTTGTAGTACTCCCATTCAGAAGTTAGCTGGGCTGAGAGGTCAGCTGGTAACTCTGTTAGTTAATGGGGCTGCTAACCTTTCCACAGCAGAAACAACTTGAAGTTTTTTGCTGTTAGGATATATTAAAAGTAAATACTGTATGGTATAATATACAGCACCCTGCCTTAGGGCTCCATAGGCCTTCCTTAGGGGACCCTTATAGACATTGGGAAGGTACATGGGGATTTTGCCATGGGTGTAAATGGCAAAGTTGAAGTAGCAGTTTTAAAAGGTCTCTTCCAGGCTGCAGTGGCAGGCTGAGAGCCATTTTGCACCTTGCCACACACAAAATGGCACAATCAGTGCTGCAGCCCTGGGGGACACTCTGTCTTCTTTGCCTTGGGTAAACTTGGTAACATACACAAGGGACTTATAAGTAAGTAGGCTTATGCAGATTGAGGGTTGCCAATTCAACATACATTTTGTAATGGGTTAGAACACTGGCACTGAGATCTGTTTAGCAGGCACTCAGAGTTGGAATACCAGCAGCTAGTAGTCCAAATGGGGGCAAAAAGTGTGTGTGTGTGTCTGTGGGGAGACCTGCAAAATGCCTGTTTCCTCAAAGGACATCATCATCTTTATGGGTCTCTACTTTCTGGGCAGGGGCAACTAACATCCAACCTGTTTATGGTAAATAGTTGCTAATTAGTCTAAACTCCACTATGACCAAGACTGCCATGGTAACTGTATTAATTTGTTGGTGCATTACAAATCTAAACTACTTCGTTGCATTCACCCTTACATGTCCAAGTATCACTAGAGCCTTAATGAAAAGTGCTAATACAGATTAATGCAACCTGCGAATGCGGGAAATCACTAAAACAACATTCATGAGTAACAAATGGTCCAGAATAAAGCTACCAAAGCAGTTGCTATTTTTACCGAGAAGGATCAAATCACCAAAGCTCTAGAATGAGTTACTGGTTTCGATTAGTTATTTTAATTCACTTATGGCATGCACAAAATAAATAAAACTGCCATCTCCGATTGGCAAGGAATGGCAAGTCTTACATTGTAAATAACTGTCCATTTTAGGTGTGTTGAGCACTTAATAAAATGTTCTTGATGATTATGGCTTACAATGCTGCAGGTCCAAGCCAGCAGAATTTGCCATGCTTTGCCTATTCTCTGCTTGCTGCCATGGGTCCAGCTATATAAAACTTTCAGTCTTTTCAGAGATATATCTAGTCTCAAAATAATATTTTGGTATGTGGGTCAATAGAATATATATTTTGGATAAGTATTGGACTGCTCAAAACAAAGGAAACTAATAAAGATCATTGAATCTTGAAGAGGACCAACCATGAACGTTTACCACACTGGGGTAGTTGCTCAAAATCACAAAGAAAATGTACTGTGTCGTGTTATTCCACATAGTGGAACAGAGAAGCGCTCCTGGCCAGGACTGGCCTTTTATTCCATCAGGCATATCTCTGGGTGAAATCTGCGCTTTCATAAAGAATGTGTTTTTGTTCCTCTAATGATGGCCCTATTATTGTGACAGTATCCAGACTAATTCTCAGACCCGTGGGCTTATTCTGGAGAATAAAATAATAGTGAAGAATAGTATCTTGTAACACTCTGCTTGTTGCAGCTGGGTGAGTTATGTAATGGTAAAGTAGTACAATGCCTCCATAATGCAATAAAACTACAATGAGTCCTAACTAAACTCCTGTTAGAACAATGTCTCTCTAAGATGAATATATTTATATATGTTTTATTTTAGATCGTAGGATCAGTGGCAACAAATAATTTCATAATAAAGTATTACATTTAATCTGGCTTGAAAATATCAACTAAACAACGAAACATTAATTTGTTAGCTTATCTCTGCTGCTTATGAGGCAAGGGTAGTTTTGTTGCCTTAACCAGTTTAAGTGAATAATGAAATTCAAGCCTGTGATTAGAATACATCACACCCAACATGGGTTGAGTCACTGCCAGTCCAAAGCTTCAAAATGAACATATGCAATACACAGGACGATGAGGAGGGACTGACCATTCTTCTGCCTTCAGAGTTGCCATTCAATAGGCTTCAAGAACCTTACCTCTTTTGAGAACTGCTTATTTTAGATTCTGCCTCCAATTCTGCCTCCATTCCTCTGAGGGACATCCTAAGTTAGTGTCTTCAGAAGTACTACAATGCCTTTGAAGTGGCCTGAAGGGAATTAATTTTAGTGGGCATTTTTGGAGAGCACGAGTGGCCATATTAACAGCAAGACAGACCTCACCAGCAAAGAAATCTAGCTACTTTGATCCTGTCTGCAAACTTCATTTTATTTGGAACTCTCAATTGTTTGCTTATTCTGTGGTCCTCGGTCTCCGGTACATGAGCTCTGTAAATATAGTACACATTTGTATCCTCTCTGCAGCTTCTATTACTATGACGCTGCCATCTTGCTGTAAGTTTCATTAAGCTGTCACTGACTTGAGATCTGTCGAACTATGAACAAGGTACTCCTAGTAATTAGTTTCAGAAAGGCATCCCTGCTACATGGGGGGCAGTAATAAAATGACCAAGCAGGGTCAGTGTTTCCTCTCATTTGCTCTTTTAGATACTGAAAATAAAACATATCCAATTAGGAATTTAAATATCAGATTTGATCAATATAATGGTGCACCGCAAAGTTGCCCACCCTTTACACGTCACAAACCTAAATACGACTGATACCTAATACACAAAATGAACATGCACTTTGCACATAAAACTTACGTGTCTTGATGATTCATACACACATTGCACCTGGCACGGCTGGTGCAGAGTCTTTACTTTAGAATTTATAGTGCTTACATAGAATTTGTACTAATCTCGCAAGAAATGTTTGATGTTTAACTTACAACCCGTCTACAATAAACAAGAGGCGCTCTTAATGAAATGAGTTAGAAAACATTTATCTGATGTTGATTAATAAAGTGACTGAACTATAATAATAAAATGTAATGAGTTTTTTTGCAACTAACATGATTTATAGTTATAATGCTAGCTATATTGAAAGATAAAAACATTTGCAATGTTTAGTGTACATTAAAACCATCCTCTGTGCTTTATTGCTGAAGCCTTAGACTTGATTCATAAACGTGAGCTAATGTGTCTGTGCACCTGTTAGAAATGGTGCTCTTAGCTTTAAACTATCCTTATGTGTGTACGATATTACTATAGGTTAAACGATAAAGTCTCATCATACATACATTAATGTGACACTATTTACTTTCAAACGTAGTTCCTAAGTATACTGTTGTGCAATGTAATTGCTTGCTATATGATTTATACAATATGAACAATATGAATAGTACATATGTATATGTTTAAATGTGCAAATGCATATTAAATGCACATTATTGATTTAATGTCTTAAAGTTACCAAGGTTTCACTCTAAAGGCCTGAATCTTTATCCCATGGGAACCTACTGTGCTCCTGTATTTCTGCTGACTTGCTTGCTTTGCAGGTGTTGCCCTGCAATTACTAGTTTAGAATAGATACATGTCTTGTAACAGTAATAGATACATGTCTGGGAATGGATTTTAACTGTGAGCACATGAGAAACCTGTTGTACTATTGTACTCAACCCTAAGTGTGAGACCAAAATGGTGTTCCCTTGTCCAGCGTGGAATTTTTCTCTGCTGTAGCAGAGTGTGTACTATATAAATCCATACAGCCTTTGAAATAGATAAAATGGAATCCTACTGATGATGCAACCAAAGGGGAGTTGCCAACGGGGTCTAGACTCTTTAACTTATTGAGTGCTCTGGATGACCAAGGCAGATGACTTCTTGCAGATCGCATGCTAATTTCCTTTGCTGAATCCCTTTCTACATACTCTATGCAGAACCTTCCTTGAACTCCACCTTAACCATTATCCCAGATTCCATTGCCATTTGAATGGACCTTTAGAGACTTTTTCCCATCTCCTGTTAATTCCCTGAGTGTGGAGTAGACTAACACTTATTTCCGACCCATTATGTACCTTAATCTGTGCTTGAAAGACTTAGATTGCAAAGGACTAGAAAGGACCAATTTAGAATTTATACAGAGCATCAGGAGCTTATGTTGTTTTGTACTGCGGCCACAGAACTCCTTGTATTTTTGTAATTCTTGTCAACCTAAATTTCTTTAGGCGGCTTGGCCTCCCTGTTGCTATACTGTACTTGTATAGTCTGGCCTTAAGAGTGATATATCGGAATTTGATCACTAATTTGTAATAAACACCCTTGAGCTTGACTACGGATTCCCAGTCCTTTTTGTGTAACCAAATTGGTTGCATTGTAAGTTGATGTTGATTGGACAAGATATGTTAACTCTTTCCCCTCAGTGCTACACAAAAGATCTACCGGAGGACCAAGTTAGGAAGTAAATAAGTGATAGTAAATGAACCAGTAAAGGAGGTACATTTTCAGTGCTAGTTGAGCCCAAAAATGCAAGAACAAATCTGCATGATCAGTAGTCAATACCAAAACTATATCATGCATGTAATTTGTCCTAGAACACCCACATCTTTAATTTAATTAAATTCGAGCAACATACATTAGTTTTCTTTTTTAATTGTTGAGAAATTTGATATTGTTTGCCTTATCAAGCAACTTTTGCCTGTGGTCGTTTAACATATTGTTCATACTTTTGCTAAAAAAGACAGGGTCACCTCTCACCAATTGTCAGGTTTGCTCCAAGGCAGCTGTGCTCCAGACTTCAAAGGGAGCATACACAATAATCTGAAGAAAGTTAGGAGGAATGTCTAGAAGCCCACCCTGGAGTGAAACAAACAGGTCACATAACTTTTATCATGGAGATGGTAGTGCCAGACCTAAAATCTGCTGCCCAGCAATTCCTAAGATAGTATTGTCAGTTGTCTCTGGTATCTTTATGAAGGGACCTAAGTTGAAATGGTTGGAAGTGAGAGGAGCTAGGGAAGGAAGAAGTGACTCTGCCATGGTATATTATAAAACAAAAAACACACTGGGTGAATGTAGGCACCATTAGGCACAAAAACATTGTGGAGAGACGCGAAAAGGAGTTAGGATAGTCCACACTAGTCCACGTTTAAGAAGCCTTGCATGTCCCAATGGTACTACAGAACAAGTTTGGAGCAAGAAAGCAGGAGTCTATCGGACAACTGCAAGACAACTTTTAATTGCCTGTTAGAGGAAGACTGCTTTATTTCTTCTGTGCCTAGGGCTTGATCCACTCCAGAACAAGGGGATGGAATTTCCTGACCTGGTCCAGAGGCCCGGGCTCGTCTCAGCTGGAAAAACACCCTTATTGTGTTGTACCAGGAAAATGAAAACATACTGACTGCAGAGAGAAGTAGTGAGCACATGAAACCCTAAAACTAGAGTTCCTACATATTTCCAGTTCAGTCCGGCCAATATAAATGTGTGTTTCGATCTGAAGGATCCTGTGAACTTAAAAGTCCTGCTGCCATTAAAAAAATCTGAGCTGACTTGTGTGATCCTGTGTAGGATAGAACAGAGTGGTGTGTCTGAAGAATGTCCTCAATTATGAATGCAGCAGTACTTAGTTGAATTTGTTTCTGAATTTTGCTATAACATTGAAAGCTCTTCTGAACAACCATACAATGTCCAAATCAGAGTAACCCTACATTATTACTACAATTTGTAGCGAGGAGAGATAATGGTGTACAGGAGCACTACACTAATGACTTCTTTGCTCTTACTTTATTTCAACAGTTTTATGAAAGCATCACATCACTTAGATGTGGGACCATGTTGGCAGTTTGTTAAGGTTTTACATAACAGTACCTGCTTCTGCATTGTGGACTGTCATTAAATCGACTACACATCACACAAAGCTGCTGGTTTCTAGACAGATAGCACTTTATTCATCAAATACTTGACAGGCTGTTTTTACTTGTGTGAGATGCATCGATGTTATAACTAATAAGTCCTGGGTGGCAAACCATGGATGGATTATGGGAAGGTTTGTTAGGTATCTTATTGCTGAAACTGTTGTCCCTGTGTATGGAAGATAAACAATGTATTTTTGTTACTCTGCTGACAGCAGTCATTTAATGTAAAATAGGTCATGGCTGCAAACACATTGATAATTCAATCCACACCCACAGGCATTACTTCCATTTTCACGGAAAAGCCATACAAAAGCACACCTGCCCTAAGGTTAGAGCCTGCCACCACTCTAAGCGTCCTCTATCAATCCCTGTTGCAAAATACTCAAGCACACATTCTATTTCTACCTAGGCCTGGCCTGGGTGAAATGGGTAATTTTTTTAACGGGTGACAATACTTCCTGTGCTTGATGCACCTGAGTCTTAGGTAGAAATGTCAGCTTCAGAGGAGTACATTGTGCTGTTACCATATAAGGACTTTGAGTCACTATTTTTAATCTTGTGTTGATAGATATTGATGACTGCAGTAATTAGGATGTGGAAGACATGGAGTAGATTCCAGCAGGAACGGTCTTCAACAGTACTATTGATTGTGTGTGAATCCAGTGACAGAGTTTGAAGGAATTGGGGACAAAGCACACTCTCAAACACCATTCACAAAACCTTAATTTCATTGTTTTGCATTCTGTTGAGTTCTGTGGTTTTTTTATTTATTTTATGCTGTGTTTTGTGATGCATTACTGCGATGCAATGTTGTCTTGTACTGTAGTTGCATTGTTGCTTTCTATTTTGAGGGTTTTGTTGTGTTGTGCATAATGTTTTTTTCATTATGTTACTTAGTTTATGTTATTTAGATCTGTATAGCTTTTTTTCTAGGGGTGGCTCCTCTGCTAAGGCAGAGGAGCGTTGCCCCACTGCTCTTTGAGCAGGAAAAATGAAATGATTATAACGTAGTTCTTATTTTATTTTTCACAGGTTTGTGGCTGGGTTAGGGCAGGGCAGGGCTGGAGACACCGGGGAGGAGTGTTTTGCACACTCCAAATGAACATGACTGCTTGGCCGCTGTCCTGGCCCGGCCAAACAGTCATGCACACTTTGCATGTTCCCCACCAGGCTGCAATACACAGCCTGGTGGGGAACATGCCAAGGCCCCCATTCCCCATCTGAGCACGGATCCACGGTGCTCAGACCAATCACAACACTGTATTGCAGTGTTTAGATTGGCTTACGTGAGCCAATCCAACACTGCATTGCTGCGTTGTGATTGGCTGTGGGGAGCCTGGATGATTCTTGGTTCTGAGAAGCCGAGGAGAGATGCGGCCGGCGGACAAAATAAGTGGCATTAATTTATCACTAAGCTCATGATTGCGATATGTGCTGTAACAGCAGTTACTGCACATATTGCAATGAACCGGGCTGCTCCTAATGAGGACCTTTAAGAGGTACCACTACTTGTGTCGTCTTGTTATGCCACACGCTCTTTAAGCTACTGGACGTCTATTACAAACTGAGGCTCAATAGCTATACATAATTTTATGACCCCTATATTCCGTTCCAGGATATCAAATGCATGCAACATACTATTTGCACATGCACTGATATTTCTCACACTTATTGCAGGTGACAAAAATGCAACAGTAGGGGTGTAACAGAGGCCTGCGGGTTGCAGTGGGACCCCCAGGGTTTCTTGGTTGGGGGGCCCCTTACCCTAACGCCTTGCAGAATGCATGCAATGGCATGAAATAACAAATAGTTAAATGCTCTGGAAAGCCACTCCGCTTTACCGAGCAGGCCGCTGCAGTGTCGGGGGGTCCAACTGTTCAAGGGGGGCTCGACTGAGCCTACTCCGCAGGAGTGCCCCGTCATTTGCATTACGCCACTGTACAATGGCAGACAATAAGAACATGTGTTTTTAATGACAAAAGAAATATACCTCAAGGTTTTACTGTTTGGCACATTCTATCTTATTATATTTGATGTACACCACAAAAGTGATACAATGCAATCAACTAAAGAGACAACGCGCTCCTCCGGACGGTTTCAAGATAGATTTCTCTTAGTGTTCTATCGCACTGTTTGCCTGGTTAGTCTTTTCATAAAGGCATTTTACATTTCTAATTTAAGTTGCGGGCATTAGCGTTCATCTGGTCATTACTCCGTGGCACATCATTAATTCCAAACACAACAGTGATGGACAGAATGTGGATCAATGTCACACATTCACCCCAGTCCAAAGATCTGGGCCCAAATCCATAGTTTTTCCACTCCACACCACCCTGGGTTAGACAATGGCGATATGCAAATCAGCGCTGACCCTGTGCCCCATGGGAACAGTCCAGTCCAAACTACAAAAGCCATGTCCTTCCCAGAACGGAAACAAGCATCCAAGGACCGGCCCGGTTTCGAGGTAACACCTCTCATCAGCCCGGCTAGCTTGATTCCAGTGGTGTGGAGTGCCTGGGACTCACGTCTGAGCATCCCCAGTACACTTAGAGCGGTAATTGCAAACACAACAGTGATGGACAGAATGTGGATCAATGTCACACATTCACCCCAGTCCAAAGATCTGGGCCCAAATCCATCGTTTTTCCACTCCACACCACCCTGGGTTAGACAATGGCGATATGCAAATCAGCGCTGACCCTGTGCCCGATGGGAACAGTCCAGTCCGAACTACAAAAGCCATGTCCTTCCCAGAACGGAAACAAGCATCCGAGGACCGGCCCGGTTTCGAGGTAACACCTCTCATCAGCCCGGCTAGCTTGATTCCAGTGGTGTGGAGTGCCTGGGACTCACGTCTGAGCATCCCCAGTACACTTAGTGCGGTAATTGCAAACACAACAGTGATGGACAGAATGTGGATCAATGTCACACATTCACCCCAGTCCAAAGATCTGGGCCCAAATCCATCGTTTTTCCACTCCACACCACCCTGGGTTAGACAATGGCGATATGCAAATCAGCGCTGACCCTGTGCCCATCAACTGTGTTTTTTGTAATTTTCACCCCGAGTGGGCTGGGTATGCTCAGACGTGAGTCCCAGGCACTCCACACCACTGGAGTCAAGCTATCCAGGCTGAATGAAGGCTGATAGCCAGAAACCGGTCCTTGGATGCTTGATTCCGGTCTGGGAAAGACATGTTTTGTTAGTTCGGACTGGACTTTTCCCATGAGGCAAAGGGTCAGAGCTGATTTGCATATAGCCAGTGTCTAACCCAGGGTGGTGTGGAGTGAAAAAAACGATGGATTTAGGCCCAGATCCTTGTACTGGGGTGAATGTATGACATTGTTCTACATTCTGTCCATCAACTGTTTTTTGTAAACATCATTAATTCCAGCATGAGCCACTTGCATTGCTTTACGTTCATAAAGTGGCAATGCAGGCTGTTTTATTTTACAATGGTGCAGTCTACACTTGCTGGGAAAAAAACAAATACGCCTGGGCAGTCTGTCCAAGAAGACAATTCGAAAATGTACCATAACCTGAGTTTTTTAAAACTTTATTTTAACGCCTTAATATTTTTTAAAATGTGATTTGTTAACTTAAAATGGTGGCATACTTTTTTTCTCCAAATATTCCTTCAATGGTAAATGTGGTTCTACATTACCCTAAAATACAGAAACACAGACTGCACAGATTTAGATTTTCAATACATTTTCTTAGAAGTTTAAAAAATAGCATTTTTCATGTCACTTTTACTATTTGTACATTCTGACAGTTAAAATGCCTAAATTATATATCATCGACAATTGTATGATTCAGTTAGAACCCAAACTGCACCTGCATTCTCTGTCCTCTTGTTTTGCAAACGCTCTTGGTTGTAACATTGCGAAAAAATATAATTGTAAATGTCATAAGCTGGTCCGCTGGGGCTGTCGAGCCTTGATTGTTTTAATGTATTTAAAATGAGCTACTGCTTTGCATCATTAGGCCCGAGCTCCCTCAAGATATGTCCTACTTATGCAACAGATACAACAGCGAAACACGCTTCAGGGAGCCTTGGTTTTCCGCATTAAAAGCTAAAAGTTACAGAGCTCCAGCAAGGTGATATGAATTTCCCAAGAGATCCGTTTTCAAAGGCTACGGCTCAGCTGTCCACAACCCAGTCAGGCGGAAACCTCCTCGCCTGCCGCCGTCATCTTTGCTGCGCACCCGAGGAGAAAATCACCACAAGGAAAATTGATTTTAGGGCCGTTGACCCCGACGACGTCAACACGCTTTGGTCCACCCACGTGAGGATAAAACTGCCAAACGGTTTGCCCAGCCAATCTGGAGCGGGGGCTCCTGTGTGTGTCCCCTGGCTGTACGCTCCAATGCAGCGCGAGCTGGAGGCAGCAGGAAGTACAACAAAATATGATGAGTTTTAGCAGAGCGGGAAATGAATAATATTTTGACTACATCGCTTCTGATTTACCGCTTCCATTATTTAAATCATGATGGGTGGTCGAAGGGATGCATGCATGCCTGCTCGATATGTTTAAACATACAACTCTGCCGCAACTTTAAAAACAAGCATTTGCAATGCAATAGGTCCCGCATTTGCGAGAGTTTAAGCTATGGGCATTGTAAATGCCAAGGCCTTTTATTTATGTGTTTTGATAATTAACTCATAAATAAAAGGCATTGCCATTTACAATGCCAATAGCTCAAACTCTTGTAAATGCGAGACCCACTGCATTTCAAAGAAGCGGCCGCCATTGACCCAGGCTGCGTGAAAATTGAAAGCGCACATGGTGCGCTGAATGTTGCAAGGAAGCATGCCTGCAGTAGGAGAAACTCATTAAAGAAATTAGGGCCAGGTGCATCAACGGGTTTTACCCTTTCTTTGTCTATGGGGCAATGTCTTCGTACAGATGCCCCTTAGTGCTTACAGACGTACTGTGTAACAAGCGAAGTAAAAGGGCCAATCCTTATGGAAGGTTACAAATGAAGACAAAGCGATACTATGGAGGGACTAACAACCCTATTAACGAATCAGAAGCCAGCATTTACAAAGGACAATGACACAAGCCAGTGACAAATATAGGCGGAGAGTGGGCTGGGCTTCAGTACTTGAGTACAGCATGCCTCCCTGCCCTGGCTCGACCTAAAAATAAAAAATAAATGCCTCACTTCTTTTAAATTCTTTAAAAGGAACTCTAATTTTTTTTATGGCAGATTGCTATCTGGGGCTGCAAGGAAAAAATCTAATCTGCCTTGTGTGATGAACAAGACACAGTTTGTTGTTGTTTTTTCATCCAGCAATCCTGCTGCCTTCGGCTGTTTGGCTTTTTCACTGTGCCTGGAAGCTCTGAAGCTGCTGCCACCGTGCAGGGTCAGACGGGGATAGAAAATAGGTCCAGGCACCAAAATAAGAGTGACTTTCATTAGTGAATCAGAATTGTAAACACCTGGGCCACAATTAAAATTCGGGGCAATTTTTCACTTGAAAAGACACGCTGTATAGCTGTTTTGCAGGTAGGGTGGACTGCATGCATTTGCGCTTGCTGCTGTTAGAGTTTGTGGTAATAATATCAGGAAAATCAACAGTAAAAACCGCCTAGGCCTTAAAACAGGCCCACAAACCGCAAAACCATTAGCCGACACACTGACCTATCGGACCAGTTCTTCTGGCACGGCCAGGCGGCCTGATAGGTCAGTTTGAATCAGATATCAGTGTCATGTTGGGTCTTGCACAATGTGTGAGCGTACTCTCTACATAACTTCAAAATACCAGGCCTCTGTGACACCTGAAACTCGGACACCTCGAGGCTGCTCCTCTGCAGCATCAGAACACCCTACTCTGGGATCTTTGCGCCTACAGTGTGGTAAGTGCCTGCTAAAAGTCACAGCAAAGTGTCACACACACTCCCTCTCCTATCAAAGCTCTTCCACCCTCTTGCTTTCCTTTCTCTTACTTTTTTTGCACATTCCATCTCATCACTCCCTCTCCTAAAGCCCCCATTTCCTCTTGTGCCTATCACTCACTTCTTTCTGTGCTATGGGATAAACTGGGAGGATGGCTCAGTGAGCTGAATGTTTGTTGCTGACAAAATGTCCCTGGCACCAGGAGCATCAGTCCCCGCAAGGCAGCCTTTCAACCTCCTGGAAAAATAGTAAATTGAGTACCATGATTTGGGTAAACAAAGATAGTTATCTGCAGCGTTTAGAAACTGCAGCTTTAAGGTGTGTAATGCTATTTAGAACACAACAGAGTACTTTCGCTGTGACATTGTTCAGATTTTCTTTTTTAAATTGGGCCTTTGTGAGCACCCACTGGACCTAGGGATGCAACACTCAAAGTTGGGTGCAATGAAGAGGGGGGGAGATCAGGTTTTGAGTAGGCATCACTTGAGCCTTCGCAGGCTCCAGGAAAGGTGGGGAAGAAGTAAGAAAGCGAGAAAAAAAGAGGAGAAAGAATGGAAAAACGAAAAACAAAACAAGGAGAAAAAGATGGGAAAAGTGAAAAAACAGCATAGAAATGCAAGTGTAGGAGAGAGGGTCAGATAAAGAAATGGCAAAGGGACACAGAGCGAATACAATGAAGAGAGAGAGGCAGGTGTGGGGAAGTGAACACATGAGAATACAGCAGCAAACTGAAAGAAAGACTCCAAAGAAAGGGAGCAAAGAAAAGCAGAGTGGGAGATGGGGAGATGGGGATGGAAGACCAGAGGTTGGGAGGGGTGAAGGAGCGGGGAAGATCATCTGTGCAGGCATCACTTGAGAAAAGAAAGAAAGTACCATAGTCCAAAAAAAAGTTCATCAGGTGAGCTCCCGGTGAAGATCTACAGTATCCTGCTGATGACAGGTCTGGACCACCCACATCCCAGGCTTTAATCATTCTCAGGTCTTCAAAGTGTGTGTGCATCAGTTCCTTCAGTACAAGTAACACGTAATTCAAATGCTACAAGACAACTTATTTCGTTATGCTCCCTATGTATATAGTGACGTTATTGTTGATGAAAAAACAAATACAATAGATTATAGTAATAATGCAATACAAAACCAAGGAGGGTCTGCAAGTGTGTGCATATAAGGTAAAAGAAAAAGAGTACGAGTCAGCCAAGGCGAGCTTTTATCTAAATACACTTCACCCAAGAAGGAAGAACTCCGATGCCACCCTCCGAATGCTAAATAACGGCCCTGGCTCCTACTTGGATACACACTGTCTGCCCTTGGCAGCGGGCAGGCATATAGGCGCCAAATCTATTCCATGCTCCGCAATGTGTCTGCAATCCTTTACTTGCTCTGAACTTTCTTCTGCTGAACTTTACATGTTCTGTTGCACGTAATTATCTTTATTTGATTTTTTGTGATTTTCTGGTGCACTAGATTGTATAAATGTGAGGTATATTCTATAAAGTTGGAGCTCTGAGATGTGGTCTGGTGACCATGCCTTCATCCGTAGAACCGGGAGATTCAGGTCCCAAACGTGACCGAAGAGTGATGCGAGCCCACCACACTAACACCATGTGCCTCGAAGACCCTATCTACAGTGTGCAGAAAACAACAAGCCCGAATAGCAAGCACTTAATAAAAAAATAAATAACCAGAGTGTGGGGTCCCTAAAGCGGACGCCACACTCAGCTTGCACATACAACAAGCCGTTCTTCTCCCAGCCTCCACCAGGAGAAGGAGGGAGCTAGAGCAGCCAATTAAGCCCGGAGGGGCTTGTGCAGGCCAGACGGGAGTGAGACCAGCTACAGCAAGGCTTTTATTTCTAAGGCGGGGATGGTGGGAGGAGGGAGCAGACGTGCCTCTCAGGAAGTTCTTAGAAGGAACCCCACACCCACAAATTCCTTGCCTCCTTACTCGTCATTTTTTTTCGTCTAAAATTGGCAGGTCAGGTGCTGGCATACGCATGCGATACCTGTGTAAAACTTAAAGGGGGGACTTGTTGTAAATATGGAATAGAGGGGTGAAGACTTTTTTTAGGGGGCGGCACGTGGTTTTGACCCGTTTCTCACATTTTCAATTTTACACTTTATATTTTGTTCCCGTTTCCTGATTACTTTTCGTTCGCCACATTTTTCATCCCCTAGAAGATCACTTGACTTCAAACACCGCTATGGAAGGACGATGTTATTCCGTATTATGTGTCGTTTGCTGTTATTTCCCCACTTGGTACATTTGCATTGCCTCAAGTCAGCCCAAGTCTAAGGAAACACGCGTGAACAATAATATATTCGCATCCAGTTCAGGAACGAGCCCTGGAGAAAGAAATATGCGTGCCGCCTTTGTGGAAATGAGTTGGTAAAGCGTGCACTGTGCCGGTTTTTGTGCTGAAGGGAGACAAGAGGTGGCACGCTCGGACAGGAGATGTGCACGCTGTCCGTACGCGTGCACATCTTCTGTCCGCACGTGCCACATCGTGTCTCCCTTCGGTACAGAAAGCGGCAACAATAGTCTCGCTAGCGAAACAGCGCATGCCCTGCGTTTCGCACGTGAGACCTAAAAAGAAAGGTTTGGCAATGAGAACAAGCATTGGCATAGCCAACAGGTCTCGCCTTTTGACCTTATAAGAGTTTTGCCATGCAACAGGTGATGTTGTTGCACCAATGATATTGTGCTACATAACTAAATACTTATAAGGTCCCAGAAGCAAGACCTATTGGCTATGCCAATGATTGTTATTGAACCTGAGTAGCTCTAGATATATAAAAGGTTGTTGATACCTGCACTAAAGTGAACGATGGGAAAATAAAGTAATGCACGATAGCAAAACTGTGTACGTTCATGGGGCCATTAGAATTTTATGAGGGTTATTATCAATCATTAATAAAGTGGCAGCAACCAAATGAAGGTGAGGTAACACGCAGGCATAAAAGAACAGGGAAGAGATGTGGCCTTACCACCGCTTTATAACTGGTGAAACAGAGTGGAGTCTAGAGTCGGTGGAGCGTTTTGTGATTCTGGGCAAATCACCTCTTCACTTACTTAAAAATTAAATCTGACCTTGTGCAATGTAATATGGTGATCGCATGAAAACGCTCCAATGGTCTTGGACCAAGTTTTCGATATATATAACTGCAAAAATCAATACAGATTAAGGTTTGGTGTGTTTGCTGTAGGAGCCGTGTTGTCAGAGGTATGGGGAGGAGACGGTTTGAATTCTCCTACAGAGTCCTAATCCAACCTTATCACACCAATCCGAAGGAATTATTTTAAAGCGCAGACGCTTATGTCTAAACCAACTATCTTAAAACCAAAGCACATATGTAACAAACAAAGCAACTCAATTATCAATCAATTGCTTTATACTTCTCTAGCAACTTTGGAATGGCCAATACCCTTCCATGAATGTAGACTGGAATAGGTGGTGATGCGGATTCTGGCAGGGCAGATGTGCAGTTCAGTGCTAGAGACGGGCTGCAGCTCCCTCTCTGCAGTCAAGAGCACCACATCCACGCAACGAGAATGAAAAGGGTTGGAGCCACACCCTTTGCGGATGTAGACTTTCATACCACACAACCCCACACTTACATGGCGGGCCCATCTGAAGCACAGTGGAGGGCCCATCTGAAGCACGGTGGCGGGCCCCTCTGTAGCACGGTGGTGGGCCCCTCTTAAGAATGGTGCCGGGCCCATCTGAAGCACGGTGGCAGGCCCCTCAAGAGCACGGTGCCGAGCCCCTCTTAAGCACGGTGCTGGGCCCATCTGAAGGACGGTGGTGAGCCCCTCTGAAGCACGGTGGCGGACCCCTCTGATCAAATGCCCGGTGGCGTGCCCATCTGAAGCACGGTGGCGGGGTCCTGTAAAGCAAGCTAGCGTGCTCCTCTGAAGCACAGTGGCGGGCTCTATTAAAGCACGGTGGCATGATCAGGACCATAATGAGAAAGAAAGTTCTTTAGATGAAAGGAAGACATTCTTCAGCTGAATAGAGAGAGTGATCTCAGATGTTGCTACTGTAACTCTAGATACTTCCTCGGCAGTGTCCTTGTGGACAGATGTTGGGTATTCCCACGAGGAGTGGGGCTGAAGCCCTTTAGCTAAATTGGCATGGCGCGCCTGTATGGGTTTTATTTCAAACACGGTTTCTCGAGGATCAAGCGCAGATAGTAAAACTACACCTGTCACACGGACCATTCTCCACAAGGAGCGCCTCAGCAAGAGCGGATTTAAAAGGTGCTAGAGCACCATTTGTTCAAATCCCAACCCAACATAAAGATGGTGAAAGCCTTGCAATGTATTTAGATTCTTGACACCCAGCTGTTTTAACTACAGGCCCCGTGTTTTCACAGGAAGCTTTGTCAAAGCGAGAAAAACTGTTTTTCCTGTTGTGCGGCCGCTGATCAGCAAAGGTCAGTGGCGAGCAGTGGCGAGCGGAGCGGCTAACGGTCAGAGGACGCCACACACCGCGCTGAGAGGAACCCCCGACGCGCTCTCCTCCAGCGAAAAGGTCCAGAGAGCGAGCGGCCCGAGCCTAGAGACCGGGAGCCCCAAGGAGGTAGGAGGCGGCCACGGGTGCGGGTGCGGGCACCGCGGGAAGCTGCGGGAGGCTGCGGGAAGCTCCGCCAAAATTCTGGACTCTGGAAGAGGGAAGGAGGAACAAAGACAGTGTCCGGGGGAATGCTCTCCTGCCATCTCTTGCTGCTTGCCTGCTACCCGGCGGGCGGGAGTACGTGTAGACTGGAAGAGCAGGCACAGGCAGACGCAGCGGGTGTGGGTCCCCCTCCCCCCACAGTCTATCAGCTACTAGCTTAGCCCCGCAGCTAGGGGTCACAGCCAGAGGTTCTAGCGGCTCGATCAGGCGGGCTAGTAGTGTCCTGTTCAGCGGATTGGTTTGGTTGGACAGTGAACCTCCTAGGGACACCGGAGGCAATCGTTATCGAACCAATCGCTGACAATCTAAGCCTCAGGACAGAGGGAGTGCGGGTGTGCGGGCCTGTGGGCTAGCGGAAGCAGGTGGTGTGAGCGCTGGAAAGGGAATAGCGATGTGACAATCAACACCCCTGCACACATTCTCAAACACACTCCCAAAACGACTCTTTGTCAGCAGGCCAGTGGCAGCAGGTAGTGTGGGCGCTGGACGCAGAAACAGAGGAGAAGCGCTGTGATAACAACACTCCTGCGTACACCCCAAACGTCGCTTCCCCCATCTTAACCACCACCACCACACAATCAGCGCAAACGACAACAGCGACACGCCCTAAACAAGCCCTAAACAGCCAAAATAGAAGGATAAAGCGAACAGCAGACAGGAGAAGGTTTCGCACTGATTCCTGCAAGCATTCCAGCCAGCTCTCGAACTAGCGGCGAGAAAACACGAGAAATAATAAATAAGTAAAACAATTAATTTACAAAACAATAAAGCAAACCACCCGAGTCCAACTGAGTGGAAAGATGAGATCAGGGAGGTAAATCCACCAAGAAACATCAGGAAGAAGGCCAAGGCTAAGACCAAATCGCCTGCCCACACCCAGTCAGCCGACCAACCATCCAATCTAATATCCCCCATCTACTCAATTTTTGGATCAGCGAAACCCTCTGGGAAATTCACATTCATGAAGGACCCGATGTCAGCAATTTACTCAACGCCGACAACTCCAAACGGCTTACAGAAGCCAATGACTCCAAACATTTGTAGCATAACGATGGAGAAAAAGGAATCGTCGGTAGCCCAACCAGACAAACTAGTCATACCCACAGCATCGCACGGAACAGAGCAGGCTCACAACTGTACGGAACCAACTCATGAGTCAACGAAACGCACAATGCAATGCCATGCCCTAGTTCACAGGAGCAACAATACGCACGAATCAGTAGCAGGAACCGACGTAGAGGAAAAAATTGTAACAACGCGAGACTCAAACACAGCCTTGGTCAACTTGCTAGAGGGTCGCACGTGCAATGTTACACCAAAAAACCAGGAACCCAATGCTGACGCGCTTAACAACCAGCGACAAGTTAGTAAAAGGGACAACGCTCTTAAAATTCACCTGAGCGACCCACCAGACAAGCTTTACCTCAACAATCACTCAACCCCCAGAACGGTTCCACGCTCAAACGAAAATCTAAAACTGAGGACAGCAAACATAACAGACTCAAATCAGGTATGGAACCCTGAAACATCCACAACAGCCACCAACGACAAGTCCACAAGGTGCAGGGATTGCCCGCCCACCAACACAATTGGAAGCGGTACGGAGCAACCCAACATAAACGACAAATCACTGCTTGCTGCACTAGAGGACTCGGTAATAACGATTCACGACACACAGTCAGTAATCTTACCCCTTTCACCAATTACAGGTCCCTTGAGCGCCAACCAGGCAATGACCCTCAGTGGAACAAAACCAGCACAAGAACTGATACAAGAAAAGGCATTTTCTGCATACGCAAGCATCTGTAGCAAGGATAACTCAAAGTCAGTGTCCATACTAGAAATTTCAAGTTCCTTGACACCAGACATCGCAATCATCGAAAGAAAATCTACCATTAAACAGCTAACCCACGAATCAAAACATACAACATCGCCAAGTGGTCAGACCGACCCGGACCCGGTTACTATCCATAACAAAGAACATAGCACACAACCAGTAGTTGAAACAGATGTAAAAAGCAATCTAGAATCCATACTTACGCTACACCAGGCGCTGGGTCACATACTGGAAACATCTATAAAAACCTTGAACATGCAGTCGGACAAACTAGATGTACAAATATACTTAATGGGCACAATAGCGGAACACATAGCTGGCATAAATAAAAAACTTGACATAATGGCAGGCACATTTAACTTTCTAACAGAACAAGTCTGCCTAAGTAAGCCAATGCCCTCCTGCACTTGTCATCCCATATTGGAAAAACTTCAGGATTTGCCACTTATTCTGAAGGACATCTTGCAGGAATGTAAGCAGACCAACCTAACCGCCGCCAGTACTCGACCGAGTAATGACTTGATCTCCTTCGATCACAAAGAGTTTCAAGCATACAACGCAAGCAAGCCCATGACTATAGAGGCAGCTAACACAGCTGTCCCTTGCCAACAGCTGATAGAAGGAGACGACAAATGCATCAATCCGACCTTTACTATACTCAATAACCCAGAGAAGCTAAATCCAAAACCTGACATCGCTGTGATTAACCAGCAGAGCAGCATTAAACTTCCTACCACTAAGCAACCCCCTGATCTTGACTCTGGGATAAGACTCACCAAACGCCAAAAAAAAGGGCTAGAAAAAATAGAAATCAATGTCACAGCAGCAAGCTTGATCATAAGCAGATGACACCAAACTTCCCTATTTTTGACCAAGCCAAAGCAAAAATTAGGAGTGCCAGAACTACTAACCCACCTCAGACGCCGCCGCCGAAAGACAAAAACACCATGGACCAGAGGACGTCAGTAATATCTGAGGCACATGCCGTGTGAATTGATTGCCACAACACGTACCCTCAGAAAAAATCGCCAAACAGAACATCACACCCAGTAGGAGTCACCCGGTCAAAAGCCTCGGGCACAGGGAATCTTCCGGGTACAGAGCTCTGTGATTTAATGGGACCAAACGTCACTACCGACCAAGAAGACACTCTTGAGGGTCAGTCTAACAATCCACCTGCAACTAATCTATCCATATAGGGAAAACCCGAACCACTCCCCAAACAGACCCTAAGTTCACAGAACAAGCAGAATCAGTTAACACGCATTGAGGAAGAATCAACAACTGATAAGTTCGGAAAATACAGGCCTAACAGAGAAGTTGCAAAAAAGACAGCTACTAATGACACAGCATCTCCAATCTTAATCACCATTTCCAGCGTGGCCGCAGAACCTGACAGACAAGTGGCAGCAGATGCGATTAGGAATAACCTTGATCTCATTAAAGTAACCTTTCCAACTGACAAAAAGGGGGCTAACTTTGAAACAAGTAGAGAAGTGGGGGAAAGTCGCCGCACGGTGATTCTGGCTCACGCAAACGACTGCTTACCAGCAATAAGGCATGCGATAAACCCAGAAAACGAAGAAAAACCACTAAGCATTCCACACAAGCAATCCCTGAACGGCGTTCACCCCTCTCTTGGGAACAGCCATATCGTTAATGTGAAAGATTCTGGAAGCCATAATCGAATGATCCAGCGCAAAAACGTCAGAATTTGTGACAATCCACTAATGGACAAGGAGGATGCCACCAACGTGGGGAAACTTCTTTTCATTCCTGAATATGAGCAACAAGGCCCGCAAGACTATCTAAATCGCAGGAACATACTTCGCCTAACATCAGCTATCCCCAGCCTTGGCTATCTTACCTCAGCTGACCTCCTGTCAGTTGAGTTTATAACCATGAATGACGAGTTAAAGAAAGAGTGCACAGTCACGACATGGAGGGAGATGGGAATAGCGACCCACATCCTCTCAGAAACTGTCAAATTTAAGGAATGGGGAATTCTTTTAAAGGAAATGGTTAAGCCAGCATATCAATCCCCGCTCCTAAGAAGGCACACCAAGAGTGCAAACTTAGTACTGAGGACCCAACCAGCGCGCTCGGTCCTTCAAGGAGCCAGAGGAGCTGAAATCTCAGCCAACGAGCACCTACAGCCGCAAATGTCACTTCCAAATTGAACCCCCGATAGACCAGTTAACACTGAAAGCCACGTAATAAAAATCCTCTCCTGGAATATTGCGGGCGCTAAAGACATTGTGAACAAAAACGGCAAAGCCGCCACCTGGGACCCATACGCAATAATAGCGTTACAGGAAACGTGGCAAATTGATCCAATCGACATCCCAGGCCGTTTGTGCTATCATGTAAGTGCGACTCGCTTACAGCGTTTTGGGCGAGCCCGTGGGGGCCTTTCCGTCTATATATCAACAGCCCTAAAAATAAGAACAACACAATTTTCTGACTCAACCACGGACATGCAAATCTTAAAATTAGAGAGCACAACAATGGCCACTACCAGAACGCTGATCCTAATAAACATATACGCAAACCCAAAAAAATCTCTCAAAAAAGTACTGTTCCAACGTATTATTTCTGTGATCTCAAATACGCGTTTGGAACACCCAGACTGGGAGATAATTCTTACGGGTGACTTCAATTCAAACCTCCTGCAAGAACCGGAGGATGAGGCCAATATCAACGCCGCAAATGAAATCTGGAATGTTTCGCCGCAGGTGATCCCTCAGGTAAGGAAGACTGACAAGGAGGGTAAACAACTCATGCGGGACCTTGAAAACCTTGGCCTAAGAGCATTAAACGGAAGAACCAACCAAGACAATCCCCCTTCCATGACCTACATAGGCCACAACTCCTGCTACGCACTGGACTACACATTTGTCACACTACCACTGCTTATCCGAATACAAGACTTTCACATCATCTGCTCCTTGGACAGCGACCACTCTAAACAACATTTTGAGATCATGACGGACATACCTAAACTCGCACCTGCTCCTATGCTACCAGGTAATGTCACAACAATCAACCTGAAGCGGCTCAAGTGGACAAGTGAATCTCTCCCTCGGATAGCAAACGACGCTAAAAACTTACTGGAAGAGTTCCTGGCAGAGAACGCCCTGAGTCCAGACGCCTGGAATAACTACTTGAAGCAACTTCCAAGGACAAACTTAACCAATAAAACAAAGTTACCTTTTAAATCTAACATCGTACTCAACAGATCAGTACTACTATTAAAAAGGCATCTGAACAAATTAACACACCAAGCACGTGGCCAAACCCAACCTGCCAGTGTCTGGGCAGCAGTACGCAAGGCCAGGACCCAATACAAGAAATTATTATGGATCGAAAACCAAAAACTCCAAAATGACTTCTGGTCCAAACTACTGCATAATATAAAGAGAGCGGACTCGCGGGCCTTCTGGCTACAAATTAACTCCGTAAATCGGACAGCCCAACCAGTAAGCATGGCCTGCATAACCGAGTCTGAATGGTCCAAACATATAACGGAAACATTCTCAATCAACAACTTGAGCACAGCCACAGCCCTGAACATGGAAACAACAGAAAATTATGAGCGGGAAGACACCGTCCGAGCTCACCAAGGGAATTGCGCAAAGGCTTCCGGAACAACTGCATTATGCCTCAGGCAAGTTGACGTACAAAGCATTACAAAAATAATCAGGAAAAGTCGACAAGACAGCGCCCCAGGTCCAAACGGCGTCCCGCAAGCCATCTATAAGGAGGATCCACAGTACTGGGCTAACAAACTTAACTTACTGTTTTGATCAGGAACCAACACAGGCGGCATCCCGAGAGCTGGAGGGGGGCGATCATAACCCCCATCTACAAAGGAGGAGACAGCAAGGATCCGAACAACTGCCGTCTGATCGCCCTCCTCGACGCAGAATCAAAATACTACGCGTCATCGATACTAGCTGATCTGATCGAATGGTCTGAAACGAACAGTAAAATACCACCGAACCAGACCGGATTTCGCCGCGGCATGGGTACAATGACGAACGCTATGGCCCTATGCCTGATCGCTGAGAAAAGCCTACAGAATTCCCAGGAGCTTTATACGTGCTTCGTGGACTTCAAGGCGGCCTTTGACCGTGTCAATAGGCAAACGCTTTGGGCAAAACTAAAACATCAGGGCCTACCAGACTCAATTCTCTTGCCCATTATCAACCTATATACCGGAACGTGGATGCAGGTAAAAATCGACAACGGGCGCCACTTGACCAGGAAGATCTATACTGATGATGGACTAAAGCAAGGCTGCGTCTTGGATCCACACTTATTTAACTTATTTATGAGTGACCTGACAGAATGCTTAGACAAGGTCAACGCTCATCCTCCCAGGCTAGGTACCCTTTGTCTAACGCACCTATCATACGCGGACGACGTGGTACTGTTGAGCCAGACAAGAATCGGCCTTCAACGCCTGCTACACGACCTGTCCAGCTATACAAAAAGGAACCTGCTAACAATAAACATCAGGAAAACAAAGACATTGCTCATAACACGACATCGCAAAAATCAGCCAATTTTCCAAATAAACAATGACCATCTGGAAGCCGTGAACAGCTATAAATACTTTGGGGTATACTTAGATAAGCGCCTAAACTTCCAAGAGCACTTTAAAGCCGTAGAAAATCAGGGGGCAACCCTACTGCACACCTTTGCCAGACTGGCAACCGAGCTAAAGGGTCCTCTCGTATCCCCTTTGCTAATTGCAATGAAAGCAAAATTACTGCCCACAATAGCATACGGCAGCGTCTTGCACCACGGGAAAAGTGCCACACTCCTGGACAAAATACAAACTAAAGTCTTCAAACGGGTTTTTGTGTTACCAAATAGTTCTTCTCCAGCTCAAGTTAGACTTGAGTTCGGACTACAATCTCAAGTTTTACTGAAAAAATATGAAGCCATCAAATTCTGGTACAATGTCTGGAAGAACAAGGAGAACATAATGAACGGTGCCCTCTGGGAAACAATCCAGACTAGTCCGAACTCCGACTATTCAAAGTACCTAAAACTTTCATTGGAAGCAACCGAGCTGGGAAACATATGGGAAACAAAACTGTCAGTTCCTTCGTTTAACCAGGTGGTCAAAAGGATTGCTAAGAAACACTCGTTTCTTATTGACAAAATAACTTTTAGCACCCGGACCCACGCCTGGATGACTATTAAATGGTAGACACCGCATTCTCGCTGGCACTTAAACGTAAATTACTCCATTTACGGATGGGCATTCTGCCCACAAAACTAGACCAACCTAAATGGAGACCGCAAGAAACAACGGAATGCGATCTTTGTGGTGCAGGTAAACAAGACATTATACACATAGTTTGTATCTGTCCTGCCATGTATCAAGATCGGAGGCACTGGCTGAAAGACAAACTCAACGAGCAAGGAGTCCGAACCTGTCGATCCGCGATAGTCCAGCTTCTATGTTCAGTGGACCCACAACTGATCTGCCGATCAGTAAAATTTCTGGACAGCTTTGTGAAAAAAACGAGGCCTACAGCCATCGAACCGATCCTCGTCGAGACCTAAGAACACTGTTTGAATGACAATTTTGTGCTCCAGCAAAGCTCACTGGAATCAGTGACAGCCTTTTTGTAACATAGTTTTTATACTCGTCTTTTAAACTTTCTTCCCCTTCCCTTCTGCTACTTATTATTCCTTCCCCATTCCTTAAAAGTTGTTTTAAATGCCGCAGAATGTTATATATTGTAATGGTTTTAATTAACCGAGCAATAAAGAATTTACTTACATAGCTGTTTTTTAGCCACTATCGGATTATCCAGTGCAGCAGAACTCCAGATTCCCACTGCATGCAGTGGAGCAGATTGACCTGCGCCCAACAAACCCGAAGGGCGGAACACTTCCCGAAAGTCTGAGCTATTCGGAAAGCTCTTGTGCGCGTTCTAGCAAGCTGGTCGTCGGGAAAGTAGTACTTTTAAAAGCAGCTACTAAATGTCTCGGCCTGAACCAGCGCATACGCTTAAAAAAGTAGGAGTCTCTCACCTGCATTGGGTCTGTTGGCATGTGTGGACTATTGTTGGGTTTTAAAAGGGAAAAACTGCAAACACGATTTTTACATATATAAGAACAGCCACAAATGCCTTAATTATCGTATAAAAGTGTCATGTTAGAAAATAAAACTGGCAGTTCTCTCGCCTGCTAGAAGCATGCAATGTTTTGTCCTTGCAAATTGTTTGCTAAATAGTTAGCACAACTAAAATAAAATGGAAATAAATATGTGGGCTGAACTCACCAAAATGTTGCCCTATTGAAATAAAATGGAAATAAAAATGTGGGCTCAACCCACCAAAATGTGATTAAAAGGAGACAGTTCTAACATTAACGCCTTAACCACGGCGGCAATTCCACCGCGGTGCGAGCGTTCTAAAAGGTGGGCGGGGCTGTGACGGCCGTTGGCCGTCCGCAGCACCAGGGAGGTAGTGCTCCTGTCGGCCGTGGCGGACGGGAGCACGCAACGGGTTAACTGTGGAGGGTCCGCTATCCAGTGTGCTTCAAACGCACTCTGTGTTAGTGCTGTTCAAGTATCTACTAGTACTGTGTTGAATTGCAGTACAATGTACAATATACAGATTTGAAAGTGCTTGCTTTATGTCCAACTGGTGGTAGGGGTTGTGGTATGACAACATACATTATTACATTATTTGAGAAAATGCCTCTGTTTTCTTGGTCACCCCCATTTTTTGTCTGACTAACATTGCTGGTTTTTTAACTCTGCACACTGGGTGCTGCTGTCCAGGCCCCAATGTATGTGCTCCAAACCTTCAATCATGGTAAAGTTGCCTAATCCACAATTGATTTATTCAACTTCTAAGTAAGGCATAGTATATGATGTATGAAAATGTAATATTGGCTTAGAAAGTTAAATGTCATTTGAGAACTGCAGTACTTATTGTGCTTTTCCCAAGAGTGACAAAGAAAATATGGCTTCAGGCCTCCCTGTGTAGCCTGACTACTGCAACTTTTAAACGTGCAGGTGAAGCTGTCTAGAAAGCATCTTCGATAACTTAGAACCCTACTTTTGCATATTAAATAAGTTACTTGTAGCCATTAGAGTAGGGTGCCTAGTATTAAAAAATAGCAAAAAGTAGCAATAGTAGCAAATTAAGGAATTTAACATTAGTATCTAACTACTGTGACTAGCCCCAGAAGCTAATTTATGACTATGTATGTCCTATGAGAAAAACTAAAGTTCAGATAAAATAATAAGTCTGCTACCTTTGTATTGGGACAAGCTGACAGAGGCAATTAAGACACTATTTTAATATTTATTAAAACTCCAATTAATTCATGAAGTAGGATGTTTAGTAAGCATTTAGGAAAAATGACTTTTACAATGCTAGCACTTTACCTCCCTGAACCTCCAGTAGGTTATTAACAGCAGCCAGCAGATGCCTGTCAGAATGTACCTTTAATGAGGTGTGAACATTGTCCCAGAGCAGGATCAAAGCTCCAGGTCTTTTCTAGGATGTGAGGAATGGAACCCATGTCAGTCCAGGAAGGACCTTTGGGTGTACCTGCAACTTCATTTACTTGAAAGAGACTATGGTGAGGCCTGTCCATTCATTATTAGTTAGACCTGAGAACAGGAAGCCTTTTATTCCTTAGGCCATCTGTCACCAGCTTGTCACCAGGCTAGGATGAGGCAGAGTTGGTTCCAGAACCAGTTTGGTGTATATGAGTAGGAAGGGTCTGCTCATTTCTCTAAACATACCCTTGGTTGGCACACAACCCCCATCAGGGACAGAACTATTTAGCGATTTGCTTTGCTTCAAAATAGTGCACTCTGGGATAGTTTGCAGTAAAGCAAACAGGATGTGGTGCAGAAGGCATAAAGGTTGCCCCTGAGAACTGTTTTCTCTTTGGTTAGGGAGTGACTAGGAGTCACACCCTCTAAGTGACTAATGAAGCCTACAAAACTGGCACCTCACTCACAGCTCATTAGAACACTTTCTGGACCTGCGGAAGAACAAAAGAGACCTGTGTGGAGACCAGAAGGGCTTGTCCTCCTCCCACTTGTACCCAGAACTAAGTAGTGCACTCCATGGCTCAGTTGGGTGACCTCATGTGTACCTACAGGGACACAACAGACTTCAGCTAGTCTTTTATCTGGAGTGCCTAGCTGACCAGTAGTAAATGACTAGGGCTGGACCTTGATTGTGGTCTGTACTGGAGTCAGTCCTGACTCCTCATTGCTGCCAAAAAGGTCCTGGTTGCTTTAGAAGTGACTATGAGTAACTGCTCCAGAAAGTATGAAAAGTTGGAGACTTTAAACATTTTTGGACTTCCAAGATCTCAGGAGAGTAAGTGGGACTTAGCAGCAGTGACGTGTGCTTTCAAATAGACTTTGACAGATACAACTACAGGCTTGCCCTGCTGGAGGATTTTGAGCTCCATCAAAAAGACTAATTCTTGACTGAATGAAGGCATGAAATGTATCCTGTTTAAGGACGTTAGTGGAAACTTTTTTTATTCCTCCCACTCTCGCCTCTTGAGGACTTCAGTGGTTACAGCTTGCAACATTGCCCTGCTGGAGGATTTTGACTTCCATTTCAGAGACTTAGTCAAAAGATACGATCATTGGCTGTGCTGAACCTGCTTCATGTATCCACCCCATGTTTAATTGTGTTTGGTCTAAAATCTTGGCTAGGTACCAGTCAACCTCAAACATTGACTGCTGATTGAGCATTTACTTTTTCTTGGCACTTTTTGCCTTACATCTTTAAAAAAAAATCCTACCTACAGGTTCCATTATTGGATGTTTTGTTGTTTGATGACATTGTAATAATTAATTTGTTTCTATTTTTCTAAATTGGGTATGGGATTTTTGCTTGTGTTGTGTTTTGGCTTTTTAACTGTCTTGTTACTGCTAAATAATGTACACGTTCTCCTAAGTTACGTTATTTGCTCTGAGCCATAGCTACCAAGAGTTTTATCCCACGTTTAAACTATTGAAACTGTGTTTTACTTTAACCAGTTTGTGTCCTTATTCCTTGTAGTGGACATCCATCTACCTCACTTAATAATCCACATTCGTACATATTGTAAATCTTATGGGCAAATTTTTAGGGACATTTGACAATACATGCAAAATCTTTTTTCAAAACTCGCAACACTCCAGAAGTGGTGCTAAATGAGTCAATGTGCTAGTCTGAAAAAAAATATGCTTACACCAGTGCTTAGTTTGTGCAGGGGCCCTACATGTTTCTTAGACATTAACCACCGGTGAAACTAATTGTCAGGGCTGCTGAATACCAAGCCTGCTTAGTTTTGATTCCACCTCACGACTCTTCCTTCCACCATTCTCCACTTCTTGCCTCTTTACCTCCCACTTGCAGGTTCTTTTTCACCCTTTCATCACTGTTTTCTCATCGTTCTTTGCATCCCCTTTTCTCTCTTATTATCCTTTCTCTCTTTTGTTCAAAGTCTGATGATGAAAAATAAGTCCCAGTAACCAAAAATGAGTCCTGATTCCCACAACCTGCAGCCACTGGCATACATTAGGCACTGTTCATACATTGTCTTTTACAGAAGTTACTCTTCTAAAGTACACTTGTGGGAAACAAGTTATCTTAGATTCATTCTACTGCTTTTTTGTCCAAGACATACAGTACATCTGCAGTGTGCATACTTCAAGTATGGTTATTTTGCCGCAATGAGACATCGCCCTGCTCTGATGACAGACAGAAATGCAAGTTGATAGACAGCTAAACAAAATGCTAGGCCTGCAGCATGTGTTCATGTCTCTTAAGCCCCGGCTATAAAGCAATTGAGAGAGGATGTTCAGCCAGCGCATTATCACTGCACCAATGTCTTATTGAGTAAAATGTGTGCTAGCTGGTTATCTATCAATCTGACCAGTTACCACAGGGAGCAATAAACAGCCATTTTGAAGTTTCAAAAGGTGTTTAATACCAAGTGATTGTATTCGAACAATGAGAGCTATTTGGCCACGTGCAAGGTTCAGGCTATTCCTCAGAAATTATGATTTCTCCTTTGTCACATTTCATCCATACATTTAGCACCGTTAGATCAGTAGGAAGTTCAAAGAGTTCTTCAGATTCACAGTTTATGTTTTCATAAACTAGACTGCAGAGTAATAACTGCAAGGTCACTACAAGTGTGCAACATCTGTATTTAACTGAAGCAGGAAGAGGTTTTAGGTTCAGTAGGTGGGAAGGTGTTTTGTCCTAATTAAAAAAAAGAAAACACAGTGTTCAGTTGAATGTGTAAAGAGAGGTACTCTCCTCTTTCTCTACACTGTGGCTTAAAGAGCATTGCAGACCAGCAAATGGTATTGCCTTTCTCTGTAAATCAGTGTCCATGCCCAGTATCCAACAGTAAGGTTAGCCAATTGAAAATCAGTATGTAATAATTCTTTGGCTTTTATATGATAACGTCACCCACGAGGAAAAATAAAAATAGTTTTCCAAATAATTCTAGCTATTCTTTTTGTCTGATCACTTTGCATCTGAGATTCAAGGCCCGATGTAGGTAGGACTTATTTACCGATTCTTAATTACCGAATTTTACCGATTCGGTAATTAAGAATCGGTAAATAAGAAGGGGGGACATGTAGGAGCATCCAGATGTTTCTTTTACCGAATCGGTAAAAATCTGTATTTACCGATTCGGTAAATACCGACCGGTAATGCCCATTCATTCCTATGGGCTTTGAAGCCCATAGGAATGAATGGGCATTACCGATTTGGTATTTACCGAATCGGTAAATACCGATTTACACAAGGGTGCAGGGGGTGTCACTTTGACACCCTCTGGCACCCCCAAAAGAGGCTCGGGGGCCATGTTGCAGGCATACCTGCCCTAAGGGCAGGTCTGCCTGTCATATGGCATAGGTGTGCATGCACACATGTGCATGCACACCGGAATCGGTATTTTAACATCAAATTGAATTTGATGTTAAAATACCGATTCTGTAAGGCTTGTGGGACTCAGAAGAGTCCCACCTACATCTCATAATTACCGATTCGGTAGAAATACCGATCGGTATATTTACCGATCGGTAATTTTACCGAATCAGTTACACATGCCCCTACATCCCATTTCTGTAATACCGGTCGGTAACGGCCGAAAATACCGCTTTTCGGCCGTTACCGACCGACCTACATCGGGCCCTTAGTAGTTAAAAGCATGGGTTTACCAGTCTTAGCACTGACGGAGCTAAGTGCTAAACAAAAAAAAAACCTGCATGAATATGACAGGGACCACTGGCAAGAACCTACATGGGCAAGATGCTTTCAGTTGACAATAAATCCTCCCTTTTTTTTAATTTATTTTTATTTTTATTGAGCTTTTATGTCAGCATACAGACAAGGCAGAAAGCAATGACATATAGGCAATCATAATATATATTCTGCTTTTACCCACATATTTTCACTTAAATATCATTTGCAATCAACAATTCATAATTCTAGAAATCATCGTACATTAAAAAATAAGTCAGAATAAAAAAAAAAACATCATAACCATTTTACAATAGGAGACCACAATTTCAAACCTTGCATTTTCTTTCTAACACCCTTTGTTTTATACACTGAGATGTCAAGGTAATAAATAGACAATTATCTGGATTGCCAATTAATAAAAGTTGGTGGTTCAGCATCCAGCCATTGAGATGAAATACATAGGCGGAAAATGGACATACAAATAAACAAAAACCCTTCTTCGGGTCTCGACCAAGGGCTAGCCGAGTTTTCTTGCCAACCAAAAATCACCAGTTCAGCCGATAAATGTGTTTGAATACCCAGGCTATGGATCAGAAAATACTCTACTTCCTTGATAAACTGGGAAAGTTTGGGGCAAGAGAAAAACATATGCGCTGCATCCGCAGCATATAACCCACATCGATTACACTGGTTACCCCTTGTAGATTTCCACTTAGCAAATTTTCTTGGTGTATAGTATAAGTCAAAAATAGACATAAAGTGTTGACTTTTTAGAGGGCCGCTATATAATACTTCTATGGCTAACCCAATAATTTTCTCTAAATTAATTCGTTCTATCTCCAATTTGTTTTGCCATTTTGCCTCACAAATCGTAAGATCATCTTCACATCTTTCAGAAAACAACTGTATAAAGGGCCTATTTTTTATCTTAATTTAATAGCTTCAATAACACCTATCTTTTTCAATGAGATCGTCTTTCGAGTTATTTTTCGGTCGAGAACACTGCGAATTTGGAGATATTTAAAGAAATCCATTCGGGGTAAATTATATTCTTGCTGCAACAACTCAAAAGACACTATCTAGTTCCCTGAAAACAAATCTCCAATCTGATTAATTCCAACACTTTGCCACCTATCCATAACCTGGTCTCTAAATATTCCTGGTAGTAAAAGGCAATGCTTGAATGGAGTATAAAAATTCAAATTAGACCCTATGTCAAATTTCTTTCTAGTTTTTTTCCATATTTCATAAGCGGTCATAACAACTTTAAATTTTGTTCTCTTATAGTAGCTGGGTTCAATTACTCGATTTAGACATTGTCTTGCTTCTGAGCCCAATAGCATCTCATAAATAGAAGGCGCTGCGAATTCATCTGTTTGGTCATCTTGCAGAATTAAAACCCCCATGTGCTGTAATATGGCTATCCAATGGTATATACGGAAATTAGGTACTCCCCAGCCTCCCCTCGATCTGGGTAGCATACACCACTTGAGAGCTCTCCTTGACCGGGAATAGCTGCATAAGAACCATGCGCACATTCTCTCAATGCGGGAAAAGAAGGAGGCTGAGATAAGCATGGGGATAGCCTGAAATAAAGACAAAGATTTAGGGAAAATAAGCATTTTTAACACATTAGTACGCCCATAGAGAGAGAGATGAAGATTATTAAGCCTTTCCAATGTCCTGCTTGAAGAAGCAATTATTGGGTCCAGATTCAAGGGGATAATATCCTCAATTTTAGATGATATTTTAATACTGAGATAATTTGCTTCAGTTTCAAAGTTAAGATCAGCTGGTCGGCCAGCCTCTGAATGAATCAGTTGAGTTTTACAGATATTTAATTTATAACCCGAAAAGCAGCCAAATGCGTCCGCTGCGTCAATGATCCCAGGCAGAGCATTACTAATATCGGAAGTAACCACAGCGATGTCGTCTGCATATACAAACACTTTATACACCACATTATTAATCTCGACCGGTTTTATTGCAGGATTTTTCTCCAAAGTGTTTATAAAGGGCTCGATGTAAAGCGCAAATAGCAAGGGGGAACAGGGACAACCTTGCCTCGTCCCCCTTGCTATTGCAATATTTCCTGACAGCCTGCCCGTAATACGAATAGCAGCCGATGGCTTACTATATAAGGTCTAAATAGCTCTAATAAATTCCAAGAGGAACCCCTTCCATGTTAGGACTGACCATAAAAATCTCCACGAGACCCTGTTGAATGCTTTTTCAGCATCCAACAGGGCCACGCCTACCGGAGAGTTAATACCCTGCGACCAGTCCAGCATGGATATGACCCTTTTGATATGATCTGTGGTATCTCTATGCTGAATAAAACCATGTTGTTTCAACGAAACCAAGCCGGGCAGTAAATCATTCAATATGTTTGCAAGCACCTTTGAGTATATCTTACTGTCAGAGTTTAGAAGCGAAATGGGTCTATAAGACCCCATTTCGGTACCTTTCTTCCTTTTGTTCTTAAAGACAACAATCGTTGCCTGAGACCAAGAGTCAGGAGCATTACCACAAAACGCTTGTTGACAGATTTCTAACAGTTAACTTTTTAGCACATGCTTAAATGTTCGGTAAAATTCGAGCGGGATGCTATCGGGACCCATAGCCTTTCCCTGGGCTAATCCTAATAAGGCCACCTCGATTTCCTCCCAAACCAGCGGTGTCGATAATATCATTTTTTGCGCATCCTGCAAACCGTTCTGTACCAAATCCTTTAAATATTCACCCTCGTCCACTAATCCGGATTCTGACCCAGGGCAGCTATACAAAGATTGATAGAATCCTTTGAAGGCTTCTAGTACACCCTCCTTAGTTTCTTGCAGGACACCATTTAAATCAATGATTTTACCAATATCATTAAACACCGCTTTATCCCTTAATCTTTTAGCCAGCATCCTACTTGTTTGTTCACTAAATTCGTAAACCTCTTCCTTATGCTGAGCAGCCTTTCCCGCTATTTGATCAACAATATTGGCATACGCACTCGCCCTTTTTATAGTTAGATCTCTTTGGGCTATCGTAGAATCTACACCCAACCTCACTGTCTCAGCAAGTAAATGCTCCGCCAGTATGACCGCATCGAAATCCTTCTTATGTTTAGCCCAGACCCTTTTACGTTTGGAGCTAGTGAAGCTAAGAGTTTCACCTCTAACGATAGATTTAAAGGTGTCCCAAACTACTGTCTGTTCTTCTGACCCTTTATTAAATTTAAAGAATTCCTGAATTATCTTCATCATGTATTGACAGTACTCTTCATCAATTAACAGTTTTCTCTCAAAGGACCATATTTTACTCATTTCCTTCATCTCATAATACAAAACCAGTTCTAATAGTACAGGATTATGATCCGAAACCAGTTTCGGCTGAATCTCAACATTAACCTTCCCTAACAGTGCAGATGCTACAAAAAAATAATCTAATCTAACAAATTTGGAGTGTGGAGCAGAAAAAAAAGTAAACCCAGGATCGTCAGAATAGAGTGAGTTCCACACATCATATAATCCATGCTCTAAAATTAACTCCCTTAATGAAGTGTACACCATCTTCTTTCTACCTATGTATATGTTAGAGCTTCTCATGTCCAACCCGGCATCCATATGTATATTAAGATCACCGCACATGATCAGTGGTTGTACCCATTGTGCTAACTTATATAACTTAGTATTCAGGTAGTTGAAAAGTTCTGCATCATCCAGGTTAGGGCCATACACATTACAGAGTGTGAATCTACACTGATTGATCTTAAGTTCAGTTATATCCCAGCGGCCCCATTTATCTGCTGAAGATTTTATACAAACACCCAAACCTCGCTTCATCAGTATTGCAACCCCTCTCTTAACACCAGTTTGCTTAGAACATACTACTAGCTACAACCCCAAGTTTTTCAAGTACCCACTGTTAGCCCAAGCAACGTGCGTTTCTTGTAGACATAATAAATCAATATTTAGCAACTGCACAATTCTAGCCAAAATCTGCCTTTTCCTAGAATCATTAAGGCCACACATATTCAGAGAACACATTCTTACTTTCTTATCCATTTCCCCCCCCAAAAAACACTACCTCATAAAGCATCAGAGGCATAATCAAAACATGTCCACTCAGACCTTAATCTCTGTTCATCACTTTTCTATTTTTTCTTAGCATCATCTGGACACAAATAGCCATTTTGCCTTGCGACTTGCCTGCAGCTGACTTATCACCCCCCACCAAAACACCAAACCCCCACACCCAACCCTCTTATCCCCCACTCCCCAGCGACCCACCCAACCTACCCTACCCACCATATGAGGCCCAGGGACCATCAGTCCCTGCTAGTGATGGAGTGCCGTACCCCCCACCCCGAATCTCAAGAAAGGAAGAGAGAAAAAAGATCTACTCGTTAAGGCAAACAAACACATTTAAACCACTCTTTAGCCAGCCCATTCCTACAAGGAACCCAAAAATCATTTTGCCTCATTTTCGGAAAAAATATATTTTGTTTGCCCCTTTGCAGGTGCCATCTTTTAGAAACAGTAGCCTGACAGAAGTCTGGGCTGACAAAAAAATTGCAGCCTTTAGCCAATGCTTTTTTATCCGGTCTTGCTAGTGAGTATATTGCTTCCCTTGCCAAAAAATTGTTAAAACATACTAAAATTGCTCTTGGGTGTTCTTCTTCTCCATGTCTGGGTTTCCTGATCGTGAACGGAAACCGACGGGCTCTCTGGATTTCTTTTGACCAGTCCCAGATTGTCATTTCGGGAAACGCTTCAGACAATAACTCCCCAACAAACTTCTGCATATCGGACCCTTCCTCCTTCTTCTCGGGAATGCCTAAGAAACGTAAATTATTTCTACGGGTCTGGTTCTCCAAATCGGTCAATTTATAGGAAAGGTCATCACGATAAGCTTTGATGGATTCAAGCTCTACTTTTTGAGCGACTGCATCATCTTCCAAAGCAGAAATTCTTGCCTCAGATTCCGTGACTCTATCGGTTGTATCGGAGCAGATTTTAATAACACGACGGACAGCATTCTTGACTTTGCTACAAGTTGCCTGTGTTCGCGTATTATCCGCTTTGCTTTCTGCTCTATGAGGCATCATAGTGTTATAGATAGTAGCCAGCATAATTTCTTGAGAGGCTGTTGGGACATTAGTATACTCCATGCACTCAAGTCTGCCTTTGTCAATTTGCTTTGATCCTACGGCTGCAGTTCCTTTAGTACACAGTACATTTCGCCCCTCCGTTTTTGATTTAGTGCGATATGGCCCCTTTTTTTTTGGTCTCTTTACAGTTGAAGCACTAACATTCGGCGAGTTTAATCTTAAATCCTCCTCTGAGGTGCTCCCCTCATGAAAATCACCCCAGTCCTTACTCATATTAATACTCTCGTCGGATGACAAATCTGATAATGAATAGAAGTTGTCCGCAGCTTCTTAAAGCCCTATCAGATTTTGTGATGGACCCCCCTCCATAGAGGCCGACGGGTCTTTCTCGAATACACGTTTCTCCAGATTTCCAGGCCTGGTCTCATTAACGGTACCACCAGAAACAACAGAGACACCAGGAACTACATCTCCCAGAATGCTTCTCGCCTGACTCAAAACATTCAAAGCAAGCGGCGTTGCATTTTGTGAGTTTTGCACTGCTTCAAAATTCAGGCTTGATACAACCACATTCCCGGTCAAAATTTCCAAGTCTATGTCATCGGGGGTATGTTTTCACCCCTCCCAGATATATCACAACACGCACCAGCATTGAGAGCCACTTCCAAAGTTTCAGGGTGTATTATAGCGTTTCTTGTACTCTGTCTTTTAAACAAAGCTGGGACCGTATGAAGACTCTGTTTGCCCATATATATAACCGTTCTAGTCTTTCCTGCCAGTTCACCCCCTTTTTGAAAGTTAGAAGTAAGGGCAGAGTTCTCACCTCCTTCAGCTGGCGTTCCAATAATCTTTCCGTCCGCCGCATTAATCAAAAGCTGTTCACCAGCAGGGTGTTCCTTCGCTCTGATGCTGCGGGTGGTGATTTTAGGTGGCATTTTCCGTTGACCGGCGGCTCCTCCGTGCCCCCGAACGACGCCACAGTATGAACCACACAACAGAGCGGGAAGCCACCAAAATGCAACGCGGCGTCTGAAGGGAAGCAAATCAGACAGCATCTGCGTGAAATCTCAAATTGCCGAGCCCCCGAGTCACAGCCACACCGCCTCTGATAAGGTACGGCTATATGCAGAAGCTCCGCCGATCTCCGCCGGTCTCTGGATCTCTGGGTCTCCGATAATCAACGGAAGCCTCGCCACAAATAACACTGCAGCTTCACTTTTTCTCCCCAAGGAAAACACTTCTTTCACAGAGTTTAGCGTGTCCAAACAATAATCAAAGTCCGTGAAAAACTCTCATTCCTCCCCGAGATTCGGAGCAAAGGATTGAGCTGCTTACGCCGCCCACGCCACGGCTGCCATCTTTGCCTCTAGA
Source organism: Lissotriton helveticus (assembly GCF_964261635.1). Classification (NCBI taxonomy): domain Eukaryota; kingdom Metazoa; phylum Chordata; class Amphibia; order Caudata; family Salamandridae; genus Lissotriton; species Lissotriton helveticus. The sequence goes on from NC_136070.1 coordinate 1,150,055,035, forward strand.
AAACCTCCCTTTACTGTTAATTGGTAGGATTATTGAGAACAGTGAATGAAAGGAGAAGAATAGCATCTATAGGAGCAGAAAAAAAGAAGAGCGAAAGAGCAAGAGGGTTCGAGGAATGAGAACAAAGATAGAGAGTGAGTGAGAGATAATACTTAAAGGATTAGCCTGCACTTTGCAGAAGTCAAATATTGTGTGTATTTAAAGCTAATACAAAAAAATAGCAACATCAAAATCTGAATATGTAAAATACTCAATGCAGCCGCCAACAAAAAATGGTACAAAAGAGGGTGGTGATGGACGGAGCATCTGAACCAATCAAAAACTCACACCCAGTCAAAAGATCTGGGTTTAATCCATCACCGTTCTTTAGCCCACTCTGACACCCCAGTTCAGACATGGCCACAAAAAATGGGCAACACAAGATGGAAAGTGGATATGCAAAATAGGACTTACTATGTGAGGCATAACAAAATTTGAGATATGACAGGCGGTGGTGGGGCAACTCAGGTCACCTTACGGTCCTGCACATCTTCTCAGGTAGTGGATTTGTGCAGTGTTCCATGATATTTCCTTAAAAGACTTCGCCTGATATAATCTTGACGAAGAACGAAAATTAAGTGTAAAATAATTGTAAAAAATTTAACTTGTGTAGTCTTTGACCTTAACTTTTGCACTTCCCTAATAGCTATATGCTTTTCATTTATGGTTGAGGCTGTTTGTATGTATGTCCCTGCTCCCCAAGCTACTGTAGTGTAGTTCCTATATTCCCAATAGGCTCTGCGCATTGGAATAATATCTTCAGTAGTGTAGACGTAGGACTGAGGTTAACTAGGTCTCTACTGACGATATTAGACTTAAGTTTTTGCCAGCTAGCTCAGAGTTCACTAGAAACTTTCTCAAATAAGCGAGGAGGAGTTTAACCTCCCTGGATAGACAAGAAGGGATTTAGTTTCTGACAACCATAGAACATGACAACTTTGCTCTCCCTTATTAAGAGTGTATCTCTAGAGTTGTGTGAAAACAAAAGACAGCTATTTTACTCAGTCAATATGTGCGTACTTAGTTTCACCAGATTTGCAGAGAAAAAGAGAGACGGGCGTTTTCAATAAAAGGTGTTATTTATTGAGCAGTCTCTTTCCTCATACAAGAGAAATGAATTGCTTCAATTGCAATACTTATAGTTAAGTAAAGTGCATACAGTAAAAGCAGGATTATGAAATAATACTGTAAAAGCATTGATATGGTTTCTTAGCCATATGATACTTTAAAATGGATAAAATAGATACATACATATATACATTGACTAATCGTACTCAACCGGTGCTTCTAACTACGCCTACCCCGGTGTACCTGACCTAAGCCTAATACATGGGAGGGAGTAAGTAAGTAGCAGTTTAAGTTAAGTTTGGTTTGCCAAGAATCTGACTCAAGAATTATCTGTAAGGGTTTAGTCAGTTCAGTACCTGGGTATTAGAAGGCAGGAGGGCTGGTATCTCTCTCTCAGGACTCGGTATCCCAGTCACCCGCAAGGGTAGGCTGGAAACGCCGGAGGCTGGATTTCTTGGCAAGAGAAAAGACAGCGTCTTTCTCAGCGCGTCAAAAGGGAGGGGCAGCGTCCGTGGGCTCTCGCATCAGCTGGGCTCTCGGGCAAGTAGTCGCTGCTCCAGATTCACCACCACCGTGTGTTTGCTTAAGGCAGCGTTGGTATATTTATACCTGAAAGATGCCGGGTTTGACGTAAGGATGGACATAAGACGTCAATAAAGATGTCATTAAGAACTGGTTGTTCTTACAGTTTTACAGGAGTTCTCGGACGAAATCAAAACAATAGCAGCGGGGATTTCCCTGGTTTGCTGGAGGTTTAGATTTGTTTAAGAACTCGGTGTGCTTTTCTAGGGGGCTGGAGGAATAGGCTTGCTTAATATGACAGCATGCGCTATGACCGTATTATGAAAAGGGTTTCTGTGCCGTTGCAGGGATATTTATTGATTTATAACCGGGCAAGGGCAAAGAATAGGATATTGATTCAGGTACCTAGATAAAACACACTACACTACCTTCCTGATTTTGTCCTGTATTGGGTACCAAGTAACATAACACAATCAGGGCACATGTCTTAAGGAAAATAGTGGGGAGACTAATGCCAACCACAATTATTTATTATTATTTATAAGGTTTATATAGAGCTAGCTAGACCAGCAGGTATCAGAGTACTTTACATAAAAATGAAAAATAGAATAAAGTAGCTTTAAATATGATGCTAGAAACTTAGGGCCAGATGTGCGACCCTTTTTTGTGGTCGCAAATAGGTGATCTGCCCGTTTGCGACCGCAAAAAAATGTTCCAGGCATTTACAAACACTATTTTGCGAGTCACTGACTTGCAAAATAGCGGTTGTGACTCTCGCTATTAGAAAGAGGACGTCCCTTCCTTATAGTGAGTCTCAATGCCATGTGCTATTGTGTTGCGTTCGCGATTGTATTTGCGGTCGCAAAACACTCGCAGTTTTCCCCTTCCCCTTTGTGAGTGTGTGCAACATTTTTTTTAAGAGCTGGCAATGGTCCCAGGGACCACTGCCTGCCCTTAAAAATGAAACTGAAAAGTTTCTTTTTTCTTTTTTAAATGCAGCCCGTTTTCCTTTAAGTAAAACGGGCTGAATTTAAAAAGTTTTAAAAAACTGCCTTATTTAAAAAGCACCCACCGACATGGTGGTGTGCTGACCCCAGCAGGCCACTATCCATAGGAGTGCTAGCCATTCCCAAAGGGGTGGCAAATTGCGGTTACCTCATGCATATTAATGAGACGTGCAATTTGCAACCCCATTGGGGATTGCAAACAGTGTCTGAGACACTGTTGTACATTCACTTTTGCGAGTCACAAATTGCAAGTCGCAATTCGATGCAGTTCGCGACTTGCAAAAGTGAGTTGTCGTACATCTGGCCCTTGCATTCAAGAGCAAGCATAAATAGAGACAAAGATACTTATTAGGCAATAAGGGTGGTTACAGTATGCAGAACAATTAGAAAAGAAAAATGACATATTAGACAGCTGAAACAATCAACAAACCGACTATCACAAAGAGTCGAGTCATAGAGAGAGTGGGCTATTGGAACATAGATCAGTTGGCGTGCGTCTTAAAGTATTTGTTGAGGAGGAGGAGTTTCAGGTTCCTTTTTAAGCAGGAGAAGGAGGGGGTTTCATTGGAGGTCTCTAAGGAGTGAGTTCCATATCCTGGGTGCATTTCCAGAAAAAGAGCAAATCCGGGTGGATTTCATTTTCAAGTTGGGAGGTATGAGAAGAAGAGAGTTGGAGCTTCTCAGAGTTCTGGGTTGTTGTCTACATAGTTGGGGGTATGTGTGTGAAGGGCTTTGTGGGTGATGCAGGCAGTCTTGTAAATACATCTTCCTTCAGTGAAAAGCCAATTGAGGATCTTGAGAGCTGGTGTGATTTGTTCAAACCGTTTAACACCTGTTATGAGCTGGCCCGCCATGTTCAGAAATGATCTTAGGGGCAAGGTGCATTTTCAGCGTACCTGTGAAGATGGCATTCCCATAGTCCAGTTTAGAGAGGACAAATGATTGTACTACCATCTTGAAATCACCGGGGGAATGAATAGTTTAATTTTCTTGAGTTGTTTTAATGACTAAAGCGCTCTTTTGGCTGAGTTTTTGATGTGATCCTTCATTGACGTGTTTTCGTCCAGGATGGTGCCTAAGGACTTTACGGAGTTGGACAGGGTGAGAGAGCAATTTAGGGCATTCAGGTGCTTGAGCCAGTCTTGGATTGTTAGGTTGTTACTTTTAGGGGAGAACAGTGTTACTTAAATTTTGTCTGGGTTCAACTTTAAGTGGTTCGAACTAAACCAAGTTTGTATCTTGATTAGTGTGGCGTTGAGGTGTAGGATGTCACTGGGTGATTTGATTTTGACGTAGATTTGAGTGTCATCAGCATATAGGTGGTATTTGACCGCTGCTTGCTTCAGGATGACTGTAAGGGGTTCCATGAAGAGATTGAAAAGGGTAAAGGAGAGAATTGAGCATTGGGGTACACCAAGATTGACTAATGTGGGTTTGAAGCGACAGGAGTTGATTTAAATTTGTTGCTATCGGTGTTGTAGGTAAGATGTGAACCATTTTAGGACTGTGACATTCAATACCAGAGCAGATCATAAGTGTCTCAAGTAATGCAGAGTAATTTATGATATCAAAAGCCGCTGATAGGTCAAGTAGGATAAGTAGGCATGCGTCACCCTCATCTAAGGATCTGTGGATGTCGTCTGAGATATTGAGCATTGCAGCTTCTGTGCCACAGCCTTGCCTGAATCCTGATTGGAAGGTATCATGAAGGTTGTATTCACCTATATGTTGGTTAAGTTGTTGAACAACGGACTTCTCCATTGTTTTGGCAAGGAACGGGAGGTTGGAGATAGGTCTGAGGTTGTTGAGAACATTAGGGTCTGCCCCTGTTTTCGTTCTAGTTGGAGGGAGTCAGGTACACATCCTAAGGTGAGAGATGTGTTGAAGATTGTCCAGAACAGGGGAATGATGTGGTTGTGATTTTGTACTATTGTGAATGGGAGGGGATCCGTAGTGTGGAAAGTAGGCTTAAAGTTCACCATTAAATTGAAGACTTTGTTTTCTGTCATGAGTTTGAAGTAAGACCAATTGGCATAATTTTTCAGTTGAGTAAGATTATGGTTAACATTACATTTATTTGGGGCCATTTGGTCATTAGTAAGCTCTATGGGAAGGTTAGGTGGGATGGCAGATTTGTGTCTTGACTTGGATGAAGGATTGCTCAATTTTTGTGACTTTGTCAGTGAAGAAGCTGGCAATTTCTTCACAGCGTTCTTTGGTGGCTATTTTGTCTAAGGATGTGAGGGAGGTTTGTCATTTAACAATGTTGAAGAGCTCCCTGGGTCTATTCTTAGCACAGTCAAGTTGGTTGTGAAAAAAGTGGGTTTTCTCTAAAAGTGTGCTTCTTATATAAAAAATGTGCTGTTCTAAGTAGTGCTTGGTGCATTTTCAAGGGGTTCTGTTGCCATGTCCTTTCTGCCTGTCCAAGTTGTCTCCTCTCATTAAGATGTGAGCTGAACTAAGATTTTGATTGGATTGTCCTCAATTGTTTTATTTTGAGCGGTGCCACTTCATCGAGACCCTCCATCATCGCTGTATTATAGTGTGCAGTGAGGTCATCAACGGTACAAATGAGAGGGTGACTGTGTAGTTGGGCACAAATCCTGGATTCCAGTTCAGTTATTGGGACTGGTTTTATGTTCCTGGTCCAGTGCTTAGGTTTAGCAGTTAAGGCTCGGTGGGACCAAAGGTGGGTATCGATATTAAACAATATGAGATGGTGGCCGACCCAGTCAATGAGTGAGATGGATATAAAGAGAGACCAGCTAATTTTTTTTAATAATCGCATCTGGAATGGAGGCTTTAATATGTGTTAGTTCATTGCAGAGTTGCTTAAGGTCATTTATTTCAAGAAAATTGATGAGGTTCTGAACTGTGGTGTCTTCTGAGTTGTTCCAGTGAATATTGAAATCGCTCAAGAACACGTCCTTCGTGCCAGTTAGGGAGAACCATGTTACTAGGTCAGTTAACTCTTCTGTGAAGAGGGCACGATCACCAGGAAAGGTGGTAGATGGTGTGCAGTTTGATAGGAGATGAGCCTTTGACTTTAATTTCAACTCCGAGGTATTCAAAATTAGAGTATTCTTCCGTTTTTAAGATGGAAAGATAAATTCCTTCCTTGTGAATGATAGCTAGTCTACCACCTGTACGTTTAGGTCTGTCATGTCTAATGATGATGTATCCAGGTGGTATAAGCAGGTTTAGAATGGGGGTAGAGCGGTCATTAAGCCAGGATTCAGGGAGGAAAGCGCTTTCTATTTCTTCACTGAGTACAGCTTCAGCTCTATCTGTATCGTGCTGAACTGCTGGTCTACAGTTGAGGAGCATGCATGATAGAGGGCAGGGATAATCATTGGTAGAATGTAGTGTTTGATTAGTGGTGTATTGAACAGGTGGTCTGGGTGGGTAGATCATTATAGAATTGCTATTTGTGCCCGCTATTACTGGGATTCATGAGGGAGGCTTATGAACCATGGTCTGGTTCTTTGTGAGGTAAGAATCTCTGATTGTATCAGCTACCAGTGCTGATATGTACAGGAATTTATATAGCGCAAATCACCAAGCGGTTTCTAAGCGCTTGCTTAGGGAACCCGCCCTGGTATTCCCCTGTGAGATAACCCCGGCAGGGTATCCGCAAGGTGAAAGCCAGGCATCCCGCCGCGAGGGGCCGTTGTGGAGATTAAGCAAGCTATTGCCCAGAGTCGCAGAGTGTGAACCCGTGAATCGAGTAGGCACCGGAGCGAGAATTGTCGAGTCCATGGACATTTTAGGACTCAAGACCCCGCCGAGCCGGGAATTGAACCCTGGTCCCGGGCTGACCTCTGCTTCCAGGTCTGCCTCCTCTAACCAGTGAGCCACACTTCTCCACAATGATATGGGTCTGAGAGCTCCCTGGGGTCTGTGAGACTGACGACACAAGGGAGTAGAGGGTCAGAGGGTGTGCAGAAACAATTTATAACTACCCATGTGAGCAGGATAACTTGGCCCGGCCTGTGAGGTCCTGTCTTAGATGCGAGATGTCATTAACTAGAGAGTTGAGTTTTTGCTCCATTCGGTTCTGAAGGTGGACAAGTGTGTCACTGATGCTTCCAGCATTGAGAGTGAAAGGAAACGCTGCAAGTCCTGAGTATAAAGGAGAGTGTGCTACACTATGGGGGTGTTTAGTGTCATTGCGACTGGAAGTGTAGATGGTTTGAGTGAGCTCAGTAGGGTCTGCATTGGTAGGGAGGAGTGCGTCCCCAGATAGTTCAGTAGCATACGCTCTATTGTTGGGGCCTGCGCTCTCTATCTCGGCGTGAGCATAGACGAGTTTTGTAACCGTGTGTTTGCTGTTTAGGGTAGAAGCAAGTGAAGTCTTTCTGGTGAGTATTTGTCGGCGTAGTGTGTTAAAGGGGTCAGTACAGTTGCTAATAGTGTTAGAGGGTGTCTCAGAGTTGCATAGTGAATCGGTGGGTAAAAGAAGGCAGGCCGGTTGTGGGTTGATGATCCAGGGTTAGGGTGATAGTGGAGTTTGGGGCACATCGCCCTGCTGTGTCAATGAGGTGGAAAGTAATGTGAAGTGTTAATCAAAGATGGTGAGGTGAGGGTCTGTAGCTTGTATACGTATGTTCCATGCCCTGAAAAGAGAAATAGCAATTTCCCTTTGAAGGGTTGGAGAGGGAAACATGGGGAGTTTTGTTCCATAGGGTATTTTGAATTACTTAGTAACTCATAGGTGGAGAAGAAAGAGGGTTTCACACTTTGCAAGGCATTTGGAATAGAAGATGAAGTCGGTTTTCTTGTGCCGTTGGTCACTCTGTGGTAGGTATCAGCTATTAGTGTTTCCAGGTGCTGTTTCAGTAGTCTGTGTTTTAAAATTATTATTTACATTACCAGAGCCTTTTTTAGGATACCTGATGCTCCATGAGTTGGGGCCATATCTTTCAGGTGCAGTCTCGAGGGGTTTATGTGGGATCATTGTTCAAGACTTTAAAATCTGGTTGCAATTGAACAGCTAGATAGAGGGAATTAATGGAGTGCCGACACTTGAAGTCTTAGAAGGCTGAACAGGGTACTGTGGAAGAGTGACATTGTACAGTGAGCAATTCATTTGGATATGGATAAGTTGGTTAGAAGGCTGGAGAGGGGGCTGTGGAGGAGTAAGGTTATACCGTGATCAATTCGTTTGGCACATTTGAGGTGCATGGGTGCTTCAATTGCAAAAGTAGCATAGTTCAGTTCATTAGGTACACAAAACGCACTTCTAAATAAAACTCAAAAGCATCAGATAAATAAGGATAAAAAAGCAAATACGATCGGACTGATCTTCAAAATATCGCTACTTTTCACCTTAATAATTTACCCTCTTACCTGATTTCTCACATCCCCAGTCCGTCACGGCTTTTGTGTGCCGCTTGCACGGAGGGACGCAACTCCTCCCCCAGCCACCCCACTTCCTGTAGAAGCCTGTTAAAAAGCTGAGGATTTGGACCCACGGCTATTGGCAACACGAGCCAGGTTCAGAAGTCTGACTGTGGGAATGTTTTTAAAGAATTGCTGACTTGTAAAATTGCTTATTTGCACATTTTGTGGGGGTTCTCTTTTTAAATCGGACTGATCTTCAAAATATTGCTACTTTGCACTTTAATAATTTACCCTCTTACCTGATTTCTCGCATCCCCGGTCCGTCACGGCTTTTGTGTGCCGCTTGCACAGAGGGACGCGACTCCTCCCCCAGCCACCCCACTTCCTGTAGAACTATTATACACAGATGGAGAATCAGACGCGCAGCAGACGCGCGCAGTGGATGTGCGAAGCGGGCGTGCCACTGGCACGCCATAGGCGCGCTTAAGGCAAGCCCGTCTGCGCCCGTCCGCGTCCGTAGGGGTCCAGGGGCCAAAACCCCTGCTCCTGTCGCCTCTCAGCGGAGACAATATGGATCGGATGAACTGCGTTCCTTAGCCGGTTCGAGTGCAGGGTCATGCCAACATTGCATCCCACCTACATGTGATGAATTGATATGTGCATTTTGCAGTTTCCATCCTATGACAGATCCTCATGTTGGTCTTATAAGTTTGCCGAAATATAAAATTCTAGTTTTAAATTGTAGATCTCTGCCCAAACATACAGGGGAAATCTCCATCCTTCTTGAAGAAGAACTACCTGAGGTATTGTTCCTGACCGAAACGTGGCTCACGTCCAGCTCTGAGCCCGACATCATTCAAGCACTGCCAAGTTGTTACTCGATCTCAAGGCTTGATCGACCGGCTGGGAAGGGGGGGGGAATAGCAATTATATGTAAACAGGGCCTTATATGCGACTGACAGGTAGCCCAGTTCCAGACTGCGAAAACACAATTTTTTCGATTGAGTTTTCGCCAGTCCTCACCTTCTCTGGTATTCTGATATATCGCACCCCTGGTCCTGTACTGAATTTCTGCAATGCATTACCTGATCTGGTGGCGGAATTGGCTAGCTTTCTAGCTAACTTCACTTTATTGGGTGATTTCAATCTCCATTTTGACGACCCATTGCAGATTTCTGCTAACGAACTTACGAAGGACCTAGCAGCCTTCTATCTCACACATAAAATCAATGAACCGACACATGTAAAAGGCCATTTATTGGATCCTGTCCTTTCGAACTCAGAAGAGTTGTCTGGAGGAAAACCCATCCCTGTTCCATGGTCGGACCATTTTATTATCCCTCTTATCTGGGCCCCTTTTTCTTCATTTCCATGTTCTCAGGTAACATATTCCAAGAAACGTTCATGGTCTAAACTGTCAGTTGAACAATGGACATCAGTATTGGAGGAAACCACACCAGAATTCTCATCAAATTATAATTTTAATAGTTGGGTGCAAAAATCCCTAGACTTTCTTGTTCCAGTAAAAACTGTTAGAAATAATAAGGAGACAATTCAAAAACCCTGGTACTCCACCTTACTACGGGCCCTGAAACAAAATTGTAAAAAACTGGAGACAGCATGGAGAAGAAACTTTTCACCAGATAAGAAAAAACTATACAGAGAAAGCATTCAGCTTTATAAGGCCGAAATTAAAGCTGCTCAGTCAGTTTATTATGGAAACAAGATCCTAGCTGCCTCCAGCTCCCCTCGGGAGATCTTAAGTATAGTGAAAACCCTTTCCAAAGTTCCTTCCCCTTCGGCTGCACCAGATACTTCAGGAGCGCAATGTGATAAGCTAGCGGAATACTGTTTCTAACAAAATCGAAGCCATGTATTCGTCATTCCCGTTGACTGAGCTGGATTTTGCAGCCCCTGTTACCTTATCTCCTGTCAATCGGGTGCTTCTGGATAACATCCCGGCCATAGAGATGCCTGTCTTAAGGAGCCTTTTATCTAAAGTGAAGACTGGCTCACCCAACGATCCTGCCCCTTTAGGGAAACTAAAGCTGGTAGCTGAGGTGTCCTCCCAGTGATTCTAGATCTCATTAACACCTCACTTTCCTCAGGGATTGTTCCCCCTATGTGGAAAGAAGCCATGGTAAAGGCTCTGTTAAAGAAACCCAGCCTTGACCCAGCAGATCTGGGAAGCTACCGGCCTATCTAACTCCTCCCTGCAATTAGCAAAATCACGGAAAAATACATTATTCAAATTCTATCATCCTATTTGGAGACTAACAATCTTCTCCATCCTACACAGACTGGTTTCCGTCCCTTACAGGGTACTGAGACGGGTTTACTTTCTGTAGTAGAAGAATCAAGAAGGATAGTAGATGCTGGTGGCACTGCGGTGGTCCTCCTCCTTGACCTCAGTGCCGCCTTTGACACCGTAAACCATCAGATTCTGATTCACAGACTGGGTAACTTAGGTATCACGGGAACGGCCCTGGCCTGGCTAAAATCCTTCCTGAATAATAGATCATTTCGAGTTTTCGATAACTTAGTCATCTCCAAACAAACATCTCTTCAATGTGGAGTTCCGCAGGGATCTTCATTAAGTCCCACCTTGTTTAATATGGTAGGGTGTTGAAATATCGATTACAAAAATATAGTTGACAAAAATATAGTTGTAAAAATATCGTTTACAAAAATATCGACACCCTATACCTAAACAGGTAAGTACATAAATATCGACTCAAAAATATCGTTGTAATAAATATTGATGTAAAAAATATCGACTTTTTAAATTAATTAAAATTACATTCAATATTAAATAAATATAAGTACTATTAACAAAATAAATTTCATTACTTTTATTTTTTGACTACTGAAAACAAATTAACTACACTTTTTCATTATAAACTTAATAAATGTGTACATATACATATAATTAACACATTACTTTATATAACAACAATAATACATACATATAATTAAAATATAAAATATATTATTAATTAAAACATTTGATAGCGAAGGGGTAAAAATTACTATTCCCACTCCAGAGGGTGCAACAGTAGGGAAAGCGTTGGATAGCGTAGGGGTTTAAATTACTATTCCCACTCCAGAGGGTGCAACAGTAGGGAAAGCGTTGGATAGCGTAGGGGTTTAAATTACTATTTCCACTCGAGAGGGTGCAACAGTAGGGAAAGCGTTGGATAGCGTAGGGGTAAAAATTACTATTCCCACTACAGAGGGTGCAACAGTAGGGAAAGCGTTGGATAGCGTAGGGGTAAAAATTACTATTCCCACTCCAGAGGGTGCAACAGTAGGGAAAGCGTTGGATAGCGTAGGGGTAAAAATTACTGTTCCCACTCCAGAGGGTGCAACAGTAGGGAAAGCGTTGAATAGCATAGGGGTAAAAATTACTATTCCCACTCCAGAGGGTGCAACAGTAGGGAAAGCGTTGGATAGCGTAGGGGTAAAAATTACTATTCCCACTCCAGAGGGTGCAACAGTAGGGAAAGCGTTGGATAGCGTAGGGGTAAAAATTACTATTCCCACTCCAGAGGGTGCAACAGTAGGAAAAGCGTTGGATAGCGTAGGGGTAAAAATGACTATTTCCACTCCAGAGGGTGCAACAGTAGGGAAAGCGTTGGATAGCATAGGGGTACAAATTACTATTCCCACTCCAGAGGGTGCAACAGTAGGGAAAGCGTTGGATAGCGTAGGAGTAAAAATTACTATTCCCACTCCAGAGGGTGCAACAGTAGGGAAAGCGTTGGATAGCGTAGGGGTAAAAATGACTATTCCCACTCCAGAGGGTGCAACAGTAGGGAAAGCGTTGGATAGCGTAGGGGTAAAAATTACTATTCCCACTCCAGAGGGTGCAACAGTAAGGAAAGCGTTGGATAGCGTAGGGGTTTAAATTACTATTCCCACTCCAGAGGGTGCAACAGTAGGGAAAGCGTTGGATAGCGTAGGGGTAAAAATTACCATTCCCACTCCAGAGGGTGCAACAGTAGGGAAAGCGTTGGATAGCGTAGGGGTAAAAATTACTATTCCCACTCCAGAGGGTGCAACAGTAGAGAAAGCGTTGGATAGCGTATGGGTAAAAATTACTATTCCCACTCCAGAGGGTGCAACAGTATGGAAAGCGTTGGATAGCGTAGGGGTAAAAATTACTATTCCCACTCCAGAGGGTGCAACAGTAGGGAAAGCGTTGGATAGCGTAGGGGTAAAAATTACTATTCCCACTCCAGAGGGTGCAACAGTAGGGAAAGCGTTGGATAGCGTAGGGGTAAAAATTACTATTCCCACTCCAGAGGGTGCAACAGTAGGGAAAGCGTTGGATAGTGTAGGGGTAAAAATTACTAAATGTATTTACAATGTTTAAAAATTAACAAATCTTAATTTTTATTTAATTAATCATTAATTAAATAATTATTCAATTAAAATGTAATTAATTCACTACTTTTTCACTTAAAAATTCAACTACACACACCTAAAATTAATTAAACAATTAACATAATTAATTTACATAATTATTAATCAATTAACTAATTGAAATTAATTAACTATTACTTATTACACTATTTATATTCAATTAACACAATAATTAATCAATTATTTTATTATATTTAAATTACTTCCCACCCTACTCCCCTATAAACCCACAACCCGCTACGGAACTATTAACACTAAATTCAACATAAAATACGGTATTAACTAATAAAATACTACAAAAAATACTACTTTGACAACCAATACTCATTAAAAACACTTAATTACTTATTATTATTTAAAAAACGATATTTTTGTAAACTATGTTTTTGTAAACGATATTTATTACAACTATATTAATGTTAACGATATTACTTACCTGTCTGTCGATATTCTTGTCAAACTATATTTTTGTCATCGATATTTCTTCTTGTCGATATTTCTGCGGCGATATTAAGGTTAGTCGATATTTTTACGACGATATTCCCGCTCTGCACCGTTTAACATTTATACCGCCACTCTCGCAGAGATAGTGCTACCCTTTGGAGTCCATATAATATCCTACGCGGATGATATGCAATTGGTGATTGGGCTCAATAAAGGTGAAAGTTCTTCCTTCAGCCTCCATCCCTGCTTGGAGGAAATTGCAAGATGGATGAATAATTCTTTCTTGAAGATGAATGGGGGAAAGACTGAAATTATGATCTTGGGTAATCAGTCTCCTCATGTACTGATGGAAAGATGGCCTACTTCCATGGGACCCGCTCCTACTCCAAAGACCCAGCTAAAGAGTCTAGGCTTTTGGATGGACCACGAACTTACCTTCAAAACCCAGGCTCGGAAAATGGCAGCTGAATGCTAAAACGGTCCGGAAGGTTCTCCTTCTTCTCCCTTTTCAGGCCAGAAAGGTTACGGTCCAGGCCCTGGTGTTGTCCAGCCTGGACTACACAAACGCCCTATATCTGGGCGCACCAGCGGCCACTCTCTCTAAACTTCAGACCACACAAAACTGGGTGGCTAGACTCTTAATGGGTACCCCCAAGTATCAATCGGCCAGACCGGCTCTTAAGGCATTGCATTGGCTGCCGGTCCAGGAGAGAGTGAAGTTCAAAAGCCTATGTATTGTCCATAAATCCCTGCTGGGATGCCTCCGGGTAGCCATGCGCTATATAAATGCTCTTTACAATTACAATTACAATTACAATGAGCAAATAGTCAATAAGCATACCAATAGGGTGGGTGGTTGTTCATAGTTAAGGCCACTAGGTGTCAAGGCTAGATAAGGATTGAATACTACATGAAAAGGTCTAGACTGAGGTAGTGCTTTAGTTGTAAGGTCGAGTTTGCAGGGAGAGAGGGAAGATTATTGCCAAGGGGTAGAAAAGCACAGAGGGGCAATGTATCAAAAAGGGGGTGTTCTCTACCACCCTAAAAGAGGCCCAGTTTCTTATGCTCTCCACAGTCCCCTGACCCCTGTCGTTTCAGTATCCCCAAAAAACTCAACTGGTAGTGCCCAGTGTATCAGCGCTCACCTCACCTTTATGAAGCTAGGTCGGAGATTGCTGGGGCCACATTCAGCCTCCTCAGTTATAGCCACCAAGGTCTGAAGCAGCCCCGTCAATCCACCTTACTCCTAACGGAATATCAGGGTCGCCGTAGGTGCTCGCAGCTCCCTTTTAGAATCCAGGTCATGCGCGGATGTGTAGGGTACTTATCAGCTCACGGCTCCAGCTGCATCGTCCTGTGCCCGCACCTTCACCACGCACCCCCTCAATGCTGCATCACGTCACAGGACTCACCTCTCCAGACCTGCCTCTATGCATGGTAATCTCTTATGTAAGTCTTCCTGGACAGTAGGTGCTGGCATGTATATTTAGGGTCTCCACAGTCCACCTGAGTCCAGGTCAGGAGAATTCGAAGCACCCACAGTCCTAAAGATTCCAGCAGTTCACTCCCAGGCTGTCAGCAACAACAAAGGCCTATTAAGAGGTGGGAGGTAGAAGAGGTAGTGCCTGTAATTAAATTTAGGTTGTGGGCCAACCCATTGCATGATGGCCACTGATTACCTGTGAAAGAGGAGTTTGGAATCCAGTAGCCCTCTGTCAGTTTCTATGAAGCCACACAAGGCCACCTTTGTGGCTTCATAAATCTTGCAGCGCAAATTACTGTGTTTCATTACTCTGCGCCAGGGAGGCATTTCCATGGGTGTTGCATGGGTGTTCCCATGCAACATTCATGGATTTTGACGCATTCCCAGATTTACAAGAAATTGTAAACCTGGGAATGCGCCTAAAAGATAATGCCTCCCCAGGAGAGGCGTAACGAAAAGAAATATCTTTATTTCTCCTCTTTTTTTTTCCACTTTCAATGTTTGCTACATTCTGCAGCATACATAGGTATGGTAAAGTTTATTATGCATAGTTAATTAAAACCAGTGCAAAACATGTTACAAAAGGATCATAAAATATCATACTTTAAAACCATTAAAAAATAAACGTACGGTTAAAAGGTGCAATGTGACTGTCCATGCGCCTTTTTACAAAGATGGAACAATGGGTTCCCTTACTTCCTTCTGTCCGTCTGCTTGTTAGCTTGTATCTGTGTTGATGGGCCCCAGTTTTGGCGGTCTTGGAAGTCTTTGCTCGACCATCGCGAGAAATTTGACATATCTGCAGTTCAGTTTAGTATTCGCAGGATTCAGGCAGGCGAGCACCGCTTGCCTTCTGGTGCAAATCCCTTTCTGCTTAAACTGGTCCTTAAGGAGCAGATGGCAGGCTTGTTGTAGTTCTTCACAGAGACAGGCCATCTGGAGAATGTCACCCTTCTTTGAGTTGCAGAGCGGACAGGCCTCGTTGCCCTCTGTCCTGAGCCATGGTGGGAGATGCTCTGTACTTGGCAGAATCCCTAATCTGTATTTCAGGAACCTCATTTTTGTGGCTTTTGGGTAACCATCACTAAAGTATGATTGTGGTGTCAAAGATTTGTGCGAGTTGAGGGTCATCCATGCGTGAGATCTTTTGGAAAAAGCAGCCTTATCCTCTAGTAAGGAAAGTGATTTGATATTTTTCCAGACTAGTTTTTTAAAAGTGATGTGCCCGAGTCGCATGTCCCAAAGCGCAGCGAGTTTGGTCGCTCCCAGCGCTGTCTGCAGGTAAGTTCTTGCCTGAGATGTGTCCCTGCCTTGTATGTCCTGCCATAGCAAAGAGTTTAATGTGTCTATAGTGGCGGTGCTGAGTTTATGGCAGCAAATAATGTATGCTCCGTACCTGGCTAGATCTTGTTTTTGCAAGCCGAACTCCAGTCTTATTTAAGCAGGCGAAGTGTGGAGCGGGAGCGAAAACATTGTTCTATAAGCTTTAACCTGTATGTTGTCCAGGTTTTTGGAGTCTCTTCCCCACAAGGCCTCGCTGCCATAGGTGATCGAAGGGAGTAGTTTCGCCTGAATGACTTTCAGAGAGGGGGTCAGGGTCGGTCCCATCAGTTCGGTAGCTACATTTTTCAACACAACGTCACGGCAATCAATGCTCCTCTCCTGCTTGTTTCCTGCTTCGCAAATGAGTCTTCTCTATCAAAAGTAACTCCCAAGTATTTATACTCACTAGCTGGCTCGATTTTTTGTCCACCAAGAGACCATACAGCATACATAGAAAGAGGAAAAAGCCTCTCAGGATTGTTTTTGTGCAGGAAGGTGCCCCTCCCTGCACAAAAACAATCCTGTGTGGAATGCAGGCACCCGTGCACCATGGTGCAATGGTGTCTGTGTTGGCGCTATGCAGCCTATTGTGTGCCAGTGCAGGGAAAAGGACAGGAATGCGCCACATTTCCTAAAATATGGCAAATTCCTGTCCTTTCCCAGTGACACAGTGCAACTCTATGCCACTTTTTCATAAATATGTCTCGAAGTGTTTGAAAATGGAAGCCGCTGCAGCACTGGGGCACAAGGTGACACCTTTCAGCATTAGGCGAAAAATAGTGGTAGAGGGAGCTCTGTTCTCCCGCCTCCATTCCTGACTTGTGCCTGATAATAAAAATGAAAAACATCTCTTACTTCTTATCAATCTTATCAATCACCTCACTTACAATTGACTCTAGTACAGATCATCAGATTAACATTTGCATTAGATGAAAGGGCGTGTGCTTCTAATAACAAAGGGTATCGATTTGAACCAGTGTTGGGGTGATATGGTTCTAAGTGTTGTGAATTTGTTTTAATTTCCCACAAGCAAAAGCGACATTACAAAATAGAACAGGCAAAACTATGTATTTTAATAACATTGGTGAGATGCAACTCTTTGGCTAAATACCTTGTGGATGGTAAAATGTTATGTGTACCAAACAGTTTATTACACTAACCATTTAAGAAATATCTCTGAATGTTCATATGAACAGAAGTTGATGCTTCTCGGATTATCTAGTGCATTGTTATTATTGTGCTCAGCACTTATTAGAACTATGAACCAATAGTTTTTTTAACACGTGCAGCTGTTCACCAGGGTCAGTGCATATGCATATAGACAACATTCGTTTCTGTCATAGGCAACTGACCTTTGTTTGCACAGGCCATCCATTTCAAGTTGTCAGCAAATGCAGCTTCTCTGCCTATCAAATAGGTAAACATACGGACCTGCAATGAAAACATATATGAATAGAGATTATTGTAAAGACAGAATGTTCAGTTTGCTAAACATTTTCACTTGCTATTGGCACATTAGGTGCAAAAGAAGATTGAGGAAAACAAAGAATGGCAAACATCATTTTCTCAGTTTTTTCAAAACTTTGGCATATCAGACATACATTACCCCTAGTATGTAAGCAAGCAGACACTGGTAGGCTCATATGTCATGAAATAAGAACATTGTGTGGTAAGTTGATAGCGTCACAATTTGAATTTTATGCACATTTACGAATAGAAAGCATTATTACTTCTGTTGTTTTATCACCAATAAAAGGCTGATTATAACTGCTTCTGAAACAAGCATTGGCAAAGCCAATCTGTCTGGCATTGCATGCTAGCCTTTTGTCTTTGCCAATGGTTGTTCACCAATATTATTATTATTTTTTAAATAGCATTTTTGTAAATAAAGTTTTATTAGCATTTATAAAAAAATATACACAACAATACCAACAACTTACCCCCACTACCACCCCTTCGCTAAAGTCCAATCACCATTACAGTATGAGTACAACACATATTTATTTAGCAAAATATCTTTCTACTCATTTTCTTCCCTAGATTCATCACCATTTTCCATTATTTTAAGTGGATCTAATAAATGATCCTATGAACGTTCTCTTTCAATTGATCTTCCTTTCCCCATATCACTATACAACACTGCATTCACATAATCCACCCATCAAACCAGCTCCTCTTTCCATTTTGCCACACACACTAGGGGGTCTAGGCCCCTTCCAGTTCATAGTTATCTCACATATAGCAAGTACCAATGCTAATTCAATACATTCTGTAGTAAGTTTACACTTTGTAGTTGTTAGAAATCCCCCCAGTAGAGAGATCATAGGAGAATACTCATTTTTGGAATGTTGGGAGATCCATTGAAAACAATAGAGTACTCCGGACTTCTAATGTCCGGTAGAAGCACAGAGCTCCAACATTCCAAAGTTGTTGTTCACAGTTGTTGCTGTGAACAAAGGCCTCACGGAGCACTGGGGGTTTCAATCCCCTCGTGCTCTGTAATACCTTTGCTTTATTTGTTCGAACATTCTGCCCTCTAGTGGTGGAATGCTCTAATAGTCTTATAGCCCTCTGTAGTTGGTCTATATTGGCATTAAAGTCCTACTACTTGTTAAAGGACCTCGCCTTCGGCTCAGGCCCTTAACTCTGGAGCGGGCCTATAATGGCCGGTGCCGCCCGCTATGGTGGGTTATAAAGCTATGATATATCTCAGTGTTACAAGATTTATACAGAATACTACCTCCGTCCAGTATTCCACTAATAATGCTCTTGACCATACCATGTGTAACATTTCAGCATCCTGTTCACCACTTCTTGGGCATGCCACATTTGTCTGATAAATGTGAGCTTTTTTCCAGGAGTTAGATATGCCCTATGCAAGTAGAAAACATTTACCAATTTAAATCTCACATTTCTAGATGCAATGTTTGAATTTGCAAGAATTTTATACCATTCCACTTCATACGGCCAATTGTGGTACACAATATTTAACAAGCACTATGTATTTGTGGCTCTACTAAACCCATACCCCAGTGGTTGCACAATCTAGTGATCTCAAAAGTGGCTGAAAATTCTTCAAATGATAGTATCACCCAATCACTATACAAATCTCCTATCCTCTGCACCCCATGGTTTGCCCACTCTGCTAAGCCCCTCAATCTTCCCCGGGAATGATTTGTGCTAAACTTCCCAATAGAAAGCCCGTGGCATAGGGCTCCTGAGTGTTAGTTTGTTGATGTGCACAATGCGATGAGTACCGGACTACCTTTCATGCAGTGGGCATTTCCCACATTGGTACTCTGACAGGGGCGCTTTGGATATAACAATGGTCTGAGTTGAACCACTTTTTAATTTTTAATTGAGGACGCTCACAGCACTGAATAAAGCTAAATTTAGCCAGTGAGTAGGATCACATTTTTAATGTTGGGAATTGCATTTAATTTCCTTTCTCACAGGGACCAGTAGGGCACTTATGTGACATTAGCACCTACAGTGCACACTTTATCTTTCTTTCACAGTTTCTTTCCTTCACTTTTGAGAAAATTTACATTGGAACACATTTCCTTTTCATGGTGAGAAAGCAACCAATGATGATGAGAGGTTGTGCTAGCGAGTACCAACTAGCAAGCCCCCCTACCCTGAGGTGCTTTCTCTCCACTCTCACATTCTAACCTTTTCTAATCAAATTTTGGTGGGAATTCTTTGGCTGCAGTGTAGTGACATTGTGTTATAAATTGGACATATAGACACTCGAATTAGCAGTAGTAGACCGCACCATTGGGGGAGTCTTTAAAAAATATTATAGACTCCTCTAGGGTCTGAAAGTTAATGATATCTGTCCATTGACTTAGGCCCTGGTTGTTGATAATGTGTTGAGTGGGGTCGGCTTGACTTTTTCCCCCTTTGCTCCTTTCTGTGTTGATGACTCTGACAGGGCCACAAGGATTCTGTACAATACATCTACATTAGTAACATCTCAAAAAGTACCTCCCTTGGAAATCTTCTTGAATTAATCCATTGTGTAAACTATTGCAACTGAGATGCTCGGTGATAGCTTCCCATATCTGGGGCAGCTAATCCTCCCTATCTAGAGGGCCGCTGTACCTTAGCCAATGCCACTCTACGCCTACCTGTTCCCCTTAAGAGAAACCAACAAAGAACCAATTTCCCCAAATACTCTACAAGGTATCACTATGGGCAATGTTGTGAAGAAATAAAGTAATCAGGGCAACACCACCATTTTTGCTACTGCTGTTCGTCCTGAAACTGAAAATGTCAGTGTTCTCCAAAATTCTATGCATACCCGTAAACTTCTAAGTGCCACACAAATATTACCCTAAAAAGAAATCAATGGGAGCATGGTATATCGAACCCCCAGATATTCTAAACACATTACCTACCTATTAAGCCCCCTCAGATCTGAAGGTTGTGGCACATCCTTTTGTAATGGGAACTGGTGTGATTTATTCCAGTTGATGCATAAGCCGGACGTTTTCCCAAACCGATCTAAGAGGTTTATAACATATGACAAATCAACATTAGCATCTTTGAGAAATAGCAACATATTATCTGCATATAATGCTGAATAATGTTGTTCACCTTGTACCTCCAGACCACCCAACTAGCAAGTGGTTCTGTAGCAATTTCAAATAATGTCGAGAGTGGGTAACCCTGTTGAGCCCCTCTTCCCACTACATATTTTTCTGTAATATGCCTACCAACTTTGATATGAGAAATAGGTGCCACATACAGAAGCCTCGCCCTTGCAATAAATTGGTTTGCCAATCCCATCTTATTGAGCACTTCAGCACTTCATAAAGGAAATCCCAATGTAAACTATGACATTCCTATTCAATATCAGTTGCCAAAATCAACCCTTTTTCCTTCTCTGCGAAATCAGATTCCATGATCCCCAGCACCCTCCTAATATTATGAGCTGTATTCCTTCCTGGAATCAATCCAGACTAATATGTATGCATTATCTCAGGCATTAATGGAGATAGGCGCATTGCTAATAGTCTACTCAATATCTTGCAATCCAGATTTAGCTTAGAAAATGGGCGATAAGCCCTTACATCCTCAGGGGCTCTTCTAGTTTTAACAATGGGATCACTATTGCTTCTGCAGTTGTGTGGGGCAATTTCCCCGCCTTATGGGCTGCTAAGTAAAGATTAACCAGCCTTGTGCCAACTCCTCCATATAAGTTGAGTAAAATACCCCGGGGAACCCATTCATTCCAGCGACATTCCCTCTTATCATTTGCTTTATGGCAGACTTCACTTCTTGAACAGTTAACTCCCCACCCAAGTCTTTTTCTCCTCCACTGCAATCTTAGGCATTTCTACTGGCTCTGAAAAATTATTAATAAAATGTGGTGGAAGCGCCAATGGCATAGCATATAAACCTGCATAAAACTCTCTAAATCTTCTATTGATGGCCTCTTGTGTATAAGTTGCAGTGCCCTCCTCAAAATATATTTCCAGTATCTGTGTGCCACTACTTCTAGGGTTTGTGAGCCAGGCCAACAAAGAACCTGCCTTATCACCATCGGCATGGCCCTTTTCATATACTCTCTATAGTCAAAGCTATGCAATTTTTCTATATCTACTGCCACTTGCTCCCTGGCATCCAAACGCTGCTGTTTCACTCTGGTTTTCCTGGTCTCACCAACACTAGCTCTTGCAGCACTTTCTGATGTTTATCAATCTCTTTCACAAGGGCATTTCTTACTCTCACTGTCTCCGCTCTACAGTGTCCAAGTATAACAACCTTAAAGGCATCCCACTCCATCAGAGGGGACACAGTGGAACCCTTGTTTTCCTGAAAATTATTTACCACTGCCTTTCTGATAACATCACAAAACACTGGATATTCAAATGTTTCCACGCACAATCGCCAGTCTGGAATTCATGCCTGTTCTCTATTCCACCCCACTGATAATAAACAATGATTATGGCCAGAGATTGTTCTGCATAGGTACTCCACATTTATGACTTTACGATGCACTGCAGGATGACACAACAATGTATCCAATCATAAATGCAGATCATGCAGCCCTGTAATGAATGTACTACCTGTGTCACTCACAATGAAGTTAGCCAATGGATGCAGTGGGCTGACTCACTGCCCCATGCTGTATGCTGTATGAGGCAGAAGAAAAATAGGAATGGCACAAAAACAGACCGATGGATGAAGAAGGTTGACTGAAACCCCTCATAAGTATAATAAATATAGCATTTGCTAAAACCAAAAGATCTTAGCTAACAGCAGACATAAGCATTTGAAAAAGCATGTGGTAACTGTTTCACTGCATATTATTCCTACCTTTCTCCTATATTATGTATTATAGGGAATGAAACCCAGGGGTAAACATTAATTATGCTATATTAATATCAATTATGTTAGCAGTGTGCTTTGAGTAAGAACAATAATATAAAATTGAGCTCAGTACTTTCATGTACATTTTGAATGTGTATGGGTGAGTCACACAACATTGCTTACATTCTATATAGAACTGACAAGGGAGCCTTAATTAAGGTCCTTCACTTTTTTCTAGGTGATTGATAGACATAAAGAACTGTAATTAAGGCTTCCGTGTCATCTAACCAATAGGACATAGAAACAAAAATAGAACTGTAAAGACTGCAAGGGAGTCTTCATTATTGACCTAACTTTGTTTCCTACGTTGCTTGGCTTTAAAATGCTAATACTCTGTGTTTATGAGTTAGCACATTTACTCCAAACCTATGCACTTTTCCAGGGCAATTTGGTTAGATGGTATTCTGTATTAGTAATCACTAACATTAACACACGTATTGCTTGCATGCTTCTCTTATCATTCACAGTAATTGAAAACCAATTGTTTTTTTAGGTACTTTTTACCTTTACCTGTGCAGTAAAGAAAGTGGCATTTGCACAAAAGTTTGCAATTCATTGTACCTCATGCTTTTGCACCGTGCTGTGGATTTAAGAGTGTAGCAAATAACCAAAATGCCAGAGAAACACATCTGCATTGAACTTCTTGTATAGGGATATATGTAAAGGAGATATTAGGAATCATTAGATGTCACAACATGATATACATAGGAGGTCTACAAAAAAGATATTGCTCCGTGGAGTGAGTGGTCACTTGGTGCAAGTGACCCAAGCAACCAAAAATGGCTGACAAAGTATACTGAATTAAAAATGGCAATAGACATAAAAGGTAAGTGTTGGACCTGGCCCTTTCTGTAGGGGTATCCCCAAACATTTTGCCTTCCTCTTGTATTTTTTCTGACCTGTTTTTGTTGGCTTTAGGACTCTGGGCACTTTACCACTGCTACTCACTGCTAAAGTGCATGTGTTCTCCTCCTTAACTATGGTATGATTGGTCTACACATGCTTGGAATATTTAATGTACTTGTAAGTCCCTTGTGCAGTGGTATCCCATATACCCAGGGCCTGTCACTGAAAAGGAAACTCACAAATATGCACTGAGAAACAGTGAGGAGCGGTTGTAGTTTGCCACTGTAAAACACTTACATTGTATGGGAAATTGAAACATCAGGCGCCAAAACAGCTTTAAACGGTAGACACTTCCCACTGTAAAACGATTGCGTTGCCCTGGCTTTAACTTTTTTCTTCCTTCTAGGTCGCAAATCGCAGTGATAGTTATAATGGATGCAGACACTGTCGTGCACACAAATGGCTTGGGCTTAGTGGGATGGGCGCCCTCTGCAGACCTCGGTTGGAGTCTTCGGGGAACCTTACGCGCAATATTCAATTGTTGGAATGCTCACAGCCTGCCTCGCGTTTAACGGTGATAGCAGGTATCACCAGCCTGAGAAGGTCCTTAGCAGGAAATCAAAACATTTCGAAATGCAAATCTGGTGGTGCCAAAATAAAAAGGCTGTATGAAATAAAACAGCTGTGCCGCTCGAGGAAACGGATTAAAGCTAAACTGAAGACTGCATCATAAAGTACACTGGCATTTGTAGATAAAAAGCCCCAACAGCATGAAATACGAAACTGGCAAAAACAGTAACAAAAATGTAAATCTGGAGGTGATTCTTAGATCTCAACTCTTAATCCAGATCCCCTTTTTAATAAAGAAACAGTACCTCAGAGCAGAGCCAGAGTGCCTTGAGCACCTCACGACTCTATGTTCAGTGTCGAAGCTTTGGTTAACTGAATTCTGTTGGGTTCAGACCAGATTGTCGCCAAATGAAGTGTTGATGTACACAACAAGAGAGGTCAGGAACTGCAGACAAGGAGTTGAGTTTAAATTGTAAGAAGTTTATTTCCTTATACGAAACTCCAGCCACTGGCAAGAACAATCACAGCTTTCTCCACTTTTCAATTCACCTCTCTACTCTCTATTCTAAAAAGGCACTTATCAAAAGAGTTCAGGATTCAGAAAGCAAAGTCCAGTCCTTTCACTCCCAGGACAGAAGCAGCAAGTATCAGGCCAGCACAACAAATCAACAGGCAGAGTATGAGTCCCTCTCAGAGTGTCCAGCTCTTCCTGGGAGAATGTCCAGTCCTTACACCAGTTTCTACCTTTGAAGTAGGCAAACTTCAAAGCAAAGTCTTTATAGTGCACAAGACCCTGCCTATCCCTTACCTAACCTCACACACACTAGAGGTGGTAGAGACAGCTTTGTGTGAGGACAGGCCTATTCAGGTGTCAGTGACAACTCCTACCACCACTCTAGCTCAGAAAGGCCAATCAGCCTAGTGATGGGCCGTCCCGATATGCAAGGTACACCTCAGCTCCCTTTGTGTGACTATCTAGAGGGAATGCACAAGAGCCCAACTGTCACCCTAACCCAGACATGGATTCTACAAGCCGGCAGAGGCACAGAATGGTTGAGCAAGAAAATGCCCACTTTCTAAAAGTGCCATTTTCCAACACACAATTTATAAACCAACTTCACCAAAAGAAGTATTTTTAAATTGTGAGTTCAGAGACCCAAAACTCCAAATCTCTATCCGCTCCCTCTGGGAATTTACACTTAAAAGATATTTCAAGGCAATCCCCCTGTTACACTATGGCAGAGATAGGTCTTGCAATGGTAAAAAACAAAATTAGCAGTATTTGACTATTATGACATGCAAAACACAACAGCACATGCCCCACCTTTTAAATATACTGCACCCTTCCCATAGGGCTGCCTTGGGCCTACCTTAGGGGTGACTTACATGTAATAAAAGGGAAGGTTTGGGTTTGGCAAGTGGGTGCATTTGCCAGGTTGAAATGGCAGTTTAAAGCTGCACTCAAATACACTGCAGTGACAGGTCTGAGACATGTTTTCAGGGCTACTTATGCGGGTGGCACAATCAGTGCTGCAGGCCCACCAGTAGCATTTGATTTACACAGGGGCGGTGAGGCGGGGTGAGTGGGTAGTAAACTCCAGCATACGGCCGAACGGAGGTAAGTACACAAATAACTAAATAAAATTAATTACATTGCGCACGCAGCAACGACAAATGTGGATACAGCCTGCGCAATGTAATTTGTTTATTTATGTATTTATGTACTTACCTCTATTCGGCCATATGCCGGAGTTTACTACCCCCCCACCCTGCCCCTCCCATGCCCCGCCTCACCGCCCACAGCATTCCCTCCAGGAACCGCTACTGGATTTACATGCCTTGGGCACACCTGGTGCACTTTACTAGGGACTTACTAGTAAATCAAATATGCCAGTCATGGATAAACCAATCACCAGTACAATTTACACAGGGAACACTTGCACTTTAGCACTGGTCAGCAGTGGTAAAGTGCCCAGAGTCCTAAAACCAGAAAAAATGAAAATCAGCACATAGTCAAAATCAGGACGTTAGAATTAAAAAGACAGGGGAAATCATGGCAAAGGTCTAACACTTCTCCTCCAACAAATGTGTTATTGGCAAAGGTGTAATGCAAAATCTTCCCAGTCTCCAATATTTCACCGATACTCACTGGCATTGGGCTAAATGTGACCCCCATTGAGTGGTCACCCCCTCCTCCCTCCCCGGAGAGTTGGTGCCCCCTGTGCCTCAGAGGCCTGAGTTATGCACCTGACTATCAGTTTTCTGGTCCTCTCTGATATTAAGTCTGCGCTATATGATATACCTAATAAGAATCAGTTGTTAATTTATTTTTACTACCATTGATGAATGAGGAAACAATCACTGTGTTAATGCAGGGATGAATATTTCAGCACTTGTCAATATCCATTCCCTTATATTAATCCTTCAATTCCATCTTCTTATCATTTAATTGGTTGTATGGGATTATACTGTTATTAGATATGAGGGCTAATGAGGACACCCAGCATTTACAGATTATCCTGGCTGTAAAAGTATTATAAATACCAATAAGGTTGATGATAGGAATTTCCCTAGAACATTGCAAAGCAGCCTATTGCAGTCCTGATTGCCGCAGCCACGTAACTGCATTGCAGATATTCTGCTTGGGTCATGTGCTTCTAGTGTTTATAGTCTCTGCCAATCTATCATAAGCATCATTGGCTTTCCTCATACAGTCGATGATAGTTTGTTACAATTGCTCGGTTTAATGAAGCACCAAAGCTATAATTCCTCAGTAGTGCTTGCTTTATGCTAGAATGACCACAGCCAATCTGATCCTGAAGCACAGAAGGCACCCTCCTTTGGAATTCAGAAGAACAAAGCATTAAATGGTATTTGTTGTTCTGTTCACGGTTTGTTGAAGGCTGGCACAGCTAATGCATTGGAAAGCAGAGGCTTATCTCTAAACAAAAGGCAACATACACCCGCTGATTGTCCCCCAGAAACGGCCCATGCATCACTGTCAATGTTTATCTTCAGGAGAGCTCTGCTGGAGAAAAGCCCAGGAATGTGCAGAAACCTTCTGGGAGATTTATGCCTAATGGTCTGCTGTAATCTACACAGAATCAAACTACAACTGTGTTCCCAATAAAAGCAGCTGCAGTCTTATCTAAATGAGAAAAAAAGCAAATAGGTACCCCGGGTGTCAACAGCAAGACAACTTCCTGAAATCTACAAGTAATAACATATTAGCACTCACATAGCATACATCAGAATGTGAAATAGCCTGCTGCATTTAAGTTTGAAGCGTGGTAATGATGTTAGCATGTGAATGTTACAGTTACTGCATCTTTCTAAATAAATAGAGTAAATATCAAAGCCAAAGAGGATGTGCTGAGGACATGGCATATGAGCATAAGTTAAGGCTTGCAATTTGCATTTGCTAAGTGAAATTTAGGCTAAAAAAGATGAACTAAGGTGCACAAAAACGTTTGTGAATTGGGACTTGACTTGTTTTCCCGAGGATCTCAGTACCTGACATCCAGAACATACTATTTACCGGATAAGACTACTGCTGCCTGTTTTTATGTTCCCCCTGTCCAGAATACACCTACCTTACTTACTGCGCTGTAAGAGTCTGGCCTGGACTGCTTGTGAATCCACTTTGGTATTTTCCTAGAGGACTGTATGCTTGAGGGCTGCTTTCAAAACAGGAGTGCCTGCCAATAGTCAACACTGTTCCATGACCCCATTCTTATTTGAGGCTTCTGGCAGTGGAACATTTTTAACATAGCTTATTTTGGTTTCCATGCTGCAACTGACATTTATTGAGGGCCCCATGCTTCTAGTTTTTCTGGAGTGGATCAGACATTAAGACTAGAGGGGAACAAATCTCACTATGCCATGACATCTTCTTGTCCTGCTGGAATGAATCACTTTCACGTGTCAAACTTTCACAGCAATGCATTACAAGAAAATACAGGATTTTTTTCCTTTTTTTATAGGAACTATAATCTTAGAGGATGTTGCACTCCAGGGGGCATATTTATGAGCCTCTTGCGCCACTGTTTTGCCACGTTTTGTGACACAATGGCGGTGCAAACCACCAAATCATATTTACGAGGCCAGGCAAAGCCACTTTGGATGGCTTTGAATGGCTTCACAGATATGGATTGCAAATCGATGCGTTGCCTTACTCTGTGCTAGGAATTAGTTTCATGGGCGTTACAGTGGGTGTTCACACGCAACACCCACAGATTATGATACACTCCTTGATTTACAAGACCATGAAAACCTGGGAATGCACCAACACTTTACACGTCCCCAGGGTAGGGCTTCCAGGATTGTTTCCTGCACAAAAACATCCTGCATGTAACACAGGCACCCCTACATTGGTGTAGGCTGCCACACCAGCACAGGAGAAAATGACTGGAAAGCAATAGATATGATACATTATTGCCCCTTCCTTTGATGCAGGGCCATGCAGCAAAGTGACTTGCTGCATTGCTCTGCACTAATTCCCCATAAATGTACCCCATAGTGCTTTCTTTATACATCATCAGCCCACATTAAATGCAGCCATACAAGCGGATAATACAGAATGCCGCACTTCCATCTGTACAGCAAAAGCTAGTGCTTAAATTATGGGAAAATCTCAGTGAGTTATGGATTCCTTGACCCTGCAAACATAGGGTCTGTAAACAAAGATTACTTCTGGGGGTCTGCTATAACTCCTATTGTCCCCCACATCACTTTCTGGATTCGTTGCTGGTGCCCCTGTCCTCCTGAGGCCACCACAAGACAAGGGAAGTATGCAACTTAACAGGCCTCGCAAGGTATTATGGGACACTCCAGCCTGGCACAGTGATAACTTTAGTAACAGCTCTCTCACTGTGTCAAGAAGAATTGCAAAGCTTTTCCTTTGTACCTTTGTATTGTTTTTCCTTTCGGGGGTGGATGGTTCTGGTCCCATTTGGACACTCTTAAGGTAGGTAGAATGGTTGGAGCTGCGGGGGACCCAAGGGCCCCTCGACCCTGGCCGGCAACCTGACAGTCGGCTTCCTTCCTAGGCTGGTGCAGAAGCCAGGTAGTCCTCCTTACCCAACCCAAACTTCAAGCGTGCGGCATGCAGTTTGCTGGATGCCCACTGCCCCCTCCAGACAAGGGTGCAGAGGAGGCACTCTCTTGTCCTGTGGTCCTGCGGTTCGGGTCCTGGTGCCCCAGATCTGATTGGATCTTCCATGGGAGACGGGAGCCTCCAGGGGCCAATATTCGAATGGGAAGAGCCCACACACACTCCTTCCCTACAAATAATGAGTTAAATCTTGGGCTGACCCCCGGGCACTGGCACACCCCAGGGCTTATGTCTGGAAACGCAGTGGAGCCCCACGGTCATTTTGTCTCAAAAGGTAAAAGGTTGTCAATCTGAAAAATGCCATAACTCGGGCCCAGTTGGGTTGATGTAGATATTATTGAGCTCATTTTACTCCTGATTGTGAGCCCTATCCACCAGGTGCAGTTTTCGCAGGCCTCATCACCTCTGAGGTAGTGTACTTTGCAAGGTGATGGTTCCACTGGCTCCCTAAACCATCTGTCCTCCTGGTCTTTGTTTATGGGTGCAGAAATTCAGATCTTTCCCCCAAGTGCTTCTCAAGAGGTGTTAGGAGCCAGTTTCATTGGCCCTTGGAAAGACACACTGGTCCTGGGGTCAACTGGGGCAGAGGTATTAGACTCTTAGGCTTCAGGGAGGATTGTCCTTCCAGTTGTCCATGGCTGTCACAATCCCAGTACCTAGCAGCAAAAAGCACAAAAGCACCAACAGCCTTTTCTCTCCCTTGTTCGAGAGTGTTTAACCGGGATTGTAAGGTTCTAGAAGCAGGGCATTCCTGGCCCATCCTAAGGTGCCACATCACCTCTCCATCCCTGTCCTAACCCTCCTGCACAGTATGCTGGGACAGTTCAAGGTGGCGTCATTCAGGAATCCTAGGTTACATCTGCTCTTGGGAACCCAGCATCGCCATTCACTGACATTACTGCCAGGGCCTTTCCCACCAAAACTTCAAAGAGGACCGTCTGTGTTGGCTTCAGTTGTCTGGGCTTCCTCCTTTGTTCAGTGGGCCTTGGCTGTCCCCAGTCCTGGTATAGTGCGACAGGTAATCAAAAGATGCAGATTTTCATCCCAACCACTTTCTGCTCTGGAGCTGAGGGAAGCACTGTTAATTACTACTTTTGTGTGGAGAGACTTTTGTAACTGCAGCTATAGAGACAAGTAATTAACTTGGCCAGGTAGGGTGAAAAAAGGCCTGGGCTCTTACCCTGAGCTGAGCCAGAGAAATATGACAATAAAATATACATGTATGGTCTTGGGACCTGCAAATTTAAACTGGGTGCACCTTTTCCAACCAGTTTCATACCCCAGAGGACTTTGTAGGCCTAAGTGAATAGAAAGTGCACTCTTAGGCAGTTTCCCCCATCTATATAATAAAGTGTCACTAAAGACAAAACAGTAATATACACTGAGATTACCTATAAGTGCAAATGAATACTTTAAGCCTATCCCAGGTCAATATCTAACTCTGTGGACTCCCCCGTACCAGGCTACCTTCGCACAGTTAGTGGGCTTCCCACAACAGTAGTCTCCCACACTAAGCTCTCACAAGTGTGCACATGCGTGTGCATGTGTTTTCATATGTAACCAGCCAAGTGCCAAATATTCTAGCTGTGTCACAGCAGCCTTTGCTTAAAAGGCAGACACCGTAAATATGTGCAGTCCATTAACTGTGTAAATATCGTGATTGACACACAAGTGCCCCAGCCAAAGGAAAAAGATCAAAACTGGGAGTTAAAAAAAAGTAAAAAATCTAGGCATATTAAATGGATGAACCTATCTACAACATTCCCTCAACCCCTTCTGGACTTAGCTTGGACTTGCAGTTTTCCCCAGACTCCTCAGTGGTTGTGTCAGGCAATGTGGTTGCAAGTCTAGTATGCCTGAGATGGGGAGAGCTGTAGTCTCTTCCCAGCTGGTCTGGCTGGTGCTAGTTGCAGTCCTGTTTGGACTGTTTGGGTACCGACTGGCACAGCTTAGCAACACCGCAGAGGTGGACTGCAGTCTCATCCATGTCTCACATCATGTACTAAATGGTAGTACAAAGAAACACTAAGCATCAGCTCCCCCTTATCAAAAGGGGCTTTGAGTTTCTAGAGGACCCTTGTCTCCTCTTTCTCCCTTCTGCTTCTGGGTCACCTCTATCCCGCGAATGCCAGCGATACACTTCCACTGTCTGTGCAAACAACCTCACCTCCAACTTATCCACAAGACCAATCCTGAGGTATCCGAAATGGATTCCACGGGCCACCAGAGGCTCCATTTGCAAGTACAGACTGACATAAAGAGTGAATAAGGTCTGACTCCATTTTATATAGGCCCCAACTCCATCTGGGTTCCTGGAGGTAACCATCTTCCTCAACTATGACAATGGACATCGCCAAATTCCCAAATTTATGCTGAATCTTTGTGATTGTCATGTCTGTCTTTACATGCAGATGTCGCCTGACCTTATCTTTCTACAAACTTTGATAGCGTCACGTTCTGTAATTAATGACGTAGATACACCATCTAATGCAACATTTGTATCGGTCAAATGTCTACCCTTCCCCAAGTCAAGTTTAAATGAGAACACATACAGACATGTAACCAAAATAATGTAGTCTGAACTGATGTCCTTTTGCCCTATATGTTCATAAAGAAACATCTGGGACGCATACCTTGAGGCACGTAATCTATGTTAGGTATTCCAAAACTTATGTCAAGAATTTCCAGATATGATAAGAATTGGTAGAAAAAAAGATGGCTACTTGACACTTGACCACTTATGAGGAGAGGTCCTTCACCCAGATTATCACCCAAGATTGTGCCAGAGACAGTCTCGCTTGCTTCCAGCACACTACACAATTTGCAGATGATACATCTCACCTGACGCTGGTACAGCCAAGTCCAAGAGAAATACCTATTGACTGCTCATGCAGCATGTGTTTACTCTTCATGGGAAAACTGTTTTGAAGCCTCCACTGATAAAGACAGCCTTTGCTGTCAAAAAGATATGCAATGCATCTTTTCTCCCTTAGAATCTCTAGACTGCAAGTTGATCTACTGTCCATGCTCTCATAGTATAGGGCAAGGTTGTCCAACGTCGGTCCCGGTGGGCTTAATCCATGCCAGATTTTTAGGATAACTACTTTTATCTAAATGGGGATATACAAAAAATCAGGCATGGATCTGGTACTCCAGGACTGACTAGGGCGTTAACTTTTAGATGACATTTTAGCCATGTTAGAAATGTTCATTTTATTAATAACGTCTCTGCTTGCTGTTTTTATATTCTGTGTAGTTGTTTTAGATGTACTAGAAACAGATTGTTCCTGTAGTAATAAATAATTTTAAATAAAAGTGCTAATTTTTCTTAAAGCTGTGTGTGCATAATATTGTGAAAAGCAAAATAGGTTTTGTTGCTGTTTCCATGGTGCCCCTGATCCTTTATGGGATTTTTAGTAACCCAAAAGCAATACTTCCATGTCAATTACGCATTGAATAGGATACTGCAGGGATACATCAATCTTATTTTCACATTCATCATGGTGCATTGAACCAAGTTCTCCTGTGTTACCGGTGGGCGGGAAAGCACCCCATGTAGA
Organism: Lissotriton helveticus; assembly: GCF_964261635.1. Taxonomy (NCBI): domain Eukaryota; kingdom Metazoa; phylum Chordata; class Amphibia; order Caudata; family Salamandridae; genus Lissotriton; species Lissotriton helveticus. Next base: position 1,150,087,156 of record NC_136070.1, read on the forward strand.
GTTACGCCAAAGTTGTAACATTTGCCACAACTCTATCAAAGTATTTGTCATGTTCAAATTTGGATGCTCGCATGTTCAATAGTACCATCTCAATTCTGTTTAATTTGCCTCTGACAACAACAAATCAACCTTTTAAGTCAATCCTTGCCTTAATGGATTGCAAAGGAAATCCATAGCTGACCAAATTCAGGGTGCCCCTTGCATACGATTACTTAAAATGAATAGAAAAATTGGCCTCTCCATTACCTTTGTAATTTGGCTCCCTCTGGTAAACTCGAGATGTGTTTTTTATAAATACAGAACGTTTGCACCACATCTTTTAATATATGTAAGTCCTTTCTAGCTCTTTATAATGCAGCTCATGCCTCTAACATTCCTTTCTAGAAACTTAAAGTAACTGGTGTACCCATTTGTTGTGTACAAATGTTAGGATCTGCTGGCCCAGCCCACATGCTAAGAGTTCATGTGAACAACCACAAGTTTTTCTTATCCAAAAATCCCAAAGGTCCAAACAGCTCCCAAGTCCTCAATGATTTTTATCTCCTAAAAGTACAGTAATTCTCCCTTATTCAATTTTCGGTAATTTAGGTGAGGGTACTCTACCAACATATATAAACTTACTGATTTAGCCATTCTGTCATTGGTATTAGCATTGGTCTGTCACTTCGTTATCAGTTTTGCCTATGATTCGAGTCGCATGGACTTCAACACCCAAGTGAAGCTCATCACTCTCTTAGAAGTTCATGTGCTGATCTACGTGTCGCCTGTAGCTTTTTGTGCTCATTCTGTGATTGTGATCACTGTCTTGTTCGGTGTTGGATGTGTCACCTATAGTGTCATTCAGACTGCTCATTCACCAGTTCTCTCTGTATCAGTCACAGCTGCTCCCAATTGCTCTTTCTTTTTCTATTTTTCGATATAAGTTTTTTTTAACTAGCTTATTCTAAATCATTTTTCACTACTGTAAGGCCTACCTTTCCCATACCATAGGATAGCATTGGGTTACTTTATTACATTAAATAAGTGTTAGCTTTCGATTAGGAACAGATACACCTTTTAAATTGTAAGTAAAATCCTCTTTCATGGTAATGTCAGATTATAAATTACAATTTAAAAAAAGAAATGTTTTAGAAAAGTTGGCATTTTCCTGCCCTATTTGTTGCCTATAGCCAGCCTCTGAGTCACATGACTCGGTGTAGCTAGCAGGTGGTCTTTGTGTATTTCTCCCAAGCAGTGAGACAAAGGGAAGTAGGTGATCATAGGATGGGCCATCTCTGACTTGATGAGGGGGAAGAGCTCTCACCTACCACACTTGCACATCCTAAAGGCTCTGTCTGGGCAGACTCAGAAAGGGTTTGACACTAGTCCTTTGTGACCTCAGACAAGCTGGGGCCAGGGCAGGGAGGCAGGAAATTCCAAATGCCTCTGGGGGGTTGGAAACCTTCAGCCCCTTTTCCTATTTCAAAATGGGCACTGGATATAAATATTAGACTCTCAGACCCAACTCTTCAGTACAGCTCTGGACCTGTGGAAGACTCGGAAGGAATGCTGTGGTGCTCAGCAAAAAGGACCGCTACCCTGCTGTGTGCTGCCTGAGTGAAGACTGGACCTGCATCTTGAACCCATGACCACCAGAGTTACTGCAAGGGCTAGTTGATTATAGCTGCAGGGATAGAAAAGGGTCCAACCATCTTCAACCCAGCACCTGAACTCTCCTTGTTGTAAGTCTTTCCCAGCAATTGATGACACCCCAGTCCTGGACCCATTGGCAGTGGGCCTGAAGGTGTGCTGTCAGCCCAGCTGTTGTCATGTAGGCAGAACCAATACAGCCCATGCAATTCCTTTCAGCCGTGTTGGAACCACTGTGATGTGACTCATCCCCAATGCCAGAATTTGCAACGCAGTCCATAGTCTCAGCTGAACTGGCTCTGTGCAGTGCACCCTCGATGCAGCCCCTCGTCGGCGGTATCCTCGATGACAACGAAGCCTGCAGCTTCTTCGGGAACCGCCGGTGCATAATGCATCTTCGACACAGGTTTCTTTTGCTTGCTTTGCTGTAACAAACGATTCTCCACTCTAACAGTAGCAGTTTCTAAAAAATGGGTCTTAAATAAAGACCTGCCCTTTAAATCCAGATTAAGTGAAATGAAATTGGCTGAAATTGCTGAACTTGTGAAATGGATTTGATTAAATGTTTTAACGCATATTCTTTTCCAGTGTGCTATAAACATGGTTGAATCATGTTTACTGGCACTTATTTTATGCTCAGTTTGGATGAATATGACTTTCCAGAGTTCATAGATTTAGTAAGATCTTGAATAAGTGCTTCATTGTACTGCTATTTATTTGAATGGACGATTTGACAATGCTTTATTTTTGTTTTCAATGGCTTTGTCTTAAAAGGTGAAACATGGTAGCAGTTCACAAGGTGAGCAAACACCAGGTCTCTGCAATACCCTCAGCCCCAACCTAAGAACTGAAGACACCACTTAAAGTGCTAGAAACTGCTGAAACCCAGCTACTCTGAGAGACTCTTCTCACACTTGAGAGTGCCATGAAACAGTGGTTGAATAGAAGAATATTGGGCATAGTTACTCACTCTGCCCAATTGGACATTAATCACAGTTTTCAACAATTGAACTGCATCTCCTCAACTATCAGCACTTTGAAGTTGGCAAAAGGCAACATGGAAGATAATGCAAAAGTGAGTGTAAGCAGTCACTTGTGCTCTTAAATGTGCACTTGGGGTAGTATTTTTCCACAACTTACTCCCAGCATTAACTCTTGTTTCATTACACAAAATGCACACTTACGTCCAAGAAGAAAATTGTGTTAAATGCAAGAGAACATAAACAGCAGCGCAAACAGCTGCTCTCTAAATGTGCTCTCACTACAGGATTTTTCTTTCTTCAAAATTACTCTTAATCACTCGAGCAGATGTAATTTCATTATTATCTGTAATTATGTGTCAAAGGGTAACGTTGGATTACTATGATTACTCTTGCATAATTGAAATTCCATCCAGGATTAAGGATTATGCAGAATTACGAAGGAAAAGAAAATATGCATTTGGGGCTAATTTCTTAGCTCAAAAATGCTTCCATACATCTGCAGAGGATGCATTTTGAATTAAGAAATAGCTTTAAATGCAACAGAACTTAAACAGCAATGCGAGCAGCCACTCATGCTCAGTAAATCTGCTCTTGCAATATAAATTCTTACCCCAAGTTACTCTTAATTATGCGAGCTGATGTAAACACACAATTATAGGTTTATTCCGTATCAAAAAGTAACGCAACTTAAATTACTCTGATTACCTCCACCCTGGCCTAATTGTGACTCAATTAGGTCACTGTTAATACATGTTATGTTGAGTGAAAGAAATACCATATAAATATCTGTAAATGTATTAAAATGTCTGAAGTATGTTAAACATTGTACAAACAATGACAAATGTAAGAGAAAACCCATGGCAACTTGTCTTTCAGGTACAGTCAAGCATTGAAATTCAGGGTAGTCGTTCATTCAGAGCTTCAGCCGCCTTAAGTCTGTTGCACTTCTACCCAGAGAATTGCAATGGCATCAGGTGGCCGGCCAATCAGTCTTCAAAGTCCTGTGCATTGGTTAACGAGTACCACCATGAAAATGTTCTTTTCAGTCAAAAAGAAATAAAAGAAATCCTTCATTCACAGCCCTCCTCCCCCACACCACAAGTCATAGAGTAATTAACACAACTACTCAGTTGCTCGAGGGATATTTTGCAGAGAGAATGTACAGGAATGTGTGTTGGTAATGGGTGAGGAACAGTGTTGTTGACTGATCTATCTAGATGGGAGGCAGCATGCAATACATCACTCTAACACTAAACTATTTCAAACATATTAATTGCCAGTTCAGTGAAGAATTGGTATTATTACATCTATCTAAGAATGGCAAGCTATCAAGTGGCAGATTTACTATGATTTTGTGTTGTGTTGTGCCACTTTTGTGGTATAGCCCTGATGCAAAATAATTTATGTTATTTACTAAACCATGCAAAGCCACTTTGAGTGGTTTAATAAATACAAAGTAATGCAACGCACAGCGCTGTCTTGCATTACCTTCCTTTGGGAAGGCATTCCAAGGATGGGGCACTGGCACTTCCATGCATCCAACTATGGAATTTGAAGCATTCTCAGATATACTAAAGCTAGTAAACCTGGAAATGTGTCAAAATACTAAGCCTTCCCCCGGTGAGGCGTAACAAGGAGAAATATCTTTATTTCTCCTTTTTACTTCCTTTTGCTCTGCGTACTGCATTCCACAGAACAAATAGAACGAAGAATATGAATCTAAGGATTGTTTTTGTGCAGGATTGTATACCTTCCCGCTCAAAAACAATCCTGGACATAATGCAAGTTCCCTTTCACCATGGTGGAAGGGTGCCTGCATTGGCACTGGTCTGCCACAAGTGTACCAGCAAAGGGAGAGAACTGAAGAGCGCCATATCTTAGTCGATACAGGCGCGGCTCGTGCAGGTAAGAGCAGTGGGGTGGGGGAGGTGTGGGGAGTTCAACATATGACGATGAAGGAAACTTGGATTAAAAAAAAAAGTTTTCTTTTTTTAAATTTAATTTAATTTAATTTAAAAAAAGAAAATTTTGGTTGTCTTTTTTGTATTTAAGTTTCCCTTGTCGTTGTATGTTGAATGCCTCTGACACCGCTCCCCGCCCCACTGTTCTTACCTGCACGGGCCACGCCTGAGTCGATATGGAGCTTTTCAGCTTTCTCCCATTCACACAATGCAGTGCAGCAACTTGTCTTGCTGCACTACGTTGCGTAAATTTGAAGAAAATCTGGCCTCAAGTTGTCTTTTTTTTGTGAATTTGATCCTGGGATTTAGCACATTCTTTTACTGGCATCAAAAACAGTAGAAATCTCACCAACTTGAAACTGGGATTAAGCACCTCATCACAAAACGCCAGTAGTAACTTCTGTTTTTTCCCTACTTCAGAATTACAGTTAGCAGCAGAGACGTTTTAAGGCATGGGCAAAGAGGGCTCTGGCCCAGGGTCCCAGCCTTTCAATGGACCCCCGGATAAAGCCAGCTCTGTTCTGCAGAGAGTCTTGCCCTGATGACTTTAAATAATTCCTAAACACATTAGGGGTCATTCTGATAGTGGTCGGACCACATCCAATGGCTCATCGGATGCAGTCCGACCGCCATCTGTTGCTGCAGTCCGACAGATGCATTACAATGTGTGCTGTCAGAGGCAGCAGGCAGAGGGACAGTCCAACACTTTCCAAAGTGCTCAAGGAGCGCGCCGGTGGGTCAGTAATCCCTACAATAGGGACGGTACCTTATCAGGCACCAACTGTAGCTATTACAAGTCCTTTTCTGCCCGCCATGAAAAGGCAGGCAGAAAGTTACTTTGGGGGGACCCCTCCACTATGGGACCTGGGGGCACCTTTGGTGCCCCTCTAATCATCCCTGAACACGGTGCAGGGATGTTTTTAAAGAGTATATTTTCAATTGCGGTGTGTACTATAGCCCGCAGCACAAGCCACAATAGGAAATATACACTTGTCAAGCGGTCCCTCTTCTGCTACGGTGGCGGTTGGACAAAAATCCGACTGGCATTGTAATGATGCTCATTGTTTCAAATCCCATTTTCTTTTCATTTATTATTAATATCAATCAATCAGGGGAATTGTGAGCGCGCTACTCACTCGTGAGGTTCCCAAGGTGTTGGGGGGGAAGGTAGGGGGTAAGCACCTCCGTTCAGTTGAAGAGCCAGGGTTTGAGCGTCTTTCTGAAGATGTTCAGAGAGGGGCGTGTCTGATGTCAATCGGGAGCGCGTTCCAGGTCTTGGCCTTGATGTAGGAGACAGCTTTTTCACCTGTTCTGGTTCTGCAAATGCGTGCAGTTTCGGCAAGGTCGGCGGATTGGAGGTTTCCCTTGGGTGCTTAGAAGGAGATTCTCTCATTGAGGTATTGGGGCCGGTGTTGAGGCATTTGTAGGCTTGGGTGAATATCTTGAAGGTAATTCTCTTCTCGAAGGGAGGCAGTGGAGGTTGCACAGGTATAGGGTGATGTGTTCATGTCGGGAGATGTTGAGGCTGAGTCTGGCTGCAGTGTTCTCAATGGTCTGGAGTTTGTGGAGCAGAGAATTGCTGATTCCTGCGTAGAGGGTGTTTCCGTAGTCCAGTCTGCTGGTTATGAGTGCCTGTGTGATGGTCTTCCTTGATTCGGGGGGATCCACCTCAAGGTCTTTCGGAGGATGCGGAGGGTGTTGTAGCAGCTGGGGGCAACGGCGTTGACCTGTCGGGTCAAGGAGAGGGGGGAGTTGAGTACGATGCTGAGGTTCTGGGCATGGTCCGTGGGTGTGGGAGGGTTGCCGAGGGTGGTGGGCAACCAGGTGTTGTACCATGCAGAGGGGGAGGGTCTGAGGACGAGAACCTCTGTCTTCTCCGAGTTGATCTTCAGTCAGCTGCTGCTCATCCAGGATGCGAAGTCCTTCATTCCTTCCTGGAAGTTGAGTCTGGTGGTGAGGGGGTCCTTGGTGAGGGAGAGGATGAGCTGGATGTTGTCGGCATAGGATACTATGCTGAGTCTATGCTGTCTGACAATGGCGGCGAGGGGGCCCATGTAGATGTTGAAGAGCGTGGGGCTGAGCGATGATCCATGGAGTACTCTACCGTTGATTTGCCTGGGTTTGGAGAGGAAGGATGGCAGTCTGATCCTTTGGGTTCTGCCGGTGAAGAAGGAGCAGATCCAGTCGAGGGCTGTATGCCAGCGTCGTGGAGTCTAGCGGTGAGTGTGCGGTGGGAGATGGTGTTGAATGTTGCAGAAAGGTCGAGTAGGATCAGGGCCGCAGTTTGTCCTTGGTCGAGTAGGATGCGAATGCCGTCTGTAGCGGCAAGGAGCACAGTCTTGGTCCAGTGGTTGCTGCGGAACCGTATTGGGAGGGGTCGATGAATTTTGTTAGCTGGGCATTGACGATCTTTTCGGTGACTTTAGCCACGAAGGGGAGGAGGGAGCTGGGCCGGTAGTTCTTGAGATCCTTGGGGTCCGCCAAGGGCTATTTGAGCAGGGGTCTGACTCCTGCATGTTTCCTGTCATAGAGGGAACGTGCCAGTAGTGAGGGTGGCGTTGATGGTGCGTCCTAGTTCTGAAGCTATGGCGGTGGCGGCTCTGTGGTAGATGTGCAGTAGTCAGGGGTCCGTGGGGGCCCCTGACTGGATGCCTTTCATGGTCGAAGTGGTGTCTTCGGTGGTGACAGTGGTCCAGCAGGAGATGGTAGGCTGGCTGGCATTCCTGGAGAGGGAGGTGGTTTCGGAGTCAGATGTCTGGTCATTGAAGTGGTTGTAAAGGCCCTTGATTTTCAGATGGAAGTAGGATCCGAGCTTGTCGCAGAGGTCCTGGGAGTGGGTGATGACCTTGGTTTTGCTGGGAGGTTTGGTGAATTCCAGGTTGACACTGAAGTGTTCCTTGGAGTTGCTGGAGTTGGCGAGGATCTTGTTTCAGATGAAGGTCCTCTTGGTGGATATGATAAGTTGGTAGTATTCTATCAAGGCATTTTTGTAGGTGGTGCGGTCTTCTGGCGTTTTCCAGTTTCTCCAGTTCTTCTCGAAACATCTGCATATGCGTCTGGATACTTGTCTGATGTCTGAGTCTATTAGAGATGTTTTGCAGAGAAATTTTGTGTTTATGGTTCATGCAACTTCCATACAAATGTTTATTTTAGATCAAAACATCAACTCCCCATCTTATATGGCACAGAGATTATTTGTTGTAAGATTAGTGAATGGTCACAATATTGAAAACACTGTCCCTAAATTTTAGATGTTAACACATTTAAAATTCGGATGAGTGTGCCTGTGCCCTGACAGTGACCTGGCCAAAGAGGGCAAGAAAGAGCTGAAGCTTGATGATAAATTCAACGCTATGTCAGGCCTATAGCCCCAAAATCCTTAAAATGTCCCTTGTTAACAGGAATTGTGGTAACATAGGAGGGGGGAAAACAGAAAAAAATTGTATTTGACAAATAACATGAAATCCTAATTGCCGTGAAAATTTCACATCATTTTCGTGGGTATTCCACCTGGAGAATTGATTGCAGCAAATCTGCGGGTGAAGGCACAGGAAGTTGCTGTGTTCCCGCAAAACATACTCCGAAGTTGCAATTATCAGGCCACACATAATGAGCCCTTAATTATCATTAAAAAGGAAAATTTACAGTATTTCTATCAAGTTAAGCAGATTAGCAATATTTTTTCTTGATCTCATTGAAATGCATTTTGTTATAGGATACTCATACCGTCAAGGGAAATTATATGTGTTTTTTAATTGTATTACTCGGCCCTTAATGTAATCATTGATTACAAATTAAATGCATTCTTTCATTTTCCATTGCCCGTCTGATTTAATGTAATTCAAAAGTACAATCAAGATAGGCTAAATATTTAATCCGAAGCTCTAATTATCTTCAAACGGTTACCTGAATTGTATCGGTAAATGAAAGTTAACAAGCTCTTGGGGCCAAATATGAACCTTCATGCACTTCAGCTGCATGAGAAAAATTATAGGCTTTAATTAGGCTCTTCAAAAAGCAAAGGCATAGATTTTGCACAGCCATCTTACTAAAAACGCGTGCCCTCCTGGGACCTGGCAAATCGCTTAACCCCCTCCTCTTCTTAAGCGTGTATAGCTCCATATAGAAGGCTCCTGTTGTCCGACTAACACAGATCACATTTCTTTCAAATTAATGAGTGCTCAAATAATTCCAGCTGCCCTCTTGGCGTTGGCAAATATTGAAAACCCACGGCTGCTAAGTGACGTGTAGAACCCAGCTGCTAAATAAAATTTGCTAGAGGGGACCCAGCTGTTGAGGTGCCTGTTTGCATTAACATTTCAGAATCTAAGAACAGAGAGGAGCTACCGCAAGACAGCAAAACACAGCACTGTACAAAGCTTCCTTTCATGTTCATAGCTCATCTGTGGGCCAGCTATCATCAGTGCTGCCTAAATGTGGCCATTAATATCTGATTGTGTTTCTTTATGAATTGATAAAGCACTGATGTATTCGTTAGGCACTCAGGAGATAATGTATTGTAGAATATATGTATAATATATGTTGCAATGTCATGATGCACATGATCTGACTGGGGAACCAGGAGTAGCCCAGCCAAAAATGTTCAACAAGCCCTGCCCACTTCGTTTTCTCAAACAATCTCTCTCTTTCCATCCACCCATTCGCTCTCTCCTTCTCTCCTCTCTCTCTATTTGTTTTCCCTCTACCCCCACCCGCACTCTCTTTCCATCCATCCATTCACTCTCTCCTCCTCTCCTTTCTCTCTATTTGTTGTCGTCCCCCGACCCCCTTCCGCTCGATCTATCTCCATCTCTCTTAAAACATCCTTAGGTCTGTTGCAGTTAACCTCGAGGCACAAGCAGCCATCCATAGGTTTTTAAATCTTGCTCCCATTGGCTCCAGGCCAATGGGGAGATGCCCGATGGAATAAAAGACGTGTCCAGCCCTAAAAGGTATAGCTGCTTTGACTTTTATTTGTATGCAAAATAAATGATATGTGGGTCATTTACACTTCAAAATTGTACCATTATGATGTGCAAGCATCTTTTGATTGAAAATCCCTATGAAAGTGCAACTTAAAAAATAAGTTCTACCAATATGGAAGATGGACACTTATTACACAGTTAGTAAAGAGCTCTCTTCACGATCTGGGAGGTTCAAGTAGTCAATGAAGACCTGACAATGTCCTATTTTTTAAGACTTCAACCTATGGTAAATTTACATACAGTTCCACACAGGTGATTTAAATGTAAAAAAATTGCATAATCAATGCTATACTGAAAATCGGTATGTATCCAGCCTTCTTGCACCCGTTTTAGACCAATGTTTCACAACCCACCGTAAGACTGTTGAATGGAAATAAAATATTGATTTGGCCTTGGTGAAAATTTTGTTATGCTAGTGATATTCGCGAAATGTGCAAATATCTCACTTTTCCTATTACACTATTTTGCAAAACTTTTTTTACTTAAAAACATATCTTACAGAAAGAAAAGTTTTGTGATATACCAGCAGAAGTCTAGTTTCCACTGAAAGTGTCTTGGTGATAGAAATATTCTCCCTTAACCAGTCTTCTTTCAATATCTCCAAGAGATTTCTTTATGCCATGTTCACAGCTAGGTTAAAAAAAAAAATACGACAGGAGGTACCTACAAACTACATTTTGCATTTATTCACAAGAAAAAAAAAGTGATTATGCAAATCTCTAATAACACATGCAGAGTTAGAGAGAGAAAGGTAACTAATGTAAATAACTGGTTTGGCCAAAAATGTAATATAGGTTTTTAATCAAATTTTAAAACATAAATAGGATATTGAACTTTCATTGTTGGTTTAAAAATAGTGAAGTAGCATATATAAAAGCAAAAGACACAACAGTGTGCGGAAGTGCACGAAGAAATGGCATAAAAAGTTAAAAGGTTTTCATGAGGAAAAAAGAGGTGAAGGGTGGATGGGCATCAGAGAGGTTACCCCATGACAACAAACACTACTAAGGGCGAGAAAACATCAAAAACACCCCTCATCACAGCAAGTGGTCAATGATTAGCCTGTATGGCTAATATAAATCCATGATATAAACCCCTTAATTTTCATGCCACTAGTAGCACATGGTTCTGTTCTGTTAAGAGGAATTCTGACAACCCAAGAGGAATATTCAATTTTGATTTGTAAACGGCAGTATGTAAAGATGTACTTATACAACCATAGTCTCAAAGAGTTCCAAATTAGTGGCCTACTTACATAGTTCTCGGAGTTTCCAGAAGTTCTCTTGCCTCAGGTACTTTTCTCTTGTGAGTGTGAGGCAGTGTCGGTGTCAATGAGCATGGTGCAGATGAGAGTTTGCAATCCAAATGTTTCTTGTAAGTACTTTGAACACATTTTGCCCCTCTCTCGCGCATTATATATGTCAGTCCAGTCCTTAGCTTCCCTAGTGAGTACTATGTAACCATACACATTTTGTATGAGAGTAAATTACTACCTTAGCTTTTCCTCGTGAGTAACTCAACACAAATGACCTTGTGTACAAAAAAGTTGCACAATTATCACTTTTGATGTGAAAGCCTAACTCTTGTGGAACTTCATGACCTTCATGTATTCTTTATAGTTTTTGCAACAAAACATCTTTGCAACTTTGCACACCCCGTTTGTATAGTCTGAGATAGAACAATTGGAAATAGATGAGTTATTCCAAACAATGCTGTAAGGAACTTAAATGTACCAGTGCAATAGGAAAGGGAGCAAAAAACACAAATGCATATTATGCAGGTACAGAAGGGTGCATGCATAAAATGTAAGACATTGTGTTGTGGGTTTAGGTGGTTAGAGACTGTTTAATGCAGCAGCCACAATAACTGTCAGAGTGAAAGACAAAGACACTAGGGACAACCTCCAAGGGCCCATAACCTGAGTCGGCACCGCAAAGCAGGTCAGAACTCCCACCAATGGAGTTCAAGGATGCTGCAGGAGAAGTCTTGGTGTCCCTTTCCTCTGCCAACAGACAGAAGCAGCCACTTTAGGCCAACCTAACAAAGCAACATACAGCAAAGGGGCAATACTCCTCCTGGTAGCTCTTCAGCTCTATTTATTGGCAGGGTCCTTCTTGTTCCAGAAGTGATCTACAATTCTGGGTTTTAAGGTCTACTTCTCACACCCCATTTTCTCTCTGTAGTCTTTATTAAAAAAGTCTGTGAGTTCAGTAAAAAACAGTTCTGTCCACCCTGCTCCAGCTTCACTACAGGAGGTGAGATGACATTCTGCAGAGCAGACACATACTTTTCAGGTGCTAGTGAAAACTCCTCCCACCACTCTAAATGCAGAAAGGTCTATCCAGCCTGGCTATGAGTAACCCAGAAAAGGCAGGACACACCTCAACCCCATTTTTGACTGTCTAGAGTGAATATACATCCCCAGATCCCGTCACTCCCAAATCAGATGGTGAATACACAAACAGGCAGAGGTACACAAGATGGTTAAACAAGAAAATACACACTTTCTAAAAGTAGCATTTTCAAAAACACAATTTAAAAACTACCTTCACTAAAAGGTGTGTTATTAAATTCTTAGTTCAGAGAGCCTAAACTTTAACTCTCTAACTGGTCCCAAATGAAGTTACACCTGTAAAATGTTACAGTGCAGCTCCAATGATAGCCTAAGGGAGAGCTAGTCCTTGCAATAGTAAAAAATGCAATACACAGAAGTTCACTATCAGGACATGTAAAACACATCACATATGCCTTTAACATACACTACACCCTGCCCATGGGGGTACCTCGGGCCTACGGTAGGGGTGACATACATGTAAAAAAAGGGAAGGTTAGGGCCTGGGAAGTGGGTGCACTTGTTGGGGCAACATGGCAGTTAAAAAACTGCACATGCAGACACTGCAGTGGTAAGTTTGAGACACCTTTGAAAAGCTACTTGTGCTGTTGGCACAATCAGTGCTGCAGGCCCACTAGTAGCATTTGATTTTCAGAACCTGGCACCCTCAATGCTTTTTACTAGGGACGTACAGGTAAATCAAGTATACCAATTATGGATAACCAGTCATAATACCAATTTATGCATGGAGCACTTGCACTTTTGACACTGATCAGCCGTGGCAAAGTACCCAAAGAATCTAAGCAAGCAAAAATAAAATCCAGAACAGTCAGAAATGCAGGAGGTAGAGGCAAAAGGTCAGGGGAAACCATGCCAAGAATGCCAAGTCTAACAGCCAGCATCAAGAGTGAAGTCTATAAGATGTTGGAATTAGGGGTAATAGACCTCCAGTAGCACCTTTTCTAGTCCTGTGGAAATGGTACCAAAAGCTACCCCACCATGCACCACTCCTGAATTGAGGCCCTGTGTGGATTATAGAGGGCTAAACTCTGCGACAAAGACTGATGCTCATCCCATCCCACAGGCAGATGACCTAATTGACTGGATAGGAGCTGCCCAGTACTTACGTACCTATGATCTTACATCAGAGTACTGGCAGATCGCCCTAACAAAAGGTGCCAAGGAGAGGTCAGCCATCTGCCCTGCAGAGGGCCACTTCCAAATTTGTGTGATGACCTTTGGACTCAAGAATGCCCGTCACCTTCCAGAGGTAGGTAAACCAGTAACTCGCTGGTATGGAGACCTGCTCACCTGCCTAGTTAGGTGACATAGAAGTCTTCAGTAGCAGTTGGAAGGACCACCATTTTCACCTCCAGGAAGTGCTTCAGGCTCTGCAACAGTCAGGCCTGACTATCAAGGCCAGTAAGTGCCAAGTAAGGCACAGGCTGTGATGTACTGGGGACACCTGGTGGGCTGGGGTAAGGTGCTCCTCCTCCAGACAAAGATAGAAGCTGTCATGGCCTGGGAGCCCCCCAAAACCCAGACTGAGGTCATAGCATTCTTGGACCTTACTGGGTACCACTGAGCATATGGCATCATTATTTATCCCTTGACAGAGCTGACTTCTAAGAAGCAGCCCAGTAATGTGATTTGGACAGAGACATGCCACACTAAATTTGAGTCTCTGAAGCAAGGCATGTGCACATTCCCTGTGCTCAAGGCCCCAGACTTCTCCAAGGAGTTTAATGTTCACACATATGCCTCAGAACATGCCATTGGGGCAGTGTTACCACAGCTTAATGAAGAGAGACTGGACCAACCTGTAGCCTTCTTCTCTGGGAGGTTACTCCCCAGGAAACAAAGGTGGAGTGCTATAGAGAGAGAAGCTTTTGCTGTGGTCTGCGGTACAAAAGGGGGTGGTGATGGACGGAGCATCTGAACCAATCAAACACTCACACCCAGTCAAAAGATCTGGGTTTGATCCATCACCGTTCTTTAGCCCACTCTGCCACCCCAGTTCAGACATGGCTATATGCAAATCAGTCTGACCCTGTGCCTCATGGGAACAGTCCAGCCCGAACTGCCAAGCCATGCCTTCCCTGGACCGGAAACAAGCTTCCGAGGACCGGTTTCTGGCATAACAGCCGTCTTCAGCCCAGCTTGCTTGAATCCAGAGGCAAAGTGAGCAAGGGACTCACGTCTGAGCATACCCTGCCACACTTATGGCGGCCAAAAGCGGTACAAAAGGGGGTGGTGATGGACGGAGCATCTGAACCAATCAAACACTTACACCCAGTCAAAAGATCTGGGTTTGATCCATCACCGTTCTTTAGCCCACTCTGCCACCCCAGTTCAGACATGGCTATATGCAAATCAGTCTGACCCTGTGCCTCATGGGAACAGTCCAGCCCGAACTGCCAAGCCATGCCTTCCCTGGGCTTTGCTTCAAGAAGGACTGCCACTCTGCTGCCCTCCTGCCTGAGTGAAAAGGACTGGACCTGCACCTTAAAAGCAGGGCCACCAGAGTAACTCCAAGGCTATTTGGTTGGCCTCCTAATCAGAGCCTCAGGGACAGAACAGGCTTCAAAATCCTTAAACCCAGCACCTGGCCTCTGCCACCTTTGATTCCTGCTCTCCCCAGTAGTGACACCCCAGTCCTGGAACCTTGGGCGTTGGCCTGAAGGTGCTCTGCCAGCCAGCTGTGGTCCCAGCAGAACAGACGCAATGCGACTTATCACCACCCAAAAATTCACATTAGACCCACTGCACCCATGACAGGACTTCACATTGCAGCCCGGCAATTCATTGGAACTGCTGCGGCATGACACATCCTCAACGCAGGACTTAAAATCGCAAGCCCCTCATCGACAGCATCCAAGGATAGGGAATATCGAATGAATGACATGGGAAAGTAATATTATATTTCCCATTAGCCAAATGTTTCCCTTGAAATGTTTCAGGGATTGTAAGAAATGGGGTTTCTGGTTGGCAGAGGTATGCACCCTGGCCAAGCATGAACGATTGCTCTATTCAGGGTAAGCAAGATGCAAACTAAAAGGTAACCTGTGCTCACCCTTTGGTAGCTTGGGACAGAGCAGTCAGGCCTATCTAGAGAGGCAATATGAAAAGTATTTGTGGAGCACGCACACAGTAGCAAAATGAAAACACCACAAAAATACTCCACACAAGTTTCGTGAAAAAGAGACTATTTATCTGACTAAAACAAGATCTAAATGACAAATATCTAATAAGCAAACTGGAGCTATGAATTTTTAAGAATAAACCAAACATTTTGCTTAGAAGTCATTAGCACTTAAAGGTTACTTGAGGTCATGCTAGATAGGGGTAAATTAAAAGTGAATGCGATGGAGGGCAGGCCAGCTACAGGACTTAAACAGGTCCTGCTGACAAATCACCTTGGATGGAGCAAAGCGTTGTTGTCGAGAAAATGATCTATCAGTTCCGATTCACGCAGTCGAGTCGATGCTTCAAAGTCAAGCCTTGCAGTTGGGACTTCAAATCAGCGCTGCGTCAGAGTAAAACCTTGCAGCCGAGAGCTCGGCTCAGCGCTGCATCATCGTCGAGCCACGCACGTATATCTTTGTATTGGCATTGTGGCGCATTGAAGGGCACTGCGTCAATTTCCTATCAGCTCAGTGATGATGATGCGTTGGTTTTGTAGCAAAACAGCTGCAATATCCACTTCTGATTCTTAGAACTGGATGGGGAACCTCTGTATGGGTAGGACACACAGATGGCAGAGTCCAGCAACACCAGGAGAGTTACAAGAAGTCTTTTAAGTAGCACAGAAGTCCTTACTTCTGATAGAGTTCTTCACAGGTCCAGTAGTGAATGTTCTAGGTAGTGTTAGAGCCCCAGTACTTATACCCAAATTTGACTTTGAAGTAGGGGTGAAGTTGAAGCAACTACTTGAAGTACACAGGTCCCTTTTCATCCCAGCCCTCTCTCCCAAGCCATATATGGGAGTAATAAGCCCTTTGTGTGGGGACAGGATACAACCTATTCAGATGTAAGTGTCAGCAATCTCTCCCCATTCTTGCCCAGGAAGGGTATCAGAATGCAGATGAGTCTTCTGTCATACTCATCCTTCCTGTCTTTGTGGCTGTCTAGAGGGCATGAACAAAGTGCAGCTGTCACCCAGCCCAGATGTGTATTGGAGTCAGACTGCAGGCACAGAGAGCTAAGTTAAGAGCAGAGAAACGTCCACTTTCTCAGAGCGGCATTTCAAAAATAGTAATGTTAAATTCAACTTTACCACTAAATATGATTTAGCATTACCATTCCAAAGATATGAAACATGATTTACCTACCCTTTTCCAATCAGGAATTACCGCTTTAAAGTGTTTTAAGGACTTCCCAAAGCTAGCCTGTGAGAGGAGTAGGCCTCCCAGCAGTGATAAACAAATTAGCTCTTTGTCACTACCAGGACATGTACAGCTTAGAAGTACATATCCTAACTTTTACTTACACAGCACCTTAGGGCCCACCTCATGGGTGACCAATGTTTAAAAAATGGGATGTTTAAGGCTTAAAAAGTGGTTTTGTATCACATGTCAAAGTAGTAGTAAACTACACACATAGGCCCTGCAATGACAGGCCTGGGACCAGTTTGAGAGGCTACTTGTGTGGGTGGAACAACCAGTAGTCCTTCCACAGGGCCAGTGTGTACTGAAGCATCTGGTCTGAGGGTCCATTATTTATACCTAGTGCCCACTTTGAAATAGGAAAGGGTTCTGGAGGTTTCTACCACTGTGAGGTGTCAGGCATTCTCTTCCTCTCTACCCTGTCCCCAACTTGTCTGTGGATAAACAAGACTAGTAACTAGTGGCAACCCCTTTGTGAGTGTGTTCAGGCAGGGCCTTTGTTATGTGCAAGCATGTGTGGTAGTGACAGCTCCACCACCTTGTTACAATTACATGTTCAACTTTTTAAATACATGACACTCTGCCCTCTGAACTGTTCAGGGTCTACCCTAGAAGTGACTTATATGTATTAAAAAGTAATGTTTGAGACTAGCAATAGTTTTTTTTATATTGGCCGTACAAAATGGCAGTTTAAAACTGCACACACAGACTGCAATGGCAGGCATGAGACATGTTTTACAGGGCTACTTAAGTGGGTGGCACAATTAGTGCTACAGGCCTACCGGTAGTATTACATTTACAGGCTCTGGAGTACCACTTTTAGAGGGACTTATGAGTAAATGAACTGTGCCAATTGGATATTAGCCAATTTTACAAGCACATTAGTACTGGTTAGCAGTGGAAAAGTACCCAAAGCCCTAAGGCAAGCAAAAATGAAATCTGCAAAAATAGGAGGGGTGAAGGCAAAAAATATTGAGGCAGACCATCCTAAGGCTGAGAGGTGTAAGTGTGTAAGGGGATACTCTGAAGTGCAGTGCACAATGTCCTAAACCAAAGTAGGCATGGCTGCAAATGCATACTGTCCTGCAAACAAAATGGCTAAATTAATCTAGGAACATGTGGAACAGATACAGGGGATGTACAATCCAAAAGGCAATATCAAAAATAGAAACTGTAAAATTGTATTGCCTACAATGAAAAGCAACATTCCCAGATAGCATGGGACTAACGGTACCCATCACCTGGCAGACTACTCCTAATTAGTAGTTTATATGTGTTAACAAATGGGTAAGATCAGAGCGTGCTGAGTATTGGAAATGGAAAGATACCTACATACTTTAATTTATGAAATATCCCTAAGGCCCCATTAAGCAGTGTTATATTGAGAAACCAGGTATGACGTATTTAGGATGTGATAGCAAGATTCTCTAATTGAGAGGGATCAAGTGACTTTTTTCTGATCCTTTTCAAAAGAAATAGTTACTCCCACATTTTGTAACATAACATTGTGAGTTATGGTCCCTGTAGAGTTATATGTCGAAATGATGACTACAGAAATATGTTGCTACCAAAATTGCATGGTCAAAATATCGAGAAGCTAAGTACATATAGCTAGGTATTAATTTAATATTCTTAACTCCACATTTATGTACATGAAGATATGTTTATCAGCAAGGTACATATATGTGGTGTTAGTTTATATATTATTATACTGATCAAACTATATAGTTAATTTGATGATAATTTGGTTATCAATATTTTGTTCACAATATTCTGTACTGGATATTTAAGGGGGAAGCATTGTGGAGACTACAGTTTGGGATTTTATGTCCTCGGTGTGCTGTCTTAGTGGACTAATGCAAGCCATGCAGGGGCCTGTGTATCATATTGGTCAGATACCAGTGAATAAACTCCGAGCATTATTCGTTTGAGGTTTTTATACTGAGTGCTACTGTGTTTCATAAAAGACATAGAAATATCAACCCACAAAGAAAGGAGACTAGAATGGCAGATATATTGGAATTGTTTCTTGACTGATTAGTTTCTGTGCAGTTAGATGCACCTACAAGCTTTTTCAGCAACATTTCAATTTAACTGTGTGAATTTTCATTCCTTACCATATAGAAAATTACTCAAAATGTATCACTCTATGATGTTTACTTTCATTAGTTGGGATCACCATAGATGCAACAGACCTCAACCTTAGAGACCAGGGCTATCTTTCAGTTTAGAAAAATCATATCAACTCTGGTTTTCAGCAGCAGAGCAATCTCTCAGGTGACGAGTGTAATGAGCTGGCCTAAGTGTGGGGAGAGACCTGACCAGTCACCTGAAAACAAGCAAAACATACTTGGTTCACTTAGTGTGGGCTAAAACCCCGAGCAGTCTTGCACCCATTTATTTATCTCCTCGGGGCAAGCCTGCCTAGAGGAGTGTTACATGTGCAACAATGTTGTGGAGAGCCCGAGTGGCTCTCTACATCCCTCCTTTTCTTTAGTGTCCTCACTCACATGGCTCTTGCTGTGCAGATGCAGCACACACACAGTCTCTGAGTTGCTGGCTGGGGGCAGGATTAGGCGGGAGACTATACGTCTGGCTCCTGGAGTTTGGCTTGAGTCTCACTCCATCCGGGCTGCTGGCAAAGGGCATGCTCGAGTTGTCCTGGCATGCGGGATCAGCACCTGAAGCAACACCACCTGTCCCGGCGAGGCCATGGTCCTCTCCGGCCACCACAGTGGATGGTATCGGATCTCCGAGCGAATCGCCTTCCATCTCCAGATCAGCATTCTGCTCCTGACTGGGGTAGGGTCCGGCCACCTTCTTGATCACAACACATTTTGGTTCACCAGTCGCATGCCCTTCTTAGCAGACAGCATGGTCCCATGGATGGCAATGACTTTCCACACCTCAGGCTCATAGGGCATCCGGAACTGCCATCCAGGGTATCTGTCCTTCACGACAGCATAGTCACCCATGCACAGCGAGGCTTGCCTTCCGGTTGGTGCTTTCTCATCAGGTCTGAGTGGCCTCGCAGTCCAGTTCGGCAGGGCACCAGGCTGGGTCTGCTGGGATGCCATGGGGCTCCCGAAAAGCAGATGAGATGGTGCACAGTGGGTGGTGCTCTGTGGATATGCGTTCAGGAACTTATGGAAAGAGCTCTCCGCATCTTCCCCATTTTCCACTCCAATTCTCAGTTCCCTGTTGAGGGTTTGCATAAAACGTTCCACCTCCCCGTTTGCATGCGGCCACAGAGGAGTGATCTCCTGTGACGGATGGCTTTTCCAGCTAGGTAGTCCTGGAACTCCCTGCCCTGGAACAGAGATCCGTTGTCAGATTTAATCTCATCAGGGAGGCCCAGTAAGGCAAATGTCTTGTCTAGGACGGCTTGTACTTGAGGAAATGCTCCGGAAGAGACCACCTCGATAAGAGGGAACTTTGAGTGTGAATCTTTCCGGACTACAGTGCTGTGGCTGTCAGGAAAACAACCAAAATGAATGCTCACTTTGGACCATGTTTCGACCAGGGCTCCTCTGTGATGACCGGTGTTGTCGCTGAGTCTCTTCCAGTGATTGTGCACGAGTGGCAGTTTCGAATTACTTCTTCTATTAGGATGTCTCTTTCCGGGAACCACACTTTGCATTGGAGGCGTGCTTTGGTCTCAGCCATTCCTGACTCTGGAGCATACTCGGTATTACAATGGCGCGGCTGCAGAGAAGGATTCCAAGTTTCCCTTTCACTCTGTTTGCTGGGGACTCTCCACAGCTACTGCCTCGCATGGTGATCCTCTGTGTTCAGGGAGCGTGTCCCGGTTAGTAAGGGTTGCCAACCTCTAGACAGCATTGCCTCTTTGATCTTTGCCAGGTTCCCATCCAGTGTTGTGGCCACTGCAATCTCCTCCACTGTTAATGCCATGGGGCATGCTTCCTGGGATATCCTTCTTATAAACTCTTCTGTGTGCTCTTCGTCGGCATGAGGTTGTCGCGTGTCAGCCGTAACGGGGTGCCGCGATAGGGCGTCGGGTGGATTGCTGGACTGGGACGAAACACGACCTCAAAGCGATAAGCTTAAAGTTGCACAGCCCACCTTTCTATCCTGGGATGGGGCCTGCCTGGACATTCCGGAAAACAGGGGAATTAGACGTTTGTGGTCGGTGACCACCCAAAAGTAATGCCTAAAGTGGTACAAATGAAAAAGCTTACACGCCCATTTGATGACGAGAGCTTCCCTCTCAATTTGGGCGTACCACAACTCGGTGTCTTGAGAGTGCTCTGCTGGCACAGGTGACGGGGGTCCACTCCATCACTTCATTTTCTTGGAGGAGAACAGCTCCCAGGTCAACCAGGCTTGCATCGACCACCAGCTAGGTGCGCCTCACTGGGTGAAAATATGCCATGACTGTCTTGTTCATTGGTGCCTGCTTGATGGCGGGGAAGGCTGCATTGGTCTTCGGAGTTCCACTCCAGGGTGCACCACTGCATGTGAGAGCCCGTAGCGACTCTGACAGGGAGGCCAGGTTTGAAATGAAACAGCCACGGTACGTGGACATCCCCAGGAATCTGCAATCTTCAGTCGGAATGGTGGGTACATGGGCTGCCCGAATGGCAACAGCTTTCTTAGGGTCTACCTAGAGCCCCTCGCACGAGAAAATGTACCTGAAAAAATCTACAGATTCCTGATAGAAGGAGCACTTTGCCTTGTTAAGTGTGAGGCCACTGACTGCCAGTCATTCGAGTGTGTCCCGCAGGTGTGTGTGGTGTTCCTCTAGAGTGTTTGAGAACACCAGGATGGCGTTGCTGTGGTTTATAACTCCCTGTAGACCTGACAGGGTCTCCCGGATGGCATTTTGGAAGATTTCTGTGGCCAACTACACCCTAAAGCTTAGCTGCTTGTACTCCACAGACCCACGTGTGTGTGAAGAACATAGTGATATATCTACTCTCCGGTACTAGTTCCAGATTATTGTAGCCAGTATTCAGGTCGAGTTTTGAAACCCACTTTGTCCCATTGAGATCAGCCACCATGTCATCCATGGTGGGTGTCAGATGTTGTTCTCTCTTCATAGCCTGGTTGGAAAGGAGCATGTTGGCGCACAGCCAGATGGCCCCCGGCTGCATAGGCTGTGGTGCAATGACTACAGGCAACACCCATGGGGTCACAACTGTGACTCGTTCAATGACACTGAGATCCTCAAGTTTCTTCAACTCCTTCTCCACCTGTGGCCGCAGGTGAAAGGGTACCCTTCTGGGCCTCAGCGGTGTTGGTCTGATCGAGAAGTCGATATGTAGTTTGAATTGCTGCCCTTTTAGCTTTCCTAGATCCTTGAACAACTGTGGAAACTCCTGCAGGATGGCATTGGCATGGGAGTCATGGATTTGATGTGCGAAGAAAACCAGTCCCAGGTCCTCCACCATATGGCAGCTTAGAAGAGTGCCTTTCTTCTCATTAGTGACGTTGAGCCTTGCCCGTGTAGCATTCTTGTCGTTGACTACTTCAACCTCTAGGGTGGATTCAGCCGTAGGTGTATATTCTCGCGTTGGTAGGAGAGAGAAAGGGGCCTGGTGTGAGGCCTCATATTTTTCTGAATCCATGACTATGTGTGCTTGCACCGTAGAGACTGCTACACGGAGAGTGCACATGGGGGCGGTCATTGTCATCAGTCATTGCGACCCCCATGTGCACTCACCTACTAGCGAGGGTATGTGTATTGCTGCATTGCGCAACACCTGATGACTTGACTGCGGGGGGCACGATCTATGTGCTCGCACCGCGCTGCGTGAATTATTCGTGGGGGGCACGATTTAGGTGCTCGGACTGCGATATTTTATTTCTAAATTGTTTATCTGTGCATTCTGGCTCCGGGGTGTACGACGCTGCTGTGAGAGAGCAGGGGGACATATCAACGGGTTGCCTGAACTACGTGTGTTTTACATTCTGCATGTTTTTAAAAATCGTGTGTCGATTGACAGTCACCTGATTTTCTGTTTTACCACTCCCTGTTCCTCCCCGAGCTCAGCTCGTGGTGTGGAGGGAGGTCTTACTATTCCTACTCACTTCCGGCGGAAGCGGGGGTGTGCGGTCTAGTCATCCTACCGCAGCCTCCTTACTTAACGCAGGAGAGTGTTAGGCACCAGACCTACTAGCGAGGGTATGTGTATTGCTGCATTGCGCAACACCTGATGACTTGACTGCGGGGGGCACGATCTATGTGCTCGCACCGCGCTGCGTAAATTATTCGTGGGGGGCACGATTTAGGTGCTCGGACTGCGATATTTTATTTCTAAATTGTTTATCTGTGCATTCTGGCTCCGGGGTGTGCAACGCTGCTGTGAGAGAGCAGGGGGACATATCAACGGGTTGCCTGCACTATGTGTGTTTTACATTCTGCATGCTTTTAAAAATCGTGTGTCGATTGACAGTCACCTGATTTTCTGTTATGCCACTCCCCGTTCCTCCCCGAGCTCAGCTCGTGGTTTGGAGGGAGGTCTTACTATCCCTACTCACTTCCGGTGGAAGCGGGGGGTGCGGTCTAGTCATCCTACCGCTGCCTCCTTACTTAACGCAGGAGAGTGTTAGGCACCAGACCTACTAGCGAGGGTATGTGTATTGCTGCATTGCGCAACACCTGATGACTTGACTGCGGGGGGCACGATCTATGTGCTTGCACCGCGCTGAGTAAATTATTCGTGGGGGGCACGATTTAGGTGCTCGGACTGCGATATTTTATTTCTAAATTGTTTATCTGTGCATTCTGGCTCCGGGGTGTGCGACGCTGCTGTGAGAGAGCAGGGGGACATATCAACGGGTTGCCTGAACTACGTGTGTTTTACATTCTGCATGCTTTTAAAAATCGTGTGTCGATTGACAGTCACCTGATTTTCTGTTTTACCACTCCCCGTTCCTCCCTGAGCTCAGCTCGTGGTGTGGAGGGAAGTTACTATCCCTACTCACTTCCGGCGGAAGCGGGGGTGTGCGGTCTAGTCATCCTACCGCCGCCTCCTTACTTAACCGATGTGCTGGCCAACGCGCAGCGGACGCGCGCAGCGGGGGACGACGGTGGCGCGCCGGAGTCATGCCAGAGTCCTGCCCGTCTGCGCCCGTCCGCGACTGCACGCGGCCCAGGGCCAGTCCTTATGCCCCGACGTGTCCAATATCAAGGTTAACCTACTCTAAAAATTCTCTCCTGACCCTTAGGCCACCCCAATGCTCTTATGACACTCCTCTGTGCCCACAGCATACCCCTCTGACCTGCCCGGATTGTTCGCTGGTTCTTTCCGCGCTTCCCTCTACACTAGACATCTCGGCATCTAATTTTTTATGCAAATCTATTCAGAAACTTCCCTTACACACATTTAATTTTATCAGTTTAAACTGCAGGTCCCTCCCAAAACACAGTAGAGACATTTTTGATCTCCTGAGCTCCTTTCAACCTGATGCCTAATTCCTCACGGAGAATTGGCTGACGGATCATTCTGGTCCTGATATCGCAGCCGCCCTTCCTCATAATTACACCTACACGGGTAGAAACAGAAAGGATAAGGAGGGGGGGAATAGCCATTATTTTTAAAAGAGCTTTCTCTTGCAAATGGGAGGATATTCTGATTCCTAACTGTGAGGCTGGGCTGTTTAAGATACTTTTATCCCCCAATCTTACCCTTACCGGCGCCTTGATTTACCGCACCCCTGGCCCCGCCAGTGCCTGGGCTACATCTCTTTCAGAGCATTTAGCTCCTCTACTACTGACGGCGACTAACTTTTTAATTGTCGGTGATCTCAATGTTCATTTTAATGATACAACCTGCCTTATCAGTACTAATCTACTGTCTGATCTTGCAGCCATGAATATTACCCTGCACAACTCGGGCCCCACTCATAAGGCGGGTAATTTGCTCGACCCAATTTTATCTAATCTGGATGCAGTAGTATGTGAGCCCCCCTTACCTGTTCCGTGGTCTGACCATTTTGTGGTAGAATTTTCTATTTCGTTTGACCCATCTCCTAACCACCTTGCAACAGCTCCTAAACCCAGAATGACCCGTAATTGGAAGAAATTGGATTCCAACAAATGTAATTCTGTCTGTCAGACTCTACGCCCCTTACTGAGGTCAGTAGCACTGATCAAGTGGACGTTATTCATCACTGGCTGACGTCTGCTGCTGACATTTGTCTTCCACTTCGAAAGCAGACATTTAATGTACACCACCCCCCTGCGCCATGGTTCAATGATCATCTAAAAAAATAAAAAACCAGCTGCAAACATCTCGAGTGGAAATGGCGCTCAGAGTACGATCCACATGTTAAATTACAATATAAAACTGCCTTAACAAAATATCATACCCTCTGCAAGATAGCCAGAACTGAATATGTTAATTCATCTATTTTAAATGCTCAAAATCGTCCTAAAGCCTTGTTCAAGGTTGTGCAGGAAATTTCTGGTGCCACTAGTCAACCCAAGGCCCCGTGCTTGGATAAAGCACAATGTGACTCCTTAGCAGACTTTTTTATTTCTAAAATTGAGAGTATATATGCTGATTTTGGCCCTCCTAACGTCCCCCTAATCTCCCCTGAATCTATTACATCTACTGCTTCATGCGTCCCTCAGTCGGCAGTATCGGAGATTACTGCCTGGGAACCCTTGACTCCTTCCACATTGCATGACATAGTTAAAAGCATCAAATCCGGTTCCCCTCTGGATCCCTTCCCTCCTCAAATTCTGCTTACCCTAGACTCCTCTTCTTTAAAGCTTATCATGGAGTTACTGAATACATCACTCAGGGAGGCCAAGGTCCCCAATTCATGGAAACATGCAATGGTCATACCGCTGCTGAAAAAGGCCAATGCAGATCCAAATAACCCCGCTAACTTTCATCCAATTTCGCTTCTTCCAGTCTATTCTAAGATTCTGGAAAAACATATAAACAAACAACTCACCAGTTACATTGAATCTCATAATATTCTTCATCCTTCACAATCTGGTTTTCGTTCTGGCTTTTCTACGGAATCCACACTTCTGGGAGTCTCTGAAACCATTCGTCATCTGGTGGACAGAGGGGAGACCGTGGCACTTATTCTATTAGATTTAAGTGCCGCATTTGATACGGTCTCCCACCCCATTCTGGTTAACATTCTAAAGACGTCTGGCATCACTAATTCCGCCCTTGGATGGCTCACCAGTTTCGTGTCTGATCGGACGTTCCAAGTCTTCTCGGCTACCTCTGTGTCCAAAATTCACAAATCTGCACATGGTGTTCCTTAAGGTTCCATCCTGAGCCCCCTTCTCTTCAATTTATACGTCAGACCCTTGGCTGCTATTGCGGAGCAAGCGGGGCTCTCCATATACTCGTATGCAGATGATACACAGATCATTTTTTCTCTTTCCACCAGTCATCATTCCACTACATCTTCCCTCTGCCATGGTCTCAACAATATTGCCTCCTGGATGCATGATAACAAGCTAAAATTAAACGGAGGGAAAACTGAACTTCTCCTATTTGGCAATAATCCCGCCTTATGGGGACCTTCTCATTGGCCTGCTCAAATGGGCACCCCTCCTAACCCTTCGAAAACAGCTCGCAACCTGGGGATAATTTTTGATGACCAGTTGTCCATGAGACAACATGCCGTTAGAGTCTCTTCCATTTGTATAACCATTCTCAAATGGTTGAAGAAAATCACTTGGATGCTCCCTTTGGACACCCAGAAAACCGTAGTCCAGGCGTTAATAACATCTCGCCTGGACTATGGTAATGTTCTCTTTCTTGGAGCGGGCAAAGAGGTAATTCGTAAATTACAAATGGTCCAGAACATGGCAGTGCGTCTGCTGTGTAAACTACCCTACAAATCCTCCACGTCCCTGCACCGTCGTAGCCTTCATTGGCTATGCATTGACAGTCGCTGTAAATTTAAGGCTCTTTGTCTTATACATAACATTAACACTGGCAAAGCCCCTCAGTATTTGAGATCTTTAATTCACCCGTACTTTCCCTCCCGTACTCTTCGTTCATCCAATCAACACAAACTTCAGATTCCCAGGACAAGGAGAGCCAGAATGGGCGGTCGATCTTTTGCTTTTCTGGCACCATCCCTGTGGAACTCTCTCCCTCTGTCTATTCGGATTGAACCCAATTATCTAAATTCCGCAGAGACGTAAAAACTTGGCTATTCGATCAATAATCTTAGCGGTATGCATTCCTCCCTTGTTGGTTTAGCGCCGGGAAACCTCCGGGTAGCTGCGCGCTTTATAAAATTAAATATAAATAAATAAATAGGAGACTATGAACATGTCGCTGTCTTCTCCCTCTGTGTCTCAACGGATCACTGACATAATATCGACTACAAAAATATAGGCATTTAAAATATCGACTCCAAAATATCGACTACAAAAATATCGAAGTCCTATCTACAAACAGGTAAGTACAAAAATTTCGAGTCAAAAATATCGTTTAAAAATATGTACTTTGTAAAAATATCGAATTTATTAAAATTAATGTAAAATTAAATAAATATTAAAAATAAATAACTAAAATATACTTAAAAATACTTAAATAACCTGAAAATTATTACATAATTAATTTAAGTTATTAAAAAAAATATATATATTTATTTGTTAAAACATATATATATATTAACAGAATATCATTAAAAAATATACAATATTATTACCGTAGCATAGCAAGAGTGTTAAAATTACTATTCCCACTCCAAAGAGTGCAACAGTAGAGAAAGCGTTGGATAGCGTAGGGGTAAAAATTACTATTCCCACTCCAGTGAGTGCAACAGTAGGGAAAGCGTTGGATAGCGTAGGGGTAAAAATTAATATTCCCACTCCAATGAGTGCAACAGTAGGGAAAGCATTGGATAGCGTAGGGGTAAAAATTACTATTCCCACTCCAGTGAGTGCAACAGTAGGGAAAGCGTTGGATAGCGTAGGGGTTAAAATTACTATTCCCACTCCAAAGAATGCAACAGTAGGGAAAACGTTGGATAGCGTAGGGGTAAAAATTACTATTCACACTCCAGTGAGTGCAACAGTAGGGAAAGCGTTGGATAGCGTAGGGGTAAAAATGACTATTCCCACTCCAGTGGGTGCAACAGTAGGGAAAGCGTTGGATAGCGTAGGGGTAAAAATAACTATTCCAACTCCAAAGAGTGCAACAGTAGGGAAAGCGTTGGATAGCATAGGGGTCGAATTACTATTCCCACTCCAAAGAGTGCAACAGTAGAGAAAGCGTTGGATAGCGTATGGGTTAAAATTACTATTCCCACTCCAAAGAGTGCAACAGTAGGGAAAGCGTTGGATAGCGTAGGGGTAAAAATTACTATTCCCACTCCAGTGGGTGCAACAGTAGGGAAAGCGTTGGATAGCGTAGGGGTAAAAATTACTATTCCCACTCCAGTGAGTGCAACAGTAGGGAAAGCGTTGGATAGCGTAGAGGTAAAAATTACTATTCCCACTCCAGTGGGTGCAACAGTAGGGAAAGCGTTGGATAGTGTAGGGGTTAAAATTACTATTCCCACTCCAGTGAGTGCAACAGTAGGGAAAGCATTGGATAGCGTAGGGATTAAAATTACTATTCACACTCCAAAGAGTGCAACAGTAGGGAAAGTGTTGGATAGCGTAGGGGTAAAAATTACTATTCCCACTCCAGTGAGTGCAACAGTAGGGAAAGCGTTGGATAGCGTAGGGGTAAAAATTACGATTCCCACTCCAGAGAGTGCAACAGTAGGGAAAGTAAATACTTCATATATTATTAAAAAATATATAAATTAATATCTATAAAAAATTAATTAAAAGTAATTACCAATTTAATATAATAGAATAATTAATCAATTAAAATTACAAATTATAATTAATTATTACAATTAGTTACCTATTAATACAAATTAATTACAAATTAACAATTAATTAATTAACAATTAAAAAATAATTAACAATTAATTCAAATTAAATACAATTAAATAAATTGAATTATTTAAATAATTATAAATAAATTAGTTCCCACCCTATTCCCCTATAAACCCACAACCCATTACAGAAAATAAATTAGTTACATTAACATAATTAGCAATTAATCAATTAAATACAATTAATTGGCAATTAAAATTTAATTAATTACCCTTAAAAAATTAATTAACAAATAATTCTAAAAAAATACCAATAAATAATTTTACATATTTAATTAATTATAAATAAATTACTTCCCACCCAATTCCCCTATAAACCCACAACCCGCTACAGAAAATAAATTAGGAAAATTAACATAATTAGCAATTAAACAATTAATTAACATTAATTGCCAATTAAAATTTGATTAATTACCAATTATAAATTAATTAATAATTAATTAAAAATGAATACCAATAAATAAATTTACATATTTAATTAATTATAATTAAATTACTTCCCACCCTATTCCCCTATAAACCCACAACCCGCTACAGAATTAAATTACGCAAAAATTAAAAAAACAAAATTCATTAATTAAAATAAATTAGAACATAAATACACACTTTTCACACATATAATAACATAAAAAACACTATAAAAAATTCGATATTATTAAAAATTCGATAATTTTAATAACCTATATTATAGACTTCGATATTTTAACTTTCTATATTTTAAACATTCGATATTACATTACTTACTTTAAAAACGATATTTTTGATGTCTATATTCTGTCCATTCGATATTTTGTCCATTCTATATTTTGGACTCAATATTATGTCCATTAGATATTTTCTACTCGATATTTTGACTGTTTACCGTCTCAACCATACCCTGGAGGTGTGGTGTCTTCTTGGGCGAGATGGTCATCAATTGACAACTGCCTGAATTTGGATGAGGGCCAGCTTGGTCTGTTGAAGACACTCATGGATCTCCAGCCCTGGCATACTTTGGAAAAATGGTTTGGTCTGCCACATCGAGAGAAGACCTTCACTTTTGCGTAGCAGGGACCGGTTGGGATATGTTCGACTCCGCAGTTTCCACAGGACCTATTCATTAGCGGCTTCAAGAAAGTACAGGCAGGGCTCAGGCATTTCTGAATGGCCTCCACTCTTTTCTCTTTGACCTGAACATGTTGGGGGTGCTGGGTGAGACTGTTCCCCTGTTAAGGGCTGCCTCCATTTCGTCCACTCAGGAGTTTGATAACTCGTGGGACCTTGCCAATATCAGGATGTCGTCAAGGGACATTCCAGGTTGTCACAGAATGAGCCTCCATAGTAGCACCGACTGGAACCCTTGGATGAACTGGGCTCGTATTTTTTCGCTCTGGTCTTTGAATGTGCATGTGCTGGCGAGCCTCCTCAGCCAGGCATTGAAAACTTCAACTGACTCCATTTCGGACTGCTTGGCCTGTCTCAGCTTGAACAGCTCCAAGTCCGGATTGATTTGGGGGTCGAAATGCCAGTTCAGGCCGTGACAGTGGCATTGTAATCATCCTCTTCTCCTGTGTCTGGGAGGGTCTCAAAAAGATCATAAAGCTCTCCCCTGCCATAGTGCATAAGAAGCAACCTCTTAACGGCTCTGTCTGTCTTTCTTGTACCTCTGAAATAGTAGATGAGGTACCCTATCCAGGATTTCCAACGGGGGTGTCGTTGCGGGATTGGTGTCACCGCGGCATGGTGGGATGCTGGGGTGGAGCGGTTGCATCTGCAGACGGGTCAGCTGCGCCCGCTTGAGGTGGTGTGCACATGGTGGCTTCCTGCCTGCTCAAGCGTCACTCTGCCTTAGTGCTGTTTGTCGGCCCGCTTGGCTTTGTTGTTCCTGCTCCCCTTGACTGCACTGTTTTTTCTTATTATTTTGGCTGATTAGTGACCCCTTTCCTGGTCTGTTCTTGTTGCCCTTACTTTCTTTCTTAGTTTTTCCTTTTCCTTTACTTCCCTTGTCTGTGACCTGTTTCTCTATGCTGTCTTTGCAATGAAGAGATGCTCAGGCCTGGGAGGCATGTCTGACCGACCTCCCACAAGGCAGGGAATGAGAGCAGCCTACCTGCTGCCCGCGAGTCACTGTTGTGTAGCCGGGTGCTCACACTTCTGCAGGGTGGGGCCTGGCCGTCTGATGCAGCGCTCTGTCCTCAAGCAGCTGCTCGTGTCGATGGTGGGGGGCAGCGGGGGACACATCCACCTTGCTGGCAGCCACAGCATCAGCTGGACCTCTGGCAAACATCGCTGGGACTGAAACGGGCAGCAGGTTCCACGGGGCACTGGATGGCAGCTTCCTCTGCGC
Source organism: Lissotriton helveticus (assembly GCF_964261635.1). Taxonomy (NCBI): domain Eukaryota; kingdom Metazoa; phylum Chordata; class Amphibia; order Caudata; family Salamandridae; genus Lissotriton; species Lissotriton helveticus. Next base: position 1,150,117,658 of record NC_136070.1, read on the forward strand.
ATGGGCCACTTGCTCCATTGTCAGGCAACACTACAGGAACGGCCAGAAATCTGCTGGACAATGAAGTTTAGCAGGCAAGGCGCGGGTTAGGCACCGGCCTCGTCATCAGTGTAATGAGTCGACTAAGTGTGGGCAGAGGCCTACCCAGTAACCCGAAAACATGCACAAAACACTTGGTTCACTTAGTGTGGGCTAAGACCCCAAGCGGTCTTGCACCCGTTTCTTTATCTCCTCGGGGCCAACCCACCCTGAGGAGTGTTACAGGTGCAACAACGTTGTGGAGAGCCTAGGTGGCTCTCTACAACAAGGATTATAATTCAGGCTAATTCGGGCCATGTGACAGCCGAGCTATCCATAATGTTATATACATCTACTAGTCTGTGATATGTTGAGCAAAGCCATTCATTTGACTGATAAGGATCTTTCAGCCCCGAGGTATAGATAACATTGCCATTGCCATGATTACAGGGACCTTCAATGCTCTGACCTGAGCTATGATGTCTTCTTTGGCATCATGTATTAGTACCCGAGCTTGTGATGAGACAGTCATAGCAAAGGGAGCACCAGAGCCTCAAAATGAGGACAGGAAGATTGTGAGAATGCAGCATTACACTCTTCAGCTGTTGACCAGCGGTTCATCTATTAAATAGAGATAGTTGATGCTTTCAGCATTACAGCTAAACAGGCTGAAGTGTAAAGTCATGCTCTGTTAAAGCATGATGAGGTTTTTCAGAAATGACTGACTTTGAATTAAACTCAGCTGAAGTCAACTGCCTTTGAAGGTAAAGTATTTGCTGAGCAGAAGTTCCTGAGGGAAGAACTTATAGTGCATTGATGAAGAAAGAGAAAGGAGCCTGTTCATCTCCTCCCTGTGTAGCTAAGAGGTAATGGAGGCGGTAGTATGGAGGCGGTAGTAGACTGTAGTATGAGGAGGGTCGACAAAGTTGTGGTTGTGGTTGGTGGTGGAGGTATGGAGATTTATAGATGAGTAGCAGAACTGGGACTAGTTCCATGCATGGGTTGGGGGCTACAACAACGACTGGGGAGCGAAAACAGTCCATCAGGTTCTTTGCATGCCATTCTCTGCAGCAGAGTGGTGTCCATTTGTAGTAAAGGCCCAATGAGACTGCCCAGCCCTTTTTTTAAACTACTCAAACTTTTCACTTTGCTACTCGTCTAGTCTGTTTAAAAAACTAAACACAAACAAAATTATGTGAAAATGGATTGGGCACAGAATGAATAAGTCTGTCCCTTATTTCCATAACACATAACGCTCATGAGCCTTTCTAATTTTGGATGGGTGTGGTTCTTTCTCTTTGTTTTTATGTCCCTAATCATTCTTCCTCTGCTTTCCAGTCTTCTATGCTAATAACTTAATTATTTCAGAAGCCATATCCTTCCAATCCTGTGCTCCTGTTCCTCCCATCTCCCAATTATTTTACTGACATTACCTTGATAAATGATATTGGCCATGTATTGGTTATTCATACATACCAAGATATCCTAACAAACCTCTACATTTTGGTATTTTCTGTATTACAATTTTGTAAATTCAAACAGAGAGGAAGGGCACAAAGAACCTTGGCAAACCACTCTCTATGGGAATGCTGGTAAATTGCTTTACAGGATCTGTCAGAAACAGTTTCACTAAGTGCATATTAATTAATGTCAAATCAGAACTGGATTTCATTTTAATTACATGGCAGACTGAAATAAAATTAAAAGTGAAACTCATGAGTAGCTACATTTTAACAAATAATAAAAGGATTGGTACTGATTAAACACTCACTCTGTTTCAGACTTTCTTCTTTCGAGTTAGTTCCCACAGATGAATACAGGTTTCATAAATGCAAAAAATGACGGAATAGGAATTTGTTAAACACAACAGCTACCCCAACAGGGGGTCCGCAGCTGTGAACATGGAGCAAAACAGGGAAATATGTCACAGTTTACCTGCATTTAATAAAAATATGAATCTGCATGAAAATGAATTTATATTTTTCTTTATTTGTACATTTTAGCCCGTGCAGAATCCCTTTCTCAAATTATATGCAAAGAAGCGATTTGGACAGTGAGGAGCCAATATAAGGAGCTGGTTATCTGGCCCATATCTATTATTATAACACACCTAGAGGATTGCACAGAAAATTAACAATATTGGGGCATCCTAAATACTGATTATAAAAATGCCTCGCAATTAGTCTTTATCCACTATGGAATGGAGAAATCAATGAAACTACGTCTATTTCCACATTCAAGCCCCTATTTCCAGGCTATTGTCCAGAAATATATTTTGCTAGAATATGCCTATAAAATGGCCTATGGATGTGGTGACACCACATGCACACTTCCTGCATTACCCAGATGTGTCTAGTAACCTCAGCTACTGTCTAATGATGTCCTCAGCAGCACATAGAAAGGGGGCACCCAGGTTCTTGATATAGGAGTTCCACACTTCTGAACTACATTTTCAGTGGACCTGGTTTTGGTGCTTCAAGAGTTTCGTTTGTGTTGGATGAGGCTGCAAGGAGCAGGAAGAGCATCATGGATGGTTGTCGCTGTAGCGTGAAGAGCAGCACTGGTGTGACGGATTATCATCGCAGTAGCTCAAAGATCCGATCGGGTATCGCAGACAGCCATTGCTGGAACTTTACACTTGCAGTCACCGCAGGTCATCATTGCTGTAGTGCGAAGTGCAGATCTCACGTTGCCGGTCATCATTGGTGGTCCCTATACTCAGCGTCAGGTTCACCTGATCTTCGCGCTAGCGGTCATTGCAGGAGTCAGAGTCTAAGCGCAAACGGGCCTTTTCACAGTTGTGATGAACCCAAAACTTTAGGATTTCACCTTTCTAATCAGGAGATGCTCAACTGATGTCAGCCAATTGTCCAGGACATGGGGAGACATTTCCTGGGGATCAGGAGAAGCCAGCAGGATTCAGGAAGGCCCAGTTGCAGGTCCAGCCAGGTCCAGTGCACCACGTCAGCTGGCCAGTTGAAGGAAGGCCTCTGGAGCTGTGAGCTGGTGGCTCCCCCGCGATCTTTATTTTCCAAGGTTCCTGGGACACAATATGAGCAATTGCCCTATGTGGATTTAAAATATCTCGGTTTGTCAGGCTGTGGTGGCTCACACTTTTACAGACGCGTCTTACCAGCAAGGTCCTGTGGCTTTGGGTGGGATCATCCACGTACTGCGCCAGACATCGCTCTCTGTTTCAACTGCCTGGATCCTCGCCTGGGGCCATGGCTCCAAAAATGCCCGCAAAGAATCTGGTCGCGAAAACCCGGGTGCCTATTGTCGGAGCAGCCAGCCCGGCAAAATCAGCTAGTGTGGAGAAGGAGCAACAAGCTACCCGTGGGGGTAACATAGCCGCTGGTGATGCCGACAACAGCCAGATGGTGTCCACAGGGCCAGGTAGAACAAAGCAGACCCTCCCTGCTTTGTTCAAGCTTCAAACCGGCAAAGTCAAGACTCCGGCAGTCTCGTGAAACGGCAAGCAGGGGGTGTCGGTGGCTCTCAAGACTTTGCATGCTCCTGTCTCAAAGTCGGTAGGTGCTGCCTCGATCCCTACCGACTCACCACCTGCGTCTACAGCGTCTACAGCCATAGTCACAGCTAGTGCCGGTGCTATCGATATGGATGGAGTCATCTCCCAGACGGAGCATGGGGTGTTGGGTCACGGTGCCGACACCCATGGCGCGCCACTGAGTGAGGGTAAAGTGATTAATTATGAAATTCCGTTGGAACAAGTAGAGTCAACACGGAATTCCAGTTTTCACAGTGACAAACACCTATCAAACGCCCCCCCTAAGGGGTTTAATTGCAAGTACAGGGGCCCAAGAGTCCTGTCATAATGGTCTGGCTGGTCTCAATGGGAATTTAAAGGAGCCAAAAGGGGCTGATAAATTTTACTCACTATCCGAACATACTGGCTCATCGGAGGATGAAGGGCCAGATAAGGATTGGACTGACGATGATAGCGAGTTTGGTGACTGGCGCACTAATGAAGCACTAAGGGAAGAGGTCTTTGCACAGTTCGAAAAACCACAAAAGATCAAGGGGCCCTTCTTCGAAGCACGAACCCAGGGTTCACTAGTTTGGGACTATTCTTTTTGTACGCAGCCTGGCTCTGAGGGTAATCCTATAGTCTTGAGGGGAGGCAGTGCAATCGATTCTTCTCAGTTGCCCCCTGGAAAGATCACACTTTCAATGATCTATCAGACCATCATGACCCACCGCGCAGAGTCCCGTCAGGAGAGTGCCAGAACACAGGGCCCATGCCGGAGGATGCAAAATTCGATTCACAGAGTTGCAAAGACTTGTTCTGATATCGCTACTAGAATTGTCGAAGTAGAGGAGAGGATTTCTACTTTGGAGGACGATCTGGCAACTCAGAAGGGCATCACGGATCTCATTAAGACACAAAGGGATGACGTGCTTTGGAAATTGACGGACTTTGAAAACACGTCAGGAGGAATAACCTCAGGATTATGGGGGTTCCTGAAGGTCGTGAAGGTTCGGATACCAGGGAGTTCATTGTGGAACTCTTCTCCGTGGCCTTTCCAGATGTGAAGCAATGGAATTGGCAACTGGAAGTGCAACGTGCACATCGGTTTCCATTCAAACAAAGGAAGAAATCTGGGCAGCCTGATGTTAAGCCTCGGGCTATATTAATCTGCCTGAATACTTTTTTGGCTAGGGAGAAGATCTATGACCTAGACAGGAAGAGGGTAGGGGAAGACTAAGTTTTTTGTCAAGCCTGATTTTTGTCCAGCGACTGTGGAGCGGAGGTGGCAGCTCCGCCAGTTCATAGCGCCATTCCAGGCGAAGGGTGCTCAAGCATTCTTGCTCTTTCCCTCTAAGCTGAAAATGATTCACCAGGGCCAGACTAGATTTTTTCAGTCCGAAGTTCAGGCGAAGGAGTTCTTGAACTCTATATAGTTAGCAATGTTTGATTTCTTTTTTTTCTCTCCTCTGCTTTTTCTTCCAGGATCCTAGATGCTCTTAAACATGGGGTATGAACCGATTGCCTGTGTGATTTAGGGTTGTCTTTTCTTGTTTAATTTTTAGATACATTTGGCTCATATCCTTAAAGTTTCCTGATGATCGTGGGGGTGGATCCAGGGGTGAGTAGGGGAACCAGCTTATTTCCATCACAAGGACCTAGGTCCTGCTGCCTTACAAGGGGAGTGAAGGGGTGGGGGGGTCGGGCTGGGGAGGTCTTCGGGCTAATGGGTGGGGGGAGTTAGAGAGGGGTAAGGGGAGGGAAGGGGATGGTCACTAAAAGTGCGGGTCTATGTTATAGTCGTGATATTTGTATTGCTCTTGATACTTGCAGATTTTGTGCTATCCCAGAATGTCTGACTAAATTGGGTAATAGCTCAAAGTGGAGAAATTATGTTTTTCTCCTGAGTTTTAATGGGGCAGGGTAAATTGCAATTGTGTTGATGGAAAATATGTGGTCTTAATGATGGCAAAAAACGGGCTTTGTTTTCTAAAATTGTTCATACCATGCAACTCGATGTCCTATGTCTTCAAGAGACACACATACCCTGGGCTAAACGGGATTGGCTGAAAGTCCCTGGTTATGATCTGATTGCATGTTCTCAACAGACATCCATGATCAAAGGGTTGGCCATTTTACTGAAGAGGGAGGTTGGGGTCTGTAAATAAATTCGGAAGGACAGCGCAGGCAGATGGGTTTTAGCCCAAGTAGTGGTCAACAATAGATCTTTAACCATCTGCACGCTATACGGGTCAAACCTGGATGATTCAGAAGCGATAAAACTCCTGAAATGAGAACTTGCAGCCTGGCCTCATCCAATGTTCCTCTGTGGAGACATTAATATAAATTTGTCTGGAAATTTTAACTTAGCGCGGGCTGAAAAGTATATTGGGAGGAAACCTAGGGTTTTCAGGGCCCTTCAGATATTAATTCAAGAACATTTTTTGATTGATCTTTGGTATAGACATAATAAAGACCAAGATTGCTATACTACTACTCTACCCCCCATGATAAAATGGTCCGATTGGACTACTTTTTTTATGTCTGATCAGCTTCTATCATTGTTTCCCCTAGAATCCTTTCTGAGCACAATCTTCTGATTGTTGAGTGCCCATTTTCTCACAGGCCCAGTGTTTCCACGACATGGACATTTGAGAGGAAATTATTATCAGATCAGGCTTATCAGGATCAAATGAGGAGTTGGTTAACTGAATTTTTAAACATCAATAGGGGTACTGCTTCTGACTGTATAGTCTGGGACACACTTAAGGCCGTCGTGCGCGGGGATACCAAGAGCTTTGCAGCCATTCGATGGAAGACTATGCAGGAGCAGATCAAGGGCCGTTTTGAGGAACATAGGGTGGCAGAGATGGAATTAATACGTATGATCAAGGAGGGCCTCAATATAGATCAGATTCAGTAGTCCGTTGCCATAATTAAGTCCAAACTTCTGGAATTCTTTGGGCAGGATTGGGCCGCTAAGTATTTGCAGTATCGTACAATGATGTATGACTTTGGGGAAAATTCTGGCAGAATTCTTGCTAAAAGGCTTCTACAGAAAAGTCTGTTAAATCGCATTACTAGAATTCAGGATCACCGGGGTAACGTTCAAGATACGCAGGAGGGGGTTATGGGAGTGTTTCAGAAGTTTTATACTGAGCTCCATACGCAAGATAATCTTAATCCTCTAATCGAGTCTCAGGCTCAGGACTCTTTTCAGGGTATTGACATCCTCCAAGTTACAACTGAGCAGAATGAGGCTCTTTCTGCCCCATTCTCGTGGGAGGATGTTGAGCTGGCAATAAAATCGCTGGCTAATGGCAAGGCCTCAAGTCCTGACGCTACTCCTTTGGAATTCTATAGGGCGTTCTGTCCAGAGATCAGCCAGGACTTCTTATCAGTCCTTAGGGCAGCACAGGGGGGGGGGGTTATACCGGATTCATGGTGTCAAACTACCATTGTTCTTTTTAAGAAGAAATATACGCCAGAGTTAAAACCCTCATGTTTTCGACCTATCTCCCTGATAAACACTGATAGTAAAATCTACTCTAAAATCTTATCTACGAGACTATTTGAAGTAATTACCCCACTGGTCTCGCTGCACCAGCACGGATTTATCCCGGGCAGGGATACGGCTGACCATGTCTGTCGTGTTATTGCATTACTGTACTGGGCTCAAGTCACTGGCTCTCCCCTTGGGGCGTTCCTGTTGGACGCCGAAAAGGCGTCCGAAAGGGTTGCCTGGAGTTTTTTATTGGCTGTCCTTCACTGGAAGGGTTTCAGCACCAAATTTATTCAGGCAATTCAGTCATTATATATTTCCCCAGTTGCAACACTGCGTATTTCTGGTCTGCAATCAGCGTCCTTTAACATCAGCAGGGGCACCAGGCAAGGTTGTCCCTGCTCGCCCTTACTTTTAGCTCTGTACATTGACCCCTTTCTTAGCAAAATTGAAGACAACTTGGACATCGTGCCTATTAGGGTCAATGGTACAGAGTACAAGACTCTTGCTTATGCAGACTATGTCGTCGTTCTAACTAGTGATGTTGGTACAGCTTTTTCCCCTTTAAAGTCTCTTGCTGAACAGTTTGTCCGGCTCTCAGGCTACAAGCTGAATGTTTTAAAAACGCAGGTCATTCAATCAACTGCTATGGCTCCTTCCAAAGCTCCCGTGGTTACAGAAGCAACATATCTGGGGGTCAAAATCACTGCTCTTGTAGACAATATCCCGGATTTGAATATTCTTACGGTGATCGAATCTGTCAAACTCAAGCTGGAAAGGTTAGATCACCTACATCTTTCTCTTTATGGCCGGCGTAACTTGCTTAAAATGCTGGTCCTCCCAAAGTTTTTGTATTTATTTAGAACCATACCATTAGAGTTGTCACAACAAAGTTTGGTCAAGGCCGAAAGGATCTGCCATAGGTTCCTCTGGGGTTACAGCCGCTTGCGCAGGGCAGCTAAATGGATGTGTCTCTCTAGGGATCGAGGCGGATGGTCGGTCCCAAATCTCATATTATATTATTGGGCTGCTATGCTACAACATTTTGGTGTACCATTATTGGGAGACAGTTCTGAGGTTCCGCTCTCTAACAGACCTTCCATTTATGAGTTCGTTTTGGGAGATGCTGCCAAGGGGGACCCAACGCAAATTCTCGAGTCAAGCTACTTCAAGAGAACAAGGTTCAAGGTTATACGGGCCATGTTCTCAATCTGGCGGAAAATTCGGCATAAATGGTCAATAGCGAACGTTAATTTCTACACCCCCTTTACGGCGGTTCGACTACTGCCTGTTATTTTTCAGGATCAGGTTATTTTTAGTTGGCAGACATTGGGTTTGAAGGGCATAGGTGATGTAGGCACTGGTGGGCAGATGGCCTCTTTTTCTTATTTAAAGGATAAGTTTCACTTGAATTCCCATGACTTTTTTAAATATCTTCAGGTTAGAAGTTTTATTGATAAACATCAACATCAACATGAAGCCTCAAATGTTTTAGATAAGGTTATCTTATTTGAATTAATTCAAAGAAGGGTTAGAATTGGGAAAATCTATCAACATCTTTTATCTGACTTTCCGGACGACCTCGATTCCCAGAATTCTAAGTGGGAGGGCAAATTTGGCAAGACTGGTGTGGATATAAGGCAGGCACTGGATCTAGCAAGCTTTGTCCTTGTTTCAGGTAGCCTACACACTCAAAGCTACATGGCAATGTTCGACCTCTATTATACACCGTCAGAAATTGTGAAATGGGGGGTCGTAAGGGTGATTGCTGTGCTAGATGCGGGCTTCAAGCAGCTAATGATATCCACATGTTTTATTCATGTCCAAAGTTGGGGGCATTCTTGTATGATGTTGAGTGCTTCTTAAACTCATCACTCAATATTCCAATCATCATCTCTTCGGAGATGGTGATAAAGGGGTGTGAAGGCATTGTGCTGTGTGAAAGAACGAGATATGTTTTTGCTGGTTTGTTTATTGCAATATCTTTAATACAGCTGTGTATTACCTCACAATGCTGAGTCCTGAAGCCCCTGCCTTTTTTAATTGGAGAGCCAGGATTCTTGCCCTCTATAACTTGGAGTCCTCAGTATTTTTGAGAAGGGGGAGAAGGAGGCGTGAGTTGGCCTGCAAGATCTGGGCCTCTTTTGGGGGATTGGCTTAAGCAATGATTTTTTCTCTTTTTCCTTCCCTTCTTTTCTCTTTCTTTTTTTGAGAATCACCTAAATTCAAGTGCTGGTGTTTTTTTGGCCTTTACTCTGCCCATTAGGATGTATAATGTTTTTTTAATTATGTGATATGTTTTATCGTTATGTTTATTCTCCACTGTGTGTTTCTTATGTATTGGTTTCGTATTTTTTTCATGTTTTTTCCTGGCTCTGCATTTCTCTGTCAACTACGCTTACAACGACTTTGTCTCTTCTTTTGGTTTATCGAAACTATGAAAATAAAGTTTAAAAAAAAGGAAGGCCTCAGGAGCTTGTTGTGTCCCAGTAGTTCAAACAGGAGGTAAGCCAACCGACCCTTGGAGTCACTCTGGCTTAGCCTTAGGTTAAGGTAAGCAGGTCCAGTCTTCCTTCTCGGACAGTGTAGCAGTCCTCAAGCAGCAGGGCATTCCTCTGGCAGAAGGGTATTCCTTCTTCTGTCATGTCCACAGGTCCAGGACTGTTCTAATGAACGGCTCAGGAGGTCCAAAATGTATACTCGATGCTACTATTTTTGACCGGAGAAACAACCTGTCTTACCCCCACATCTAGATCTGTAAAAAAACTCCATCTCCTGTCAAGGCTCCAAAAAGTCTGGGGTGACAATGGGATTGTGTGAGTATCCTTTGTGTGTGCTGGAGGCAAGCCCTTTGAAGTGTATGTGGGAAAGTGAACAGATCCGTCCATAACCATCCTAGCGGCTTGGCCCACCCTGACCAAACCCTGTCCCCTTTGTGTCACTGTCTGGGAGGAATACACGAACCCCAACAGTAGAAGCATTCATAGTCACGTGACCCAGGACAGTGGCAGAAGTCACAAATGCTTAGGAAAGGGAAATGACAATATTCTAAAAGTGGCATTGTCAGAATTGTGACCTACAATCTGATTTTATCATGAGAGAGGACCCTTAAATAACAATCAACATGAGTTTAAACATTACCTCTCTACATGCTCCCAATGCAAAGGTAGCATAAGCTAACTCAATGTTAGTGAAAAGGAGTGATAGTGTCATGAGTGATCAGCCATCATTTTGTGGAAGTGGGGTGGGTCCAACAGGCAATTGTAATGATTGCCTGTGTCAGACCCGTGGCGGATGGACTTCTAATACACCAGCAATCTGCGCGCTATCCGTATCAGGTGGGCAGACAATGGCTGCACAATGGTGATGAATCTGCCACTGGCAGGCTGCCGGTGGCAGATGCACTGCTATCGTAATGACCCCCAAAGTGTTGATAACATAACACAGAGCACTAATAAAAATGAAAAAACAAATACGAGAATAGATTTTTGTTAAACAAAACAGGAGTAAAGACAGTTAAAGAAATTGTGAACATTATCAAAGAGTCAAATCCTAACAAGATGTTAGTAAAACATAAGGCTTTATGAACTATTCTTCCAAAAGACATGAAGAAGTGTGCTTTGTTCTTCACGATGGACATTTGATTGCATAACCATTGAGAGTAATTTCATATATATCTGCAGTGCTTTTTAACTCAGAGACTGTTATGTGATTCAATGAATGCATCATGATGCTAGAGCTTAACACACATGTCTGTAAAACTGCATTGAATAGATAATGCTTTATTGATTCCCATGTAGGTAAGAATGATTCATACATCTATTTGTCAGAGTTGACTTGTGTACATTGTGGTAAGTCTTGGCTTTAAGTCACATTACAAATACTGATTCTCGCCATTCCAGGTCTCCCTCTCCGCAGCCCCCACCCCAAAACCCTTCTCCCTGTCTGGCCACTCCGATTATCTGATGTATAATTCACAGAGTTGGCACTGCCAGAGGTGGGCATTGGAGGGTACTGCTCATGAGGAACTCGCTCCTGACAGATAGGGCTTACAGTTGTGAAAAACACCTTTAGGAGGTTTTCACTACAGGGACATGTAAAACTTAAACTCACATGTCCTACTTTTTAAATACAAGGCATCCTGTCCTATGAGTCTTTAGGGCCTACCTTAGAGGTGACCTATATGTATTAAAAAGAACACTTTAGATCTGGGAAGATGTCTACTTTGCTAGGACGAAATAGCAGTTTAAAACTTCACTAACGGGTGCAGTCTATTGCTTGAGACATAGTTTACATTGCTAATTTAGTAAATGGCACAATGAGTGCTGCAGGACCACTAGTGTTGGATCTAGCCCTGATCTCTTGACTGGGTGAGAGTACTCTGCTTAATTCAGAGACTCTGTCCATCACCACCCCTTGTTGTAAATAATTTTGTCCACCCTAAGCGTGGAAGGGTATACTCAGATGTGAGTCCCTTGCTCATTGCACCATCAGGATTCAAGCAAGCCGGGCCGAAGACGGCTGAAATGCCAGAAACCGGTCCCCGGAAGCTTGTTTCCTTCCCAGTGTAAGAATTGGCTTTTGTAGTCTGGTCTGCCATGTTCCCATGATGCACTGGGCCAGGGACAGACTAATTTGCATACAGCCAGGTTCTGAAACTGGGATGGTGCAATGAGCTAAAAAACGGTGTTGGATCTAGCCCTGATCTCTTGACTGGGTGAGAGTACTCTGCTTAATTCAGAGACTCTGTCCATCACCACCCCTTGTTGTAAATAAGCAGGACCACTAGTAGCATTTAATTGCAGACACTGGTTGTATGTAATACCATTTACTAGGCACTTACACTTAAACTAAATGTGCCAATCAGGTGTAGGCCAACCTTAACATGTTTAGGGACAGTGCACAGTGTCCTAATGCCCACTAAAACAGGTTCAACAACAGAAGGCAAAAGTCTTGGGATGACTGTGAAAACCGGGCCAGGTCAAACAAGGAAATTAGATAAACCAACAAACAAGCATAAGTAAATACTCCACAGGTAGAAAATAGGAAGAACATATTTATAGGTTCTCTTTGCTCGTAAGTCAACTTGATCATTATTCTTGCATGACTGTAAATCCTAGAGATTCAGTGCATGATCCCTGTTAACCTCAAGCATTGACCTATGATGTTGTATTCAGGAAAATGCTACATTAAAGTAATGAGTTTAGCCCCTTCCTAAATGATACGTTTTTAACTTTTTGATATTTAATCTGTATATAGTCAGGATGTAAAATATACCTTTGAATCATTCCATGCCACCACAGAATTTACATATGATACATCACATGGCATTATGCATAGAAGTTTTTTTTTTAAGTTCAGTCTAGTATCTGCGCAAAGGCAGCCTGTCAGAAAAGGGACACTTCTTGGACTGGAGCACACTGGGCGTTGACCTTGGAATGTGTGTAGGCATTTATAGTGTAGTGTAGTGTAGGACAGTTAACATCTAGTCACAACAGGCCTTAATGTCATTTTAAGATGGTAGCAAGAGCAAGCATAGTAGTTTAAAATGGTGTTGCATTGGTTTATCTTGACATACTTTTGCTATTAATGTAGGTACACACTGAAAAAGCAGTAGGCCTAACCATTGAGAACAACATCCCCAACTATTGTGTCTAGTACACATGTGGGGCATTACGGTTATAGGGTTCAGGGCTTTGTAGGGATGTGAACTGTTAGGGAGGGAGTCACAATAGGTATTTCCACCTGCCTACTTGTATATAACCCCATAGTGTTTAGTATTGTGTGCAAAAAGAAGTGCTGTTCCTCTTTATAAGTGAAAGCAGTGGCTTGACCTAATTTATTGGGTGTTGTTTGTTGTGTGCCTCTGATCTGGGGTCCTAGTCTACACCACCTCCATCGAGTAGGCCTTGGACTGCTTTGTCTCACTACTCTGAGGGAGTCAATTGCTACAATGGAGTGCTTGGCTCCAAATAGATGGAAAGTTGCAGACTCATTACATGCGAAGACTTGTATCCTTCCTAAATATTAACATACTTTCTAGCAATTATTATTATTAATATTATTAATATTGTTATTATTATCAGTATTATTATTAATTTTATCTAGGAAGTCTCAGTATCTGCCAAACTAAGGGGCCGATTAGGATCGCGGTGTTCCCGCATCCTCCGGGCCGGCGGAAGCCACCGCCGGCCCGGAGGTTGCGGGAAAACCGCTGGGGAGGCACAAAAGACCCACCGCCAAATTAGGATGGCGGTGGGTCTCAAAATCGGTCCGCAGCTTTTCCGCCGCGGTCGCCTTCCGACCGCGGCAGAAAAGCTCTAACATGGCTGGCGGTGTCTAGCAGACACCGCCAGCCATATTAGGATGGGGGTTAACAGATGCCTTTCCGCGGCGGATTCTCTGCCGTGGAAAGGCATACGGTGATTTCTTTGGGGGCCCGTTGCGGGCCCCCAGGTTGAGTGGGGGCTTGGGGGGTGCACATGGGGGGTACCTATGGTACCCCCCTGCATTTGCGTGCACGAAGCGGCAGGCACCGCGCGGTGCCTGCCGCTTTGTGCATGCAAATGCACTGTTGTCATTTTTTACATTGCGGCGGGTGCTGCTTCAAGCAGCCCCGCCGCAATGTAAAAAATATAGGATGTGACCGCCAGAGTGGCGGTCACATCCTAATTGCCATGGAGGGACCGCCGCTGCCCATGCGGACGGTCCCTCATACTCGGTGGTGGCGGACGGACGCAAGTCCGTCCGCCATCATAATCGACCCCTTAGTTGGCCTAAGGGTCCTTTGATAAACAGTCATTGTCAGATCAAATGACTACCACAATAATTTTGGTATAAAGTTTGCCTGGGTACCATACTAAAGGACTGTTTAAATGAAAAAACAGATGAAATGTCAAAAGGCTTGCCTTTTAATTTCACAGGAGGTCGATAGGTAAAATCTTTTAGTGGTGGTGCCTACATACAAGCGGAGGAGCACCACCCCCCCTGCTGCTAGAAAGAGATAAAAATAAAATGGTAGTAAAAAATGATTTTAGTACTATTTTTCTTCCACAGCTGTCAGCCGAATGGAGTGTGGCCAGTGCCTCATTATTACCAGGTTATGGGCAGCAATGAGGAGTGGCCATTCAGTGTGAATTGTGCATTTATGTTTGGCCAGCTACCATGCTACAGCCAAACTGACATGCACAATTCAAACTCTCGTGTCACTGACAAAATATCAATGTCAAAAATATAGATGACAAGAATATAGATGAAACAATATAGAAATAAAAAAAACTATGAACTTGCTATACTTAAACAGGTAAGTACCAAAATATTGAAAAAAGATATCAATGTTAAAAATGTAGTTGTAAAAAATATAGTTTTATATCTATATATATATAAAATAAAATATGAAATATGAAATATACTAAATAATGAAAGAATTGTTTTAAATAATGTAGATTTCATATACATTTTAACAAATATAGCAAATAAACTTAATTAAAAAAGTTAAACACAAAATACAATAATATATATATATATATATATATTTACTTTGAAACCATTATTAAACTATTCATTTTAATTTCTTTTATCATTTAAAAATTAGATAAAAATGTACAACTATATATATCCATATATATATATATAAATCATTCTATTATAAATTAAAACATTCAACCATTTAAAAATCTTTAAACTTAACTTTACCACTACAGTCAGTGCAACAGTAGGGGAGATTCGTTGGATAGCAGAGGAATAACATTTACTATTCCCACTCCAGTCAGTACAAGAGTAGGGAAAGTGTTGGATAGCGGAGGGGTAAAAATTACTATTCCCACTCCAGTGAGAGCAACAGTAGGGAAAGTGTTGGATAGCGGATGGGTAAAAATTACTATTATAAACAAAGAGGGACTCATAGGACTGATGTTTAACGGGGTCCAGTGCATGTGCCCTAGTAGCACAATATCAAAAAAGGAAGGCACAGTTCCCCGTGGATCCAAAAACGTCAGTGGAAGCAAGAACCTACTCTATTTATATGGTTGACATGTTTCATGCTTATTTGAGTTCAAAATGAAGAAGTATGATGAAGCATGACACCTAGCTTGCTGGGTGTGTGAGGCCTCTAATTCCGAAAAGGAGGACCCCCCTCCGGTGTGCCTTCACTCACTATTTTGTCACTGTTTTGTCAACTGTCCCATCCAAGTTTTTGGATCCAGGGGGAACTGTGCATTCCTTTTTTGATATTAAAAATTACTATTCTCACTCCAATTAGTGCAGCAGTAAGGAAAGTGTTGGATAGCGGAGGAATAAAATTTACTATTCCCACTCCAATGAGTTAAACAGTAGGAAAAGTGTTAGATAGCGGAGGGATAAAAATTAGTATTCCCACTCCAGTGAGTGCAACAGTAGCGAAAGTGTTGGATAGCGGAGGAATAAAATGTACTATTCCCACTCTACCCATTGCAACAGTAGGGAAAGTGTTAGATAGCGGAGAGGTAAAAATTACTATTCCCACTCCAGTGCGTGCAACAAGAGGGAAAGTGTTGGATAGCGGAGGGGTACAAATTACTATTCCCACTCCAGTGAATGCAACAGTAGAGAAATGTTGGGATTGTGGAGAGATACAATTTACTATTGCCACTCCAATAATTGTAGTAGTAGGGAAAGTGTTGGATAGCGGAGGGGGTAAAAATTGCTATTCCCACTCCAAAGTTGGGAAAGTGTTGGATAGTGACAGGGTAAAATTTACTATTCCCACTCAGATCAGTGCAACAGTAGTGAAAGTGTTGGATTGCGGAGGGGTAACAATTACATTCTAACTCCAGTGAGTTCAAAATTAAAAACAACAACAAAATAAATAAAAAAAATATATATAAATATGTTAAAAAGTAGAATACAAATATATTTAAACAGGTAAGTACGAAAATATTGAAAAAAATATATTGATGTTGAAAATGTAGTTGTAAAAAATATCATTTTTTTATATATATATAAAATAAAATTATAAATATTAACTATACTAAATAATCAAAACTAAATAAAAAATATTGTAGATTTAATATAAATTTTAACAAATATAGCAAATAAACTTAATTAAAAACGTTAAACACACAAACATAATAATAAATATATATATTTGCTTTAAAACAATTATTAAACTATTAATTTTAATTTCTTTTATCATTTCAAAATTATGCTATTCCCGCTCCAATGAGTGCAACCGTTGGGAAAGTGTTGGATAGTGACAGGGTAAAATTTACTATTCCCATGCAAATCAGTGCAACAGTAGTGAAAGTGTTGGATTGCGGAGGGGTAACAATTAATATTCTAACTCCAGTCAGTTCAAAATTAAAAACAAACAAAACAACAACAAAATAAATGAAAAAATATATATAAATGTTAAAAAGTTAAATACAAATATATTTAATAGTACAAATAAAAAAACATATTATAATGTTAAATGCGTATGACACATACCTACAAATAATATGTTAAATAAAACAAAAAAGTATTTTCAAAGAAATACATATTTTTAATTAGAAATGATTTAGAAACAAAAACATTAATCATTACTTAAATTTACTTTATTTAATTCGTACCCTATAACATCACACAATTCACACCACACATCTAAATAAAAAAAATACTATTAGGTAAAAAACTCATAAAAAATGTATAAACTTCCAACACTTAACCCCTATAACCCCACAAAACACAGCTCAAATTGAACGGTAAAAAATATATTACACAATTAAAACGTATTTTCAATTAAAAAACTAATAGTATTTAACAACTAATTATATAGTAAGTGAACTTAATTTACTCCCCACCCTTTACACCTATAAAGGGAAAGCCCACACATAAAAAATTATAAACAATTACCCATATTATATATCAATTAATTAATTAATAATAATGATCAAATAACTATGAAATAAATAAACATAAAATACTTCCCACCCTTTACCCCTATAAACCCCAAAAACCACAACTAAAATTTATTACGCATTTTCCATATTTCATTTTCAATTAATAAATATTAGTTGAGAACTAATTAATAATTAATGAAACATAAATTCTTTCCCACCCTTTACCCCTATAAACCTCAAAAACCACAATTAAAATTAATTACTGATTTTCCATATTTAATTTTGAATTAATGAATATTAGTTAAGATCTAATTATTAATTAATTAAAATTAAATTACTCCCCACCCTTTACCCCATAAACCCCACAACATCCACCTAAAAATTACACAATTACCATAATTAATTAGCAATTCAATTATTAATATTGGTTAACACCCAATTAATAATTAATTAATAATACATTACTACCCACAATTAACACTATAAAATCTCAATTAAATAAATAAATATTAATACATAAAAAATAATCATTAATTTACTACAATTAAATTACTTCCCACTGTATTCTCCAATAAACCCACAACCCGCTACGGAACTAAAAAATGCAAAATGTTATTAAAATAAAACTGAGAGCTACTAAAAATTTAGCACGTATATTAAACAATTCTTATACAAAAAAACACATCACATACATTGAAAATATGTACTAAAATACTTAATACTAATTTAAAAAATCGATATTTTATACAACTTAATTTTTGCAAATGATAATGACTTCTATATTTTTAAAAATGATATTTCTTGCCTTCAAATCATTATTCTTGACCACAATATTCTTGCTGTCGATTTTCTGACTCAAAATTTCTGTAGTTTGACATTTCCAATGGCGTAGTTCGTGGAGTTTTGATACGCGAAACTGCGCTAAGTTACAAAACAAAATGCGAACTGCAATTTGTGCTGCGCTATGCGAAGCGGAGTTTTCTGCACTCCGCGGAGCGCGGGGTGCAGAAAACTCTCAGCGGAGTGTAGAAAACTCCACGAATGGAGAAGAGTTCACCACCCATTACTACTCATTATTCTGTCTGCACACCCAAACTCTCCAACCCATCTGTCATAGACAGCTGGGTTGGAGAGCAGGCACAGGGCTCCAGTGCCTTTTGGACTGATGAGGGAACCTGCTCCAGCCAATCCAGACGCTAATCTGAGCAGTGTCTGGATTGGATAAGGTGCAGTTTGCCTTCCTACGTCACCTCGTCCTCAGTGGAGTCAGAGCCACGGACTGGAGAGCTTGAGGATGTGTGTTTATGATTGTGACTATATGTGTGAGTGTGTTTGTGAACTTGTCTGTGTGCCCCACCATGTTTTAATGTCACCAATCGCAGCTGAACATTTTCTATTGCATGTGAACACACTGCCTGTATTGTACCATATTTAAGATTAGTGTAAGGTGTATTTATTTATTTATTTATTTATGTATTTCTTAGGATGATCCTCGTCTACCTTTGGCAGTTTGTGTCCTGTGACATTTTGTTTTTACTTTATAAACTTTTTCTTGAAAAATGATGTTTGGCATCAGGTTATTTTTACAGAATTTTTTAACAATGATAATTTCTTCTGAATTTTACGTCATCATTTCAAAGTTTTAATTTTTGCCAACATATTTCTCGGATTTCGCTCGCAAAAACAAAAGCAAATATGTTTAATTAAGTCATCTAGATTTTGAGAATTTACTAATCACGTACACAATGTGAAATCACTGTACCTGATGCCTTTCTATCTGCTTCATGGTTCAACTTTTTAACGAATGCAAATTAAGCCTGTCCTTGGAAGCTGTTATGAATGCGAAGGAACTTTCGGTCAGCTAATAATATTCTAAAAATACGATTTATTTTCTGAAATGAAAGCCATTCCTCAAACATTTACAGTTCGGATTTCACACATACCGTAATGTTCTCACCCAGCATTCATCAGTCACTTTAGTATTCCTAAGGGGTAAGCAACATCTGCCACAGTTAGTTTTCATAGATCATTAAAAAAAATATGTATTTTGGCAGTGAGTAAAAAGGCCATTTTATTTTTGGGGCTTTAACAGGGGTTATGGCCTCAAATTAACATTTCTTTAAAAACGTTGGCATACAGAGGTAATGTATCGCCTTTGAAATCTTATTGGATGCGTGATGATACAAAGAGAGTTTAACAGCATGATTATTGATTAAGTCCCATGAAGTGTTGTCTGCAAAACAACATATCCAGAGGATTTATTTAAAAAGCTTTAGAATAAAGGGTAACAAATCACTGTCTACATGAATACAAAAGACAATACTAAAGGGGTCATTTAGGCAGGAGCTATATTAGAAAAATACTTAGAATTAGTGCTGTTTCGGAGATGAGAGCAAATAGCTCTCTTTCCTGTGTTTGCACAAGTAATTACCACAAGGTCCTATCTGGTGGCAATTACCTTTGCAAACCAATATGACTGGGGTAATGACAAGCAAAATAGATGTTATTGACCATCTCAAAATCAACTGCGAAAACACCAAAATCAGTGGGCTCACATTTATTTGGAGATGGGAATTTGTGATTGGTTTTACCGTTCAGGTCGAAATGTCACTATAGTCCTGGTTTCTCATCTGTCATTGTTTAGATATTTCCTGTGTTAGCAGCTTTAACCCAATTTTAAACTTGCCTTGTGTTAGACCTGGCATCTTATGTTTTCCTCTGTCTTTTTTGCTTCTGTTCTCCTGTTTTTGATTGTGTGCAGCCTTTCATTGTTAGCTGGTTTTAGAACGCTGGGCACTTCACCACTGCTGACCAGCGCTAAAGTTCAAGTACTCCATGTGTAAATTGTGATAGTTTATCTATTATTGGCATATTTGATTTACTGGTAAGACCCTAGTAAAGTGCACTGTGTGTGCCCAGGTCCTGTAATTTAAATGCTACTAGTGGGCCTGCTTCACTGATTGTGCCACCCACACGAGTAGCTTTGCAACCATGTCTCAGTCTTCAATGTCTGTGGGGGCAGTTTTAAACTGCCATGTCGACGTGGCAAGGACACCCACTTGCTGGGCCTAAACCTTCCCTTCTACTACATGTATGGCACACCTAAGGTAAGCCAAAAGTAGCCCCATGGGCAGGCTGCAGTCTATATGAAAGGTGGGACATGTACTGATGTGCTTTACATTTCCTGATAGTGTAATACTGGCAATTTAATTTTCACTATTGCGAGGACAATCTCTCCCATAGGTTATCATTAAAGCTGCCTCGTAACCTCTTAC
The DNA here is from genome assembly GCF_964261635.1 of Lissotriton helveticus. Taxonomy (NCBI): domain Eukaryota; kingdom Metazoa; phylum Chordata; class Amphibia; order Caudata; family Salamandridae; genus Lissotriton; species Lissotriton helveticus. The sequence goes on from NC_136070.1 coordinate 1,150,137,797, forward strand.
AAGGGTAACTTCCAATTGGGAATAGATAGAGATTTGAAGCTTTGGTTCCCTGAACTAACAATAAAAAAAAAATACTCCTTTAGTGAAGTTGGTTTTTACATTGTGTTTTTGAAAGTTCCACTTTTAGAAAGTTTCTTGCTTTACCATTCAGCACCACTGGCATCCTGTGGAATCCACGTTTGAGAGAGGATGATAGTTGGGCTGTTTGTACATTCACTCTAGACAGTCCACAAAGGAAGCTAAGGTGTGCCTTGCATATCCTGATGGCCCATCACCAGGCTGATGGGTCCTATTAAGCTAGAGTGGTGGGAGGCGTTGTCACTGACACCTGAATAAGGCTGTGTCTTTTCTCACACAAAGCTGTTTCCATCCTCCTGTAGTGTGTCTGTAGTCAGGTCAGGGAAAAGCAGGGTCTTATGCATTACAAAGGCTTTGCTTTGAAGTTTGCCTACTACAAAGGCAGAAACTGGTATAAGTACTGGAGCTGTGACACCAGAACCTCGTAACACTTCTGGACTAAGAGGGCATTCTGCCAGGAAGAACTGGATGCCATAGGAGGGCGGTTTGCCACTCTGCTTTTTGCTTTGTTGTGCTGACCTGCTGCTTGCTGCTTAATGTCCTGAAAATGAAAGGACTGGACTTTGCTTTCTACATCCTGCTTGCCAAGGTTCTCCAAGGGCTTGTGTGTGCTTGCCTCCTGTTAAGAAGTCTCAGGGCCATCAAAGACTTCATCTGTAGCGCCTGAACTCCTCTGCTGGAAGTTCTGACCAGTCAAGTGGGCCAATTCTAGTTCTGAGCCTTTGGAGGTGGTTTTGCTGCTAAGAACCAAGAAAATTAATGCATCGACTACTCAGCACCTGTTTTTTCAGACGGAGCACTGCCATACGGTTGGAAGATTGTTTTGGTCCTATTTTGTTTGGATAAATATTGGTTATTTTTCTAAACTGATGTGACCTTTTGTACAGTTGTCACTGTGTTACTTTGTGTGTGTCTGTGCAAATGCTTTACACATTGCCCCTGAGATGAGCCTGACTGCTCTTGGCAAGCTACCAAGGGGGTGAGCAGGGGTTATCTTGGGTGTGTAACTCTCTGACTAAAATAAAGGTCCCTAATTGGTCAGGGTGCAACTGCCAACTAACACCTTGTAATATAATGAAAATAGCTGGTGTGTTAACAACATTATTGACAGCAATGTCCACGACATTCAGAGATTGCCTAGAGTTTCTGAACCAGCAGAAACAATGGGGCCTCCTCACAAAGGCATTTATGGGGTGTGTAAAGTAGTACTCCTGTAGTACTCTTACATGTCTTTATTTACTGGCCTCAAAGCATCTAAAATGGGAATAACATGGGAATATTCAGGAAATTTGGATTATCAGTTAGTACAAATGGAAAGGACTGATTTCTATTTGCACTTTTATTATTAGGGTGTTGGACACTTTGGGCCGATTAACGGGAGGCATTTAAGATAACATGAAAAGGTACTCCTTTCATATCCTATCTTAAACCCATACATTTATTTGTGAATTGACCTTATCCTGGGTATCTGAGGTTACTTTGAGTCTTCTGAAATGGTCCAATTGTTTATACAGGGAAAAGAGAAAGTTTTACTGGGATTGGTTGAATAATAACGCAACCAATTTAAGCATTGTATATAGAAATCATACTCTTTGTATTAATGATCTGGCTCCATACATTCATCTAAGTCAAGGTACTAGGTAAAGTTTTCCTGTTCTGCTCAGGTTGTTCAATCTGGCAAATCTAACCATCAATGTCATTGGCAAAAAGAACTTTGAAATAAAAATGTCTGCACTGCCATACTCTATCACTTTTAGCTTAAATTCAATAAAGACATTTAGAACAAGTCTGAGCATAAGTTAAACTTGTAACAATCTAGTCTCTTCACTTCTACTAGGTTCTGTCAAAAATAACCCTCACGTAGGACTAAGATCTCAAAATATGGATTTGAAATTATTAAAAATGTTGAAAGAAACTATAAGCCAAAATAATGCAGTTTTGTTGGAATGAAATAAAGTTCCCACTACTGATAAATGGGCTCTACTGAAGGTACTATGGAGGGAACATTTCAATGCCATAAAAATCATGATTAACACACCTATAGCATACTCTTTATGAATGTTCACAATTTATATCCTAAAATGTTCCCATAAAATGTTCATATTTTATAAGGAGTGAAGATACCAGGGATCACTTGAAGAAATTGCTTGGAAACATGTAAGGAATAAGATCTCCAAACCGTTCCAAATACAATAAAACCATTGCTGCACACCACCACCTTTAAACTTTTCTGAGGATATTCCTCCCTATTGCAGGGTTGCGATTCTGATTTTGGTCTCCTGCAGACTGTAGTGATTCCACCTTTTGTTGCCTGGCTATCTTCCGTATATAGCACAGGTTTGAACTGCATGTATAATATCCTTACATTAATATCCAGGAGCTTCACATTATAAAGGGTTAACAATATAATGTGTTCAAGTGCACCTACTAAAATCATTGCGCTAGTTTTTGGAAGTGGCAAAAGTGTTTATTTTATTCCTTTTTCAGTTTCTGCAAATCACTAATGTAATCAATGGGGTCATCAAAGCACTGAATGAAAAACAGCAGGAGGCATGCAGGAGTAACAATGAATGGCAGTATGAGTTAGTAAAATTCATCTATCCACACCTGCTTAAGTTATGTTTTAAACTTTGGGAACTTCATGAACTTTTCAAAGTTTATTAAAAAGCAGCATCTGAAAAAATTTGCATTAATTATGCTTTGATAGAGAAAGATGACTTTTGTTGTGAGAATTCTATGCTAAAAAAGATTTTACAATAATTCTCCCACAAAAAAGGTCTTTGGTTGGAAATGTCACTTGCCAACACAATTGTACTACTCTGTGAATGATGTAGCTTTGCCAAGGTGTGCATTTTGCATGACTTCACTGGTATAATTTCAATCTGTACAACCCTATCCATCATACATGTCTAGCTTTGACAGTACTAATGGCATTTGGCGAAGGAGTGTGAGTGCCTTTCTTGCAATGCTGTACCTCCTATAATAGCTGGCAATTGGACATTAAGCAAGGCTGGTGCTTCTTTAAGGCAGCATTGGACAGTCCACCTTTAGGGGGCCATCATATTGCCCACAGAAACATCATGTTCAACCTCAGTGTCCAAGTAGTGGGGTGATATAATGTGGCACAATGTTACCCCAACATCCTAACTCAGCTCTCAATCAAAATGCAAGGGGGGATATGTAGATTGTTATACCTGGTACAATGTTGGCAGACAATCTTCTAACTTTCTTACACATGAAACATGACAGATGGCTAGACATAAATACAATTGCATTTCCACATTGATAATAACTATAACTAAATTTTTAATTGTTTTCCATTAGTTGTGACAGATCTGTAGGATTAGATAGTAATATACCTTAGCAAAGTTTGGAATATTGCTCAAAAGGGTACACCACAAATGTGCACTATTAACACAACTTTCTTTTCATGAGTATTACCCACTGTGTGACACACACAGTGATAAAATGTTGTAAACTCATCCTGAGTGGGTAAAAATGTAGTCTATAACTCCTGGGAACAACCTCCTAAAGACCTTATGGTGTTAAATGAATCACTTATAGAAGTAAGGCAGATCCATACCATAAATACTAACCCAAGACACAGCATTGGGAGAATAATCATTTTATTGAATACCAGGACGGATGGCCAGGTTGAGCTGCAGTAAAACATGTTTCCTCCAAAGATGTCTATTACTTTAAGAAATCATGAGTAACCGGGGAAAATAGCATTTCCATTCTGTGCCATGGAAAAGCGAGTGATACACTTTAGAAGCTAATATATCACCTAATTTAATTCAGAAAAATCCTATCAGCGTTATATGCTTTGAGGTGGCGCCACTTCCAATTATATATGAACTATTCTTAAATCTTCATGGTGTTTTTAAGACTTTCAGTTTAATTACAGACATAAATTTCATGAGCTAAATGCTCATGATTTAGTTTTTTTTGAAGTTTTGGTAGGAGTAACAAAAAAGTTGATCAGCACTTAATGAACATTTGCCAAGAAAAACATAATCATAACTTTCTTGTTAAAGTCACTCGCCAGCGCTTCTATGGAGTAGTGGGGGCTAACTTCTTTTGACACTCAATGAAGACAGCTTTATCATGTAGCAGGTTACCTTAAGGATGATAATGTTTTCACCTTCTCTATAGCAATTGTCTTCTTTGGTTTCTGTTAATATGTGGAATGGTATAGTCTACATTGTGTGGGGCAGAATGTATCTACCTATATAAGAACTCTCAATTTTGAAACAGCCATTCAAAACAAGCAATCATGTGTCAATGGAGGAGGAAGAGCCCGTCTGAGCAGATAGAAGAGTTTAGGAAGAGCAATGGCTAATCTTTCTGCAATCTTGCAGTTGCACCAGGTATGAACATGAGTCTTAGAAGTTAACATTCATTGATATCCAATATATCAAGACTTGACCTTGCCTACTGTTTAAAGCCTCTTTTACATTGTTGAAACAATATCTTACACTGAAGAGGCAGTGGTCACAAAGGACATGTTTTATTACTCTACCTACAGTATTTGATGCTGAGGAAGGTCTACAGTCTGAGTAAGGTAACAGAGGGACAAGTGCCACTTTAACAGTATTGGAACATTGTTCTCCATGGCACTGCTGACAGCCCCTTTGCAGAATAGTCCAAGGGCCAATATTTAGCTCCTGCACTAGTGCACGACATAGGTATTGCAGTCATGCATTCACATTGTATTTGGAGGAAAAATGAGAACTGATGCTTAGTTAGTAAATTCATAAACATATACATATAACTGTCCTAGCAAAGTTATACACACCATGATTAAAGTGGCCATTATCAGCACTCAATCTTGCAGTGTTCTCACTTCTTTAAAGCAATGAAGACCAAAAATGATAAAGTGGGCCTGTACAAATGACATTTCCATATGTGCAGTACCTACACTCTTACCACTAACCTATATAGTCCCTCCTGCTATAGTTTCAGGCTAACTCACTTTTTCACTACATCATCTAAAGGCATCAAAATCTTTAATGTGTTTAATATTTTCCAAAAAGCATATATTTCTGAAAGCTATGTGCCCATGTTTGGCATCAACAATAAACCTAAATACACTTTTTGCATCAATTTTGTTTTCCAAAATATCCAACAACATTAGATAGATGTAAGCATCATCCAGAAGCTTGCAGCTTTACACAGGTTAATAACTGTGGGTACTAAATAGGTGGGCCTAATCACCACATGTATGTAAGCTTCCTGCGGCTGTCTAAATTTTTATTTATTTAAATGAAATCAGTTATATTAAGCAACAAATATACTGATGAATGATTATATGAATTTGATGTCATTTATATGCAGCAAATTAATAGAGGTGGCGCTGCAAGAAATTTGGTTACTGGTTGACTGGAGTATGAGCCTTGGTCAAGGAGCAACCACAATCCTTGCCAGGGTAAGGCATGGCAAACCACAAATTAACCTGTGTAGCTTGGCACAGAGAAGTCAGACTTAAATTAGAGGCAATGTGTAAAGTATTTTTGCAACACTTCAAACAGTAGAATTACTGTAGAAGTGAGATTCACCACACAAAACGAATCCCACGCCAAGTTAGAAATGTAGAGCTAAATTATGCTAATAAAACAAGACCAAAATGAAAAAAAAATCCAATCAGTAGAACTGAAGTTATGAATTCTTAAATGTTTTAGGGAAAATTGCACCAAAAAGCCAAAAACACCAAGTAGATAAGATAACTGATCGCTCTGGACAGGCAGACAGAGATGGAGCTTAGGTTGGAAACAGTCACCAGGTTAGCGACTCTGAAGATTACCTTCTCAAATTAGTGCCAAGAGTCCCATTCCCATTAGAGACGGCCGCCAGGAGCATGGAGAGCTTTGCAGGAGGCTGCCAGCGTATTGCAAAGAGCTGGCAAGCGTCGCAGGCAGGAGTTGCTGGAACTTCACATTGGCAGTCCCCTGTTTGCGGCCACTGTTGTAGCGCAAAGAGGTGGCTGCCAGAGCTTCATGTTGAATTGCAGTGCAAGCGGTGAGGTCTTAGTGTGAACCGGCCCGTTCACAGTTGTGAAAAGCTCAAAAGCTTGCATTCAACTCCATTGAGCCACACCAAGGGTTCAGGACCTGAGGGGCTGGTTCAGGACATTGGAGAGCCGTTTATGTACTTGAGACTCAGATAAGAAGGCTAGCAGACTAGCCCTTGGAGTCACTGTGATGTCCTTGGTTCAAGGGTGAATTTCCGGATCTAGTACTCTTCTCACCAAAGAAAGAGGGCAGGAGGTAAGCACAGCAGGGCAGTAGTTCCTTCAGAGCAGCAGTCCCGCAGAGTGGCAGTCCTTTCAGAGGCACAGCAGTCCTTCTTCCTGGCAGAGTATCCACAGGTCTAGAAGTGTATTGAAGAGTTGGTGTCTGAGTTCCGGTATTTATGCTGAGTTGTGCCTTTGAAGTGGGGAAAAGCTTCTGGAGGCATAACTTTGAAGTGCACATGTGCCCTACCTTCTGGGCCCTCACTCCAGATTAACTACAGGGGGGTTTGCAGCCCTTTGAGTGGAGACAAGACACAGCCTATTCAAGTGTGAGTGGGTTTGGGCCCAGCCCCTCCCTCCCATCCTGCCAGTGATGACCCATCCATTCACACCTAGTCTCCCCATTGTGTGTGGCTGTCTAGGAGGAATACACACGGCCCACTGTCAGCTACACCCTGTCATATGACAGAGAGACAGGCTACAGGCACCAAATGGCTAAGGCAAGAAAAAGCCAACTTTCTAAAAGTGGCAGTTTCAAAATTGGAACTTAAAATCCAACTTCACCATAAGCTAGGATTTTAAATTCCATTTCCAGAGATACCAAAAATAAACTGGTCATCTCTTTCCATTTGGAAGTTGCACTCATAAAATGTATGTATATATTACCTACTGGCGGTCGCCAGTAGGTATATATAGTTAGGATTTTTTCTCTATGGGTTTTTTGAAAATTCTATGTCTAATAACTTTGGCGTTTGTGGACGGAATCGGCTGAAATTTTCAGGAAAATGGCACATTTTGTTTCTGAGCAGCCCTTGAAAATTTGGGGGGGGTTCGTCCAGTGGGGGCCGAGAAAAAAGGGGGGTCCCAAAACGTGTTTTTAACATTGAGTTTTCCATAGGGCGGTTGGCCTCACTTTTAGCCCGAACGGCTGAATGGATTTGCACGAAACTTGGCAAAATTGTAGGGACTGGTAGCCCGATGTGCCTTTTGTAGGTCTCAATATATGTGCTCCAGTGGATTTTGAGAAATTAACGTTTAAAAAAAGATATATATCTGTAACAGCGGACCGGTTAGCGCTCTGGTTCGCGGACTTTTCGCGCAACGGAGCTTTGTGAAGCGAAGCTGATTGGTTCTCCGGCGTCTGTCAACATTCCAAACAGTCCGTAGCGGCCGCCATCTTGTCTCTCGGTAGGATCGAGAGACAAGAGGAGGTCAAAACAAAGGGGGAAATAACTATAAGGGGGCATAGTAGATCCTCGCTGACCCCCTAGGTTTGATGTGGAGGTTTTAAAAGGGCCCCGCGGGGCAAAAAAAAAACAAAATAATAATAATCGAACGGCTGAATGGATTTGCACGAAACTTGGCAAAATATTAGGGACTGGTAGCCCGATGTGCCTTTGCTAGGTCTCAATATATGTGCTCCAGTGGATTTTGAGAAATTAACGTTGAAAAAAAGATATATATCTGTAACAGCGCTCCGCTTCGCGTACTTTTCACGTTACGGAGCTTTGCGAAGCTGATTGGTTCTCCGGCGTCTGTCAACATTCCAAACAGTCCGTAGCGGCCGCCATCTTGTCCCTCGGTAGGATTGAGAGACAAGAGGAGGCCAAAGCGAAGGGGGAAATGACCATAAGGGGGCATAGTAGATCCTTCCTGACCTCTTAGGTTTGATGTACCATTTTGCCAAGTTTGGTGTAATTCCGTTCAGCCATTCAGGCTGTAGACGTATGTAAATGTCCTATGGAAAATTGCATGGGGAAAACACATTTGAAAGTGTTGAAATTTAGAACCAATTAAAATGTTACTTTGGTTTTGTATTTGTGTGTGATGAAAGTTAATTGGTTATGTATATATGTCAAATGAGAGGAAACCACAGCCATTTTGTGATACTACTGTCTGAGGTACATTTGTGAGGAATTTTTGGTGGTGAATTTCTGGTGTTTGATTTACACAGTACTAACACTTCTGCTACTTTTAAAAAGGTGAGTTGTTAATTTGTATGGGGAACTATGTTGTACACTTGAAGATAATTTGAAAAATGTTTTCTGTTATTTATTTGCAGTCCTTCTGTTATACTAAATACTTGATAAAGTTAGTTTTATATTATGTATTACTAAAGACGATAAATGAAAGTGATTATTTTTTTCTGCAATTTACAGCAAGCAATTTCAAAATAAAATGGCTCACAATGAAGAGACCGTGGCAATTTCTTTTGAATTGTCCAACACATTGATTGAAATTGAGAGCACCAATAATGAAATATTGTCACAAGGAGGACATGACTTGTATGATTCCATTAGATTGATTGAAATGGACAGCACCAAGAATGAAATATTGTCACAAGGAGATGACTTGAATGATTCCACTACATTGATTGAAATTGAGAGCACCAATAATGAAATATTGTCACAAGGAGGAGATGGCTTGTATGATTCCATTAGATTGATTGAAATGGACAGCACCAATAATGAAATATTGTCACAAGGAGGAGATGACTTGAATGATTCCACTACATTGATTGAAATTGAGAGCACCAATAATGAAATATTGTCACGAGGAGATGACTTGAATGATTCCACTACATTGATTGAAATTGACAGCACCAATAATGAAATATTGTCAGAAGGAGGAGATGACTTGAATGATTTTTTTGATCAATCTCTTGATGGCGAATTTATCGAGTGTTTGGAGACCATAGAGTTACAAGAATCATCATTGGAGACTTTTAATGAGGACATTGCTGATGAGGACATGTTACTAGTTCTTTCAAATTTAGAAAATTCTGAAGAATAAATTTATATTTAGAAATCAAAAATTGTTTGAGACATTATTCATTTTTATTTTTAATTTATGAGGTTGTAGCGAAGTGATTGTAGTATAAAATGAGACTTATAGTATAGAGTGCAACATTTTTATGTTACATGGTAAGTTTACTCATATTTACTTCCCTTCTGCCACTATATTATCTCCAATGTGTATTTGACATGTCTTCTTCATCTCCGGCCTCCTTTCTCTCACTGTGTGTCTCCGATGCATCTTATCGCTGCTATTTTGTGTAATTACAGAAGAGAGTAAAATAAAATAGTTCGGAACGTGAAAAGGGGGCAAAGTAGAGTACTCCTCACCCCCTAGGCCTTTTTAGGCGGTCCCAAAAGGATCAGTTTCTGCTTTCCTGAGAGATTATGGTATGAGTTCCATATACCACAATAACTTGCATTACAACATGCAAGATATCTATCTCCTATTACCAACTTTTGGAGATATTCGCGCTAAGCGCGAATATCTCCAAAAAGTAACACCTGCCCTGAGCAGTTCTTAGCCATGTTATCCAATGGGAGGTGGATAACATGGCTAAGAGTATTAGCTCGGTAATGCATGAATATCGCTGAGTTTTTAGCGATATTCATGCATTGCGGCCGTTTATTATCGCATTTGCGATAAACCTTGATAATAGTAAGGTTTATCTTCGATAATTTCTGACGATGCTTAGTGGTAAAAAATTGGTTGGTAAGCATCGTTAGCGATAAATATCGCTTAACTTTGGTAATATGCCCCAACGTCTGTTAACGTTCGATTCGAAGGAAATGAGGAAGTGTTGAAAAACATTGTCTGCGCCATCTTGCCTTTTTTGAAATGCCACACTTTTGTCGTGCACGGCAGCCATTTTAGATGTCTTGACCAGACCCACTCTCTGCACGCTGTCGATTCGTAGCATGGCTCCTCACCCTCGTAAGCATCTCCCCCAGGCACTGGTCACCACCGCTCTCTGTCTTATGCATGGGCAATAAACCTTCCCCCATCTGCGCTGCTCTTCCCTGAGAATCACACTCTGTGCCCGCCCGACACCTCCCTTTCGCCCTATTCACTACCGCACCCTCTGACACTCCTCTTCCTCTGTGTCCGATTGTCCAGGCTATCAGCTAGCCCTGCAGATGTAGTTTATGGCTCCAGCTGTAAAGATTCACCCCTCTTCAAAGGAGTTATAGTAGATCAAGGCCCACACCCGATGAGATCCGTCACACCACACGTGTTCCTACTATCTGAAAACCATCCTGTATTGTGATTGGTGAGGGGACCGAGCCTGAAGCGGAAGATTCTAGGAATGACTCTTTGTACATCAAAGTTTTTACAATTATGTGTCACATTAAAAATATATAGCACTCCAACAAAGTAGTAGGAATATAAAACTTTAATAACATATAAATATATACAACAAAACAAAAACAGTAAAAACATTTAAACAACGAAGAGACCGTGGCAATTTCTTTTGAATTCCTGATGAGGACATGTTACTAGTTCTTTCAAATTATGAAAATTCAGAAGATGTTGCCTGGGGGTGGGTCGTCAGTAGCAGTCTGTTGTGCGAATAGTTCCAAGGCAGCAGAACGCGCTGAAATCTAGATGGCACGAAAGTGATGTCTAGTAAGTTGCCGCCCAGCAAATAACGGCGTGGGGCGCCGCGGGGGTGAGTGAGTCCAGTAGGCACCACAGCTATTCTTACCGGCATTGCAGAATTACTGCTGGGGACAATGCCTGTGCTGTAGCAGGGTCACAGCAGAAACAAAAAGGATTCTGTTGAAGATGTTGTTGGTTTTCAATTTGAAAACAGTTCTGGTGTCAACTGCTATGCTAATGTAGTGGTTAATGTTTTGTTTTCTCTAGAAAATGTAAAAGAGGGGGAGGCAGTCCAAAGTTCCGTTAAAAGGGCAAAGGAAAGGATCGGTGGTTTGAACTATCAGTCAAAAAGGGGAGGGGGTGCAATAATTTTTCCTACCGGGTCACACTGTGCTTTCACCGGAAGTGAGGTCTGCAGGATTGTAGTAATTCAAAGTGAGGCTGGCGCCAGCATGGGAGCGCCGACGTCCCGCGGATACAGTTTCGTCACTCCACGGGCGATCATGGCAGTCATTCCCCATCGGGGGTCGGAGACTCCCGCGGCTCCTCTAGAATCTTCAAGGTCGTGGAGGACTACGGTGGTGGAGTCAACCAGTGACCGGGCCATTTCTTTATGTTGGGCCCGCTCTTGCCAGGTCGACCGCCATTTTGAGAGTTCGGCAGCTACCGGCGATCGCGGGGTCACATGAGCGGACGGGCTCCACCCTGCCGGGCGAGACGTTGCAGCATGGCCACAGTGGAAGAACCGTTATCTAGGTCGTTCCGAAACTGTGCAGCACTGTAGTTGTTAGGATGCCACCGCCTGGAGCGCTGAGGGTGCAGCTGGGAAGCCTCCACCTGGGGAGGCGGGAGAGGCCTGTTCGCACCGTCTCTCCCTCCCAGTGCACCCCACGGCGTCTCGCTTGAGATTTGTTATGGCCGGACCAGGCGATGAGGACGAGGGGGGGGTCGGAGGCATGTGCAAGACATCCCCCTCCAGTGTTGTCGCAGCCATTATAAAAGAAAGAAGTGTCCCGTCCGTCTTCGGGCCGGGCTTCCGGTGGATGTCGGCCGGATGCCCCTGGCTCTGGCCCCATGAACGGGTTTCTTGGTTTATCGGCTGCAGCCGGATCCCGTCGGCCTCGGCCCCCCGACCGTTGGTGGTCGGACCGGAAGAGCATGTGGCGGGACTACCTGCAACTCTCAAGGGCCACCGCGGCCGGACTGGGAGAGAGAGGGGAGGGTCGAGGAGACATTCCCCCCCCCTGCAACTGTTCAGCGTTGTAAAGGCAATCCCCTGGCCGGGTCCCGCTGGTCTCGGCCTCTCCTCCGGCTACACCCTACGTTAGGATCTCCTGGCCGAGGCGTGGCAGCAGGACCTGCCTTATATGGGCTGCTCCCGGCTGGGCGTAGCCGGAACCCTGCCCCACCTTGGAAGTTTCCAGAGTGGGGGTGGATGTTCTACTGACTTGCATTTTCCCTAGTCTATCGATTTTTTTGGCGTGGCAGGCGGTGGGACAGCGAGGGGTGATTTGGTTTCTCTTACTGTTTTTCTGGTCTCTCACCACTGGCATATTTTAACGTTTTCTTGTTTCTAGGACATTAATAGGTTTTATCATTACGTTATGTTATCGTTTCTTTGTTCGTTGTTTAATAAAAGTTCATGTTCATCAGTGGCCTACTGATTTTCGTTTTCCTATTTTTTTCTTTCCAGGTTGTTTCATGGTAAAGTTTCTGTTAACAGGATACAGTGATCACTTCGTTATTATTGCATATGTCCTTTTCACTAGGGGTGCTCTCTGGTCGGGCCAGATGACGTATCTCTAGTAAATGGTCCGGGTGAAAAAGGTGCATCAATCAGTGGGGAGTAGATAGGCATGACAGATTACAACGGGGGAGAAAGGTCCGCATTACATACCCTTTCACTACTTGCAAAGATTTTCCTACGTTTATTTGCAAACAGGGAATACCTCCAAAAAGAACTAATTCCCAAACAGTCAATGTTCGGACAATCAATCAATCAATGAGGAATGAAATAGGTACGACGTGTTAAAGGCTTGCGTTACCTACCCTTCACTATCTGCAAAGGGAGATAGAATATTCCTATTCTTCCTCGTTTGCAGGTAGAGAAGATCGTTAAGAGAATTAACTTCGAACAATTCAATGCTCGATTGAAACAATCAACAAGGGGTACTGTGAACACAAATGAACGCCGCTTATATACATACGCATTGCTATTTTCAACAGGTTGTTCCTAATGTTTCTATTTTAGCGAGGTCAAAAGAGATCCCATTAGTGGCCTACTGATTTTGCTCGATTCCTTTTGTTTTTTTACACGATTTTTCGCTATCTGCAAAGAGTAAACAGAGTATTGCGACTCTGTGCTTGTTTGTAAATAGAGAATGAACCAAAGAGAACAATCAATCAAATGGAGAGAGAAGCAGGCACGACGGATTACAAAGGGGGAAAGGGCTGCGTTAACTACCCTTCACTATCTGCAAAGAGAGAGTACTCCTAATAGAAATGAGGGGCAGCAATCAAAGCAGATCAGTGTGCATAAACACGAAAAAAAAAATTCTTACCACGTACTTGACATTCGACAGCTTATGATATTTGCTATTAAAAAACCATTGAAATTCACTGAAAAAACCATAGGTTATAGACCATATATAGTTAGGAATTAGCATTTACAAAACCTTGAAAATTCACTGAAAAAACCATAGGTTATAGACCATATATAGTTAGGAATTAGCATTTAAAAAACCTTATTTTACTCACACAAAACCATTGAAATTCCATGTATAGTTAGTTGCACTAACTATATATTGCGCACCCGCAATCCACTGCTGATGATGTCACATATTACATCATTCATGACATGGTCAGTGACATCACTGATGACATCACTGATGACATCTCAAATGACATCACTGATGACATCACTGATGACATCTCATTTGACATCAATGACCACATCACTGATGATATCATTCATGTGACAATACAATGCATCTCCTCACATTTTAATATAACCTCTGTTTCACCCAGTGTTAAAAACAGAGTATAATTTTTGAAACCATTGACACACCAATACTAGTTACTACATACGTACTCACTGATTCCTACGTCTACACACACATTCACTCATTCACCCATACAATCATTCATACATACAATCACTCATGTTTACAACACAATCATATGCACTCATACACCTATACAGACACTCACACTCTGCCACTCATCCATGGAGTTACTCACACACCTAGTCAGTCCTGTAAAGAATCAATCACACTTCCATTTTCTACTCTATACAGTTAAACATAGAGCACCTTATGTTTTCAACCATATACTAACACATACTTACTCTCTTATACAATCATTGATACAAGTACACATTGATCTGTACAGAGTCACACACCTCCCAGCCAGCCACACACACACTCAGTCTCCCATGCAAATACTTGGGCAATCAATCAATAACCCATATAGTTACTCATATAGCTACTGATCAACACATGCAGCAGTTTACAGAACAACAGACATAATGATGCACAAATTAAGACAGTTTAGTCACTAACCCATGCACTCAGTGAGACACATTTAATCACTCACTCATACATTCAGTCATGCACCTACTAAATCCTTCGTCCAGACACTTATACATCCACTCATTCTTCAATATGTAAGACATATTTTAACTTTACAGAAACATAGTCACTGGATGTTGTCATCAGTGATGTCATCAGTGATGTCATTTGAGATGTCATCAGTGATGTCATCAGTGATGTCACTGACCATGTCATGAATGATGTAATATGTGACATCATCAGCAGTGGATTGCGGGTGCGCAATATATAGTTAGTGCAACTAACTATATATGGAATTTCAATGGTTTTGTGTGAGTAAAATAAGGTTTTTTAAATGCTAATTCCTAACTATATATGGTCTATAACCTATGGTTTTTTCAGTGAATATATATATATATATATATATATATCCAGTAGGTAGTTATAGTAAGCACCAAAGTTTCCATAGGAAAAGTGTTTGTTTTGCCAATAACTGTGGCACCGCTTGATGTATCTTTACAACCTTTACAAAATCTTCCCCTTTTTAGTTCAGCTGCTGTGTTGAATGATTTGGGGTGATCCGTCAAATGGCGGCCGAGAACAAAGGTGAGTCCCGAAATTTGTTTTCTCTACGTTATGGGGATATTTCATTTTTTGAACGTACAGCCCGAACCGCTGAACGGAATTAAACCAAATCTGGCAGAAAGCTAGATGTTGGTACAGAAATCCTACAGAAATTTGATTGGCTGCCAACACTTCAACCAGAAAGTGTTGCCACCCATCTTGGGACGCAGCTTTAAGCAGAGTCATACTAAAAAAATGTTTTTAAATAAAAGGGGGCAGGATAGAAAGACCCTCACCTCCTAGGCCTTGAGGGGGGTGGGGTCCCACTGGGACCTCGTAGGGCCCAAAAAAGCATTCCAGACGAAGGTTAAAAAAAAAATGAAGAGTGGACTCCTGTGCCTCGTAAATGTTTCTTTATTTTGTCCATGGGGGATGGCCTTTCGAACCCCACCAGCCCCGGGGACCACCACCTCCCAGGGGCCTAATGAGTACAAAATGCGGGGGAAAGGCGGACCTTCCTGCAGTCCTGGAGGCCATCACCTTCCAGGGCTTTTAAAGTAAGTAAAAGTTTTTATTGCGCAATTAATTAAAATTATTGCAATGTACATGCACTGAAATGGACGTTACATATTAAGAGTAAAAGGGTGCTCAGAACAATTAAAGACAAAAAAAATAAAAACAAAATTGTAAATTAAAGAAAGAACGTGCAATAATGTCACCAGGAAAGGAACTCATGCTGGGTCAGAAAGCAAGTTAGGGGAGTTAATTTCTAAAATAAACTTAACAAAACGTGCCACCAACTGCGGAGAGTCTCCTCTCATGCAAGCGTCTAGTGCTTCCTGGCAGGTCCTGATGTTAAGAAGAAGCCAAAGGGGACGCAACCAGAAGTTTCTTTGGGCTCGAAGTTTTTGGCAAATGCACAGTATGTGGGTAAGGTTTTCCTCTTCCTGCTTGCAAAAGCGGCATTGAGATGATGCCCCTTTCCTATACCCCTGGCCAAACTTGTATGCCATCAGCGGGATTAGACCAAAACGAAATCGCATCAATTGAAGTTTTATATGTACTTTTGTAGAAGCTGCCAGATACGACGGGAGAATTTTCGGGGTGTATAATTTAGAGACCCAGGGGCCATGAAAGAGCTGGGCGACCCGTTGCTCATCGAGGGCGCTTGAAAAACTTTTTGCTTGTTTGGTTAGAAGTTTTGTTTTCGCTGCAATGGGCAACGGGGATGACCATATGTCCTTTGCTTGGAGGGATTCTAGACATGACTTCAGATATTTATTCCACGATGTTTTGTGGTTGCTGAAGACTAACCATAGACAGCTCTTTAGAGAGTGAGGGCTAGCGTGCTTTGTTTTTAAACAATAGGTAATGTAGCGTGCACTCATTATCCACCTCTGGGAAAACAATGAAAATTCCTTCCGGATTTGGGCGTGGGCAGTAGAATTTGGCAACCGAAAACCCCTACGGTAACAGGAAGATTGTGCTCTGTCCAACCAATTATTCATTTTGTCCTTGAATATTATTGCACCAAACGAGATAGTGGGGAGTAGTTTTGCGGTAATCAGTTTTATTAATGGTACTAGATTTTGAGAGTGAAGAGCTCTTTTTGTTCTTATAAAGGCCCATTCCAGACTACGGGCAACGGCCTGCATTTCGGTTGTATGCACTGAGGGTCTCCCTTTGTGGTCAATCCACACCCCCAGGTACTTATAGGCAGTGACAGTTTCCAGTCTTTTCCCTTTGATGAACCACATAGACTTTTTGGGTTTTCCAAATGATATTATCATTGCTTTAGTTTTCGTCACGTTTACCTCAAGCGTGTTCATGTTGCAGTACTGAGCGAGGGAGTCGAACAGTCTCTGGAGACCAACCTGAGTTTGATCTAACAGGATGGTGTCATCTGCATATTGAAGGGTTTGGATCTTTCTTGACTCTATTCGTGGAGGGAAAGTACGGGTGCATGACAACCATTCAGGGAGGTCCGCGAGGTACAGGTTGAAAAGCATTGGTGAAAGGGTACACCCTTGCTTTAAACCTCTGGTGGTATATATTTTATTGGAGGTCGATCAGCTCGATGTAACTCGCACTTTGACCCAGGTGTCAGTATGTAAAGCGATTAATGCTTTCAGTAGCGACTGTGGAATACCCCATCTTGCTAGTTTTGCCCATAGTTTAGGCCGACTTACGCTGTCAAAGGCTTTCCGAAAGTCGATAAAACCAAGATGTAAGGTTTTACCTTTTACGGCTAGGGTGGATTCCATCAGATGAGCAAGACATATCAGGCTGTCTTCAATGTGGCAGCCTCTTTGGAAACAGGTTTGAGTAAAAGGAACTAGATTGTTGGTTTCCACCCACGTAGTGAGTGCAGTTAAGAGAGTGCTGGCATATGCCTTCCGATCCACGTCTAGAAGAGCTATCATCCGATAGTTATCGGGGTTAGAACGTGGTCCTTTCTTATGAAAGGGGACAAGAAGCGATCCTTGCCAAGACACCGGGATGGGGCCACCCAGTATTCCAGCTTTGAAGAGGGGTGTCAGAATCCGGGCCCATTTTCCAGCAGAGGATTTAAATACTTGGGTCGGAATTCCGTTGGGACCAGGGGCGCCACCCCAGTGCATTTTCTTTATTATTCCAGTTATATCATCCGTTAGTGTATTGACGGGGATGATGGTTTCGTCGTGATTGACTGGATGATCAAGAAAGGCCGGGCTGTTAATGGTTTGGCCGTGTGGTACTGTGTAGAGCTTTTTAACATAGACTTCCCAGTCCGCGGGGGAGATGTTAGTTGCGGTAGGCGGTTTGGTGGTTTTGCTGGCCTTGTTAACCCAGTTCCAGAATTTCCTTTGATCTTTAGATTTTATAATTTCAAAGGCTGTTACCCAATGCTGATCTTCCTCTAGTTTCTGTAGGGTAAAACGTTCATTCCTATAGGCTTTCCGCGCAGCCGTAATGTCCTCCTTCAAGAGTTTGTGGTCATTTTCGTTATAGACAGTTGTTCTTTGTAGCTTGTTTAATTTACTCTTGGCAGTTTTTATGCGTTGTTGTTGCACTGACAAGGTTGGCAGAGTCATAATGTCCCTGGAGAGATTGTTTGGCGGTTTTGTGGCGAAGAGGTCTCTAAAGTTAGTCAATATTGTTTCCCAGGTGAGAGCTGTCACCTGGGTGCAAGCAGCTGGGGGGCCTCTGGTCATAAGCTTATCCACCGCCATTTCAATTACTTCCTGGTTGCTTTCAGACCATCGCAGTTTCCTCACACTCTGCAGTCCTGCAGCGGTCCCTATTGGATTTAACTTCGGACGATGTAGTGGCGCGAGGGCGATGCTGCATGTTAAAATGGCATGATCGCTGTCTGGAGACAGCGTTACCAGAAATTAGGACACCAGATGGAAGGCCATTAGGGAAATCCATATGTAATCTAAAGTGGCCATACGAGAGGAGGATGTGTGTGAGTAGGCGGTCAGTTGGTCTGTAGCCATCCTACCGTTGAGGATGCGCAGGCCAAGGTGTTTCAGTTTTGTTGCCAGGTTTATTCCATTCATATCCTTTCGCTGGTACTGGGATCTTATCTCCGGAATTGCCCACATTGCATTAAAATATGTTATTTGGGAGGATTGAATAGGATCGATTACCATTAAATTTGCATTAAAGTCGCCCATTATCAGCCAAAGGTCAGCGGGATAGAGAGCTTCGAGATTGTTCATTATTGGTAGTAACGTGCTCAAGGTGGACTCACGCCTCGTTTTTGTTGGATGTATATAGACGCAGCCAAGGATAATTTTTTGCTTTAGTTTACCCTTTGCCTTGCTCTCAATCTCCATGCTAATAAAAACATGATTGCCGTCTCCGCTGTAGAGCATTTCTATCTTCGTTGACAGGGAGTTCTTCACGGCAATCAGCACTCCCCCGGATGCGCGACCACCAACTTTGGAGGGTATGGCAGTGGATTCTATTACAGTGAAATCTTCCCAGATGGTGTTTTCCAGGGCCCAGGTTTCTTGTAGGGCAATGATTTCATGGGTCTTTAGCAAACCTGAAGTTAATCGCTCTGATTTGTCCTTTGTGAGCCCCCGAATGTTCCAAGAGCATATATTTAAATGATGATGGACTGTCTCGTGGTTAGGTTTATGGCCTTGCACAGGTCTCGGTGCACTACCCTAGCGCCTGGGAGAGCCAAGACCAGTCCTCCGATTTGTGAGGTTTTAATATACATTTGCGTGGGCCACCTGCTGTGGGGGTGATTACTTGCAGTGGGTTCTCGGTCCATGAAACTGATTTCAGCTCTAGCCGGAAACCGCGTAGCACCGAGGATGACTGGAGTGAATGTTTTATTTGTTTTTGATCCGGTCTGGTGTTGATAGACGTATCTGTGTCAGAGAGGTTTTTTAAAAAGGATGGGTAATTGGTGTTAATATAAGGGCTAGCCTGGATGCCCCATTTGTTCAGTTGTTTTTTGTTCTTCATTAGCATGGCCCTGCGTTCTGGATTAAAGAAGGTTACCAGTGTGGACTCATTTCTTTGTCCTAAGACGGGGTCTAAAAAGGACACTGTCTCAATATCCTTCGTGTTCAAGGTTTCTAAACCTGGCAAATGTAGGCATAGCCTAAGGATATTGCCTCTATTTAAGATATCCCATTGTCCCTGAGATTCGTACTCCGGATAGAGCAATATTTTTCTATGCTGTTGTTGTCCAAGGCAAGGATCTTGAGGCAGTAAAGCCGGATTGATGCAAGGACCGTCGGAGTAAATGCCCGGAGGTTCTGCTTTAGCTTGTGCGCTTAAATTGATCATTAGAGGACTGGTCATTCTTAGTGACTCGCCACACATTGGAGGTTCACGAGGGCAGGGTATTTTACTGTCAAAGCTGTCTGCATTTGCATTAACTTTGGGCTGTTTTTTTTCCTCTCCCAGACAAACCGAAGATGAGGCGCCCACCACTATTCCTTCTTTGGGACTTAGGTGCTTGATAGCGGATTTGCGTACTGCAACAATTTTAAGCAAGGAGCTATTATCAGATAGTTTTGTAAGTCCATCGTTTTGCTTTGGGCAATTACCAGGAGACTTGTGATCTACTAGTGGCTGTGCACAATTCGTTGGGATTTCCGAGTTTTCTTTTGTTTCTTTTTGAGAGACTGCCGATTTTTCTGCCTGGTTAGTCAGGTCGATTGGGGACTTGCCAGCTTTTGTTCCAAGCCATTGTGTTAGCACGTTGCCCTTTTTTTTTGCTTTATTTAGTTTCTTCAGTTTCTTTGTTTTTCCTGGTTAAGTTGGTGCTTGCTTTTTGGACGTCGTCAGCCTTAGTAGTAGACGTATGGTGGCTTGATAGGGTAAGGGGAACTGCTTCAGTATTGGACTGCGTAGTTGTTTTTGTGGCATTAGATAGTTGTGAGCATAGATTGCCAACAGAAACCGGAGGCACGTAGGAGAGCTGTTCAAAGGGAGTGTTTAGTATCAGTTTAAGCGGAGAGTGGTCCAGTTTTAAACTGGTGTAGTTACTGGTAAGGCGGGATGGGCTTTTAAAGCGTGGTTCTGATCACCTTTGAGTTTCCAAAGTTCGAAGGTAAGTAAGGGGAATGCTAGGACTCTGTGGTCTGACTTGGGTCTTCATCCTCAGATCTTCTATTAGCGTAGACATTATTTCTGGTAGGGTTTCAAGTTTGTTCAATAAAGGCTCGCAGATGCAGGTACTTTGGCCGTGTTTTGGGTGTACATTTGCATTTGCATTTGGTTCCATACTCAGGTTCGCTTCAGGCGCATGGTTTTGGATCGTGCTTGTTTGAGATCTTCGTATAAGTGAATTTAATTGATCCAGTTTTAAGTCGATTCCCATTATGGAGTCGGCCACCAATTGTAGGATGGATATCTGGGTGTCAAGTTTGTCGGCATGCATGTGAGCTGCACAGGTTATAGAGCTCAAGGCTCTATTGGTGACTGACAGAAGTGCCTCGATTTTTTGCATTCCTAGGTTGGATTGGGATAGGTCGGGTCCAAGCCCGAGGTCTTTAGGGAGTAGGTTGTTTGCAGTGACTGAATTATGAGCCACGGGTGAATTAGTGGGCGTGTTGATTTGTTCATTTGGAAAGTTTTTGGTTTGACTTAAGATAAGACTGCAATCTTTAGTGCCAGCGTTATAGCTAAGGCTGATTGCTGGAAGCCCTTTTAATGGGCTTACGTTGGTTGCTGCCATATGCAGATCACTGTTTCTGATGCAGGAGGGGTCTGGTACCCCACTGAGGAACGGAGTGGATGTCTGTGACGGAAGGTCGAAACTGTGTATTTGAGAGGAGTCATTCAGTGGGCTTTTCGACGAATTTATCGCGTCTTCACGTACTAGGCGGAGTTTCAATGATGAGGGCCTTACTGCTTTAGTTGGAGGGTGAAGTGTTGAGACCCATATTATAGAGTCATCTTTGCCACATGTCGAATTCTCGACGTTATAGTTGCCGTTTCCGCTCTCCCACCTGAGAGTTGGGAGCTCGTTTTTAGGTTCGAGGATGTGGGTTAAGCTCTCTGAGGGCAGCACCGTGAATGGAATTGGCGCTGCCAAAGGGCGTTGGGTTCCAAGCGATTTATTTGTGCTTAGCCCAATTGGCTGGGACTCAGGTGGTGATAATAGAGGGGGCACATCATGGGTGGAGTGCCTTGATGAGGATTTTTCCAATACACTGGCAGAAGCAGAGGTCTTGCGTTGAATAATTATTTCAGGGTAGAGAGACCTCGAGTCGGAGTGAACTGGCAATGCTAATGGTTGTTGGGGGGACTTTCCATGAGTTCCGCATTGAAGATAGGGGGCAGTTTGGTTTAATTTGCTGATCCTGGGAAAGTGCTCTCTGATGTCAGCAGTGCTGTTATTTCTAGTTTTTACTAAGTACTGCAAGTGAGCTGGTTGCGGTTGCGGATGGTTGAGTGCCATTTTATCGCCCTTTAGGTGACCCGGTGAGTGCTTTGGAGGACTCACGTCCGCCTCTTCTGCTTGATCCAAGTACAGATGGTGGGGAGGAGATTGGGGCCCCCTACCAGTCTCTTGTGGATATAGCAGTTTAGACTTCTGGCGCTTGGCGGACTTGTGAGGGCGGTTGGTGTTTAGTGGTTGAGAGCTACTCCTAGTGCGCATTATAGTTGAAAAACAGATAAACGAGGTGTCAAGAAAACCAATATCACTTCCGATTTTGAAAAGATTGCAAAGTGATTGAAGAATGAGTTGGTAGTCATCCACAGTTTTTTCCCAGGGTCGTAAAAAGTCTCTAATGCGCTGGGTTCAAGAAGTGCTCTTGGCGCTTTTAGACACTTCAGAAGAAGCTTTTCAGAGCTTTTTTTTATGAAAAGCCTTTCAGGTAGAGTGGGCCGCTGATAGGCTGCTGATAGACAGCAATAGCAAATGACAAAAGCGAAATAGATGGCGAGCGGGGCGCACAGGGACGGGCCTCCGGCAGGGATAGACCTAGTCAGCCCTGCCTGGCTTACTTAGCAGCTGCCTCTAACGGCAGCCGCGCTCGCGTCCGCCCAGTCAAGCTCTCACCTCTCGTGTGGCTTGTGGATAGTAGATGGGTAGAAGCTCAGAGCCTCTGATGCAGCTTTCAGAGACTCTTAGAAAACGCCAGGGGGCGAGGTGTGCTGGAGCAGAGTTGGAAAGCAGAGATGGGATGGAATGGAATGAAGCAATTACCACAATTGCAGCGTTGTACTGCAGAATTGGTCAAGCGCCGCAAGACTTGCAGACGAAATCCTCATGCCTCGGGCCTCATGCCACGGCCTCAGCCTCAGCCGCCTCAACCTCATGTCCTTGCTCCTGTAGATATCCGCGGGTCCTGGATGGAGCGGGACGGGGAGGCCGCCGCAGTGTCGAGATAGAAAGGGCTGCAGAAATGTTTAATGTTTATGTGGAGTTTTACGGGGGTTTGCCTGCTCGCACCTCTGCCCGTATTGTGATACTGCGATGCGCCGTGCGGTGCGTCGCGGTCTTAATCACGACTTGAGGGAGCGGGGGGACCGGAGCGGGTGTACCAGCGGGTGTGCCAGTACTGGCGGATTATGGAATATCGCTCACCGGCTCGGCACCGCTGCTCCTCGCTCCTCGCTCCGCTTCTCGATTCACTCCTCGCTCTTCGCTCCTCGCTCTTCCTCTTCCGGTTTAGACAGGACTGTATCTCCCACATGAGCAAGACAAAGCAAGACTCCAGGGCTTTAATTGTAATTAATGCGAGAGCCATGCAGACACCTCCTGCAATCGCGGGGATCACCACCTGCCCGGGGCAAATTAGAACAAAAGAGGCCAATAATGGCCCTGGGGACCACAACTCCCCAGGGCCAGCTCCTGCAATGTCTCAAGGTGCTCACCCCTGGTACATTGCAGTTTGCTATGGCTTAGGCATAGCAAACTGCTCTGTTCTGCTTTGTACAAGTATGAGCATGCACAAAGTGGAACAGAATTGCTTTTGGTTCAGCAGTTCAGGCTGTAGCAGTGTCTAAAGTTTCCTATGGAAACTAACATGGAGAAAAAGCGTTTTTTCTCGGCCCCCGCTTGACAGATCACCCCATAATTTTCAAGACAGCAGCTGAAGTGACTGCACCGATAGTGTTGAAAATTCTGTAAAAATTCGTCGAACAATGCCAAAGTTATTGGCAAATCAAAACAGCTTTTTAATAGAAATCAGGTCATAACTATAACTATCTACTGGCGACTGGCAGGGTCTTTTTAGGGTTTGGGGTGGGTAGAGTTATATGGTGGTAAGGATGGTGCTAGGGTTTCAAGGTTGGTAAAGGTATTGGGTGATATCTTTAGGCTTTAGGAGTGCGTAGGGGCAAAGGTGACAAAGGTAATTAATAAAATGAGGTTAGAGATGGTCCCCCCCAAAAAAATACATTAATGTATTGCTTTTGGAGAAATGGGGGATTTTAGGGGATATATATATATATATATATATATATATATATATATATATATATATATATATATATATATGTATATGGGTGGGGGCTTCTGTCCCTTTAAAATGTACATGCTTTACAATTTCTCTATGGCCCTGTCGAAGGCTATGGCTTAAACTCATAGGCCATTTCACCTTGGTGCTGTCCATGTTTAAATAAATCACGGGTTTCTGAAGAATTACCCCCCTGATGGTGCTGTGTCCTTTTGTGCATGATAGAGTGGATGTTGTGTGAGGAGCTACGACTGCTGTCTCAAGGGATGTATGTATGTATGTATGTATGTATGTATGTATGTATGTATGTATGTATGTATGTATATATATATTCACTGAAAAAACCATAGGTTATAGACCATATATAGTTAGGAATTAGCATTTTACTCACACAAAACCATTGAAATTCCATATATAGTTAGTTAGTTGCACTAACTATATATCGCGCACCCGCAATCCACTGCTGATCATGTCACATATTACATCATTCATGACATGGTCAGTGACGTCACTGATGACATCACTGATGACATCTCAAATGACAGTGGAAGTATACGTGTCTGGACGAAGGATTTAGTAGGTGCATGACTGAATGTATGAGTGAGTGATTAAATGTGTCTCACTGAGTGCATGGGTTAGTGACTAAACTGTCTTAATTTGTGCATCATTATGTCTGTTGTTCTGTAAACTGCTGCATGTGTTGATCAGTAGCTATATGATTAACTATATGGGTTATTGATTGATTGTCCAAGTATTTGTATGGGAGACTGAGTGTGTGTGTGGCTGGCTGGGAGGTGTGTGACTCTGTGCAGATCAATGTGTACTTGTATCAATGATTGTATAAGAGAGTAAGTATGTGTTAGTATATGTTTGAAAATGTAAGGTGCTCTATGTTTAACTGTATAGACAAGAAAATGGAAGTGTGATTGATTCTTTACAGGACTTACTAGGTGTGTGAGTAACTCCATGGATGAGTGGCAGAGTGTGAGTGTCTGTATAGGTGTATGAGTGCATATGATAGTGTTGTAAAGATGAGTGATGGTATGTATGAATGATTGTATGGGTGAATGAGTGAATGTGTGTGTAGACGTAGGAATCAGTGAGTGCGTATGTAGTAACTAGTATTGGTGTGTCAATGGTTTCAAAAATTACACTCTGTATTTAACACTGGGTGTAACAGAGGTTATATTAAAATGTGAGGAGATGCATTGTATTGTCACATGAATGATATCATCAGTAATGTGGTCATTGATGTCAAATGAGATGTCATCAGTGATGTCATCAGTGATGTCATTTGAGATGTCATCAGTGATGTCATCAGTGATGTCACTGACCATGTCATGAATGATGTAATATGTGACATGATCAGCAGTGGATTGCGGGTGCGCGATATATAGTTAGTGCAACTAACTAACTATATATGGAATTTGAATGGTTTTGTGTGAGTAAAAAAAGGTTTTTTAAATGCTAATTCCTAACTATATATGGTCTATAACCTATGGTTTTTTCAGTGAATTTTCAAGGTTTTGTAAATGCTAATTCCTAACTATATATGGTCTATAACCTATGGTTTTTTCAGTGAATTTCATTGGTTTTTTAAAAGCTAATATCTATATCTGTAAAATATATTCTTTATTACGTGACGTATCACGTAGCCACGTGAGATGCCTCATGACACGTCGCATAACCGTGACGTATCGGCTCTGCAGCGCAAACAAAACCCGTAACGTAAGCGCGCCGGAGCACGCTTACAGATATATATATCTTTTTTAACCTTAATTAGCCAAAATCCACACGTGCACATATCTTGAGGCCTGCCAAAGGCACATCAAACAAACAGTCCCTACAATTTTTCAAAGTTTTCTTGATAATCTATTCCATTTTTTTTTTTTTACTGTTTCTCTTGTTACGCTTACCGGGACGCTACCCGGTACGCGAACCGGACGCTCCAAAAACACAAGATGGCGGACTCCCATTACGCTGCCGGTTAGCTGCCCGGTTCGCGTACCGGGAAGCGCCTCTACCGCGAAAAATCGCAAATTTTTTTTTTTTGCCCCGCGGGAGACTTTAATATCCCCCTCATCAATCCTAGGGGGTCAGGAGGGGTTTACCTTGCCCCCTTTCCTTCATTTCCCCCTTCGTTTTTCACCACATCTTGTCTCTCCAACCTACCGAGAAACAAGATGGCGACCGCTCCGGACTGTTTACAATGTTGACAGCTACGCTGCCGGTTAGCTGCCCGGTTAGCTGCCCGGTGAGCTGCCCGGTTCGCGTACCGGGACGCGCCTCTACTGCGAAAATATTTATTTTTTTATTTTTTCCCCCGCGGGGCACTTTAATATCCCCCTCATCAATCCTAGGGGGTCAGGAGGGGTCTACCTTGCCCCCTTTCCTTCATTCTCCCCTTCGTTTTTCACCACATCTTGTCTCTCGATCCTACCGAGAGACAAGATGGCGGCCGCTCCGGACTGTTTAGAATGTTGACAGACACCGGAGAGCCAATCAGCTTCGCTTCGCGAAGTTCCGTTACGCGCCAGGTACGCGAACCGGGGCGCTGCCCGGAGCGCGCTTACAGATATATATCTTTTTTTGAACGTTAATTTCTCAAAATCCACTGGAGCACATATCTTGAGACCTAGCAAAGGCACATCGGGCTAACAGTCCCTACAATTTTGCCAAGTTTCGTGCAAATCCATTCAGCCGTTCGGGCTAAAAGTGAGGCCAACCGCCCTATGGAAATTAACATGGGAAAAACACGTTTTGGGACCCCCCTTTTTTCTCAGCCCCCCCTTGACAAACCCCCCCAAATTTTCAGTGGCTGCTCAAAAACAAAATGTTCCATTTTCCTGAAAATTTCAGCCAATTCCGTCCACAAACGCCAAAGTTATTAGACATAGAATTTTCAAAAATCCCATAGAGAAAAAATCCTAACTATATATACCTACTGGCGACCGCCAGTAGGTAATGTGTATATATATATATATATATATATATATATATATATATATATATATATATATATATATATATATATATATATATATATATATATATATATATAATTTTGGGGGGATATTAGTTATACTTACCTGCATTGTAACACCATATGCGTGGTAGAGGAATGTGTTGAATCAATTTGTGGTAAAGTCATGCAGGATATTTCCTCTGGGGCGCATCATGTGACCAAGCTCCTTCGTGGAGCGAAACGCGTCATGGATTGAATACATTTTCACTCGGCTCTTCATTTGAAAAATGTCTACCGTGTCCTGATTGCTTCGAGTGTGTGGAGGCGACTTTGAGGTCTACACCTGACTTTCTTCGCCGTCTACTGGCGACCAGGAACATTGCACAATATATATATATAGGCAGAAGGCAATCAATAAAACTAAGCAAAGAACGAGAGAATCACTGTTCTTACCTAAATCTCCTGTAAATACGACAGAAACTGAGGCCTCTGGTTGTAACATCAGATTCATCACGGCGTTCATTTGCCAAGAAAGAAAAATTAGAGCAATACTGACCAAAAGCTGTCCCATACTTATGACAGATAATGTTTTGTCATCTCAACTCCCCAACAATCCCATTGTTACATTTCGAAGAGGTCCCTCCATGAGAACTTTAGTGTCCAAACCTTTCCCTGAATTGCCTGCAAGCACTTCTTGGTTGAAACCCCGGATGGGGTTCTTTAAGTGTTCAAGCTGCAGAGCTTGCAGGTTTGGGATAAACACCACCCATTACAGTACTCCATTCAGTACGGTTCCGTTGTCTATCAAAGGCAATTATAACTGTAAAACGGAGTATGCTGTATACGTTCTGGGGTGCACCTGTGGTCTGAGATATGTTGGCAGCACCAGGCTACAGGTGCATGCCAGAATATTGCAGCATATTCGTGCAATTGTCAACAGTGACAGTTCCTACCCTGTCGCGAGACACTTTAAAAGTACACATAATAATAACTTACAGTGTCTGACATAATTTGTACTTACTTCTGTACCAAAACCTAGAAGGGGAGGTGACAGGGACAAATTGCTTAGACAACTTGAATCCAGGATGATACTGGAGTTGGACAGTAAGGTCCCCAATGGACTTAATACCACGGAGGACCTTTACCACTTTCTATAGGGCCCTATGGAAGATGGGGGGATGGCGTTATTTGAGAAGTGATCTAGAGCAGATTCATTATACATATTATTCCCTGTTGTTTGAGCCTCTCTTGCCCGCAGTATCTGTATTCTGTGACATTATGTATTTTCATGAATTATCACAATTATCTTGTTCTTTTAGAAAAATCATCCATTTTTTTCTTTTTCACAAAGGGATAATATAGTTTTGGTTTATTAAATCCAGCTATATAGGTATTTTTGACTTTATTTATTTATTTATTTATTTAATTGCTTATATCGCGCTAGAATCTACCCATGAGGTATCTCCGCGCTTTGCTCGCAAGAATTCTGAAGTATATTGTCTCTGCGGAATACCACAGGGAGGGTTATGCTACCTGAAACAGAAGAGTTTTTAAGGCCTTCCTAAAACATAGATGGTTGTCGTTGTGTCTTAGGTCAGATGGAAGTTTGTTCCACATGGTTGGGCCTATAAATGATAGGGCACGTCCACCTTGTCTGACTTTTTTTATAGTGGGAATTTCCAGTAGACATTGGTTGCTGGAACGTAATAAACGTTCAGGTTTGTATATCTGAAATTTTTGTGCCAAATATCTGGGGCCTTGCCCATAGAGGCATTTGTGCACTAAGCAGCAGATTTTAAATGTAACACGTTGTCGTATGGGCAGCCAGTGAAGGTGACTTAACAGAGGTTTGGACGGGGTCCTTGCGGGAGCATTTAGAATTAGTCTGGCCGCCGTATTTTGGACCACCTGCAAACGATTTAACGCCTCCTCATTTGCTGATATGAGGAGGCCGTTGCAGTAGTCTAGGCGGCTTATCACCAGTGCCTGTACAAGGGTCTTCTTGTGGTTGTCAGGCAGCATAGGGAAGATTCGCCTTAACTGGCCAATTGTTCTAAAACAGGCTCCTGTGACATAGTTAGCATGCTCCTTTAAGCTCAAGTTCTGATCCAGTTTCACCCCCAAGTTCTTAACAGTTGGCTTTGGGCATGGGACGGGGCCAAGATCTAAAGGCCACCAGTCGGGAGACCAGAGCATGCTAGCTTTCCCAAATAGCATTACCTCGGTCTTCCCGACGTTACACTGGAGGCAGTTGGTAGCCATCCAGTGGGATACTGCTCTCATGCCCTCGGCAAAATTGTTCTTCACATCGGGCGTAAGAGAGTTGAAAGGGAAGAGCAGCTGGGTGTCATCAGCGTATGACACTGGAGTGAACCCAAACCTTCTCACAATCTCTGCAAGGGGGGCCACATACACATTAAATAATGTGGGGCTTAGACATGAGCCCTGTCGCACCCCCTTAGTGAGTACCCTCGAGATGGAACGATAGGGTCCCATGCTAACAGATTGTGAGCGGCCGGAGAGAAAACTCTCCAACCAGGACAGTGCCAATCCTCCAATACCCACTCTCTGCAATCGGCCGAGAAGGATCTCATGAGACACAGTATCAAAGGCTGCCGACAGGTCTAACAGCACCAGAATCATTGATCCTCCTCTATCCTGTGACATCTTGATGTTATCAGTCACGGAGAGGAGTGCCGATTCTGTGCTGTAGTTGGGTCTGAACCCAGATTGTGATGGGTCCAGGCCCCCTGTCGCCTCTATGAACCTGGAAACATGGATGTTTACATGCTTCTCGGCCAATTTACTTAAGAAAGGTAAGAGAGAGATGGGGCGGAGGTTGGAGAGTTCTGTCCATGGCAAGGCCGTGTTCTTCCGTATTGGGTTCACAACTGCCTCCTTCCACTGCCGAGGGAGCTGACCTTCTTTAAAAGAAAGGTTTAGAATCTTTTGAATTGTGGGGCAAAGAATTTTGTTCAAGGTAACAGTTAGCTTAGCTGGTATCAAATCAAGAGGGGATCCTGTTTTCATATTATTTATTAGTGTTTGGGTGTCACTATAACTAATCTCAGGGAAGGTAAGTAGAACACCTCTAGATGTGTCGGGATGATTCATACTGGAATGCTCCGGATCACTGGGGTATTGGGCAGTAATGATTTTTTTATAAATTGTCTCAATTTTGTCCTCAAAAAATTGGGAGGTGTTATTACACAAGAGTTGTGTGAATTCGTCTGGACTTTCACATACAGTTGGTTTAGTGAAAGTGTCTAAGATTTTATACAACTCTCTGGGGGAATTGCCAGCTACCTCTAACTGTGCATTAATGCTGTTCTTTCTTGCCTGCTTAATATTTGTATAATAAGCAGACATTGCTTTTTGATAGTTGATCTTATTTTCACTGGTATGAGTTTTCCTCCAGAGTTTTTCCAGCTTCCTACACCTTTGTTTTTCTAATTTTAAGGATTCAGTGTACCATACATCTCTCTTGGCCACAGACGGTTGTTTAATTGTTCTTAAAGGGGCCAGATGATTCAACATGTCAGATAAGGTGGCATCAAATTTAGACAAGGCTAACCCAATGTTATCGGAATCCAGTATTACGGGCTCATTCCAGACTTCTTTCACTGTTTCTAAGGTAATTTTATGCCAGGGCCTTCGTTTAATGGTCGGTATGGTAGAAGGTTTATTGTGTTTATTTAAACCCTTAAGGATAAATTCCAGCATACTATGATCTGACCAATTAACTGCTTTAGGATGATGACAATATACAGAGGTGCAATTAGTAAATATTAGGTCCAGTGTATGGCCACCTCTATGGGTGGGCCCACTATTCTGTAACTCAAGACCCAATAAGGCCAGATCAGATATTAAAGTTTTCGTCTCTGGATGGTCCGCTTTGTCCACATGAAAGTTAAAGTCTCCCAATAAAATGAACTTTTCTCCAACTTTCATGTGTTGTGCCAGTAATTCCATCAGCGCTAAGGTAAAACCAGCATTGGGTCCAGGGGGGCGATAAACTAAGGCACCCTTCCAGCGCTCCTGAGGTCCTAGTACAATTGAAAATATCATAACTTCCATAGCAAGCTGAGTAATCTGTTCTAGAACGATGACTTTAAGATGTTCTTTATGTATGATGGCAATACCACCACCGATTTTGTCAGGACGATCCTGCCTTAGAATTTTATACCCAGCGGGGATCCCCAATGTAATGGAAGGGGTAGTATGCGGTTTTAGCCACGTTTCAGTAAGAAAGCTTATTTCAGGTTTAAGGGTATGGATGAGATCCCATATTTGTAAATAATGTCGTGGTAAGGAGCGAACATTTAACAGGAAGCTTTTCCAGCCTTCTATCATAGCAGTATTCTTCCTAACGTGACCCCTGATAATTTATGTGTGTGTAGCCTGAAACCTACACTTGGCACATGAAAAGGGTCCTTCAGGACTTGGCCAACAGTCACTAATACAACTATCCAACCCCTGAGGCTGTAGTTTTAATAGGTCGCGAGAGGAGTACCTGAATCGTGAATCTTGCAAGGATTCCATGACAGTAAGAACAGAGTAACAGGCCCCAGGCCCGTTCTGGCACGGACGGGCACAGACGGGCCACTCTTTGGCTACTCTTCGGCTCCGCTGCGCGTACACAGGGAGGCGAGGGCTAAATAGCCCCGAGCTAGTAAACCGCTAGAGCGCTGACCGCTAAGCGGTGTCCAACCAGGAAGTGGTGTCCTCCCACCCTTTCCAATCAGGGCTCTGGAGGAAGCGCGAGTAACGGGCGGCAAAGCGGCTAGAATGTACCAATAAGCCCCCAGCAGTAAGTGTAGAAATGAATGTGTGCAGTGTAGAGTGTCACAAATCAATTTTAAAAAGTGTCACAAATCAATTTTAAAAATTCGTACTTTTACATCAACTTTCCTATGGTATACCTTGTGTGTTTCCCATATTTGTTAGGATTGCCACTATTTCTATTTAATTATTATATCATAGGGTTGTTCAGGCTTTATAGTAACATGGGGCTGCCATCGAATACAGATGTCCCCAAGAGTTATAATCAATTGATTATCAATTTTCATTTTGTCCAACACTTGATCACATAAGATTTACATTGTATGAATTAACCTGTTTACATTGCGATATTTTGCACATTCCACTTATGGAAGTAATAGTTCACAGGAATTATTGTATTTATACTGCTATGCGATAGTTTGCACATCTATTTTGCTGCTATATATTCATACTGTGTATGTTTTTTGACTTATCAAGTGGGGTCTACATGAAGTCCGTTTTTACCCGGAGTCATTTTAGGCATTTATGCAGTTATGTACATTACTTGTTGAAAAGTATATAATAAGAAACAAATGTGTTTGAATAGTGGTACTAAATTATATATGTATTTATATGATTTTTCTATAGGTATATGGGATTACTTTTTCCATATGGTATTATGTTCACTTTCATGGTGTGTCTTTTATGTTTATTAGTCACATGGTGTTCCTCACAGCATATAAGAATAAGGCATTGGTATTTGAATTTATTGTGATCAAGGGCATCCACCCGAAACGCGTCATACTGCCGTTTGCCGTTCTGAAACTGGTGCAATAAAACATCTTGCCTTACTTTTGGATTCGCTGGTCTTTGTTCGCCACTGGCTGGAGGTTCAAGATCGTGTGTTTGGATCTATATATATATATATATATATATATATATATCGTTTTGGGGGGATTTATATTAGTTATGCGTGGTGGAGGAATGTGTTGAATCAATTTGTGGTAAAGTCATGCAGGATATTTCCCTTCTTTTTAATGGCATACATCCTTTAGAAACTGCACACATATGCTGAAATGAAAGGCCTGAAACATGTTTAATGGGCTACTTACTTGGGTGGCACAATCGGTGCTGCAGGCCCTCTAGTAGCATTTTATTTACAGGCCATGAAAACAAGTAGTGCCACTTTACTAGGGACTTGTGAGTAAAATAAATATGCCAATTGGGTGTAAGCCAATGTTACATGTTTTAAGGATAGATCACATGCACTTTAGTGCTGGTTAGCAGTAGTAAAGAAGTGCACAGAGTCCTAAGGCAAACAAAACCCAATTCAGCAAATAAATTAAAACAGAAGGGGGAAATCAAAATGTCTGAAAGCACCTTGGTGCTGAAGAACAAAACCAATGACAAAGTAGCAAAATATGCAATCAAAACCTACACTATATGGATTCATTAGAAGCACCCTCAAGTTGCTCATGATATTGTTTTTTCAGAAGAATAGCTGCTCACAATTATTTTTTACCTACACTCTGAGCAAAAAAACAGATGAAAGCTGCCCATAGTGTATACTTCATGATTTATTCTGTACAATTGCACACCAGTATCAATATTTTTTCTGTATATTTAAACATGTATTCTGCCTTGACATTTTCGATAGATTGTCTTGAGAGAGGCTTATAAAAGAATAAAATCTATCCCAGACTCCTTCTAGTCCAACCCATAAGCTTTCGAACCACTATGGTGGTTGTACATATATCGAACAATTTGTTGAATGTGTAGATATTTTTATTTAATCTATATCATATATACACATGCAGCTGGGTTTGTCTGTATGCAGAAGGTTGGGAGCGGGGTCTGGCTGTAGGTCATGACCTGAAGTCAACCCTGCTGCACTCGACAGAGTGGCCATGAATAGAAAGATAGAAAATAATTTCTAAGAAGTTGGATGTAGCCTAGCCTCAAAAACCCTTAACTTTACGTAAAAACTATCATTTAAATTGAAGTTAATGTTGTAAAACCAAACCAAACCTAAAAGACATGGAAATTCATCAGTTCTGGTTTGCGCCACAATCCATACCTCGCGCAACAGCCGTGCAAATCATAAATCGCATACCAAGCACAATGCCTAAAAATCTCATACCTATGACATTAAATAACAGCCAGTAGCTTATCATTAAATAACAACATTTACTCAAATCAATAAAAATACTGCAGCCATAGTTTTTATATTTGTAACGTTAATGGTAATTTGACATTTAGGGCCATATGTATCATGCAAATTCGCATTCGCAAAGGTCGAAATTCTCAGAATTGCGGCCTTTGCGAATGCGAATTTGCTAAATGGAATGTATGAAGCAAAACTGGTGCAAAATAAGGAATTGCAAAATTTGCGATTCCTTATTTTGCAATTGCATTTAAGGAATCGCAAATTTTGCGATTCCTTAAATGCAATGTATGTAGCAAAATATTTTAGCAAAATACCCTTAAGGAATCGCAAATTACCACCAACTTCTAGTTGGTGGTAAGTTGCGAATTCTCATGGGACGCACATACATGCCCTTAGGGCATGTATGTGCGCCACATGTGCACCCATGCATATTTCAAGGGTGCAACAGGGTGACTTTTGGACACCCCTGCACCCTTGAAATTAATCTCAATTTGCGATTAGCAAATTGCGAATCGCAAATTGAGAATAACTTCCCATTCATTCCTATGGGCCTCCTGGCCCATAGAAATGAATAGGAAAGTATTCCTTAATTGTGATTCGCAATTTGCTAATCGCAATTAAGGAATTCTAAGAAATCGCAAAAAAATGCGATTTTGTACATACTTACCCATTTGCGATTCTCAAATAGCGATTTCTTAAAAATCGCTATTTGGGAATCGCAAATGGGTATCTTGATACATATGGCCCATAATCTCATCTGCTATTTATGTATTTGTAATCACATCTGTTACATCAGTAGTAGGGTCATGAGAATTGCATTAGAGGTGGGACTAATAAATAACACATTACATTGTACATATAAATCAAGAGAAAGAGAAAAAAAAGAAAGAAAGGGAGATAGAGGAACCGAGAGAGGAGAATTACTAATACAGTTATAGTCATTCTAAAATACAGGAAGCAGAACAAATCCTCGAAGTAAATTTGTATGCATGAACTGCCACAATCACTTTCTGCTTTCTGGTCGCATAAAGCCATGTGCAGGGAAAAGGCTTGGCAGTACAATGTAATAAATGTAATTACAGTGATAAAAGCTCGTAAACGGCTTCATTCTACACTGTCACTCACAACCCTACCTGCTATTTCTCACTCCCGCTGTATGCAATGACCTTTGTCATGCTTGAGAACACAGCTTCCCACTGCGATTTGACTCGTAGTGAGTAGCCAGATGGGGCAGTTTTGCTTCATTATTTGTGTCTGTGAAGTGGAAATGCCAGCAGAAAGATTCATTACTGTCAAGCCCATCTCTGCAAAGCGTCTCTGATTTATTAGGGCATAAACTGCTGTACAGGATGTAATGAGACACAAATGTTCTGTAAGGCCTATGAACTCCGAGAGGAGATACACTGGCACGACGAGGCTGTAAACCCCAGAGAGTAATATTCGCTCTAGCATATTCATGCCAGCATAATCGCACATGCCATGCCAAAATCCGAGCATGAGCCGCAGTGGTTCTGCTTGCTGCCTTGCACAAAAGAGAATATTTTTTGCACAGAAAGTAGCTTGGGCAGTATGAGTTGTACAAAGCATCATAGTTCCCCCCTTATCAGATTTTCACACTTGAAAACCCCCACCATTAACAGTCTCAAGCATAGCCGTACTGGCCGTAGTGGGCACCGGGCATTTTTCTGGTGCGCCGAAGGGTGTGGGGCCGGTTTTGGACCTGTCAGGGTACTTATAGTACTTGCTTACGAGAAGTAAGGCTGGCAGTAAAAGAGGCGCAGTTACTGCCAGCTTTGTTTCTCGTAAGCAACGACTATAAGTACAAAGTGAGTGTTTGCGGACCTCTTGCAGGTTTTCAAAACACATAATGAAAAGGGGGGCTCTTGGCCCCCCCGCCCGCATGGCAGTGCGGCGACCGTCCCTCTCCCCCCTTTGGCCTCCCGGTGGTGGGGCGTGACCTCCCGGCGTCCAGGGATGACGCGGGGGGAGTGCGCCCCACCACCGATTGGCTGGCACCCCCCCTGACCCGGATGTCATCGGGTGGGCTTCCGGGTCGGGAGGGGGGGCGGGCTGCGGAGGGGCAGGGGGAGGGGGAGGGCCGCCCCCTCCCACGCCCCTCGGGAATAAAGGAGTGGGGAGCGCCCAGGGGCCCCCTTGTTGCCTGGACACTCCCCACACATCGGTCGTGCCCCGCGCTCGGGGCTTCTTAATTTTCCCCACCCACCATCCCTGGAACCATGCAGTGTTGTATGCATTGTGATTGATCTGATTTAGTGTGATTTTGCTAATGAGGTTCTGTTTTAGGACTTTTTTCCCCGTTTAGTAAATGGTATTGTTTTGTGTATTTTGCTGACGATGTTTTCTTTTAGGCCTTTTTTCACGTTTAGATAATGGTACTGAAATTGGATATTGATGTGTCAACTGTTTAGGCCTTTTTTCCCCTTATAGCTTGACGATGCTATGTCATGACGTGTCATTTAGTTAGTGTAGCTGTCCTTTAGTACTTTTTTCCACAGGTCGTCGTATTCATTAGGAGTGGGGCATGCGGTAAGGTCATGACCGGTGAGCAGCTATTTTAAGGTCTGAGGGGGCGGCGCATCATCCTCGGAGGTGCCCGCCCAGAGGGAGGGGTCAATGGCCCCTCCTAGAACTCCAGGGGCAAGGTAACTGGTGCTTCAAAGTGGCGCGGGTTGGGGAGTCACGCTTTCCTTAGGCTGGTAGCCACCCCGCACGCGTGTACTCATGACGTCAGCGTATGGCGCAGAGTAAGGGCCCTCCTTTAGTGGGTAAATGGAGTTCATGGCGTGGACCGAGTAATTACCGGGCTCGGCTGCGCATGCGCACATCTTCCGGTGAGGCGCAGCTAGTAGGACCTGACACCGGTTAGCGACCTTGCCATATGGCCAGAAATGTTAGCATACAAAAATCCATATGAGGATGTTAGATTCGGTTAGGAAACAATCTGTATTAGAATTTTGTTAAGGCTAGTCTCTCATACCTGTTGCCAATATTGTATCTAATGTCCTGCGGATTTTTGTATAAATGTTTACAGTTGAATTAAAAAAATTATTGTTTTATATCTTAATAAATACGGCCGGGGGGTCTTGCGATCCCCCGCCTTCCAAAGACAATTAGGTTTCTTGTCCATGTGTTTTGGGGTTGGTGTGGTTCAATAGGGAGGGGGCGGCAGCCAGTCACTGACCATGATAAAATGCTTTGTCATTTACAATATAAATAGCTCAAATTCTCTCACATGTGTGACCTATTGCATTGCAAATGCTTGTTTGTTACTGGGGGCCCTTTTTGTAGCAGTGCTGCAATATCGGCCCCCTGTAGCAAAAGCGCAGTGCTTCCCACCAGCATCTTCGCCCTCCATGTCCCCCTCCCCCTCACGCCCCCGAGCCGGTCCGATGTAATGCTTTGAGTTAGGGTTGGCTGAACGTGAAAAACAGTGAGCTGTGTCTCAATTTATGCATAAATAGAAATTGCGAAATGTGTACACCTGAGATTTGAAGCGAAAGTGTCACACAATATGTACAAGAAGGTAGTGCAGCATTACACCACGCACTGATGAATATGCACAACCATGCTTAAGATTCACCAGAAAATGAATCCATCTGTGTCACAGACTATGCTTACCAGACTGCATATATGGTCTTGGTTCCACCGCACCTGTGAATAATTGTGATACTGACTATGTGTAACTGCACCTTAAATTGCTCCTATTAAGTTAGCAAATAATCATTTTTAGAAGGAGGGGAAGGTCATGAAATGGACACTGGGAGATGGGCTCTGATGCCACTGCTTGGGCATTTGTTTGGAATAAATGCACAATGGCATCATGGCTCAGAATATGTTGGTATCAGAAACCCTCAAAATTGATTTTTTGGGACACAGAGATAGAGAATGGTATTTATTTAAAGTATATACATTATTAATCAAAACTAAATTGTAAATTCTCAAATTATCATTTTAAGGGGAAGGCATGATGTTTCTAAACCTGTCACAGAGATACATTGTGACTTTGAGATTTTGGAAATGCCCCTAAAAGTGCTTAATCTCTGAGTTATTACATGTCAGGGTAATAGATATTTATCTGGAGCTGTAAGAAATAAGAGTTTTGATTGAGAGGGTAAAGACACTTCTCAAACAACAATCACAATCCCTGTCAGGGTAACCTACAAAGTTGCTAAATTAACCTGTGCTTAAACCTCTCATACCTTGGTGCAAAGGCAGTCAGGCTTAACTAAGAGACACTGTGTAGGAAAGTAGATTATTAGTAGGTGGGGTATTCATCCTCAATTCGCAATAATACCACAATCACAAATAGGTATAGTCAAGTCTCAATAAATTAATCCTGGCTCAACCCTGGTTAGCTTGGAAAACGAGCAGCCAGGCTTAACGTAGGAGATATACATGTGTAAATTGTTTAATAGCATCAAAACAGCAGTTAAGTAAAAGACACATGCACTAAAAATCCAACATAAATTTATAAAAATAGACAATATTCTTATCTTCAAATCAACATCGAAACATCAAAATTTAAAAAAAGTAACAATTACTCCACAAGTTGCAAAGCAGCAACTGAGGATATCTTTTCACGTTTGAAGTTCATATCCGCCACAATGGAGCTGAAGCCCAAGTTAGGTCAGTGAGTATTGTACATTATGTCTTTGGTGCGCGGTCTGTGCGATGTTGCTTTGTGAAGCTGCTCATCCTCCAGCGTTGGTTCCGAGGAACTGCGAGAGCTGCATCATCTCATGTTGCGCTGTGTCGGTTCTGATGAAGGTGTTTAGAAAGGCTTCCTGTTGACTTGTGTCCGTTTTGTTGAATCTGACCAGCGAGGCTTTGCAAGGCGCTGTACTGTCTCGCATTGGTTCTTTTGAAGCTGTGTTGTGCAACGAGGCTTTGTGAGGCTTTTTGTTGTCTGACTTCTATTCTGTTGAAGCTGTACGGTGAGGCTTTGTGAAGCTTCTTATTATCTAGCATCAGTTGAGATGAAGTTGGCACCTGAACGGTGAGGCTTTGCATTGTCTTATGTTAGTTCACGTCTGTTCCGATGAAGCTACCAGCTGTTTCCTGGCTCCTTTGGTTAGATAAGTGTCCTCTAGCACTGGATAGGGGTTCAGAGGCTTTGAGCTGTTACTTAGGGACTAGGACTCAATCTTCAACAACCCACTTGTGCAGCCCAGGACAAGCCCAGTTACAACTGGTCTGCTGAGGTGACCTCTATTTGGCTTTGCAGTTGATTTCTTCAGCTCTTTTGTACCTGTTGTTGGTCTGGAAATACACACCTTTCCTTTTGGAGTCAGGCACTCACTTTTGTGATTACAGGAGTTGCAGTCTTTCAAAGTGTAATAATCTCTACGGTGTAGGTCAGGGGTCCAGCAGGGCAGTCCTTCTTCTCTTCTTCTTTTCCAGTCAGTGATCTGGTGAGCTCTCTAGAGTTCACTATGTGTCCTTCATTTCTGGGCTTAATGGAGGGGGGCACCCTAACCAATAGATGGTTATGAGGGTCCGCTACATTTTAAAAATGTAATAACCACCACCAATGTGCCATCAACAGTTTGTTCAGCAAACTTCAGAACTATCAAAAGTTTCTCAGAGCCAATATTTTTGAGATACTTGAAGAATTCCACTCTTTTCTTTGGCAATTCTCATCAAGCTTATTCTTGTGGAAATCAGGCATGTAAATGGCGTGTAAATGTTTCGTGTCAGCAGTAAACTACCAGAGTGCAAGTTGTCACTAATGAGTTAGCAATACACTGCAAATGACAGCTGTTGTCTATCAAAGATGATAGCTAGTAAACGATATTTGTGTCAACTGTATCGATTTATCGATAAGGTATTTCAGCTTCTGGGCAGGGGCGTTTTTAGTCAGAATACTGAGAGTACTGATGCGTCGTCTTAAAGGAGCTAAACATTTGCCTGGTCAGTAGTTGTGCAACTGTGTGTAGGGATGACTCTTTCTTGCTAGTTTGTATTTAGTGATCTTTAGGTGCATCCTTCTTCAACTATAACTTTATTGGAGTGTCATTCTGATCTTAGATTAGGTCTTAGCATATTATTCGCGTGAGTTAGACAATAAAAGGGAAAAGTAGTGATGTAGGGACAGATTGGAATGGAGGCATTTTTACCAGTAGCCCATTAACTGGAGAGCTGTATGCTAAAATGGCCCAGTTGAATAGTCCCTTTTAGGCCGTGCAGGAAAGCCCCTGTTCTAACATTGTTGCCATATCAACATAATGATTCATTTCATAATGCACTAGGATTTGCCAGATGGGCAATTTATATTTTTCTTAGTCAAGCCAGAAGTGCAGCTAGAACACTGGGGCATATTTACAGAAAAATCAAATCACCTTGCTGTGCGGCGGGATTGGGGAAGGGCAGGAATGCGCTGACCTTAATATTATAAGGCGCATTCCTATCACATAGTGCTGCCTCATGCCAACGCAGGCAACCTTGCACCATGGTGCAAGGCTGCCTGCTTTGTAAGCAGTATTTTTCTTGTATAGAAAGGGACAACCTCATCCACAAAAACAGTCCCCTGAGGCATTTTCCTGTGTTCTGCAGCACACATGGAAAGAGGAAATAACAAGGAGAAATAAATATATTTCCCCTCGTTACACCTCCCCTAGGGATGCGTAGCATTTTGACACAGACCAGGTCTGCAGTTATGGTAAATCTGGGAATGGGCCAAAATCCATGAGTGGTGCATGGGAACACCCACGCTATGCCCATGGAATGCCTCCCTGGGGAAGAGTAACACAACACAGTCATTTGCACTGTTTTGCGTTACTCTAGATTTATCAAGCCATGCAAGGCCATGCAAGGTGGCCTTGCGTTGCTTGCTGCATCTAACTTTAGAGTTGTGTCGCTCTTGCGCTATTGCGTGGTGCAAGAGCGAAGCAAATCTTTAATAAATATGCTCCTGTCTTCTCAGATGTGGTGGAACAAAGCTTCAACAAGGAACAACAACAAAAGAACTGGGGCATTTGGAAGCCATCAGCATACATGGTACATGCAGGGCAAATCCTCTCAATCCACAGACATTATGACCCATATGAGGATCGGAGAAGTGCACTTTCCCAGGAGCTGGCTGCTAATTGCTTTATCTTTTGTGGTAAACCTGCAAAAAAAAATGTTTTCAGATGGAAGATTAAGACGGACCTTGGGGGTTCGACCAATAATTCGGACTACCTCCTATAACTATTTTGGCCTATTGTAAAAAAATGGGTTTGACACCCATCCTATGCATCTCAAAAGCAAACACCAACCGTTCATACATCATGAAAGCTGAATTATATATTGAGGTGTCTCAAAGGAGAACTCCTCTTTTCTGGATCTATGCCAAGGTTTTGCCATTTTTGGTTTATGGCCTGGAATCACATCAAGGGAAATTTGACAAATGCTTGGACCTGGCTAGGTGTACTTTATTATATCCCTTTCCAGTTCACCTTGCTCTTCATTACAAGTATAGATACTGGTGGGTTTCGATTAATTGATCCTTCTCTGGCAGACAGGGAGACAACCGTTACAACGCGGCCTTTTACACCGCGATACGTTTACAACGCGGTCATTACAACGCAAGTAGTTACAACGACTTGCGCTGGATGGTGCTATATACTAAGGAATAGTATGATTTACTATTCCAACACCTTCCCTACTGTTACGTAGGCTGGAGTTGGAATAGTAAATCATACTATTTCTAAGTCCAGTGCCTCTAGCACAAGTCGTTGTAATGACTTGCGTTGTAATGACCACGTTGTAAATGTATCGCATTGTAAAAACCGCGTTGTAACATCATGCATCCGGCAGACAAGGCAAAGTTTGTTAAATTGAGAAATTGACTGCAGGTAACCGAACAAGGAAGCATCAGTACCAAATTATGATAGTAGACAGTCTCAGGGGTAAAAAGGTAAATCATTTCTTCAGCTCATGGGAAATATATCTACAAAGCTCTGTAAGAGAGCTGGACAAGCTGCATGTTTGAGAAATAAGTGCCTCTTATGTTATGTTATTGAGATTTGTAAGAAGCACACAAATACCCTAGGGTGTCCTGGCGCTGACGTTAGTCAATGCGATCAAGGAGAGAACAGCCAGGTCTTCAGACCCCTTCTGAAGGAGAGAAGATTGTCAGCATTCTTCAGGTGGAACGGCAACTTGGATGTGCAGGTGATAAAACTCCTCCCTCCCCAGACGTTTTTTTTAAAGGTAGGTGTTTGAACAGATTTAGCACCCGAGGATCGTAACGTCCTACTGGGGGTATACCATTTAAATCTTTGCCTCAGATGGTCAGGGCCAGTTTCATTGAGGGCTTTTGTAGGCTGTACAAAGGGACTTAAAACAAACCCTTTGTCTCACCGGGAGCCAGTGCAACCGAGTAAGTTCTCCACGGACTGAAACAAATTTGAATATACCGGACTATGTTTTAGTAGAGTATAACAAAAACAAAGTCTGTCATAGCCTCTTAGGATATTGAATATCAATAATACTCATAGAGAGAACTCTCTTGGCTAGTTGTTGACTCCTTTGTGCTGGTTATGAGTCTTGACCCTGCTCCTCATGGGAACAGTCCAGCCAGAATTGTCAAGCTAGGTCCTCCCTGGACCAGAAACAAGCATCCTGGGACCAGTTTAAGGGCATCTCCCTTCATTAACCCCACTAGCTTGAATCTAGTGGCACAGTGAGCCAAGGACCCACATTTGGGCATACCTGGAGCACAAGACACACAAACGATGGATGGAACGAAGAACAAATCATATATTCATCCCCTGTCTAGAGATCTGGGTTAAATCTATTGTACTTTTGCTGCCCATGACACTCCAGTTTAGACCCAGCCATATGCAAATCAGGTTTGACCCTGCTCCTCATGGAAGCCGTCCAGCCCGAAATGCTAAGTGAGGTCCTCCCTGGACCAGAAACAACCATCCTGGGACCAGTTTCGGGGTATCACCCTTTATCAGCCAGGCTAGCTGGAATCCAATGTCACAGTGAGCCCGGGACTCATATATGGACATACCGGCGCACTTAGAGCGAGAAAGCAAAAAACACACAAATAATGGATGGAAATCAGAACAAATCAAACATTTACGCCCACTCAAGAGATCTGGGTTAACTTCACTGTTCGTTTGCTCACCAAGCTACCCCAGTTTAAACCCAGCCATATGCAAATCAGTCTTGACAATCCTCCTCATGGTAATTGTTAGCCCTGGCATCATTGGTGAGGGTTTTCCCTGTATTTTTGCCTTTGCTTTCTATTATTTTGCTGTGTTTTGGACTTTGTTTTTGCTGGTCTAGATTGCTTTGGGCACTTTGCTACTGCTGTTCAGTGCCAAAGTGCAAGTGCTCCCTCTGTACATTGTGTTTATTGATTGGTGATTCCATGATTAGCATATTTGATTTACTGGTAAGTCCCTAGTACAGTGCACTGTTTGTGCCCAGAGCTTGTAAATCAAATGCTGCTAGTGGGCCTACAGCACTGATTGTGCCACCCACATGAGCAGCCTGTAAATTTAACTCAGACCTGCCACTCCAATGTCTGTGCTCAGTTTGGTACTGCCATGTCGACCTGTGAAGTGCACCAACTTGCTAGGCCCTAACCGTCCCCCTTCCTACATGTGAGCCAAGCCTCAGGGATGGCCCAACGTTCCCCCATTGGGCAGGGTGCAGCGTAGGTGAAAGGTAGGACATGCCCTAATGTGTGTGGCATGTCCTTATAGTGAAATACTGCCAATTGTGTTTTTCACTATTGAAATGCTATCTGTCCCATAGGATAGAATGGGGAGTTTACTTGTAACATTTTATAAGTATAGCTGCCCCTGGGAACAAGACAGGACAATAGAGTTTAGAATGCCAGAACTCAGAATCTAAAGATGCATCTTTTAGTGAGAATGGTTGTTACATTCTGGGTTTGAAAATACCACTTTTACAAAGTAGATTTTTTCTTGTTTTGCCATCCAGTGTGTTTTTGTTAGGTTTGTGTATTGACTATCTGGCTTTGGAGTGACAGGGGCTGGGGATGTGCATTCTGTTCAGACAGCCACTTTCGGGGGTGTGGTGTGCCCTTTCCAGGGTGAGTCAGGGCTTGGCTAGATAGACCAGGGCTGCGCTCAAAGTAGCAGGAGGAGATTACTTTCACACCTGAATGGGCCTGGTCTGCCTTGAACAATGCTGTCTCCACCTCCTGTCGGGCAGCTGGACCAGAGAGAACAGAACTGGTTCTGGCTGGGCAAAGACACGTTCTGCCTCCAGAGAACAACAGATGTTGTACTATAAAACCCAGACCTTCACTTTTAGATTACATCTGGGATGCAAGAGGAACCTTTGCCAAGGAGAAGAGCTGGAGAAACTGAAGAGAAGTTCTGCCCCATTGCTGTGTGCTGTCTGGGGTTGGCCTGCAGTGGCAGTTTCTGCCAAGGAAAGGACAAGGAGTTTGCTGTGTGATGTATCCCATGGCTGCTTGAGGAAGATCTCCAAGAGCTTGAAGTAGAACTTGCCTCTTGTCCTTAAGTCTCAGGGACACAAAGACTTCACCCTCAGGCCCCCCTGAACTCCTTTGCTGGGAGTTCTGACCTGCCAAGAGATTCCTGCCAGTGTTCTGGTCCTCTGTAGATTGTTTCTGGAGCTGGGAAATGCAAATGACTAAAGAACTGTGAAAATCGATGCATCCCCCTGGTTCTGACACATCGCAGCAGTGTGAGAAGAATTTCC
Organism: Lissotriton helveticus; assembly: GCF_964261635.1. Taxonomy (NCBI): domain Eukaryota; kingdom Metazoa; phylum Chordata; class Amphibia; order Caudata; family Salamandridae; genus Lissotriton; species Lissotriton helveticus. The sequence goes on from NC_136070.1 coordinate 1,150,182,141, forward strand.
AATGCATCCCGCAGCAGAAAAATCGATGCAGCGCCTGCCTGTGCCTGAACTGTCGCCCGTGCGACGAGTCCTGTGCACCGATTTCTGACGTCCGAGATCACCGCACCAACTCTGACACAAGCCCTGCTGTGTAAAAATCATTGCATCAAGGGGACTCGGCTGGTATCATTGCAGCACACCCCGGATCTTCATGTATCGCATTGATCCGGATCGTCATGCATTGCATCGAGGCACCAGGTTTGTCACATCGCTGGGGGACGCAGTGAGAAACCGACATATCAGCTCCCCACGCAGTAAGAAACTGATGCATCACCTATGAACAGAACTATTTTTATTACTATATTGTGCATTTTTGCCGTTTTAGTCTTGTTTGGTTTAGATAAAGAATACTTATTTTTCTAAACTGGTGTGGTATCCATTTGTAGTGTTTTAACTTTAATAATATATGTATGCACAAATGCTTTACAAAATGCCTCTGAGATGAGCCTGTCTGCTTGTGCCAAATTACCAAGGGGTTGCAAGGGTTATTTTAGAAGTGTATCACCCTTACCCTGAATAGGAAGAAGAGTCCCTACTTGGGCAAAAGTGCAAACTATTGCCAAATAGAGACCCCTATTTCTATCAGAAACAGTCTAGCTCGAACTGCCAAGCCAGGTCCTCCCTGGATCAGAAACAAGCATCCTGGGACCGTTTTTGGGGTATCACGCCTCATCAGCCAGGCTAGCTTGAATCCAGTTGCACAGTGAGCCCGAGGCCAACGTCTGAGCATACCCTGCACACTTAGGTGCTCATTAGGATGGCGTCCGCCACCCCAGAGGAGGAGGGACCGTCCGCAGGGGCAGCGGCGGTCCCTCCGTTCTAATTAGGATGTGACCGCCACCCTGGCGGTCATCCTGTATTTTTAACATTGCGGCGGGTGCTGCTTGAAGCAGCACACGCTGCAATGTTAAAAAAGCATGTGTTCCTTTGCGTGCACGAAGCTGCAGGCACCGCGTGGTGCCTGCCGCTTTGTGCACGCAAAGGCAGGGGGGTACCATAGGTACCCCCCATGTGCACCCCCCACCCCCCTTCACCCCTGGGGGCCCACAACGGGTCCCCAAAGAAAAGTCCGTATGCCTTTGCAAGGTGGAAATGCCGCCGTGTAAAGGCATAGCACCGCTGACATACTAATATGGCTGGCGGTGTCTGATAGACACCGCCAGCCATGTTAGTGCTTTTCCGCCGCGGACGGAAGGCGACCGCAGCGGAAAAGCGGCAGACAGAAAAAAGATCCCCCAGCCATCCTAATCTGGCGGGGGTCTTTTTTCAGTCCGCAGCGGTTAATCTGCATCCTCCAGGCCGGCGGTGGCTTCCGCCGGCCCAGAGGATGCGGATTAACCGCAATCCTAATGTGCCCCTTAGTGCGAGAGAGCAAAAAATACACAAATGATGGACGAAATGGAGAACAAATAAAAAATTCACTCCCAGTCAAGAGATCTGGTTTAAATCGATCATTCTTTTTCTCACTATGCCATCCCATTTTAGACCTAGCCTTTGTATGTTAGGCCAGCATACATATATGATTCTTGCCCCACTTTAACAGCCAAATGTATCAGAAAGCCGTTCATAATTTTTAAACTGGCAGAAAAAATAGCTAATTTTACCTTTGTATTTATGAGACTGCAATTTTTCAGCATATATTGTGCTAATGTCACGTCTTATAGATAGATCACAGTTATTGGCTCAGATCTGTCGTAACTGAAGCAGGATTGACTCCAGCCAGGAAGCTACACTCTATGGCTTTTAATGTAATTTTATTTTCCTAATTCTGGGCTCCCGTGATGGACACTTCTGAAATGTCTGTTTTAAGATCCAGGTTGTATCCATATTTCATTCTAGCATTCATGTTTTTTTGTATTGTAATGGTTTTTCGTAACCTTTCACTACATTTCTGATTTGCCTTGCTGTGTCAGCAGTGCTACTCTTTCTTCTCCCCACAGCTGTGTATCCTCATGGGCCCCCTTTTTCCAAAACCTCACTCACCAGGGCTACCTCTGTGCATCCACTGACCAATCGCATAGTGAGTCTGCTAATGTCATGGTTGACCCCGAACTGAGCCCCGCCCTCCTATGAGTGGCCATGAGGCAGCCAAAGACAGGCATTGCGGCCTACTCAAGGTAAATTAATAGGGTTCTGACTGGCCACAGGGCAGACCTCATGGTCCAGGATGGGACGGGGCTGTGCCACGGTGAGGCTCTATTGAGGCAGCACAATGTATTGTTGAGCTACATTGAGCACATGGACCACCTAGGTGAATATGCTTCTTTTGTGATCTGGTGGAGGGACCATTAAGATGACAAGGAAGGGGAGGAAGAGACAGAATTTCTGCAAGGGAGGCAATACATCTAGACATTACCCAACCTCGCACTTTGTGGTACTGGTACACTGCTGAAAAGGTGAATGGAGCATCAAGTGCACATCGGGTCAAGCTAGAAGGAAAATGGCACTCTGGTGTTGCGTGCAAAAGCTGCACCATTATCATAGAACACAGCCCCTAAATGTTAATGAGTCAGAGTGTAGTACGATATAGAATAAAGAAAATCAATTCGGATATTAGGTTTTATTTCTGTCACTAACGTACATACTAAGCTCAAAAGTGTTTGTATTGTGTATTAGTAGGCAGGGTTAGAGTAGGAACTTAGCTTACGGGAGTGCTTCAAAATGTTGTGGAAGGGAAAGTGGTTTGACGCTACAGAGCTCCAAAATGCTCCTTAATAAGAAAGCATCAGGGTCTGGATATTTCTGGGCAGTTAGCTAAGCAGAAGGTAAGCAATATTAGCAGGTACGTTGAGTATATGCTGTTGGGAATTACACATTTTAATTATTAAACCTCCACTTTGGCTGTAATGTTTAAAATGACTTTTGTTTAAAACTCTGGGTTTCAACTCACAATATATATATTTTTGTATTTGCCTAGAAATGTATTATATGCACACTGACTGGACCCTTTTGAAATACAGTTTTGGTGGACACGTAAACAATAAGGTGACAATGGATGAAACAAGATCCAATAGTATTATACTCTGTATCTGTGGTTTAAATGTTTAGACATGTTTCCTCAAGTTCATGTGACCTTAAGATAGTAGCACGGTGAGGGGTTGTAAGAAAGTGCCTCTTTTGGCGGGACCACCTCCATTTTTTGTGGACTGAAGCTGCTGATGTTTTGACTGGATTTATTGGGACACTGCTAACCAGGCAGCAGTGCATGTCCTCTGACAACTTAAACATGATAAAATTGGCTAACTTCTAATTGACATATTTAACTTTCATATCAAGCTGTAGTACAAGGTTCTCAAAGTAATGCTAAGGTATGGAAAGCTAGAATGACCAGGCAAACATGACCCCGGGCTTGCTGGCACAACCTGGCAGTTGCAGTTTAAACAGTAGCCTGACCTATCAAAACAAACTATTTTTGATATGAGAAAATCTTCCTTTTCCTCATCAATAACACACTCCTTTGATGCTCTTGCAGGCGACAAGACAGGGAATATGGTATTTTAAGGTAAGACTCATAGAAAAGCTAGTTGTGGTCATGGCAAAATAATTTGCTTATGCATTGAAGCAATGTTAATTTCTGTGCCAGAGTCCGCCACCATTTGCCATGCCTGAGTGTGCTGCTCATCATCCGAGGGCAAAAAGAACAAATGATGGGGGGCGTGGCTTGGATGGCAGCGCAGGCGGTTGCCTAAGTTCGCGAGCTCCGTGACCCCGGGCAAAAAACCAGCGAAAAAAGCGGCGAAACGGATCGAACTCCCGCACAAAGCGGCAGGAGGTGTGTAGGAACACACAGCACAGCAGAAGAGGCAGGCGAGCGTATCTGAAGTATAGCGCCTGAAGCAGAAATAGCCTGAATCCCACAAGGCTGGAGGTCGAGGGTGGCTGTCCAAGATGGCGGAGCCATAAAACCTGGCAACAGCGCCACAGCAACAGCTACACCGACATCAAGCCTGGTCGAGGCAGCGCTGACACGGGGATGCTGAAACGCAAGGTGTGGCGCCCGAAAGTCGACCGACGGAGTATGACCGAGAAAGGATCAGAAAAGGAGACTAAGAAGCAGGGGAAGTCACAAGAGGGGCGGCCATCTTGGGTGCCCAAACGACAACAACAACAGCGACGGTCCGCGAGCGCCGCTCAAGAGGGTAACCGGGGAATCCAGCAAGTAAGCCGCGGCGTCCTTTCTCTCCCTGAAGGGGGTAAGCGGCAGCGCTGAGCGAAGCGGCAGAGACAGTGCGAGCAGTCGTCTGAGAGCGCCGGCGGCCATCTTGGGAGGGGCAGAAACGGAAGCTGGCTCCGAGGTACAGCGTGCGTAAGCAGAGCGCGAAGCAAGGGCCAAATAGAAGCCAAATAGATGCCAAAGGAAACAGACGCAGGCACAGTACGAAGTAACTATCCAGCACAGAAACCCACAACACCTAAAAGAGAAGGCAGTGTAAACGGCGGCCATCTTGGGAGGGGCAGGAACGGACAGGCGCCGAGGCAGAGCGCACGCAAGCAGAGTGCGAAGCAGGGCCAAAGAGAGGCCAAAGGAAACAGTCGTAGGCACAGTACCAAGTAGCTATCCAGCACAGAAACCCACAAACACCTAAAAGAGAAGGCAATACAAACGGCGGCCATCTTGTGAGGGGCGGGGAACCAAGGAAGAAACGACCTCGAGCGCAAGTATAGCACGCACGGGTGCAGTGCGCACGGGTGCAGAGCGCTTGGAGCAACCCCAAGGAGTACCAGGCAGAGAGCAGTGGCGTACCCCTACAAGAGCAGCCAAGGGAAAGCGCACACAGCAGTCGCGGATCCTTAGCCCACAGTTACCAAGGCACAGACCGTCTACGGCCATCTTGGGAGTGGAGGTACCACACAGACAAGAGCGGGGACAGAAACGAAGGAGGGGTAGCAGAGGCAAACAACCGCTTAAAACCGGCACCCACAGGTACCCTGGGCGAGCGAAGCGAATTCAGGGCGGCCACCAAGATATATTGAAGCGAAGGGGGCGAAGCAACTACGCGGAAGCAGCCCTGGCGGAAGGGCGAACTAGAACGAGGACAATAAAGTGGCCCAGTAGGTTCTCGTTTGGAAACACAGCAAAGACAGAGGAAGCCAGGACCCACGCCAAACCCAGCCCCAAACAGAAGACACAACAAGCAGATCAGCACAAGAAGGGGTGGCCGCACGCACATCAAAGGGTAAAAGGGTTGGGCGGGATGACTACCAACGAAATCAAAAAGATCAAAACAAATCAAGAGTCACCAATCAAGTTGAAGACACTACAGAGCACGGAGACAGCGATGGACCTGCTCCTAAAGAAAATAACAGAAGCCAACGACTTGGCAAAGGCCACAAAGATCTCCATGGACAATGTGCAACTAGAGCTCACAGCAATACGTGCCGACCAGAGTAAAATAGCAGGCAGAGTAGGCGAAACGGAGAGAAGAATCAGCGATATGGAGGACAAATCGGGAACCATGGAAAAGGACGTTCGGTACATTTCAAAGATATCCAGCGACCTACAAAGAACGCTAGCAGAACAAGAAGACAAAAACAGGAAAGGGAACATCAGACTCCTGGGCATACCGGAAGGAGAAGAGGAAGAAGCAGGCTCGTGCGCGGCACTACTCGAAGTTTTAATACCCAAGCTGACCGGGCTAAACTTCGAAAGAACATTCGAAATTGATAAAGCTTACAGAGTGCCTGCCATAAGACAGCCACACATGAAGGGCCCGAGAACAATTATATGCAAACCGCTGAGAGCCAACCACACTGAAGCCATTTTTGCCCTCGCACGTAAAGGCCAACCCCTCAACTGGAAGGGCAAAAAGATTGTCATCACACAGGACTTCTCTAAGAGCACAGTAGAGACAAGGAAGGCGTTCCTAGCACTAAGGGAGGCAATGAAGAGAGCCAGGATAACCTGTAGCTTCGTAGGCCCAGCAAGAATGAGGATAACAGATAGGAAGGGCACACGAACTTTTGACGACCCGGCAGAGCTACGCAAATACCTACGAGAACCAGACCAAGAGGAGATGGAACAAAGAAGTCCGGGAACGGCAAAAAGGAGAGCATCCTCAGACGGCTCGGAGACAGGCGAAAATGGCACAGCAGGACGTGGCTAAGGTCACTGTCAAGAAACCGGGCTGATAAGACATTTACCAAATCGAACATTGCTACCTCAATCAAAATAAACACACCTACCTCAAGATAAAGGAAGACAGAACTAAGCTAAGACAAAGGAGAGTCAGCCCAGGAATGGGCACGAGACCTAACCAAGACCAACAACCACACCCAGAACTTTGAACTTTGAGCCAGACTGGGAACAGAGACTGACAAGATATCCTTTATCAGCGCTTGACAATGAAGGATGCGGGGGGGAAGATCTAATCATCCGGGGGGGCGGAGGGCGGTGAACCGCTGCTGTCGCACGTTTACAGTACTTTGACAGGGGGAAGGGGGAGGGGGGGTGGGGGGGGGAAAGGCGGGAGGTGGAGCGGGCAGCGCGGACAATCCTTGATTGGTGGGGCTATGTACTCTTTTCTTTTTTCTTACTTCCCCGTCACCTATTGACACACACTTCCCTATCCCAGCCCAGACCCCGGGGGGGGCCCGTAGACGGGAGGTGGGAGGCGAGGCAACACCGTAGGCAGAGATCACACAAAGGTCACAACCCTGAGAGCAGCGATTCCATAGGGTCACCATGACTACTCACAACACCCAAGGCCTAGCACAGATCACATCAGACATCAAGATTGTGTCACTGAACGTCAAAGGCCTCAACCACCCCGTCAAGCGACGGAAAACACTAGACTACCTGAACAGGCTCAAAGCAGACGTGTACGTGCTCCAAGAGACTAGAGTAACCACAGAGGACGCTAACAAACTTAAGGCAAACTGGATACGCGAAATAGCTTGCTCACCAGCAATCAATAAGAAAGGAGGGGTGATAACCATTATAAGCAAGAAGGGGAAATTCAAGACTCTGGGCAGTACAGCAGACACGGAGGGCAGGAGACTAGTCACAAGCATCAAAAGAGGAGAGGAAGTAATGCACATAGCGAACATCTATGGGCCAAATGCCTCAAAAAAAAGTTCTGGGAGGAGGTAGAAAGCGAGCTCAGCAGGCTACCACTGGGAGAACTGGTGATAATGGCAGGTGACATGAACGAGGCAATGGACAATGCCACAGACAGGCACCCACACAGACCGAGCCACGCCACACAAGAACAGAACATACTCAAAAACCTCTGCACCAAGCTCGCGCTAGCGGACCCATGGAGACTACAACACCCTAGCGCCAGGGAGTACACATTCTATTCAACACCACACAACTCATACAGCAGAATAGACTATATCCTCATGTCAAGCTCACACACACACTTGACGGACAGAACGGAAATAGGATCGATAACAGTCTCAGACCATGCCCACATCTCCCTCTCCATCAGCGGGAAACACAATGAGCTACCAAGCAGGGGGTGGCGTCTCAATAGCGATATACTTGAGGACCCCACCAACATCGGAGAGATTGAGGAGGCGATCAGAGAGTATCTCCTATTCAATGATACAAAAGACACAGAGGAGGGGACGCTGTGGGACGCGCTCAAAGCCACAATAAGGGGGAAACTTATAAGTATTAAGGCAAGAATGAACAAAAAAAGGAACAAACACATTAAAGAACTGGAAGAGCAGATAAAGGAGCTAGAGAACAACCACATCGCAAACACACTAGACAGGAACACACTCACGGCTCTAACGAAGAAGAAGTATGAACTCAACAGTTTATCAAGCGAAAGAGCAACGACATGGATAAACAAATACAAATCCATAAACTTATGCTCAGCCAACAAAGCCGGAAGGGCACTTGCAGGGTACCTAAAAGCCAAACAGAGACAACACTCAGTCGCGGCGATCACACACAGACACAGACAAAATAACGCACACAGGGAACAAACAAATCCTCGAAACCTTCAGGAGGTTTTACAAAGACCTCTACACCGCAAACACAGCACTAAAGGCGGATGGGGGGGCGACCCTTCTCGAGAAACTTGACCTACCCAAACTAAGCCGCGAACAAAGTGAGGCGCTAGACCAGAACATAACAAAAGAAGAGGTAGGGAGGGCCATAGACACACTTAAACCCAACAAAGCCCCAGGACCGGACGGATTTACAGTGACCTTTTACAAAAAGTTCCAAATGCAGCTTAAGGAAATATTAGTGAGAGTATTCCGGAGGTGCGCAGAGAAAGGAAGCATGACAGACTCAATGGCAGAGGCAAACATTATTGTCATCCCCAAAGAAGGGAAGGACCCACAATTCCCACAAAACTACAGGCCAATATCCCTAATAAAAGTAGACTGTAAAATCTACGCGAAAGTAATGGCAGCCAGAATAAACGCATACCTACCAACCCTCATACACAAAACACAAGTGGGATACCTGAGAAATAGGCTCTCACAGGACAACACAAGACTGCTCTGCCACCTAATAAACCGCACGGCGAACAGCACAGAGAAGGCAGTAATGATTGCGCTAGACGCAGAAAAAGCCTTCGCCAGAGTCTCATGGCCATTCCTAAATGAATGCATGCGCAAATTCGGGTTTGGAGACAAATATAGAGGAATGATAATGTCCTTATACAAAAACCCCCGAGCTCATGTTGTGGTGAACGCAGCTACATCAGAAACATTCACCCTAAGTAGAGGGACAAGACAAGGCTGCCCCCTGTCGCCAGGACTATTCCTGCTGGCAATAGAACCCCTTCTCCATATGATCAGAACTAACACGCAGATCGCAGGTGTGGAAGTGGAAGGTCATGCCTTCAAACTCGCTGCCTATGCGGACGACATACTGATCACCACAAGCAACCCGCGGGAGTCAATCGAGGCACTGGTACAAACAATAGAGGAATATGCAAACGTCTCAGGGTATAAACTCAACAGGGACAAGTCAGAATGCAAGCCAATGAACTGCCACACTACCAGAGCAGTACTAGGCAAATCAGGCCTGGCGTGGCAAACAAAGCCCCTAAAATATCTGGGACTCCTCTTCGGGAAAGACCTCAGATCAACACTAGAGCACAACGAGGAAGCAATGCTGAAAAAAATCAAAACGAAGCTAGACACATGGGGACCCAAATTCGTCAGCTGGTGGGGGAGAGTAGAGACAGTTAAGATGATGATCACCCCAATGCTCAACTACTTGCTGTCCATGCTACCGCTATCACTAACGACAGACTTCCACAAACAAATCGACAAAGCCATTAACTTGTTCCTATGGGGGGTAAAAAACCTAGAATAAGTCTAGCAAAACTCAGGCTGAAAAAAGAACAAGGGGGACTGAACCTCACAAACTATAAGGTCTTCCAGTCGGCATGCCTTGCCAAACAAGGGCTACACTGGTTAGCGCCAACACCAGATTATGTGCCAGTATGGCTCGAGCTAGAGAGAAGCATTTTAGGTGGGGCTGACCCAATAATGGCCCTCACGGCAAACAAACACCCAGAAGCCAAAAACTCAATAATACGGAACACAAAAATAGCCCTACTGAGATTAGATAAAGAGCTAGAAGTAAGCATCAGAGGCACCAAATGGGAGTCATTATGGTACAACTCCAAAATCACATACAAAGGGAAAACGCTAGGCAGCAAAGAATGGCTAAGCAGAGGCATAACCACACCGGCACAACTAGAGGCAGGGAGCAACCCACTCACCTACAAGATGATCCAACACACAACGGGCCTACCAGACAAGGAATTCTACGAGTTCCTAAGAATCAAAGCAGCCATCACCAAGGCGAACCTTTCCAAACACAAACCAACCATCATACAATACGCACAGAACCTTAACGCAACAGGTCACCAAACAGCGCAGATCTACAAAATAATCACACCACGTACCACCACCCTTAATGACAAAACGATAGCGTTCTGGGAAGAAACCATCCGCAGACCACTGAGTGAAGAAGAGAAGGCCAGACTATGGACATCAGCGTCCAAAAACAAGATCACACCACAGCTAGCACAAACAAAATTCTGGATACTACACAGATTACACTGGACACCGGCGAAACTAGAGAGAGTAGGGGCTACCGACAACAGTGAGTGCTGGAACTGCCACAAAGCAAGGGGAGACCTGGCCCACATGTTATACGAATGCCCCAAAGTCAAAGCGTTCTGGAGCAAGGTATACAACCTAATAGACTCGATCACGGGCTGCCAGATACAAAGAGGGCTTGCAGGGATAATCACCGGCTTCCTAGAGCCACAACTCCAATCCAAAGAAATACGAGATTTGGTAGACATGCTCCTAGCGGCAGCTGTTAAAAATATTCTGGGGTACTGGAAGAACTCCAGCAAAGCCACTTTCAAGCGCTGGTTCAACTGGGTAACATTCCTCCGAGCAGCAGACAACATCACCGCCAAACACAAGGCGGCGAACCACACAGCCAAAGAGGACATGTGGGCAGCCCTAGACGAATATCTGAAACAATACTCCCCCCCCCCCCTCTCTCTCTTTCTTCTTTCTTTCTCTCTCTCTTGCTTGCTACCACCGAGCAACACACATGTGAAGCCCAAGAAATACAAATGTATACAATGTATATGCGAAACTTTTCTATTCAATTCAATAAAAACTTTTTGAAATAAAAAAAATTAAAAATAAAAAAAGAACAAATGATGGACGGGATTCTTCGAGGAGCACACTTACTTTCAATAGATTCAGAAACCACATATGACTCTGGTTCACACAAACTATTGAAAATGGACACTCGGGAACTATTCAATAATTTACACATTTCACAGTATTTCACACCACTTGAAAATCGATGCGCCTAATGACATACAGAACACTTTGTTTTGAATGCATAATGTATGTAATATGCTGAATGTGGAGCCCTATGTTGCATTTAATTCTTGCGCAATTTATTTACAATGATTCTGAATCACGGTTTCCTTTTGATTCTTAATTGTTTGCAGATCATTGCTGTTATCGTAGTAACCATTTTTTTTGCTTTACAGTCTTGTTAAAGCTCACAGCTGCACTGGCCACAGAGTGAAACATATGTAGACTAACTTTTAAATAATCACTCATTGAATCCTCATTAATATATCACATAAAAACATCACTAAAGTGGCTGTGAAGTAATATGTAAAATACAGTCAACAAACAAAAACAAAATAAGAAAAAAATGCTTAAATACTACTTGAGAGGTATTTGTATCATTCAGTCGAGGCATATTCATTTTTCAGATTGAAAAGACATGGGCTGGTTTGAAAAATAAGTTAGTGTTTCTGATGTACAATCGCCCAATGTCTACAACTAATTGATTCACTGGGTCGGAAGACCAGAATCAGTGGAATTTACAAGCTCCTCAGAATTTGCATAATTCTCACAACCATAAAAGCTGTTCCATAGCAGCTGTTGCTCTAAAGAGGCATTGATGAAATGATGTGTTTCATGGAACAATGCCTTGAATAGCAGTACATATGACCTACAATGCCCACTGTCACAGCATTGCCATGGTAAATGTCAAATCAGCTCCAGTGCAAGTTTTTACAAAGTCTCAGGCAACATTACATTTTCACATTCCAGCACTCCTCCTTTCCAAACACAAGGGCCATACGTTTCTATCTTGTACATTTATGAGTGACATCCTGCGGCTGCGCCTGAAGTCAGCCACCTACAGTGGCCTTAAAAAAGACACGTCATGTGAGTGATAAAATCAAATTGTTTATACATAATGCATATTTTACTGTCCTTACATAACAATTTAAAATGGTTAAGTGTGCATTTCAATAATTTCCTTTAACTTTTTGTGCTGTGCCGTGCATATAATTGTTGTACTTTTATGTCTACATTTGTTCAGATATTCTGTTTTTATCTCTTGATTGTATAACATGTTGTTTGTTTACATCTGACTTGTCAAGCACTGAAACGAAATGCCAAGGGTAGCCCCTTGATCCTTGGCCAAAGCAATGTCTGTAATGGCTAGGTTTAGGGTGGTGTAAATACCCTAATGTGTTAGCTTAAGCCTCTGTTTTTCTTTCACGTCTGCCCATCCAGTGAACAGCGGATAGACTGTAACAATGAAAAAAGCTTATTGAAGCTAAAAAAAAACCTAAAAAAACCCCACCATAATTTGGCCATAGTCTGTTCAAAACTGAAAGAAAAAAAATCAACATTCAGTATTGCACACTAAGGGGGAACAATCTTGAAGTGGAAATAGAAGTGGAAAAATACACACAATGTGACCTGTCTCAATGCTCAATATCTAGACCCTCTAACACCTGACGTGTTTTAAGTTGCAGTCCTATTACCCCGGATCAGAAAATGTATCCACACAACATGCAATTTAATGGACTTTCTTGACACCATTAAATTGGTGTTTGCAAGCATCCTGCACCATTAACCCCAACATAAAAACAAATGTAAGATATTGTCTCTAAGAAAAGTCTGAAAGCTCTCTTCAGTAAATGCATTGTGTTTAGACACGAGGAAGGCTATTCTCAATGTGGTGGAAGGTACAGCGAAATGTACAGTAACAGACAATTAGGAAAACCACCTTACTCCAGGCCATTAATGACACTGAGTCCAATCTGGAACTTTTCACCTGCAACTCATTGATTTTGAGGTGTTTTAGACTAATGAGCTCAATGGAAATAAAACCAAGCTACAAAACTCAGAATGCATTAGGTATGTGTATAAAAGTTCAGGAGAGGAAACAGTATCCATAATGACCAGGGAGGTGGTCGTTTTATAGAAAATTGTACCATACATGATGAAAAGCTCATCACAGTAACATGAGACCTCACTTCAATTATAAGCAGTGATATCCAGAACGTCTGGCAGTAAATAAATCAATGATGTTGTGGAACTCACTGGTGGTAAGCTTTTTATCAATATAATCTTTTTGGGTAAATTGCTAACGATGGTGTTAATTGCTCATCAAAATGGTCATCCTGACATGGGAAAAATGTAGGTCTTAGTCTGTTAGTCCGTTACTTGTTGGTACCTACTTTTTAACTGACACATCAAAATGATGTTTCTCAAAGCTGCCTTTAAAAACCAAGGATAATGCGCGCTGTCATCATAGATGTTGCCTACTTATCCTAGTCCACCTCATTGTCTGTAAAAAAATCCTGAAGTAGCGATTATAACGAATGACATGTAATCTCTGGTTGTTCTGCCTTCAATGCATTCACTTCTGAAAATATCTGCTTTTGCAGAAATAGGTTTCAGTGAATAGAGGCTCACAATTATGTGACAAATAAAGGAATCATACCCCTACAGTAGTACATATTAAAGTTATGATTGTCTAATGATAAAATAGTTTACACAAATGTAAATGTGTCCTTATTACCCGAATGAGGTAAAGATGGAGGAATGATTGGCCATAAAAGACTTTACCTTTTTGAACACTTGAGCACAGTTGTTTGTATTTATTGCAAAATGTGCATGGGACGATAGCACGGTAAATCATTTAGTAAATGAATAGGCACACATTACTGGAAACCCTTTAAATAACCCCCACTAAAGAGTGATGCTGGATCAGCCATGATCTGGCAGCCTCAGTATATCATTCCTGAGTCCAGGGCTATAATTGATGTGTAGAACATGTTAGTTTTTCTTACTCGTTAGAATTAATGGCTTCATAAGGAAATCAAGAATCAATTCTCATATACATTTTATCCTGTATGATTTTCGAAGAACTTGAGACAATAATATTTTTGAAAGAATTACAATCAGACATAGAGACATGAAGAATTGCGTGACGTGTAGATTTCTGTCTGTGATTTGTGCAAATGTCCTTCTTTTTCAATGATTTGCAGTCAGTAAGCCTCTGCAATCTTTGGAAGTCATGTCACACAACAATGCTCCAAAGAAGTAAAATCCTCCCCTTATGGATTTAGCACTTCTGTTACTAAATACTAACCAGCGATAAATAAGCAAAGCTATACCTTGCAACCAAGCATGTCACATTGCTTAACGTGGATCTAGTCTTTTCATGTCAAGCATGTTGGTAGATTAGATGTACACTGCATCCCATATGTACCACTTAACTTTTACACAACTGGTGCACTCTCTTTGCCAACTTAAAGCAGATTTATTGAAAGATTAAATAAGCCAACTGGGTGTACACATTATATCACATGTTATAAGGACAGAGCCCATACACTGCAGCAACAACATAATCAATAAAGGAGAAAAAACGTGTGGGGACCATGCAGAAAGGCAGCAGAGCTAAATCTTGTCTGGAATAATGTTTTTACTAGATGAAAGCGTGTGGGAGCACCAGTTTTATTTGTGCACTGAACACTGCATTGGTCTGGGGCTTGCAGTTGAGCACATCGAGAATGACATTTCTTTCTTCTGAGTGATCTGGGGAGGAGGATAATGAGATTCAGGTTTGCTGAAGGGTGTCAATGTGATAGTGACTGATGAAGGCAATTGTTACTTGCAGGTTGTTAATGTCTACACTTTTAGAGAGTCCAGAGTGGGAAACGTTGATGAGATTAGAGCACAGTGTCCAACCGCTGGCAGTGAAGGGTATAAGGTAAGCATGAGCATACTTAAGCAAACAATGGTTTGGGTGTTACTTTTGATATACGATGGGTGGTCAAAGCATTGACGACTGACAGTATGCTCCAATTAGAAGAGACCCATTTCTTGATTCATCTTTTGTAAGGAAAGTTGACCCTGCCTTCAAGTGGCTGACACTGGGAGGTCGGTGGGAATGAGTGCTAACTTTTCACATGGGCTGCTAGGCTTTGTTGTGTCTACCCCTTGGTAGGTTGCTTATCTTTTAAAAGTTCAAGTGGTAACGGGACAACCTCCAAATGCTAGATTGTAGGAGTAAGTGTTGAGAGGCTGCAGTAGAGGAGTTTAATGTGTTTTAAATATTATTATTCATGTTGCTATGCAAATCATTTGAAATTTTTCAGAAGCATGTATATTTTGCATATTTAAAACGTTTTTAAATACTAATACACAAAGTACAAACTAGACCTGAACCAGTAAAAAGCCATCATGCATGGGCGCATATGTTATGTTTATTTCACAAAACAGATAAGCAGTGAAATGTACACATACATGTATGATATACATGCATAGAACATACACAACGATTGTACAAGTTTAAGCACAGGTAATATGAGGCTGACAATGCAAAAGAATGTTAGAATAGTAAACAGGGAAAGGAAAATTATACAAAGGCAATTCTAACCGAGTAATTGAAATGTTTGAGACGTAGGCATCTGTATATATACTTCATGCATTTACCTAAGAATTCTACACGCAGCTAAATCATCTGATATAAATGGAGGGGAAGTGCTGCAATCAGTCCACATTAGTTTTGTGTGATTACATCCTTTCATTGATGCTCAGAGATGATCAATCATGGATTTGCTGCTTGTTTTCACAACAGAATCATGTTCTATTCTTGCCTTTCCTTTTCAAATAGTCCTTGGTCAGTACAGGTAGTCTCTCTAGATGTGACTCTGCATACTTCCTTTACCATGCCCTGCCTATTTCTCTTATTTGAGACTCCATAGCCCAGTCATCATGAAATGTATATGGAAATGGGGAGGCTTTTTTTCCACCATCTCAGCAAAGTCTTGCCATCAATCAAACCCATCACAGATGGATGCATCAGAAAGGACAGATACTTTTACAAGCATGCAGAAGCAAGTGTCTAAGATGTTCCAGTGGGGAAACATCCTTTACAACGCAACTTTTACCACGCAGTGCCTTTACGACGCAACTTTTACAACACAAACCATTACAACACATTGCGCTGGGGGGCGCTCTAGGATAGGGAATAGGTTTAATGTACTATCCAACACCTTCCCTACTATCCACGGGGATTGGAGTTGGAATAGTAAATTAAACAATTCACTATCCAGCGCCCCAAAGCACTATGCGTTGTAAAGGAATGCGTTGTAAAAACCGCGTTGTAAAGGCATGCGATGTAAAAGCATGCGTTGTAATGTCATACATCCGTTCCAGTGTGCTTTGATTTCAGAAGCAGAGAGGCCAACCTTGGTTTCTAAGCAACATCCTCCCAGAACCAATTACATAACAAAGCCCAATGTATAAGCTATATAATGGTGTCTATAACATATTCTTCATAGGTAATATATCAGCAGGTGGACAAATGAAGACACTGACATATTCTCCACTATCATGGTTTATCTTGTAACTAGCAGTTCAGAATGGGAGCACAAGGAGAAGAAAGAGGTTGGGAATGCAGAGATCAAGAGAAAGAGAAAATAAAGACTCAGAGAAACCATCAAAAGAACCAATTATAAAACCCATAATCCAATAAAGAACTAACTACAAGCCCATTACCGAAAACCATAATCGTCCAACAAGTCCACGTTAGTGATTACATTAGACCCCAGATATTGGCAATAGGATCACGCATAATCTGCTTTTCTACCAACCAAGCCTGTTTTCAAGGACCAGCACTGCTAACCTGTCACTGCTTGATTATTAACCCACATGAACACTACCCACAGGTGACCGGGAAGGTGTGGTAGCTAGAAATAATGCAACCTTCCCCCTACCTCTTACTGGTATTGTGACACAAGGTGGCTTACAATTAAGGGTAAAGTGGAACAAGAGCTTTCAAGATCTAAGACTAAGGGCTAACTATTGGCAGAGTTATTGGGGAATTTTTCTGCTCATACCTTCTCCCCAAAGGCCAAACTGATGTCTAGATGTAAAGAAAACACAGTGTGATTTCTATACCGGAAAGATCGAAAAGGCCAGCAATTCCTGAAAAGAAATGTTCTCGGTCTTGAAATCCCTTAAATCACTCGAAAATCTAATAAACCCAATAACCTTCTCAGTGGAGAACTGCAATAAAGTGGCTGATTTCTTTACAGAAAAAGTGTCTGGAAGCTATGACGCTTTTCCAGCTGAAGCACGTCAAGGTAGGATCCCAGAATGTAGGTCAGAAACAGCATTCGGGGGAGTATCCCTTGATGAATTTAGGGTGCCAGAGTTAGAATAACTGAAGAGCATAGCTAGTGCAATTAAATGAGTATCCTCAGTAGATCCAGCCCATGCAGAGATCCTAATGCAGGGAGGAAATGTAATTATGCCATATATCTTTGAGCTAATTGCACGCTCCTTACAGCTCGGAGAAATTCCCTATAAATGGAAGCAAGCGAAAGTCCGTCCACTAAGGAAAAAGCAGTCAATAGACCATGCTGTGCTAGAAAATCTACACCCCACCTCACTATTACCTTTCTTTGCAAAAAGCGCAGAGAAAGTAACAAATAAGCAGTTGATTGACCATATTAACAAGAATGACCTATTTCAACACTCACAATCGGGTTTAAGAGTTGCTAACTCAATGGAGTCGGCGCTGCACTTGGCCACTGAAACCTTGAAAAAATATGCGGATGAAGGGCAGACCGCTGCACTGATCCTTTTGGATCTCACTGCGGCATTTTACACCGTCCCCCATGGTCTCCTTCTCCAAAGATTAGAGAAATGTGGCGTCAGAGGCTCTGCTTTACGCAGGATGATGTCCTTTCTCTCTTCACGGAGCTTCCAAGTGAAACAACAGACGCATACATCAAAGAGCATCCACCCGACGCAGGGAGTTCCACAGGGGTCAATTCTAAGTCCCACGTTGTTCAATCTTTATGTGGGACCACATGCAGAGCTAGTGGAAGATCATAATGTGACCATCATGTCATACGCTGACGATACTAAGCTGATCGTCACACTGTCAAGGAAATAAGAACAGACAGCACACCAATTCTCCCTGTGTCTGGAGGAATTGACAGCGTGGATTTTCAACCATTGTCTGAAACTCCATGGCAGTAAAACAGAGGGGCTCAATCTGGACCTCTGCTAGGTGGTCCGAGACATTAGATCAAATACCAACCCCGAAAGCAGAAGTAAAAAACCTCAGACTTTGGTTCGACTCCAAACTGACGTTTGACAGGCAAATCCGAAGAGTGGAGGGGGAATGCTTCGGGATCCTTAAAGTCCTGAGGAGACTCCTTGACCTACTACCTACCAATGCTCGGAAGACAATAGTTCATGCTCTGGTCACCTCCCAGATGGACTATGGGAATGTTATTTATTTGGGGGCGTCCAAAAAAAGTCTGACCAAGCTCCAGTCGATACAAAATGCGGCAGCTCACCATTAACAGTCTCTCACCCAACATTTCAGAATGCCCAACACACTACCTCAAAATGCCGTTGATGGTGAACGTGGTATGGAGGTCTGTAAGAGAAATCCTCTCACAGGTACACCTGAATACTAACAATTCCATCACAAAGACCTAAAACTAGACTAATTATAACAAGAGGTCTCTCACTGGTGTGACATTCTAAAAAAGGCTTAAGAACGTGCGGATTCTAGCTTATCAGCTAGTTTGTGCTCCTGGTTGTGTAGTAAATAGGAAGTTTTTGATTTAGAGAGTGTGCTTCTGCCCAGCTATGCAGTCACTTTCTTTCCAGGCTTTTACTTTTTGAAACCACTGTTCAGGTGGACTAGCTTGCCTCCCTTCCAGGTGGAACTGCGTTATAGGCTCTTTGAGCTGCGTGGTCAAGCTTGCCCCTTTATCTGCTTGAAATACTACATCCGTACATCCTATGATGGGCTGTTCCTCTTCAATCACCTGCCCTTTTTAGTTTTGGACTGGTGTGTGGATCAGGGAGGACAATGGACAGTTTGCCCATCATGCTGGGAGAACCTCACTTTCACAGTACAGCCTTCTCCTAGGCCTGTGGATCTCAGGGTAGATGAGGCAGTTTATCTAGACTATGCAGATGGTTAAGAAGGTAGGTATATAATTCTGCCATTTCTAAGTCTTCCATACAATCTAGAGATGCCACATCATCCCTGGAACTCTATCTGTCACCAAAGAAACCACCCACTGATTGTCCCAACCCTGCAGAGCCTTCATAGGACATCTCTCCCCCAAATCATTGCACTTTATTTCTCTGACTTGTCCCTGCAAGTACAGGCTTGGTCCCTTCTCTCCAACATGTCTACAGGTTTACTTCTTGGAATCAGGGACACAAATTTCACCTCTCCCCATTGTTATGACCTAGAGCTTCACCTGTCTTAATTAAGAGTGAGCTGGTGGTGACAGCTAATTACCCTATCCTCTTCATCCAGTCTAAGGATGCTATCTCCCTGGCATGGGCACATTATTCTTCAAGGCTTTGATCTATGAAGTGGTGTGGCAAAGGCTGATTATCACTAGTGGCTGGCACAGAAAAATATGCTGTTACCTACATATATTAAAGATTGTATTTAGTATAAATGTGATCTTAGATATAAATTCTGCACCCAGCAAAATGTATGCAAGGGGAATACACTGGTCCTTGAAACGTGATAATACAAAATTACAGTTTAATACAATTTAAACTAAAATAGCACTGTACACCATATATGTCACCCAAAATGAAAAGTGCAGATCCTTTCACTACTGAACGCTATAACATTTATTCTGGGCCCCATTTGCCACAGAGGTGCATGTGCAGGGAGGTAGGCTGAGTTGTTCAACTGTTTTCCTCGATCAGTATACAATTCTGCACACAAGGTTAAGGTGACTTAAGATGTGTCACAAACAACCAGCTCAGAGCTGCTTGGCTCAGCTATCCACAGAAGGAAACTGGTGGCCCACCTGCTCTATATAGAATTAGGAGGACTTCGTACTTTCACAGGCAATGCTCCCACTGGCTCCACCTACAAAAACCTTACACCAAGAGGCCAACGGCCATTGAGTCATTGGCATAAATAAGTCACACCATACCCTATTAACAGTTTGATGGACTTTTTTTCTTTCTGCGAACAACAGTAAAAGCCTGACAGTTCCGTAAAGTACAAAAAGAAAAATAACCCTCCCACATCTTGGGAGAAAACTCCCAGGAGTCATGGTCATTCAAACACAAACTTCCTGTAAAGCAAAAAAATTTGCTGAGCGGTCGCATGAAACTTAGGGACAGTACGATTTACTATTCCAACACCAGTCTACATGCAGTAGGGAAGGTGTTGGATAGTACATAGTACTATTCCTTAGCTTGCAGCGCCCTCCAGCGCAAGTTGTTGAAACGACTTGCGTTGTAAAACCCGCGTTGTAAACCTACCGCTGTGAAACTTTTGCGTAGTAAAGGTCGTCTCCCCTTGAAACATGGTATCCGTGGAGCAAACAAAGGCATGGTTTCTCTGAAGGCATGGAGATCTCCACTACGCCAAAGGAGATCTATAAATATGGTGGGCAAGGGTGGAGTAATTACATCAGCTCCCTTGGCAAATGGCGGGCTAACCACTAATCTCTTAATCAGACTGACATTTGAAAACAGTATCAACTATAAAATTACTTTTATGATTCCCAAAGGGATGGAGTATCCGCACTCTGGACCCCAGTTGTTCTTGTCTAGGATTGTTATTTTTTATTCCTGTTTGGTTTTCGTAGTTGTTTACTGTTATATCGCCCTTTGCTTATGCCACTAAACACTTCTATTATTGTTTCATATATTAGTAAAGACAACAGTGAAGATGGCATGATAAAATTGAAATGAGTAAATATTAAAATGTGGTGTTTGATGTACACATTTGATTTCATTTCTATACCGCTAACTGTGCATGACAACAGTCATATAGAAAAGAGATGCAAATGTTGCTGTTATACTATCTCACAGAAATGAAAATTGCACAACATTCCACATCTGCATTCAAAATGTGTTCATCCTAAGGATGTCTGATGTGGCATGCAGTGATCAAAACTAATTCAATCCAAACAAGCACACTGCTGAAAGTCCCGCCCTGACACAAAATTGCTGAATCTGGTGCACTGTTCTGCCTCACATTTTAAGCAATTTCAATAAAAAGCATTTAGTTCAGATGCTAACAGACAAAGGGAAATAAAAGAATGAACTCAATCTTATCTAAATCGAGCTTTGTAAATCATCACAAAACACCACCTGTGCAGCAAACAAAATTGTTCATTCAAGCAAAGAATGTTCACATATTACAAAGAAATGAGAATATGCCTTTCAATATTCCACACCAGGCACTTACAGACACTCAGTAAAACTAAGAATGACTTAGTGGTAAAGAACTACTAGGCACAGTCTTCATCATCTCTTGTTGGGGGAGACTATACGTGTTTTTGCAATCTGCACAAAACTGAAAAATATGTAGGAGATCCTCCTACAGCCTCCCATTTTCCAATATGAATGTTTCAGAAAACCTAGTACTGGTGTAAATTGCGGGTTGCCTAATATCAGTAATGAATGGAAGGTGGTCACTTTATAGCGTAGTGCTATGGTGTCCCAGATATCCAACTGTGTACTTGTAATGTGACTACAATACCCATTTTGTGGTTTGTGTGTGTGGCAACCAGAGTAAATCACATAGAGACCTGCCAACCACTGCTCTGTGTCTCACTTTGTCAGATAAATCTGATTAAAATGTTTTCCAAATCATCTAGTGTGAATTTATCAATCCCAGTTGGCAACACCTGAAAGATGTGGAGCAGCCTGGGGATTAGATTATTTTGATGGCTGCGACTAAACCAGGAGATGTATAACTTTCCCCATCTGTGCAGATCAGATTTCTCTCCATAATGTGGTATATTGTCTAGCTACCATCCTGCTAGGGGCTGAATCAAGCTTACTCACAGATGTCGTATAGTCCCTTTGGTTATTTTATAGGGTACTGTTGGAATTGGACCTCTCTGCTGGGTCACCTCCACACTTTTTGCCTTTACCCCTGTTGTTTTCTGAACGCATTTGTGATTGCATATAGGGTCCCTGAGTAGGACTGGGGAGCCAGTCTCATGAGGCACATTCTCAATAAAGGGAGGGATGCACTATTGGCCCTAGAGTTGGAAGACAGTATGACATATCCCCTCAAGACCCGCACCCTTGTCAGGGAGTATAGTCTCACTGCATTAGCACCAAGGTTTACAAGAAGGTACCTGGGAGTGATCCGAGGAAGGGTGGTTTAGTTCCCTCTAGCAGAATAAGGGGAAGGTCCAGGGAGACACAAACAGGCCTCAGAGTAAGATGGGGAGAAACAGTTCCCATGAACCTCCTCAGAAACAGGAAGGAGATTCTTGTGGTTGGTGGCCCAGAGCGCCTCATTTTCAACCCCACTGCTTTGAATGTTCTCGGTGTTTCTCTCGTCCTCCCTTTCTTCCAAATTCAGTGAACTTTCGGTCACTGTTTTAAGTGAGTACAGATCAGCAGTTCTGCTTCAGTGACAGGAGTATAGATCTCTCTTCTACTATGAGTATGTGCCGGCTTTTATTTTGAGGGGCGATATGTCACAGACAAATACATTGTGACTCTTTACTTCAACAATAGGATTTATCACTTTACTTTACACCTTAGTTTGTTTTTTAGAATGCCTTTGCATAAAGTGATATGTGGGTAGCACTGCATTTCAGATAAAGCAATGGGCACAAGCAGAGGGATTCTGTGTGTCCAAAGAGCCCGTCCACTTTTGGAAAATCTACAGCGGTGGCGAATGTGGCCTTATTAAAAAGTAGTCCCCCAGTGCAGATGGTAGAACATGCCTAGTCTCCCTTCATTGGGAGATAGACTCAGAGAGTGGGCTTGTGATCACTAAAAGTGGGAGTTGTTACTTCCATAAGGTATCAGTAAATGGGATCCCCATCACTGTTCTCGGGTATTCCAGTGCTAGATAGCCCATGGTAGTGGAAAGGATGGTTTCTCTAGATCAGCACAACAGACATGTGAATAGGGTTACTCAGGCCCATGAGCAAGACTGCTTCTGCTCTATGGCTCTGCTGTTGTGGAAATGGGTTGGGAAGGTAACCCAATGGAGGGTCATAGTCAGTCCCTAGATGCCCATTGACTAAATTCCGGGAAATGAAGTACCCCAAGTGGTAGAAGAGCTGGGAGGGGCACCCTCAGGATACCCCAAAAACTCAGGTTTCTGGGTGCACTACTCCAAAGTGGAGACACAGAGCCCTAGATGGAGAGCAGGAGGAGGTAAAAGTCCACAGTAGGTGGACCAATGGATCAGGGATTGCTAGCTCTGAGAAGAGAGCACACCAAGACTGACCCTGGCGAGGACACTTCTGTATACCCCGGGTCTGTCACAGAGGCAGTGGGCAGGAGACCTGCACCAGGCAGACTATTGCATGACACAGATAATGTCACCCTTGAGGGGGCTGGTGCCTGCTTCAGAAATCCTGATTTGCCAGGCACCTGTTTAGCCTCAGGGTACAGACTTTGGGCTGAGTGACTAGTCACTAGGTTACCACCCCTTGGCTGGTAGAAGGGAGAGAGGGAGTAGGGTGCCTAACATCCCAGGCAGCAGCACCCACTCTGAGAAAACTCAGGAGATCAGAGAACCCTCAGGAGCAGTCAGGGAATTCCTTGCTAGGTACAAGGTTGAAAGTGAGGCCTGCCCAAGGCCTCCGCATGGCAGTTGATGGCCTAGTGCCTGGCTCTCGACACTGACAGCAGTCAGTGGCCTCTGATGGTTTCTGTCCTTATGGGAAGAGTCTTCCTTGGGTTGGGGCCAGAAGTCTGATCCAAGGGGAGGAATGGGCCACATCACTTTTTTGGCCATGGTGGTAATGTCTGCTGACTGGGATGCATCTGTGATCAAAGTAAGTTTAGGAGCTGTGAGGAAAGTGGTGTAATACATGGTGATGTAGTGTGACCTCACAGTGTAATACACTCACAATACTGACTCAGGTCCAGTCTGGCTTGTTTGCTAACCCTTAGCTTAACCCTGGGTAGCAGTGCCTTTATACAGTCATGCTTAAACAAAGTAGCATGTTTAAAACATTTAGAAGTACCAAAACAGTAATATCATTTAAACTTTGTGTGAGTCAGGCTTAAACAAATGAGCAAGTGTAAAGCATTTAGAAGTACCAGAAGAGCAATATCATCTAGATTAGGGGTGGGCAGAATTTTTAATTCTGCAGGCAGGACTGGAGGAATTTGGTAATTTCATGTTACTCTTGTAAAGAGGAATTACTACTAAATTCTGCCGCTGTGCCACAATATTAATCTGCAGTGTTTCTTTTTAAACAGGGCTCGAAAAGGGAGCAGTCCTTCTATGTTTAAAAACCACAGCAGATTAAACTTTAATCTTCAGTGAGTTTTAAACATAGAGGGACAGCTCCATCTTCTGGCCCTGTTAAAAAACCACCGAGTGCACTGCTGTGCATACCCCTCGCTGCTTTTACATACTCTGAGAATATAAGGGTGCCACAACACACTTGCATTCTCTACAGTAAACACTACAGAGTGTGTAAGGGCGCCGAGGGGTCTGCACAGTAATGCCAAATACCAAAATGCACTCACAGTGCATACCCTTCAGGGACCTAACATACTCTGCAGTAATCACTGCAGAGTATGTAAGGGCACCAAGGTGAGTGCACTGCATTGCATTTAGTATTTGGCACCGCTACTTCTCAGTGCAAAATACATCTGTGCATCAATTTTTTGACACAAGGGTGCATTTTGCTGTAAGAAAATAGTGCCATATCTCCACTCCGTTTTGATGCAGAATTCTGTGGAATGTTGCAGAATTTTTATGTAATTCCATGTAATTCGGTGGAATCAAGTTCCGCCAATTCTGTTCACCCCTAATTTAGATATGCTGCACTGAAACTTTCCAAGCCTGAATGTTCTCTTTTCACCGACCTCTGGAAGGTGGTAGGTGCGTTCTTCAACCCAAAGGGCAGACCTCTTCATGGCTACTTCTCTGAGGGCTATTTGTCAATACCCTGAAGTCTGGTCATAGGTGCTCAAATACTTTGCCGTCCCCAACTTGCCAATGAACTCATCAGCCCTGGGTAGGCATCAGTCTTGGTGACTGCATGTAGGACTCTGTAGTCCACACCAATTCACTTATCAGGATTTTCTCCTTTGGGGTTTGGTTTGGGTACCAGTACCATTGGGAAGGCTCAGGGACTACTAGCAGGCTCTATCACCCCCAACTCTAGCATTTTAGCAAACTTACCTTTATACTAACTTTGACCTAATTTGACAATCTATAAATCTTACTCTTGACAAGCAAGATGGCACCTGTGTCCACATCATGTGTACACCAAGTTGCCAGACCTGGAGTCAATAAAAACAGATCAGCATACTGCCTTAACAAGTTATGACAAATCCCTTTGTTTTTGGTCAGTTAGGGTGGAAGAGAGAACTGCTGTCCTCACCAGGCCATCTTTAGCATTGGTTCACAGTACGTCAAGAATAAGCTCCCTTTCTTGTTCTTCCCATCTCTCTGTCACCAGGAGCATGGTAATGTCTGGTCTGTTATGGTGGAGTTACAGCCTTTTAACGTGTTGGTGTTCCTTGGGGTTCCTAAGTCTGCCAGTTAAGTAACTTCCCCTTTCTTCTCCAAGATGGGAAAAGACCCAGTCCATTTGTGTTACAGTGCCCTAAGTGCTACAGGCTCCAAACCATACACCAACTGTCCAGGCTGGTATTCCACCATTAAAGACTTTTGGTCATTGAAGTGCTTTGCAGGCTTCAAGCTGGCTTCCACATTTTTGTTTTCCTTTTTTACGTACTCTGCCATTCTGGAGAGAAGGTCTAGCAGATAATCCCCAATATCTTACTTTGATTCCTTGAAGGTCTTTCCCATCATCTCTCCCCAAACTTAGTGGATCCTTTACAGGGTGTCTAAAGAGTAGATTCAAAGGGGCTGAAGCCAACACCTTTTTTAGGAACCTCCCAGTATGCAAACAGGAGGCATGGCAAGAGAACATCACATCCCCTTCTGAGTTTCTCAAGAAAACACATGATCATGTCCTTCATGGTCTTATTGAAACTCTCTATAAGACCATTTTGTTGGGGAGAATAGGGGCTGTTAAACTTGCATGTCACACCACACTGATCCCACATTGCTTTGTGACAAAGTTATTGACCCTATCTGAAATGACCTTCTTAGGGAACTCATCTGATGAATAATCCAAGTCTTGCCATTGGCTTGACAGGTGACACAAGAGCAAAATAATTCCTACACTTTTTCAACATCTGATACCAGTAAAAATGGTTGGCCAAACTTTACCACAACTTGGTCTGCCCCAGATGTCCGGCTAAGGGAATGTCATGTGCTCGGTTAAGGAAGACTTTTCTGTTTTACTGGGGGACCACCGCTCTCCGGATTGCCCCTGGTATGGGGTCCCTTGCCTCACTATACAGGATTCCCTCCTCCCAGTATATTTATGGGTACCATTGACATCCCCTTATTCTTACCTGATAGCCAGAGGAATCAGGCCCTCAAAAGTGGGACAATACTTTTGTCCCCGGCTCAGGTCCTCAATGGAAGGACCTCCTGCTCCTTGAAGTTCTGCCAACTCTGGAAAATGTTCGAAGGAAGCAGTCTCCTTGCCATATACCTGGCCTACCCTTTAGTGTTAGGTTCCTTCTGGTCCTGAGAACATTTGGAACTTGGACCACCAGCCTTTCTGCCCTTTCTCTTGTGCTTAACGTCCTGGGACATTCTTCCATGCTCCAGAGTCCCTTGACTTTTACTTAAGGCCTTTTTTGCTCTAGTGAAGACAAACACTCATTCAGGGAGGCCCAGTATTACTACACGAGCCCTTCTCTCAACCTCTACACAGGCTGATGTGTCCTGGTCAGATCCCAGCAAACACTACACTGGGAGGACAGGGGACATAGCTACCTTATTTTGGCTGTAACCCCTCCACCACAGCCAACACCGTTAGAGTTGACAATAGTCACTTAAGACCAAAACTTTGTCTCAGTTAAACTTAAGTTTTGGTCTTAAGTTAAGCTTAAGACCCAAACTTGAGTTTAATTGAGACAAAATCCTAACTTTACTACTCCTAAATGCGCTTTATGAATACCGAAAGTTGTAAAGTTAGGATTTTGTCTCAGATTATTTTTGTGAATCGCTCCCTCAGTGTTGGGATGCTAGCCACTGATCACTGTCATTCCCCTTAAAATATTTAGGTACTGTTGCCTTGTTTAATCTGTGATCATAGACAACCCCTGCAATTACCTTTTTTTCCCACCATTTTTTGGGAACTTGATGCCCAGCGGGATCTTTTTCCTCACTAGGGTCAGCCTTTTCTCCTCCAAGGCCAGTCTCTTCTCCTCGAGCCCTAGGAAACGTATCTGGGCCTTATGATTTATGAGCCTCCTCTCTGAAGTCGAGTTCTCTGCCAGACATGGAGGAGTGCCTTGAACAGATAGTGGGGCTAAAAAAATGTTGTTCCCCTTATCCTCTTCCTCAACGACCTCTCTGCCATCATCCTCCTCCCAACTGTCAGGGATTATTTCACTTTACAGAATTGTCTGGGCTCTCCTGGCTTCCTACCATGGTCTGAGAACCTTTTCCAGGTCCCCCTTCTTTGCAGAGAAGCCCAAACTGGTTTTCATGTCCTTGCAGAGCACCCTTAGGTCATTGGTTCTCAGTGAGGACAGTGTAGCTGAGTCCATCTCCAAGTTTTCCAAACCTTTAACAAACTTTTGAAAACTTTTCAAAAAGTTAATGAACTCCAGAAAAATGGTGCCTTGGAAGCTCAGAAGTTGGCAAATTAAAAAAAAAATCTCAGATGTTGATTTCCTGACCCCAGTGCTAGCCAGCAATGTGAGATAACTTGTGTATTATATGGTGTGGTTGTGTGACCTCACCATGTAATACACTCACAATATCTACTTGGTCCCAATCAGGCTCATTTGTTAAACATTATCTCAACCCTGGGAAGAATTGGCTTTGAGCATTCAAGCTGCCGTGCTGCAATGGCCCTTCCTGGACCTTCGAGGACTTGTCTAAGTCCTGCTGGCCTCCACTATAGCACATTCCTGATCCTCCAAAGGTCTCTCTCTAGGTCCTGGACCCTTTGTGGGCATCAGTTGAGCTCCTGCTGTGAAATCCTGAAGTTTTGAACTCTTAACACTGGCATTTGAGAAAGTAACTTTTTCAGCTGTGCTAACCTGGTCCCTGTATCCGGCCTCACTCGATCTCAGTCAGCCTGAATTGTGACTTTGTTAAGGTCTACTGACCAGATACTCACAGTTAGTGCAGTCGGCTTCTTTATGCGTTTTTCTACTTAAACCTGTGTAATTGTATATGCCCAGTTCTACTGATTGAATTTTTCTTATTTTGGTCTAATTTTATTTGATTCATTATACTCTGTTTTTCTAAATTGTTGTGGGATTCTTCCTGTGTTATGTTTCCACTTTATTACTGTTTGTGTGCTGCATACATCCTTAACTAACACAATACCTCTAAGTTAAACCTGAATAATTTTGTGGCAAGCTATCAGAGGTTTAAGCACAGGTTAAGTGACTTTTGTGGTTCACTCTGAAAAGGATTGTAGTTGTGGCTTGTGAATGATTGTAACCCCCCTGAATCAAACACCCAATTGTTTACAGGTACTTTGTCTCCTAGTAATTAGGAATAACTTGCAGACAGTCTATTAATTATTTTATGTGATGATAAAGACAGTAGGAATATGAATTTAAATTGTGGATAACATGAAACAACCTGTAAACCCCTACTATTGTATTTTCCAGAGAGTTTACCATGTAAAACCTCCTGTTGCATTTGTCAGTGTTCACACAGTAATGCCCATTCTTATTGTCAGTTTCAGGACAAGCACCACATAAAAGGTTTTAAATGTTTACTTGACACCTATGAGGGGTGGAAACCTCTATAAGCTTCCTCTATATCTTACAGTGGGCACCAGGTATAAATATTGTACTTCAGACCCCAACTCTGCAGTACACTTGTGGACTGTCAGGAAGGACTGATGTGCTCCTGAAAGGACTGTCACTCTGTGGACTGCTGCCCTTAAGGTCTGCTGCCCTGCTGTGCTGAACTGCTGCCCTTTTGCCTGGGTGAGAAAGACTGGGTCTGCACCTCTAAACCCAGGACCCTGGAGAGCCCCCAAGGGCTAGTTGGCTGGCCCGCTAATCAGAAGCCTCAGGGACATAACAGGCTTCCAATAACCTTGAAGCCAGCACCTGAACTCTGCCATCTGTGAGTCCTGCCTGCCCGTGTGGTGCCACCCAGTCCTGGCCCATTAGAAGTGGGCCTGAAGCTGTTCTGCCAGTTAATCTGTGCATTCAGCAGAACCAACGCATCTCCTCCTCACTGCAGATCCCACAGAACTTTGGACATGACCTCTGCTGCTCGATGCATTGCCCTCGGAACTGACACATCACTTCTGTTGTGCAGACTTCGCCGATGCAAGGACTTCGCATCGCCCATTGCAGACACTCGGAGCCACATGTCATTGGTCAACGCACATCTTCACTGACAACAGTGGTATTCGCAGGTATCTGAAGCCCCCACAACATGATTTGTTGCTGTCTTGAAGCTGCTCTAGTTACTGCCCTGAGCAAATTCGAAGACAATATCCAAACTCTTTGTCTAATCCCGAATAGTCTTTGATTTTGCTATCCTCAGCCCACAATTAAAGATGGAATAAAACCTGATGTGCATTAATGGTACAGTCCCATGCAACTGAGTCCTGCTGTCCAACTGCTCTGAATCAGGACCTGAAAAACTGTAACATGGATGACTATTGTGCTTACGCATTATCTCCTCTCAAGATATGCTTTTAAAATAATTTATATTTACGTGATAAAGCACACAATTACAGTTCACTTGTCCAATGAAAAGTGAAAGGCATGATAACAATTATATACATTAGCAAGGCGTTTTATTGGGTAAACATCCTTTACAACGCAACTTTTACCACGCAGTGCCTTTACGACACAACTTTTACAACGCAAACTATTACAACGCAAGGCGCTGGGGGGCGCTCTAGGATAGGGAATAGGTTTAATGTACTATCCAACACCTTCCCTACTATCCACGTGGACTGGAGTTGGAATAGTAAATTAAACTATTCACTCTCCAGCGCCTAAAAGCACTATGCGTTGTAAAGGTATGCGTTGTAAACCTTGCGATGTAAAGGTAGGCGTTGTAAAAGTATGCGTTGTAACGTCATACATCCGTATTATTGACATTGCCAGGCTAGTTTGCCTCGCTATTGGATAGATGAGCCAGAGTCGGGTATGTTCCCCCTGATGACATGTTTACATAAGCCCTCTCTGATACTTTCGCCCTCTAATTCTGGGGAGCTGGTTTTCCCAATGCTTCCTCTTTCCCAACCTGGTCTGAATGCAGACAGCATTCATTCAGAATATAATCTGCAGGAATTTTGCTCATTCATTTTGTCAGCAACCTGTATATACCAAGAGAACTAAGAAGACACGTTTTGAACGCGTAAAGTCCTCAGAAATAATATAAAAAGAGTATGAAAAGCTTTGAGGTACTTCTCTTCCGTTTTTCTTTAGATCGGCAATACAGGGTGTTGGTTTGGCAAGTTCATTTAATATAAGTGTGTGTTGCTAGATTCCTCGAAATTACTGTCATCGGTGTTTCAAAAGTGAAACAAAATAGGGTGCTAGTGAAATGTTATTTCATTTTCTTTTTACGTTTTCTCCCTCGTTCCTTAATCAAAACATGGTTTTGTCAGCCTCATCACACAGTGTTTTTATCTTGTTACCCAGAACTCCCCTCACTCTCCCTACCTCGAAGACAGATAATTAACTTAACTTAGGTTGTATCACACAAAAGACTACAGCTCTTCTGTTGTCTCACTTTTGTTCTTGAAAAAGCTATTAATAAAAAATCACAACTCACATAATAACAATCACCCTTGAAGTACGCATGCACTCTCAGAAAACAACGATTTAATAGCACCCAGACAATAGTGCTGTCAGGGTTTTCAATTTGCTCTACCATAATGTTCAGATCTTGCTTTCTCAGCATGTTCTTAAACGTGAGGAAAATGGTTCAGTTATGTACAGTGCTTTATTATCTGGTGAAGGAGAGAGTTGGAGGAAAACATACTTTAACTCCTTCCATGCTCATGGCGAGCTCAGCTCGTCATGAGGCACGGTGGCGCTGTGCTGATGACGAGCTGAGCTTGTCATGACCGCCGCAGCGCTCATACGCGGGGCTAATTCCCCTGCTGTGCTGAGCATTCCACGGAAACGGACGTGGTCGTGACGAGCTCAGCTCTTCATGAGCACAGCGCCATTGTGCAGCGTGACGAGCTGAGCTCATCACGAGCCCCACGGCGCAGCACGCGGCCCCTCTCCCCCGAGGACCGTGGGGGAATTAGCCCCGCGGCGAAGGTGTTAAAGATGCAAGATGTTTACAAATGTCTAGAGTACTTTTCCCAAACTGAATATTGGGCCAGATGTACAAAGGTTTTTTTCAGTTGCGAACAGCTTGTTTTGCAGTATTGGGCAGTTTATGACCGGAATATTGTTTTTTCAAATATATATAATGTGAAATGTGATTTAGTAACTTGTTAGCAAATTGAATTTAGCATTTGTGAATCCTTATTTGGAAGGGGTGTGTTTAGGGCGTCCCATTGAAATTCCGGCTCGGCATAGTATGCATTACTGTTTTGCGACTGAATTCTGGTCACAGAACAATAATACTTTAACACCAGTTTAAACCTGTTCATGATCCATTCTCAAATGGGAAGTGGTCCCCATAGCACCACTTTTCCTTTGAGATGTAAAAAAACAAAAAAAAAATCTCTGAAGCTTTTTCTATGCCTCCTGCTTATCAGTGCAGGCCCATGCAGACAGCTCATTCCCATACTCAGCTGTGGCTCTCACAAGTCACTGCCAGTATTGTGCCTGCTGTTCACACTCTTATAAAGATTAAATGGCACGTTCTTGGGGAGAACTACAAAGGTAGGCCCCAATTATCAGAAAGGGACTGTGTATGACGAAGGGGGAAGTGGGGGGTCGGTCACTAGCAACCACTGCTGTCCTAAAATATAGCGCTCAGATCACTGATTGGAAAGACATTATTACTAGATATGCTGTCATGTACTGGGTTTTTAATTTGTAAGGTTTTGTAAAAACAATCTGGTGAGACCAAAACATAGGGCCTTATTTATGAAGGCCATGCGCCGCCGGTGCGTCACTTTTTCCCATTTTAAAAGTGGCGCACCGGCGGCGCAAGGCCTTCATAAATAAGGCCCATAGTTCTTAAGGAATCTTTGCTCAACCCTTGGCAGTAATGACATAAGCAGCAGGCTATTCCCAGAAAAGTGTTTAAGTTAAATCAGTACCAACAACTTCCAAGTAAAGAACAAAACAATAACATTCCTAGGTCAATTTAGAAAAACGTAACCAGCAAAAAAACACCAAGATCATCAATAATGGATAAGGAAATTGGAGATATGATTTTTTTACATTTTTTAACAGAAAGCACACAAATTGAAGCACCAATGTAAAACTGTTGTTCATGGTGGTTTGATAGGGTGATCTCAGACCGGCTGCAATGGAGCAGTGGTCAGATATACCAAGCGGGAGGCTCCAGTCAAAGCTCTTTACTCTATGAAAAGGAAGTGAGAATGCTTCAGCAGGGGAAGTCCAAAGCTAAAAAGCCAGGACATGTGTTTCCTCCCGACCCCTGCGATCTCACCACAAACCAGACCGACCTCGCCCCTCCCAAAGCCCGCGCCGCTGCAGCCCTGCGGTAATTCTGCGAGCCTTCTTCTATTTCTGAACTTAGTAGCCTGGACAGGAATGGCACAAACACTTCCTGCTTTTCCTGTTCTAGCTCTGCATTATTTGATCAATAAATAAGTCCTTTTTAGTTATATACCGGCACAGACTCTGACACCAATGCCCTAACAACGGTGCCTCACTCTTACTCACTGGACTCCTCTGTATAGTTTTAAATTGCTGCTCGAATTCGCCTGTTTTCGAAACAGTGTGCAACTACTCGGCCCCCTCAGCCTCTCCCCTCAATTTACTGACAATCCAGAACTCTAGCTTCCTGATAGTGATTTACTAAGCCCACTTAATGTAAATGATTTTTTATTATACTCTATCTATCACTTTAATTATGCTAACTCCATCACTATTGTTACTATTACTGAACCGTCTTTCACTATCCTGAGTGAGGATGTTCCAGCCCTATTAGCTTTACTACTCTCACTATACCATGTTTTAATATTGACTGCTTCTGGCATACTACCACTATAATTATGCTATCTCTATAAGTACTGTTCGCTTGTTGAACCTTCTTTGCACTTTTTGAATGTTATATTGAGTGTCAACTGTTGTTATCTTGACGTACTTTGAACTAATCTAGATGCTCTCTGGCTGTTCTCCAACTGCTGCACACTCCTCCCCACACTTATTAGTCCCTCCTACTCCCTCTCTACCCCCCTATCTGCTCTCTTCTCTCAACTCCCCCCTCTCCCCCCTACTACTTTTTTCGCTTTTGCCCCCCTATTATGTTTGGTAATATATTCATATTCTGTCATACCGTCCTGGCTTCCCCCCAACACCTTCTTTTCTATATCTCCAACATCTGATCGACCCTTGGTTCCTTAACCCACCACACCTTCGCCTCCCCTCGTGCCCTAGAGCCTCTTCCCCCGACCTCCCATCTCTAACACCTTCTGCCTCTCACCTCTTCTGTCCCACCCCCTCCCCTCTTTTCCTCCTATCTCTCCATCCCACGACGGCCCATCATGCCGTCCCCTTCTACCGTCCCAACTCCCCCAGATCCCGCTCTCTCAAGACATGGTCTAAATTCATGGAACATGGTATACCTAACCAATCTGTCCAAACATGTCAAGAAAAAATGTAAGCATAAATTACTGACTCATCACCCTGAAACTCTCATTGTTGACTCCTACCATAGCCTCACCTCGCCTACAAAAACTAACCTTATTTTCTACTCCAAACGCCCCTCTAAATGGAAAAGCATCTTCCTCAACTATCTCGCAATCACTAAATCCGGCAATATCCCATATGGTTTCAAACTATTGACCTCCCCATCCCCAGCTTTTAGCGGAGTAATCGTCATTTCCATTTTCAAATCCGGCAACATTCTCATTCAAGCATCTGAACACCACCTCAACACCTTCAACCACCTCTACAGTTCCCTGACTGACCTTCTATCCAAACCTACCCTTAACCCCCCTCCCTGCCAAACATCCCTCACCCACATTTCTATCCCACCAACCCAGAGCCCACACCCCCTAGACACCCTAATTGAGCATCCCTCCACCCAAATCCCCACCTTATATAACAATCGAGTACCCCAAACCCACCTCTCTACCGATGACCCCTCCACACCTCCTGTATCCCTCCCCGAAAAACCACCCTATCCCCTACCGATGCCCACAATGCCTACCACAAACTACACTCACCCCACGCATGCAAAGGTAATTAATTCCAGGCGCCTTCACCCACTGCTTCCCACCGCTCCCATCACTTCACCTATACCTCCTCCACCGAATATCACTCCTCCCCCCCATCTGGACCCTACCTCCCCCTCCCCTATTTCCAACATTTTGCCTCCCCTGGCCTCTCGACCTTCCTGCACGAGTAACCCCGCCACCTCTACGTCCGACCGCACTAGCTCCCCTCTGACCCCTTCACACACCATCTCCCCCCCTCCACCCATCAGGCTCTCATCTCCGGCCAACTGCAAACCTTCATGCTCCACCCTAGCCTCACCACCCGAGCTAACACTTGATCTTATCGCTCTGACACTCTACAAAATTAACTTGAATCTCTCAACCGCTCTGAAGGAACTTATGAGACTCAGAGAAGACTTCAGAGCTCTGAACAGCAAGGCCCTCCTCAAACAAAATGGCTCCGCCTGCCCATGCCTCACTCACCACTCCCAACAGAACCTCTGGAAAACTAATCCTCTCAACAGCAGATCGTCTAGGCAGCACCATGCCAGAAACAATCTCTCCCCCTCTACCACCACAGACCTATACAACTCTTACCCTCCCAAACTCCTGATCCCTAAACGCACCCCCCTTTTCTCCAACATCCCAGTGATTGTGGGAATGAGCAGAACCCCCTCCTCTCCCATCTCGCCCAGACCCCAACCCACCTTACCCCCATACTTTCATGCACTATCACCAAATCCAACCCAAAGCCCCTCTCCTGCATGCTTGTTAACTTCCGCCCGGCTGTCAGACACGCAACTGAACTTTCAGAAACCCTCCTTAGTGAATCCATCGACATAGCCTTCCTTACAGAAACCTAGCTTAATGACCACTCAACGGCCATCCTTGGCCTACTCGGCCCTCCGGGCTACTCCATCATTAGGAGAGACAGAAAAGACAGAATTGGAGGTGGCCTAGCTATTGTTTACAAAAATGAACTACAACTCTCCAAACGCTTAACCTTTGAATACCTTGGCGCCAAACTCACTATCCAGGGTTCCCCCCAATCTCCCTGCACAACTTCTACCACCCTCCAGGTGACCCTCTTCCCTTCAGTGAGGAACTATCTGACCTTCTCTCTCAATCCTCTCTCTCCAACTCAAAAAACATCTTCCTTGGAGACTTTAACATCGACTTGAACAATACTGCTGACCCCACAGTCACCCATCTCTTTAATCTTCTTGAAATCAATGGCCTTGTTCAACTCTGTCACTCATCCACGCACACCAAGGTGCCACTCTCAATGCCATCATATCCAATAATGACCTGGCTTCCATCTCCAGCATCCTTCCCATTGACTGGTCTGACCATCACCTCATTCTGTCCCAGATCGAATCCACAACCCTACCCCCTATTAAAAAAGCACCTACTCTTGAAATGGATGAGAAAACTCACCCAAATCCCTCCTGGTGAACTCAAATCTAAACTTCGAGCTAAACTTCTTCTTACCCCTCTCTCCCAAGAAGCAAATGAGTTCACCGATCACGTCAAGAAGACCGCCAGTGAAGTCATAGACCTTCTAGCCCCTCCCAAACAAAAAAAAACAAAGAACCATTCCATCTACAACTTGGTTTAACTCTGATCTCAATGAGGAAAGGCGAACACTTAGACTGACCGAAAGATTTTGAAGACAGCACCCCTCTGCTCCCCACCTTGCCTGTCTCAGGGCCGCTAGATCATCATAGAAAAAAGACATCTTCAAGGAGAAGGCCTCCTTTTTCCGAATACTACTCGATCGGGCAAAAAACAGGCCCAGAAAATTATTTAACAATGTTTGCAACCAAATATCCACAGCCACCCCCCACCCCCAAGTTACTACATCAACAAATAGATGTGACGAAATTGGCAACTTCTTCTCGGATAAAATTGCCAAAATCACTCCTTCCACCTAACTGTGATCCCGCCCAATTCCCCTCTCATCGCTGACAATGCACTAAACAATCCCACCGACTTGACCCTGTCCCCTCAGCCTTCCACTCCCCCTCTCGCTACTACCCCCCCAGAACCCAGCCTTCCCCCTCTGTGGAAAATGACTAAAATCGGTATACATAAGCGGCGTTCATTTATGTTCACCATAGCCACTGTTGAGCGTAAAGTGAGGATCATGAAACATTGGCCACACCATCTTGTCCCTTTTAGGCCCCATCGCGAAAGTAGGTGGCAGCCATTTTTGTGTCACGACCCCTCTGCCCACTGCCAATAGCCTGCGCGCCTCTCCCCCTCACACCCCAGCCTCGCAAGCATTCCCCCGCGCCCCGACAGCCCCCGGTTTCTCCTGCTTGGACCATAAGCGCACCTCTAGCGCGACCTTGTCTCCGAGCCACATCCCGTGCTGAACCCCCTCGCTCTTTCATCTCATTCAAAGAACAGGCCCCTTTTTGATAACCTCTTCCTCCCTGCCCGATTGTCCAGCCCGATCCCAGACCATCACCTAGCCCGACAGATGCAGTTTATTGCCCTCTACAGTAGGACCTCGCCTCACATCAAAGGAGCGGTGGTTAATCAATACCCTCACACCTCCAGATCCGACCGATCGCCCACTTTCCCGTTCCCAGCAGAATGTCCAGCTGCGCGACAACCACCACATGCTGAGGTTGAGGTGGGAACTCTACTGTAAATATGTGTGGGAACGGGGGTGAAGCGGGGATTCCGAGGATGTCTTTCCGTACATCAAGTATTAACAAGAATGTGTTTCATGTAATAAAGCAATAAACCTGTGTATAAGAGGCCAGGCCTCAAGGATGCGTCTAGAGCACCTCGAGAAGATACCCTGTTGTCTGATTTGATGTGTTCTGCTCCGTCGGAATAAACTCCTGTTTCCTGCCTTCTGTCTCCAGCGCCTGCCTCTTTGTTTGGTAATCTCGAATGGTATGAGAGGCGGCTAACGCCGGGCAAATACTGAAGGGTTCTTGGTCAAATTCGGCCCTACCTTTCGACAATTGGCGTCCCAAACGTGGGGCCCATCAGCGACGCGTGGATCCAGTGGGAGAGGTCCCAACGACAGAGTGAATTACTGCAACGATCGGGAAGAGCTCCTGCCCGATAGACCCTCGTCTGGCAGCCGATCATCCGAACTTCACCGGTTCCGAGCAGACCTCTCTCGAGTGATCTACGGTCCTGACTGGGAACCATCAGGAGTGCCACAGCAATTACGGAGAGCCGAGGACGATCAGGCGCTGGAAGCGGAAGACGAGAAACTGTCCATGCGGTCCGGGTAAGGTCGTGTAACACGACGAATTGCGAATTGATTGTTTGATTGTTTGAAAATACTAGTATTGCTCATTTGATTGTTTCTGAGAGATTCTCTATCTGCAAACAAGCACAGAGTCGCCATACTCTGTTTAGTCTTTGCAGATAGTGAAGGGTAGGTAACGCAGGCCTTTGCCCCCGTTGTAACCCGTCGTGCCTGCTTCCCTCTCCATTTGATTGATTGTTACCCAAGCATTTACTGTTTTGGAATTGGTTCTCTTTGGATCATTCTCTATTTACAAAAAAGCACAGAGTCGCAATACTCTGTTTAGTCCTTGTGAATAGTGAAGGATAGGTAACGCAGGCTTTTGCCCCCGTTGTAATCCGTCGTGCCTATTTTTATCCCTCATTTGATTGATTGTTTATCCGAACATTGATCGTTCGGAATTGGTTCTCTTTGGGTTATTCTCTATTCACAAATAAGCACAGGGTCGCAATACTCTGTTTAGTCTTTGCGGATAGTGAAGGATAGGTAGTGCAGACTTTTGTCCCCTTTGTAACCCGTCATGCCTATCTTTGCCCCGTTTGTTGGTAGTTGGTTCAG
Organism: Lissotriton helveticus; assembly: GCF_964261635.1. Taxonomy (NCBI): domain Eukaryota; kingdom Metazoa; phylum Chordata; class Amphibia; order Caudata; family Salamandridae; genus Lissotriton; species Lissotriton helveticus. Next base: position 1,150,220,199 of record NC_136070.1, read on the forward strand.
CCCGGACCGTTTATTAGAGGTAGATCATCCGGCTCCACCGGAGGACGCCCCTAATAAAAAGGACATAAATATATATAAAAAAAAATTGCGGGTTAGCCGCTGTATCGTGCTAGCAAACAAAAACAAAAATAAATCGTTAGGAAAAACAAAAGGAATCGAGCAAAATCAGTAGGCCACTGATGGGATCTCTTTTCTGACCTCGCTAAAATAGAAACATTAGGAACAACCCCTCATGAGAAATATGAAACTAGTGAGAAGAATCGAGCTCGACGCCATGATGGCTGCAAGACAGCTCGGCTCCACCGCCCACCCCGCCCAAATAACGACAAACCCTATGCAAATATTATAACTATATACAACACTCCAGCAAAGTAACATGTTAAAACTTTTTATTAAACAACTATTTAAAAACTTTTTATTAAACAACTATTTACATGGCAGCCGGCTGCAACAACAAACCCAACGCATTCGCCGTCTGCTTAACGCTGTTCCTGTCCCGCCTTCAATGTTGGGCTACTTTGAGCTACTTTTTAGTAGGCTTTGGGCTATAAAAAGTCTACAAAAGCCATCAGCCGGCGAGGTAGCGTCGGTAGCGGCCCGTTGAGTGAATAGGCCGGAGGCTACCCAACGCGCCAAGGCCTTGCTGGCAGCCATCGGCCGAAGAGGTCGTTGGGTGGGTGGCCCGGAAGCACCACGGCCACGATGTTGTTGTACTGGCCTTCCCATTCGTCCGCCCTGAGGTGTCATCCAGCGAGCCACGGGTGGGGGGGTGAATGCCTTGCTGATGACCCCCCCCTCTTATTGCCTGGTCCGACCATCACATATACCTGCGCCAGGAGACGGCGTGGGGTGCACTGGGAGGGAGAGGCAGCGCGAACGAGCCTCCCCCACCTCCCCAGGTGGAGGTGCCTCAGCTGCACCCCAGCGCTTCACTCGGCCAGCTGAGTTGCGCCCGCTCTTGCGGCACAGTGCCTCGCTCGGCCAGCTGAGTTGCGCCCGCCCTTGCGGAACAGTGCCTCTCTCAGCCAGCTGAGTCTCACCCGCTCTTGCGGCACAGCGTCTCATCCAGCATCCGGCTGAATTGCACCCGCTCTTGCGGTACAGCGACAGGCGGCTGCCACGGAGCTCACAAAATGGCGGCCGACACCCCGGATTTGGGCCTGGTCTATTGGAGTGGCTCTGGGCTGCCTTGGAACTCGGATGCTTGCCTGCTCGGGCATGAGCCCCACTCTTGAAGACGTCCTCTCAGTTTTAAAAATTCTACGAAAGTCACTGGCCCTCGACTCCCGCAGGTGTCCGGTGGGGGCCACCGCCACTGTTGCTCGACTATCCCCCATGGATATGCCACTGCCCCGGGCGACCGCCACCTTATCCACATCTGGTATCGAAGGAAAGACTGATTCAACGTATCTGTGGAGGGATACACCTGCTGTCCCGCTCTCCGGAGTGGCCACGATGTTGTCACAAGATGGTGGTGCTCTCATGCTGACACCGGCCTTTGTCCGAATTACTAAGAGACACTGTAGACTGCCAACTCGATCAGCTCCAGTGGGACCTCAGCGTGACCCGGTAGGGAAGATTTTGCCTTCCTCGCCTTTAAGCCGCAGTCCACGCCGCTTGTCCTCTCTGTTGCCGCTAACGAACTTTTTGAACTGCCGAAAGGGATTCTGGTCCGGCCGCTAGTCGTCGGAGGAATTTGGACTATACTCTGGACCCACCCGGCCACGCCCCAAAATGGCGCCAGTATAGGCGAGACTTGCAACTCCTTATGACGTTTTAGTTACGTAGCCTTGATATTATGGGATATGTATACGGTCCTTGAGCACGTGGCGGGGGGAGGAAGGGTACTGACTGGGCATGCGGACAACCCTACTGATATTGGTTCTTATTCACTATTGATTATTGTATTTTCAAAGTAATGCTACTCATGATGCTCGCCCATGGTATGCGTATAAACGATTTTATTGTAACTGATCTTTTTTTACTTTCAATTATAAAATCAACCTTCATTGATCCTGCAACCATTTGTCTCGTTTAAGTTGTTCCAATTACAATGGCTCGCTCATTACGTACTCCTATCCTACAATTGTAATCTCTCCTTACCTCATACATTTCCCGTCTGCCCCGTGGCCGGCCTGTATGGTTGGAGGCCCGTATTTTTATACTGACATCTTTTTCAATCAAGGTTTTAAAAAAAAAATATGTAGAACTAGCCTCATATCAGTCACTTAGATTGGTAGGTTCTCGGATAAAGGCTACTATTTTCAAAATAAATAAAGGACAAGTAAAATGAAGCAATTTTGGTTATGAAAAATTAGAAAGGCATGGTACATACGAACAATGCGAAAAGAATAGTCAAGATCTGTCGTATTTTTGCATTCCTGCAGCATAAGCAATAGGTAAAAGATTTGGATATTTAGATATATCTATGAATAGGACAATAGACCAGTTCCTCTGGGCTGCAATGCCGAGATGCAAGGTACTGCTTCCCAAAGAAGATAAGTTAGGCACGTGGTAGGTAAAAACATTTTCGTGTTTTTGCGCGCTGATGTGCTTTGTACGCTGTCATCCCCCCCCCTTCTCTTTCTCTGCAGGTTAATATCGGAATTTCAGCTGGAGTATGGAGAAGACCCAGAATGCACCGTGTTACACGCAGAAAGAAGAATAATTGTATGGTATGAATGCGCGCGTGGGCCCCGATTTGTGTTGTATGAATGCTCATGTGTGGCGCACGTCTGGGTTGAAGGACAAATGTTTTTTTTTGTATGACTGAGGTATGGATCGAGCGGTTGATGGAATAAGAAAAACAAGCCCGAACATGATACCTGCATGTGAAGGACGGAAAAGAATATAGCACTTACTCTACCTAGGAATGACTCTCTCCCTCTCTGGAGCTAGTGAATGGGAGAGTGGCCTACGCCAGAAACTTGAAGGGTTATTGTAGTACCTCGGACCCCAACCGATATCCCAAATGAACGCCCTAAATGACGACCACCAGTGAGTCAACTTAATGTGCAGACTAGATGAGAAAAGTTAAGGATACCCCGGGTTGGGGTTCATCCAAAATCCCCCCCTCAGCCCAGAAATTAGGGATATTGTCATGTTTTAGATTCACCCCCTCTTCTTCCATCCTCATAGAAAAGTCAGAATTGCACCATCGCACATCCGACAGACACCCCTCCTTTACCTCAACTTGGATCGTCATTTGTTAGATGTTGAAAGACCCCACCGTGAGTATAAGCACGACTGGACCAGTGTCCGACCAATTAAAAGGAGTAAGTATTTATTGAAGCGAGGTTACCAACAGAAATTGTCTGCTATTAGGAAGGAAGGAGAACGAAGAGCTCGACCCCCAAATGAATTCAATGGAGTACTGAAAATATGCAACACGCATGAAAAGGCTCTTTCGCAAAAAATAGCCCTCTGTTTTATCTTAAGTTTTCGTACTTGATGTATGTAATGTCGCACCCTATCTGGTATTTGTGTATACGTAAACTATGAATTTATGTTTTCCCTCAACTTGTGTTTTTTTCTACGTGAAACTGACCCGTACTGATCTATATGTGTGTGCACTGAATAGCCTATTATTGTACACGTCTCTCTCTCTCTCTCTCCCTCTTTTATGTTGTACGTGTACTAATAGCCTATTTGGTACGCACAACGCTCTCTCCCTCTGAGGGCTCCCTCGCTCCCTTTTGAATAAATGACAACACTGTACCTCGCCGGTACGGGAATAATTGGCTTTTTAGACACGACAGTGTTTGAACAAATTGACAGAAACAAAACGATTTGCCATATTACTGCCTCTCCTTTCTGTAAAATGATGAAACTTAATTGGCTGAGAAAGAAAGGACAGGTGAGACGACTGATGTCCCCTAATCTGACCCTTAGAAAGGGAACTATATGTCAGTGGCTTTTGTCTTAAGTACTTTGGTAACACCACCCTCATCGTTCGGATTACCACCGCCCATTGTACAAAAATAGAATGTCCGATACGTCCCCGTTCCTCCAGAATGGTCCCAGTTCTGTACCAGCCGTCCCAGAAAATCTTAAAGACTGTAGCTATAGCCCCATGATAACAGCATTTCACATTTTTTTTATAAATTAACAGACCTTGAAGAAACATATAGCTCAACAGGATTTGTTTTAGACAAACGCGAGTCTCTACTGAAGGAACCGGTTTGAATTCGATAAACAATGTAATTTTTAGATATCAGACTTCTTGCCACGTTCGCAAATATAACAAGAGTAAAACGCCAGACGGACATGTTGTTTGAAAATAAAAAACAAAATGCCTGCAAACCTACACCACAGCAATGATTTATGACCGATAACGTTTCCCCAACTACTTGGGGTTGGGAGAGAAATTAAAGTGTGTAAACGTCTTCCCCTGCCAATTCTCTAAAAAATGTTTTTATACTCATTTAAGGATAACGTGCAGTCGTCGGAGGAGAGGGGCCGGATGTGACGCACAGCCTGGCTGCAGATCGGGGAATATCTATGACCTCGACCAAGGTGGAGCCACAGAGCAAAGAGTTGCGGGACGAGGCACCATTCTTAACGTGGAAAGTGAAGGAAAGAAGGGCTGTCCAGAAGCCCCGGCATGTTGATGAGCTCGTGCCGAAAGTCCCAGCCCATTGTACCCGATTGATGGGCCCACTTGCTTGAAATTTCTGCCCTCCTTGGTCCGTTTCAGATCTGATCCCACTCCACCCTCTCTTCCCTCGGCCTCCCAAAGCACGCCCCCATAACCCCCCCTTTTTTCATATGGAATTTTTGAACTTGACTCTGAGGACAAACACAGGACTGTGGTCCAAGAGCAAAGAATGGCCACACCCTGCAACGCGAGATCTGAAGTAGAGCCGGACGCGTAGCTCCACCGCCGGTGCTCAACAGCGCCAACGAAAGAGGAAGAACGATGAGAGCCTACCAGTGATGGCTCGCTGTAAAAAAGACACTGGACAGACGAACCCTTTTTGGACATTGCCACCCCTTGACTGTCCCTTGTCAGGTTGAATTTCTCTCCCAACCGCTTCGTAGTGATTACCACCCAATTGAGTTTTCATAACCTTACATCGGTCACATTTCAATTGTACAAGGATAACTAAGAAGGCGTTAACTCTATACCTTGATGATTGTAGAACACCAGTTATGCACATGAACATGCTGTTTAGTTTTGATCCCCATGGAGTCCAGACCTCAAGTGATAATAGCCCTTATTCTGCCAGAACATTTTCTGTATGACATCATGCTTGTATTCAAACAAATTTCCTACATCGCCTAAATAATGTCCCCGTCTCCAAGGTCTAACGTATGACACAGCTAATGTAATTTTATATGCACTGCCTCCTCGCCTATCGCATTGACTACATGTGGTTATGTACGATTCTGTCAGCATTTATAGTAGGATTATTTCCATCTGCCCGTAATGCATACGGGCTACCAAAGACCTCAATAGACAGCCCAGCCACATACTTCCCTTATTAGTATAACTAAATGTCAGCTTGTACGTCCTTACCTCAGACATGAACAGAAATGAACTAACTCATGATAAAAACTGGGGACTGTGGAAAATGACTAAAATCGGTATACATAAGCGGCGTTCATTTATGTTCACCATAGCCACTGTTGAGCGTAAAGTGAGGATCATGAAACATTGGCCACACCATCTTGTCCCTTTTAGGCCCCATCGCGAAAGTAGGTGGCAGCCATTTTTGTGTCACGACCCCTCTGCCCACTGCCAATAGCCTGCGTGCCTCTCCCCCTCACACCCCAGCCTCGCAAGCATTCCCCCGCGCCTGACAGCCCCCGGTTTCTCCTGCTTGGACCATAAGCGCACCTCTAGCGTGACCCTGTCTCCGAGCCACATCCCGTGCTGAACCCCCTCGCTCTTTCATCTCATTCAAAGAACAGGCCCCTTTTTGATAACCTCTTCCTCCCTGCCCGATTGTCCAGCCCGATCCCAGGCCATCACCTAGCCCGACAGATGCAGTTTATTGCCCCCTACAGTAGGACCTCGCCTCACATCAAAGGAGCGGTGGTTAATCAATACCCTCACACCTCCAGATCCGACCGAGCGCCCACTTTCCCGTTCCCAGCAGAATGTCCAGCTGCGCGACAACCACCACATGCTGAGGTTGAGGTGGGAACTCTACTGTAAATATGTGTGGGAACGGGGGTGAAGCGGGTATTCCGAGGATGTCTTTCCGTACATCAAGTATTGACAAGAATGTGTTTCATGTAATAAAGCAATAAACCTGTGTATAAGAGGCCAGGCCTCAGGGATGCGTCTAGAGCACCTCGAGAAGATACCCTGTTGTCTGATTTGACGTGTTCTGCTCCGTCGGAATAAACTCCTGTTTCCTGCCTTCTGTCTCCAGCGCCTGCCTCTTTGTTTGGTAATCTCGAATGGTATGAGAGGCGGCTAACGCCGGGCAAATACTGAAGGATTCTTGGTCGAATTCGGCCCTACCTTTCGACACCTCTGCAACTAAAAAACTATGTATCTTGGTCAAACTTCCTCCCTGTGACTGAAATCGAAGTCCTCAACATCATAACTAAACATAAACCGTCCTCCCACACCAAAGACCCTATCCCTCCAGTCTCATCCAGAATCTCAACCACATCATTGCCCCTTACTGGACTAACATCATCCACACTTCCATCTGCACAGGTTGTGTCCCGGACTCACTTCAACTCAGTCAAATCCCTAAAAATTCCACCGTAGACCCTAACGACCTGAACAGCCTCCGCCCTATCTCTAACCTTCCTCTCCGCTCCCAAGCCCTGGAATAATGTGCTCTGCTTCAACTAGATAAAGACATAAACAACTTCAATCTTCTAGACATCTTACAATCCGGTTTCAGAAAAGGCTGCAGCACGGAAACTGCCATGCTTAATATAATCACTGATATCCACTCTTCCCTTGACAACAGTGAATCCTGTCTATTCATTCTCCTTGACCTTTCAGCTGCCTATGATACAGTCAACCACAACTCCCTTCTCAACTAGCTCAAGTCCCGCTTTGGCCTTAACTGTCAGGTCCTTAAATGATTCACCTCATTTCTCCAACACAGAACACAAGTCAAAATGAACGACTGTCCATCCAACACCTCTCGAGTTTCCCTAGGCGTCCCCCAAGGCTCTATCCTCTCCCCTTCACTGTTTAACCTCTTTATGAAACCTCTTGCCCTCATCCTGAAACAAGCAGGAATCAACTACCACCTCTATGCTGCCGAGACACATTTGTTCTATAAGATTAGGTCTCACGCTGATGTACTTCCATCTCAACCATACCTTAAACAAGATCCAACGCTGGTTTCACTCCAACCATCTCAAAGTAAACCCTATGAAAACTGAAATGATCCTTTTCTCCCCCCAAAATAACGAACTGCCCATCCAAACCTGGATCTCTGACCTCAATACACTCCACTGCTCGCTCTCTTTGTCCAACTGAGCGAAATCCCTCGGTTTCACCATTGACAAAAATCTAACCCTCAACGACCACTTAAAAAACTCTGCTAAAGGAGCTCTCTTCACTCTCCATCACCTGAAGAAAATCAAACCCTTCATCCCTCCTGAAGACTTCAAATGGGTCTTCCAATCCCTGGTTCTCTCAAAAGTCGACTATGGGAACGCTATCCTCACAGGAACCCCAAAGTACACCTAGCCCCAATCAGATCTGTGCTCCACTTAGCAGCCAGGCTTATCACTGGCTATAAACGCATTGACCACATTTCCCCAGCCCTGAACGCTCTCAACTGGCTCCTCATCGAAGGTAGATCCACATACAACATACAAGACAGCATGCACTACACCAAAATGCCCCGCTGTACCTCACAAACAAACAAAGAAAAGTGGGCGGCTCCAGAATGACGAGAAGCACAAACACTTTCCTCCTCATCCCCCCCTTATTCAAAAAGAAAACCTCTAAATCCCGCTCCTTCTCTGGAAACGCACCGACCGTCTGGAATGCCCTCCCAAAGTAATTGTGCTGTAACCCCTCATACATTGCCTTCGAAAAAGACCTTAAACTGCACCTCCTCAACAAATACTGGGGTCCTTAAACTCAGCCCCTGACCTCCTTCGACCCTATCCTCCTCCACTTCACTCCCTCTCCTCTCCTCTCCCTCTCCCAGTCTAATCTATCCCACTCCACTCCCACCAACCTTTCCTCCTCCTTTTCTTAAAACCCCGCCTAGATGACCGTCCCCCCTCCCACAACCTGTTTTCCCCGCCTTCCTTTTAATATCTCACCCTCAGCCCTAAATCTTCCCCTGCACCAGCCACTGTATATGTTAATATGTTTTGCTTGTGCTATGTCTCTGTTTATTAGATTAGGACAGAACCCAATCATTTGAGGTTCCGTAAGCATCTAAAAACCTGGCTTTTTTAGCTTCAGCCCATAGTCCTGTCTTGTGTATCTGTGTTGGAGGATCTGCTAGCGCTCTGAGACATTCGGGTGATTTACGCGCTTTATAAATCTATTTTACATTTACATTTATATTACATTAGACAACTATGGAGTGTTTATTTTATTGATTGTTAATACTGTGTGTTTTTCTCTTTTGAGCAACTCGTGAATTCTTATTCTGGCTTTCTTTTCGCATGTGTAAAGCGCTCTGATACCCCCGGGTCTAGCCAGCGCTATGTAACACCTTTCAAATAAATAAATAAACGAGGCAGACGAAGATGCTTAAAGATGGATATGTCATCATCGTCATATTGCTGAAGCTAATGGTTTTGGTGTGAAAAGCTCTGAGCAGGACAAAACTGGATTTTGTGGCTGACAATCTCACTTTGCAGAGTGGATAGATTTGCCGCTGTGCACAATCCAAAGTTTTACCGCAGAACAATTTTTGAAAGTCAAAATTCTCTCATTGGGCAAAGAGGGAAGCTGGGCAGGGATCCTCAGGACTCGATACCTTTACTACAAATTTGCGAAACCTGTTTTCAGAGTAGCCTAAAAGTGACATTTGCAGTACCATTATGAAAAATCTGATTTATAAATTAAATCAGGTTTTTGAAATTTATTGGAAATAACTTTGAATCATACCAAGGCTTGTTTGAAGGTAAATGTAGCCAAACCTACACAGTGGAAATAGCTTTAGGTTTTAATTTGTTGTGATTTTCAAATATACAATGTTTCAGGTTTTCATATATTAGGCACCCTGTTTTGTCAGTTTATTAGATACTCTTTAGGGATTAACCCCCAGATTCATCAAAGTCCCGTTTTGCGAGTCCTTAATAGCGATTATTAAGGAATCGCTATTAAAGACTCGCAAAACGGGATTCATGTAGAAATCGCAATAATTATAGCGATTTCTACTGCCTCCTTATTTGCGATTCGCTAATTGCGAATCGCAAATAAGGAATGGCTTTCCCATTCATTCCTATGGGCCTCAAGGCCCATAGGAATGAATGGGGAGTCATTCCTTATTTGCGATTAGCAAATAGCGAATAGCAAATAAGGAAGCGATTTCAACGGTGCCAGGGTGTCTAAAGTGCATTTTTCTAAGTTTTCGCTATTTACCACGAAGTCTGACTTCGCGGTGTATAGCGGCCCCAGATTGCGAATTCGCAATTTTTAAATGGTTCATGAATTGCATTTAAGGAATCTCTAATTGAGATTCCTTAAATGCAATTATTCGCAAATTTGCGATTTCTACAAATGCGATTTTTGCATTTGGGATGATGAATCCCAAATGTAAAAATAGCGCTCGCAAAGGGCCAGATTCTCAGAATCTGGCCCTTTGCGAGCCGTTTTCGGCTTGATGAATCTGGCCCTAAATTAATATATATAGAAGTGGTTTTCTTATATGACCAAGGATCACTGTGCTTGTCATGTGTTGCTGCAGTCCTTTTAAACTAGAGAACAGCCAGACCACAATGTTGCTCTTGGCAGCCATATATTTATGCCCTATATATATGGTTGGCATATATGCACGCACATACATACACCCACACATGTGCATACACTTTTCCACATCTTCAAATTCAACATGTTATATCTCTGTACAAAGGCGTTATTATCAAAATCACAATTGATGAGCCAACAATTCACACATTTGAAGCATACACTGTCTTCCCAGCCCAGAGGGTTTCCTCAGTGATAGGCCTTTGTTCTAACCATTTCTCTGTACTGCCAGTGTATCTCAAAAGATAACCAGTATGACCCTACCTATTTATTTCCCAAAGACCTTGCTTGTCATGATTATGGATCACGTTTTAATCTAATATGTATTTGAATTTTTAGTGTGCACAATATGTTCTCAGTTTTTGTCTATCCTGGCAAATACTGCATCAAACTTGATGTTACTTGCCAAGCATGAGTATGTGGTCTTGATGGACAGGCTGTCCATGGAAGCTTTATGTGTTGAATCCATTTTGATGGATCCAGAAGATCATCACTGCCCTTGCGAAGCCTCATGTGTCAAAGAATATGTCATGCCGGGTGTGCCGGAGCTGCAAGTACAGACCATGAAGCACTCAGTGCTGGAGCATGCTAAAAATGCTGCTAAAATGCTACTGCTTTCATCCTCCAGGGAGAGCTTCTGTGTAAGATTATGGATTATCCCACACTGCAAGTGTATCCTATTTTTATTGACAAAGGCAAACGGGACAAATGATGGACGGAATGCTGAAAAATGCAAACATTCACTCCTTAATCTATTGTTCTTTGGCTCATAACGCCACCCCAGTTTGCATCCAGCCATTTGCAAATCAGTCTTGACCTTATTCCTCATGGAAGCAGTCCAGCCCGAACTGCCAAGCCAGTTCCTCCCTAGACCGGAAACAAGCATCCTGGGACTGGTTTCGGGACATCAACCCTCATCAGTCAGACTAGCCTGACTCCAGTGGTGCAGTGAGTGCGGGACCCACGTCAGGCACACCCTTCTCACTTAGGGCGACCAAAGCAAAAGGATGCTTGTTTCTAGTCCAGAGAGGACCTGGCCTGGCAGTTCGGGCTAGACTGTTCCTGTGGGGAGCATGTTCAAGACTGATTTGCATATGGCTGGGTCCAAGCTTGGGTGGCATGGTGAGCATTACATAGATCTCTGCTCCAAAGGCAGATTCTCCGAACATGTAAGTATATATTTTAGTAGTAAATGTGGGAGGGACATAATGGAGTAGGTACAAAATGGGAAATAGTTACAACTAAAGGAGATGGGATTAGGGAAGATTAAGGATGAGTTCAGGAAGGGATAGGGAGGGATTTAGAGACATGCACCCAAACCCCAAAGAGGAAGTCCATTGCTATTTGTAAACTGCAGTTTTAAATATACAACAGCCAAACAGGGACCTAAAACAGTGGTAATTTACTATGACTTAGAGCTGGAGTAAGTCCAGAACCACTCATGGTAAATGGTTTCACACACACCAACACACACAGATCTCTCTCTCTCTCTATATATATTACCCTTTAACGTAATGAGGCAACTGCCTCGTCCATGATGCATTTCGACGGCTCACACGCGGTCTTGATCACATAAACACGCTGCATTGACTATTAACCTTTTAAAGCCTCAAACATCCTTTGTGCCCCTATTAATGGACAGAGTCAACATTATAAACTACATTGTAAATGCATCGTAATCACAATACACAAATGTATAAATTATTTAAATAAAGGTAAATACATAAAACACATTCATATTACTGTGTTTATTCATTATCACTGGGCATGAGCATATTATTAACTTGTATTTGCCTTAAAAAAATTATTTTGTTGGTTATAACATTTTCTTGAGTAGTCTAGCGTTGTGTCACCATAATGTTGACTCATATTTATAATAACATATAATATCGCCTTCGATTTCCAGCTCTATAATCACATCCATTTAATGTTGCATATAGCAGTACATCATTATTGCATGCATACATCTATTTGGATAACACTTTGTTATAGTGAAATGTCTCTAATAAGAGTTAAGTCCTGAATATATATATATATATATATATATATATATATATATATATTGACCAAAGTATGTTATTGCTCATTATTTGTGCTCTCACACCCAAGCGCTTGACAGAACATATTTACATGACTATTCAGTGTATGTGAACATATTAAATATGTAGTGTGTCTCAAAGCCTAATGTCCTACATTAAAATTTCCTAAAGCGCAAAGTGCTGATAAAGTGCAAACAGTGTATGAAAGTGCTGAAAAATAGAGAACCCTGATACCTGTTTAACTTAATATTGTTATGTTATGTTATGTTAAGGCCGTACTTTTAGAGCGCACGGCTGCCCAAAAGGGCGTCCCGGCGCTTTGGCAAAGAGACCAGACACCTAAAAACACAAAAGGCAGCAGCACTACAGTCTTAATCATTACGCGGAAAAGAGCAAGGTCTTCAGCTCTTTCCTAAAAGCCAGGAGACTCGTAGCTTTACGCAGGGAGAGAGGAAGCTCGTTCCAACATCGAGCGACCACAAATTGAAAGGATCGTTTTCCCATCCGGACACGCTTGGCCGGGGGCACCTCCAGTTTAGCCAAATCGGCAGATCGTAACATCCTTCGCGGCACATAGAAGACAGTCCGCTTCCTAATATAATTAGGGCCGATAGAATGAAGGGCTTTAAAGGCCAGCGTGAGAATTTTAAATCGGATTCTTTTAGAGATAGGCAGCCAATGCAACTTATTCAAAAGCAGTTGGACGCTGGCTCTCCTCGGCAAGCCGAAAATAGCTCTGGCCGCCGAATTTTGAACAATTTGCAATCTGGCCAGGAGATACTTAGGCAGACCCGCAAAAAGCGCATTAGCGTAATCTAGCCTAGATCCCACTAACGCCTGAACTACTGTCTTCCGATATTGAAGGGACAGCAGAGGAAGAAACTTCCTTAGCATCTTGAGGATGCCAAAACATTTCCCAGATATCCCCATAATGTGTGGGCTAAATTGATTCATATTGTTCTGCAAATACACTTATCCCTCTGATTAGATATATTAAATTGCTGGTTCGTTGTACAAAAACAACAAATACCCATAAAGACACCCTTTGTTATCCTTGATTGTCAGTTTTCGTTAGTTTAACAACACTGCTAATGTCATCTATTAAAATCTATACATTTTATTTAAAATGCTAATATGAATGTGGGGTAGGGAACTTTATCAATAATTAAATAATGTGCCTAGTTCTATCATTGTATCTGAAAACTGAAGTCGATGAACTTGCTGGTCATAACAATTATGGAGAGTCTCACTCGTGTTAAGCCCATTAGGTATTTTCGAATCAAGCTCAAGAATAAATTTAGATTCCAGTTGTCTCCGAAGTTTCTCTCTATTGCCCCCTCTTCTTAAAACAGGTACTGCGCCTATTACAAAATATTTTAAATCAGTTTTGTTACATACCATTTTAAAATGTCGGGCTACAGGATATGACAGATCAGTTTACTATGGCTCTCAAGTGCTGTAACATTCTGGTGTGGACTTGCAATTTAGTGCTTCCCACGAATTGTAGACCACCAAAGCACTCAAGCACAAAAACCCCGTACTCAGTCCTGCATGTATAATGACCTCTGATAATAACCGTTTTTTCCATATCTAGTCATGTTCATACCAAATGTACATGCTCTGCATGAACTACATTTGTAAAATCCATTTCTAGAGGATAACCAATTTGACCTAGAACTCACTTCAGGGCTGCTACTAACCAAAGAATTATGCATGGAAGGAGCTCATCAGAATGTAAGTGTGGGTTTATCAGGGAGGATCTGGCCCAATGTAATATCTGTCAAAATAATGGGTCATTGTTTTTTATTATGGATCTTATTTGCCTCTCATGTTTGCAGAACGTTGTAATAAGCCTAATGCCATCTGATGTATTAGATTTTGTACTCTCCCCTTCATGATTGTTCTCGATATTGCTGGAAGCCTTGAATAGAATGGACGCCCTAGTTTTGGCATTGGCTTTCATCTTAGCTAAATTCAAACTATTTGAACGCAAGCCTTGTTCTACAAATCTGTCAGTAGCCTCCTTTTGGCATACCGCCAAATCAACTTCTGAGCTCCAGATTTTCCTAATTGTGAGGTATTCTCCTTATGGGAAACTGCATATGAGATGTCTAGGGTCTGAACTCATAGCATGGAGAACTGAGTTCCCCGTCGTTTCTGTGAAGCTTAGATTACATTCAACCTTTGCTGAGGTATATTTGCACATCAAAATGGCTGCTGATTTGAGCAGGGAATTGCAGGTTCAATGTGTATGAATTAATTTGTTTCACAAATAATTGGTCGCCCAGGTATTGGTGGAATCCCTCTGTGTCCCTTAGGGATACAGTATATTACTGGACTCACCGGGAATTCATTATTCAAAAAGGAAAATTAATCCTTTGAGATCAAACCTTCTCATTTCCATTGAGTCGAATTGTACTTGACAGCAGATTTAACAGATTTTACTTCATCTTTCCATATCCTCAAGTGCTTGTAAGGCCTTCAGTGCTTCCACATCTGAGGTCTGTAATGTGTCCTGTTGGATATCACACATTTTGCTTATTTTGGATGGCTGTTCAGTTGCATTTTTAAGTTTGAAGAATTTCATCAGCTTCAGTTTTCTTATAAATTTAAAGACATCAAATCTGATCTGATTGTAATTAAAGTTACTTTCTGGACAGACTTTAAGACCCAGGGATAATAATTGGATTTCACTTTTGTTAGTTGTATGTCCGTTAAGTTAATGGCCGTCTTATTGTTAATTTTTATTTCTGCCTCTGCCTATATATGTATACCGAGAAGAAAAAATGCCAACCCACTTTGTGTAGTTTGCTCTAAATTATAAGCAACAGATCAATATTATTTTTGATATGTTAGGTATATTTATTTTTACCTTTTCTTTAGATTCTACTTTTTGAAAAAATCATTGATTAATGTCAGAAAGACAACACAACACATATAACACATATGTACATCAACTTATACAATACATTTACCAAAAAAACATTGTTACATAAATATATACATTCACTGTACACAGCATGACTTATGCATTTCTATTTTTAACTGTTCAAAAGGCGAATATCAACTCTTTGCCTTATTTAACCATCAGTGATTACAGTGTTAAGAACAGTAGTGAACAAAGTCACGATCAACCAGAGATATTAAGCAGTAGTTCTATGAATCAATAATTATAAATATTTCTAGTTTTTATCTCCGTTCTGCCGACGCGTTTCGAACACCATACACCAGTTATGGGTTCTCCTCAGGGCCTTGTCACTTCTATCTGCATGTGTGTAAAGAAGAGAAAAGCACCAAAAGGTGTTTTAGTGTCATTTCTCATAGCCTCCTGTTTTCGTTTACATTATACTCTTATACCGAATACATGTTTACAGGAAAGGTAACATGTATTTTTGTATGATTGGTTCTCGGGTGTCTGTAAACATTTGAAACAGTTCGCAGCGGCCGCCATCTTGTGTCTCGGTAGGATTGAGACACAAGAGGTGGCAAAAATCAATGGGGGGAAATGAGCAAAAGGGGGCAGGGTACACCCCCCTGACCCCCTAGTTTTGATGTGGGGGCCATAAAAGGGTCCCGCGGGTAAAAAAAAAAAAAAAAAAAAAAAAAAAAACGATTTTCGCGGGGGGAGCGCCCGGTACGCGCACCGGGGAGCTTACGGGGGAGCGTACCATGGAGATAAAAAATGACAGACTTTTTTTAAAAAAAAAATAGCATTTTTTTATAAATTGGAGGTAGTTCTGAAAAGAACTGTTTTTTTTTTATTTTGTTGTTTTATATTTTTTTAGACTTTTTAAAACGATTTTATATTTTTTTGGGATTTTTGTCAAGGGAAAAACAAAAAACAGGGATTCCAAAACTGCTCAACAGGAGCAAAAAAATGTGAACATTTAGGGACTGTCAGGGCAGCGGTGTTGCTGTTTCTTTATGGCAATGAGTTCAACACTCTGCTCCCCATAGCAGAGCAGTTCGTCACACTCCGTGCACAGAAATTTGATGCCTGCAAACTCTGGCTGTATGTTAGGGACCATTCTTCGACGGGATGGTCCCGAAGGTGTTGCTCCACCAGTGGAGGTGCTGCCGCCATCTGTGGGTAATTTCCGTGCCAGCTCTCTGACACTCTCCCTCGCAAAGTTGTTTGGGTGTCTTCTTTTGACATGCCTGATTAAATTGGCATTTCCAAAACTATATTTTTTCAGAGGATTGCCTCTGGATAAAGTACTACCACATATTTTGCAGGTTACTTTTGGAGCGTTGACTTTTTTTTGTCCTTCATTGATGTCATAAAATTTCCAGATGAAATGTTTTTTTTTCTTCTGCTGAGGAGGGTCCTCCTCTAAAAATCCGTCGGAATCACTGCTGGATGACTCTCTTGCAGCCATTGCTGTAGATTAGGAAAGTAGGAGATGAAGACAGTACACAGAACAGATCTTGCTCTCTCCAAGTACAAAGCAATAGTGAGAGAAATGGGTGGGTTTCACACAATTTGGAAAAAAAAAAGTTCTGAACCAATGAAAAGTGTTATTTTAAAGTCACATGGCTTGACGCGCTTACGCTACGCGCCCCGGGGCGCGTCCCAGGGCGTGTAGCGTAAGCGCATCGGGGCGCTTACGTAGCGCGATCGTATGCGCTTCCGGGTGCGCTTATGCGGTGCGTCATAAGACGCATTTCGCGGCTACGCGATACGTGTCTTATGACGCAAGACGTGGCGGCTACGCAATACGTCACGATGTTGTTTTCGTTCGCGGCAATAGCGCTATCGGGACGCTCATCAGTACGCGCCCCGAGGCGCGCCGCAAGATTGCGCTTACCCGTGCGTTTACCGGTCCGCGCCCCAGGAGCGCACCGAAAAGAATTAAAAAAAAAATAATAATATAAATTTCGCTTTAAAATTTATTATTTTTAAAAAATATAAAGATTTGCTATTAAAAAACCTATGAAATTCACTGAAAAAACCATAGGTTATAGACCATATATAGTTAGGAATTAGCATTTACAAAACCTTGAAAATTCACTGAAAAAACCATAGGTTATAGACCATATATAGTTAGGAATTAGCATTTAAAAAACCTTATTTTACTCACACAAAACCATTGAAATTCCATATATAGTTAGTTGCACTAACTATATATCGCGCACCCCCCATCCACTGCTGATGATGTCACATATTACATCATTCATGACATGGTCAGTGACATCACTGATGACATCACTGATGACATCTCAAATGACATCACTGATGACGATACGATGCACCTCCTGACACTCTAATCTAACCTATGATACATCCAGTGTTAAATACAGAATATAACTTTTTAAACCATTGACACACCAATACTAGTTACTACATACGCACTCACTGATTCCTATGTCTACACACACATTCACTCATACACCCATACAATCATTCATACATACAATCACTCATCTTTACAACACTATCATATGCACTCATACACCTATACAGACACTCACACTCTGCCACTCATCCATGGAGTTACTCACACACCTAGTCAGTCCTGTAAAGAATCAATCACACTTCCATTTTCTAATCTATACAGTTAAACATAGAGTACCTTACATTTTCAAACATATACTAACACATACTTACTCTCTTATACAATCATTGATACAAGTACACATTGATCTGCACAGAGTCACACATCTCCCAGCCAGCCACACACACACTCAGTCTCCCATACAAATACTTGGACAATCAATCAATAACCCATATAGTTACTCATATAGCTACTGATCAACACATGCAGCAGTTTACAGAACAACAGACGTAATGATGCACAAATTAAGACAGTTTAGCCAGTTACCCATGCACTCAGTGAGACACATTTAATCACTCACTCATACAGTCAGTCACGCACCTACTAAATCCTTCATCCAGACACTTATACATCTACTCATTCTTCAATATGTAAAACATATTTAAATTTTACAGAAACACACAGTCACTGGATGATGTCATCAGTGATGTCATCAGTGATGTCATTTGAGATGTCATCAGTGATGTCATCAGTGATGTCACTGACCATGTCATGAATGATGTAATATGTGACATCATCAGCAGTGGATTGCGGGTGCGCGATATATAGTTAGTGCAACTAACTATATATGGAATTTCAATGGTTTTGTGTGAGTAAAATAAGGTTTTTTAAATGCTAATTCCTACCTATATATGGTCTATAACCTATGGTTTTTTCAGTGAATATATATATATATATATATATATATATATATATATATATATATATATATATTGTATGCTCAAAATCCTCCCACTTCGGAAAGGAAGACAGCACTCCGGTAGCGGCAGTCAGCAGCGGTTTATTTTAGCAACAAACAAACGTTTTGGCGTTAGCCTTCGTCAGTGTCAGTGATTAGGGAACGTGTGAATGTTGAGTTTAAAAATGCCTTAGTTGTATTAAAAAATGTTTTATTAGCTGATCAATAAGACATATTAAAAATGTGTTGGAAAACTAGACCAACTAAGTTGATTGGTCTGTTTCCAGTAATATTAAGTGATGGTCAACATGTTTCTCGAGACCTGGTTCAGAGGGAGCATGCAGGTCTACTAACGGGAGCCTAGCGTCGCGGGCGGTATGCCAAATGCGCTACCACCCCCCTCCTCTATATATATATATATATCTCAAAACAATACCCTTTCGTGCATAGAGTGAGGCATACATTATGCAAAAAAAAGAAGCAGAGAACTCTGGGTAGTTCTTAAGTTTAGATGGAAAGCAGCTCCGGTAGAGCATTCTCAACACCAGCGACACTCTAATATGCTTTTCTGTCAAAGTCTTGAAGCATAGGATTAGCACAGCGCCATCCACACCGAGATAGAAAGGGTCAACGTCTTTTGACATTTCCTTAGCAAAACCTTTAAGCATAGGATTAGTACAGTGCTATCCATGCTGTGCTGTAAAATGACCACACAAATGTAAAAAAAGAGCAAATGTCAAAATAAACCTCTATTTAAATAATCCCTGTCATTCACCGGTATCAGGCTGACTGAGAACTCAAATGCTGTGTAAAATGCAAAAAACGTCATATGGCTGTGACCATTGAGCCTAGTAACGAATGAATCCACTTTGGCACATCATAATAAAGCCATACATAGAAAGTGGTACACAATCTTTGCTACTCATGCTAGAATAAACATGAGTGGGTTGCGTGTAAAAACACCTTAATGATGTTAAGTGACAATATCGGCTATTCAATAATGACATGGTTACGAGGGAAATATATATATATATATATATATATATATATATATATATATATATATGTTCACGAAAGGTGTCCCCCTGTGAGGACGCACTTAAAAAACCAGGCAAATCCTGCACCTTGAAGCAGCATTCATTTATTCATCTGAAACCAGACATCACAGTGCTTGTATATAATCCTTTACCCTACGCGTTTCAGAGCTACAAGCTCCTTGCTCACGGGCTTCGTGCAATGTCAGCAGGCAGGATTAGGTGAAATACCGAGTCAGTTGATTTGTTGGCTTTAAACATCTTCCGATGAGTCACGCCCTCTGGTGGGTTAATTAATTGATTCAGCCTTCTGGGACTCGTAGTTTTTCACCTCAATAAACACATATATATGTATATAATCCTTTACCCTACGCGTTTCAGAGCTACAAGCTCCTTGCTCACGGGCTTCGTGCAATGTCAGCAGGCAGGATTAGGTGAAATACCGAGTCAGTTGATTTGTTGGCTTTAAACATCTTCCGATGAGTAACGCCCTCTGGTGGGTTAATTAATTGATTCAGCCTTCTGGGACTCAGAGTTTTTCAACTCGATAAACACATCCTTCAGTGGATTCTGCCTATTTGACATCTGATTTGGCACAATTTTTAACTCTCTGGTGAGTACCAACCACTCGATTCCGGTTAGCTTACACTCCTGTTTTGATCCACAAAGGCGCTGTAACAGATAGTCTGTGCATCGTGGCCCGCCCTGCTGAAAATAATGGCGGGCCACAACGCACAGACTATCTGTTACAGCGCCTTTGTGGATCAAAACAGGAGTGTAAGCTAACCGGAATCGAGTGGTTGGTATAGGTGTATGTGATTGTCACGTGGATGATGTCATCAGTGATGTCATTTGAGATGTCATCAGTGATGTCACTGACCATGTCATGAATGATCTAATATGTGACATCATCAGCAGTGGATTGCGGGTGCGCGAAATATAGTTAGTACAACTAACTATATAGGAGCAATTTCAATGGTTTTGTATGAGTAAAATGTCCAGCTAACTATAACACCACTAAAACTTATAGGGGTATATTACCAACAACTAGCGATAATTTTTGTCTCTAACTTGTTTAGAGACAAAAATTATCGCCGCACATCGGCGATTTTTATCGCAGATAAACCTTGCTATTAGCAAGGTTTATCGCAAATGCGATAAAAAACGGCCGCAATGCATGAATATCGCTGAAAAGTCAGCGATATTCATGCATTATCGAGCAAATGCTCTTAGCCATGTTATCCACCTCCCATTGGATAACATGGTGAAGAACTGCTCAGGGCAGGTGTTAGCTTTTGGAGATATTCGCGCTTAGCGCGAATATCTCCAAAAGTTGGTAATAGGAGATAGCGATGTTAGCGACTGTTTCCAGTCGCTAACATCTTGGCACGCCCACTTTGCATGTCATTAGTGATAAATATCACTGACATGCAAAGCGGGGCCCAAGATGGTCGCTATCTCCTATTAGCTGTCACTAACTGGTGTTAGCGACAGCTTGGTAATAGGGAGATAATTTTATCTCCGCTTTCTTGGCTTTTAAAGCCAAAAAAGCGGAGATAAACCCCTTGATAATATACCCCATAGTTTTTTGAGTGAATTTTCAAAGGTTTTTTAAAAGCTAATTCCTAACTATATAACTCCTGAAACCTATATATATACTAGCAGCCCGTCCCGACGTTGTCCGGGTATGAATTGCTGCCGGCCAGTAGTATATTTTTTTGTAGGATTTCGTTTTGATAGCATTTCTTATCTGTGACAGGCCTGTGAAACGCTCCGATTCACAGTGCACTGCTGATGCACTTACGAGTGCACGTTCAGTAATGTGTGAACTCGAGTTTCCCTACTTTTCCTTGCAATTTTATATAGCGCGAACTCGACAACATGGCATGAGCACAATTTACATTACAGAAGAACATATTCATTTGTGGTAGGCACAGGGAGACAAAGCGATTTGCCTGGAATCACAGGATGTTGAGCTGATGCCGAGATTCGAACCTAGCTCCCCAGCTCTAAAGTTCGCAATTCTAGAACTTGTGGCGGGAGATGTATCTAAAAGTGTATGTCGGTGCTGGCCATCAATGAGAGAGACCTGTGCATTTTTCAAATAGGTGGTGAAAAAATATGAGTATGTTGCTGGAGATGTGGGCCGCCGTGTCACCAATGTACTTACCGGGGGAGGGTAAACACCCATTATTCCGCAACTTTCGTTCCGCATACCATCACTCCGCATACTTTCATTACGAAAGTACCATGACTCCACAATGCCATTATAACGCATGGCATTACATTTTATTCGCTTTTACCACGCATACATTTACAACGAAATTCGGTGTAAATGCATGAATGGTAAAAGCATGGTTTTTTTAATAATGTTTGGATAAGGTAAGTATGGGTATAGGGGTATATCTTTTGGGGTACTGAGGTATATGTTTTGGGGTGTTTGGGTATTTTAAGGGTTCAGATATAGTTTTGGGTTATGGGGTAGAGGGGTAGTTTTAGGGTTTAGGGATAGGTATGGGTTTTGGGGTACAGGGGTATTTCTAGGGTCTGGGCTAGGTTTGGGTTTTGGGGTATAGGGGTATTTTTAGGGTTCAGGGGTAGTTTTGGGTTTTGGGGTACAGGGATATTTTAAGGGTTCAGGGCTAGGTTTGGGTTTTGGAGTACAGGGGTATTTTTAGTGTTCAGGGCTAGGTTTGGGTTTTGGGGTACAGGGGTATTTTAGGGTTCAGGGGTAGGTTTGGGTTTTGGGGTACAGAGTTATTTTTAGGGTTCAGGGCTAGGTTTTGGTTTTGGGGTACAGGGATATTTTTAGGGTTCAGGGGTAAGTTTGGGTTTTTGGGTACAGGGGTATTTTAAGGGTACAGGGCTATGTTTGGGTTTTGGGGTACAGGGGTATTTTATGGTTCAGGGGTGGTTTTGGGGTACATTGGTATTTTTAGGGTTCAGAGCTAGGTTTGGGTTTTGGGGTGCAGGGGTATTTTTAGGGTTCAGGGGTAGGTTTGGGTTTTGAGGTGCAGGGGTATTTATAGGGTTCAGGGCTAGGTTTGGGTTTTGGGGTACAGGGGTATTTTTAGGGTTTAGGGATAGGTTTGAGTTTTGGGGTACAGGGTATATTTATAGGGTAAAGATGGGTTTGTGTTTAAGGGTGTTGGGGTATTTTAAGGAGTAAGGGTGGGTTATGATTATGGGGTGCAGGGGTATTTAAAGGGAACAGGGTGGGATTAGCACACGATATGAGACATGGCATGAAGGGCGGAACGTACCACACGCCCCCAGCGTTTGTCACACCCCCAGCACACACCCACAGCACAATGCAGACATGCCCACAAGGGACTACTTTGCTGACACGGTTCTTTTACCTTTAAAATATATATGGTGGGCGTCTCCATAGCCTATGTCCTTCTGCTGCAACTGCCCTTTCCAACGCTGTATTGGGTGTTGTGATTGGTGCTGTGGTTCCTGAGATTACCCGCCTCAAAGGTTTGGGCTCTCTCTTTATTATATTAGTGTATATATATATATATATATATATATATATATAAATCCATCAACCATGTCCCGCTTCAAGGAACACACACGGAGCACTCGTCGGTTTGGGAAGCCTTTATTCCACCCAGCATGACGTGTTTCGTAATTCCGACTTTTTCAAATGCTTTTCGGTGGAAAAAGGACATCTCTTGCCTTTCAGTGTCTTCAAAAACCTCATTGGGCTCCTCCTGCTCGGTTTCAGCAAAGAAGGACTGCACTTTCAAGTAGTCTCTCTAAATTGTTCATGGCCGTCATCTTTGAGTGTATGCACCTCTGTTGAAATACCTTTGTGGTGTTCTCTTTACAGTGGTTATCCTTTATTGTAAGCTTCCATTCAGTGATGGGATAAAGGGGTGCATGCCTCAAAGATTGCACATTACCATTGTGCTTCTCATTGGAGGCTTCGGAGTTCATTACACCTACCATTCATCAGCTGCTTAGCGGTCATTCATAAATCTGTACCTGAGGATACATATTTTTGTAAATTGCACTCTTTCATGTTGTCATGAACCAACTGGTTGTTGGCAGTTACGTCAATTTCTTCATCGCGGCAGTTCAGGCAGTGCACATAATAGATTCCAAACAAATGCCACCTATGCTGCAGAACTCCTTATGTGATGGGTGCTTCCTTCGTGCAAGTGGCAAGTGGCACAGATTTTGCGAGGGGACTCATAGCCCCCCACACGCCCCGGGGACCCCCACTTCCCCACTAAGTTTTTAATTTGGGGTCCATTATGGACTCCCAAGCCCAGGGGACCACCATCCCTCGGGGTTTTTCAAATGGTGGGAGGGAGGCCACGTGACCCCCCTCCTGGAGCCCTTGATGGTCCTGGGGATCGCCACCCCCAGGGTCAGCTCCTGCAGTGTCTCGGGGTGCCCACCCCGGGACACTGCAGTTTGCAATTATAGGGCGGGAGCGTCACTGCTCCCACCCTGTCATTGCAAACTGCTTTGCTTCATTGAAGCGAGAGCAGGTTTCCCTGCTCTCGCTTCAATGAAGCAAAGCAGATTGCTTTTCCAACGAAGAGGGCCAGCCCCAGAGGATGGGGTCCCGGGGGCTACAAGTGGCTCAGGAGCGGGGCCACGCAGCCCCCCTCCCCTTTTAATAACATTTTTATTTAAATGTGGTAGGCTGGCCTGGGGCCATATTAGGCCACGTAGCCCCCTCCAAATATTTTTTTAAAATGGCCATACGAATTTCGTAGCACGCACTGCATCGCATTTTGCGATGCAAGGTGGGCTACGAAATTCGTTTTATTAAATAAATTGTTTACTTACCTGCATTTATCCATATGCCGGTATTTAGCACCCACCACTCTGCCCCTCCCCCTCCCCACCTCCCTGCCCCACCGTAACTCCCTCCACGGGCCGTGGCTGCCTTTGGGGTACCTCAGTACTGAATACCAGGAGTTTGTTGCCAGGTATTATGGATACTATAACCCACCAGTCTTGCCATAACATTGCACGTATTACTGAATATTGGTGACTGGAAACAATTGTATTAATGACATATGGACTGATGGATCAAAATTAAAATATGCTTGCATGTGTTCATTTTTCTCTGCCTAATTATTAGTGATATAGGTTTTACAACACCATGATTTACTCTGTGTGGAAGAACCTGATCTGATTTTCCTAGCAGTAAAAACGATCTGGGAAAATGTGACGGGACTTATTACTACTTTTGCAGTCCGACCTCTGAAGCTTCATCCACCACAAGTACACAATGCTGACGGTCTGGAGACCCCACATTATTACTAAACCACTGTGCCGGCAGTGTTCAAGCCGCGGTTTTGGCTGTCTGCATTCTTTGGCTCAGTGAATGAGCCTTAAGCCAATGCAACAACCCAGCAGCATCTGCACTGTTGTGTGTTCATTGCTGGCATACACCATGTCATGCATGCCACACAGTGCACGCATGGGGGGCCCAACATTTGTCCCCGGTAACATAATAAAATGGGCAACGACGCTGGAAGGCCCTGTTTGGGGCCCACTCTTTATTGTTCCATCAGCTCTGTCTCCATTCCTCCACCCTGTGAACACCGTCAGCACTGCAGGATCCAGGATCCTGGCGGTGCCGGCGTTGTTGTGGTGGGCTGGTAGCTGTCCAACTGCCATATTCGTAATCAAGCTGTCCGACCGCCTAGGTTACGGCGGTCGGACTATCACCATGGATTTGTCAGTCTAGAGACCGCCAAACTTGTAATAAGCCCCTTAGGCTGCAGCAGTGGAGAAGTATCTTGCCTTCTTTTTTTCAAAGAAAGGAAAGCCTAAATGTGTCCCACTGCTAGAAAAAAAATTCTCTCCCCTCCCTCAGCCTCCACCCCATACCCTAACACCCACATACATTTACCACAAGCTTAGAGCAGGTGGCAAATGTATGCAGTAAAATTGCATAGCATAGGCGATTCAGTGTGTTTTTACAGATGTAAATATCTACCTAACACAGTAATTCCCTACTCTGTGAGGTTTATCTCATAATTGCACAGTACTGGGGCAATTTTACTGCACAGAAAATTACCATACCATGCAACTAAATAGTAGGGCGACGGAGATGAATATCATCCCTCCACTTTGATGACTTTTAATTATAATCCTAGTTGTGATTATGCCTACTGTTTGTTACAGTCACTTTGTTGTATAGCATTTTAGGACCCTGGGGTAATTTTCCCGATTCATGCCCTTATTTAGGTATAAATCACCTTGTCCTTATATAGGCATAGAAATCGTAACCATATTTAGACATAGCTCATGCAGTCCAAATACGGCATGGCTATTTCCACTAGTTCCGAAAATCCACAACGATTTCTTGGAAAACTCGGGTTCAGCAGTTAGAGACTTCCCCATGCTTGAATATTGATTTATCCAAGAACTCATGGAGTTTTCAAAGAGCTGAGGCTCTTTGATGATGTTATTATGTCCACCTTTACGTCAAACTCGGCACCTTCAAGGTATAAATATGCCCACACTTGCCCAAGCAAACACACGGTGGTTTGGAGCAGTTCGACTATCTATTTGCCCGACGCATCCTGCTACACCAAGTGCTGAAGGAAGCCGACTCTCCAACAGACGTACTGAGAAAGACGCTGTCTTTTCTCTTGCTGAGAAATCCAGCTCCAGTGTTTCCAAGCTCACCTTGCGGGGTGTTGGGACATCGAGTCCTGAGACTGACCTACTTCATTCTAAACCAAGGTACGGAGCTGATTAGACCCTAAGAGAAATCTTGGTTAGATTCTTGGCAAAAGAATACTAAACTTATGCTACATCATACTTACTACTTCCCTCGTACTAGACTCAGGTGAGGTACATCGTTAGGCGTATTTTAGAAGCACCAGTTGAGTACTTTTAGTCTTTATATATTTATGTATATATTTTATGGCTTAGAAACCGTACCATGCTTTTACAGTATTATTTTATAATACTCTTCTTGAGGTACGCATTATACTTTACAGCCAGTCTTACGATTGTAGCTGTTCATTTCTTCTGCATGAGAAAGAAGACTGTTCAATAAATACTTTTATTGAAAACGCCCGTCTCTCTATTTCTCTGCACCTCTGGTGAAACGAAGCATGCACGAATGACTGAGTAAAATATCTATCTATTATTTCCACGACTCTGAAGATTAGTTTTATCTTGGGGAAACAAAGTTGTCATGTTTATGCGGTTGTCAGAAACTAATCCCTTCTTGTGAACTCGAGAAAGTTTCTAGTGACCCCTGAGCTAGCTGGCACTCACAATTAAGTCTAATATATTCGATAGAGTCCTAGTAGACACAAGTCCTACCTCACATCTATAGGATATATTATTCCAATGCGCAGAGCCTATTGGGAATATAGGAACTACACTACAACTTTCTGATCCACACATATATGCTGAGGGTTGACAAATGTTTTTTTAGACGTTCTTAATTGATAATCGTGTTAGTCTACGCTTAGGGGCAGACGTTCAAACTCATTTTATGGTTGCAAGCCTTGCAATTCATAATGGCAGGATTGTAACAAGCAAATGGGTTTTTCATATGCACTAAAACCATTCAGTTAATCAGTAACATTTTAACAAATCGCTAAATGGGTTTAGGAAATGGTTAGGAATATCCATTTGGAAGAGAAGTGTTTAGGGCATCACTTCCATATAGAAATTCCTTATGATAGGTAAAATGTTTTGCAAATGTTTTTCAAATTAAATTCAGTCACAAAAACGTTAATATTTCCCTGCCCACTGAAAGGGAGTGATAATCTATTCAACAAACAACAAGGGGTTCACAAGGGATCCCTCCCCCTTTACAAATGGTACCACTGCCAACTCTTGACAAATATTTTTAGATTTTTGAGGAAAACGGGCTGTATAAAAAAAAGAGAGATTCCTTTATTTGAAAACAATAACAGAGTCCAGCAGGCCATCTGATGCAGTGAATCGTAGTGCGTGGCAATTTGTGACTTACCCCATTACTATTCATGAGGTATATCGAATTGTAACCCACTGCGTTTCGGTATTATGTGAATCAACTTATTAGTTCATAGGTCAGTTCCAAATATAGTATAGAACTTGCAAAAAATTGGTGTGCAAATTGCAATCGTTTTTTGCAAATCCCATCTTAGTACATATTACCCTGCATCTTTCTGGTGCTATGCGGTTTAATGTATTGTCTTTGTTTTCCTGTGCTCCACATGCATCATCAGACCTGCTGAATACAAGGGAAGCCTAAATAGGAACAATTCAATTGTAGCATGAGCTGTGGCCTTGGGGAAATATATTCTTTCCTGCAGTCCTGTATTTCAGGGGTATTCCGTTCCTTTGTTGCTCCTGGGACCTTTAGGTGAGACCAAAAATATGTTAAGAGTCTCTCAATGGATGTGGCCCTAGAAATAGAATTCTAAGAAATATCCAAAAGAGACATGGGAAAATCATGGGCCATAAACAATAAAACATTTAAAATGTAAAATTAGGAAGTGGCAATAAAATGTTAAGTCAAACGGAATGAAACAGTAAGAGAAGCCATGGCACACCAATGGTAAACAATGATATTCATAGTTCTACTTTACATCAGTGCTACAAAGGGGATATCTAGGGATATTACACTGCAGCTCCAGTGTGTCATAGGTTGGTAGGTACAGTGTTTACCTTAAGCCTGCGAGGGACACACATTGAGAGCCCTAGAGGGCCACTTTCCCTTTACAATTTTCCATTATCAGATCTGGGAAGTCCTGGCCCACTAAGAGAGCTGCGTAATACTAACTTTCATATCCCTAACACAATAAAGAGCTTCTGTCGCTTAATAACAATTTACTTTTAGAGTTGGAAAGTAAGTCAATGTCTAGGAACATAGGTTCCATTTAAGTGCTTTAGAACTTTATTGATAAGTCAAGTTTAGGTACAAAAAATAAGTCAGATGTTTTTATTCTTTTGCTGCACTTTTCAAATACGTGTTACGTTTTTCAGTGAAAATATATAATAAATGTATTTCGGTTTGTTGATAGAAAAGACTAAATATTAAGGTCCTAAGAGTAGTTTACCTTTTGAATTACATTCAGCTGAGAAACGTTACGGTAACTTAATTGTATTTTTTACCAGTCTGCAAACACATTCTGAAACAATATTAATCATGCTCTATAATGTCTGTAGGAAAAGGTATACATGAACAATATATTTTCTTTACATTTACATTACTGATTTTACAGTAAGGATATTACACATTTTAAAAAGAAAAGTAACTATGCAGTTTAGGTAATATGTTCATTTTCTACATCAACAGTTGCTGTCAGCTACAAAGCAGTACACAATTTGTTAACATATGTCTTCCATTCCAAGTGTGTTTTATTTTATTGAACAGATTTGTGCTTGCTTGCTACTTAAAGAGAGCGGTAACAATTTTAGAATCACTGCATTCAGTTGAGAACATCTTTTAACTGAAAATGTAAACAGGCTGCATACTGTATGTGACATAAGGAATTTCTATTTCTCCTTACATAACCTTTGCAGGTCACAGTGATCTGGTCATTTTGAAAATGAAGAAAGCTTTTGAAATTTCCAGTCAGCATTGAGAAGTGCAGTCTTGCATTGGCGCTCAGTTATTCGTGAATTAGTCCATTTCACAGGACGTTAACTTATTTATTCGTTTGATGGGTTTTGAGCAGTAATACTTAATACTGCGAGCACAAAATGTTTCTCAGAAACAGGATGCAGTGAGCTACAGAGTAGAGTACTAATTCTTACAGAGCAATACTAAAGAAAACCGATAAGATGGCACTGTCACTGCTTCTACTAAAGGTATGTGCTACGTAGTATTTATTTAGTTATTTTATGTGGTTTGTTTATGTTTTTAAGTGTATGTTGCAGGGACATACGTCACCTTGGTCCCTTCAAATAGGATCGATTACACAAGGGTACAAATAAATATATTCTACACTTGAAAATCAATTATGTTGAGCATGCATTAAAATATCATAATCTTCTGATCGATGCCATTTTAGATTATGTAAGCTTTGGATTTTATTGACAATTTTGTCAGGTAGTCTAAGATAGAAGGCATTGCTTTGATACAGGTGAAATAGTACAGACCCTGTTACGGAGAAATGCATAGAAAGGGGAAAATCGCAGTACTTTGTGTAGTAATATATGCTTCAGGGAAACCGTGAACGTTAAAAGCAAGGTTTTGATTAAACAAAATGCCCAAATTGTATAGTGAGGTGGCGTGTACAGGACCTAGTCATAGAAGACTGTCCCAACAACTGGATGACCAACAAGTAATTTCTGAACACTAGTACTTCTATTTTACAGCAAAAACATTGTCTATTATTTAGCACTGAGTGGTCAGAAGGAGTTATCTGATGTTTGATCAAGTCTCAATATTAATTGAAATTTGTCAATATTGGAATAGGTATGGAAGCTAAAGGCTATGCTAACCCCTACAACAGTTAAACATACTGATGAAATAATATTGAGGTGGTGGCAGAGAACCTGGGCACCAGCACTTCAGGCTCACTTCCACCAAATTAAAATGGGGCAGGGAAACCACATAAGTCCACATGACAAGAAGAAATTAAACCATTCCAGCGCTGATCCTTTCTACTCTGCTGCTTTGAAATTAATGATCACTGTCGTATTGGTGGGCGTGTCAAGTGCAGTAGGAAGGTCACTTCACTCATCTCTTTAATGATTCACAGTTTACCCAAAACCGGCATTACTGCTGTCATTGTGATGTGGACAGTTACACACTTTTGGCCCGATTACGAGTCTCGAGTACCTTGGACTGCCAGACTCCTGGGGCGTGGCATTGGAGGTCGCCCGCCTGCCCTATTATGAGACGGGCAGTCAGACCACCACAGCTCACCATAGCCGCCAGGGAAATGCTGTTCCTTAGTGAAGTTGCAGTGGTGTAAAACATCTATATGCTTGAGTGGACTGCTGCAGTCCCACCAAGCATATTAGAAGTTTCCTCTCCACCAGGGTTTTGCTGGCGGTTCCTCCTTAATGGAAACCCTGGCAGAGTTGAAACACAGGGTTCCTCTGTGCCATGTGGATGCATGTGCCCCCTGTGTGCATGCAAACAAGTTTCTGCACGGCATGGACTTTAGAGTCCATGCCATACAGAAACTGTTTTTGTTGTTTCTGCTAGGTTTCAAATTCCCATCCCTGCAACACACTTGTTTCATGCTATACTAGGTTAGCAATGTGTGGCTAAATAGATGCCATTTGTATTTACATTATGCAACCCACTGAGTTATTCCCATAATGTGCTGGCTTCAGTTAGCGAATGTGACTCCATTTTGCATTTCGTAATCCCTATTAGGCTTCTTAGACTGTGCTTGAGTTAGTCCTCATTACTTGTATTGCTTGCCTCAGCAGAACACTGTATTTTGTTATTATTTTCTCTTCTGTTCAAGGCTGTTTCTTGACTTACTAATGAATAGGCAATTCTGCCCTTGCATACCTATCTGAATGTGTAGTTTCTGCTCCCACGTTAGAAGAATCTGAGACCCAGCACATGGCCTTGGATCCCTGATAACACGTACCCATCTGGCAGGTGTTAACTCATCCTACTTTGCCTCTTTGTTCATGTTCGGCCCAGGTCGGTAGTTTTACATTGTGGGCGTGGTTGGAGGCTTCTTCGGAAGAATTATTACTCACTGTCGACTGTTGGGGAGTCATTCCCTCGCAGACAACTTAGGGTGCAGGCCATGATGGACTCCTCTGCAGAGTATTGCTTATAAACATGTAAGTTTGTATTCTCTACTGTCTGACCGACTCTTCATTCTGGGGAAGGCATAGCAGGTGGTTGTAAGTTAATCGGGTGGCCCTAAAGGGCCACTTCCTTCATTCCCATTGTGGTGCCTGTTTTTAGAGGCAGTGTTGGGGGAATGCCTAAAAAAAAAACCAGACAGGAGGAACCTCATAATCTGGTAGATGGCCCTAACACAGCCTTGGCAGTGCGACGGACCTGGTGGCACACTGCCAAAATCGTAATTGGGCCCTAAGACAGTCTCTTCAGCAGGCACTTTATATCACCTTACAGACGGCTGGTGAGGAGGGTTGTGTGGCAATAGTTCTTAAGGCCAGATGGATTCAGGCCAGATCTTTCAGCAAATGAGTGGTAGATCCAAGTGCTAGAGGTCAGAGAGAAGGTTAATAAGATTGCAGGTGAGCAATCTAATATCCAGGACATTATTAGAAGTAAGGCCGATGGACAGGGGTCATCAGCTGAACCGGATTTAAACACTTTCAGTGACCTGCATACCTCATCTGTTGAGATCAATCATAAGTTAGAGACCTCCTTTTTCCTATTTTGAACTGAGCTGGGAATCAGTGGATGGGCTAAGAGTGGCAGCCTGGCAACTATCATCTTAAATAGAAGTGATTTCTAAAACAAAGAAAGAGCCAGCTCTTCTTAGAGGTCCTCTAACTGGTGTGAATTCCAAAACACAGCTTGCAGGGTGAAATTAATGGTTCCATGAAATAAATCTCATAATGAATTAATAGGTACCTAAAATAGGTGGTGATAGATTAGACTTTAGATTCCTGTAGGATGGTCTTATACAGCTAGAGGGAGGATTTATAAACCTAATGATCAGACAGCTAACAACTTGCTGTCTGCCTGACACTGAATTACAGAGCACACAACTCAGTAGAAAAGCACTTATTAAAGTATGTGCTGGACATATAAGTTGAAGGGCGTAAGGGGAGGGGGTTTTGGTGGAAATGGCCTATGTCAAGATGTAAGTCAATAACTCTTTATTCGCTCAATATAGACCATAAAAGCACATGAGAACACCCAAATATACCCTAATTTAAAAATCAATACAAATTACTCCTGTGCATAGAAATGTTCCTTAGCATGAATATACAAACATAAATTTAAAACACAAACATGACGCAGAATAAAAATCTAATTCATATTTATTAGCATACATACTAACATAGCATGCTAATATGTGCAAATCGCAAGCTAAAACACGCCTAAACAAATGGTGGTTTCAATTAGCAATGTAGGGGGGGTTCATCCTAGCATACACCTTACAACATAAACCTCAGTTTTGGGTCTGCTACGTTAGCAGCAAATGTTCGGGCCACCTAACAACCAGCAAACTAATAGCATAATTTAAAAATCTCAACTATGAGACCTAAAAAAAAAACTGCAATGTGGCAGTGGGATGTAAAATACAACACACATTTGTTTCAAGAAGTCATAAAATAGACCGTTGCTCTCATATGTCTCTCTCTCTATTACGAATTAAGGACAGCATCTTGAAGATCAAGCATGGTATGCCCATCACCAAAGAAGCACCATTTTGTAAAACAACCTCTGCTTAACCCGTTTACCGCAGCGAACATTCTGCCGCGTTGCTGGCGTTCTAAAGGGTGGGAGGGGCTGCGTCGGCCAATGATCGTGCGCAGCACCAGGGAGGGAGTGCTTGTGTCGGCCGTTGGTCGATGCGAGCACGGAAAGGGTTAAAACAGACTGGACCAGACAGTGCAACATACAACACATCCCTAAAGAAGATCAGGCATTGATCAGGCCCTAGAATTGACTGTGCTTACAAACAATCAGCCAGGTTGCAAACAGTAGATAAAGTGTATGACCTCTCTGACGTCTAGGTTCCTTGATGTTTTAAAAAAAGAAGCATAGTTTTCTGGTTGCCTCTAGCTGGGCGAATACATAATTTAAGAGATCATGAACCTGGAAGTTAGAATTTCACAGCTCTCATAATGTTTGTTGTGTCACATTGCTCATTAATATAATATTATGAGAGGATGGATTGAAGGATTCTGCCACCACAACATAAGAGAGTCCCTGAGAGTGCACACTCTATGGAGCGAACAGGTGTCTATAGGGCCTTGTAGGTGAGGCTGGCTACTGAGGGGGACATATTTGTCTTAGGTAATAACAGACTTTTTTTATTTGTACAACATTACATTGTATGGGAGCAGAATGTGTGCACTGCGATTAGTGACAGTAAATGCAATCCACAATGCATTTTTTGTGCACTGCGAATTAGAAATGAGCGTTTACGAATTCTAGCTCAGGTGTCTTTGTGAATGCAATGTCTTTTGTGTATCTGTGTACAGAAAAAGGCAAACTGTATGCCACTAAATTAAGCCCTAGGCATTTGGCCTGCATTTAGGGTTCTATGCACATATATTATGATGCCCCCTCCATTGTAACACCTCTATATTATCCAGTCCATTCATGTAGGGCAATTTATCAATAGTGATCTACCTTAATATAACCTGATTTGCAAAGTATGCTCTTGTGTTCAGACAACTACTGTATAAAATAATGGACACAATTTGTCATGATGAAAAGAGCATCCACTCTAATCTTTTATAGCTTTACATATATTGTCCTTGACGTGCTCAATTTATTTGCCGCATGTTCGTCAATAAAAAGCGCAAAGTAAAAGTGGTAAAACTCTGATTGAAACCTGCAGCTATTTTTAATAAATAGGTGCTGCTAGCAGCAATTCATATGACAATCCTAGGGTAGATGATGTAGCAGTATTGCAAACCATTTTCCCTGTTGCCATTTTCAGAAGTGATTTACTGTTTACCTGAAGCAAATATCAACCTCAAAATAATATATGTAGTTTATCAAAGCAGTATAACAATTATTTAGGTATTAATGCACAGTTAAAATGCAAACAAAAATCCAACATGTATCAGCAAAAGAAGATATAAAGAATGTAAAGATAAAAAGTACAATTATTATCCTATATTTATGACTCAGTGTGCCACGAGCTAATGCAATTTAGCTCTCAAGAAGCAAAGTGTCCCCTCTAAAGTCTGATCACATTTTATCCTATAAAGGTAACAAGGCTTCTTGGTCAAAGGAGTATTACACATGCTTTGAAAACAAAAGACACATCAGCAAGCAATCAATATGCTCACCAGCTTTTAGTTGTTGGTATTGCTAACACTTTTCTTTCAGTCTGTTAAAGCTGCTCCAGTGCAAAGGCATGAAGTTTATAAAAAAGCATCATTCAACTTATCGAAATATATTTGCCATAGGTAGGGATTTGCAAGACAAAACCCTTTGAGCTCAAATGGTGTCTTACATAAAGCTGTTGCTAGAAAATTGTCTTTCAACGCCATTTTAAAATGTAGAAAACTTAGAGGTATCACAGCATCCTGGCTAGTTAGAAAATCAATGCCAGAATTTAAGAGTTCTATATAGCGCTGACCAGACCCGAAGGTATCGGAGCGCTTTGCAACATTTATCATGATGCCATTGAACACAAAGTATTTCAATAAACAGCATTGTCTTATGTCGAATAATTTCAGGGTGGGCGGGACAAGGACAGCGCCAAAAGGCAGGTGATGTAGATGCCTTCTTATCGAAGCTTCTATATTCTGTGCTGGGCAAGATTCCTGTGACAGAGGGACTCTGTCTCTTTAGGCGGCAGCTATCTATTTGGATGGGTACAGTTGAGGAAAAGGTCTTTGGGCTGATTTTCGAAGTTTATGAAGGAGGGGTTAGTCCTGATGTGGACTGGGATGGAATACCACATTTTTGGCGCATTTCCAGAGAAGGAGTGTGCTAAGGTTTTTTGCTTGTGAGTTTTCGGGGGAATGAAAAGTAGAGTGTTAGTACTCCTGAGATTCCTTGTCTGGCCTGCCTTATTAAGTTTGGAAGCCAAGTAGGCAGGTTTACCAGTGTGAAGAGCTTTATGTGTGAGACAAGCAGTTTTAAAGTTGGAACGCATTTTACTTGGGAGCCATTTTAGCTCTCTAAGAGCCGGAGAGATGTGGTTGTATTTCTTTACACCAGTGATCATTCTGGCAGCTGCATTTAGAGTAGATCTGAGGGGAGCTAAGTGAGATTTTGCTGTTCCTTTGAGGATTGCATTCCTGTAGTCCAATCTGGACAGAGCCAGGGATTGTGTGGCCTGTTTGAGGTCATTGGGAGGGATGGAGATTTTTTTGTTGAGTAGTTTTAGGTTGAAGAATGTGCTCTTTGCAGTGTTCTTGAGATGTTTGACCATGTTTAGGTTTGGGTCCAGAGTGATTCCCAGGGATTTTACCGAGTCAGCCAAGGCAAGATTGCAGTTAAGAGCATCAATGGATTTTAGCCTTTCTGTGACTTGGGGGGGTCTGCTCTTTGTTGGAAATGAGGAGAATGTCCATCTTATCATGGTTGAAATTTAGGTGATTGTGGGATAGCCAGTGTTGGATTCTCTTAGAGTGTCATTTAGTCTCTGTATGTCTCCGATTGAGGAAGTTTCTAGGTAGATCTGGGTATCAGCCGCATAGAGGTGGACGGGGATGTTGGCTTTTATGAGTATTGTGGTGAGGGACTCCATGTAGATGTTGAACAGTGATGGGGGGAACTGAGCCTTGAGGGACACCCCTAGTTATGGGGAGTAGCTCAGATGTGAAGTTTTTAATTTTTAATTCATTGGGAGCGGTTCTGAAGGAAGGAGGTAAACCATTGTACGACCACCTTGTCTGCTCCAATCCTTTCTCGGAGTATATTAATGGGCAATTTGTAGTTGTCCATGTCGAAGGCTGCCCATAG
The DNA here is from genome assembly GCF_964261635.1 of Lissotriton helveticus. Taxonomy (NCBI): domain Eukaryota; kingdom Metazoa; phylum Chordata; class Amphibia; order Caudata; family Salamandridae; genus Lissotriton; species Lissotriton helveticus. The sequence continues at coordinate 1,150,255,959 of NC_136070.1, forward strand.
GTAAAGGAGTATGAGTAGGCTGTGCTGCATCCGATTGGTAAATATCTAGAAGGTTATTTCTGTCAATGTGTAGGTTAAGTTGGAGGAGAAAACATCTCTCCAGGATTTTGTATATGAATGGGTGTTTGGAGACAGGTCTGAAGTTACTGTGATTGTTTGGGTCAGAGCCTGGTTTTTTTAGTAATGGTGTGACTTGGCCGATTTTAAGGCAGTCTCGTATGACACCGGTTCTCAGGGAGCTATTTATAATCATGGTCCAGAGTGGGGCTATAGTGAGGTTGAGCTTTTTAGCCAGTTGGGCAGGAATGGGGTCTGCTATGTGTGAGGAGGGTTTGGATCTGATAATCATTTAGACGATTTCTGCTTCGGTGATGGGGTTGAAAGACTTCCAGCTGTTAGGGGAGTGCATGGGGGTGTTATTGCCTTCTTTTCAGAAGGAATGAACAAATCAGGAAAAAAAGGTGACAAACTGTTTTTTTAATTAAAATTGTTCTACATCCACACTCCCATCAATTATGCCTTCCCAACCCTGAAGCAGTAAACGAAAATTTACAAAGTGGTGCAAAACCCTCCTGCAACAACTGGGGAAATTCAAATAAAATACAATATAATTCATACACATGTTACATCTATTGGTGTTTGGAGTAATCAACTACTCAATATCACTAAGTATAGACGTTCTACCTACATATATCAAGGAGGCCAAAGGGATCTGCCTCCAATGCAGAATTTCCTAAGCTGATTCACCTTAGTCTTAAATAATTGGGCTGATCTCTAAGCTCTTACAAAATGATAATTAAGGACTTCAATTTAAGGTGCACTTACCTTTCTGTCTGGCCAGTTGAATTTTTCAAATATTGTATCATAAGTGTCCACAGCACCATCCGTAATCAACATGATGGCTTGACTGCAAATACTCCCTTCACCAGTATGATTGAACTGTGAAAGGAAAATAGAGCAAGACATTCATTCCTTTGAATAGAATGCCACTGAAATGAAAAGCTTGAAAGTCAACTTCATATTCTTAGATATAAGAGTGTGCTCTAGAGGTCATTAATAAGGTTATTACAGCTGAAATAATTCCACAGAGCATAACTTATTAGAACCAGGCAGTTGGAAAATGCAAAGAAAAGGCTTGGATCTGTATCTCGGGGATTGTGGCACAGAGGGTCTCTGTTTCAGATGACATGGCAGTGGACCACAATAAGTGACTTTTGGCATAGAGTCTGTCGATCTAATTTAATGGGAACAAAGCTATTTGGAATTTCGAAAGATGATCCACCATCAAGAAATTGCATGAAAGTTTTGTAACATATTATCAATGATTACCCCAGAGACATTAATAGGGTGTGGAGAAGCCCAGAGGTCCCAACATTTGGAACAAGGTGTGCTATCTCTGATTGAGGTAGGTAGGAGACGCCACAAGTATCATGAACTATTTGACGGCTATTGAAGAACTATAAGTATTTAACATAGAGGACAGAGGTCTGATGAATGTGAATGGGGTTGAAAAGAAATTGGGAGGAAAATTTAAGAGCAGTCCTTAGGAGAAATTAATAATGAGGGGTCCCTTGCTTACCTGATGAACAGCTGCTCAATGAGAATGAGCATTGTGACCAATGATTGTAATGGTGCCATATGTACTCTCCCATGTTTGATTATGCATTATTGGATGAAAAACACTATTTACTTTTGGTGAGAAAGATAAATACGGACAGTAAAAAAATTCAAATAAACTTAACAAAATTAATAAATTATACTATAAAATTGTAATAGATCCAGTAGTGTAAAAGATTGATAAAATGAAAAATGCTAAAATAATTCATAAACAAAACATTGAATTACGTGACATGTCAAGAGTCCCAAATCAACGAAAAACGTTGAAAAATAAATAACAAACCAAGCATTCCCATGCACATGTCATGTTAAGAGTAAATGGTTTGAATCAGAGTGAAAATGTTCTTGAAAACCCTCTGCATTTCAATTAATCTGCAGATTTCAAGACTACGGGAAAACATAAAGGGTGGTTATCAACATAATATTTTATTTGTACAAAATGCATCAAAAATTACATGTAATAAAACAATCATTCGCAAATTGATAACTTGAAATGTGAAAAAAAAATATCTTAAAATACATAAACTCTTCTATTTCATACTGAAATACATTATCAAACAACTCAGCCACCTTATGTCAACAACAGAAACCAGGAAAGAATTACAGAGTAGAACTACTTACAACATGAACAGATAAAAGTTCTGAGTCTGTGCCATAACCACACTTAAACTGTATTTGTCCATTCATACACAATAAATATGCATTCACAAAAAAATAAGATTAAGTTGAAGTTATGGTTAGCTTTAACAGGCCAGATATTTCAAACTTTTGAACTTTTTTGAGTCCCCTGAAATGTTTTGTAATATGCCTTCACATATCCGTGAAAGTTACATTATATTGGAACTGCTATTTTCGCAGTTTGTTAAAAAGAAATCTTTAGAACAAATAAGAAATATCAAGAATGCAGATTGTCAGCATTCCAGAGAACTTCAAGAGTAAGAGAGAATTAATGTAATTCTTTGATATTTACAGAACTATAAAAAATATTCAAGAAATATTCAAGAAGGCAATTTAGAAAAGTGTCTAAGAATTAACTATTCTGGTAAGTTCTATATCATTTTGTATTTTTTTCATTGGCATGATATGGTATTGTTTTTAAAGACTATTGTTCAAAATTAGGAACGTGTGAGTTTTCTCTTGTTAATAATTCAGCTACATAATTTGTCTTTAAACCTGAGTAGTGTGTTTGAGGAGGGAGTAATGGAGTAGATTTGATTTAGATAGAAGGATTCTAGCTTTTCCACATTTTCCAAGAAGATTTCAGGTATTCTGGATTGGCTTTCACCTATCACCTTTAGAATCAATCATTTTTATTGTGTGGTAGTATAGTTGTGAGTACACAGCGTTGCTGCCTACATCAGGGTGCCAGCAGAGCGAAAAATGCTTAGAAATACACAGCGTTCAGATCGCAATGGCATTGCTTGCAGCACGTCAGGTGCTCTTAGTGCAATGGGGGTCCTCGACAGTACCTGAGCCGCGGGACTGGATACACCGGCTCTGGCAACTTTTAGCCATGGAGCGCCTATCGCTCAGCGTAGAGGGGAAAGGCAAAAAAATCCACGAAGTTATGGGCCCTTTACTTGCAGATTCTTACCAAAGATATGAGACAAGTAACGTGCCCAAAATATTCACCCCTATCACTTTTAAAGAGTCTCAAAGTTTTCGTAAATTGCACAATAAAAAACAATTCAATTCATCAAGAATTTGCAGAGATCACAAGTGACATCACTCATGTTTTAAAAAAGAAAATTGTGAAATGTGTTTTTTGCTGGAAATATCAAGCTGAATATCTTTCATGATACTCAAACAGATGTTTACTCCAGCACCAATTTTGTGTCATCATGATACTTCAAAGAAGTTAAATGTGTAAAAATGTGCCTCTGAAGCAGCCATTTTTACAAGAGCAAGAAGATGGTGCTCAAGACCAAAATGTATTTTTCAACCAAATATTTAATCAGAGTCTCATGGAACTACTCAGTACTAAAAAGAACATTTTAGCCATGAAGAAGAAATATACTGACTGGAAATATCTTTTGATAGACAATTTGAAATCCTAACTGTCACATAAAATGTTTTGTGCTTTCAATGCAGGAATAAAATAACCATCATGCTAGATGGATATGTTTCTTTGCGCTGCATGATGTGTTGGTGGATACTCTATCCCAATTTTATTCTGAGTCATAACATACTTATGAGCAGTGTGAAATTCCTTTTCAACTTGTTTGTGTAATAGTAATGACTGTCTTAGACAAAGCCAAGATGGCTCAAAAACAGATGGACCCAAATGAATTAGAAGACCTTCACCCAATGACACCTTTGTCGCTCACTAAAATGAACTGTATTTCACCAGCAATATTTTTGTGTTTCAATTAAGGAATTACAGTTTGGTGTTATGTGGAAGCAATTCTCCAATCATGTCAGGCTATAGAGTTGTTCAGACTATTTCAAATGTATTATTTTAGTAGCCATCTGTTCATTCTGATGTCAAAGAATGTGTTGTTGCATGACCTATTTGTGCACTGCATAAATCATTACATTCTTAGACTTGTCGATGTTTGCGGCTGCAGTAGTTAATAGTATCTCCTCAAACTTGACATATAATCTCTCCAGTAGTATCCTATGTGATACTGATTATAAAACAAACACAAGGAGATGATAGATGGAGTACTGAAACTTTTCAAACACTCACCCCCAGTTACAGGTCTGGGTTGAATCCATCATCATTCTTTAGCTCACTTTGCCACCCCAGTTCAGACACATCTATGTGCAAATCAGTCTTGACCCTGTGCCTCATGGGAACAGTCCAGCCCGAACTGTCAAACCATGTCTTCCCTGGACCGGACACAAGCATCCTGGGACCTGTTTCAGCCAGGCTAGCTTGAATCCAGTGGCAAAGTGAGCAAAGGCCCACGTCAATATTAGATATCAGTGCTTTTTTTTATCTTGGTTGAGCGGACACAACTTGTTAATGTTTACACCCATTTATGCAAAATGATAGGTCTTGCTATAGGATATGATTTTATGTTTTAGGTACATAGTATGATTTTTAATAATCAGTCAATTAATAAACTACTACTACTGGTACAAGATGTTACTTGAATCAGGCATAGAAGCAGATATCGCTTGTTACTGAAAGAGTACACCATTCTAATGTCAAAATGAAGGAACATGCTAATAAGCAGTGCAGTCCCAGAGGTTACAGCATCAGTTATGGCACTCAGCATCCAAGATCGCAAGTCCTCTTCACTCTGAAAACTATCTGACCTGTGCCTTCATTAATGCCTTCACGATGCCAATGTTGTTAAGGGCTGGAGGTTGACCAACCAATGGTAAAGCATACACAATTCAATTGAGAAGCAGATGCATGGAAATCCGAAAAACACCTCATGTCTGTAAGTTAAATGGTAGAATAAATGCAGCTTTCAACAATGTTCAGAATGTTCTGAATATTCAGAAACAATAACGCTGATGAAATGGAAAAGGTTCAAACTGAAAAACTCTTAGTTCAAAATATTGATTTGTGCCTGCATTCTCATTTGATCACTGCACCATGATGGCCACAATGCACTAACATGGGGAAACTTGAATCCCTGTCCCCTCCTAATGGGAAAAAGCTGTTCCAGCACGCCAGCAATGTTTACTTAGCAGTGTAGTAGAGGTTCTGCTTATTTTATGTCTCTGTATAAAAGACAACAACAAAAGTTGATGTGGCATTCCTATTGCCTGGGCATGTGCATCCCATTGGGTTGCGTGTTGTGACCCACCAACTTCAAAACCTTTGTAACTAACTCTTAGATACGAGAGGTGAGGCTTTCGAGGGAGTGGGGATTCAAGTCAAGAAGTGCCCAAGAGCCACCTCTGCCTCTCTTCCAATCAAAGTTATCTCCCACCAAGAAGAAAGGTGTTTTTAGAACCAGTAATGGACATTTGCTCTGCAAATCCTCTAAAGATGAGCTGGAAAACCACCCATTTCAGGGGTTTATGGCTCGCCTAGGATACACAGTGTGATGTCAGCTCTTCAGTGGGAGACAGTGGGATGAGTTTGGATATAGTGTGTTGCATCATGTGAGTTGGCAGGCCCGCATGTTTGTGAGCACCTTTATGGAGAACATACAGTTGCTTGATGAACACTCACAGGACTGGGGTGGCCAATGAAGTGCAGAAGTGTATTTTTCAAGACTGCTAATAAATACAGTTTCAGGTTTGCACCTGCTTCACATGTCACCACTATTACATTTCTCGCTCCTGGATCAGCTTGCCATACCTGTGAAGCGAGCAAGAAGTCCAAAATGGCAGAAATGTGGGACACAAATCTTCGTAATCCATGTTATGTCGATTGACACCTTTTATGGGGCTAGTTAAATGTTTCCAGCACCGGATGCTTGTGACTCTGCCTTTCAAGTTACACAGTGTATTGATTAAAAGATATTTGTACAGATTGCCACTAGACAGTACATCCTATATGGGTACTTTTAATAATAACTCTGTAACAAATATTTATCAGTCAATAAATCAGCTCTTTGTTAGTTATGTGAAAGTTTATATTGCACTACATCGAATGAACAGTCTCCCAAAGCTGTACATTCAGCTTCCTTCAAAATGGTGAGAAATTAAAAATGCATTATGATTTACTAAGCAATTTAAATCTTACGTGCAACATCCCTCCCATTACATACACATATTTTCTAGAATGTCTTGCCCACAATGGCCAGGCTCTCATCCATTGTGGTGAGCTAGAAAGAGACATAGGAAGAGTTATGAGTGTGTTGGTGTATAGGATGCCTCAGTGGATTTTACTCAGCAGATGGTAATGCTGTCTGTTGATGGTTACTAATTAGCATAAGATACTTTACTTGAAGTCAGTGTTGGCTTCTTTTAGTTGTGGCTTGTGAAGTTTCAAAGTGGTGGAGTGTCAGATGAAACCATGAATGTGCCTAGCAGAGCGAGGGCAGTGAGGGAACACAATTGACCCTAACGGGTTAGGAAAGGATATAACTGCATGTTCTATTAAGTTAAACGCATTCTTTCATTGATAGGATTTGTCCTCACATTTTAACTGCTAAACTCGCAAAACTTTTCCCAAAAAGTCTAGCTGGAGACAGATAGCAGTTTAAACAATGGTTAACCATGGTAAATCAAAACTCCAACTTATGTGTGTATCAGCGAGCGAGAAGATAAATACACGAATAATATGCAGCTCCCATTTTAAAATCAGACTAAAAAAGGAACCTCCTCCTTAAAGTTGTGCTTTACATGTTTATTCTTTTACTCCATTTGCCACTGCGAAGGGACTTTTAACAGAAGCATAAAACAAGTCAACCATACTAAGCAATTAAACGTTTTCACGTGCCATCAGTCTTTGCACCACAAATAAACAAAGGACTGCCCTGGGCCTGTGGTTCAATCATTGTTAGTGGTGAAGAGGGATTTGCTTACTTCTGTTAAAAAAAATAAGAAAATTAACCTCCCCTCGCCCTCCTGTTGTCCAGTGCATGCTGTTTTTGTTAACTGACACAGTGTCCAATCGCTGTGGGGGTGCATTTTAAGTACATCACTGAAGCATTAGAGCCTGCATGCAGTGTGAAATGAAAACGTATGCATATAAACTGCTGCGCGGCGCAGGCTTCAATGAACAACTTCCAGCCTGCTGTATTTACCTGGCTCTTTAAAAGCTCGACATGGAGGGTTTGGGTCAGTGAGGCTTGCAAACCCCAACCCCCCCCTGTGACGAGCTGTGAAAGGATAGAGAGTCATAGCACCATTGCATGATTGACACATAACCTTGGTGCTCATGGTTTCAGACTGAAGGGCCGGGGGTATGTTTATCTTCTTCTAATAAAGGGGTGGTCAAAAGCATTGCACACTATGAAGAATATGTACAAAAAAAGTGGCAGAGTGAGGCGTTAGCTGTCATGGCTGAACACCTCACTCCGCCACTTCAGAAATGCAAGGCTGCACCATATTTATAACACTATGGTGCATCCGTTCATTTCCCCCTGTGCTGACGCTACACTTAGTAGTGTGGCACCAAAGCAGGTACCCTTGCACCATAGTGCAAGGGTGTCTACTTACAGGAGAAGATTGTTTATGTGTAGGAATGTCCCACTTCCAGCACATAAACAATATTTAAATGCCATTTTGTCACTTCTATGTGTCCTGCTTAAAAATATAGAAGTTAATAATATAATTTGCAAAAATATAATTGTTTATAATATCGAGTTTTTAATTAGTCATGTATTTTAGTATATGTTTTAAATGTATGTGATGCATTTTTTTGTATAAGTATTGTTTATGTTTTTTAATATATGTCTTACATTTTTAGTAGTTATCAATTTATTTTAAATACAGTTTGCATTTTTTTGTACCGTAGCGAGTTGTGGGTTTCTAGGGGAATAGGGTGGTAAGTAATTTAAATATAATAAAGTAATGATGTATTTGTATTTATTACTATTTATTTAATTGATATGTTAAATTGCTAATTGTGGGAAGTAATGTATTTTCAATTAATTATTAATTTGTTGTTAATTAATATTAATTAATCAGAAATTAAATATGGGAATTGTGTAATTAGTTTTAGGTGCGGGCTGTGGGGTTTATGGGGAAAGTGTGGGAAGTAATTTAGTTTTTATTAAATATTAATTATTTGTTAATCAATATTAATTAATTATTTAATTGAAACTGGGCCATGCAAAGTGACTGGGGCGGCAGGAGCGGCAGGAGCGGAGACGGGAGCTGTCCTGGCTCAGCACTCAGCTTCACCTCTATCGGAGGTTACAGAGTGCTCGTCTCAAGGCTCTTTAGTAGGCGGGGTGTTCAATGGAGGCGGAGCCGTGGTCATGGAGGAAGCGGTGGGAGAGAAGTGTCATGGAGACGGAGATGAAGGAGGAGCTGGAGGGGCTGACTGCACCGGGCTACAAATGTGTAATATGGAATGCAGCAAACTGGATATTATTAAAAGCAGCAGAGGTAATGTGGAAAGTGCGGAAAAAGAGGAGAATGCGGGGCCACAAGAGGCAATAAGTACGAACAAAAGTCCATATCAGATAGCTGTATTGCCCAAAGCAGTGGATCAGTACACAAAAGTGGGTTTGGGAGCGCAGCAGAGTGCCCCAGAGGGGGAATTGCAAACTTTAAATACAGGGCATATTGAATATCGGAGCATGCAGCAAGAATCCGTAGAGGAGGATAGCTCATGTAAAATCGTAAAGGAGTTTGTAGCTGATCCTGAAGTCACGAAAGGTGGTGATGAGCGTGCACCTATTGAGACTATCACTAGCATAGGAGAGGGGCTGAATATCGGCAACACAGATAAACCGCAACCTATAATACCAAATGCTGCAGCAACTGGAGTTAAAAAAGCACCAGTATTAAACCAAGGAGCAGTTCCTAAAGATAAGGGTAAGGGTAATGGTAAGGATTAAACTAAACCTTTTAAAACGCCTGGCTCTGCTACAGCATCAGACTATTATAGGAAAAAACAGGAAAAAAACGTAACTATGCTAATTAGCCCAAGACGTTCTTTTCTTAACAAAATTTCGACTAAAAGGCTACAATATAGCAATGACAGTGATGACACCGATGATAATGCATTGGTAGAGTGGGAGGAGAAGGAGAAGGAGAAGGAGGAAGAGGAGGAGGATGACACGGAATCATCGATCACTTCTTCGGTAGAATCAGAATCGGAGTCAGAGAACTTCTCAATGAGTGAATCCGAAGAGTATGAGACTCGCTCCCTGCGTCTAGAGAAGGTGCAGAGCAGTAGGGTGAAAGAAACAAATTCGAAACCCAAAATTAAAACTCTTAAGACTAGGGGAAGATCCTGCGTAAGAAATAGCAAGATAGGAACTCTGCCACAAAAGGGAATATCTAAGATGCCCGATCAGGATAAGTTAGGTACAGAGCCGCATAAGGATAGATTTGATCTTTTACTCTCCACAATGCAACAGATACAAGGGGAAGCCCGGCTAGAGAGCCAAAGAGCCAAGCGGGCAAACAAGAAAATACAGAGATCTCTCCACAAAGTACAGGAAATGTGTGCTGAAGCCACAGGCAGATTGACTGAGGTTGAACAGAGGACTGGCAAAATGGAAGATGAGATGGTAAAGATGCAGGAATTTAGGCAGATGCAGGAGAAAACAGACTCTGACATACTTTGGAAGCTGGAAGACTTCGAAAATCGGCAGAGGAGAAATAATATAAGACTGCTTGGAGTGGAGGAAGGCAAAGAAGGAGGAGATATAAGAGCCTTTGTTGTAGATTTGCTGAAAGGCGCGTTCCCAGAGATGGACTCATGGGACTGGGACAAAGAGGTGCAACGTGCGCACAGATTTCCCCTCACACAGAAAAAGGGTAGTGCGGGCGTAAGAGCAAGGGCAATCCTTGTGTACGTGGGAAACTATCTATTAAGAGAGGAAGTGATAATGAAGGCTAAACCCATGAAGAAACGAACTTATAAAGATATAACTTTTTTTGCCCGACCAGACTTTTGCCACACAACAGTGGAAAGAAGATGGCGTATGCGGCAACTCATAGCACCGTTTCAGAACATAGGCTGTGAGGTCTACTTACTATTCCCTTCCCGCCTCAAAGTAGGTTTTAATGGCCAGTTCAGAGTCTTCTTTTCTGAAATCATTGCGCAAGAGTATCTGACTTTTCTTCGAGAAGAGAGAACACATAGGGATCGGAATATACAAACTGATTGTATAGAAAGCTTAAAACAAGTAGCTCTTATTACAAAGAAATAACTGAGCCTTTTCTTGAATAACATGAGTTAATTTTTCAAATTGATGTATTAAAGGGGGAGTGGCTGGGGGAAACTCCCCTGGGGGGTGCGGCTGTCACACATAGGTCAGGATTGACCTATTTGCCAGTAAGGGAAGGGGGGGGGGAGAAGGGGGTGTGGGGTGGGACTTAGGGGGGGAACAGGGCACGGCAGGACACATAATAGAGAGATGGAGTTTAAAAAGGGCATTTTCAAGAAAGGGGGAAAAGGTGGAGTGGCGAAAATTTAAAGGAGGCAATATAAGAAAGAACGTCAATGGAGTATTGATAATATGTTGGATAATTAAATGGGTGGTATACAGAAGAGATTCTAGGAGGGAAAAGATATGTGACAATGTGTACGATGAGCGTTAGGGTTGCATCATGGAATCTATGTGGTCTAAATGATCCCCAAAAAAGAGCAAAAATTGTCTTAGCGTTGAAACAAATGAATCTGGATTTTGTATTTATACAGGAAACTCATATTATGATAACACAAGCACACCTCATGACTCAGTTAGGATTTCATCTCCTAGTACACTCAAGCCAAGGGGTTAAAAAAAGAGGGGTAGCTATTTTAGCTAGGAATAATAATATTTTGACCAGGAAGAAAGCACAGGATAAATGGGGAAGATGGGCAATGGTTGAGTGCTTTATTAATGGAGAGTGGATAACGTTTGTAACTGTCTATGGCTCAATACAGGATGATCCTGAGATCTTTCAATTTTTAGATGTTGAGCTAGCAACATGGGCACCAAAAATTATATTGGGAGGTGATTTCAATATTAACGGAGCAGATGGATTGGGATTGGGTTCCTTTGGAAAATATAAAGGCAGGAAAAAGAAAGTAAACCAGGCATTACATAGTTTAGTTTTAAATAATGCTCTTTCAGATGTCTGGGGGAAAAAGAGAATGGATAGTAAAGGCTTCACATATTATTCTGCTCCACATCGAACATGCGTAAGATTAGATTATTTTTTTATTTCAAGTACCATTATTGCAAATTCAAAGATCGAAAGGCTGCCACGGATCCTTAGTGATCACAACCCCTTAGTACTCACTATGGCAACAAAAACAAATACCAGACAATACACAAATTGGACTTTCGAAAGAGAGCTATTGAAAGACGAACAATATATAGAATGTATGAACAAATGGATTAGGGATTTTTTTATTTTCAATAGGGACACAGCAGAAGTGGGAGTGGTTTGGGACACCTTTAAAGCTTCAGTACGAGGGGAAACAAAGAGTTATAACTCTTATAAAAGGAAACAAATCCAGTTGAGGAATTTAGAGTTAGCTGAGAAGGTCCTTAAGGCAGAGGAGAACTTAGAAAACAGTGTTTTGACGGGGAGGGATTTGGAAAAGGCTTTGATAGAACTAGTGAAAGTAAAAGGTGAGGCAGAGGGTGAAATTGCTAGTAAGGCAGCGAAAATCTTTAATACTAAACGAGAGAAGTGCTATGAGTTAAGTGAGTCAGTAGGCAGAAGTTTGGCTAGTCGGACAAGGCAACAAGAAGCTGTGGGTATAGTTAGAGAAATTAGGGATACATCGGGCACGGTTCATTCAGAGTCGAATAAAATAAGGGAAGTATTTAGGACATTTTATGAGAACTTGTATGATGATGAACTAGAGGGCCGATATTCTCAAAGAGATAATGAGGAAATGAAGGAGTATCTCCAAGAGATCCCTATAGATATAATCGAGGAGGAGGAAGCAGATGGATTAGAGGGAGTGTTGCAGACAGAAGAAATCAAGGAGGCAATATGGAATCTGCCCTCTGGCAAAGCAGCAGGTCCCGATCAAATTCCTATAGAATTTTATAAAGTATTTTGGGACCTCCTGATAGAAGAAATAATGAAGGTTATGCAACTGGCACAGCTGGGCAAATCAGTACCTAAGTCATGGGGGAGTGCTGAGGTGGTCGTAATATTAAAAAAAGGGAAAAACCCGGAAGACCCAGGTTCATATAGGCCTATTACTTTACTCAATGCGGACGTAAAAGTTTTCTCCAAGGCACTGGCATCAAGGCTTGCAAGAGTTATTGATAAAATAGTCAGTAGCTGCCAACACGGCTTTATACCAGGGAGAGGAACTACCCACCATATACGAAAAGTAATAACGTTACTTGATGTTACTTCAGTCACAGGAGACCCGATTGCAGTGATGTTACTTGATGCAGAAAAAGCATTTGATCGGGTCTCCTGGAGCTACCTTTGGCATGCTTTAGAAAGAACAGGTATTAAGCACGGTTTTATTAAAGCCCTACAAACTCTTTATTTAAAACCGGTGGCTACTTTACGAGTGAATGGTGGAAATACGGGCCAATTCCAAATAAAAAGAGGTACTAGACAAGGGTGTCCTTGCTCACCGCTATTGTTTGCCATATACATGGACCCATTAATACGGAGTATAGAGGCATCCGAGATGATCGCACCCTTAACAACACTCATCGGGCAATGTAAAATGTTAGCTTATGCAGATGACATTGCTGTAATCTCTCCAAAACCCTCTGAATCTATAGAGCACCTTGAACTTGAGGCGATGAAATTTGGAAAGATATCGGGGTATAAATTAAATACATCTAAAACGCAGATAATAAAAAATTCATTTACTCCATGCGTAGACAATCGGGTGGTGCAGGAAGGTACGTATTTAGGGGTTATCATAATGCCAGATTTGGATATTTTAGTAGAAAGGAATATTAAACCTTTGATTAAGAAAGTAGAGAAAGACTTGGATAGGTGGGACAATTTGCATATGTCAATAGTGGGGCGGACAAATATAGTAAAAATGTTGATACTCCCAAAATTCTTATATTTATTTAGAGCAATACCGTTATTATTTGATGTTAAAATATTTAAAAAATTAGAGTGTATAATAAATAGATTCATCTGGGCAAAGGGGAAAACAAGAAGGGCCCTTAAATTCATGACACTGCCGAGAGAAAGGGGAGGCTGGGGAGTTCCAGACTTAAAATCTTATTACTGGGCGGCGGCTTTACAAAACATGATTGGTATGTTGGGAGGGGAAGAATCAGAAGAGTGGAGCAAATTTGGTTCATTAGCAATTTATGGATTAACTTTGGGAATGGAAGTGAAGGATGTACTATTGAAATTTACAGAGGCTAGCTATTATAAGAGGACAAAATTTAAGACGCTCATAGCAGCATATGACATTTGGAAAAGCTTCTCTAAAAAAATAGGTTTGGGGAAATATAACGTGTATACTAGACTCACACATAACCTAAATCTTCCACAAGAGATTTTCTCGGGACCTATATTTGCGGAGTGGGAAAACAAGGGAATTAGAAATATAGGGGATGTAAAGGGGGACCAGGGGATTCTTCAATTCTCAGATTTACAAACTAGATTTAACTTAGAAACCAGGCAATTCTTCAAATACTTACAAGTTAGGAGTTTTCTATTGAACAAAAAAGGAGGAGCTTTGGGATTCAGGCATAATTCAATTATGGAGATAATCCAAGGTGGGGAAGACTGCACAATTAAAAGGCTCTACGCTGAATTGATAAAATTAAAACGGGATGACTACCAAAACTGGAGCGAAAAGTGGAAGGACAAGCTTAACATTAGTTGTGAAAGTTTTGGTATCTCTCTAGAAAAGGGTTACTCTCTGTTATGTTCAGCACCATTGCAGGCGCAGCACTATAAAACGATATATCATTTATACTACACACCCGCTAAAATAGCACAATGGGGAGGTACAGTGGGTATTAAGTGCTATAGGTGTGGAAGCCTGGACGCCGATTTACAACATGTATTTGCTACGTGTCCTCATCTAGATCTACTAAAAAAAGAAATTGAATGTTTTATAAACAATATTCTAGGAACTGAAATTGTGCTAACTCCCGGAACTATATTATTAGGAGTCAATTTTGAGGACGCACAACCATATTGTGGGAGGGAATTTCTATTTGTTGCAGTATCTGTCTTGAGATTATGCATAGCCTCTGCATGGATTGACCCTATACCGCCTACTTTCCATAAATGGCTGGCTAAGCTATTATTAACATACAACGTGGAGAAAGAAATGTATGCAAGGAAGGGTAAAAGGGGGAGGAAGTTGGGCAAGATAATATGGGATCCAATAACGCGCTGGAAAGATAATTTAACAGTTTAAAATTGAGTTTTGTTTGAAATATGGTTAAATGAGGTTCAGATATGAGATATAAATTGGTATGCTGGTTATAATCGGAGAGAGTTATTTGACTGTATGGAAATCTTAGGAAAGGGTAATTTTGTTTGATCACACTCAGGCTATACAATCTGGAATAATATTTTGGATCAAATTACTTTAATTTTTTTATTGTAACTGGAAGTTGCTTCCTTTATTATGCCTGCTGATGCTCTATTGGTTGTTTTTCTCAATGTTATGCATTATTTTTCTTTCTGTCATTAATATTGCCGTGCCCTGTACATAAGTGTAAAATATCTCAATAAAAAAATAAAAAAAAAAAAAAAGAAAATTAAATATTGAAATTGTGTAATTATTTTAGGCGCGGGTTGTGGTATTTATAGGGGTAAAGGGTGGGATCTACTTTACTTTTAATGAAGTATTAATTAGTTGTCGATTAATATTAATTACTTCATTGAAAATTAAATATGGAAGTTGTGTAATTATTTTTAGGTGCAGGTTGTGGGGTTTATAGGGGTAAAGGATGGGAAGTTAATTAATTGTTATGTGTTTTAATTTGTTTTTTTATTAAATAATATGTATTTAATTGCTAATTAATTATGTTAATTGTGGAAGTACATTTTATTTTTGATTTAGATGTGGGTTGTGAATTGTGCTTATAGGGTAGGATGTAAAACAACTTAAGTATGTATAATGTTTTGTTTATAAATAATTTGTAACTAAAAATATTTCTTTGAAAAATATTTTTATATTTTATTTAATATCATATTTGTAGGTAATAGTGATATGTACGTAATATTATAATATGTATTTTTGTAATTTGTGATATTAAATATTTTTGTATTTAAATTTTTTACATATTTATATTTTTTTTATTTATTTTGTTTTTCAAATATTTTGTTGTTGTTGATATTTTGTTTATTTTTCGTTTTGAATTGGCTGTAGTGGGAATAGTAATTTGTACCTTCTGCAATCCAACCCGTTCCCTACTGTTACACTCACTGGAGTGGAAATAGTAATTTTTACCTCTCTACTATACAACACTTTCCCTACTATTGCACTGACTGGAGTGGGAATAGTAATTTTTACCCCTCAGCTATCCAACACTTTCCCTACTGTTACACTCACTGGAGTGGAAATGGTAATTTTTTACCTTTCTACTATACAACACTTTCCCTACTATTGCACTGACTGGAGTGGGAATAGTAATTTGTACCCCTCCACTATCCAATACTTTCCCTACTGTTACACTCACTGGGGTGGGAATAGTAAATTTTATCCCCCCACTATCCAACACTTTCCCTACTGTTGCATTGATTAGAGTGTGAAATTTAAGTTTCAATATTTTTAAATAGTTGAATGTTTTAATGAATGATAGCTTTTTTTAACATACAATTTATGTTAGTGGTATATGTATACATATATTTATTTGTCACATTTGTATATATTTTTAAAATTATAAAATCAATTAAAATTAATAGTTTATTATTTGTTTTACAGTAAATATATATAATAATTATTATATATGTGTGTTTAACTTTTATAGGTTAAGTTCATTTGTTATTTTTGTTAAAATGTATATTAAATCTATTTTGTTATTAAGTTTATAATGTCATATTTATTATTGTATATTTATATTTATATATTAAAATCAATATTTTTACATCTATATTTATATTATCAATATTTTGTTTCAAATTTTTTTTACTAACTTTTTTAATTTCAAATCATTTGTATTGAATTTCCAAAAAAATACACAAATAAATAATGATAAGCACAATGATAATGATAAATACAATATGCTTATCATCTTACTATTTTTGTACTTACTTTAGTAAATATAGGATGTTGATATTTTTTACATCTATATTTATGACTCAATATTGTGCTATGGGGCTGTTTTGGGTGTCAATGTTTTGTCAGTGAACCTGCTTGCTTAGTATCTCAAATGTGGAAACAACAGTCATCAAGCAGCAGTAAACAGGAAATATGGACAGATAAGTGGTATTTGTACACAGAGGGATGGACGCGTACAATAGGTCATTGGTGTTTGGGGGCCCGTGCTTTGGAAACTTGCAGGCGGTAAATTGAGTGAGATGCTGTAATGGAGCTTCTGTAGAAAAGGAAAGTGAAAGCAGGAGACAGGTAAGTGAAGCATCTGGCTGATTCAGAGGATGAGTTCATTCTGCTACCGAAACACACTCTTTCATACTATTCACCCAGTAGAGTAGTTTTAGGGCATTGATTCCTATTCACCCCATATAATATGTGGCCCCTTCAGCCACACTGACATTTTTGTGACCTCCACAATATATCTTTAGAATGGCAGTTTTTGTTTTTAACACTTTAAGCAGAGTAAAGCCCTGTCTCTACTGGCATCTAATGTATGTACTTGACAGTGCTGTCTCAGCAAAAGGAATATGAAAGCCCCAAACAAAATGCATGTGACAGGCTTGGATGCTGTACCTGACTAATGTCAGTGTTGAATGGGTGCAGGTGAAAGAAACAGTAAGAGGAGGGTTAGGGTAATCAGAGTCACAAGACCAGTGGACCAGTGTTACCAATTCCAGAGGGGACCAAGAGCAAATAGGCAATGAGGAACAGGACAATGAATAAAAGCACAATGGCACCGGGCCAGGGTCAGAATGATCAAGCGGGCCATGGGGATATGGAACATGGAATCTGGACCCAGTGGACAATGGTTCCAAGGAAAAGAAGGACCAGGGATAGAAGGAACAGAAGGTCCTGGGCCATAATGATGAGGAGGGCCAGAGAGTACCAATCAGGACCAGAGAGTACCAGAAATAAGAACAGGACTGCATGGACCAAGCTGTTCAGAATCAAGAAGGTTTGTTATAGGTAAATGAGGGGACTCAATAAACCAGGAGAGCAGGACCAGGAGAAATAATAGATGAGAATTAGGGTGAGAAGGATGAAAAGGTTAACCAATTGTGGGCTCTCTTCATATGGAATATATTGCGGCTGAGCCAGGTCGCGGAGGAACCCCACTGCTGATGTGCAGGTCGAGCGCTGATACTTTATCAATGCAACAAAGAGCAGCGTGTGATCTCCTCGGGGTCAGAACAGTATGGTGGCAACCTTTGTGGGATGAAGCAACCCACTGTGGTTTTTGAACTAAGTGTAGAGAATAAGCAGTGACTTCTACGAAAGTTTTATGAAGGACTACAGACACCAGAGGGCAATGCGTCGTTTAAGGGCGGGACTATCTTGCCTTATTAAGCCACCTGGCTGCTGCTTCTCCCTGAATGCCAAACCCGTGATCAAGGGCGCATGAGCGCCGGAAACATGTTGGGACTTTGTGGCTGAATAACTAGCGGCATCCACTAGTGTGCTAAAGCTGTACTGCCTGGGAATTGTGAATAAATACACGCTGCATGAGGTCCTCCAATTGTTTGCTCTCTTCATATGGAATATATTGCGGCCGAGCCAGGTCGCGGAGGAACCCCACTGCTGATGTTTAGGTCGAGCGCTGATACTTTATCAATGCAACAAAGAGCAGCGTGTGATCTCGTCGGGGTGAGAACAGTATGGTGGCAAAGTTTGTGTGATGAAGCAACCCACTGTGGTTTTTGAACTAAGTGAGGAGAATAAGCAGCGGCTTCTACGAAAGTTTCATGAAAGACAACAGACACCAGAGGGCTATGCGCCATTAAAGGGAAGGACTTTCTTGCCTTAATAAGCCACCTACCTGCTGCTTCTCCCTGAATACCAAACTTGTGATCAAGGGCGCGTGAGCGCCGGAAACATGTTGGGACTTTGTGACTGAATAACTAGCGACATCCACTAGTGTGCTAAAGATGTACTGCCTGGCGGATTGTGAATAAATACACGCTGCGTGAGGTACTCCAATTGTGTGCTCTCTTTATATGGAATATATATATATATATATATTTTGTCACAAATTGCGCCGCACACAGGAACTTCATTTGTTTCAGTATATTGGTACAGATCCTAAGTCTATCACACCAATGCGTTACGGCCTTGCGGCTATTATGTAATAAATATTACATAATAAACTTAATAACAAAATAGATTTAAGGAAGACCACAAGAACAGGTTCAGTGGGCACAAAACCAGAATGAGAACACAGACTGTGAGGCCCATGAATAGGATGACCACCGCTAGGCAAATCAGACACTGAGTGAGACATGATAGGAGAATAGGACCTGGACAATAAAGAGGAGATGGCCATGCAATCAAAGGCAGCAGATCAAGAGCTAGGAAAATGAGGGCAATGGGGCCCAGTGGAATTTCAACCAATGGGTCGGGTTGTGTGCTGTCGTCGGGTGGATCAGGGTTCCCCACATCATAAGAGCCCGGTTCTCTTGGCTGATCGGGCAGCTCCTCACCGAGTGGTCACCGGCTGGGGTCCTGAGAAGGCAAAACCTTGGATTTTACCTTTTGGTCCAAAGAGTCAGCAGTGGAGAATAATCTTGCTTAACCTGAGTGCACCAGGTGAGTGATTTGATTCTTGGACGGCACGAGCCTACAGACTGTGTCCTGGTACGGTCTCCGGACTGTCTTGGTGCAGTTTTCGGACTGCCTTGCTTGAACAGCACAAGCCCACGGGCTATGTCCTGGTATGGTCTTCGGAATGTCTTGGTTTGAACTTGGTGGATTTGCGGACCCTTAAAAGACACAGAGTGTTTGTGAACAATCTGCCAGGCCAACTGGAAATTCGGCTTTCTCTTGAAAAGATTTGGGGCTGAAGCCTGTCTTCCTGAACTTGGTGCAGTCTCCGGACTGTCTTCTTGAACTGGGTGCAGTCTTCGGACTGTAGTGTGCGGTCCTCGGACCATTTTGGTTTGGTTCTCGAACATTTTTATTGGTTGGTGTTATATTTGTCCGTTGGGGACAGCGCATGGGTCTTATATTAGGATGCCTTGTCTGAGTAAACTGGGGTGTTTTGGATGTCGGTGTTGTTCTACTGTGGCTCGACTAGAAGAGAGCCAGCCTGCGCCTCCGGAGAGTACCCCGAATTTTGATGTATACGTCAAGCACAGCATTGGCCCTAATATGTTTAGCACGTTGTGAAATAAATATACGAGGGACAATGCTGATTTACAGTGGCCGCTTACTGGCACATTTGATGAACAAAAATAGAATTTCTTGCAGGACAAATTGTTCGCCAAAAAGAGCAGGCAGTCGATGTTTGATTCTTTAAGAGTATGGCAGAAGGAAGCAAAGCAATGGCGTATGAGAGCAGAGAAGGAGGCTTAGAAGAGACAGATGCCTGTGCGTGGGGTGCATGGAGCAAATAGGGCAGCAGCACGAGACCGCATGGAGAAAGTGTTGGTGCACTCTGCTGTGGGTGAAGCAAATGGTGGCGCATCAGGCGGCTCAGTGGGCTCGGAACTCGATCTATAGTGTGGAAGATATGAGGAGTGTGATGAAAGATTATGGGCCCTTCATACAGCAGCATGCTCTTAAGCATATTTCGGCTACGCTGATAGGACTGTGGGAGTAGTGTTTTCAGGGTGCTGCACCGCAGATCATATATGACATACTGGACAGGGTATATGCTACGGGTATGGCCCCCAATGAGGTTTTCAGTAATGTAAGGACATTGGTGGGTTATCAGGGTAGATTGCTTCAGAAGGTCCCGATGATAGCGACACAGTGTCTCATGAGGGAGGTCCATCCCATTTACCATCCTGAAATACCAGAACTGCACAACGCAACAAATACTGTAATTTGTCCACGAGTCGATGTTCGGTTTCAGGAGCAGTGGATCTACACTCCATGGAAGGAGTGAGGCAATAGCCCTTAAAGCTCAGTTGCCGGACTCTCGGAAAAATCCTATGCCGTACTACAAAGAGTTGACAGAGGCAGCCTCCTCCACGGTGATGACGTTAACTGATATTGAGTTGTTCTTTGGCCTGTTGGTACCGGTAGACATATGGAGGCAAGTGCATACACAGGATCATGAATTGGGTGGAACATGGGATCAGATTAGGACGTGGGACAAGGAACGCAAGCCCGGCAAGAAGCCAAAGGGGGAGTTATTAGCCTTGCCGGGTCGCATTATCACTCATATGCATTCCCTTATCCTGCCGAGACAAGTGGTTTGGGACAAGTTGACTGCATGTCGTCAGAAGAAGGATGAGAGTGTGTCTGATTTCTTTACTAGGTTTAAAGTGGTGTTTCTAGACTTCAGTGGCCAGGATCTGTCGTTGGAGGGTGGTGTCCAGTTGTTTGTCAGTAGGTTTGTTAATAACTTGCTTGCCGAGATTGGGACTAGGTTGCAGGCTTCGGCAAGTACTTGGAGCACCTCCTTACCATCAGTAATATTGAGTATGGTGCAGTACTATGAGCATAGGAAAGAATGAGGAGAAAGAGAAGGTGGTGAAAAAGTCAAAGGAGTTGAAGACGAGGGTGTTGATTAAGCAAGTAGCAAGGAGAACTGGAAGAGGCAGAGGTTTGGGTTCGGCCCAGCCGTTACCCCGGTCTAACAGGGGTGATGCTTCGGGTGCACCTGTTGGGCTCAATCAATGTGCGTCTTGTGAGCAGGAGGAACATTGGCGGAATGAGTGTCCAGAGTTATTGCAGAAAGGTGAGGCACCCAGAGGTCGGGATTTTAGAGGATGTGGAAGAGGAGGAGGAGGCAGAGGGGAGATGCAGTCAGAGAATATATATTGCATACTCGGCAGATCAGGAACTATTTTGATGACACTCGAGGACGGCAGTACTATCATGATGACTATGACATGGATAAAGTGACGGGGATGTCCCACAGCTAGGATAGCCAGGGACAGGGCGAGGGACCAGTTCCGGTGCCTGTAGATCAACGCGGACCCTATGTCACTGCGGATCTGAAAGTCATGGCTAGGAGATTTCTGATTGACACAGGTGCTATGAATAGCTCTGTTTCTCGTTCACTGGTCCCAGGGGCAGCTCTGTCTGGCAAAAATAATGTGTCAGTAGGTTTCTCAGGCACACCTGTTGTTAGCCCCATTTCCAAACCTCTTGCTTTGACTATTGGCCCCTTTACGGTTGATTCGCAATTTTTGTTAACATCAAATTGTGGGGAGAATTTGATGGGATTGGCTTTGTTAAAAAGATTACATGCAACAACATTTTGTTCTCCAGATGGCGTGTCCATCACTATTGGTCCAAAGGTGGCACATGCAAAACAATGCTTCACAAAAGAGGCCCCCGTCCCTGCTGAATTTAAAGCTTCTGCCGCGCACACTGTGGGCTACAGGAGACACAGGTGTGGGTTTACTCCAGATCCCACTGGTCTTTATCCAGATCAAAGACAACGCCATAT
The DNA here is from genome assembly GCF_964261635.1 of Lissotriton helveticus. Classification (NCBI taxonomy): domain Eukaryota; kingdom Metazoa; phylum Chordata; class Amphibia; order Caudata; family Salamandridae; genus Lissotriton; species Lissotriton helveticus. Next base: position 1,150,277,783 of record NC_136070.1, read on the forward strand.
TGCCACAGATTTCCTAGTGCAGGACATCATAGGCAGGAAAAAAGGCCTTATTGCAAATAATACAGGATCTTTTTGAGCCTGGTTGGTTGAGGTGACAGTGGCGAATGTGTGTAATAGCCTTTTCTTCCTATTCTTAAGAAGGCACCCTTGGATTCTTCAGGTGCTCATCCTGATGTTTATCGCTTCATATTTGACCTTAGGGAGGTTAACAAAATAGTAGTTCCCCAGTATCCTGTAGTTCCAAACATTACTATGTTCTTGACAATGATCCCCCCATCAGCAAAATTGTTTTCTGTGATCTATTTGAAGAATGCTTTCTTCAGCTTTCTGATTCATTCAGATAGCAGATATCTGTTTGGATCGGCCATAGCTGGCAGGAACTTTAGATTCTGTTGTGCTCCACAAGGCTATAGAGAAAGCCCTAGTATGTATAGTCAAGCTTTAAAAACGCACTTGTATTCTTTGGAACTTCCCCCTGGTAATGTGCTGTTGCAGTATGTTCACAATCTACTTGTGGCTTCTGATACTGAGGATGGTTGTAAAGATGCCACAGTTAAACTGCTGTTGCATTTAGCACACCATGGACATAAGGTGTCCCTTTCAAAATGTCAATATTGTCGACAGGAGGTCACCTATTTAGGTCACCTACTGTTGAAGGTGGGTCACAGACTAACACCTGAAAGCATCAGTAATATGCCTGCTCCTAAGACCCAACGTGAAGTATGCATGTTTATCGGCATTACCTCTTATTGTCGCCAATGGATGCCCAATTATTCCCTACTAACGAAACCCCTCCTTTACCTGACCACCAAAGAAGTGTATGAGCCCTTGCCTTGGACATCTGCATGCAAGCAAGCTTTTGAGCAATTAAAGGTTGAGCTTTGCTCTTCTCCTGTGCTTGGTACTCCTGATTACCAGAAGCCTTTTCTACTCTACGTACACGAGGCGGATGGTTGCGCGCTCTCTGTTCTAACACAGGGTTTCGGTGGTAATTAGAAACCCTGCCTTTACTTCTCTGCTATTCTTGATAATATCACCAGAGCCCTCCCATGCTGCCTAACAACTGCCACAGTGGTGGCAGTTTCTATCAGACAATCCGCAGGGCTCGTACTTGATACTGATCTTACAGTAATGGTACCTCACACAGTGGATACGCTTTTGAATAAGAAAAAGACACAGCACCTTACTAGTGCACGTCTGACTGGATATGACTTGACCTTGTTTGCTCCGCAAATTACCATTAAACGATGTGCTACTCTGAATCCAGCCACGTTACTACCCCTCGCTTCGGAAGAAAAGGACAATGGTGTCCATGATTGTTCATTCCAGACTGAAAAAGAAATGAAGGGATGGGTAGACCTGACTGATGTTCTCTTACCTGACCCCCAAGGGGAACTATATGTCGGTGGCTCTTGTTTCAAACTACCAGATGGCACTACCACTGCAGCGTACGCAATAACAACATTCCACACTGTAGTTGAGACATCCCATATCCCATATCAATCAGCGCAAGCTGCAGAGTTGGTAGCCCTCCTTAGGGCTTGTGAGTTGAGTGAGGGACTGACTGTCAATATCTATACTGACAACCAGTATGCCTTTGGGGTGGCCCATAATTTCTGGCACCTCTGGGAGGAGAGAGGATTCTTGAACTCGCACAGATTGCAAAATACAAAATGGAGTCACACTCGCTAACTGAAGCTCGGACATTACAAGGATAACTCAGTGTGTTACATAATGTGAATACAAATGAGATTTAATTTAGCCGCACACTTCTAACCTACTATGGAACAAAACAAGTATACAATGTGAATGGGGTTTTTCAAACCTAACAGACCCTCCTTTTAGCAGTGGAGGCTAAATGCTTTGTTGGCGCTATCCCGTAGGGCCTTTACAATTCTAAGCAGGGAAGAAAACAAGGCACCTGTATTTCTGACATCTTTAATATTCAAAAATGCCCTAATCGATCAACATAATATCCTATATGTCTTGCATCATCATAGTGGAGACTTTATTATCTTGTTCTGGCAATGTAGGGGTGGGCTGAGCATGCCCACACAATAATGGCAAGGAGAATAAGTATGACCCAAACCAGGAAGACTAGGAGTGTCAGCCCAAGGAGAACAGGGACAACAGGGCTATATGGATAAGGACCCAGCAGGCCAGCAGGATAAGTATGAGGATCAGTAGCACCAGGATCAGGAGGCCAAGGAAGGGCTAAAGCAATGTTGAGCCAGGAGCAGGACGAGGAAGACTAGGGTCAGGAAGGATTACAACCAAGATAAACTCATTCTGGAAACCAGTGTGTTCAGTACTAGTTGGATAAGGGTCAGGATTAGGATCAGAAGAACCAAAACAACCCAGAAAATTAGGACTTGGAACAGGACTATGAGTAGGACCAATGCCTAAAGGCACAGAATGACTGAAAAGTGACGGAGGAAGAGCAGGAGAACCCCTATGTGAGTCTAGGCCACATGTATTAGATATACCTTTTATGAATGGTTCTTATTCCTGCTTTCTAATGCCAATAACTAGAAATCGCCCCTCTTCAGCCCACAAACAGAAATGGCAAGTATTTGCTGAAAATCAGAGCATGAAAAGTAAATAAAAAGCCAAGACTGTTACACCCTGCTCTATTAGACATGATCTGATACTGAGTTAGTAGTCTAAGGGTGGATCTGAGGGCATAGGGATTAAAATATGGCAGAGGAGTTTAAAGGTGGATGGGTGAAAATGAGTCTGCTGTGAAGGATGACAAAAACGTTTGAGAAACTCAGATGGCTGAAGTCAGGAAAAATAGGTATTGCCTAACAAAGGGGTCAAATGGATATGGCAATTTATAAAGGGAATCTCATGATAATAAGAAGGCTCTGATGAACAGAAGAGGGGTGGTGGAGGCTCCAGATAGATTGTCTCACTTGGTGAAAGAGGAATGTTGTGTGATTACCTGATCTTTGCACTGACATTCCATGTGTGTGTTTATGAGGTGGATATGTAGAAAGGTCCAGATATATTAAGATGTCATGTAAGGCAACTTGTTGTGCAGCATTGCATGACAGGGAGAAAGCAGAAATGCACCATGTCTGCTAAAATATGGTGCATTTCTGCTCTCTTCCTCTGCTTGAGCACTGTGTGTTACCTAGTTCCAATGCAGGCACCCGTGCACGCTGTTGCAAGGCTGCCTGCATCACAAGTAGGATTGTTTTTATGCAGGAAATGGCAACTTCCAGTACAAAAACAATCCTTTAAAGCATTTTTCCCTTTCTGTGTGTGCTGAAGAATCCAGCATGCATAGCAAGAGGAAACAACGAGGAGTAATATAAACATTTCTCCTTGTTGTGCCTCTCTTTGGAAGTCGTTCCATTTTGATGCGATCCCAGATTTACTAAGGTGAGTAAACATGGGATTGCATTAAACCCTTGAGTGGATGCATGGGAATGCCAATGCTCCATCATTGGAACACCTTCTCAACACAGGTTAACGCAAGACAGAAATTACTAAGCCACGCAGAGCCATTCAAGGTGGCTGTGTGGCTGTGTGGGGCTTAGTAATTACCATTTAAGAGCTTGCAATGCACTGTGTCACCTTGCATGACGCAAGGGCAACGTAAACCCTTAGTAAATCTATCCCAAAATGTGTAGTAGTAACACTCCTTGTGTAATAAAAGTCTTAGTGCATGGACCGGTGGGATGCATTTTGCATGAAGTGACATGAGAGTAGATACAGCTTCCCTACACAGTGTGCTTGTATTGGCTGCATACCTGTGGATAGAAGTTGAAGTAGTCAATGCAGAATCTCTACCATTTAGGCATCAAACAGGTAAAGGGGGAGTTATTAGCCTTGCCGGGTCGCATTATCACTCATATGCATTCCCTTATCCCGCCGAGACAAGTGGTTTGGGACAAGTTGACTGCATGTCGTCAGAAGAAGGATGAGAGTGTGTCTGATTTCTTTACTAGGTTTAAAGTGGTGTTTCTAGACTTCAGTGGCCAGGATCTGTCGTTGGAGGGTGGTGTCCAGTTGTTTGTCAGTAGGTTTGTTAATAACTTGCTTGCCGAGATTGGGACTAGGTTGCAGGCTTCGGCAAGTACTTGGAGCACCTCCTTACCATCAGTAATATTGAGTATGGTGCAGTACTACGAGCATAGGAAGAATGAGGAGAAAGAGAAGGTGGTGAAAAAGTCAAAGGAGTTGAAGACGAGGGTGTTGATTAAGCAAGTAGCAAGGAGAACTGGAAGAGGCAGAGGTTTGGGTTCGGCCCAGCCGTTACCCCGGTCTAACAGGGGTGGATAGAAGTTGAAGTAGTCAATGCAGAATCTCTACCATTTAGGCATCAAACAGGTAAATAGGGACTCTTTTGGGGGCGGCCGCGCGGCCAGTGCCACGCACGCGGCCCAGGCAGTTAACAGCAGCGCGCACCTGTCCTGCCTCCTTGCTGTTTTGTTGTAACTGCTGCGCCAGTCTGAGTCAGTCAGTGCGCCTGCAGTGCTGCCGAAAATGCCGCCACGACGTCCCGCGTTGTTTGAGCTTGCTTGTTTGTTGTTGGTCCGTTCCAGGGCCGTCAATCTTATAGCGCGCAAACGCTACCAATGACGGCCCTGGGACTCTCTTTAGCCAGACCTCGCGATGAGACGTAGTAGTGACGCGTCACGTGCTTCACTGCTACGCGCTCTCGCGAGGAGTCAATTCTGACCTGGCTGGGGCAGTGGCAGTGCTGCTGCTGGGTGATTTGCTTTGCTGAAGTGAACAAAGTTAGAACCAACCCCTGCCTGCCATAGAGTGAGGTAAGAAAGAGAGCAGTAAGTGCTAGCTAAACATTTTCAGACGGGTAGCTCATCACCTAGGCTCAGCCACAAATCCACTTTCATAGATATTACGATGAAAACGGTTGCTCATGTTAAGCACTGCATTAAGTTACTAACAGGCACACAAATAATGATGCCAGACAACAATGTTTACTGATCCAGCCCTAGAGCTCCCTTAATGTAACAAGGCCCCAGAACATTTTTGACTGTATCACGAACGAAAGCAAGATTCTGGAGGTGGTATTGTGTGGCAAGAATATTACTGAACATGTTTGTTGTGTGCCATTTTGCTGCGGTGTTGAGGCCTACTTTTGTTCTGGATGGTGTAGCATTATGCTGTCTCCTTCAAAATGACTTCAGCAGGAAACGCCTAATCATCTTTCTAAGTTGTCTTAGTCATGTATAAAATTAGTTCAATGCAAAGTTATTAGAAACCCTGCACAATAGGGCTTCCATCCTCTGTGTGTGAGTGTATGTGTGTAGTGTGTGTTTGTGTTTCTTATTGTGTGTGTTTTGTGCGTGTCTGTGTGTGGTGTGCGTCTGTGTGTGTCTGTGTGGTGTGTGTGTCTCTGTGTGCTGTGTGTGTGTCTCTGTGTGGTTTTTTCCAGAGTCCCAGGACAGCGCATCCATGTTATCCAGTCATGTCAATGAACAGTTCAAGTAACTACTTTATTAGTTAATTAAAAGCATAAACATGTAAAAACCGTGCATCTAACATATTTATGTGGGCGAGATGTGGTTGATTTCATGTAGCTTCAATATTGCCTTTGACACTGATATGGACCTATGTTCTTTGTGGAGGTCGGGAGTTTGGAAGAATGGGTTTAAATTTGGTTGCATGATTTCCCCTTGCCTCGTTGCTTGAGGGTATTGATGGCACTTTTGCAATAATTTTTTGTATTGTATTGTAATTGCATTTATATATCACTCACTACCCATAACAAGGCATCAAGTCGCTTTTTCAACGAGTGGCACGCTACTCCAGAACCCATTAGTGGTGAACTAGTATAGTGAAAAATTTAAAGAAATTTGAGTGGTGTGTATATGTTAGTCAGTTATTTGGATTGAGAAGGATAGTCGAGGGATAGGAGAAAGGGAAAAAGGTTTGCCTTTATATAGCGCTTGCTACCCTTGATGGGGTGTTAAAGCGCTTTTTTGGTGAGTGGCACGTTACTTCGGAACCCAGAAAGGAATAGTGGTGAATTAGCATAGTGAAAAGTTGAAAGTAAGGTGAGTGGTGAATATGTTAGTCAGATTATGTGGATTGAGAATGAAAGTGGAGGTATGGAGACTCAGACACTTTGCACTGTCTTTTTTCTTTTTCTTACTTTATCACAATTTTTGTTATGGGTTGGCAGTCGCTGATGATGAGAACCTGAAGATGCAGACGAGTACCAGTCTGCACACTCCCATGGTGTGATTCCCCTGAAGCACTGACAATCGTTTTTCACCTTTTTTCCTTTCCTACTTATGTTTGGTCATTTCACACTGGAGGGTCGGATAGACCACGGGAGGCAGAGCTCACAGACTCAATTGTTTTTTTATTAACTAGCAGGTGATCCAGGTCCCTCCTGAACAGACGGCATAAGGATAACCGCTGTTTCGTTACACAAAGTTGGGTGAATGTACATGTTTGGAGGCGTCACTGAGCAGCGTGTTCATCTTCTGAACTGGTCCATTGTTGTTTATGATTGCATTTATATAGAATTTGCTACCTCTGATGGGGGGGTTGAAGTGTTTTTCGGGGAGTAACACACTACTGTGGAACCCATACAGTGTTAGTGGTGAATTAGTATAGTTAAATATGCAAGTCATTTTTAATAATTTGAGTGGTGGATATGTTAGTCAATTATTTCTTTTAAGAAGGATACCGAAGGGGTAGAAGAGGTAAAAAGGTTTGCATTTATATAGCGCTTGCTACCCCTGTTAAGATGTTAATGTGCTTTTTTGGCGAGTAGCATGCTACTCCGGAACCCATAAAGGATTAGTGGTGAATTAGTATAATGGAATAAGAAATGTATTTGAGTAGTGGACATGTTATTCTGTTATTTGGATTGAAAAAGGATAGTGGAGGAGTAGAAAGGAAGGATTTTTATTTATTTTTTGTTTTGTTGTAGCTATACCCTTCATTACGAGTTGTTATTCCCCCAGTAATGAGGACCAACGTCCAGATCTTGCTGCTTACTGCACCTAAATGACATCTTCCGATTTTCCCCTGATAGATATCAGTAGGTTTGGCCTGAAAGCATTTATCAAGGGAACATGGTTTTCATTCCAAAAAGTCCAATAAGTGTGGTTGCAGGAGCTACCGCACATAGCAGAATTTAATGCAAACTCATAAGGAAGGCAAAGACAAAATTACCTTGGGAAATTTTCAGACAGTATAAAATTGAAATTTCTCAAAACGTTAGCAGCAGAAAACAGGATTTCAAAAATTCTAACTTCATGTAGGGCTAATATGTGGTATGCACTCCTTTCGTGTTGTAATTGTTCATGCAGCTCTCTGATGGATGTCACATGCAGATAGATCATGCAGTGTGTGTGTTGTCTTTTTGTACTGTTGGTCACCGGTGTATTCAACTGTGTAGTCTTGGACCGTGTCATGTATGTGCATGTAATTTGCATGATCGAAGTAACTAATAGCAGCGATGCCATGCGTCTCTCGGACCTCTTTCAAGTGCTCGCCGTCCTTTTTCCCCAGCACCCCTCTCGCCAGGGGCGGCAATCTGAGGGATAGCCCCGGGCGCCACGAGCTCTAGCTACGCCCCTGTGTTCTGCTACTTGCATGGCTGCCGACTGAATTGTGCAGACTCTCTAATGCTTAGCCAGCAGCCGGATAAATCGTGAAGTGTTACTGCTAATGCACGGTTGGCAGCTGAACAGCACAGAATCTCTACTATTCAGCTGGTAAAGTCTTCCTGCTATTTGCAAAGCTTGTGGATGAACGGTGCAGAATCTCCAGTAATTAACAAGCAACTGGGTAAACAGTTAAGTTTTTCTGCTGTTACGTGGCTCTCAGAATCTATGTTGTTTAGCAAGCGGCTGGGTAAAAAGTGAGTTTTTTCTGATATTTGCACAGATGCCAGCCAGACAGTGCAAATTCTATACTATTTAGTCAGCAGCGGAGTAAATATTTAAGTTTTCCTGCTATTTGTACGGCCATAAGATGGAAAGTGCAGAATGTCTACTATTTAACTCATGATTGGGTAAATACTGAGGTTTTACTTATTTTCATGGCCATTGGCCAAACTGTGCAGAATCTCTATTATTCATCCAGCGGCTAGATAAATAGTGAATTTTCTCTGCTATTTTCTTGGGTGCCGGCCAAGTAGTAACACATTACTAGAATTTTGCCTGCGGCTGAGCAAATAGCAGAAAAATGTCACTAGTTACCTAGCGGTCGGGTAAATAGACACCACCTATCTGCACCCTATCTTTATAATAATTGGCCAATCACAACAAAAATTTGCATAAACATACCCTTCAGTTTGAAAAAGCACCAAAGATGTTTTTCTTCCCTTCTCTATTAACAGAAGTCAATAACTAATATCTATGAAAGTGGCTAGTAATTATGAAAGGTTGCACCTTCTTTCACCGTTGCCTCAGCACTTACCGCATATGTACTGCAACATACGCAGGACATTTTATGGAGCATTTCTTTGAGCCTCACCTAATTCAACTAACATCTATCATATAGGTCATTCCTATTCAGCCACTTTCTAACCCCAGACCACAAAAAAGGCATCTGGGTACCATGGTGAATTAGAGCACTTTCCGGGATTGTCACAGGCATGAAGTACTATACAACTGCTGCAATACAATTCACAGATGTGGTGCAATCTTACTGTGCAGGGGATGGAAAATAAGCCTGTCAAAGTTTTGTGTGGCTGAAGCTCTGCAGAAAATATTTACCTGAGGAATTCAGACATCACACACTTGAATAGTATGAGGTCATACAATCCAAATACTAGCAAATACTTACATCACTAAGTAGGTCAAAAGCTTCATTCAATGCAATGTCCAGCATTCCAATTCCTTTTGCAAATAGTTTGTCGAGGTGTTCCCTGAAATGCTGTGAAATCAAAAATATGAAAAGTCAAAATTATGAAATGAAATCACTATAGCTGCTTAGAAACAGCAGTAGTCTTTTTGCAACACATTGAGAGCTTAGATGTTTTTGTTTTGTATATTTATGATGCATTTGAATCACCTTTGAAAAATGAGTCTTACAGACAACAATATTGCTATGAAAGAGCCAATGAAAGAGTTGGCAGTCATCAATGGAGTGACAGGAAAATAAGCATGTTACGGAAGGTAGCCGAGGGACGGCAGCCAGTGGGCTGTCTTTCCTGCTGTAGCTGACCAGGAAAACAACAACACACAGCCATGGCAAACGTCTAGGCTACTCCATGCCAGGACCCTCTACCCCCTCTTAATAATATGCTGCTGAGCAGTACAGCCTATTGCTTAGGGAAAATTAAAGTTTCTTTACAGCTTTGCAGATTGTAACTTCAACGTGGTCATTGTATTAGTCATATAATGCAATTTTATTCAGCAAGTTCTTGTGATAAAGCAATTTAACCTCTCTGTCCACATTAAAATGAGAGTCTCAAGCAAAAAGATCAACTGGATTGGCCACACAATATACATATATATCTATTTCTCCACAGTGGCACAATGTTAGCAACATAGGACGCCTCATGGGTCAGTCTCTCGTACAATTCTTTATTGTCGGACCCCCCCCCCGCGTTTTAGCATTGAACGCCTTTCTCAATGTCATTGTGTTTCCTATGTTGCTAGCATTGTGCCGCTGTGGAGAAATGTATTGCGGCTCACCACTGTGACGATAGCACCCAGGACAAGTGGTGCAGCAGCGGAGATCTTTGTGGTTTAATATATATATATATATATATACATATATATATATATATATATATCTGCAAAAACTTCCTGACCGCCCAATACACGGCGAAACCACTCAGGCACTGACCTCTACAGAAGTGCCTCGGATGTGAACTATGGGCAAGGAGAATCAAATTCCCTGCCGTGGATTTCTCAGTGCAGTCCTTATTTCGGCATGTAGATAGATAGATAAGTGTCCTCCATGACGTGTTTCGCTCCACGAAGGAGCTTGATCACATGATGCGTCCAGATAGGTAAGATGTTTTTAAAGTGTGTTAAAAGCACAACCAGCCTTGGAAAATAGAACGATTGGCAAATAGTGCATAAATAAACATAAACAACAGACTGTGTCACATACTACATGAATATCGTGATGCAGTACATTTCCTAAAGTCAAGAGTATATGATCCACAGAAATTCAACAAATAAATACATAGTGCATGTAGAGTCACAAAGCAACCTAATAGCCAGTGCAGATTAAACCAAGTTCAGAAGCATAATGCAAAATAAACAATTCACAGTAAGGGTTATCGCCTAGTGGCTCATAATGAAAACATGTGGATCATTCAAAGTAATCAGTCCTGGCTAGTGCCTACCAGTATCAACTCCTATTCTTATGGACTTCCTTGTAAACATCCAACTATTGTTAATGAGAAGGGCAAAGTAGTATATACAATCAATCAGTGCAGAAATTCCTATCGCTACTTAGCAGCATATGTCTAACTCTGAAAGTAATCACAAAGGATAGTTGCCATTTTAAGGTGCAAATGCACGATATACAATGTAACTAATTATAAAGCATTTATATAAATGGCACAATGAGTTCATACTAATGGAATTAATGCATGTATATTTTACACTAATATAGAATTAAAACCTGCCCTATTTCCACATTAAAAATATGGAAGCATTGGACAAAGCTGAAAGTGCAACAGTCTGTAAAGTGCAAAAAGTGCTGTGCAAAAAAGTAAATAGTTGTGCAGAAAGCAAATCATTATAATAGCAGCAGGAAGAAGCATTCTAGATTGCTTAAGCCTAAGCAATCCTTAAGTACAAATATACCAGCTTACACTGAATCGAGCTCATTCAAAAAATCAATAAAGATATAAAAAGATTGTCATAAAAGAAAAATTGACAAACATATCCCTCAGTAAATTATCAAATGGTTGTAAGAAAAGTTACTACAGAAAATTATGGAGGTCCTCATTCATATTCAGGCCATTTGGGACTCTGGTATTGAGAGCTAAAATGAATTGCGTTTCATTTTGTCTTAAAAGCTCTTCTCGATTTCCTCCCCTTCCGGGGTTAGGAACAAAGCCTAAAACTGTATATTCCAAGTCCTTAAGTTTGTTTTCATGCAAGGACTTGAACTGTCTGGCCACCGGATAGTTGTGATCAGAATTAATAATGGCCCTTACATGCTGGAGGATGCGCTTATGTACGGGGAGCTTGGTGCTACCAATATATTCTAAATTGCATGTGCACTTCAGCTTATATATTACATATTTGGAACAGCATGTTAAATGTTCCTGAATAGCAATTTCTTTCTCACTAAATGCTGTTTTATAGTGAATGCTGTTCTTAGCGAAGTTGCAGCACGGCATGAGGACCACTTAAAAAAACCTGTTTTCATTAACCAAGATTTTTTAGGTATCACCTCTGGCATGGATTTATCCAGGGCACCCACATGGAAGGTGCCCTTCTGAAGGTAATAGCTGGTTGACTCGGCATAATAGACCCAAGAAGTTATCAGATTTAATAATGGGCCATTCAGAATAAATAATTCTGCGAATAGACTGCTCCTGAGTGCAAAAATTTATTATTAGTCAAATTGGACACTCCTTATTGCTAGCAATAACTTCACTATTGTTCTGTCTAAAACTAGGCTGAAGTAACTCATCCCTTTGTCTGCCATTTGCTTTAATCAGGGCTTTATCAAGTGTATTCTTACTATAGCCTCTGCTCAGAAATCGATGGTAGTCTTCCAACTGACCTTTGTCGGAAACTGTGTCACAACTACAGATACGATGATTACGGATAAATTCTCCATGTGGAATGCTTTTTATTAAGTGCCTCGGATGTGAACTATGGGCATGGAGAATCAAATTCCCTGCCGTGGATTTCAGATGTAGCCTGGTGTGAAAGGAGCCTGCTTCGACATATACTGAAACATCCAAAAATTCAACAGAAAAAGCATCAATGGATGCAGTGAATATCAAGTTTAAATCATTCACATTGATGTCATTAATGAATGCTAGAGCTTTTTCCCTTGACCCCTTCCAGACAAGGCAAACATCATCAATGTAACGCCAGTAGTGTATTGTGGTGGTGAGTGGTTCTGAGCACATGCTTCTCCCACCAGCCAACATGTAAACATGAATAACTGGGGGAGAAGCATGAACCCATCGCCACTCCACGCACCTGCTGGAAGATCTCATTCTGGAATTGGAAAAAGTTAGTGTTGAGGCATATCTCAATAATCTCCAATAGCATATTGTTATGATCTCTAAGGCTTAGATCACAATTCCCTAAAAAGTATCTGGTAGCATTGATTCCTTGACAGTGGTTGATACTTGTGGAAAAGGATTCAATATCCATTACAACTAGTAAATAATCAGAGCTCCACGTCACACTGCTGATTTTGTTTAAAAAATCTGTAGTATCCTTAAGATAAGATGGCAAACTAGTCACATGAGTCTCCAAGAAAAATTCTACATATTTTGGAAGTTTTTCATTCATGCTGTCCTGAGCTGAGATGATCGGCCACCCAGGAACCAGGGTGATCTTCTTGTGGACATTTTGTAAAAAATAGAGGACCGAAGTGATCGGATATTCCACATTTAGAAACTTCATCTCCTCTTTTGTTATCAGTCCATTCTCTGCCACTGATGGATTATTTTGCGAGTTCTGTCCTCAGATTTACGCATTTCAGCTTTAGATGATTTTCTATAACTAGAAGAATCGGATAAATGTCTCTCTGACTCAGCCAAGTAGTCGACCCTTGACCATAAGACTGTATTTCCACCTTTATCCAAAAGTTTAATAATCACATCCGGGATACTCTGGAGTTTTTTTTGATTAAAAGATGATATTGGTTGTTTCTGAAGTCATTTTATGTGTTTGTGACATCACTGATCGATTTAGATTTTTAAGCTCAGTTATAACTCTGTCGCTGAAGACATCTACAGCGTCCTTTGGCATTAAAGGCAAGAAGGTGGAAACTGGGGGAAAAGGACTTGGGGCTGACAATTTCACATTTACAACTAGGCTGACAGCAGGAGCATATTCTGAATCATTTACAAATGCTAGATCATAAAGAGTTTGTAAGTTAGGAATATCCTTAACTTGTATTGCCTCATCTGGCTTACTCGCATCTGTTATTCCAATTAGAGCTTTCTTTTGAAATGTGTTCAGCTGAAAATATTTTATAAGTTTAATCTTCTGGATAAACTTAAACACATCGATGCGTGCCTGGTTATATGAAAATCGATTTTTGGGGCAGAATGTAAGTCCCAAAGAAAGGAGTTGTTCCTCTGCCTTTGAGAGTACTATGTTGGTCAAGTTGATAACAGTATTTTCTGTGGCGTTTGTTATTTTCTCCAAGTCCTCCTTGCATTGCCTCTTGAGGTAGCCTTGCCTGTACCTGATCCTCCTTTCGTGCCTTCGCTTGTTGGTAGATTTCCTTGCAAGTGCTGAGGATTGCGGGGGCGCAAGGAGTACCGGCGGTCCTCGCCCACAAAATTTAGCTCATCTGCCAGGGAAAAGCTCGTCAACCCTATGGGGTTCAATAATGAAGGTCCTCGTCTGCCCTCTTCTGAGTCACTGTTGGATGTCAATGATACCGAATTTGTGTCACCTTTGGCTATAGATATTGCAGTAGCACTGTTGGTTTGGTTGCTAAGGGTTTTATTCCCAGTTAAAGCTTGACGTTTATAGTTGTCGTACTTCCGGACAAAAGTGAATATCCTGCTGGTCGCGTAATCATTTTGATCCCGCGCAAATTTATAGATCTTCCGCTCTTTAATGACATACTCATGTTTTTTTAATTCATGCCTCAATCTCTTTTTTGCTTTTCATAATGAACTCACTTTCCCCTGTGGCATCCAATAGACCATTAACACGTTCTATTTCAGATAGCAACACATTCCGATCTATCTCAACATATTTTATGAGAATATGAATCATATTCATTGAGGCTTGTAGATTGTTCTCCGCCCACTCCTGTAACATTAAAGGGTTTATAGAGTGCTCCCCGTCCACTTCTGTAACATTAAAGGGTTGAGGTTCTCAAAGGTGGGGGCAATTAACACACGAAGACCTCTTGGTACACGGTTGGCGTCTCTGTATTTTTCAAGTGATTTTTTTCTCCCACCATTTTGAGAGTTCAGTTCTTAACAATTTTTCCAGTGTCTTTAACAACGACTTAACATCACTATTTTCATTGGTTGTTTTAAAATTGCGTGGCTCTTCAGTGATTGTTGGAAGATTATCAAACAGAGCTTCCGCCGCTGACTCTCTGTCGCGGAGCGCATCACTGGATAACATTATGCCTTAATGTTATATTTTCGGCGTGTGTATATGCCGAGTTGCTGCTCAGAACAGTCTGTAAATAATTTGAGGGAATAATCCCGTATATATATTAGTGCCACGTATCTTGGGGCAGAGAGCGAGGATTGAATTTACGCTGAGCACCGCCACTACCCGTGGGGGGAAATCCTGGGAGGAGCACATAACCTGAGGTTCCCGCAACCGCATTACGGACAGAGAAGTACTCGGCGCACCCCGACTGAAACAGGGTAAGCTGTGATATACTCTGCTCGCATTTGTCGATTGAACCTGCAATTGGGCTCCTCACTAAACGGGCAGCTGGCTTTGATGAGGGTATCAAGAATTATTTCCAAATACAGCAACGACAAGGGCAACCCGGGAGCGGGGGGCTCGACAACAAATCAGAACTATGTTTAACATCTTGCAACGCCGCGATCTGGCGACTGGAATGTTTAAAAACAAGAATCCTGATATCACCACTCCAGCCGTGACAAAACCAACTGAAGCTCCCAGCCCATTAGCCACGCAATATGGGAAACTTGAAAAACTATATGAGCGTGAGCTCCGCAAGTGGTGGGAAGGTACATCACTTCAAGGATATATAGAAGTCAAAAGAGTGCCGAGGGGTCTGCGGATATTTACAATCCCCGCTTATGAGAACCCGGACCCTCTGCTCCTGGATACATGGGCTGCACACATTGCCAAATCCTGTGAAGGGATGCTAGAAATCCTGGTGCAATTCACTTGGAGTGACAGGGATAAGGTCCTCAAGGAAATTGAAACTATGGAAAGGGAACTAGCACTCAATGATGATTAAGACCAGCAGGATCAACTAAGAGCTCAGATGAAGAAACGACTGGAGAAATACGAGGTGAAAATCCGTACACGGAAGCAAGAAAAATTTGATGGGGACGAAAGGTACTATGCCATGGGGCGAGTCCTTACGTTTTAAAAATAGTATGATCAAACGCGGAAAGATCTGATCAGCAATAACAAAGCGGCTGGTGCGGCTGCACCAGCACATGTGGAAACATCTGAGTCTGAGGTCACAGAGGGAGAGCAATCAGAAGAGGAAATAAGATATACCCCGAAACAGACCAAGGACACCCCTTTTCAGCAAGAGTTTCAAGTAATCCGAATGAACTGGCTAAGAGGAGGGAAGAACAAACCCCCAGAAAACGGAGGAAAACCAGAAGGGGTGGTCGGAAAAGCAAGGGGAAGAGGCAAAGCGGGGAATGCGGAGGCTCCAGTGCGCAAGGCAAGGGGCAAAAGAGGAGCAAGATTGTAGGATCTGAAGGACACACAGATCACCTCACAATCATCAACCTATCTGCAAGAACCCTCTCATCTGAAGAAGAATCAGTACTTAAACTGGGATTAACCTTCTGCCCGGACAACAATCTTGAGTATACTCAGACCAGAATCGACCTATTTCAATTCATTAGAAGGCTCCGTTTGCATAAATACTTCAAAACGAAACCAACTATAGATGAAGCCAAATTGATCCGGTCACGCTTCAAAGACACTGATCTTTTAAAGGTCAATGATTTGACATCCCTGGAACTGCTGGAAGAACTACGACACGAAAGCGCAGCAGTGGCAATGCCAACACCAACAGAAACTCTGACCGAGAGATTGAGGGCAGTGGAGGTGGAACAAGAGGCTCCGAACAGTGGTCTCAAATTGAAATCGAAGTTTGTACCTCCAACACAAACGGATATGATAGACACTTTTTCGGAACTCGTGATCAAGGACCTAAGGAACGTGCGCATGCACAAAAAAGTATTTGGACGAAGTAACAACTTGACCGAGAAACAACGGACGGCATTGAAAATATTGGCCGCAGACACTTCCATAGTCTGCAAACCCTCAGATAAGGGTGGCAACATGGTCATATTATCACGGGAGGAATATGTCCAGGAAGCCATGCGCCAATTGCAAGACGAGACCTGCTATGAATCAACCACTAAACAACGATACCAATCAAGTATCGATGAGCTGCATGATTTACTCAAAAAATGGCGTGACAAACAAATGCTTGAGACCGATGAATATCTTTTCCTCAAGACAATACATCCGGTTACCCCCACCTTTTATTATTTACCTAAGGTACATAAGAGGATGGACAAGCCACCAGGGCGCCCTATCATTTCATCTATGGGCAGCCTCACCGAGAATCTCTCGAAGTTTCTAGACCATTTTCTATTTGAAATTGTTTTGGGTTTGAAATCATACATTCGTGACACTGCTCATTTTATTGAACAAATTTAATCTATTGACTGGCATCCAGGTTATTGTATATTGACACTTGATATCACCAGCCTCTATACGAGCATTGAGCATGTACAAGGGATGAAGGTGATTGATTATTTTTTAGGAAAGAGACCCTTGAAATACGCCCAACATAACATCATGCTGATGGAGTTAATTGCATTCTGTCTTCATAATAACATTTTTTTGTTTCAGGATGCCTTATTTAGACAGCTCTCCGGTACAGCCATGGGTTCCTGCTTCGCCCCCAGCTACGCAAATTTATTCGTGGGCTGGTGGGAGGAGCAGGAGGCCTAGGCTCCTGAGAAAGAGCAATGGTCTAACTGTATCGTCTCATGGTATTGTTACATAGACGATCTTTGTATAGTATGGAATGGCTCAACCGAGACAGCTCAGCAATATATTGCAGTGCTGAACGACAATGATTGTAACCTGATCTTTACTGGCCAGGACAGCACTAGTGTGGCAGTGTACTTAGATCTTAAAGTGGAGGTGACAGACAATAAGATTAAAACTTCACTATACAGAAAGCCAACGGCAGGAAATAGCATGCTACATGCGTCTAGTAATCATTCCCAAAAACTTATCAAAAGTATACCCTATGGCGAGCTATTGCGGTTGAAGCGCAATTGCTCAACCAATGAGGATTTCGAGCTTGCCGCTAAGGAGAGCATTGAGAGATTTGAAGCTAGGGGGTACAGTACAAAATTGTTGCAAAATACCCTAGACAGGGTTAGGATACCATCGAGAAGCACTCTATTTTTCAAAAAGAATAAACCCATGACTGACACAGAGAAATTCAGAATGATCACTCCCTATTCCCAGGACTGCCAACAACTCAGAACAATTCTGAAGAGACATTGGCATATTCTGAAAAATGACAATATCATAGGGAATGACGTGCCTGACAATCCTCTAATTACTTTTAAGAGAGCTCGTTCTCTGAGAGACACCTTGGTACAGAGCCACCTGTCACCAATTCCAACGAAGACAGGAAAGCTAGAAGATGTGAAGGGCCTTTTCCCTTGCGGACGCTGCAAGGCCTGTGCCAACAGCAAAAGGGTTTATACATATGACATTACAGGGTATAGGCAGAAAAATAAAATCAATCAGTTCCTAACTTGCAGCACGCCGTTTGCAGTTTACTGCCTGAAATGCCCATGTGGGCTCAAGTACATAGGGAGTACCATCAATCCCGTAAAATTGCGTATTTTGGAACACATAAGGGCCATAGTCAATAGGGACTTCTCATATCCTGTCGCAAGACATTTTTCCATCAAACACAACAGCGACAGAAGTCTCTTGCAGTACTATTGCTTGGACGCAATTTCTGAAAATATCAGGGGAGGAGACAAGCTACAGAAACTCCGCAGATTAGAATCTCGACATATTATAGAATGTCAGACTAAGACCCCTGAGGGACTTAACTGTGGAGAAGAATTAGCAGTACATTTAGGCAGTTAAACAACACGGAAAAAGTAATGGAGGGCAGCGTTCAATCTGGCTGAGGCCACACATATATACACAGAAAAACTGAAAATGAATTTGTTATTTGTTATTTGCTTTGCTTTTCTTTCTGCAATTGATGAGGTATCATTATCGGATAAATTGACGAGATCAATTGATCAAATGAATATAATGCTTGATCTATGTGTACTTTTGGATTTTGTAAGATTTTGTTAACTATACAGTAATTTTTTATATACATGCAATGAATGACAGGGGGTATCTGTGGGACAGCTTAATGTATTGGGCTTTGGTAATTGAAAAGGCAACCTGGTTGGTTGCCACAGGCCGATCCACGGCAAGATTTTACTCCCTGCCCACACGTAAGAACATACGAGAGGTTAATTGCCGATTCACGGCGCTAATTGAGAACAAAGTTTTTCATCATTTCGTTTTAAATGTTTGTTCTAATTTTAGAACCGCCATTAAGACAATGTGGTTATGATATCAACTCAGTGCTATGTTATGGTTTACATGTACTAGTAAGATGGCGCTCGCGCACCTGTCCTCTCTCTATGTCCCATACTCAAACCCGTGTGTGCCTTTCGAAATAAAATGGCGCCCTGGCGCGCGTTGCAATGTAACAACATTGAGGAAGGAAGCGTGGCTTCCGAAACGCGTCTGTGCGAGTAAAAGTTGCTGTTTGGAATTGAAGATCCCCGTGTGTGCAGTGTTTATTTTCTCACCCGGGACCGGGAGGGATTGAGCCTGCATATATATATATATATATATATATATATATATATATATATATATATATATATATATATATCAGAGCTTACCAGACTCCGCAATTCTGCAAGCAGAGTACAGCACTCATGGGAAGTATTGTATCAGTATATTTTAATCAGCAAACAAACAGATACATTTCCGAAAATCCTTTGTCAGTGAGACACTGTCGAAGTATTTTCTGAAACGCGTCTGTTTGCTGATTAAAATATACTAATACGATACTCCCGTGAGTGCTGTACTCCGTTTTCAGAATTGCGTAGTCTAGGAAGCGCTGATACTACGTGGGGCACCACCACGAGAAAGCACCCGCCTGTGAGTGCCTCGGCATCTTAGGTGCACAACGGGAGCGTGATTGATATATATATATATATATATATATATATATGCTGAGCTCCAAAGAATGATGACACGCACTCACGGGGGGTTTAAATCCGGATCGGATTTATTTCGCACAAAAGGAATTAAACAGACGCGTTTCGGCGGTACGCCTTCGTCAGTATAAGGCGGCCGCCATGACGCTACACATTATAAACAAAAAACGTCATCATTAGATCTCGTGGGATCTGTCCTATTTGGACGTCATTGCGATGTCAGGCAACGTGAATGTTTACGCGAAGGAAACAAATAAAGTATTTACATATCATTGTATGCAAAGAGAACATGTAAGTTATACATTCAAGATAATAGGTAAAAATATCCGCTTGGTTCTAGACTGGGAGACCAAAAAGTTGTCAAATCAGCACTCGATGAATTCATATATCGAATACAAGTCACTACTCAGTAACCCATAGCGGTTATTAAATTAATACAGCCCGTGAATGGGCTTAAATGCCACAATGAACCCTTATTAAACCTGGTCCCTCATGTTCGAACCAAGACACAAAATGAAGCCCTCGGATGGGCTAATGGGACAAAATTAGTCCATACAAGAATTTAAGTTCAAAATCAATTAGAAGCATGATTACATTCATCATCTGTTCGAACTGTACTAAATAAATTAGAAATTAATTTCTAAAAACTATATATAAAATGCACATTTATTCTAGACTATAATTCATAGCGTGAAGCCTGAGATCCCACTAGTGGTTACTGTAATCAAAAATCAAAAAAGAAAAAATTAAGACAAATATTATATACAATTTTTTACAGGTGTACTCTCATTTCCTCCCCAATGTTCAGTCCCAAAGGTGTTTTTGTTGCCAAACCAATAATGTAGCGAGACTCTAATCTCCTGAGGCGTTTCTCTCTATCTCCACCTCTGGAATCTCGAGCTACATGGTCTAAACAAAAGTAACTCATAAGTTTGCGATTGCTGTTGTGGTGAGTTTGGAAATGGCGTGCTACCGGGTAGTTACTGTCATTGTTCTATATTGCCCTCTGATGTTCCAATATGCATATTTTTGCTGGGTGGCTTGTGCTCCCTACATATCTAAGGGCGCACGGGCAGCTAAGGCAGTAGACTACAAAGGGTGTCAGACAATTCATGAATTTCTTAATGGTTACAGGATCACTCTTACCAGGTATGGGATAGCTTGTGATTTTCTTGCTATCCGCACAAGCTTTGCATTTATTACATGGGTAAAAACCACTTATACCCTGTATGCCTCTGGTAATGGGGGGTAAATGGCTCTGTACCAAGTGGTCCTTGAGCGATCTGGTCTTGCGGAATGTCACAGATGGATGTGCAGGAATATCACGACCGATAATTGGATCGGATTTTAATATGTTCCAATTGGAGTGTATGATTCTTTTAAGGCTCTTGGCTGCATTAGAGAAGTTCGTTATAAGTCTAAGGTTGTTAGTGCCTACACTTTTCTCTTTAGGGATGTCCTTAATAAGATCTGTTCTGCTCCTGACCTGAGCTTTTTTCCATGCTTCGCTCAAGACCCTTTCCTTATAACCACGCTCCCTGAATCTGTTGAGGCAAGCTGCACCTGCCTCCTTGTAATCTTCAGACCTGGAGCTATTGCTTTTAATACGCAAAAGTTCCCCATAAGGGATACTGTTTTTGAGGCTTGTGGGGTGGCTGCTTAGTACATGGAGCACTGAATTGCCCGCTGTTGGCTTCCTAAACAATGACGTCTGTACCCTGCCATCTGCTATGAATACCCTGACATCTAAGTAGTTGACCTCGGTATCGCTGATCTCACCAGAGAATTTTAGATTTAGATTATTGCTGTTGAGATGTTTGATGTATTCTTCGACTGACTCTCTACTACCTCGCCAGACAAGAAAGAGGTCATCGATATAACTCCTCCAAATTATGGTTTTGTCGACCTAATGGTCGTAGGAGTTCGACCATGCCGCCCGCTTCTCCCACCAGCCGACGAACAAGTTTGCTTAGCTGGGGGCGAAGCAGGCTCCCATGGCCGTCTCCCGTTTTTGTCGGTAAATCTGTTCCAGAAAAATAAAAATATTATTAAACAGGCAGAACCGTAGAAAGTCAATCAGCATCTCACTGTGTTCTCTATATTCTGATGGTCTTTGTTGCAAAATCTGGCTAATCACATCAATGCCTTGTTCATGTGAGATACTTGTATATAGACTGGCTATATCCAAGGTCACCATCAGGAAGTCAGATTCCCATGGACTTCCTTCCACGTATCGTAAAAAATCTTTTGTGTCTCTGGTGTAAGAAGACAGTTCCTCCACGAAAGGAAAGAGGTAAAAGTCTATAAACCTTGACATGTTCTCCAAGAGACCCCCAATAGTTGAAATTATTGGGTATCCTGGCGGTTTCTCTGGGTCTTTGTGCACCTTTGGCAGATGATAGATATTCTTGGATTGGGAACTGAAGGAATTTAAATTCCTCCACCGACAGCATACCTTTGTTGTACCATTTCGGCTCAGTACTTCATACTGTGTGATACTCTCCAAGTACTCCTTCACTGTAATGGGTACATAGTTATCTCGGTTGCTGAGTTGAAGAAGAGCTTCATTGCAATAGCTGTTGCGAGTTTGCAGGACCACATTACCGCCCTTATCAGAGGGTTTTATTACTATGCTCTTGTCGACTTCCAGATCTCTTACTGCTTTCCTTTGGTCGTGTGTCAGGTTCCACGTGGGTCTATAGTTCCCTGCCGGGTTCTCCCTCAGTTTCCAGAGATCCAGCATTACTTTTTCGTGGAAAACATCGATTGTGTCCATAGTTGTTGGTGGGACAAATTTAGAGACAGGTTTGAATGGACTTACTTCTCTTTTCTGAGAGGTGCCAGAAGTTGTTCCGAAATTGGTCGTGTCTAATTTGTCTTGGCTAGCTGTTCGCCTTCCACATTGAGATCTTCAAGGATCGCAAGTAGCTCCAACTGATGCTCATTCATTGGGTTGAGCCCTGTTAGTTGGGGGGTGCCGTGTTAGCTGGTGTCTTTTAATTTGAAAAACTTGTACAGTTTGACTTTACGTACCAGTTTAAAAATGTCTATGCGTGTCTGTACAAACTCAAAATTGCTTGTTGGGCAAAAGTTAGCCCCAACTGTAAGACTGATGCCTCTGAGGGTGGCAGTATTTTGGGGGTCAAATTAAGGATTGTTAGACTTTCGGTATTGGTGTACTGTGCAGTCGGCATTACTATTATATATATATATTCTCTTACCAAACCCTTCGGAAGTCCGGAGCTTCAAGCGCGGCGGTCCTGGATGGGTTCCGGAAACCCTCTCATACGGCGCACCAATTTCTTTTTTGCGAGAAAACTCCAGGAAACTCCGGGCTGCCCGATTAATTTATTGGCAAGGTTGCTCTCTACCAACGCATTTCATCTTTAAACTTGTTAACGGTATGGTTAATGCCACCATCTTACAGTTTACATACACAATATCATTGATAGTGAGAAAGGACATACAAGTTGTAAACTCTGTAACATTTGGTTACTTTCAGCGCCATTTTAAAATGTATATATTATACAGGGGCTGTAGTTGCTTACATATCGAAATCAAACTCTATATTGTGAGATTAACACACAGAAATTAATTCATGTTGGTGTATTAATGACTACAATGTGGCGCAATAGTCAAGAGTTAAATATTCAGCAAACGTGTACAATACATCTATTGGATGGCACCGCTTAGTATTACTGCACACAACCACAATTTGTGCACTGTTTTAGAACACTACCACCGAAGTTTACCATTTGCAAACAATTTTGTCAACAACTGATATTGCTGATAAGACAAGTTCAGCCCCAGTGGGCATGGTCACAACGTATATTCTGCCTACACTCATCATCATTGGCAATCACTATGTTCCACAGCATTAATTGAACACATTCCCATTTTCTACAAAACTGATACAAAACTGGGGGCAGTGAGGGAGAAAAAAGAGAAGAGATGAAGAAAAGTACTGCCCAAGTGGGCACAGTCATTAATCCATTCCTCTTAGGTATCCAACCCTTTTACATAATTCCATTTGTACTAAATCACTGTCCTGTGCCCTGCGTTTTTATTCTCAACAAATTCACGATTCTTCCACATATTACTGATGTTTCAACCTTCTGATGGTGGTGGTGGATATTGAGCATTAACTAAGTGAAGTAAAAGCAGTGACACAGCAGCTTCTGGAGTACGGTGCTTTTGATGGAAAATAGTTTGCGAGGTACTGTCTGACCTTGACACTTGCACCTACTGTGGAAAGAGCACGCCGTTTAAGGACTGCTTGATGAAAGAATATATATATATATATATATATATATATATATATATATATATATATATATATATATATATATATATATATATATATATATATATATATATATATATATATATATATATATATATATGCTGCAAATACCTCGAACCAGCACCTCCAGGAGGATTCCACCGGAGACAAGAAACGTGAGCCGACCCAGGCTTAAGGTGAATAATTTATTTGTTCTTAAATTTCGCCACCAACATAACGTTTCGGCCTACCCAGAGCCCTTGGTCACATGACGCTAATGAAGCAGCCATTTCTTTTTAAAGTGCAAGTGTGCAAAAACCTGTTACATGATGGGTTGTAACCATAGCCACAATTGTTAAACATAGAGAAAATACTGGGCGCATTATATTACATGCTGTACTTTGGCATTAAAAAGTACAAAGGTTCAAAGCTTCATAATGAAGTTAAAACATAATTCCCAATATCTAACAGAAAATAAAATAATTAGATATATTCAATAGCACCTTTGGTACCAATAACCAACAATACTAATCATTTAAATCTCATGGCATGGTAGACAAAAATTCATTTGAGTTCCTTAATTTGATTTGGAAACAAAGTGAAATCCACAGGGGAATTTCACCAAATACAACCCAAGTGGGTGAAATTAATAGCCCATGCAAAGGATGTAGCCCCAGAATTTCTCAAGCCTGGTTATTAATTCATATATAATGCAGTTTTTTTGCTGAATAATCAATTCACAGCTTTTTGGGTGTTTCAAACATAATATATATCTCAATCCTCCATCCTTTGGTGAAGCCGCCGCCAGCCTGAACAGCGGGTGTGTCGTCACTGGACCACAAAAGACAGGTCCTGATAATTTTCTCAAAACCCTCTTAGTACAAGCCAGATATTTTCAGGTATCAGCTGTTTCGGACGCGTTTCACCTGAACAGCAGGCTTGATCAAGCCTGCTGGTCAGGCGAAATGCGTCCGAAACAATAAAATATCTGCGGCCAGTACAGAGTGTCGTCAATCCTTGGGAGGCTTGTACTACGAGGGCTTTGAGGAAAAAAATGAGATATATATATATATATATATATTTTTTTGTCTTCTTATGGGGTAGGGGGTCTGCCAATAAATCCACTGAAATACCACCAGCTTGGAGTGCCGTCTGCTTTCTTTTGTAAAAGCGAGCGTGTATCGATATATATATATATATATATATATATATATATATACACACACACACATATATATATATATATATATCCACACGAAGATTACCTCACGAAGCAAGGAACCAGAGGGACACAGCAGGGAGCCAGGAAGAATAATTTAGTTGCAACATGGAGGGCATGGCGCGTTTCGGCTGGAGTGCCTTAATCATATGCCATTTACCGGAAACCAACACCAGATGCTTTTCACCTGATCCATCTTCTTCCATTGGTGGAAGTCCAGCAAAGTCTATTAGTCACGTGCATAACGCAGCCTACATCTTTAGACTACGTTTCCCAGCAAGCATCATCACAGCTGGCCAGGTAAGCGTTTGTGATCGACTTTTTAAGTCCCCAAAGTGAGTGCTGGTGATCGTGACAAAGCGTGAATGGGTGCAGTTAAAATGTCTCAGTTTCCCTGTTGTGCAGAATTCTTCTCCCTGGCCCCCGTACGCCTCACCGTCATTATCCAAAGTTATGTGATACTGGAGACGTTTCTGCAGTGAGTTCGCCTCTGCGAGAAGTCACGGACTGATGTTACAGCAGTAAATCACTGTCTTTGGGATGCGGGGGCCAGAGCTTTTCCAATACCTTGGAGACGAATTAGCTGTGAAGCATTTGCCCATGACGCTCCGGCCACAACTTGAGGCGGGTCCCCCAAAGCGCGCCAGGGGCTAGTGCGCAAAGTATCCACACGAAGATTACCTCACGAAGCAAGGAACCAGAGGGACACAGCACGGAGCCAGGAAGAATCATTTATTTGCAACATGGAGGGCATGACGCGTTTCGGCTGGAGTGCCTTAATCATATGCCATTTACCGGAAACCAACACCAGCTGCTTTTCACCTGATCCATCTTCTTCCATTGGTGGAAGTCCAGCAAAGTCTATTAGTCATGTGCATAACGCAGCCTACATCTTTAGACTACGTTTCCCAGCAAGCATCATCACAGCTGGCCAGGTAAGCGTTTGTGATCGACTTTTTAAATCCCCAAAGTGAGTGCTGGTGATCGTGACAAAGCGTGAATGGGTGCAGTTAAAATGTCTCAGTTTCCGTGTTGTGCAGAATTCTTCTCCCTGGCCCCCGTACGCCTCACCATCATTATCCAAAGTTCTGTGATACTGGAGACGTTTCTGCAGTGAGTTCGCCTCTGCGTGAAGTCACGGACTGATATTACAGCAGTAAATCACTGTCTTTGTGATGCGGGGGCCAGAGCTTTTCCAATACCTTGGAGATGAATTAGTTGTGAAGCATTTGCCCATGACGCTCTGGACACAACTTGAGGCGGGTCCCCCAAAGCGCGCCAGGGGCTAGCGCGCAAAGTATCCACACGAAGATTACCTCATGAAGCAAGGAACCAGAGGGACACAGCAGGGAGCCAGGAAGAATCATTTATTTGCAACATGGAGGGCATGACGCGTTTCGGCTGGAGTGCCTTAATCATATGCCATTTACCGGAAACCAACACCAGCTGCTTTTCACCTGATCCATCTTCTTCCATTGGTGGAAGTCCAGCAAAGTCTATTAGTCACGTGCATAACGCAGCCTACATCTTTAGACTACGTTTCCCAGCAAGCATCATCACAGCTGGCCAGGTAAGCGTTTGTGATCGACTTTTTAAACCCCAAAGTGAGTGCTGGTGATCGTGACAAAGCGTGAATGGGTGCAGTTAAAATGTCTCAGTTTCCCTGTTGTGCAGAATTCTTCTCCCTGGCCCCCGTACGCCTCACCGTCATTATCCAAAGTTCTGTGATACTGGAGACGTTTCTGCAGTGAGTTCGCCTCTGCATGAAGTCACGGACTGATATTACAGAAGTAAATCACTGTCTTTGGGATGCGGGGGCCAGAGCTTTTCCAATACCTTGGAGACGAATTAGCTGTGAAGCATTTGCCCATGACGCTCCGGCCACAACTTGAGGCGGGTCCCCCAAAGCGCGCCAATTGTTAAACATAGAGAAAATACTGGGCGCATTATATTACATGCTGTACTTTGGCATTAAAAAGTACAAAGGTTCAAAGCTTCATAATGAAGTTAAAACATAATTCCCAATATCTAACAGAAAATAAAATAATTAGATATATTCAATAGCACCTTTGGTACCAATAACCAACAATACTAATCATTGAAATCTCATGGCATGGTAGACAAAAATTCATTTGAGTTCCTTAATTTGGAAACAAAGTGAAATCCACAGGGGAATTTCACCAAATACAACCCAAGTGGGTGAAATTAATAGCCCATGCAAAGGATGTAGCCCCAGAATTTCTCAAGCCTGGCTATTAATTCATATATAATGCAGTTTTTTTGCTGAATAATCAATTCACAGCTTTTTGGGTGTTTCAAACATAATATATATCTCAATCCTCCATCCTTTGGTGAAGCCGCCGCCTGCCTGAACAGCGGGTGTGTCGTCACTGGACCACAAAAGACAGGTCCTGATAATTTTCTCAAAACCCTCTTAGTACAAGCCAGATATTTTCAGGTATCAGCTGTTTCGGACTCGTTTCACCTGACCAGCAGGCTTGATCAAGCCTGCTGGTCAGGCGAAATGCGTCCGAAACAGCCGACACAATAAAATATCTGCGGCCAGTACAGAGTGTCGTCAATCCTTGGGAGGCTTGTACTACGAGGGCTTTGAGGAAAAAAATAAGATATATATATATATATACACACACACACACACATATATATATATATATATATATATATATATATATATATATATATATATATATATATATATATATAGGTATATATATATTCTCCACACTTTCCTTTATGAAAAGCAAAGGGTCGCACCACAGCAAAATCCTTGTAAATTTCACAGTTTTATTTCATTTAAACAAACAAACACCAACGCGTTTCGTTCTATCTTCGAATTTGATCTCGTTACTGCCCTCACAGTACTTCCTGTATTTAACAGTTCATTACCTCATATGGTCATGTGATTAGTCACTAGGGCATTGTGGTTCATTTAGTTTAACTCATTTTATCCTATAACTCGTGCAAATCAACAGTGCTAATCAAAAAGTGCAAATGAAGCCGATATTATCATGAACCTAACTCATGATTTATTGTGCCAAACTCAATAATGTGATTTTATCAAATGTGAATTCGCCCAAAAATTAATTAATTCATAATGAAATCATAATGAAACATAATGTAGAGGATAAATCAATTCATAACAATTATGTTCAAATAGCGTTTCACGCTTCTACCATGATTGCCTCCTGTGGCCTTACGGTTTTAAGCTTTTCTAGTTATTAACAACATTATCATATCAATCATATTGTTTGGCTTTGATTTAAACCTTTTGTTTCCATTTCTCTCAAAAAATAAACGTCCTAACTTATAATTTTTAACATTTCTGATATATATTACATAAGAACCTTACAAAAACCAATGATGACAAAAGAGAACTGGGATTGTTGTTGCCCACTGATAACATCTATACAGAGTTCAATGTTCAAAGTTTCAGAATTCATTTACACTATTTACAAATGGATGTACATCTACTCACTTTGATTCAGTCCATATGGATTAATTGACCTGAGATTTAGAATGTGTCTCGATTCTTTCATTCGCAGAGATCTTACTCTGTCACCTCCCTGTATTGACTTTCTCACTGTGTCTATTCCATAGAAAGATAAACTTTTCCAGTTACTGTCATTGTGGCTTTCCATGTGTTTGGCCACGGCGTTGCTTCTGTCTTGATGTATGGTTGCCCTTACATGTTCTAGGATTCTTTTTTTCTATTCACATTTTATGCTTCCCGCGTATTTTAAATGGCATGGGCACTCAATGACATATATTGTATATTGAGTTTTGCAGGTTATCAGTTCTTTGATCTCCCAAGTTTTTCCGTTAGCCATGATCACATTCTGCACATTTTTAGCTATTTGACAAACCTTGCAGTTATAGCATTTTTTAAAACCAGTACTCTGTAACCATGATTTCTTTTTCTCCCTATTGAAATGACTGTGAGTCAAACGATCTTTTAGATTTGGAGCTCTTCAATATGTTATTTGTGGTGCGTTGCCCACTATTGGTCCAATGGTAGTGTCTAATTTAAGAATCTTCCAGTTTTTCTTAAGAATGTTTTTGATTTGTGGAGACTCTTTTGACAAAGTGGTTATAAATCTGATTGGATCTTGTTCGCATTTTGTGACCTCATCATCAATGGACTGTAGTAGATCCATTCTAGTTTTCTGTTTTGCTTTTTCCCATCCCTTTTTGATGTGGTTTTTTGCATAACCTCTTCTCTCAAATCTTTTAGCCATCATTTCACTTTGTTTTTCCCATTGGGATTCCTCCGAACATATTCTTCGCACTCTTAAAAATTCTCCATAGGGAATATTTTCAAATAGACATTTTTGATGAAAACTGCTGGCAAGTAAGGTTGAATTTGTTGCTATTGTTTTTCTATGTACAGTGGTGTGATTCTGGTTGCTTTCTATATAGATTTCAGTATCCAGGAATACTATTTTATTGTCTCTCATTTCACATGTGAATTTCAGATTGGTAGATGTATTGTTCAAGATTTCAAAATAATTTCTGAACTCATTTTCAGTTCCATCCCATATCAATAGAAGGTCGTCAATAAAACGCAACCAAAGGATTAATTACATAGACATCATTTTCTGCTTGCCAGGCCACCTTCCGCTCCCACCAACCCATAGTGAGACATGCAAAACTGGGGCTAAAAGAAAAACCCATAGCAGTTCCTTTGATTTGGGCAAGGATCTCTTCGCCAAAATAAAAAAAAATTGGGTCAAACACATCCTCATCATCTCTTCCAACATTTGATTATGTCTTGTATACTGAATGTTACGTTCCTGTAAAAAGAAATTGCAAGCTGCAATTCCTATTTCATGGTGAATGTTCGTACACAACGAGATGATGTCCATTGGTATTAATTTGTAGGTAGACATCCATGGGATGCCATTTAGGTGTTTCAGCATGTCCGTTGTGTCTTTAATAAATGATGTTAATTTTGAAACAAAAGGCAGCAGGAAAAAATCCAAATAGTGTGCTATGGGCTCAAACAAAGAACCTTTGGCGGAGACGATTGGGCGTCCCGGGGGTCTGGTTCGATTTTTATGCACTTTTGGTAAAAGATACATAGTTGACGTTACTGGTTGTTCCACTGTCAAATATCTCAACTCATCATGGTCTATCAATCCTAAATGCAACCATTCATTCAACTTTTTATCCAGTTCCAATTTCATTGTGATTGTAGGATCTGATAGTAGATTTTTGTAATACTCCGTGTCTCCGAGCTGTTCATGAGCTGTTTTTTCATATTCCAACTTGTCCCATATGACCACGTTTGAACCTTTATCAGCCATTTTTATTTCAATGGTCTCATCTTGACCCAAAGTTGTGAGAGCTTTTCATTCTTCTGGTTTTAAGTTATCCACATAATGTTGTTCCTTCAAGTTATAGATATCATGGATCACTGCATCGTGAAAAATGTCAATTTTATTACCCGGTGGTATTTGTGGATAAAATCGAGATTTTGTTTTTTTCTGACTTAAACCAGCTCCTTTTTGAGTACTTGCCTCATCCAAGGTTATATTTTCCATTTATTTCTCCACATCCAAATTTAACAGTGTCATGAAACTTTCTGCATCCTTGGCTGATAGAGTTGAACTTGAAATGCTAACTGTTTGTGTTTTTTTGTTGTGGTCTCTCATTTCATTTTCGGTAAAGATTTTTTTTAATTTGATCTTCCGGACATATTTATACAGATCTATTCTTGTTTGTGCTATGCCCATGTGTATACTCGGGCAAAAATGTAAACCTTTTTTGAGTAATGACTTTTCTGCGTCTGACCGTTAGTTCCTGTGATTCTTCTAGAAAATCTTTTTCATCCTCATACTACGGGTCATTGTGCCCACTCTTTCCTCGCCACTAGCCTCGTCTTCCTCTTCTTGTCTTTTGGATCTTGATTTCGCCCTTCCTCTTCCTCGATTGCTTTGATTTCGCA
Organism: Lissotriton helveticus; assembly: GCF_964261635.1. Lineage (NCBI taxonomy): Eukaryota > Metazoa > Chordata > Amphibia > Caudata > Salamandridae > Lissotriton > Lissotriton helveticus. The sequence goes on from NC_136070.1 coordinate 1,150,308,381, forward strand.
GCTGAAATCCCCTTGCTTGCTCCCATTGGCGCTGTTGGAGGACCAGCCGCATGTCCCCTAAAAAAGACTGTTTTGGTCTATTTTCTCTCTCTTTAAGTCATTTGATGCCAATGAGGACATGTTATCGAGGTACTTGTGTTGGTTTCAAAATACTGATGTGGTTTCATGTAATCAAATATTTTAGCATACGTGAAAATTCTTCCTTCGCTGTAATCAATTTTATCGCGTTGGAATTTTGGGCGTTTACGATTTTGAACTGATTCTTCATGTGCCTCTAGTTGTTTTTCTATTTCTATTTTTAATTTTTTCATGTCTGGGGTTAGGTCCAGGGTTGAAAATTCTTTCTCAATTTCTGAAACTTGTGTTTTTATTCTCAATAAAGCTATGTCGATGTGCTTGATCAAAATATTCATTAACCCCTTCGCTGCTGGCCCATTTCCGCCGATGTGCGGTAAACAAACGAACAGGGCGGGGCCGTGACGGACCCCAGCCGTCATCAGCACACGAGCACCGCGGAGCGTGACGGCTGGGGTTCGTCACCAGCATGCAAGGGGTTAAACCCAAAGATGAGTAGAGGAGGAACTCCCCCATTCCTGTAGCAAATCGTTACTTGAATCTTGATGGCTTGGCATTAATTGAATCCTCAAGCCTCTTGGCACTCTTTGCACTTCCACGTACTTCTTCAAAGTGGTGACCTCCCACCACTTATTTATTTCCTTTTTTGATAGTTTCTCCCATGTTTTTAATTTGGTTTTGATATCTGTTTTCTTTTTTGTTTTTGGGTCTACTCCTTCTGTATCTGCTGTTTCAAAAAATTCTGGCTTATCTAATAATGTTTGTCTCTTTGCATCACGATTTTCCATTGTTTGTTTGTTCCAAAATATATGTTTAATATCACTCTGTATATATATATATATATATATATATATATATATATATATATATATATATATATATATATATATATGCACCAAACCCCTCCAGTCAAGAAAGGTAGAGGCCACGCAGGGGATTTCTTCGGAGACGTTTTATTGAGACAGCAATGTGGCATGATGCATTTCGGCTGCCTTCAGCCTTCTTCAGATGCCGCTGTAAATCAGAAGTAATGTCCCACCTGCGTCCTTTTAAAATCCTGCACTTCCCCATTGTAGGGAGTTTCTGACCGTCCCCCATCACCTGACCGGCAAACTACAGGAGTGCTGCAAATACTACATCTCCCAGGTGACACCTTGCTGGAACCGAGGCTGTCAGGGGATGGACTTGTTAGATTCAGTCCAGTTAAATAATTGCAGAGCAGGAAAAGGGCGCAGAGTGTCCGATGTTTGAAATGTCTTTTGATGACAAAACAAAACTCTCCCTCGAGTCCCCATAACATCCCAGCCTTTAAAATAAGTTTCATCCGGGCCACGAACCGGAAATCAGTGCAACCTGCTCCTCGTAGAATCACGAGCTGTAAGAACAGAAGCCCTTGCCTAGCTCACTTGTAGAGGCGGGCTGAGGTAATCCAATCACTTGGAGACGAAAACACTGCTGCTGCAGAAGCCAGTAAAACCTCAGCCAACTTGTAGGATGGGGCCTCTATACACGCCTCTGGCAGACGTGAAAATATGCACCAAACCCCTCCAGTCAAGAAAGGTAGAGGCCACGCAGGGGATTTCTTCGGAGACGTTTTATTGAGACAGCAATGTGGCATGATGCATTTCGGCTGCCTTCAGCCTTCTTCAGATGCCGCTGTAAATCAGAAGTAATGTCCCACCTGCGTCCTTTTAAAATCCTGCACTTCCCCATTGGAGGGAGTTTCTGACCGTCCCCCATCACCTGACCAGCAAACTACAGGAATGCTGCAAATACTACATCTCCCAGGTGACACCTTGCTGGAACCGAGGCTGTCAGGGGATGGACTTGTTAGATTCAGTCCAGTTAAATAATTGCAGAGCAGGAAAAGGGCGCAGAGTGTCCGATGTTTGAAATGTCTTTTGATGACAAAACAAAACTCTCCCTCGAGTCCCCATAACATCCCAGCCTTTAAAATAAGTTTCAACCGGGCCACGAACAGGAAATCAGTGCAACCTGCTCCTCGTAGAATCACGAGCTGTAAGAACAGAAGCCCTTGCCTAGCTCACTTGTAGAGGCGGGCTGAGGTAATCCAATCACTTGGAGACGAAAACACTGCTGCTGCAGAAGCCAGTAAAACCTCAGCCAACTTGTAGGATGGGGCCTCTATACACGCCTCTGGCAGACGTGAAAATATGCACCAAACCCCTCCAGTCAAGAAAGGTAGAGGCCACGCAGGGGATTTCTTCGGAGACGTTTTATTGAGACAGCAATGTGGCATGATGCATTTCGGCTGCCTTCAGCCTTCTTCAGATGCCGCTGTAAATCAGAAGTAATGTCCCACCTGCGTCCTTTTAAAATCCTGCACTTCCCCATTGGAGGGAGTTTCTGACCGTCCCCCATCACCTGACCAGCAAACTACAGGAGTGCTGCAAATACTACATCTCCCAGGTGACACCTTGCTGGAACCGAGGCTGTCAGGGGATGGACTTGTTAGATTCAGTCCAGTTAAATAATTGCAGAGCAGGAAAAGGGCGCAGAGTGTCCGATGTTTGAAATGTCTTTTGATGACAAAACAAAACTCTCCCTCGAGTCCCCATAACATCCCAGCCTTTAAAATAAGTTTCAACCGGGCCACGAACAGGAAATCAGTGCAACCTGCTCCTCGTAGAATCACGAGCTGTAAGAACAGAAGCCCTTGCCTAGCTCACTTGTAGAGGCGGGCTGAGGTAATCCAATCACTTGGAGACGAAAACACTGCTGCTGCAGAAGCCAGTAAAACCTCAGCCAACTTGTAGGATGGGGCCTCTATACACGCCTCTGGCAGACGTGAAAATATGCACCAAACCCCTCCAGTCAAGAAAGGTAGAGGCCACGCAGGGGATTTCTTCGGAGACGTTTTATTGAGACAGCAATGTGGCATGATGCATTTCGGCTGCCTTCAGCCTTCTTCAGATGCCGCTGTAAATCAGAAGTAATGTCCCACCTGCGTCCTTTTAAAATCCTGCACTTCCCCATTGGAGGGAGTTTCTGACCGTCCCCCATCACCTGACCAGCAAACTACAGGAGTGCTGCAAATACTACATCTCCCAGGTGACACCTTGCTGGAACCGAGGCTGTCAGGGGATGGACTTGTTAGATTCAGTCCAGTTAAATAATTGCAGAGCAGGAAAAGGGCGCAGAGTGTCCGATGTTTGAAATGTCTTTTGATGACAAAACAAAACTCTCCCTCGAGTCCCCATAACATCCCAGCCTTTAAAATAAGTTTCAACCGGGCCACGAACAGGAAATCAGTGCAACCTGCTCCTCGTAGAATCACGAGCTGTAAGAACAGAAGCCCTTGCCTAGCTCACTTGTAGAGGCGGGCTGAGGTAATCCAATCACTTGGAGACGAAAACACTGCTGCTGCAGAAGCCAGTAAAACCTCAGCCAACTTGTAGGATGGGGCCTCTATACACGCCTCTGGCAGACGTGAAAATATGCACCAAACCCCTCCAGTCAAGAAAGGTAGAGGCCACGCAGGGGATTTCTTCGGAGACGTTTTATTGAGACAGCAATGTGGCATGATGCATTTCGGCTGCCTTCAGCCTTCTTCAGATGCCGCTGTAAATCAGAAGTAATGTCCCACCTGCGTCCTTTTAAAATCCTGCACTTCCACATTGGAGGGAGTTTCTGACCGTCCCCCATCACCTGACCAGCAAACTACAGGAGTGCTGCAAATACTACATCTCCCAGGTGACACCTTGCTGGAACCGAGGCTGTCAGGGGATGGACTTGTTAGATTCAGTCCAGTTAAATAATTGCAGAGCAGGAAAAGGGCGCAGAGTGTCCGATGTTTGAAATGTCTTTTGATGACAAAACAAAACTCTCCCTCGAGTCCCCATAACGTCCCAGCCTTTAAAATAAGTTTCAACCGGGCCACGAACAGGAAATCAGTGCAACCTGCTCCTCGTAGAATCACGAGCTGTAAGAACAGAAGCCCTTGCCTAGCTCACTTGTAGAGGCGGGCTGAGGTAATCCAATCACTTGGAGACGAAAACACTGCTGCTGCAGAAGCCAGTAAAACCTCAGCCAACTTGTAGGATGGGGCCTCTATACACGCCTCTGGCAGACGTGAAAATATGCACCAAACCCCTCCAGTCAAGAAAGGTAGAGGCCACGCAGGGGATTTCTTCGGAGACGTTTTATTGAGACAGCAATGTGGCATGATGCATTTCGGCTGCCTTCAGCCTTCTTCAGATGCCGCTGTAAATCAGAAGTAATGTCCCACCTGCGTCCTTTTAAAATCCTGCACTTCCCCATTGGAGGGAGTTTCTGACCGTCCCCCATCACCTGACCAGCAAACTACAGGAGTGCTGCAAATACTACATCTCCCAGGTGACACCTTGCTGGAACCGAGGCTGTCAGGGGATGGACTTGTTAGATTCAGTCCAGTTAAATAATTGCAGAGCAGGAAAAGGGCGCAGAGTGTCCGATGTTTGAAATGTCTTTTGATGACAAAACAAAACTCTCCCTCGAGTCCCCATAACATCCCAGCCTTTAAAATAAGTTTCAACCGGGCCACGAACAGGAAATCAGTGCAACCTGCTCCTCGTAGAATCACGAGCTGTAAGAACAGAAGCCCTTGCCTAGCTCACTTGTAGAGGCGGGCTGAGGTAATCCAATCACTTGGAGACGAAAACACTGCTGCTGCAGAAGCCAGTAAAACCTCAGCCAACTTGTAGGATGGGGCCTCTATACACGCCTCTGGCAGACGTGAAAATATGCACCAAACCCCTCCAGTCAAGAAAGGTAGAGGCTACGCAGGGGATTTCTTCGGAGACGTTTTATTGAGACAGCAATGTGGCATGATGCATTTCGGCTGCCTTCAGCCTTCTTCAGATGCCGCTGTAAATCAGAAGTAATGTCCCACCTGCGTCCTTTTAAAATCCTGCACTTCCCCATTGGAGGGAGTTTCTGACCGTCCCCCATCACCTGACCAGCAAACTACAGGAGTGCTGCAAATACTACATCTCCCAGGTGACACCTTGCTGGAACCGAGGCTGTCAGGGGATGGACTTGTTAGATTCAGTCCAGTTAAATAATTGCAGAGCAGGAAAAGGGCGCAGAGTGTCCGATGTTTGAAATGTCTTTTGATGACAAAACAAAACTCTCCCTCGAGTCCCCATAACATCCCAGCCTTTAAAATAAGTTTCAACCGGGCCACGAACAGGAAATCAGTGCAACCTGCTCCTCGTAGAATCACGAGCTGTAAGAACAGAAGCCCTTGCCTAGCTCACTTGTAGAGGCGGGCTGAGGTAATCCAATCACTTGGAGACGAAAAGACTGCTGCTGCAGAAGCCAGTAAAACCTCAGCCAACTTGTAGGATGGGGCCTCTATACACGCCTCTGGCAGATGTGAAAATATGCACCAAACCCCTCCAGTCAAGAAAGGTAGAGGCCACGCAGGGGATTTCTTCGGAGACGTTTTATTGAGACAGCAATGTGGCATGATGCATTTCGGCTGCCTTCAGCCTTCTTCAGATGCCGCTGTAAATCAGAAGTAATGTCCCACCTGCGTCCTTTTAAAATCCTGCACTTCCCCATTGGAGGGAGTTTCTGACCGTCCCCCATCACCTGACCAGCAAACTACAGGAGTGCTGCAAATACTACATCTCCCAGGTGACACCTTGCTGGAACCGAGGCTGTCAGGGGATGGACTTGTTAGATTCAGTCCAGTTAAATAATTGCAGAGCAGGAAAAGGGCGCAGAGTGTCCGATGTTTGAAATGTCTTTTGATGACAAAACAAAACTCTCCCTCGAGTCCCCATAACGTCCCAGCCTTTAAAATAAGTTTCAACCGGGCCACGAACAGGAAATCAGTGCAACCTGCTCCTCGTAGAATCACGAGCTGTAAGAACAGAAGCCCTTGCCTAGCTCACTTGTAGAGGCGGGCTGAGGTAATCCAATCACTTGGAGACGAAAACACTGCTGCTGCAGAAGCCAGTAAAACCTCAGCCAACTTGTAGGATGGGGCCTCTATACACGCCTCTGGCAGACGTGAAAATATGCACCAAACCCCTCCAGTCAAGAAAGGTAGAGGCCACGCAGGGGATTTCTTCGGAGACGTTTTATTGAGACAGCAATGTGGCATGATGCATTTCGGCTGCCTTCAGCCTTCTTCAGATGCCGCTGTAAATCAGAAGTAATGTCCCACCTGCGTCCTTTTAAAATCCTGCACTTCCCCATTGGAGGGAGTTTCTGACCGTCCCCCATCACCTGACCAGCAAACTACAGGAGTGCTGCAAATACTACATCTCCCAGGTGACACCTTGCTGGAACCGAGGCTGTCAGGGGATGGACTTGTTAGATTCAGTCCAGTTAAATAATTGCAGAGCAGGAAAAGGGCGCAGAGTGTCCGATGTTTGAAATGTCTTTTGATGACAAAACAAAACTCTCCCTCGAGTCCCCATAACATCCCAGCCTTTAAAATAAGTTTCAACCGGGCCACGAACAGGAAATCAGTGCAACCTGCTCCTCGTAGAATCACGAGCTGTAAGAACAGAAGCCCTTGCCTAGCTCACTTGTAGAGGCGGGCTGAGGTAATCCAATCACTTGGAGACGAAAACACTGCTGCTGCAGAAGCCAGTAAAACCTCAGCCAACTTGTAGGATGGGGCCTCTATACACGCCTCTGGCAGACGTGAAAATATGCACCAAACCCCTCCAGTCAAGAAAGGTAGAGGCTACGCAGGGGATTTCTTCGGAGACGTTTTATTGAGACAGCAATGTGGCATGATGCATTTCGGCTGCCTTCAGCCTTCTTCAGATGCCGCTGTAAATCAGAAGTAATGTCCCACCTGCGTCCTTTTAAAATCCTGCACTTCCCCATTGGAGGGAGTTTCTGACCGTCCCCCATCACCTGACCAGCAAACTACAGGAGTGCTGCAAATACTACATCTCCCAGGTGACACCTTGCTGGAACCGAGGCTGTCAGGGGATGGACTTGTTAGATTCAGTCCAGTTAAATAATTGCAGAGCAGGAAAAGGGCGCAGAGTGTCCGATGTTTGAAATGTCTTTTGATGACAAAACAAAACTCTCCCTCGAGTCCCCATAACATCCCAGCCTTTAAAATAAGTTTCAACCGGGCCACGAACAGGAAATCAGTGCAACCTGCTCCTCGTAGAATCACGAGCTGTAAGAACAGAAGCCCTTGCCTAGCTCACTTGTAGAGGCGGGCTGAGGTAATCCAATCACTTGGAGACGAAAAGACTGCTGCTGCAGAAGCCAGTAAAACCTCAGCCAACTTGTAGGATGGGGCCTCTATACACGCCTCTGGCAGATGTGAAAATATGCACCAAACCCCTCCAGTCAAGAAAGGTAGAGGCCACGCAGGGGATTTCTTCGGAGACGTTTTATTGAGACAGCAATGTGGCATGATGCATTTCGGCTGCCTTCAGCCTTCTTCAGATGCCGCTGTAAATCAGAAGTAATGTCCCACCTGCGTCCTTTTAAAATCCTGCACTTCCCCATTGGAGGGAGTTTCTGACCGTCCCCCATCACCTGACCAGCAAACTACAGGAGTGCTGCAAATACTACATCTCCCAGGTGACACCTTGCTGGAACCGAGGCTGTCAGGGGATGGACTTGTTAGATTCAGTCCAGTTAAATAATTGCAGAGCAGGAAAAGGGCGCAGAGTGTCCGATGTTTGAAATGTCTTTTGATGACAAAACAAAACTCTCCCTCGAGATATATATATATGTATATATTTATAATTTCTTTCTGCAACAGAGTGCACGTCTCCTTCGTGTTTGGAGGGTGAATTTGCATATATATATATATAATTCAGCAATTATAGTTACCTGAGCTAACTATAACATTTGCCCTGCAAATGCACTGCTTATGACCTTACATATTACATCATTCATGACGTGGTCAGTGCCATCATTGATGACATCACTGATGGCATCTCAAATGACATCACTGATAATATCATCTATGGAAGCACTGACACACCCACTCACACCACTATATACAACCTCTCATACACCCACAAAACCACCTTGGGGCTTATGTTTGTATTACAGGGGACCTCACAGACCTCCCTGGGTCCCAGGAACCACCACCTCCACTGGGCTTTAATTTTTTTTTATTGTGTGTGGGGGTCATGCAACCCCCTCCCCTGGGCACTGGAGACCACCACCTCACCAGGGCTTTTAAATAAAAAATGATATGGGGAGGTCTTTGGGGAATGCCAGTTTCCTGGGGCCACCACCTCCCTGGAGCTAAATTGTTAGTAATAGGGGGCCTCGTGGACCCCTGTACCCTAGGGATCACCACCTACCCAGGACAAGTTAAATAATAGTGCACTCGTCCGCATGGACCCCCGCGGCCCGGTAACCACCACCTCCCCGGGGTCAAAATAACATGTTAAAGGGGGACATCAGCGATGTCACTTACCATGTCATCACTGGGAGGTTAAAGTTAGGATCATGTTTCCATGCTAATAATTTTGCTGCTGTTTGACATATCTCCCCAAATGTTTTTTTTTAAAAATGTGCTACTTTTTTACTAGTTTGCACATGGAAAGATTTAGGGTGATTCATCAAGTGGGGGCCGAGAAAAATAGGGGTCTCAAAATGCATTTGCTCCTTTGATTTTTCCATAGGAATGTTGGAGACAGCTACAGCCTAAACTGCTGAATGCACTTACACCAAACTTGGCAGAAAGTTAGGTATTTGCCCAGAAAGAGTGCTTTATCTGTTCAGTAGTTACAGAAAAAATAAGGTTAAAAATAATGTATATATCACGCCAAGGTGGGTCGTGGAGGTAACAGATCTCACCCTGAGATCTGATTGGCTGCTGCCACGAACCCATCCCTAGGAGCCGACTCAGTATTTCCCTGCCGGTGGGCAATAAAAGCCTTTCTTGCCAGCAGTTGTGGGCAGGGAAATGCATTGAATTGCTCCCACCCCATGGGATCAAAAGTAAACTGCCCCTGCAAGGTTGGAGCAATACCAGCTCTCACTGCACGCACAATGTGTGAAAGCAGGGGAGATGGTGGGCTGCAGAGGCCTTGGGCCTTCCCCCGCAGCCCCAACAAGAGCGGTGCTCTGGGGTACCCCGGTGGCCACTTAAAAAAACATGCTGGCTCTTACAGGACCGGGTGGGGCTGAGGTGCCCGGGGCATCCCCCTGCAGCCCCTAATGTGGGGTGAGCTGTGGCATGCCCCGGGTAGGCACTGGGGCATGCCAATATACAAAAAAATGGAACGCCAACTTCTGCAGGATCAGGGAAGCGGCATAGCAGTGAGAGCCCTGTTGCACCCCCTTGAAGCACCCAAAGAGCACAATAAATAGGGTGGCCCTGGCTAGGCACCAGGACATGGCATATATTAAACAATCATTTGCAATGCAATAGGTCTCGCATTAGGAACGTTTGAGCTATTGGCATTGTAAATGACACATTTTTTATTTATGTGTTGGTTTTGAAAATAGATACATTAATAGCATTGTCATTTACAATGCCAATAGCTTAAACTTTCGCAAATGTGACACCTATTGCATTTGTAATGCAATATGTGTTGAGAGTGAGTGAGTGTGAGTGAGAGTCAGTATGAGTGAGAGTCAGTGTGAGTGAGTCAGTGTGAGTGAGAGTTAGTGTGAGTGTTAGTGAGAGAGTGAGAGTCTGTGAGAGCGTCAGTGAGAGTCTATGAGAGTGTCAATGAGTGTGATAGTCAGTGAGAATGAGTAAGCCATTAATGCAAGACATTTGCAAGTAGGGTGAGTACTCTAAAGCTCAACTTTCATTGTGCCAATGGTTCGAATATACTGCCATTGCCACTGTGTGTTTATACACCTCTCCTCGGCTCTCGAGGACCATACAAGATGCTCTGCTGCTTGCTTCTTGTGGAAGTTCACTCACAATTGTTAAGAAAGATACAGATGTCACACTTGAACCATGAGGAGGTAACAGCATCTACCACGTGGCACTAACAATACCTTTTCTTCCACGGGCTCCCCAGTATTTAAAGCTACGCCCATAAGTTTTTCACGGCACCAATTGAGTCCATCTGTTTTTAGCTGTTTCCAAGGATTGGAGGGTTGGGGATGGGAGGGTGGAGATAGTTGAATGTTTTCATACATGGACTACATTTGGTCAGTAAAATCGGATTGTTTTTACAGGTTGCCATGCAGAGGGCAGTGCTGGGGTCAGGGAAGTACTGGCTGTGCCCTGAACGTCTGGCACCGACTCTGTGTAAACACGCTTCTCCAGAGTGTGGCGTTTCACAACACTCACACCCGACACAACTACCCTGAAGTGTAACAAACAGCTCCCTAACTCAAGGACAGGGGCAGGACACATGCACCCACATCATGTCATATATTTTTGGGTTCAAAGGACCCTCAAGCCACAGGGAAATTAAACATGTTCCCGAAAACAGTATATAAAGCAACTGACTGCTGACACGTTACGTTTTGACAGTATATACAGTTTGACAGCCACAATCAGCCGGTCAGTTTCCCTCTGCAACTAGCGTAGACACGGGTCCCAATGTGGCCCGTTTTTATTCCAGGAGGTGTGAGTTTACCTTGCCCAGGAATAAAATGGAAGGTGTGAATCGGAGAAACACCCTGGTAAATCGGGCCTACTGTCCTAAGCTTTGGTAACTAAGTTGTGCATGGACAAACTTTACATATTGCTAATTTTAAACAAGCAGGGACCTTTCTATCAGAAATGCTATGCAGATTTCAGAGAGCATGGTCTGTCTGTCCCTGATTATTTTTTTATTCAATAACTATTTTGTCTTTTGCTCTCTGGAGGAGAGGAGCCTCTTTCCACGAAATGATATTTTTTGTTACTCCTGATCCGCCCCCTCCTGACCTCCAGTCTAGGAGTCGCCTCCATCTCAGACATGCACTTACTTGTGTTGGGATGCGCTGTCATTTTAAACCTCAGCTACAGACTAGACGAGGTGGGGAGGAGGGATGCACTTGTAGAAAAACTTCACACTGGCCGTGCATTTCGCGGTACAGTTTACTTTCGCGTGCCCTGTGGCTCGCGCGTGCCGCCGGTGTAGAAAGCGCCTGACCCCTTCCGGGGCTCCCGTGATGAAGAGGGAGCCCCTGCACCAAAGAGGAAGTGAAGTGCGGGAGCTGAAGTCCCGGGAGAGCAGCAGATAGCAGTGCGGGGCTCCCATGCCTAAGGAGGAACCCCCGCACCGTGCTGCTAGATATTCAGAGGAGCTGGAGTGCTGCAGTACCGCTCCGCAGCCAGCCGCCACACCGGGTGAGTTTGCACATTTCCTCTTGGCGGGGGCAGAGTTGGGGGCGGGGGGGCTTGGTCATGCTGGAGACCCGGTGTTAGAGGCGCGTGTACGATGCGCAACACCGGGTGAGTTTGCAAGTTTCCTCTTGGCGGGGGGGGGCTTGGTCGTGCCAGGGAGGCGGTGTTAGAGGCGTGTGTACGATGCGCCACACCGGGTGAGTTTGCACGTTTCCTCTTGGGTGGGGGAGGGGGGGCTTGGTCGTGCCATGGAGCCAGTCTTAGAGGCGTGTGTACGGTGCACGTTGACAGGCCGTGGAGCCCACGGCAGAAAGGGGAGGGAAAGTGAAAGTTACTCCACGAGGCTTGCAAGGAAGACAGGAGATGGGCACAGCGCGTGAGTGTACGTGGTAAATGCGCGCGTTCACCGGTCCGATCCGACCTGCAGCCTGCGCGTGCCCATCTCCTGTCTCCCTTGAGAGCCCTTGAAAGCATAGTCGATGACTATAGCTTTCGCAATGCGACAGCGCTTCGCGCTGCGTCGCAGGTGCGAGACCTAAAAAACACTTGTTCCTGCGTGGGTTAATATGGCCACTTGCAGGGAGCTGTTGTATATCGATTTAGATTCCGTATGCATTTTCCGATTTTGCCCTTATATAGGTACATTTCACATTGCCCTTATATAGGCATAGATATCCAGTCCTTATTTAGGCATAGCCCATGCTACCCAAATACAGGCATGGCTACTTCCATTCATTCATCTACGTCACAACTGGTTCTTGGAAAACCAGACTCTTAAGCCGTTAGGGACTTTCCCTTGCTTGGATATTGATTTCTCCAAGAACTCATTTATTATAATGAACATCTATTCCTTAGGGGTTCATTGATGACGTTCATATGTCTGACTTTTACGTCAATACCGGCATTCCTAAACACCATCAAATTATAAATATACCTTCACTTGCTAATTCCCAATGTTTTTCGAGACCCTTCCTTTCATCAGGGGTAGCCCTTTATCTGAAATGGAAAAGTGAAAAAAGTTCACCCTCTCCATGCACTAGCATATACGTAAAACAGTGAGCGTGAACAATTTGGATCAGAAAGAAAGCCGAATACCACGTGGCGTGCGGGTGAGAGTGAAGCTACAAGACACATATTGAACGTGGAACATGCAGGATGAAGGCAGCAAATAGTAAAAGTAGTGAAAACGTGCCGATGATAAAAAGGTGCCGGTAATATAAATGGTGACGAAAATAAAGAGAAGTGAGAGCATCGGTGACCCATAAAGGTATACCCACCCAACAAGGTAACTTGCGCGTGCGGAGTTTGAGAACGTCGAACCGGACAGAAACAGTCGGGTGCACATTACCGCGGTTAAACGCAAAGAGTGAAACAAGGGTATGTTGAATGTCAAAGAACACGCCAATGCGGACGGTTTAGCCATAGCGCGTGTGTTGACTCGAAGATAAAGAAAGTATATAAATTCATCTCTTACAACACAGGGCAGTCAAGAACTGTGCTGCGAGTCTCCGCAGCAATGTCAGGGTTTGGAATGTGCTCTCCCGTATCTGGCCCCATTAGTAAAGAGTGAAAAAAGTGAAGACGGATGTTTAGGACACTAAACCAGAAATAGGATGTTAAAATAACAGTGGCGGCCATCTTAAGAAGGTGTAAAAGTGGAGAAAAAGGTGGCTAAAAGTGAATATTACCTACTGGCGGTCGCCAGTAGGTATATATAGTTAGGATTTTTTCTCTATGGGATTTTTGAAAATTCTATGTCTAATAACTTTGGCGTTTGTGGACGGAATTGGCTGAAATTTGCAGGTAAATGGAACATTTTGTTTCTGAGCAGCCACTGAAAATTTGGGGGGGGTTTGTCAAGGGGGGGCTGAGAAAAAAGGGGGGTCCCAAAACGTGTTTTTAACATTGAGTTTTCCATAGGGCGGTTGGCCTCACTTTTAGCCCGAACGGCTGAATGGATTTGCACGAAACTTGGCAAAATTGTAGGGACTGGTAGCCCGATGTGCCTTTGCTAGGTCTCAATATATGTGCTGCAGTGGATTTTGAGAAATTAACGTTCAAAAAAAGATATATATCTGTAACAGCGGACCGGGCAGCGCTCCAGTTCGCGTACTTTTCGCGTTACGGAGCTTTGTGAAGCGAAGCTGATTGGTTCTCCGGCGTCTGTAAACATTCCAAACAGTCCGTAGCGGCCGCCATCTTGTCTCTCGGTAGGATCGAGAGACAAGAGGAGGCCAAAGCGAAGGGGCAAATGACCATAAGGGGGCATAGTAGATCCTCCCTGACCCCCTAGGTTTGATGTGGAGGTTTTAAAAGGGCCCCGCGGGGCAAAAAAAAAAAAATATAATAATAATCGAACGGCTGAATGGATTTGCACGAAACTTGGCAAAATATTAGGGACTGGTAGCCCGATGTGCCTTTGCTAGGTCTCAATATATGTGCTCCAGTGGTTTTTGGGAAATTAACGTTCAAAAAAAGATATATATCTGTAACAGCGCTCCGCTTCGCGTACTTTTCGCGTTACGGAGCTTTGCGAAGCTGATTGGTTCTCCGGCGTCTGTAAACATTCCAAACAGTCCGTAGCGGCCGCCATCTTGTCTCTCGGTAGGATCGAGAGACAAGAGGAGGCCAAAGCGAAGGGGCAAATGACCATAAGGGGGCATAGTAGATCCTCCCTGACCTCTTAGGTTTGATGTACCATTTTGCCAAGTTTGGTGTAATTCCGTTCAGCCATTCAGGCTGTAGACGTATCTAAATGTCCTATGGAAAATTGCATGGGGAAAACACATTTGAAAGTGTTGAAATTTAGAACCAATTAAAATGTTACTTTGGTTTTGTATTTGTGTGTGATGAAAGTTAATTGGTTATGTATATATCTAAAATGAGAGGAAAGCACAGCCATTTTGTGATACTACTGTCTGAGGTACATTTGTGAGGAATTTTTGGTGCTCAATTTCTGGTGTTTGATTTACACAGTACTAACACTTCTCCTACTTTTAAAAAGGTGAGTTGTTAATTTGTAAGGGGAACTATGTTGTACACTTTAAGATAATTTGAAAAATGTTTTCTGTTATTTATTTACAGTCCTTGTGTTATACTAAATACTTGATAAAGTTAGTTTTATATTATGTATTACTAAAAACGATAAATGAAAGTGATTATTTTTTTCTGCAATTTACAGCAAGCAATTTCAAAATAAAATGGCTCACAATGAAGAGACCGTGGCAATTTCTTTTGAATTATCCACTACATTTATTGAAATTGACAGCACCAATAATGAAATATTCTCACAAGGAGGAGATGACTTGAATGATTTTTTTGATCAATCTCTTGATGGCAAATTTATCGAATGTTTGGAGACCATAGAGTTACAAGAATCATCATTGCAGACTTTTCATGAGGAGATTCCTGATGAGTTGATTGACGAGGAAATTCCTGATGAGGACATGTTACTAGTTCTTTCAAATTTTGAAAATTCAGAAGAATAAATTTATATTTAGAAATCAAAAATTGTTTGAGACATTATTCATTTTTATTTTTAATTTATGAGGTTGTAGCGAAGTGATTGTAGTATAAAATGAGACTTATAGTATAGAGTGCAACATTTTTATGTTACATGGTAAGTTTACTCATATTTACTGTCCTTCTCCCACTATATTATCTCCAATGTGTATTTGACATCTCTTCTTCATCTCCGGCCTCCTTTCTCTCATTGTCTGTGTCTGATGCATCTTATCGCTGCCATTTTGTGTAATTACAGAAGAGAGTAAAATAAAATAGTTCGGAACGTGAAAAGGGGGCAAAGTAGAGTACCCCTCACCCCCTAGGCCTTCTCAGGCGGTCCCAAAAGGATCAGTTTCTGTTTTCCTGAGAGATTATGGTATGAGTTCCATATACCACAATAACTTGCATTACAACATGCAAGATATCTATCTCCTATTACCAACTTTTGGAGATATTCGCGCTAAGCGCGAATATCTCCAAAAACTAACACCTGCCCTGAGCAGTTCTTAGCCATGTTATCCAATGGGAGGTGGATAACATGGCTAAGAGCATTAGCTTGGTAATGCATGAATATCGCTGACTTTTTAGCGATATTCATGCATTGCGGCCGTTTTTTATCGCATTTGCGATAAACCTTGATAATAGCAAGGTTTATCTGCGATAATTTCTGACGATGCTTAGCGGTAAAAAAATCGTTGCTAAGCATCGTTAGCGATAAATATCGCTTAACTTTGGTAATATGCACCAACGTCTGTTAACGTTCGATTCGAAGGAAATGAGGAAGTGTTGAAAAACATTGTCTGCGCCATCTTGCCTTTTTTGAAATGCCACACTTTTGTCGTGCACGGCAGCCATTTTAGATGCCTTGACCAGACCCACTCTCTGCACGCTGTTGATCCGTAGCATGGCTCCCCACCCTCGCAAGCATCTTCCCCAGGCACTGGTCACCCCCGCTCTCTGTCTTATGCATCGGCAATAAACCTCCCCCCATCTGCGCTGCTCTTCCCTGAGAATCACACTCTGTGCCCGCCCGACACCTCCCTTTCGCCCTATTCACTACCGCACCCTCTGACACTCCTCTTCCTCTGTGTCCGATTGTCCAGGCTATCAGCTAGCCCTGCAGATGTAGTTTATGGCCCCAGCTGTAAAGAATCACCCCTCTTCAAAGGAGTTATAGTAGATCAAGGCCCACACCCGATGAGATCCGTCAAACCACACGCGTTCCTACTATCTGAAAACCATCCTGTATTGTGATTGGGGAGGGGACCGAGCCTGAAGCGGAAGATTCCAGGGATGACTCTTTGTACATCAAAGTTTTTACAATTATGTGTCACATTAAAAATATATAGCACTCCAACAAAGTAGTAGGAATATAAAACTTTAATAACTTATAAATATATACAACAAAACAAAAACAGTAAAAACATTAAAACAATGAAGAGACCGTGGCAATTTCTTTTGAATTATCCACTACATTTAATGAAATTGACAGCACCAATAATGAAATATTCTCACAAGGAGGAGATGACTTGAATGATTTTTTTGATCAATCTCTTCATGGCGAATTTATCGAATGTTTGGAGACCATAGAGTTACAAGAATCATCATTGCAGACTTTTCATGAGGAGATTCCTGATGAGATGATTGAAGAGGAAATTCCTGATTATGAAAATTCAGAAGATGTTGCCTGGGTGCCGCACTGATTTGGGTATCCGGCGTGGGGCGTCCCGGGGGGTGGGTTGTCAGTAGCGGTCTGTTGTGCGAATAGTTCCAAGGCAGCAGAACGCGCTGAAATCTGGATGGCACGAAGGTGATGTCTAGTAAGTTGCCGCCCAGCAAATAACGGCGTGGGGCGCCGCGGGGGGGGGGTGAGGCAGTCCAAAGTTCCGTTAAAAGGGCAAAGGAAAGGATCGGTGGTTTGAACCATCAGTCAAAAAGGGGAGGGGGTGCAACAATTTTTCCTACCGGGTCACACTGTGCTTTCACCGGAACTGAGGTCTGCAGGATTCTAGTCATTCAAACTGAGGCTGGCGCCAGCATGGGAGCGCCGACGTCCCGCGGCTACAGTTTCGTCACTCCACGGGCGATCATGGCAGTCATTCCCCATCGGGGGTGTCTGCGGGGGTCGGGGACTCCCGCGGCTCCTCTAGAATCTTCAAGGTCGTGGAGGACTACGGTGGTGGAGTCAACCAGTGACCGGGCCATTTCTTTATGCTGGGCCCGCTGTTGCCAGGTCGACCGCCATTTTGAGAGTTCGGTAGCTACCGGCGATCGCGGGGTCATATGAGCGGACGGGCTCCACCCTGCCGGCCGAGACGTTGCAGCATCGCCACAGTGGAAGAACCCTTTTCCGGGCGCCTGGAGCGCTGAGGGTGCAGCTGGGAAGCCTCCACCTGGGGAGGCGGGAGAGGCCTGTTCGCACCGTCTCTCCCACCCAGTGCACCCCACAGCGTCTCGCTTGACATTTGTTATGGCCGGACCAGGCGATGAGGACGAGGGGGGGGGGGGTTGGAGGCATGTGCAAGACATCCCCCCCAGTGTTGTCGCAGCCATTATAAAAGAAAGAAGAAATGTCCCGTCCGTCTTTGGGCCGGACCTCCGGTGGATGGCGGCCGGACGCCCTTTGCTCTGGCCCAATGAACGGGTTCCTTGGCTCATCCGGTGGGGCAGGCCTTGGCGTGTGGTGCCTCTCCTGGGCCTTTCGTGCAGTGGCCTCTCCACTCCCAGGCCCTCCATGGATGCTGGCCCAGACTGGGAGAGAGAGGGTCTAACCTGCAATTCTCCAGGGTTACCACCAACGCGGCCGGATCCCGTCGGCCTCGGCCTCTGGTTGATGGTGGCCGGACTGGGAGAGAGAGGGGAGGGTCGAGGACACGGACATTCCCCCCCCTGCAACTCTCCAGTGTTGTCAATCCCCCTGGCCGGGTCCCGCTGGCCTCGGCCTCTCCACCGGCTACACCCTACGTGATGATCTCCTGGCCGACGGTTGGCAGCAGGACCCGCCTTATATGTGTTGCTTCCGGTTGGGCGTAGCCGCAAACCTGTTGCACTTTGGAAGTTTCCAGAATGGGGCGGATGTCTGCTGACTTGTATCTTTCCCAGTTTGCCGTTATTTGTGCGTGGCAGGCGGTGGGACAGACACGTTTTGGGGCAGTGAGGGGCGATGAAGCCTCGTTGCCTTGTGGCCGTTGCAATGTCACACTTGGTTTCTCTTACTGTTTTCAGGTTTCTTATTACGGGCTTACTTCTAACGTTTCTTGTTTCTAGGACAATAATAGGTTTTATCATTACGTATTGTTATCGTTTCTTTGTTTGTTATTTAATAAAAAGTTCATCAGTGGCCTACTGATTTTCGTTTTCCTATTCCTTTCTTTCCAGGTTGTTTCATGCTAAAGTTTCTGTTAACAGGATACAGTGATCACTTCGTTATTATTGCATATGTCCTTTTCACTAGGGGTGCTCTCTGGTCGGGCCAGATGACCTATCTCTAGTAAATGGTCCGGGTGAAACAGGTGCATCAATCAGTGGGGAGTAGATAGGCATGACAGATTACAACGGGGGACAAAGGTCCGCATTACCTACCCTTTCACTACTTGCAAAGATTTTCCTACGTTTATTTGCAAACAGGGAATACCTCCAAAAAGAACCAATTCCCAAACAGTCAATGTTCGGGCAAACAATCAATCAATGAGGAACGAAATAGGCACGACGTGTTAAAGGTTTGCGTTACCTACCCTTCACTATCTGCAAAGGGATAGAGAATATTCCTATTCTTCCTCGTTTGCAGGCAGAGAAGATCCTTAAGAGAACTAACTTCGAACAATTCAATGCTCGATTCAAACAATCAACAAGGGGTACTGTGAACACAAATGAACGCCGCTTATGTACATACACATTGCTATTTTCAACAGGTTGTTCCTAATGTTTCTATTTTAGCCAGGTCAAAAAGAGATCCCATTAGTGGCCTACTGATTTTGCTCGATTCCTTTTGTTTTTTTACACGATTTTTCGCTATCTGCAAAGACTAAACAGAGTATTGCGACTCTGTGCTTGTTTGTAAATAGAGAATGAACCAAAGAGAACAATCAATCAAATGGAGAGAGAAGCAGGCACGACGGATTACAACGGGGGCAAAGGCCTGCGTTAACTACCCTTCACTATCTGCAAAGAGAGAGTACTCCTAATAGAAATGAGGGGGGGGGCAGCATTCAAAGCAGATCAGTGTGCATAAACACGAAAATGTTTTTACTTACCACGTACTTGACATTCGACAGCTTATGATATTTGCTATTAAAAAACCATTGAAATTCACTGAAAAAAACATAGGTTATAGACCATATATAGTTAGGAATTAGCATTTACAAAACCTTGAAAATTCACTGAAAAAACCATAGGTTATAGACCATATATAGTTAGGAATTAGCATTTAAAAAACCTTATTTTACTCACACAAAACCATTGAAATTCCATATATAGTTAGTTGTACTAACTATATATCGCGCACCCGCAATCCACTGCTGATCATGTCACATATTACATCATTCATGACATGGTCAGTGACATCACTGATGACATCACTGATGACATCTCAAATGACATCACTGATGACATCACTGATGACATCTCAAATGACATCACTGATGACATCACTGATGACATCTCAAATGACATCACTGATGACATCCCTGATGACATCTCATTTGACATTACTGATCACATCACTGATGACATCATTCATGTGATAATACGATGAACCTCTTCAGACTCTAATATAACCTTAGATACACTCAGTGTAAACACAGACTCACAGATTGTCATTCATCCATGAAGTTACACACACACCTAGTCAGTCATGCAAACAATCAATCACACTCCATTTTCCCAACTATACAGTTATACACACCTTACTTATTCAAACATATACTAAAACATATTTACTCTCTTATACAATCCTGGATACAAGTTCACAATGATGCATACAGCCACTCACACATTCACTGGCTCTTATGCACAGTTATTTATATATGTCAAGTCTCACATGTACTGTGTTTTACATATGTACTTACTTTGACATGTAGCACTGAGATATCCATTCACTCACCAATACACTGATGCACACAGTCAACCGCCCATACAGCTGTTTCCACATGCACTTTTGAACCCATACATCTAGTGAATCAACTGCTCACACATCTATGCACAGAGTCATACACCTCCCAGCCACCCACACACACACTCAGTCTCCCATACAAATACTTGGGCAACCAATCAATAACCCATATAGTTACTCATATAGCTACTGAACAACACATGCAGCAGTTTTCAGAACAACAGACATAATGATGCACAAATTAAGACAGTTTAGTCACTAACCCATGCACTCAGTGAGACACATTTAATCACTCACTCATACAGTCAGTCATGCACCTAGTAAATCCTTCATCCAGACACTTATACATCCACTCAAGACATATTTTAACTTTACAGAAAAATACAGTCACTGGATGTTGTCATCAGTGATGTCATCAGTGATGTCATTTGAGATGTCATCAGTGATGTCATTTGAGATGTCATCAGTGATGTCATCAGTGATGTCACTGACCATGTCATGAATGATGTAATATGTGACATGATCAGCAGTGGATTGCGGGTGCGCGATATATAGTTAGTACAACTAACTATATATGGAATTTCAATGGTTTTGTGTGAGTAAAATAAGGTTTTTTAAATGCTAATTCCTAACTATATATGGTCTATAACCTATGGTTTTTTCAGTGAATTTTCAAGGTTTTGTAAATGCTAATTCCTAACTATATATGGTCTATAACCTATGGTTTTTTCAGTGAATAAATAGATAGCGTGTAAAATAGAAAAAAAGTTTATCATCGGAGTTTTTAGACATCAGGTCAGTTGGTACTGGACATACTGATTTGAATAGCAGTACGGAGAATGGCCATGAAATGGCTCTGTTACAAGGCAAATCGAGTTTACTCCTCCAGAAGAAAAGGTTAAAATGCTGATGTTTGGGCTCCTTGTGACCGCAAAGGGGCCCGTCCTTGCCAAGACTCTGCCACCAGCGATGACTGTCAATGGGAATCGGCAGGGAGAACTGTTCTCTGTGCTACAGCGCGCGAAGGACCAGGAATATGAGAGCCGCATTTCATGCTACAGCAATGACAGACCGCGGCAACTGCCAAAGAAAAGCTAGAGCAATGCCCAACTGGCTCTTCTCGCTATAGTGATAAACACCAGCGATGCTTTACCTGCTCCTCGTGGCCTTCCACACAGTGACTGGGACTCTTCACACCGGACTCAGAAGTTAAAGCAGTGGGACTAACTTGGTCCCTCTATCTGACCCGCAATCCATCACGGTCGGCCTGAACGTGTGACTTTCCCCCAGTTAACCACAACCAGATTACCACAAAGCTTTGTGCTTTTAGGCGCTATCTTCACTTATAACTTTGAAATTGAATATCACTGGTTATACTGATTGGATTTTGTCGTTCTGGTATAATTTCATTTAGTAAAATTTAGTCCATTATCTAGTTTAGGATTTATCTTGTGTTGCGTTTAAACTTGATTTATGTTTGTGTGCTGCATAAATACTTTATACATTGCCTCTAAGTTAAGCCTGACTGTCTTTGTGCCGAGCTACAAGAGGAATAAACACAGCTTAGTTTAGTTAATTTCATATCGCTATGATGTATTGTACTTTATTAAGATGAGAATTTGTCATTTTCAGTGCCTGTATAGCACAAAAAAATCACAGCGATACGTATGATCCTCAACGCGCAAATATTATGTTATTATTATATATCTTTGAAAATACATTAATATTTTTAATGAACAACCTTTGCTATCATTGCTCAGCAATGCAGTTTCCCATATTCTAAGAAACTATGCAACCAGTTATAAAATGAAACACTCCTAAATTATATTTAATAACTCCAGTTTAATACTTGAGAGACGTGGTTCTCCCTTGCAAAATTCACGCTTGAAACATTGTATGCTCACTAAATAGGGCTGAATTTCAAAGGATTTTGAATAATAATTGGTCCAAGTGAACTATGAAGTTTGGTTCATGAGATTTAAATTATAGCTAAACAAAAGGCACATGGAGGAAGCTTCATTCATCATGAGTGTTGATTTATAAATTGTGGTTAGAGTCTAAAATGAACACGTATTAATCTCTGCCAATATAGATTATTAATCTGCAGCACACTTTATCATCATCTATATAAAAGCATCTATTATAAACGTTTATTCTACTCTTTATTTGCTGTTTTGTAGGCGGATATGAACTTAAAACTGTTGTTTAACCGAGATTGATTGCGTGACCTCATTTTGCCCTGGTGTAATATGAACTCAATGGCTGTAATTAATGGAGGAGCTGTAAGAATTGTTTGGCATCTCAAATACTGCAGCTTTGTATGGTAATTTGAGAATCTCGTAGGGACGTTTAATGGATATGTTGCTAAGGGAATATTTGGTATTATTAAATGGAATAAATAGTGGACCATCCCCAGATGAGTGTATTTTTATTTTTGACCCAAGAGTGTTCATGTTAAATTCACTCCAAATGTATTTCTATTGCTTTTTGGACTAGGGTGCAGGAATTTAGAACGTAGGTTCGCCAGGAACTCATTTCTGGCCAGAAACACGCAGACAACACTAAAAGGTAGGTGACCGATGGTGAAATAGAAGATTTAGATGGGATCAATTGTGACTTTACCACACTTATAGTGTCAGGGGAAAATTAAGGGAGGCGTTGTGGGTAAAGTTTATTTAGTGGTTGAATCAAAGAATGTAACAATCTGGATGGATAAAGTAGGTGATATATCTGCTACTTTTTCTCTTTGGGGTCATTATCACAATTTTAACCTTAAGAATTCATCTTGGTTTTCCAAGGAACACTCATTTGAAAAAAGAAGATGTAGGCAGGGGGAGAACCCAGAGGTTAACAGACAAATTGTGGCATACATTAGTTATTAAAGTGCTGTGTTTTCCTTATTTTTGTAAGATGGAATCTCTAGTAGTACAGTGAAACGATTATCAGTAGATGCCCAAAATCATCATGGGAAGGCCTGGGCATAAAAAATGACATTGACATAGCCAATGTGTCTTGCTTTAATGTACCAGTCCATACAGATACAGGAATGCTATGTAAGTTAGCAATAACAAATTAAATATGCATCTACTGGCTTTGTCAGTGTTTGTTTGTTGTGCTGACAGAGTCTGGCAGACGACAAAAGCTGGTTACCTAAAGACTCCTTGGCTTTTGTTTAACAGCCTATCGCTTTGTGGATGCTATAGCCCTAGAAGACTTCAGTGGATGCAAATGAATTACCAAACCTGACAACGATGACTTGCAAAAGAATACCCTAGGACTAGACTATTTCATTCTAGGGGATATGGAGTCATTCACTAACCTTAAAAGCTCTTTGATGATAAACAAAGTGATTTGCAAAATGCTGAAATACATTACTTGCAGCTAACACGGCATAATACTTGGGACATCATGATATATATATGGTATATGAATTATCAGAAGCTCCTCTGCTTTCTGTATTCACAAATATAATGCATGCATTCATGACAAAATGGAAAGCAGCATACCGTCAAAGATACTGTTGAAAGTGAGTGAGAGCAGGAAAAAATACATTCTACTTGATTAAACTTCACAGATTAGCAAAACGTGGATATTTGAACTGTATTGTATCTATTTGTACTACTTTGCATATAAGTTTGTATATGATGTAGCCAGTGAGCTTTTTAAAAAATAGAAAAGAAGGCAGCATACATTTCACTGACCCTACCAAACCATGCCATCTGAGGCAGATTAGCCTTCAGGGCTTCAGACTTCCTCGACACATGCCACTCTTTGCACACGTTTAGGACCACAGATTAGCCAGTTGTGTGTCTGAAACAACTGATTCTCTACCAGCTTTACTAAATTTGCAGAGTCAGTGGCCTTTTTGCACATCTTTGTTCAATCCTTTATAGACCAGCCTGCCTTTAGCATAGTGTAGCGAGTTTGAGTTAATGCAGTGATTTTAGGTGACCACCTTACGGTGTTCTGAACATAGAACTGGGTTAACACAGAGTGCAAAGCCATAAACGCACCTAAATCATCTGGGAAAAAGATCATGTTATACATAATCTGTCAAAAAGGCATATATCAAAAGGACAGGGGACTTTCTTACTTAACAAAAACATGGGCAATGGGGGTGGGAGAGGGAAGAAGAAAGAGGGGTAGGAAGGAGGGAAGTGCGGATAGGAGGAGGAAACTATGGCCAAAAGGAAAAGAGAGCTCCATTGAAGCAGAGGTAGGGGGATGAAGAATGCACAACAACAACAAAAAGAGACAGAGATAAACTATTGTCTTCCACACCCATCAGTGCCTGCACATTGCGATTTCACAGTGAAGCAATGGCAGAGGCATAGGGAGTACCCTGACTCAAGCTGCTGACAAAGAAGTCAGACACAAGTGCATTCCTAGAGGGCTGCTGGATCAGATGGGTAAAGAGGCTCTTTTCTGTGCACACAGTACGATAGAGGTAGCAGACAGATGTGAGATGCTTCTCCAATAATGAAGGAACTGCTGTGTGACAACAAATAAAGGGTAATGAGGGCTTTCGAATGACAGACGAGGGAGTGACTCAATTTAGTAGACTTTAGAAAAAGTGGTGTCAGGTTTCATGAGTGTTGAGTTTGAACTGAGACAACAGAGCCCCACTTCACAACTTCTGCAACAGTCTGAATACCTAAATGGGGCTGCTGGTGGCCAGTCCTCCAGATCTGAGCACCTGGAAAATGCCACAAGAAAAGTTTTACTCCCATAAAAGTGCCCAGTCAGAGCAGCAAGCAATACGGGAATAAGCCTAGCATCAATGTGATTTCTTCTAGTTGGAGCTTGGACCATGTGCAATCCCAATCCTCCGACACTGCTTTGTGTATGAACACAAAACAAGGAAAAGGTAAATATCCATGATATACGCCGGAGGATACCAGATTGTGTTGGATTGCCTGATGGGGGATTACAAATGCAAACTAATGGATGAAGACGACTGAACAAAACACTCCAAATGTATTTAGAATGTTGCCCCGGCCCTCTCGATGTATGATGGCCAAGCATTGCCTTCGGCATTGTATGGTGTTGAGATGTGGGGGTTCGAGACCATACATGACTTAGTGAAATGTGATAATAAATTCCTGCGTGATCTGGTGTCCCTTCCCTCTTCTACCCCGTTAAAAACCATTACGTCAAGATATGGGTAGGCGATCCCTAGCAGACATAGTTTGTCTGCGCCCGCTACTTTATTGGGTTCGTCTGAGGCGGACCCCAGAGCTTTCAAACTACGCGGCCGCCCTGGACGAAATAATCTCACTCAGTGCGGGTAACAAGATCAAGTGGCTAAATAGCCTTAGACAGCTGGTCCTAAAACTAGGTTTGAATGATGCATGGGCCACCCAAACACCACCCTCAAAGGATGTAGTAAAGAAACTTTACTGCGATAGGGTACAGGAGGAGGGTTTACGCAGAGACACCGGGGGTACCTTAACAGAGCGGTTCCTTGAGTTTAAGCCTGTTAGGAAACTAGAACCGTTCCTTGACTATATACAAAAACCCCTAGACAGAGCCCTTTACTTAAAACTCAGGTTTGGGACTCTGCCGGTGAAGGATTTCACGGCAGGCTAGAATGTTTCAAGCTCTCTAGATAAATCCTGCCCTGGGTGTGCTGCCCCGAAGGAGTCTGTGGCCCACCTTCTTTTTGCTTGCCCAGCATATAGGGGAGCAAGAAAGACTTGGTTAAAGCCGATATGTAGGGAGTTGGGCCTTACATTTCACAAGATGGCCATGAGGGTGCTTGTTACGGACCCCTCATCGTTAGTCTTGGTCTGCGCTGTGGCAACATTTTTGGGCAGCGCATGGTTGACTCGCTTGCGCAGGTTAAAACAATTGTCCTAATTAACGACCATTTATGCACTTTATTCGCGCCCTTTTTTGAAGTCTTAAGCTGCTAGGTTTTTATGTTTTTAATGTGTATATAGTATTTTTTTAAATATTAAGTGTATTTTATATTTTTTAAATCGGATTGTTATATGGACTGACGAATACTAAGGTTGTAAGAATGTCTACTTTTATGATAAAAATGTTTTTATCGAATAAAGTATTACTACTACTATTTAGAATGTTGTGTTGCCATGAGTTCTGTATGTAGCCAAATAATGTTCTAACAGCAAACATCTTCCCTCAAGAGATACATTTTATTTCTATGATGTAAAAATCAAAGATCATTTGCTAAATGTGAGTAACGTAAGCATAATTACCAAAAGTTGTAGCTGTCACAAAAAATGGACCCACAGAAAGCAGGAGATAAAGACTAGCTTGAAATCGGTAGCCATGTGTTTATTCAGCACCTCTAGATGCGGGTGTGAATGGAACATATATCTAAAATATGTTTACTAACATAAAGCAATCTATTTACAGCTACTTCCTACATGCAATATGTTTACTCTGTTTGTCAACCATCAAGTGAATAGTAGATTACTTGCAGAGTTCCAGCGGTTTAGCGTTTTGACAGGGAGCAGATCTTGTTGACCAAGGAAATGATTCTCACTTCCCTAAGACCAAACAACTCACCAAACATTGGGTTTACAATATATTGCAGCGTAATCGTACCCTCAATAAAGTACTAGAAAATTCAAAAGCATCATTTATTTAGAAATTTAAAGTTCAATTTCATGGAAATTGATACATTTCACTTTTTCAATTACTCATCTTAATTAAAGCAAAGGTTTTTGCATTTTCACACCAAGATCACAACACAGTGAAATGTTATAAGAATGGATGATGTTAAACGCATATATTGTGCTACTAAACAACAGTGAGAAAAAACTAATGCTTATATGCCGGACCAGCTGTACACACAGCTTAGTGCCTTCATGTGTGTGAGAAGATGGGTTCTGCCCATCTAATAAGCCAAGATATTTAGCTTTTTGACAATATGGTTTTCGACCTTTTACTGTGGGGAAGCCTCATAAACTGTGACTCACCCACAGTAAACTCATGGTAAGTGGACTGCACGTGTTTACTGCCAGTGGCTGCCTTTTAAGATAAGGCCACTGTGATGCAGCAAGTGTAAAAAACACTTGGCTCGTTACATGTGAATACAGTGTTGCGTAGTTTGTGTGTTAGTTATAAATGTACTTTTCCTTTTTCAAAAGAAAAAGCACAGACTAGGCGATCATTTACTGAGTGTTAATATTGCGTGCCACGAATACTAGCCCACACCACCTCCCCTGAGTAGGCCTGGGACTGCTCGACTTCACTACCTTGAGAGTCAAGCACTACAATGTGGTGTTTGATACTCACTGGAGAATACATGTAAACCCATTACCAGTGCAAGCCACACAGCTAATGGCTCATTTTCTTACAATGTGGCAAATAGAATGATAGTAATAGTCATGTCACCTTAGCATCCATCAAAGTGTTTAACAATGTTGCAAGGGGATACCATTGACAGGGGAGGATGTATTTAAGACAGAGCTGAGGACAGCTCTTAACTTTGTATTTTGAGGTTACCATGTTCCGAATGTGTATTACAATGGGATATGAAGAAGTATCAGTTCAAAACAGTTTAGAGCATAGTGAGTGTACAGCAGCATGTAATTATGTAGATTGTGAGGTATGGAGTAGTGGCATGCAACTCTGTTCAGTGGAGCTTGGTGGATCGTGACAAAGTGTGCAGTAGGGTAGAGAGCAGAAAGCAGGGTCTAAATGTATATGTTTTAGTCTCAACAATTGTAAAAGTGTTTCTTCCCAGTTTGAAGCTAAAATAGTTTCTTAAACTGCTCAGAATTTACTAAGTAGGGGGTAGTAATAAGCACTCATCTTATTCAAAGCCCATGAACATCACTCTTTGGGGAATATTTATGAGGCCCTTGCCCTTTTTGAGATGCTCCGCAGCACATACCTTAAAAATATATCTATGAGGCCATTCAATGCCAATTTGCATGGCTTTGAATGGCCTCATTGATATGGAGTAAGGCAAGGCATATGTCTGCATTACCTCATTCTGTGCTAGGAAGGCGTTCCATGGGCATTGTGGTGGGTGTTCCCACACAACACCCATGGATTTTGATGCTTCCCAGACATATTTGAGCATGTAAACCTGGAGAAGAGCCAAATCCTAACGCCTCCTGAGGTGAGGTATAGCGAGGAGAAATAATGTAATTTCTCATTGTTTATTCCTCATACCATGTGTGCTGAATTATGCAGCAGACATAGAGAGAGGAAACTGCCTTTCAGGGTTTTTTTTTTTAATCCTCATTCGCCGCCCCTCGATACGCACCCAAGTAATCCATACCCTCGCTCAGCGAGCTGAGAGGCGTAGGGGTCTAAGATGGAAAAGACCCGCCTACTGGTACCAAGACTTCCTTGGGTGGACACAAGAACCAGCTGAGACAACTCTTCTGCTAAGCTCCGAGAGCTAGATGGCCTTTATCGTGGGGCTACTAGTACCAGACTGGAAGATTTCAACAAAGCCCAGAGAGCATGTAGGCAGCATAATCATAGGACTCAGGGGGGAAAAAACCCTCTCTGAGCCCTAATTAGCTTGCAGGATGTTCCAAAATGCTTTCTTCTTCCTGCTGCCTGATCTCATAAGATCTAGCTTAGCGACCGTCAAAACCGAGGTTTGCCAGTCAAAGAAAGAAGGGGGAGTAGAATCCATTCATCTTATGCAGATTTGTCTCCTGGCTAATAAAATGGCATAAAAAAGAAGTGATCTGGCAGGACCCTTGACATTATCTGCCAAGCCAAATATAATTAAAGATAAGTCGATGTTCCCAGGGTTTTCCAGTGCACTTTCCCAACATTTGTAATACTGTCCCAACAGGAGATGAGGGCAGGACACTCCTTAAACATATGAATGTCAGACGCCAAGACCAGCCTGCATTTCCTGCAGCATACGGGTAGGCCTTTAGTGATTTTAGAAAGTTTTAATGGAGAAAAGTATGCCCTGTGTATAGTGAACAGGTGGTTCCTTTTTTACCAAGCCGGTTTTACCACTTCATATAAGATCTTACATGAGCTTTACCATAATATATCACAGTCGTTTGCCAGTAAGGGCTCTCCCCACAAATCCTCGGCCAGTTTGAATTCGCCGTAGACCACCTCAGAGATTGCTTGGTACCAGAAAGAAACTTCCTTCCCCCCTGGGGGCTTATTTATGAGGTGATGTTCCAGGGAATTGCCAACTCCAAGGAGACTTCCTCCAGCTGTTTGTGAGTATGAAAGATCCCAACTATCTAGCTGAAGGTATTTGAATCTACATAGACCAACACCCACTCTATCCCTGCGTTGGGCCCAGGAAACAAGAGAACCATCTATGAGCAAGTCCTTCCAGACCTCCAATCTGGCTTCCCTCAAGGGAATTGCCAACCTGTCCCTCATACACTCTGGTGCCCCAGGGGAATCCCAAAGGGGAGCCAGACTGGAAAAGTAGCCAAGCGGCTGAGCTCCTCAATTTGACCCATGTTTTGGCTAAGCCCTGAAGAACCTTCAGCCTGATCTTTTTAAAAAACTTGGGGTGGCCAAATTTAAACAAGAACCCTTCCACCGACTGATTGACTGATTAGCAGCCCTAAGCATAGCTAGAAACATCACACCCACCCCAGAGTTAACAGGCATTTTCAAGAGCATGCGTGAGTGAGAGAGTTGGAAGGCCCAAGCATACAGCTGAATGTCCAGAAGAGCGAGACCTCCCTTTTCTCTCCTGCGCCTTATTTTTTTCCAGGCAATTCTGGGTGAATTATATACCCAAACAAACGAGTTTATGTCCCTCTGTAATTTGTCGATTAGAGATTTCTCAAAATGAAGGGGGATACAATTAAAAATAAAAGTAATTTTGGGGAGTGTTGTTGTCGTGACAAGATTAACTCTGCCAATAATGGACAGAGGGAGTGAGGCCCAAGATTCTATTAACCTCGGGCTCTCGTTTGCTACCCTGGTCAAGTTAGTCTCAGCAATACTGGTAATATCTTGCTGAATATGTATCCCCAAATACTTCATTTTAGGACTGCTCTGTTACTGATGCTGGGTAGCTCCTAAATTCCAAGCCATAATCCCTGTTTTTGAGGCATTGATTTCATAGCCTGAGACCCGCCCGAACTCCTGAGCCAGACTGATGACAGCTGGTAACGCTGCCTGTAAATTTGCAGAGAGGACACGAATATCATCTGCATAAAGGGCTACCTTCCTCTCCCACTCTCCATATTTGAAGGGCTGTATACTAGGGTCATACCTAAGCCTTTGAGCAAATGGTTCTATATAAAGATTAAAGAGGAGAGAGAGAGTGGACAGCCTTGTCTGGTCTCCCTGGAGATTTTAAATGAATCAGAGAGATTGCCATTTACAAGAAGTCTGGCTGTTGGATACTGATAAATAGACTGTATTGTGCGACTGAATTTCCCACCCAGATAAAATGTCTTCAAGACCTCCGACAGGTATATCCAATTTACCCTGTCGAAGGCCTTGGTTGCATCGAGAGTCATGGCCGCCAATAGAATGGGATATGTGGAGGCCAGGTCTATCGCCCCTATAAGATCATAAGTGAGATGTGAGAGCTGACGACCCCTGACAAAGCCCTTCTGATCTAAATGAAGGATATCCCCTGTCCCATTCTTGCTGCCAATATTGAGGTAAAGATTTATAATCGGCATTCAGGAGTGATATAGGCCTATAGGACCTGCAATTAAATGAACTTTCCCTGGTTTCAAGATTAGGACTATTGTGGTCTCATTCCATGACAGAGGGGGATGTAGCCCCTCATGCAATATCTGGTTAAAGAGGAGTGTCAGGGTGGGAACAAACTTGTCGCTCATCATTCTATAGATTTCATCTGGGAGCCTATCCGGGCCCGCGGCCTTCCCATTCTTGGAGCGCGAAATAGCGTCTCTAACCTCAGCTTGCGAAAAGTCCTGATCTAGATGTTGCTGCTGGGCTAAGTTTAGAGAGGGGAGGGTGATATCACTAAGCCACCTCTGTGCATTAAGGTTGTCCACCATAGTATCTTTGTGATATATATTTTGAAAAAAGGTCTGAAAAGCATCACAAATGTTATCGTCTGTAGAGTGAACACCATGAGTGTTAACAATTTTCTTAATGCAACTTCTCACACGGTCTGCTTTACTCTTCCATGCGAGGAGCTTGCTTGCCCCTTCCCCGTACTCAAAGTGAGAGATTTTACTAGCCTCCCATCTCCGAGTTAGCCTAGTATTAAGAACATTTTCTAGCTGAGCCTTTAAACTAACAATCTCTGCTTGGCGTTTTTGCAGGATTTCAAGTAATACGTGGCAGGATATATCGGCTTCCGCTTCCTTCATCCTGCTTTCGAGATCGGAGATCTCTTTTTTATATTTTTTATTTCTGTAGCTGGACCTACTGGTGATTTGGCCCCGCAAAATCGCTTTTAATAAGTCCCTAACTGTCGTTATTGAGGCAGAGCCAGAATTCGCCTAGAAAGGAGATCTCCTCTTTCTCCAAGAGTAGAGTACAGTCAAAGGACCATGATCTTATCGAGCTAGGAGCTGGGCGCTCAAATCCCAGTAGAACACCTGAGTGACCTGAGAGGTGAAGGGCCAGATATGAAATATTTTTTACCCTGCCTCTTAATGAATAACTGATCAGCATGAAATCAATTCTAGATTGATGCTGATACTTATAATTACGGTATGATACACCTGGCAGCTGGCCCGATCTATCTCTTCAGATATCCGAGAGAGTGAACTGCTTCATTACTCCAATTAAGAAATCTTGTGATTTGGAGGAGACCAAGGCTCTATTATTGGGAGTCTTATCAAGTATAGGGTTCAAAACGATGTTGAAATCCACCGCCAGAACCATCGGTTCTGGAAAGTCCAGAAGATGGGAGAAAATAGTCTTAAGACTAGAGGGGTCGTCATGGTTAGGTCCATAATATCCTACTAGAGTTAGCAAGGTCCCCAACTTTAACAATGACCCACCTACCACATGTATCTACTAACTGAGATAGAACCTGAGCCTTGGCCGCTTTCTTAAATAGAACTAGGACCCCTCCAATATTTGCAGTCTGCCTGGTGCATACATATGAGTCTACCGAACTCAAACGTTTAAAAAGAGAGGTCGTCTCCTCCTCGAGCAAGTGAGTTTCCTGAAGGACAATGACCTGCGCAGAAGAATTCCGAAGATATTGAATAATTTCATCTCTTCTTAGTCTGGTGCGCAGGCCATTGACATTCCAGGAAAGAATCTGTATACTGTTCATGGCGGATCAAACATGCGCCTATCCTCAGGAGAAACCAGCATCAGTACCAACCCCAACATCCAAGTCGGGATAATTCCTGTATTGTTGCAGATTAGGTTGAGAATTTCAAAAGAAGGGGGAAAATTAGGATATTTTATTCTTTCTTCCCACTGCACCCACCCCGATACCCTGTGCCCTTCCCCCCCACCCTGCCATGGAGAACCCTGACCCCAATCGCCTGGACAGATAGTCCAGATGATCGCCCCCAGAGATAGCCACCCGCCTCATGCCTCTAACATAAAAACAGTGATGTGCCGGAGATAAAGGGAATATATCCAACCCTGAACCACCCAATGCTGAAGAAAGGTTGGAGAAAAGTGCTTAAGTGTCTATTTTATTTATTTCACTTATTTTAATGTGTAGGGTTTTATATTATTTTGTTTCCATTTTTACTTCTTCCTTTCCTATTTTTCTTTTTTTTTATAGCTCTAAACTTTCCCTTTTTTAACTAACCTTTAATTACATTTATCTAACCTTTATAGTGAATAGCCCGTCCCAGCTAAACCTGGCAAGCCTTACTTCTGCCTATAGCCCTGGACCAGGGACACAGGTAGAGAGCTAGGAGAGACACGAAAGACAGAAAAATACTATTTTAGGTGAGCCTCACCCTTCCCCATAATGGCTAGCAGTTCATCTGCCTCCTGCACTGATTTAACATTGTGCATTTTGTTCTTATACATTACTCTGAAGGAGGCAGGAAATTTAAGCTGAGCCACGGCCCCCAGCCTTTTAAAATCCTCCAACTTCCTACCAACTCCCATTGCCTGTCGAGCGTCACTCGAGCCAGGTCAGATCGGATTTGGAATAAGAAATCTTTAGCCTTCAGTGATTTAAATTTGAGAGAAAGGTTGAGGATTTTTCCTTCAGCAAATAGGTTTGAAAATGTACGAGGATCTTTCTTGGCTTAGATCTATTCGGATTTCTTCTGAAGGGGTCCCTATGAATTCTCTGAATATCTCTCATTAATACATCTTCTGATTGTTCCAGTTCTAGGGACTCCTTCAGAAGTGAAATCACAAAGGTCTTGAGATCATCCCCCTCACTTCCCTCAGGGACATTTAGAATACGAAGATTGTTCCTTCGCGAATTGTTCTCTAAAATTTCCATCCTGTCTCGGAGGGCCTCCTTCCTTTTGAGAGTGACTATATCCGCTTCCACCGCACCTAACTGGTGTGTTAAGATCCCCACAGTAGATTCTAGCGTCTCAGTTCTGGTGTTTAGGAGATCCACTTTCCTCTCCAGGGACTCACAGAAATTCTGTATCTCTCCTTGGTTCTTGGCCAAAACCTCGAATCCTTTCTTGATATCCGCCGGAAGTGTAGCAAAGAGAGCCTCAAGGGAAGATACAGAGGGTTCTGCAGACATTTTTATCACTGAGTCAATGTCTGCACTTCCTGTTGTTGCTCTAGGTAGCTCCTGGAGCACAACTTGAGGACCCTGCTCTTCCATCTCCTTCTCTTCCTCCCTCTGCGTTGAGCCGGGGCTTTCAATATCTGTTGTTAGGCTGTCTCCTGAGGATGGGGGGGCACCTAATAACTCCACAGCTGCCCTTTTCATAACCGGTTCTATATGCCTCTTTGCCTCCTTTCCGCAAGTCTCATCTTGCTTTGCCAGGGTCAAAACCTGTGGCAACACTTTAAAATAAGAACTTAGTGAGGGTGTAATTTTAAGCTTAACCGCTGAGGAGGTTCTCTTGGTTTTATTTTTGCCAGACTTTGTCCCCTTTCTTTTAACTTCGCCACAGAGGAAGGAAGAGCTATTATTTCTAAGTGACATTGTGCTACTACTTCCCTGTTTATGTTTCTGTTTAGTGCCCCCCAAGCTTGATTCATCGTTGCCCTTGATGTGCTTTGTAGGGCTCTCCTCAACCGACTTCCCCTTTACAGTGTCCTGGGCCTCCACACCTCGTTTCCTCCCCCTCCTAGGGGCTTTAGCTGGGGCTGAGGTAGCAGCCGTAATAGTGATATGCCCCACCTGGGACTGAGACTGGGACTGAGGCTCAGCACAAATTCCATGTCCCTTCTGCGCCGATTCCTGGGACACAGGCCACCTCAGAGGCTGTACACTGGGGGCTCCTTCCACATTGCCTGCTGCAGCGTATTCCAGTGTGGGAAGCTCCCAGCCAGTGCTGCCTCTGCCTGGTAAAACCCGGAGGAAGCCGTAAGCTCTGTGGCCCCTCCTGAGCTCCAGTGCTGCAGCCTCCCACCACAACAGGAGAGAAGCCGCCTCCAACCCACGTCCCAGGCACATCAGCAGAGCAACACAGCGAGAGAGAGGGGAAACAAACTCCGTAAAAAGGTCGCACCGAGCAACCCCACCCCTCACCCTTCGGCAGAAGCTGGGCGGCTCACACCCACTTCGGGATGGGAAGGTAGTGAGAAACTGGCCTCAGCAGCGACAGGGAGGCATGAGTGCCGGCGAGTCCTCCGGGTAGAACTGCAGCTCAGCTAGCTGCCGCAATGTTCTCCCGCCTTTCAGGATTGTTATTCTGCAGGACAGGAATGCACCATAATAGATAAATATGCTGCATTCCAGCCCTTTCACGTTGATGTCAAACCCCATGAATGAGGCTCTTTGTTTCCTGTGGCAGCTCCAGGCAGAAAGCAACTACTGTGACTCAGGCCTGATGCAACAATTGTGAGTTTCCAGCAAACATTTTCATGCACCTTCTTACAGGAGTCGTAAACATGGTTATTAATATGACTCATGAACGCCCCAAAAAGTATTAAGGTAAACATAGTCTAAAAACAGTGAGTATTGAGTAGCCACATCACAGTACAATCAATTTTGACATGTATAAACAAATGGCCATTTCGGAGGAGCATAAACACCTATATTGTTGATTTCTGGTTTCCAAATTAATCCATGTCAAAGCAGTGGGCACATAAAGAGCACACCAAGAGATATTTAAATGTTCCTGTTTACAGTTCTAGTTTACAATGTAATGCCATGATGTTAAGACTCAGTCAGATATTATTTAGCAGCTTCAAGCTAGAATCAGACAGAGGGGAATTATATTTAGCTTGATATAAAACCTCTTATTACTTTTTAGCTATTGTTCCAGTATCTCCTACCCCTGTGGCAGAGGTAAAACCCTGGGGTTTAATTGCCATCAGGGGGTTCTTAAATGTATAGTTTTCAGGAAGCCATTCATTGACTGCTTCCTTGCTAGTATATTGATACATCTTTGCAACACTCCTGTCGCAGTACTTTTTCCTAGAGCAATTTGGATTATTGCGTCTCTAAAGATTGCGGCCCAGATTTACTAAGAGCTTCTGTTTTCCTGTATAACATACGTCATTACAAGGCAATATAGGTCCTTAACTGGGATTTGCAAAGCCACACAAGGACCTATTTGTATTTGCTTGCGTGGTTTTGTAATGACATGTAACATAACACAACAGCTTTCGCTTTCGCTGAGTTGCATTACATTTTCTTGGGGTAGGTGTTCCGTGGGTGGAGCATTGGAGTTCCTGTACATTCACCAATGGACTTTGATGCAATCCCAGATTTACTAAGGTCAGTAAATATGGGATTGCACCAAAATGCTGTGCCTGACTAACCCAGGCGTAAAGCAAAGAAATATATGTATTTCTCCTCTTTACTTTCTCTTTATATGCATGTTGCATTCTGCAGCTCCCATACTACATTCTGTATCACGGTTAGAAAAAAGAAAATGCCTCTAAAGATTGTTTTTGTGCAGAAAGGTATCCATTCCTGCACAAAAGCTACAGAGCCTGTCATGCTGGCACCTTTGCAGCATGGAGCAAGGGTGCCTGTGTTGGCTGAAGGTAGCAGATAGAGCGCCAGCACTAGGAGGCAGCAGAAAGGTAGCATATCTTTGTAAATACGATACGTTTCTTGATGTTTCCCTTCCACGCAAGGCAGTGTATCAAGTTGCCTTGCTGCGCTGCGTTGTTTGAAATCTTAGTAAATCTGGCCCCGCATCCTGGTACACTGAGTCTAAGGTCAATGAATCTGATTGGTTGCCTTTTAATAACAACTAAGACATTAGCACTTTCAAGTAGAATTAGATTACTTTCCCTGTAGGTTTGGAGGGTTATACACATTTTAGCACTAATGCAACTTGTTTAAATAATGCTGAAATACCCCATTGTTGGAATGAAGCTACTATGGTGTTACTGTTAAAACCAAAACAATAGTGACTCAGTTAGGCGTACAGCCATATTAAATTGTGATTATAAAATATTTCCCTTTATTCTCACTAATAAAATAACAGCTACTTTCTCTGTTTCATACATATCAGAAAGGTGTTATCCTTGCTACACAATTGCACATGTTAATACATCTGCTCTCTGGATCCATTGACTTGGCCATAGTGAACAGTTATTACCTGGCATCTAGCCATGCTAGCTACTGCTAAAGCATTCAATAGAGTTAACTGTACCTAAATTTGGGAGGATTCAACACCACTCCCCTAGTACCCAAATTGTGGCACATTGGTCTTTGACAAAGAAATTCAATGTTAGGGTTGAGCGATATATAGTCTGCTTTGCCTGTAGAATTGGCAAAAATATGGTCACTCCATGTTACATGTGTAACACGGAGTACAGGCAAAATTCTGTGGTGGAGATTTTTTCTCGACCGTGGCTCGAAAATGGCGTTCACAGTAGGAAAGCTGCCACTCAAGTAGAAAGTTTACTCGAGGGGCAGCAAACTCAACTAGGAAAGGTGCGCCCTCTGGCCTGCCGTATAGTGCCATCCACGTGGAACGAGCACCTGGCATTAAACCACATTGTGACTTGCCTATTTCCGCCCGTTCGCGGAATTGCTTGGAATATTGTGGAGTTTTTTTTTAACTCTGGGGAATTCCGTGGAGTGAAACTCAATGAGTTCTGCCCAAGCCTATTTAATATCACAAGAGGGATGAGTCAAGGTCGCCCACCATTACAATTATTTTTCACACTTTTTATTGAGTCCCTTGTTCTGGTAATAAGATGCAATAAAGGCATCATCCCTTTCAAACCTCAGGGTTTGCTAATCATAGTAGCTTTATACAAACAAAATATCATTCACTTGCACAAGTTGAACAGACTATATGATTGTCAGACTCTCTAGATACCTAAAAATAGAACTAAAGCAGAGTCAATAGCATGGAATATTATAACAAAAATCTATTTGGCAGCCTTGTAAGGACATGAGATATCTTTGAATCATTATAACACATGAGTTGAAAGAGTTGTCAGCCAGCAACTTGAGTGGAATGAGCAAAGAGCTAGTGTGTCAACTGAATAGATGGGGATCTCTGCCAGACACAACCTATGGCTGAATACATTTAATCAACATGTTAATCCTCCCTGTACGAAATTGGAATGTTTGATGAGGGAGGTGAGAACCTGCCTTAAACAACAATCATACTCCTTGTCAGGGTGAACCACAAAAGTCACCAATTAAACATGTGCTCAACCCTCTGGTAGTTTGGTACAAACACAGTAAGCCTTAGAGGCAATGTAGAAAGGTTTTATGCAAAACTCAAACAGTAATAAAGTGAAAACACAATACAAAAAAAATCCAAACCCAATTGTAGAGATATTAGAATAAATTAAATGACATCCAGCAGGCAAGAATCCAATAAATAGAACCTGAGTTATGAATTATTAAAGCTTAAGTTTCAAAATTGTGCCAAAAAGCATTAAGCATCAACTGCAGTTATCTGGTCGTACTAGACCGGGTTGAAGTCAAAAGTTAAAGGAAGCCACAATGGGGCATGGGTCAGATACAGTGACCAGGTTCATCCTGGTGAAAAGTTTTTCCTTCTGACTTAGGGCATTATTATGAGTTTGGTGGTGTGGGACTAGCCAGTTCCCACACCGACCAGCCTGTGTGAGCACCGCACACAAGATTTTGGCATCTATCGTCATTGGCAGACTGTTCTTTGGCGGTCCTATGGCAGGGCCTATAAAAAAGGCACCGCAATTGGAACCCCAAAGCAAGTTCCTGCAGGGCATGGACTATGTGCCCCCCTGCATGTATCCCCAGGCTCAGAGGCACAAGGGGGCCCTGTAGGGTCCCCATTGTTACCCCACCACCAAACTATACACAGCATGCTCACCACTGAAAAGTGAGGGCGGGGAGGAAATTGTACTATGCTTGGCGGGGACACAGAAGCCCACCAAGCATATTGCAGCCTCAAAACAGCTGCAGGACTGCAGCGGTTCCATGGTGGTCCAACTGCCCTACTTCTAATAGGGCAGTCGGACCACCGGTCGGTAGCGACAGTGAGTTAGGCAGTCCACCAAAACTCATAATAAGGCCCTAAGTCTCTGGAATAGAAGTAAAAAATCCTCAATGGGGCAAAGCAGCAGGACATGTCAGAAGAAGGCTCCATGTCATTAGATAGCTGCCGAACGAGCTGTTGGTGAAGCTGTTTACTTTTGGGGGAAGCTCTGGTCTGGAGAAACTTGTCATTTTGCACCCCGCATAAGGTCCCTTGCCAGCAGAATAGTTTTCATACCTTTGCCTGATAAAGATTTTTACCTTAAGACTTAGTCACTTTTTTGGAGCGCAGATTCTTCCAGTGGGGCAAGGCTGGTCCCAGGATGCTTGTTTCTGGTCCAGGGAGGACCTGGCTTGGCAGTTCAGTCTGGACTGTTCCCAGGAGGCACAGGGTCAAGACTGATTTGCATACGGCTGGGTCTAAACTGGGGTGGCATGGTGAGCAAAAGAACAATGGATTTAACCCAGATCTCTTTTCTGGGGTGAATGTATGATTTATTCAGCACACCGTTCATCATGTGTTTGCGTAGCACTTTTCACCCTAAGTGCGATGTGTATGCCCAGACGTGGGTCCCTTGCTCACTGTGCCACTGGATTCAAGCTAGCCTGGCTGATGAAACGTAATACCCATAAACCGGTCCCAGGATGCTTGTTTCCTGCCCAGGGAGGACTTGGCTTGGCAGTTTGGTCTGGCCTGTTCCCATAAAGCACAGGGTCAAGACTGATTTGCATATGGCTGGGTGGCATGGTGAGAAAAAGAACAATGGATTTGCCAGATCTCTTGACTGGGGGTGAATGTGTGATTTATTTAGCATTCCGTCCATCATTTGTTTGCGTAGTACTTTTCACCCTAAGTGGGATGGGTATGCCCAGACGTGGATCCCTTGCTCACTGTGCCACTGGAATCAAGCTAGCCTGGCTGATGAAGGGTAATGCCCATAAACCGGTTCCAGAATGCTTGTTTCCAGTCCAGGGAGGACCTGGCTTGGCAGTTCGGTCTTGACTGTTCCAATGAGGCCCAGGGTCAAGACTGATTTGCATATGGCTAGGTCAAAACTGGGGTGGCATGGTGAGCAAAAGAACAATGGATCTAACTCAGATCTGTTGACTTGGGGTGAATGTATGATTTATTCGGTACACAGTCAAAATATCGAGTTGAAAATTTCGACCTACCAAAATATCGTGTTTAAAATTTCGAAGGTACAGAATATCGATGTCAAGAATATCGTAGGACAGAATATCGACCCTGAGGTAAGTAATATCGAATTCATTTATATCGATGTAAGTAATATCGAAGTTAGTAATATCGATAGCATATATATCGATGTAACTAATTTCGATGTTATTAATATCAATATTTGTATTATTTTTTAGATTTTTATTATGTATGTGTTATATGTTTTTGTAAAGTATTTAAATTAATTTATATTATATGTGTATTATTTTTATATATTAATACATTTATTTTTAAGTAAATTATATGTTTTAGTACCGGAGCGGGTTGTGGGTTTATAGGGGAATAGGGTGGGAAGTAATTTAATTGTAATAATTAATTGGTAATTAATTATTTTCAATCAATCAATCAGTGACACTTATAAAGCGCGCTACATACCCGTAGGGTCTCAAGGCGCTGGGGGGGGGTGGGTGCCGCTACTGCTCGAACAGCCAGGTCTTCAGCTTCTTCCTGAAGGGGAGGTGGTCTTGGGTCAGGCGCAGGTCGGTCGGGAGGGAGTTCCAGGTCTTGGCGGCCAGGTAGGAGAAGGACCTTCCTCCTGTAGTCGCTCTTCGGATGCGGGGGACGGCGGCGAGGGCGTGGTTGGCTGATCGGAGGTGGCGTTTGGGAGCGTAGAAGTTGACTCGGCTGTTGAGGTAGCGCGGGCCTCGGTCGTGTATGGCTTTGTGTGCGTGGGTGAGGAGGCGGAAGGTGATTCTTTTGTTGACGGGGAGCCAGTGAAGGTCTCTCAGATGTCCGGAGATGTGGCTGGTTCGTGGGATGTCGAGGATGAGTCTGGCTGAGGCGTTCTGGATCCGCTGGAGTCTCTTCTGGAGCTTGGCGGTGGTACCGGCGTATAGGGCGTTGCCGTAGTCCAGACGGCTGGTGACGAGGGCCTGGGTGACGGTCTTCCTGGTCTCGGTGGGGATCCACCAGAAGATCTTTCGTAGCATGCGCAGGATGTTGAAGCACGACGAGGAGACGGCGTTGACTTGTCTGGTCATGGAGAGGGAGGAGTCCAGGATGAAGCCTAGGTTGCGTGCGTGGTCTGTCGGTTTGGGTGCGGTGCCCAGGGCGGGTGGCCACCAGGAGTCGTCCCAGGCGGAGGGTGAAGAGCCCAGGATGAGGACCTCCGTCTTGTCTGAGTTCAGTTTCAGGCGGCTGGTCGTCATCCACTCGGCTACCTCTTTCATCCCTTCGTGCAGGTTGGCTCTGGCGGCGGCGGGGTTGTTGGTCAGGGAGAGGATCAGCTGGGTGTCGTCGGCGTAGGAGATAATGCTGAGGTTGTGTTTGCGTACGATGGCCGCGAGGGGGCTCATGTAGAAGTTGAAGAGGGTGGGGCTCAGAGATGATCCTTGGGGGACGCCGCAGATGACTTCGGAGGCCTCTGACTTGTACGGTGGCAGGCGGACTCTCTGTGTTCTTCCGTCGAGGAAGGAGATGATCCATTCCAGCGCCTTCTCCTGAATTCCGACGTCGCTGAGGCGCTGCACTAGGGTGCGGTGGCAGACAGTGTCGAATGCCGCGGAGAGGTCTAGGAGGATGAGGGCCGCTGTTTCTCCATTGTCCATCAGGGCTCGGATGTCATCGGTGGCGGCGATGAGGGCGGTCTCGGTGCTGTGATTGGCTCGGAAGCCGGACTGTGAGGGGTCGAGGGATCCGTTCGTCTCGAGGAAGGCGGCCATCTGCTTGTTGACGGTCTTCTCGATGACTTTGGCTGGAAACTGGAGAAGCGAGATGGGGCGGTAGTTCTTGAGGTCGGTGGGGTCCGCTGTTGGTTTCTTGAGTAGGGCGCTGAGTTCGGCGTGTTTCCAGCTCTCAGGGAAGATGGTGGTGTCGAAGGATGTGTTGATGATGTCTCGCAGGTGGGGTGCGATGACAGCGTTGGCCTTGTTGAAGACGTGGTGAGGGCAGGGGTCGGTCGGTGATCCGGAGTGGATGGAGTTCATCGTGCGGATGGTGTCTTCGGTGCTGATCGGGGTCCAGGCATGGAGGGTGGTGGTGGGGGGTGGTTGTTCGGTCCTGGTGAGCGTTGGTTGGTTGTTGAAGCTGCTGTATATGTCCGTGATCTTGTTGTGGAAGTATGAAGCGAGGGAGTTGCAGAGGTCTTGCGATGGGGTGATGTCGTTGTTTCCTGCGCTGGGGTTGGAAAGCTCTTTCACGATGTTGAAGAGTTCCTTGCAGTTGTGTGCGTTGTTGTCCAGCCGGTCCTTGAATGCTGTTTTCTTGGCGGCGCGGATCAGCTGGTGGTGTTTCCGGGTGGCAAGTTTGTAGGAGGTCCTGTTGTCCGGTGTCGGTTCCCTTTTCCAGACTTTCTCGAGGGCTCGGCAGTTCTTCTTGGAGTTCTTGAGTTCGTCGGTGAACCATGGGGCCTTCTTGCTGCCGTGTCTGCTAGGCGGGGTCCTCAGAGGGGCGAGTTCGTCCGCGCAGTTGCTGATCCACTTCGTGAGGTTGTCGGCGGCCTGGCTGGGGTTCGCTGAGCTGGCAGGAGGGTGCTGGCTCAGGGAGGTGGCGAGCTGGTCTGCTGTGATCTTGTTCCAGCTTCTGCGGGCGGCCTGTCGCTGGTGTTGGTGGGTCGTCGTTCTCTTGAAGGTGAAGTGGACGCAGCTGTGGTCCGTCCATTGAAGCTCTGTGGCGTGGCTGAAGTCGATGTCTGTGCTGGATGAGAAGACGGCGTCGAGTGTGTGTCCGGCGCGGTGGGTGGGGGTGGACACCAGTTGCTTGAGTCCCAGGTTGGTGAGGTTGGTAATTAATGTTAATTTTTATTAAATGTTATGTTTTAGTACCAGAGCGGGTTGTGGGTTTATAGGGGAATAGGGTGGGAAGTAATTTAATAGTAATTATTAATTGGCAATTAATTATTTTATTTGATAAATTAATTATTTAATTGTCAATTAATGTTAATTTTTATTAAATGTTATGTTTTAGTACCAGAGCGGGTTGTGGGTTTATAGGGGAATAGTGTGGGAAGTAATTTATTTGTAAATAATTAATTTTTTATTAAATTATTAATTGTCAATTAATTATTTTAATTGATAAAATATTTATGTAATTGGTAATTAATGTTAATTATTATTAAATGTTATGTTTTAGTACCAGAGTGGGTTGTGGGTTTATAGGGGAATAGGGTGGGAAGTAATTTAATTGTAAATAATTACAATTTTTTATGTGTAATATATTTTGTAAATATTTATTAATTGGCATTCCCTACTGTTGAACCCTTTGGAGTTGGAATAGTAATTTTTCTCCCTACGCTCTCCAACGCTTTCCCTACTGTTGCACCCTCTGGAGTTGGAATAGTAATTTTTACCCAAACGCTATCCAACGCTTTCCCTACTGTTCCACTCACTGGAGTTGGAATAGTAATTTTTACCCATACGCTATCCAACGCTTTCCCTACTGTTCCACTCACTGGAGTGGGAATAGTAATTTTTACCCACCCGTTATCCAACGTTTTCCCTACTGTTGCAATCCCTGGAGTGGGAATAGTAATCGTTACTCCTACGCTATCCAATGTTTTCCCTAATGTTGCACTCATTGGAGTGGGAATAGTCATTTTTACATACCCGCTATCCAACGCTTTCCCTACTGTTCCACTCACTGGAGTTGGAATAGTAATTTTTACCCACCCGCTATCCAACGTTTTCTCTACTGTTGCACTCTCTGGAGTGGGAATAGTAATTTTAATTTTACGCTATCCAACACTTTCCCTAATGTTGCACTCTCTGGAGTGGGAATAGTAATTTTTCCCCCTACGCTATCCAATGTTTTCCCTACTGTTGCTCCCTCTGGAGTTGGAATAGTAATTTTTACCCATACGCTATCCAACGCTTTCCCTACTGTTCCACTCACTGGAGTTGGAATAGTAATGTTTACCCATACGCTATCCAACGCTTTCCCTACTGTTCCACTCACTGGAGTGGGAATAGTAATTTTTACCCACCCATTATCCAACGTTTTCCTTACTGTTGCACTCTCTGGAGTGGGAATAGTAATTGTTACTCTTACGCTATCCAATGTTTTCCCTAATGTTGCACTCATTGGAGTGGGAATAGTCATTTTTACATACCCGCTATCCAACGCTTTCCCTACTGTTCCACTCACTGGAGTTGGAATAGTAATTTTTACCCACCCGCTATCCAACGTTTTCTCTACTGTTGCACTCTCTGGAGTGGGAATAGGAATTTTTACTTTTACGCTATCCAACGCTTTCCCTAATGTTGCACTCTCTGGAGTGGGAATAGTAATTTTTCCCCCTACGCTATCCAATGTTTTCCCTACTGTTGCACCCTCTGGAGTTGGAATAGTAATTTCCCCCCCTACGCTATCCAACGCTTTCAATACTGTTGCATCCTTTGGAGTTGGAATATTATTTTTTACCCATACGCTATCCAATGCTTTCCCTACTTTTCCACTCACTTGAGTTGGAATAGTAATTTTTACCCTTACGCTATCCAACGCTTTCCCTAATGTTGCACTCTCTGGAGTGGGAATAGTAAATTTTCCCCCTACGCTATCCAATGTTTTCCCTACTGTTGCACCCTCTGGAGTTGGAATAGTAATTTTCCCACCTACGCTATCCAACGCTTTTAATACTGTTGCACCCTTTGGAGTTGGAATATTATTTTTTACCCATACGCTATCCAATGCTTTCCCTACTGTTCCACTCACTGGAGTTGGAATAGTAATTTTTACCCTTACGCTATCCAACACTTTCCCTAATGTTGCACTCATTGGAGTAGGGCTAGTAATTTTTCTCCCTACGCTATCCAACACTTTTCCTACTGTTGCACTCTCTGGAGTGGGAATAGTAATTTTTCCCCCTACGCTATCCAACGTTTTCCCTACTGTTGCACCCTCTGTAGTAGGAATAGTAATTAGCCAATCTACGCTATCCAACGCTTTCCATACTGTTGCACCCTTTGGAGTTGGCATAGTAGTTTTTACTCTTACGCTATCCAACGTTTTCCCTAATGTTGCACTCATTGGAGTTGGAATAGTCATTTTTACATACCCGCTCTCCAACGTTTTCCCTACTGTTGCACTCTCTGGAGTGGGAATAGTAATTTTTACTCTTACGCTATCCAACGCTTTCCCTAATGTTGCACTCATTGGAGTGGGATTAGTAATTTTTACATACCCGCTATCCAATGCTTTCTCTACTGTTCCACTCATTGGAGTTGGAATAGTAATTTTTACCCACCCGCTATCCAATGCTTTCCCTACTGTTGCACTCTCTGGAGTGGGAATAGTA
The DNA here is from genome assembly GCF_964261635.1 of Lissotriton helveticus. Classification (NCBI taxonomy): domain Eukaryota; kingdom Metazoa; phylum Chordata; class Amphibia; order Caudata; family Salamandridae; genus Lissotriton; species Lissotriton helveticus. The sequence goes on from NC_136070.1 coordinate 1,150,353,257, forward strand.
ATTTTTACTCTTACGCTATCCAACGCTTTCACTAATGTTGTATTTATTGGAGTGGGAATAGTCATTTTTACATACCCGCGATCCAACCCTTTCCCTACTGTTGCACTCACTGGAGTTGGAATAGTAATTTTTACACTTACGCTATCCAACGCTTTATCCACTGTTGCACCCTCTGGAGTTTGAATAGTAATTTTTACCCTTATGCTATTCAATATTATTTATATTTATTTATGTATTTAAGATGTTACATAATATTGTATTTAATTAATTTTAAAAATATTGAAAGTATATTTAATTGTTGGTATTTATTAAATATAATTAGTTATTATTATTTATGTTATTATTTTATGAGTGTTGATGTATTTTTAAATTGTAGTATTTGTTAATATTTTATAATTATTTAAAAAATAATGTATATATTATAATTATTTAAGTATATATTATATATTTAATTATTAATTTTAATTAAATGTTTAATAGTAAATATGTATTATTTATTCATTTTAAACATTATAACACATTTTAACATAAGTTTAAAATATATATAAGTACTATTTACTTAATTTTACCTTTGTTTTAAAAAACGATATTTTTAATTACGATATTTTTAACATCGATATTTTTGTTTCGATATTTTTGTACTTACCATGTTGTAGATAGGGTGTCGATATACTTGCCTTCGATATACCAACGTCGATATTTTGTCTGTCGATATTTTCAGCCTCGATATTCTGTCAGAGATTCGATTTATTCAGCATTCCGTCCATCATTTGTGTGCGTTAGAGATAGGATAGGAACACTTTGAATCTCTGTGCAATACTAGTATGACTGCATATATATATTTTAATAATCCCGTAACTTTACATTCTGTTACGAGAAAGCACCTTAAAAAATGTTGTTTGACACATATGGAGACAAATAGATTTGCCACCAAGGCAGTCAAGTCGCCGTTACAATCTAATCAAGCTACTTATAGTGCACAGCCATACCTAAATTTTGCATGAAGTGGGTATGCCCGATTTGCTTTAACTCGTTTTAGATTCAGACTTTTTCAACGCGTGATAAGTTTTCCTGAATCAAACGATAAGTAGCTGCCCATGTGATAAACAATCTCAGCAAACAACTATGCATGTGGTTTTATTTTGTAAATTGTATGTAACTCAAAGAAAAAATGGATTTTACCTGTTTTAAGACTCTCAGGATTGAGACAATGTAGGCCAGCGTTTTTAGCACTGCAATTTTTAGGAAATGAATGTTTCGCAAAGTCAATAGCATCTCTTTTGATAAAGCATCATTAGCCATAGGAAATGAATCATTATATGAAATTTACCGGTGATGACAAAATGAATTTGTAAACTATTACTGGAATTAAATACTGTATCTATGAGTAATTTGCCTTTTAAGGTACTTGATGCACCTATTTACTATGTAATATTGATGTTTTAAACTGTTTGCTTTTATGATTTTCTGTACAAAATATCGACTAAAGCTGACATTGAATTGAATTGAATTGACTGCATATATGTGAAGAAACATATTTTTATCCTTATTTTATGTAGACGCTTTAAAACGTATATGTATGTTGATGCTTTTATGTTCGATATTGACCGAGTGATTGACTGATTGACTGAAGTTCTTAAATTATTTTTCTATCTAAATTGTGTTAATGTAACTCAGTGTTTCCTTATGGAACAGCCTATCTTGCTACAGTGAAAAAAGAATTTGAAAGTCTTTCACTGCCATGACATGTAAAACCTTAAATATACATACCCTACTTTCACTTTAAATAATATGCACGCTGGCCTATGAACATTTAAGGCCTACCTTACAGGTGGTCAAATGTATTAAAAAGGAAAGTTTGGACCTGGGAAATGGTTTACTTTGCCAGGTTGAAATGGCAGTTTAAAACTGCTCACTCAGGCCGTACTGGCAGACCTTTAAACTTGTTTTACAGTGCAAATTAGTGGATGGCACAATGAGTGATGCAGTACACTAATATCATTTAAATTATAGGCCATGCTGTACCATACACTAGGGACATATAAGTAAATTAAATATGCCTATCAGGCATATATATGCTAATTTTATCCTGTGTAAAAAGCAGAGCATAAGCACTTTGCCACTGATTAGCTGGAGTATTCTGTTCTGAAACCAATGGGCAACAAAAATGGGTTCAGCTACAAAGTCAAAAATCTCAAGTGATACCTCACAATATATGGCGATTTCCAACACTCCCTAACATAACTTTTCCATTTAACCTCATCCCTCCAAATCTTTTAAATGGAAAAATATATTCTATTCACTGGGAAATCCGTAGCTTTATTTGGACATCTAAAGGCATAGGACTGTCATCAAATAAAGCTACTAGAAAACTGGAGAAGGGGGTGGGGGAGTAGCCCTTCCGGACTTATTGTTATATTCCTATTACTTTCAATTTAAAAACTGTTGAATGTTTGTTACCACACAAAACAGTAATCTTACTGGTAGAGTATTTTAATGATACATTGAAGGAATATAGGCACATAAACCTTTTATACAAATTTGGAGCCCAGAAACTTTTTAAGTCCACTTGAACATGCTGAGAGCTGGTATAGAACTATGGGTTAGTTTTCAGTGTATATTAGACCTCTATCTTTACACCAACCCTTCCCCAATTTGAGACAGAGGAAAATTGGGGTGTGGGGTGGAACTAAACCTGGACAGATTTCACGGAGTTCCTCTACGCAGAACTCCCCTTAGTGACAAAAAAATTTCTGAAAATCTACGGGGAGTTCTGCGAGCGGCAGACTAGGTTACCTTGTGCCGTTTGCATTGATTTGTAGCACCAGGTGTTTGTCCAGTTCTGTAAAATCAGCGCAATAGGCATCCCGCACAGTGCCGGAAGTTGTCTAGAGTTGGATTTTACAATTTCAATTTCAAAAATCTTTATTTCGATCATGAAAGATCATAAAAGATATATGCAAGCAATTTAAACATTAAAATGTGTGTGAAACACATTAAAAGCAATATACAAATATACTATTTTACAGCTCGTGCTCGCCAACTTACCATTGACGAGCGCAAGTGGTAAAAATTCTGCAAACTCTGCAAACAGAGCGGAGTTCACAGCCCAACCTTGGGTGGAAAAAAATAGACACAATCCTTGTCAGAGTAAAAAACAAAAGTCACTAAATTAATCTGTGCCAACCCTCTGCAATCTTGGCACAAATGCAGTCAAGCTTAACTTATGTGTAAAGTAATTGCACCCCTACTGGATCAAGGGGGATGTAAATGCCTCATCAGGCAGGCAATATCTCGTTTGGCTATCAGACAGGCCACCCTTATAAAAATCCTTTCAGTGCGTGGTCCCTCCAGCTCCTCGAAGAGCCCTAGTAGTGCCATCCAGGGGCCCAGGTCAATTGAGCGCCCCAGAGCCACCAGGATCTCCCACATCATCCCAGAAGGAGAGCAATGCCATGGTAGACAGCGGGGTCAGGTAGTGTGATGTGCGCATGTAACCCAAGGAGTAGAGGGCATCTGTTGCATGCAATGTAGGGAAAGATATGTGACATGTAGGTAATTGATCTGAACCATACTCAGGCACAAGGATATCACCAGCTCCCTGGGGGCCAGGCATACCTCCCTCCAATCATCATCATCCAGCTCGCCCACCCACCTCTGTCTAAAGGAATCAACGCTATCAAGGGTATTGACAATCAAGGAATGGTAGATCACAGATATCGCCCACCTCCCCGGGCGTCCATGCGGATTTTGGCCTCAAGGGGACTGTAGTCAGGGAGCTGGCATCCGAAGGGAAGGTGGGTCCGCAGGTCATGCAATGGCTGAAGAAAGCTGAAAACTGTGTGTTGGACAGGGCACATTGATCTCTCAGTTCCTGAAAGGACATCAGATTGTCCCCCTTGTGGACATCTCCAAAGTACGTAATTCGTATAAGATTCCATTGGGTAAAGCCCTCAGGCTGGAGAGTAGCTGAAGCCATGTGCCCTGCCAGAGGGGAGTCAATCCTGTCAAGCAGCAGTCCCACCGAATAACGGGCACTGCCGCTCTCCAACAATGTTCCGCCACTTGGGTGGAAGATGGCATTACTGGGGCAGTTGACCCAATAAAGCAGTTCAAGGAGTTCCTCAGCGCCCAGTAGGTGAAGTTCCAAGTGATAGGCAGCGACAGCCCTTCCTCCTACAAATCAGTCATTGATGGAAACCAGCTGTGCCGATAGATAGTACCCATAGATGTCTGAAACCCCATCAAATGGCAATTTATCCACCGAGATAAACACCACTCGATGGCGCTTAATGGCCCATATTAAGGATGAGTCTGGAGGTGAGTGAGCAGAACCATCCTCGGGAGATTGGGTATTGGAAATTAGCTAAAATGTACAAATAACAATGTAGACACATCACCTTAAAGAGTGAGCTGCATTCCATAAGTTGCGGCAGCCGTGCAGGTCCAGGTCAAGGATTGATGCCAATTGATGAAAATTAAAGGCCCATGCCTGGTCTGAGAGGTGTGATATGCGAATTTCCAAGTATTTAAAGGAGTTCTGCTGAAGAGGTATATCATGGAACAAGCATTTCCCCGCAGCATCTCCATCAACTCTACCAATAAGGGTTAAATTACATAACTTGAAGATACCATAGAGATGAAGGGGATCACTGACATAATATAGAATGACAAAATATAGACTTACCAAAATATAGTCACCAAAATATAGAATGCCAAAATATCGAATTCCTATCTACAAACAGGTAAGTACAAAAATATTGAATCCAAAATATAGTCTGTAAAAAATATAGTCAGTCAAAATATCGAATTTTTTTAAATGTCTTAAAAGTAATTTAAAATTAATGAAATAATAAATATAATTAACTAAAACATACTTAAAAATACTCAAATAACCTTAAAATTAAGATATAATTAATTTAAGTTATTAAAAAATGTACAATATTTTACCGTAGGATAGCAGGAGGGTAACATTTAATATTACCACTCCAGTGAGTGTAACAGTAGGGAAAGAGTTGGATAGCGTAGGGGTAAAAAATACAATTCCCACTCCAGTGAGTGCAACAGTAGGGAAAGCGTTGGATAGCTGGGGGGTAAAAAATACTATCCCCACTCCAGAGAGTGCAACAGTAGGGAAGGCATTGGATAGCTTAGGGGTAAAAAATTACTATTCCCACTCCAGAGAGTGCAACAGTAGGGAAAGCGTTGGATAGCGTAGGGGTAAAAAAGACTATTCCCACTCCAGTGAGTGCAACAGTAGGGAAAGCGTTGGATTGCGTAAGGGTAAAAATTACTATTCCCACTCCAGAGAGTGCAACAGTAGGGAAAGCGTTGGATAGCGGGAGGGTAAAATGTACTATTCCCACTCCAGTGAGTGCAGCAGTAGGGAAAGCGTTGGATAGCGTAGGGGTAAAAAATACTATTCCCACTCCAGAGAGTGCAACAGTAGGGAAAGCGTTGGATAGCGTAGGGGTAAAAATTACTATTCCCACTCCAGAGAGTGCAACAGTAGTGAAAGTGTTGGATAGCGTAGGGGTAAAAAATACTATTCCCACTCCAGTGAGTGCAACAGTAGGGAAAGTGTTGGATAGCATAAGGGTAAAAATTACTATTCCCACGCCAGAGAGTGCAACAGTAGGGAAAGCGTTGGATAGCGGGAGGGTAAAAATTACTATTCCAACTCCAGAGCGTGCAACAGTAGGGAAAGCGTTGGATAGCGTAGGGGTAAAAATTACTATTCCCACTCCAGAGAGTGCAACAGTAGGAAAAGCGTTGGATATTGGAAGGGTAAAAATTACTATTTCCACTCCAGAGAGTACAACAGTAGGGAAAGCATTGGGTAGCGTAGGGGTAAAAATTACTATTCCCACTCCAGAGAGTGCAACAGTAGGGAAAGCGTTGGATAGCGTAGGGGTAAAAAATACTATTCCCACTCCAGAGAGTGCAACAGTAGGGAAAGCGTTGGATAGCGGGAGTGTGAAAATTACTATTCCCACTCCAGATAGTGCAACAGTAGGGAAAGCTTTGGATAGCGTAGGGGTAAAAATTACTATTCCCAGTCCAGAGAGTGCAACAGTAGGGAAAGCGTTGGATAGCGGGAGGGTGAAAATTACTATTCCCACTCCAGTGAGTTTAACAGTAGGGAAAGTAATGATTTAATATATTATTAAAAATAAATTAAATATCAATACCAATAAAACATTAATTGAAATTAATAACCAATTTAATATTATGTAATAATTAATTAGAAATACAACTACATATTAGTTATTAAAAAATAATAACCTATTCATAATTATTTAACAACTAATTAATTTTCAATAACAAAAACTAATTATTAATAAAAAGTAATACCAATTAAAAATTAACAGTAAATTAATTATCAATACACAAAAAGTATTTTTAATATGTAATTAATTACAATTACATTACTTCCCACCCTATTCCCCTATAAACCCACATCCCACTACAGAAAATACATTAATACAATTATCATAATTATCAAATATTTAATTAATACAAAATAATTACCAATTAATAAAATGAATTGCCAATTAATAGAAATTAATTACCAATTAAAAATTAATTAACAATAAATTTAAAATCAATACCAATAAATGAAAAAAATTATTTACTTAATTACAATTAAATTACTTCCCACCCTATTCCCCTATAAACCCACAACCCGCTACAGAAAATAAATTTAGAAAATATAATTAACAATTAATCAATTAATACAAATTAATTGGCAATTAATAAAAATTAATGACCAATTAAAAAATAACAATAAATTCAAAATGAATACCAATAAATAAATAAAAATATTTAATTAATTACAATGAAATTACTTCCCACCCTATTCCCCTATAAACCCACAACCCGCTACAGAACTAAAAAGCAAAATTTAATTAAAAAGTAACAATAATTGCTAAAAATTAATATTTAATTTAATATAATTAAATTACTTCCCACCCTATTCCCCTATAAACCCACAACCCGCTACAGAATTAAATTACGCAAAAATTAAATAACATAAAATTCATAACTTAAAATACATTAAACATACATTACAAAAATTAATATACACTTTTCACACATATACTAACATACAAAACACTTAAAAAAAATTTATATTATTAAAAAATCGATATATTTAATGCCTATATTTTGACTTCTATATTTTGAAAATCGATATTACTTATAAGCATGGGCGGATTTTGCGGATCCACGATTCGCGGATTTGCGTATTTACGGATCGTGGAACCGCAAAATCGGCGGATTTTGCGGATTTGCGGATCCGTGGATTTGGGGCGGGGCTTCCATGCGAGTGCACATGCCTCTTGTGTGTATAAAAGGTCAGAGACCGATCGGAGCAGCAGATGAAGATACAGAAGCTCCTGGCCACAGGAACAGCACGAGGATTGCGCTCGTGAAAGTCAAGGATGCAAAGGCCTCTGTCCAGCATCACAGCTGATTTTCGATGGTATATTTGGGAAGAAGGCACATCTGCCCAGCCTTGACAACGCTCACGATTGTTTTTGGGCTGATGAATGAGTCACTGAATTTAAGCTTCAACTAGGGCACATGCTTAATTGATATCTGTAAGTGCCTCCGGTTGAGGTTTAATTTTTGTGCCAGGACCATCGTGCCAGAATGAACCCTGTCCTTCATATTTATTCAAGAAGACGCCACCGTTTTGTGCCATACCTCTACTCAACTGGAGTACTTTCTACTGGATAATCAGTAAGTGCTACCTCGTTGGGTAGATGTATAGTGCTTTTACTACACTACAGCTGCCTAAAGTGCCAGAGAGTTGTCTACAGCGACCAGGTGTGTGTTACTATGCAATTGCGCCGAAGGGCGCAGGGGTCCCTTGAGTGAGCTGTCCATCATAGTGGGTAAATGGCGGGAAGACGGTGCACACCGCGAGTGTGTGGGCGGGGCCAAACGGACGGGGCTTCCATGCGAGTGCACATGCCTCTTGTGTGTATAAAAGGTCAGAGACCGATCGGAGCAGCAGATGAAGATACAGAAGCTCCTGGCCACAGGAACAGCACGAGGATTGCGCTCGTGAAAGTCAAGGATGCAAAGGCCTCTCTATCCAGCATCACAGCTGATTTTCGATGGTATATTAGGGAAGAAGGCACATCTGCCCAGCCTTGACAACGCTCACGATTGTTTTTGGGCTGATGAATGAGTCACTGAATTTAAGCTTCAACTAGGGCACATGCTTAATTGATATCTGTAAGTGCCTCCGGTTGAGGTTTAATTTTTGTGCCAGGACCATCGTGCCAGAATGAACCCTGTCCTTCATATTTATTCAAGAAGACGCCACCGTTTTGTGCCATACCTCTACTCAACTGGAGTACTTTCTACTGGATAATCAGTAAGTGCTACCTCGTTGGGTAGATGTATAGTGCTTTTATTACACTACAGCTGCCTAAAGTGCCAGAGAGTTGTCTACAGCGACTAGGTGTGTGTTACTATGCAATTGCGCCGAAGGGCGCAGGGGTCCCTTGAGTGAGCTGTCCATCATAGTGGGTAAATGGCGGGAAGACGGTGCACACCGTGAGTGTGTGGGCGGGGCCAAACGGACGGGGCTTCCAATGTGAGTGCACATGCCTCTTGTGTGTATAAAAGGTCAGAGACCGATCGGAGCAGCAGATGAAGATACAGAAGCTCCTGGCCACAGGAACAGCACGAGGATTGCGCTCGTGAAAGTCAAGGATGCAAAGGCCTCTCTATCCAGCATCACAGCTGATTTTCGATGGTATATTAGGGAAGAAGGCACATCTGCCCAGCCTTGACAACGCTCACGATTGTTTTTGGGCTGATGAATGAGTCACTGAATTTAAGCTTCAACTAGGGCACATGCTTAATTGATATCTGTAAGTGCCTCCGGTTGAGGTTTAATTTTTGTGCCAGGACCATCGTGCCAGAATGAACCCTGTCCTTCATATTTATTCAAGAAGACGCCACCGTTTTGTGCCATACCTCTACTCAACTGGAGTACTTTCTACTGGATAATCAGTAAGTGCTACCTCGTTGGGTAGATGTATAGTGCTTTTACTACACTACAGCTGCCTAAAGTGCCAGAGAGTTGTCTACAGCGACCAGGTGTGTGTTACTATGCAATTGCGCCGAAGGGCGCAGGGGTCCCTTGAGTGAGCTGTCCATCATAGTGGGTAAATGGCGGGAAGACGGTGCACACCGTGAGTGTGTGGGCGGGGCCAAACGGACGGGGCTTCCAATGCGAGTGCACATGCCTCTTGTGTGTATAAAAGGTCAGAGACCGATCGGAGCAGCAGATGAAGATACAGAAGCTCCTGGCCACAGGAACAGCACGAGGATTGCGCTCGTGAAAGTCAAGGATGCAAAGGCCTCTCTATCCAGCATCACAGCTGATTTTCGACGGTAGATTTGGGAAGAAGGCACACCTTCCTGGCCTGTTGTAACTATTTTACGATGGCGCCGGCAAGCTGCCAGCGCCATCCTAAAATAGTTACTAAATTAGCTTCAACAGGAAGCTCTAATAGATAAAATAAAGCAGGTGCTCGAGCACCTGCTTTATTTTATCTATTAGAGCTTCCTGTTGAAGCTAACTTAGTAAGTATTTTAGGATGGCGCTGGCAGCTTGCCGGCGCCATCGTAAAATAGTTACAACAGGCCAGCAAGGCTTGAACTTTTGCCCCAAGAATCCGCCGCTCGCGGATTTGCGAATTCGCGGTAAATTCGCGGGAGTTCGCGGATCGCAAATTTACCGAAAATTCGCAAAATCCGCGAGCGTAACGGATTTTCCGCCCATGCTTAATTACTTACCTTAAATTCGATATTTTTAACCACTATATTGTGTCCATTCGATATTTTGCCCATTCTATATTTTTACTTCGGTATTATGTCCATTCTATATTTTGGAATCGATATTATGACTGTTTACCAGATGAAGGATCCCGAGACCCTGGGGATCAGAGGCCCGGGGATCTCTGAGAAAAAGAAGAATGTTATCATTGTACAGCGCTATTCAGTCCCCAAACCCTCTCCCACATCTCCAGCCCAATGTCCGTGCATCACAGTGTATCAGGTGTACTAATTGTTCAATAGCCAGGGAGAACAGTAATCGGGAGAAGGACAGCCCTGATGTGTGCATCTATGGATCAGGATGAAGGTGGAAAGAGCGCCTGTCACACGGACCTGAGCCATGGGATTGTTATACAAATGAACCATCTCACGAAATAGTGTTCCAAGCCTGTTCAGAGGAGGACAGCATCCAGGAAGTCCTGGGTCAAAAGCCTTACAAAAGTCTACCAGGTAGAGGGCTAGGGTACTATCTCGACCTTGTGCCCCAGAGAGAGCCACCTACACTAGACGAATACAGTGATGTGTACTTCTGCCTGGCATGAACCCACATTGGTCTGGATGACTGAGATGTGACAGGATCCGGGTCAGTTAAGTTGCCAGGATTTTAGCAAAGATATTAATGTCAGCATCAATAAGCAAGATTGGGTGGTAGGAGGTGGGTGGTAGGAGGAGCGCCATTCTGTAGGAAGGCCCTCCTTAGGGATATCAACAAGAGTGGTACAATACAAGTCTGGAGGGTTCAATCCCCATTGTAACACCTCCACATATTCCTCTACGGCCAGCAAGTGGGTTGTCAGAATACTAAGGTACCTTTTATAGTATTCGATGGGGGAGCCACCCTGGCCCTAGGTTTTCCACAGTGGGATCTGGATACTGCTTGGTCAACCTCTTCCTTCATTCATGGTTGGTCTAACAAATGGGCCAGGGAGCTTGGGACCAATGCATTTGAATGTTTCCGAGAATGGGTCTCTCAGTCTCCAATAGGAACTTTGGACATCAACCTGAGCAAATGTTGGCAGATCTTCCTGGAGATTACCAGCATCCATCACTGTTTTGTATACGTATGTGCAACCCTAAGGGAGGGCCTAACTTGTCAGTTAGGATTGGACTGTTCACATGAGGAACAGGGTCAAGACTGATTTGCATATGGCTGGGTCTAAACTGAGATAGCATGGAGAGCAAATGAATGATGGGTTGGAATGCTACCCCGAACTATTGCCAGTGATTAAACCAATTGCAAGCAGCCTCTCATCACCTTTTGTGTGCCTCAACTTTCTAAAAGTGGCATTTTCCGAATTGTACCTTAAAATCTGGCTTTACCATAAAAGAGGTTTTAAATTATGATTCCTGAGACGCCAAACATACCTTTCCCAACTGAAGGCAATCAAACTATATCACTTAAGTGTAAGAAGGTAACCCAATGTTATTCTGTGGGAGAGGTAGGTCTTGCAATAGTGAAAAATTAATTTCTGAGTTTATCACTACCAGGATATATAAAACTTAAGTACATGTCCAACTTTTTAAATACAATGCCTCTGCCCTAAATGCTGTTCAGAGCCTAACCTAGGGGTAATTTGCATGTAATAAAAAGGAAGGTTTAGGCATGGCAAACGGTTATGTAGCCAGATCGAAATGGCAGTTTAAAACTGAATACACAAGCTGCGTATTCAGGCCTGGGACATGTTTAATGTAGCTACTTGACTGGGTGGCACAATGAGAGCTGCAGGCCCTCTAGTAACATTCAATTTACAGGCCCTAGGCATATGTAGTATGACTTTACCCCGGGCATACGAGTGAATTAAATGTGCCAATTGGTTCTAAGCTAAGTTTACCAAAGAGAGCACTTGCACTTTAGCACTGGTTAGCAGTGGTAAAATGTGCAGTGTCCTAAAGCCAACAAAAACGAATTCAGCAAAACAGGAGTGATGAAGGCAAAAAGTCTGGGGGTGGCTCTGCAGACAGGGCCAAGTTCAACAGGGACACTCCCAGTACCACCCCATTCATGAAAGGTAAGTTGTGTCTTGCATTCAAGAAAGCAGGGATAAATGTCTGAGGTCAGCTCTGGGATAGGACAATATTTTGGAGGTTACCAAAGAAATTATCTTCAGGTTTAAATATCTGCAGATGACTTCTTGGTAGACTACTCAAGAATGAGGTGCATAAGAGCATTAGGAATATGAAGAAAGGTAAAAGCTTCTGGAATACCAAACAACAGAAGTATCCATAGGATATGAGGAACTAACAAAGGCAGAAACAGCAAGCTAAAGAAGGTGTACCATTTGTGGGAAGGATACACACTGATGCTTGAGTTGGAAAACCTATGGCAAGTTTCTATTAACACTATGTATTCTAATGGCAAGATTTTTCAAAAAAGAAGACTCTAGATGTAAGAATTGCAACTTACCAGAGCAGATGATGTACATATGTGCATAAACTGCCCTTAGCCGACCACACTCTCCTAGCTTCTTTTTATTTTTAACACAAAATTAAGGTAAGCCGTTTCCTAATATTGTTTGGAATGGATGCCTCACATAACAACCATTTCCTATTTCCACAAAATATATTGTCATTTATTTTACCCTCTTGGCCAGGTGAGAAATCTGCAAAAACAGGTTGGTATCGAATTCTCCCTTGGTGAGGTAATGGCTTAAGTCTCAATCAATGAAATCAGCCGTACTGCTATGGAATGTGACTATAAAAGCCTAACTGGCATTTGGAACTGGCACACCGAATGTAAGCAGTAGTCATTCAACTTGCTGAGACAAATAATTAATTTGCGCTTTCCTTTCTCTTTTATTAGAGGTTTAAAGTTTAGAATACCAGGTACTGATTCACACACACATATTAACAGAATGAAAACACAGCAAAAAGAATCCACACAGGTTCAGAAAAATAGAGAATATTTTAATGAAAAAATCTAGACCAATGACAAAAATTCCAATAAGTAGAACTGGAGTTATGAATTGTTTAAAATTAAACCAAAAATAGTGCTTCTAAGTCAACAGCGCTAAAAAGGTTACTTGAAGTTGCCTAGACCAGGTTAAATGCACACTTAAGGCCAATGTAGAGCAGTTTGACTGCAGGATGCAGACAAGTCCTGCTGGCTAAGTACCTTGGATGGGGCAAAGCGTTGCTGTTGAGGGCTCGAAGTGAGGCGTCTAGGAGGCACCGTGTCATCGCCGGTCCTGTGAATGGAGGTGAGCGTTGGTGCCAATCTCTGTCATCGATGGAAGCTTCATCAATAAACCCCTGTATGATGCAGGCACTGTGTCGAGCTATGCTGTCTATCGTCATTGAGACATGCCGGTTGTAGAGCCACTGTGGTCAAGCATCCACTGAGTCGACGTCAAAGGACGATGAGTCGGTTGCGATCCGTGCAAAGCCACTGTTGCATCCAAGACAATATAGAAGAAGCAGTAAAAACCCACGTTTGAGGCTCAGGAATAGAGGGGGCATCTCAGGCATGGGTAAGTCTACTGGTGGTGGAGTCTGGCAGCACCAGCAAGCCCTTGGAGTCACTCTGGGTTCAAGTGAGATGGGTCCAGTCCGTATCCTCAGCAGGACAGGAATTTGCAGGCAGCAAGGCAGCTTAGCAAACCAGCTGAGCAGTTCCTTAGAACAGTCAGTCAAGCAGAGTGGCAATCCTTGTATCACAGCAGTACTTACTTCTGGCAGAGTTTTTCACAAGTCCAGTAGTGTACTGATTTAGTAGGGTCAGAGCCCCAGTAACTATACTTACATGTGCCTTTGAAGTGGGAGGTGACTTCAAAGCAGCTCCTTGAAGTACACATGTCCCCGTTCATCTCAGCCCTATCTACCAGGCTATCTGTGGGTTGTAATTGCTCCTTTGTGTGGGGACAGAACACAGCTATACAGATGTAAGCATCAGCTCCCTCTTCCCCTTCTTGCCCAGGAAGGCTATCAGAATGCCAGAATGCATCTGAATGTAATGTAATGTAAGGTTGTTTTTATAAAGCGCAGCTCTGCCTCTCACTCCACGGAGCATCTTGGCGCCGAGAGAAACCAGGCAGCTGGACAATGCGCTGGATCAACTGCTCATCTAGGTATACCAATCATTTCATATTAGCCCTTTACACAATGTGTCTGGCAAGCTAAAAATCCAAGTTTTTAGTGATTTCCTAAACACTGATTCAGAGGTGATTTGGCGAAGGGGCGGGGGCAGTTGGTTCCAAGCCTTTGAACCCAAGACAGCCAGGACCTTCCCTCCCCTAGTTTTTAATCTGAACGTAGGGATGGTCAGCAGATTTGCATTTGAGGATCTCAGATTACGTGAGGGTAGGTATCGTTCAAACATCCTCTGCAGGTATTTGGGCCCTCGTGAGTAATATGCCCTAAAAGTGATCAGTAGGACTTTGAACAATACTCTCTTGTGGATCGGTAGCCAGTGGAGGGTGTTCATCGCCGCTGTGGCCGAAGTTCTCCTATGAGTACTTTGTCACACCCACTCTTATTGTGTTTGTGGCTATCTAGAGGGAATGCACAAGGTGTAGCTGTCACCCATGCCAGACTTGTATTGGAGACAGGCTCTGTAAGACAGGCTGCAGGCACACGGAGTAAACTTTCTAAAAGTGGCATTTCTAAAATAGTGATGTAAAATCAAACTTTACCATTAACGAGGATTTATCATTACCATTCCAAAGATATGAAACATAATATTGCTACTCTCTTCTAATCAGGAATTACAGCTTAATTGTGTTTTAAGGTTTTCTCTGTAGTAGCCAATGAGAGGAGTTGGCCTCACAGTAGTGAAATACTAATTTAGCTGTTACCAGGACATGCAGAACTTACAAGTACATTTCCTCCATTTTAGTTAAAGAGCACACCGCCCATAGGGCTACCTCCGGCCTACCTTAGGGTTGACTAATGTGCAATTAAATTGGAATTTAAGACTTGCCCAGTGGTTTTAAATGCCACGCCAAAGTGGCAGTAAACTGCACACACAGGACCTGCAATGGCAGGCCTCAGACGGGTTTGAAAATCTACTTGTGTGGTTGGCAAAATCAGTGCTGCAGGCTAACTAGTAGCATTGAATTTACAGGCCCTGTGTATATGTTATACCACTTTACAAGGGGCATACAAATAAACTAAATATGTCAAATGAGTATACACTGATGTTACCATATCTAGGGACGTAGAACATGCACCTTAGCATGGTCAGCAGCGGTAAACCCCCAGAATTCTAAGGCCAAAAAAAGAGTTCTGCAAAAGAGGAGGGGGAGGAAAGAAAATGTTTGGGGTGATTCTACAGAGAGGGACATTTTTCATTTTTCAACACTGGTGTTTTTAGGGCTACTGTAAAATAAACCTAATGAATCCTCAAAAAAGTTCCACATCGTCTTGGTTACCATGGTTATTGCACATTCAATTAACAGACTACATACCACAATGATTGCTGTATCATTATTTTCTGAATATCTCTGTAATGTAATAATGTAGCATTGTGTCTTCATTGTGAAATGTAGTTTTGAAGATCTATTTGGTTTGCATATCAAGAAGTCCAGCACCAAATAAAAGAAATCAAACGTGCAGAGTTCTTTCCTTCAGAAAATGCTGGATGCTGAGAAAAATGTATTTTGAAAAATACTGCACATTGTCAGTTTATTTATAATCCAGCAGATACTAGATTGCTGTCAAAGAATAAATCATCAGCATTGTGAAATAAATCATTCCCATTGTAGTAAGTAACAACCTAAAATCACTTATAATCGAAATAATGTAATTGCACCTAAAAAGCAGTTATGTGTGAGCTTGCAGCTGAATGTTACAGAGCGAACGTTCCATCTAAAAGCTTTTCAATGATAATAATCTCACATAGTGTACCAAAGTCTCCTTTCTCCCTACCCTTAATAACTTAATTCTGGTACACATCGCAGTTATTGATGTAGACTATTATTTTCTAAAAGTGCAGGGCTCTTATGGGTCTGTTTGAAAAGTTGTAATTTTATCAGATATGATATCAACCGCTCAGATGTGATTTATAAACCTTTATCATAAGCTACTTTAGAAAGTTTCAACCAGTAAACATTCATCCCATTTAGGACACCATTGGTCCCGAAATCAAGCGATAATGGGAATACCACATAGCCATTGCACAGGTAGTTTTCTAATATTGAAAAATCCAATAGACCGATTTTTTATGTGCTAATGCATGGAAAGAGCTTTTGTGAATGTCTGCATTCGTATGATATAGAACACCGTATACAGTGTCCATATGTTAGATCATTAAAACCAGAACAATTGGCTTTGCTACTGCTTGCCATCCAACATAAAGAATTACTTGATGTCCTTCTTGATTCAGACACAAGCAGGTGAAGATTATTTATCAAATCAATTATCTGAAATCATTAATAGGTGTCAGTCTTGAGAGAGGCACACGTGCTTGAAGAGTCTTTCATAAAGTTGCATTCCCATAAATCCTTACTAGATGTTCCTTCTGAGTCACATACAAGTGGTAGAAGAGACTTTCAGAAAGTTTATAAATGTCCCACTTGAATAGAATCAAGTCTGTTTTGAACCAGATTGTAGCATTTTAGGTTATTACTACAGGACCTAACAACAGAAACCACTGCCCAATCTATCACAACATACCAAAGAATTGTGATCAGAGGGGACCTCCGTAAATGTCTCCTATTATTGAAAGGGGAAAGTGATAAAAACAAGACTGTTTATTTGTTTTGAGCATGGCAGATAACGATGAGGACATATCTTCAGTATAATATTTTGCATATTCACTTTTTCTAGTCTAATAAACTGTGCTTGTTTTCTGTGGGCTAAATAAACATACCAATGACATAGCTCTGAGTGCATTTTGTGTATGTTCTGGAAGAAGCAATTCAACACACCATAATATTTATACATATTACCAGTCACTTGTTCTTATAAAGTGCATTTATTACGTACACCAAAAGGTATTTAACAGTTTGCCTAGAAGATGTTTGTTGAAAAAAGCATATTGTTCATGGACTGAGGAGCCATAGGAAAAATTAAATAACATACAGCAAACATACCCAATGAGCAACGTTAGTGATATCAACATTATTGTAATGTTTCCCTCCACCATTTGCTGAAGGCACGCTTGGTGATATCAACATTGATGAAATGTTTACCTACCATATAGCTGGTTTTGATTCTCACATTGCAAAGCCTTACCCAAAGATGACCATTGCAATGCGAAAGAGAAACACACAATAAGGCAACCATCTTTGGGTCAAATTCTCACTCATGTCCCGATAACAAATAAAAAAGAACATGTGCATACAAGGGAGGGGCGAACCCAAAGCACAATCACTGTATATTGGAAATAATAGGTCAAACGAACCCCTACATACTGCAAGACATGTATGTAAAGTGAAATACTGCACCCTGAAACTTTTTATAAAACCATGTAACTGATGCACAAAGAAGAGAACACAAGTATCACAAACATGAAGAAAATGAACATTATCACCCCACAACCGGTGAAATTGCTGATAGTTGTGCATTTCTGTGTGTGGGGTGGGGAAATTGGAGCACAAGGTGTTTAAGGTCTATAGGCTATCTTAATTTATCTTTAACTCAATCATGTTAGGGGTCAAGTATATGCTCCTGAAACGTGATAGGCACCATTGACTTTACCCAAATGCTGATCAGGCATGCAAGGTCAGGCAACCAGTCTTCGGTGACAGCAAGAATAAGCAACCTCTGAAGAAGATGAGGGTGTACTGGCCTGAGCATAACACATTGATGTGCCTGATTCCTTGGTTATATATATAATGTGAACATTTCCGTGGGCAGTGGGAATAATCCATACAAAGGAGTTCCAAAGCCAAAATGCTTGTCGACTAGGTATGTATGGCACCACACACACAAACACATATATCCTTTCCTCCCTCCATGCTGTCAACATTTGCAACATTATTTCTCACATTAATCCTTCTAATCTAGCAGTACACATGTTTACCATACTTGACTGATGGAATGTCAGGGACCAACGTTATGAGGCAAAAGCATCCCCCAATATGAAAGTAAAGTCTGAGAGTGCATTTTTCCATGCATAATATTTGTCATGATCACACAAACAAAAATAGTATTGTATGAGTCATTTAAAGACAGCCAGGAAAATAGCAATTGGGAGCTTCCTAGAGTCAGCCACTTGGCCACACCATACATCTCTTGCACATGTCCAAATCAGGGCACAATAACAGGTGGGCCATATGTGGCGGCAAAGAGACAAAGGCAATTGAATTACTGGTTCATTGGGCCAGTGCTGCAGGTTGTCCTTCTTAGACTTCAATGACCCCCGACTCAATAGGCCATCATAGGCCCTTGCATACATTTCTTTAGAATGTAGCTGATATGAATTGCATCACATAACGACACAAAGTACATTATTTTTTAACTTGACCCAGTTCTTATACCCTTATATTGAACACATTGCCTTCCCCCTTCGGATGACTCAGTATATTCCCAGTTGCTGTGGTTACTGAGAGGAATGAGAGCACCTAGAAGTACACATGAGCAGAAATGCAACATAGCACAGGCCAGTAGTCACATTTTTATTAAAACTTCCCTTGTTCTAATGAAAGATTGATTCGCCTACACACACTGGACTAAGCGTACCATAGTTTACAAACCCATGCGTTTCAACCCAATTGTGGCCTTGTGGCGAATGCTACCCTACGGGACATAACACAGTGGGCACTCATACCAGGTAAAGGGGATATATACCTACCTAACAATTAATAATATGAAAATATAGGTGATGCTTCACTTAGAAAACAGATTGGACTATAACCAGGGAAGCCCTGAATACGAACTATCTAAAAATATAAATCCTACCCTACGTCTCATTGACAGGACATCAAGAAACCAAGATAACATTTACACAAAAGCATAAAATGTACTTTGCTCACAGATCCTACCTCGTTTCTAGCACCGACATTACTTAATCATTCAAAGCAATTCCCATCCCCCATAACTCCTGTAATTCAATCATCACTATATTGTCTTACACCTTATCTGCCCCCAAAATTACTCATGATCTCTTACAGTACCACCCTTTCTGCTCCAAGTATCCACTTGTCAATCCCTAGATCATCTTTCTGTCTCCATAATTTAAAGTCTTACACACTCACAGCATTACCTCTAATATTATTTTTTCAGGGATGTTCCTTCTTACTGCTGGATGTAGTGGGGATGGCAGCAATGTGATTGCAGTACCTTGTAGACTAGTAGAGACTTCTGGGAAGGATGAATCCAAATGTGGCAGTCAGTTGGATGATATTGTACACCCTAGGAAGTATATAGCATGTCACAACTAATGCAATTTTATTGCATGGTATTACAACACAGTTGTTACAATGACTGCGTTGTTAGTATGCAATATCTTTACATCGCAAGACATTACAATGACTTGTAGTAGTGGGCGTTCTGGATTTAGGAATAGTATTATTTACTATTGCTACTCCAGTTTGCGCAACAGTAGGGAAGGTGTAGGATTTCATATCCAATACCTTTCCGCCCCCTACAGCAAGTCGTTGTAATGACTTGCGATGTAAAGGTATTGCATACGAACAACGCAGACGTTGTAATGACCGCGTTGTAATAGCACTGCATTGTGAAAACAGCGTTGCAAATGCTGTTCCCCCCTAGGAACAGTATAAGGCTATTTGGGAGAAGCGCTAGAACTCTAACTCACCACAGATCTAACAGACATCTTAACTCCGCCCCTACAAAAAGAAGCTGAAGAAACTCAGCTTCGAGGAACATATCATCCGGAATTAACCATTTCTATTTCTTACCTTACATAGCCAAAAAGTTCTCTGATTTGTAACAAAGGTTTATTTGCTCTTTTTTTCAACCTATCTTATTATTGTACTGTGCTCTGCTGCTTATAACTAATTTGGTGCTATATAAATGTCCAAAACATGGTAATTTTCTATGTCTCCAGCCGCTATCCAAAGTCACCAATGATTTTAAAATGAG
This sequence comes from Lissotriton helveticus, assembly GCF_964261635.1. Taxonomy (NCBI): domain Eukaryota; kingdom Metazoa; phylum Chordata; class Amphibia; order Caudata; family Salamandridae; genus Lissotriton; species Lissotriton helveticus. The sequence continues at coordinate 1,150,373,099 of NC_136070.1, forward strand.
ATTGTTGAGACAGAAAAGTCCTGTGCATAGTGACAAATGTGTACCCCGCACTGAGTGACCCAGTCAGTGGAAACTTGTGTATATTTTTGTTGTCATGGGTGAACACAGATGATGCATGTGCACCATGAAATAGTCCTGTCTCATGAATTGCGGCCTTGTTGGACTGGGAGAAGCATCCAAAACACTACCCTCACAGTGTTGAAAGGCTACTACTAGGTGTTTATTTATTTATTTTATTTATGGGTTTTATATAGCGCCTGAATCACCCCCGAAGGGGTATCTCTGCGCTTCGGACAGTTCTGCTGGACAGGCTGACGATCATTATTAGAATAGAACAGTCTTAAGAAGCTTTCTGAATTGGAGATAGTCAGGACGTTGTCTCAGAAAAATGGGGAGCTGGTTCCAATAAAGGGGAGCGAGGTAGGAAAATGATTTCCACCTAACCTTGATTTCCTAAACTGTGGGACCAGGAGAAGCAATTTGGTTCCTGACTGGAGGCTTCTAGAAGAAACATAATTATTACGTTTCTCGGCGACGTAGTGTTAAGCCGCACAAGTGTGGTGGTGGCAGCATACTATGTAGTGATCAGTAGAAATGAACAGGCCTTTTTACCTACGTCACAGGAATAAGGTATAGAGTCTCACTCGTGTAAAGTTCTGCTGCCATGTGCTTAACCCACGCTTGGCCTACTTCGAATTAGTATGTAGTGCGGTGCAGGGCATGCAGTTGTATGCCTTGCTGGGTGTATGTGTGCCTGTGAAAGGTACACTACATGAAAGACTCTGGGTTCCATTTTGGGAGACCCAGGGCTGAACAGAGTTAGAGGACTCCTCCCAGATAGATTTGTGGATTGTTGCATTCCTGTGAGCTGGTTGAGACACACACTGGAGGAATAAGAAACAGGCTGTTCAAAGTTCTTTGATTCAGAGAGAGGTCACTGGAAAGGGGCCTGGGCAAATCTCAGGAAAGAGATGGGGGCCAATAAAAGAATCATAAAGAAAAGGCTGAGGCCCTAGGGTAACCTTTTGATACAATATCACTGTGGCTGACCTCTAGGTGGTACCCTTTAGTCATTTTGATGTTCTGTGTTTTGGGGGCGTCAGATTTTGAGTCGCTCCTGCTGTGAAAGACTACTTTCTGGAGTAAAGGCAGGGCACTTCAAAAGGAAACAGATCCCCAACACAAACTCCAAAGACTCTGACCCTAAATTACATTTGTAGTCTATCAATGGACAATAAGAAGGGGAGCTTGAGGCCCAAATGTCATCAACGGTCAAGCAGCCAGACAGGCTGTACAAGGAGGAGAAGCTCTGCAAGACTTCTGCCTGTGACCAGGGCTGGAGGCTAAGGCCTGCCAGTCTCCCAGCTGAGCGAGGGGACATCACCAAGGGACATCCAAGACACCCTGCCCTGGAGCGCCAGTGCCCTTTGAGGAAAAGGAGAATGATTGAGGAATCGAGGTCCAGCAGGGGATCCTGGTGAGTTGATTCCTGTAGTGAGGTGTGAGGAGATGGCTCATGTACCGAGTGGGTTGTTGCCCATGTGTATGCTCAAGTTGGGGACCCCAAATTCCAGAGGGGGCTGCTGTGAAATTAGCCATGTTCCGCATCACTGCCATACTGATTGGGACATCGCCCGTGTGAGGTCTGTGAGGCAGCGACCCTATGTTCCAAAAAGGGTCTTCTGTGAAGCTTGCAGTGCCAATCGAGCTGCTGTTCATGCGCAGTGTGTAAGTCAGTTACCCCATATGCCAGGGAAGGTATCCATGAAGTTTGCCACGCTGATCAGGTGGTCCCAATGTGCAATGTGTAAATCGGTGACCCCATATGCTAGAGAAGCTACTGTGTAGATTGTCATGCCAATCAGGCCATAGCCAATGTGTGGTTTGTAAGTCAGGGACCCCATATGCCAGAGGGCCACGATGAAGAGGAAGCTTCTGCTGTGATGATCAGTTCATTGCCCAAGTGAAGAGCAGGTATGGTGACCACATGTGCCAGAGAGGGACAGAGGACAAAGAAATGGACTGTAGCCTTGTTGATACCATTATCATGAGGAGAGACATCGTGGTAACCTGTGTGGACCAAAGCCCTGACTGAGTTATCGGAACTAGAAGCTGTCAAAACTTTGCCCCCAACTTGTGGGTAAGACCAAAGGAAATTTATTGTCACATCAGATGAGCGCCAAAGACACCCAGCCGCAGCCCCTGCTGAGCTGTGTGAGTGACAGTGGCTGCAGCCACTGTGTCTGTGAGAGCGACGCTCTTGGAGACTCCTGACAGACAATCCCTGCTGATGTGCTTAAGACTGATCTATCGGCCTGAAGGCCCCAGTGGAACTTGTCTGCCAGATAATGCATCAGGGCTTAACCAGAATGTCACCTATAGTACATGTCTGTAAGTATTTTGTCATTAAGAAAGTATTTGACTGAACAATCATGTATTGCTGCGATTAAACATATTTGAGCTGTGTGCATATGTTCAACCTCCTGTGTCTAACTCCCCCCCACCGAGAAGCCTTCGACTGCTTGACACGCGCTACCACTGAGAGTCAAGTGCTGAAGGGGTAACTGTCCCAGTTGTTCAGGATCCATAGTAGGCCAGGTCCCTGGGACATCAGGAGTAAAAGGCCTCAGTTCTCACAGTTGGGCCCAGTAGCTCCAACTTGGCCCATTGCCCTCTGAACAAAGTTCTGAGATATTTGCTATCTAGATACCCTTGATGCTGTTAGGCAGTTCATAATCTAATTTCTAAAGAGAGCGCAGCTGATTTATCAGCACCCATTGGGGATTCAGACTTAGTAGCGCTATTTATTTGTCTGTCATGCTATTGTGCTTCTCCAAAGAAACTTTTCTGCCAGACTGGGATGACATCTTCTTGTGGTTAATGCTAAGGCACATTGGCAGGTACATCAGTAGGAATGGAAACATTGCTTTCATGGTAGAAATGCTCATGAGCTGTCATGTGTGCCTGCTGATAAAATTTGTCATTGATATATGACTGCTGCAGGTTCCTTCTCAGGCTCACTCTTTTTCCTTGCTTAATGTCCGTGTACCCCTGAGATAGTGATTCTGATATCAACATGTTTGTACCGCTTTGGCGCCATAAGTGTGGCAGGGTATGCTCAAATTTGAGTCCCTTGCTCACTTTGCCACTGGATTCAAGCAAGCTGGGCTGAAGACGGCTGGAATGCCAGAAACCGGTCCTCGGAAGCTTGTTTCCGGTCCAGGGAAGGCATGGCTTGGCAGTTCGGGCTGGACTGTTCCCATGAGGCAGAGGGTCAGACTGATTTGCATATAGCCATGTCTGAACTGGGGTGGCAGAGTGGGCTAAAGAACGGTGATGGATCAAACCCAGATCTTTCGACTGGGTGTGACTGTTTGATTGGTTCAGATGCTCCGTCCATCACCACCCCCTTTTGTACTGCATCAACATGTTTTTACACACATGTATGACCTACTGCATGTGTCTCCTGTACTGCCTTTGAAAGCACTGAAGACACTCTCAGCAAGAGGCAGTGTCTCAGCTCCTCATAGTCTTGCAAATCCTATCAAGGCCAATATCCTTTCTGCAGCCCTGATGCCAGGCATCATGGAGCCCTGCCCATGTTTGAAACACCCTCACCACAATATTAAGCCACAGAGACCTAGCCCACAATCTGAGAATTTTCCATCTTTTGTTTTATATATTTTTCTTCAGCTTAGTAGTTTGATATAGCAATAATCTTGTCTTGACAGTCTGGCCAGGGTCATGTGGTTGGATCTGTCACAGGTCCCTTAAACAAGCATAACTTATCTTACCATCGCATTAGCCAATGCCTGTAGTTGCCTTTAAGCTAAAATGTTTTCCCTCTGTCATCTACCCTTGACGTACATTATTACTTTGACAAGAATGGTCTTCCCTCAGTTAATGGTGTCGTTTCACAGTAAAATTTCAAAGAGAGGCGGTATCCGCTGTATACTGAGGTACAGACATACGGATCTTGTTAACTGTGATATTTTGACTAATATTACGACTATCAGTCGTTTTCAAAGCTTAGCTCACTCCAGTCATTTGATTGTTCACAACTTGGTCCATAAATAACTTCAATCCCTACCAAAGTCCAATACTTTAGGCACATCAATCTAAATTTCTCCTGCTTTGACGATGTTTGAAAAACTGTGACTAACCTTGGATCAAAGGACTTGTGAAGCACTTTTGGAACAATCCCTAAACAGACAAGCACACTGATGATGGCACAACTTTGCTTTTGGGTTTAATGGAGGAGTTTACCTGGGCACCAAACAATGCCATGGCCAGATTCTTTGAAAATATTAGATATTAAACTAAAATAGTTGCAAACCATTGACTCAGTAGTTAAGGGACTATGGATATAAGTGGATATTGGACTTATGTAGACACGCCTATAGCATATTGGTTTGCTTTTGAGCAGGACTGTAGTGCACACCAGAGCTGTAGGTTTGACTCTGTTTTATTGAGCGGCACAGTGAAAATGCAAATGAAAGAATTACCTGTTTAAAATTGCAGTCATATAGCTATCACAGCTCCATGTTTACATATTGTGGAAAAGAGAAAGTCAAAACTAACTTCAGCATTACAGAGGATGTGTGGTGGGTAGGGGAAGGCAGAGAATAAGGGAGAAAGACGGCAAGAATCAACAGATCATCACAGTTTTTTGCAGAAGCAGGATACGTTTGTGTTGCTCTGGGTGTACAGCTATTTTACAGAAACAGGACTGTATTTTAATTTTCTTTGTTCATGCCTTTTACTTTTTTATCAACAATACTATTTTAGGACCTCCGGACATTTGTATTTCCCTCGCTCACCTCTCTGTCATCAGGGCTGCTCTTCGGTCTGCGGTGGTTCATTCTGGTGCTGTTTGTACAGAGAGAGTCAGCCTCGCAAGAAGGCTGGGACATAGGCTGCCACCACATTGGGCAGTTGACGCTCTAGTCGTTCTCACTAGCTCTTTCCCGGGCTCCGTCATTTCAATTTAAGCGAAGCTCTGACACGGATGCCCTGCTGACACACCAAAGGCAAGCCTGTCTGCCCCCGTCTGTGCCTGAACGCCATTACTCAACAGGGAGGCTGCATCTTCTGTTAGGTAAAGCATGTACATCCTCTCCTACTCCAGGCGTGAGCTTTCTAAGATAGGGAGTCTCAATCTTAGTGCTTTCTATATTGGTAAACTACCTCCCTTTATGAGGGATGGACCTTGGCAATGTGATAGATGCAATTTCTCTTGTACCCCCTCCGTCCCCCAAGACAAACATTAGGTTTCTGGGCCCACAAAACATTATCTGTTATCAGGCATGCCTTTGGTCAACAGTATGAGTATTCCCTTGGACAATGCCGACTGTATTGTGCTCCAACTTCAGGGCCTTTACCTTAATGCAAAGTTTATGCTATGTGAGAATAGTTTACAATTTTTCTGTCTATTGAAACTCTGGTATTTTGAAGATTTGCTGTTTTTCACTTGTCCCAAGTGTAGTTTTTCTCTACATTTCAACTCGTGTATTCCATCTTTTCTCTGCATTTATTCCCACATATTTGGTAATTTCTCAGTAAATACAACTTTGCATTAAACGTTGCCCCCAAAAAAGAAACATCTCTCTTCTTGGGTCTCTCTTTCACCTTCTGTTTTCAAAATAAAGAGATGGGAACTTGACAGTGTATGGACATCTGGGGGCAGATTTATGTTAACTGGCGCATCCACCATGGGGCAAAAACGGCACAGATGCGTGACGCATCTGTGCCGTAAAGGCGGCGCATTGCTGGAGTTGCGTCGCAAGCGCGACGCAGCTCCAGCAAGGCCTGGGGGTTCCCCTATCTAACCAATGCTGCATCAAGACCTACGCCTGCTTCAAGCAGGCGCAGGCTTTTGACGCAGCATTGGCCTGAAAGTGACTGAGTGAAATCTTATAGATTTCACTCAGCCACTTTTGCGAGGCGCACCTGCCCCGGAACGCCCACCCTGCCCCGGAACGCCCACCCTGCGCCGGAACGCCCACAAGCGGCGCAGGGCTTTACAACGTGACGCATCTGCCTAGATGCGCCACGTTGTAAATCGTTTGTAGGGATGCGCCACGTTTACGCCGCCTTGCGTGACGCAACAGCGGCGTAAACGTGGCGCAAGGCCTTCATAAATCTGCCCCCTGGTATTTTGTATGTAAGTGCATTACTTTGAAGCCTTTGCCTCCAGAGTGATGTGTCACTAGTCATGGAAAGGTACGCGAAATAATATTTGAGCACAAAAATTAAACGTGAAAATAAGTACTATGTAATATTAAAAAATATTGCAATAGTCCCAATTTTCATGTAACAGAACGTTATGAACTTTGCATGTTTTTATAATCTTTGCAACAAATATGTGAGGATTACGAGGAAAAAATCTTTGCATATGTTGTGCACTCTAATTTTAGAAGAAAGCATCTAGGCCAAGATTTACTAATGTTTTGCACTGGGTCTGCATTACTTTTCTAATTCAAATCCAAGGCAAAGCGTAAGCTGGTGTGAGGAACTACATTGCTGATTGCCTGGGGTGTTAGTCCTGGTCAAGCAATAGTCACAATCCCTGGTGGGGTGAACCACAAAAAGTTACTGATTTAACCTGTGCTTAACCCTGGTTAGCTTGGCACAAAAACATGACAAAAATCCAATCAGTTGAACTGGAGATATGAATTAATTTTGTTGTTGTTTAAAACTAGAGCCTAAAAGAGCAAAACACCAACCACGGACATCTAGTCCCTTGAGACCAGGTCAAAGTAAAAAAATGTGTCCGAGCGTGGGTAGGATACAAGAAAGGATTGGGCTTGGTAAGCGATTTCCTTCGGACTTAGAAGAATTTTCAAGAAAAATGTTCTGACATGGTAACGTTTAGTGGGGCAAGGCTGCAGGCGGTGTCTGAGGAGGGAGCGCCGTCATCGAGGAGTGACCATCGTCCCTCTGGGCCGGTCACCCCACGCACCGTGCGCACTCCCCGTGAGTGAGCCCGCTCCCGCCCAGTGCCGCCACTGCTCGCAGCTGTGCTCGGCCCCCGACCACCGGAGCTGCTTCCGCCCTATTTGTATTTTTGTTCTCCTGCTAACCTCGCATTTTGCCTCCGTGTATCTTAGCTTTGCTCTCCCCTCCTGTTGTGCTGCATTTTGCCCCGTGTAACCGTTGCTTTGCTCTCTGTGACTCCCCTCCTGCTCTCCCCTATCGTTGTGCTGCATTTTTCCTCCGTGTTTTCTCCGCCTTGCTCTCTGTGACTCTCCTCCTGCTTCCCCCTTGTTACTGTGCCCGGCCCTACCGCGTCATCCCCCTGCGCATTTTGTACTTGTGCCTACTTGCTAATTCTTCGCCGTGTGTACTTAGTTTTCTTCCGTGACTTCCTTCGTCCACTGTTGACCCCTTGTTTTGCTGTGCCCAGCCCCTGCCGCGTTTCCCGCCACCTCCCCGCTCCCCGCCGCTGACCACCCTGCGGCCCCGCCCCCTTCCCTCGCTCGTCCTTCCCATTCGCCACCCCGCTCCCGCCTCCCAGCTGACCCTCCCTCGCTCCGCCCCCCACTCTCCACTTATGGCAGAGTGCCTAACGCGCAGTGCTGACGCGCAGCGGGCGCGCCGAATAGGCGCCGAAGGTGCGCCAAAGGTAAGCCCGTCTGCGCCCGTCCGAGTCTGGACCGCGCTCAGCGCAAAGACCCCTGGCCCCCGCAGAAACCAGCCCACCCGCCGTACCTACGACGCCACCGACCTCTACGCACTCAACGCCGGGAGATTCCCAGACTGCTACCGAGCCACCCCGAGACGCACCCACGGACCCTTCTGCTGCCACTCCTGCAAGTTCACCTGCATCCGGACCTGCACCTCTCCAGCACCGACCAAGACCAAGACGAGCAACAGTAGCAGCCACCTGAAATGCATCCTGCTCAACACCCGCTCCGTCCACAGACACGCCATCGAGATCTGGAACCTGCTCAACAAAACTTCACCAGATGTCGCCTTCCTCACGGAAACCTGGATGAACGCCTCTTCAGCACCCGACATTGCCATCGCCATCCCAGACGGCTACAAGATCATCCGTAGGGACCGTATCAACCAGACCGGAGGAGGCATCGCCATCATCCACAAGAACACGATCCGCATCACGACCAGCACCGACGACTCCCCCGCACCCGCCGAACACCTGCACTTCCAGGTCCACATCAACCCCAAGACCACCCTCCGAGGCACCCTCATCTACAGACCCCCAGGACCACGCACACAATTCAGCGAGGACATCGCCGACTTCATCAGCCCACACGCCCTCCTCTCCGCTGACTACATCCTCCTCGGGGACCTCAACTTCCACTTGGAGAACAACAACGACCGCAACACCACCACCCTGCTGGACAACCTCGCTAACCTCGGACTCAAGCAACTGGTGACCACCCCCACCCACTACGCGGGACACACACTCGACCCCGTCTTCTCATCCAGCAAGGACATCGCCTTCAGCCACGCCACCGGACTAAACTGGACAGACCACAGCTGCGTCCACTTCAGCTTCAAAAGGACCACGATCCACCACCACCAGCAACAGGCTGCACGCAGAAGCTGGAACAAGATCACAGCCGACCAGCTCATGTCTTCCCTGAGCAAGAACCCACCCACCAGCGGAACGAACCCCAGCCAAGCAGCCACCAACCTCACCAAGTGGATCAGCGACTGCGCAGACGACCTCGCCCCCCTGAGGACCCCGCCCAGCAGACCCGGCAGCAAAAAAGCCCCATGGTTCACCGACGAACTCAAGAGCTCCAAGAAGAACTGCAGAGACCTCGAGAGAACCTGGCGCAGAGACCCAACACCGGACAACATGACTGCCCTCAAGCTCGCCACCCAAAAACACCACCAACTCATCCGTGCCACCAAGAAAACTGCTTTCAAAGAACGACTGGACTACAACGCACACAACAGCAAGGAACTCTTCAACATCGTTAAAGAGCTCTCCAACCCCAGCGCTGGAAACAACAACATCACCCCTTCGCAAGACCTCTGCAACTCCCTCGCCACCTACTTCCACAACAAGATCGCGGACATACACAATAGCTTCAGCACTCAACCAACGCACGCCATGACCGAACCACCGCCCCCCACCACCACCCTCCGCGCCTGGACCCCGATCAGCACCGAAGACACCGTCCGCACGATGAACTCCATCCACTCCGGATCTCCGACCGACCCCTGCCCCCACCACGTCTTCAACAAGGCCGACGCTGTCATCGCACCCCACCTGCGGGACATCATCAACACCTCCTTCGACACCGCTACCTTCCCGGAGAGCTGGAAGCACGCCGAACTCAGCGCTCTTCTCAAGAAGCCATCAGCCGACCCCACCGACCTCAAGAACTACCGCCCCATCTCGCTGCTCCCGTTCCCTGCAAAAGTCATCGAGAAGACCGTCAACAAACAGCTGGCCGCCTTCCTCGAGACGAACAGATCCCTCGACCTCTCGCAGTCTGGCTTCCGGGCCAACCACAGCACCGAGACCGCCCTGATCGCAGCCACCGATGACATCCGAACACTGCTCGACAACGGAGAAACAGCAGCCCTCATCCTCCTAGACCTCTCCGCGGCCTTCGACACTGTCTGCCACCGTACACTAGTACAGCGTCTCAGCAACGTCGGAATCCAGGAGAAGGCACTGGAGTGAATCACCTCCTTCCTCGCCGGAAGGACACAGAGAGTCCGCCTCCCACCGTTCAGATCTGAAGCCACCGAAGTCATCTGCGGCGTTCCCCAAGGCTCCTCGCTAAGCCCTACCCTCTTCAACGTCTACATGAGCCCCCTCGCAGCCATCGCACGCCAGCACAACCTCAACATCATCTCCTACGCCGATGACACCCAGCTGATCCTCTCCCTCACCAACGACCCCGCCACCGCCAGAGCCAACCTTCACGACGGGATGAAAGAGGTAGCCGAATGGATGAAGAACAGCCGCCTGAAACTGAACTCGGACAAGACGGAAGTCCTCATCCTGGGATCCTCACCCTCCGCCTGGGACGACTCCTGGTGGCCCCCCGCCCTGGGCAGCGCACCCAAACCAACAGACCACGCACGCAACCTGGGATTCATCCTGGACTCCTCCCTCTCCATGACCAGACAAGTCAACGCCGTCTCTTCATCGTGCTTCAACATCCTGCGCATGCTACGTAAGATCTTCCGGTGGATCCCCACCGAGACCAGGAAGACAGTCACCCAGGCCCTCGTCACCAGCCGCCTGGACTACAGCAACTCCCTCTACGCCGGAACCACCGCCAAACTCCAGAAGAGACTCCAGCGGATCCAGAACGCCTCAGCACGACTCATCCTGGACATCCCCCGTTGCAGCCACATCTCCGGACACCTGAGAGACCTGCACTGGCTCCCGGTCAACAAGAGAATCACCTTCTGTCTCCTCACCCACGCACACAAAGCCCTACACAACCAAGGCCCAGGGTACCTCAACAGTCGCCTCAACTTCTACGCTCCCAAACGCCAGCTCCGATCGACCGGCCACGCCCTCGCTGCCGTCCCCCGCATCCGAAGAGCCACCACAGGGGGACGGTCCTTCTCCTACCTCGCCGCCAAGACATGGAACTCCCTCCCTACCCACCTCCGCCTGACCCAGGACCACCTCGCCTTCAGGAAAGAACTCAAAACCTGGCTGTTCGAGCAGTAGCGGACCCCCCTCCCCTAGCGCCTTGAGACCCTCTGGGTGAGTAGTGCGCTCTATAAATGCTTTGATTGATTGATTGATTGATTGGATGAAGTTGTGGGGAAGATTTATATGTTCGAACTTATTCACTTTTATGGAAGTTGAAAATCTCCAGCAGGAGGTTGGAGCCAAACACAGTTCTAGAAGTTCACATACCCCGTTGGTGAAGGACCGCTGAACAGGAATTGCTGGTGCAGAGAAGAACATAGCGGGAGCAGCTGCAAAGTCAGGTTGACCAGCAATGTACCTTGGGCGGAAAGATGAGCAGGTTGATCGGTTCTCAGAGCAATCTTTAGTCAAATTTTTCAAAGTCCCAAGTTTTGGAATTTGCTATATTGGTACCATTTGTACCACAACCAAAGTACCATTTGTACCACTACCAAATGACCAGGAATGGAGGGACACCACTTCAAGGGAGTTCAGGACTCACTTAGGATGGACAGGTAGGCCTTACAAGAGTGAAAAACAAATTTAGGAGTTCTTCAGTACCAGAATATGTAAAACTCAAAAGTACAGGTCCAACCTTTTACTTACAATGCACCCTGCCCATTGGGCTACACAGGGCCTTCCTAAGAGAGACGTAAATTCAATAAAAGGGGAGTTTAAGGCTTGGAAAGGGGGTTATAGTGGCACGTTAAATTGTAAGTAAATTAAATATGCCAATAGGGTGTAAATCAATTTAACCATTTTAAAGGTAGTGCGCACGACCAGACACCTTCGATTAGCTTTTGTCTCCTTCTCGCACATTGCTGCCAAGGACTGGAACAACCTCCCCCTGTAGCTCAGGACCACACCGTCATGCCAGCAATTCAGAAGAGAACTAAAGACCTGTATGTTTGTATGATTAAACCTCCAAGCAGCAGGTTGCAGCTCCAGTGCCTCGAGACCTCCAGGGGTGATTTGCCGTGCTCTATAACTATCTGATTGATTGAGAAAAAAATGGAGGGAGAAAGGCAAAATGTTTGGGGGTGACAGTGAAGAAATGGGCCAGGCCAACAGTTGGGATTTAATATCCATTGCAAATCACAATTTGCATTGGATAGTTGCCCAAGTAACACAAAGTTGTATGTACTGCTCTGTGCTACTTTGCATCAAGGGGGCATCCCATTGGTGGTACATGGGTGTTCCCATGGAACCACTCATAGATTTTGATGTAAATCCCTATCTTAAGCCATTTGTATGCAGGTGTTTACGCCAAAATCTTATGCCTCCTTGAGGCAGGTATAACAAACAAAAACGTCTTAATTTGTTCCTAATTTGCATGTGTGTTGCATTGTACAGCACACATACCAAGCAGGACATGTTTCAAAGGATAGTTTTCTAATGGAAGGTAGCCCTTCCAAAAGAAACATTTCTTACATTACGCACTATGGCGCAATGTGTGTGCGTTGGTGCTCAGCAGCATAAAGTGGGCCAGCACATGGAGTGAGGAAATCAACACCTTTTCTTAGTAGATACACTGCTGTTCTCTCTCCCTCGCCAACAACACGTGGACAGAAATCTAGATATCTAAAAAAGCATATCTGCTGCACAATCGAAAATCAGGAATATTAGCTCATTTTAATTATATCATTGAGTTAAAAAGGCATATCAAGAAAACGATCCCCAAAGGTTTATGTAGTATAGCCTGACTCAAGATTAACTTGCACATTTTCTGATTTATGAAATGCAATATTTAGCTTACAATGCATCAAGGTGATGAATATTTCAAGTGTATCATAAATCCGCTGAATTGCATGGGTTAGGAAGGATGCAGAAAAGGTCTTGTGGAATTCATTTACCCATGTGTACAGTGAAACCAATCCTTCCCAACAAGGAGACATAATGACAATAGAGCGAGTGGAAGAGATTGAGAGTCTCTGATAAACATCGCCAGTGGTAATAAATCATTTCAGGGAACCTTTGTGTTTCCAGGCACCCAATTAAAAAGGTTATTTCAGCTTTACTGTGTGCAACCTTTTGCTGTCTTCCATATCTATGCGACTCTGAGGGGAATCTAAACTGCACAGATGCAGTGTGCCATTGTCACTTTCAGAAGTAATAACCAGGGAAGAGTATTTGAATTAGTCTTGTTGTCACTTCTGACATTGTGATATTAATGGTAAGGAAAAACGTGATAGCATTTAAGATAACATTAGTTGTTGCCAAATTATGGCTGAATAAAGTTTGTTCCGAAATAAGTTTCACTAGTATTATCATGGCCAAACACAAACTTGTCAAGACACTCTAATCTGGTTGAATGAAAACCAGCGAATATGATTAAGAGATATTTTATTTTTAAATTGTGTTTTTTTTTAACAGAAGATTCCAAGCAACTCTCTGTTGGTTCAGGGATTGTTTTAATATGCAAGATAAGTACTAAACATCTCTAAAGGAGTGGATCACCTTAGCAAACGACTAGTATGTTAATTTGTACAAAACTATTTTGATACATTTAAAGGAGCCATCTTATTATTATTATTATTTTTTTAAGTTTTACGTAGAGCGAACTAGACCCGTAGGTATTGGAGGGCTTTACATGTGCACCAGTTACATTCCACAAGGACAAATTAATTTTGTTTGTAGGCACGGGGAGATTAAGTGATTTGCCCAGAATCACCTTTTGCCCATACACAGCGATATCTAAAAGGTCTCAAGCACACTGAGCATGCACTTTTATATTTACATATAAACACCCTAAACTTAAGTAAATTATCTCTTTACAAATTAAACAAACAGCTTGATTTAAAGTTTGTCGGAGGGCTGCTGTCCACAAGAGTGGCAGAGGACATTTCAGCCGTGGTCCGTGCAGGTAACAGCGGTGGGGCAGTGGAGAAGGGTAAAGGGGGATTTCGAGGGACGATGCAGATGGAAAATTAAATAAATAATTAATTTCCCCTCTGCATCGTCCCTCAAAATTCACCCTTACAAGTCCCCACCTCCCCACCACTGTTACCTGCACAGACCGCGGCTGGGACATTTCATCAGCCACGCTGATGGACTACCTCCCTTTATATTTAGTGATCACCGGCAGCAGTATCTCCACGACTTTAGGGCAACTGCTGTCAAGGTGATTCCTTCAGAGTAACTGCAAGTTTAGTGCACAGTCGCTGTCTCTCACATGGATGTGCCACAAGCATTTTGGTTTTTCGAAAACAAAACTCCCAAAGCACAAGATTGTTTTTGTGAGTGGAGGGGGTCATTTTTCTTTTCTTCATATCAGTTACCACATGGTTTTCCCTGTAAGCCTTTTGCAGTATGCTTTATGAAGGCTAAGCCAGAGGGGGCACTGCCATTGTAAAGTTGAAGGTTTTCCCAACTATAAATAGAGTGGGCGAACGAAGGGTTTGGTAGACCGAGTACACCATCCTGTTTGTGATAGAGTACCCTCTATAACAAACTCTAAATCGGGCCCATTGCCTGGAAACATGGAAGTCTTCCAAGCCATTAGTCATGTAATCATGATTCTGGCTGATAACCTTTAATTTATGTTTGCTCAAAGAAAGTTGACTGTCATTACAAGGCTGGGAAAACATTTAATTCGTATTGATTTATATTTCAATTCTCTTATTTTGGGTAAAAATAAGAAGAAAGTTTGTGATTGCCTGAAATGTATCCATAGCTGTTGCCCAGTGCATTTTTGTTAGATTGTAATATTGTAAAATATGCAATTTAGATGGAGGAGCTATCATACATTGTAGGCTTATACCAATACTCTGCAACAAGTTAAACTTGTTACTTTGTCCTTTGCTACTGAAATAGCGGATTTAGGAGTAACATCTCACAAGAAATAGGTATAATTTTTAGAAAGGCTTTATATTAGCGTGTTTCAAAACACTAAACGATCATCGCTAGCAGCTGTGCACAGCTTTCATGGTGTATTTCTGTATTAGTAGGTGTGATGACTCAATTCCATGACTATGGACAAATCCAGGTATGTTTGAATCCAGCAGGTAGCAGATCCAATCTGTTACTTTCTTACCAACAGGTCTGTTTTTGGTAAAAGTCAGTTACGTGAAGGACCAGAAAATAGACAGGCCATGTGGTCTATTTTTGGATAGAGAAGTCTTTCTTTCACAGTAGGTTTTTGATCACTGTGAATGTGATTTGAGAGCCAGAGACTTCACTGTAGCTACTGACACTACCCGAACAAAGAGCAGATGGAGAAACAAATTAGTTTTGTAATGTAACATTTACATACTACCAGTGAATAAAATCTGCTGGCAGCTTCCGATGGCATGTATTTTAGGGGACCTGGAGTCTTTCAATCTCTTCTATGAGGGGCAGTCCAAGGTCGCAGTCAAATATTTCCTGGGCCATTGCAGGACGCCTCTCCTTCAAATTTGACCAGATATGTATAGCATCTTAGACACGTCATACCTTAGGTGACACTCTTTTGTGAAATTATCATGAGAGAGTCACTCATATTGATGTGAACACTACAAAAGTTCGCATCTCAAGTGATTTTCTAAAGTTTGCTTTATTTTTAATTCAAATAGTATATCTATTGGAAAGTGTAAGATTCCTTCTCCATGTAAACTGCTGATGACACATGGACACCTCCAGTGTAGGCAAACATCTTATATTATTGTTATTATCTCCCAATTTAGAGTGACATTGTTCTTAACGACACCCAACTCATGCTCTCCCCGACAAATGGTCCAATAACCATCAAAGACAGGTTCCAAAAATGAATGAATGATGTGGCAATCGGAATGAACAACAACTGTCTCAAATCCAACACAGACAAGACATCTTCGGGAAATGCAAGGACACCCAATGGAAATATCGAATGATGGCCACCTGAGCTGCGCCCTACCCCGAAACCCACTGAACACACACACAACTTTGGCATCATCCTCAAGAGTCAGCTATCCATTAAGAAGCAAGTCAGCGCCATCTCCTCTTCCTGCTTCCTCACTCTACGAATGCTCAGGAAGGTCTTCAGATGGCCCTCGCCCAACACCAGGTGAACTGTCACACAAGCTCTCGCCACTAGCAGACTCAACTATGGCAACTCCCTCTATGTAGGAATCATCGAGCGACCCTTGAGAAAACTCCAGACCATCCAGAACACAGCAGCCAGACTATTCCTCGACCTTCCCAGACAGACACACATCACCCCTGATCTCAGGAAACTCCACTGGCTACCAGTTGCAAATAGAGGCCAGTTCAAGCTGCTCACCCACATTTACAAGGCACTACACAATGAAGGACTGGCATACCTCAACAAACATGTGAACTTTCACCAAGCCACCAGGACACTCTGTTCCAGATCCCTCTTCCTAGTAGCTACCCAGCGCATCTCTGTCTGGCGAACAGCGGCGACCGCTCCTTCTTCCTTCTCTGGCAGCTAAAACCTGCAACACCCTCCTCCTACATCTCATAGCAGCTCTGTTGCTCCAACAGTTCAGGAAAGACCTCAAGACCTGAATGTTCAACCAATAGGAACAGGCAGTGGAATTCCGCAGCAGCACCCCACTGTGCCTTGAGACCCTCACGGGTAAAGCAGCCATGCTATACAAATACTGATTGATTGGTTGATTGATTACACACATCATTACACACCTGCCATCATGACACACCCCTCTACTGTTGAAATCCAGCTTGGCACTGCCCAATAATGTAAACACATGAAGTTAAGCTATTGTAAATTAGGCTGTGATAGTTTAGTCTAAGAAGATAATGTCTCAAACTCTGATTTGGTTTGAAAACTTTGGTGATCAAAATCCCATAGAAACGTGAGTTTTTAACGATTACTTAGGAGAGGACTTTGCTCATGAGATTATCGACAGAGGTCACGCTGATTTGCCTAATCCCGATTTCACTCTCCATCGGAGAGATACATTGGGAGAGCCAGCTGCTGAAGATGGGAACAGCTGTGCTGAAGGTCAAGTCTTTTTCTTTATGGCAGAACTCTAATGAACAGCCAGAGTTGCTGTTTCAAAAAGTATATTTTGCAACCCAGTCTAAGTACAGGAATAATATATAATTATTAGCCTACAAAATTAGTGTAGGAATTAAAAATAGCATTAGGGTCTAGGATGACATTAAACATGCAAAAGTTTGGAAATATTCCTATTGTTCTTAATTAAAACCAACAATTTTAACTGCAATTATATTCCCATTTTGTGTCCTTACCATACCTATAATTTGCATAAGATTAAGACATTTAAAATGAACTGTTTAAAAAAAGTACAATCCCCATTCTCTTAGTGCAGTGTTTGAGTGTGTGGGCTCCACGATGAACATATTGTTTGATTACCAGAGTGTCCCTGAACTTGTTTAACAGAACAAATAATAAGTAACCTGATAACGCTGCCTGTACAATAGCTTGGAGTATTTATGTTAGTGCTGAAGTACACAGGGCTTTGCTAACGCACACTGTGCACTGAACTGAGGGGCATATTACCTAGCAATAGCGATATTTATCGCTAAGCAGGGTTAGCGGGAATAATTTTATCGCCGCGCTACGACGATTTTTATCGCTGAGATACCTTGCTGTCATCAAGGTTTATCTCAGAAACTATAAAAATCATTCGAAATGAGTGAATATCGCTGGAAATACAGCGATATTCACACATTATCGTGACAATGCTCTTAGCCATGTTATCCACCTCCCATTGGCTAAGAACTGCTCTGGGCAGGTGTTAGCTTTTGTAGATATTCGCGCTTAGCGCGAATATTTCCCAAACTACTCCTTTGTAGGTAATAGGAGATAGCGATGTTAGCGACTGTTTTCAGTCGCTAACATCTTGGCACACCCACTTTGCATGTCATTAGCGATAATTATCGCTGACATGCAAAGTGGGCCCCTAAATGCCCGCTATCGCCTACAAGCTGTCGCTAACTGGTGTTAGCGACAGCTTGGTAATAGGGCGATAAAATTATCGCCGCATTAGCGGGAAAAAGTCCCGCTAAAGCGGCGATAATGGCCCTTGGTAATATGCCCCTGAATCCTTGCACTGTGGGTTTGCAGTTAAGGAGAAACTCTCCATAATTCATATCGATATAGCTGTGCTGAATGGTCCTGTCTCATGACTCCACTCTATCACACGGTTTCATCACTGGTGCAAAGTGCAAGTCATTGACCTCAGCCACGTTTTCATTGGTCATAAACTCACATGGTAATGGATGTCTGCCTGGACTATGTGCAGTGCAATCCTGGGGCACCACTACACACGTAGTGGACATGTGGTACACAGTGATGTGGTGCCTTTGTCCTGGAGCACAGCTGGCAAGTATTTCTTGTTGCCCACCAATGTCTGCCCAGCCTCCATCACCAACTCTCAGCCTGAGATGAATAGAGTCCACACTGGGCCTTTCAGCCTCCCAGCCTCACCATCAGTGCCCATGTGCTTCTGTCATCACACTGTAACAAAAGGTGAGTGCAGAGCATTATACATGAAAATGGGGTGCTTTATGTCATTGCTGATCACAATATGTTATGTTATGTTAATTTCGATTTATATAGCGCCAAATCACTGACAGGTCTCTTAGCGCTTGCTTTGGGAACCCGTCCTGGCTTTCCCTGTGAGATTACCCCTACTGGGCATCCCCAAGGTGAAGACCAGGCATCCCGCCGCGGGGGGCCGTAGTGGAGATTAAGCAAGCTGTTGCCCAGAGCTGCAGAGTGTGAACCCATGATTCGAGTAGGCACCGAGGAGAGAATTATCGAGTCCGTGGACATTTGGGATCAAGACCCTGCCGCGTCGGGAATTGAACCCTGGTCCCGGGTTTGACCTCTGCATCAGGGTCTGCCTCCTCTAACCAGTGAGCCACACTTCTCCACACTGTTTAGGGTCTTTGGTTCCACTACACAGTCTATTATTTTATCCTATCAACTACTTGTTTAGTGCTGGGCTCTTGGGAGTGGATTGAGGGTACAACCCAAAACTGTTCAAGGCGGATGGGTTAATAGTATCTTGGTGCATCAGCTAGCTCTGCATAGTCCATCTTGCATTCCTTGGGTTCCTAGGACAAATGAGGGGCACAGCACCTTCAAGACAGTCACCAGCAGTGCACTGTCTTTGGATCCTGCGTCTGTGACAGTCAGTGATGGGTCACCGATGTGGAGCCCAACTGATGGGCCACAACAGGGCCTGAAGCAGCACAGTTAATGAATAATCTCCAGTTTCAGTGTTGCTGCTAATGCTACTGCTGCCACACATGGGTTCACCTGAGTGTGAAATTCAGTTTTTTTTCAGTGTAGTAACACTGGCCAAGATTCAGAAGCCTGCCTATTCATCATTTCAAATGGTATACACTGGCCAGTGCCGCATGGTTTTCAATTAAACGTTGCACCTTTGGTAATACAGCTCTGAGCCACTACAAAACATAAGCACTGCAAATACTTTAATAGAAACTTTTATTAAAAACACATTTTTGCTGTGTAATGTTACTGGAACGCATCATATATATATATTTAGATGAAGTAAATGATGATAAAAGTA